>NW_026641917.1:0-1219985 GCF_028554395.1 Pezoporus wallicus | reverse complement strand
CTTTGTCGCTCGTGTCATCTGGTAATGACGAGGGATGCAAAACACCAGCAGAACTTTTTGTTTCTGCTGTGGGTGCCTGTGCGTGTGTCAACATCATCGAAATACTCGGGTGTAATAGCAGCGAAAGGAATGTTCTTGACGTGAAAAAGGAGACAGCAAAAAAGTATTGCTTTAAAAGGAGTTTAAGCAAAACAGCCTATGAAATAACTATTTAGAAATAGCGTTGGAATTACGACCAGCAGTCGGTCTGCTGCACCTTATTTTATCTTGCAAGAGCAGTACACATCAGTTATCTTAGGATTCTGTTTCTCTAATAGAGTAATTTAATGAAAATTACTCTTTTATGCTATATATGTAATTGTCTGGAGTACATATGTATACACATATTAAATAGGTGTCAAGTGTAAACTTGATCCCTCAGTTCTGCAGAAAGAGGCCAATATATAGCTAGCAGGGAATGGAGATCAAGAGCAGGTATTTTGTTGATAAACAGAGTATGCTTGACCAGTTCACCAGCAGGTGAGGCTGAAAATGGTTGTTACACTTACAGTGGCAGAAAACATTGGTTTTGTTGGTTTGGGTTTTTTTTTAAGCTGTTCTTTGTATCATTTCTGGGTTTGATTATGTTCTTCCTTGCTAAGTAGCAACAACCAGAAAATTAAATTGTTCAGACCGAGAGAAGTGCGCAAAGCAAAAATGAAAGCAAGCTGAGAAATGGTGAAAGTAATTTTCTTCCTGATCCTTTGTTCCCAAGTCTCACAGAAACAGAGCTGTGGCTGCTTTCACTGCTTTTCTGGGAGTTAGGGTAGGGGTCTGGCTAATAATCATGCATTGGGTATTTTTATTGTAGTTTTTGCTTCTTTCAGTGGTGAAAACCACTGGTTTAGACTCACCAGTTATCAAACTGCAAAGTCTTCAGTATCTTTGTTGGGGTTTTTTCAGGTACTGCACACCCCGCTACACGGACTTTGAAGACCTTGAACGAAAATACTGGAAGAACCTTACGTTCAACGCCCCTATCTACGGTGCTGATGTTAATGGCACACTTTATGACAAGGTAGGAAAACTCTGTTGGTTTTCAGGTAAAGGTTATCCTTGTGTATCACATTTCAGAAATGCTAATGTAGCATTTGACTCATGACTTTTTCTGAAAGAGATAATGATAGTCTAAACATGAGTTCCAGCTTCTAAAGCAGGCAGAAATGCAGTAAACTTTATGTTTATAATGTACTTTCTATTTAACCCAGATAATCTAGGCTAATAGAGGTCACAATGAACCTTTGTTAGCACTTCAGTATAATATAGTTCAGTTCAAGAAAAGAAAAACTGCTGTTGCCTAAGTGTTGCTTTTATGCTGCTTTGTCCTCAAAGGCTTATGAGCATTGGAAGTGTTGATCAGTGAACATGCAGTGCTTTGGTATCCACTAGTGCATATATTTTTGTGGGACAGCTCTGCAGCCATTGTGTGCTAGGATAATAAACATTATAAAAGGGCATGCATTCTGCTTGCTAGTCTTCTAAATTATGTTGATTTACTCTTTTAAAAAAGATGTTTGGAATGAAAAGTGTTCAAGAGGTTTCAGACATCGGCTCAAGCTCACGCTGTTCTCTGGTGACTAGTAAACAATCAGTATCTAAGCTAGCATCATGCAAAACTTTTGTTTTACTTGAGCTACCTTGGTTTGAGCTATGCCAGTAGATGATTTGTCTTGTTACGCTGTTTCACAAGTGTCTGATAGCTTTTGTAACTGTCATTTTAGTTGTGTGGTTCCGTTCTTCATAATGTACGTTTAACACGAGGCTTCTGTTTTGCAGCATGTAGATGCATGGAATATTGGCAGATTGAACACAATCCTCGATATCGTGGAGAATGAAAGTGGCATCACCATTGAGGGAGTGAATACTCCTTACCTGTATTTTGGCATGTGGAAAACTTCCTTTGCTTGGCATACCGAGGACATGGATCTCTACAGTATTAATTACTTGCATTTTGGGGAACCCAAGTCATGGTAAGATTTTTCTAGGGAAGCTTCTAGGTGTAGAAAAACAATACTGTGAAACATTGGAGTCAGTGTCATGGAGTTCAGAGAGTTGAATTGACTAAAGGAATTGCCATCCCTCCAGTGTTGCACTGCAGTTGTATCTGGTGACAAGAACACTAGAAATTGTAAGAAACTGCAGAGCAGTGCATGTCCTCAGTAGCATTTGTTTGGTTACCTTCTAGAAAGTCCATTTGCTGTCCTGATGTAAAATGTTCCTCAGAATTGTAATATGCAATAGGGCCAGAACTTGGAAAACTTGTTTATGATTTCCTGAGGCTCTAAAATGACCATACAGAGGTAATACACCTGTTGTCATGCAGGCAGTAGGAAAACAGTCAAACAGATTTTGAAATGTAGCTATTTATCACAGATCTAAAAGCAGGCTGGTGGATCTTGCTGAGTGGTTCATCCATGGTCTGAGTTTTCATGACTGTTTGTAGGGGAGGCTCCCAAATTTTTCTGTAGCATGGGTTGCATTTTAAGAGTGAATCATTCCCTTCTGTTCACAAATAAATTTCTCAAGCAACTTAACAATTGTTTCCATGACACTTCTGTTGGAAGCTAGTATTTTTGGCTGCCTTTTAGTACAACTTTGAAGTAAAAAATAATAGCTAGTGCCACGTGACCAGTGAACAAACCAATGCAGTGACAATTGCATGGGAACATGAAACAATAGTTAGGTCTGATAAACCTGGTGGCTATTGCTTCTTTCACAGTAGTACGTGGAAGAAGTTAGCTTTACGGATACTGTAGTCTGATTTGTTTAAGGAGCTCTATTCTATTTATTTAAGAAGGAACTAACAAGCACTCCATATTCTAGAATGAAAGCAAGTTAAGTAGGTGGGTTTATTTACTGTAGTCAAACCAACTAGGAGTTTTGTGGCACCCTTGGAAAGGTGAGTACAGAGAGAGATACAGCCCCAAAGAGCACCGCAAGTTGTGTGCATGTTAAGGATGTGTCATTGTGTCTTAGTCCTGTTTTGGTCTGAGCAGCTGGAAGAGATGATTCTGTTTTCTCTCCTGGTCTGTGATCCTCCTTGCACTGAGTGTACTAGCGTTTGCACAGCTGTGAGCTGAAATGGGTCAGGAAGTGCTCTTCCCTTCCACAATTCATATTTTGGTGTAATTAAATACATAAGACTTTTTACTTCCTTGCCTGCCTAAGCACAAGTCAGCAGAGGAGATGGTCAGCTTTTGGCTCTTGATTTTTCTTGGGAGAGGTAAAAGTCCTTGATACAGTTTTATAGCTTTGTCTCATCAAACTTTGAAAGAGACGGTGTGGAGATGGAAGATCTTTTTCATTATTATTATAGGTAATTCATGCCTCAATGCCCATTTATGATTTCCTGTCTCACTTTGAGATTCTGTCATGTCAGTTGAACTTAACAGACTTGTTCTTATGCCTGCAGGTACTCTATTCCTCCAGAGCATGGGAAGCGACTGGAGAGACTTGCAAAAGGTAATCAGGCAATTCATGACCTGTATTTTGTGGAAGGTGGGATGTACAGCTTCAGTGGGTTTCAGCCTTTTTAGAGTACAGCATGCCTGTAATGTTTGTAAGAGCACAGGCTGGCAGACTGAACTGATAAGTTGCCTTTTAGAATATAGATTATATTATTTCTGAGTGTCTATTTGTGTATACACACAAGAGAAATGTCATATTACAAATAATGCAGTTGTGGGCTGTCTGACCTTTAATGAGAAAATCCTCAACTATTGATGATTAGGAGTGGAAGGTTATAGCCAAGGGAAGAGCCTTCGGCGTGCAGTCTTCCATATGCTCTTTCAGACTAGCATCTGTTAAAGATAAATCTCCAGGACTTGTCCTTTTTCTTCAGGATGCAAGCTAGCACACTTCAAATCAGGTGGTCCATACTTGCAGGCCTAGGGAAAAATACCGTTTAGGCAGTAACCTTTCCTAGAAATTACTGAAAAATTAATTTAATTCACAGCAGAACAGTAACATCTCTCCTTGCCTTTACTTCACAGGTTTCTTTCCAGGAAGTGCCCAAAGCTGTGAAGCATTTCTCCGCCACAAGATGACCCTCATCTCTCCATCTATCTTGAAGAAATACGGCATCCCATTTGATAAGGTGTGGAGAAATAATCATGATTGTACCAGCTCAGTCAAGACATTCATGCAGCCCTGTCTCATCTCTAGCAGCAGTCAAGAGCAGACACTTAGAGAGGAAAACAGGAACAGGGAGGGTATAACACAATCCTTTCCCACTGTGCCACCATTTATCTGGCACTTGGGCCTCAAAGAGTTTGATGTTTGGTTTTTTTTTAACTTAAAACTATACACAACATCCTGTGTTAGATGGGATCAGCTTCACAGCTTAGCTGTGTAGTCAGTGAAGAGAGATTGCTCTTTTTTTGTTTCAGATTTGTCCCCTCCTAAGTTTGCTTGATGTGATCTGCTTCCTCAATAGAAAGTATGGCTTGTTCCCTATTGTGTTTTTTTTTATTACATTAATAATGTTGTAGATGTCCTCACTTTCCGAGGTGATAACCTGCCACCCACTTTCCCCCCCACGCGCACACATTGAAGATCTAGTCTTTGAGTCCTTACTCAGAAGTACTGTCACACTCGGTCGGTTGTCATGAACCTTGTTAGACAGTGGGGGTCTGTTGAAGGGCAGCAGTGGAAAGCTGATCTAGAGTTGCATTTGAATATGAATAGTGAAAGGAAACAGTAGCAGATTTCCACGTTGTGCATGAGTAGTAATTTTAATTGGCCTTAGATACTGTTCAGCAAAACCTGTAGCTGATACAGACACCTTTATGACCTTCAGATAGCTAATCACAGAGTATTCTCCCTGGCAGTGTTCAAGGCCAGGTTGGACAGAGCCTTTGGTGACATGACCTAGTGTGAGGTGTCTCTGCCCATGGCAGGGGGATTGAAACTAGATGATCTTAAGGTCCTTTCCAACCCAAACTGTTCTATGATTTTGTGCTATTTTGACCAGTCATGTTTTAGTAAAAGACTGTTGAGTGTTGCTTTCCAGTAAGCAGATATTAACATAAGTAGGAGAATGGTAAAGGTAAGTAAGTGCCATATCTGTCCATTGCAGGAAGTAGTTCCAACCATCATCTGTGGGTCGGGGTTTCAGATATACTGCATGTGGCATGCAAGAGCTCCTTTTATTCAGAGACATCAAGTAAACTCTTAAGCTGTGAATAACTGTGTGATGTCTCAACTGTCTTCTAGGTGACACAGGAGGCTGGAGAGTTCATGATAACCTTTCCTTATAGTTATCATGCCGGCTTTAATCATGGTTTTAACTGTGCTGAATCTACCAACTTTGCTACTCTTCGGTGGATCGAGTATGGGAAGCAGTCTGTACTGGTAAGCAGTCTGTACTGTAAGCGGTCTATAGTGGTAGGTGGTCTGTTGCCATCAAGTAGGTTATTGCATACAAATAACCTATTGCGCTGCTGCTCGTTACATCCCCAGTGTTTGTTCTAAGGGAGTGAATTCAGTGCTTTTTCCACTTAAGATGTGATATTTGGTTTCTGATACAGTAACAGTGTTCAGTCAGCATCGTGTTTCATGTCCTTGTTTCAACTATGGATAGCATATAACAGGATTTTTAGCTTTATGTGGATCAAGTGAGGCTTCAAAGAGAGGGAGGGACTGGTTGTCTTACCAAAGATGAAAGGGTATGCTTAGTGGTCAGGACTCACCAGTATTTTGTCTGGTATTTTAACTGTGATTTATTGATTGTTCAGCCTGGAAGTATGCCTTTGGTAACTTAAGTCATTTATCAAAGTAAATGTCTTGGCTGAACCTTTAGACTGGATGGTGTTATATCCCTGTAGAGGTGCCTTATGAACATGCCTTATATTTTCAGAACTTACATTGAAGTTCTAGTTCTAGTACAACTAGTGCTTTGAAGCACTAGTTGTAACCATGTCCAGATGGGAAGGACCTCTGCTACTCTGAGTAGGCCCAGTTTGTATGGCTCTGATTTCCTCATTAGGGTCTCTGGTTTTGCTGGCTTTTTTTATATGAGCTCATTTTAAAGTAGTCATCTACCAGCAACTCTGTAAATAGGCTGATGAGGGTGAGCTTGCTTTCTTCATTATTGTGATAACATCTGTTCTGTTGGTTTTGCTGGCTTCTCTGCCCAGTTCTTAGTAACTTAATGTACACCCTTTTGATTTGCTGGGAAGGTCTTGAGAGTTCTGAGGCTCAGTTACATGTAACTGTAGGATTCTTTAGTTACGCTCCTGAAAGCAAAATGAGAAGGAGTGCAGAGTAGAATTGTTGAGTATGTGGCCTTACTTGCATATTTTCTGTGATTTAAGTGCTCGTGTCGGAAGGACATGGTGAAGATCTCCATGGATGTGTTTGTGAGGAAGTACCAGCCAGATCGTTACAAGCTTTGGAAAGCCGGGAAGGATGTGACTGTCATTGACCATGCTCTTCCAACCCCAGAGGCAGCAGAGTTCCTTAAAGGGGATCTCATGCAAAGAGTCAAGAATGGGAAACAGTGTGCTGAAGAAATGGAAATAGGAGAGGTGTGTAAAAACGAAGTGGACGAGGATGAGACAAAAAGGTAATGCTTTATGTAGTCCTCTGCTTTTTCATTGGATTATTAGAAATTGGACCCAGCTTAATTGAATATTTGCCATTCTGACAGAACAGCAGCAGTCAGAGTTAGCAATAATCTGTTTCCTGGGAATGGGGTATACTCTTAATTTATTTTTATATTTTTTTACTGTTTGGGTCCCCATTGGTGAGAGTCTGCATTAGACAGGAAATGCACCAGCTTGGAAGGTAGTTCTTCATCTTTGGACAGACATCCAAAGCCTGGATTGGAAGTGTGCATCGTACACTGGGAGGCCAGAAATAAAAGGGAGTGCACTGGGATCATGGGGCAGTGCTTGCTAGCAGATTCCAGTTCTGTCAGTGCTGCAGGCTGCAACATCAATTCCTGGTTACTGAAGGCGGGCAGGCGAATTATCCTACATTTCACAGTTAAATTTTTCAGCCAGTGTTAGTTACTGTTCCTAAAGCTGTCTTTGGTGGTGCTCCTGTAAAGGCAAAGAAAACACTTCAGAATAATTTGGAAACTGTTTGGCTTCCCAGGTGCTGTTTCATAAAGCACCGATCCAAACCAGGCTGTATTTTGTGTAGCCAGGCAGAAATTCAACATGCTTACATGTTCAGTAACCTGACATATGGAATTGTCTTCTGCAGCATCCCCAAGCATCGCATAGGAACAAAAAGGCACAGGGTCTGCCTGGAAGTGCCTCAGGAGGTGAGTGAGAGTGAGGCCTTCCCCAAGGAGGAGCTGAGCTCTGCACAGTGTGAAACAGACATGTCAGAGCCTTGTGAGAAACCTGCGAGTGAAGTTGTGCAGCAGGGTGAACAAAGGGTCAAGCTTCCAGGTAATCATTCCTCAAGCTTTATCACGGTACAAGGGGACAGGGTATTTTTCTTCAGTGAGTGACGCTGCTAGAGCTGAATCTGGGGCACTCTTTCATGTGATGCTAGTCGGCAGGATGTTGTCATGTCCAAAAACTCAGACACAAGTTTGTCAGGCCAAGGCAAGCACTTCAGAAATTTACTGTCATGAGACCTGAAATATTCCCTTTTGATTTTTCAAGACCAGAGGATGCATCTTGGATGATTTTATGCTGTGCCTGTTAGTCTGATTTGTCTGACATTTCTGCGACTGGCTCGAGTAAATGAAATAACCACAGCTTGAACTATTAGCTTTTGTGGCCTACCTATGGATAACTCCCTAGTGAGAACTATGTAAAACAAATTGCTGGGGGAGAACAAAGGTGTAGGCAGCCATCCTGTGGCTGCTGCATTGATTGACAGACCAGGTGGGTCATGGAGATGTTGCCTTTCAGCTGAACTAAAGCGGACAGGAGGTATTACATGTGACTTGCTTCATAAATAGTATTCCTAGGTTTTGATTTTGCTCTTTTATTTTGCTTGCCTGCATACAGAAGTGTGTTGGATGCCTCAGTAGCCCAGGGTCCTCTGTATTCCTGTTGTGTACTGTGACCTGTTTATGGAAATTGCTTAGTAAAACATATGCAGACTTCCTCATGGTATGGGTCGAGTATGCTGTGTAGATGTTTTATTTGTAATTTTGTAATAAATAGGCTGGAGGAAAAATAATATGGCTTGTAACGGATTGGATTATTCTTGTTTGTAAGGGAGAAGCAAGGGGCCTATGGAACAATGTAGGAACAGGGCAAACATGTCATTCCTCCCTCTGTTACTCTGTTTTCCAGGCCTTCACAGCTTGTATTTCATAACCTTCTGTTGGTTTGTGGGGTTTTATTTTTCTGTTGAGTCTCCCATGAACCCTTGTAACCTCTTACCCACAGCATCATGTAGCCAGGAGTTGAGCTCTTTAGCTACACGGTATAAAGGATCATCTCTGTTTATTTTGAGCTCACTGTCTGCTGTTTTGTTTGATGAACCTCAGTTCTTATACTGGAAAAGGCAATGAGCAGATGCTTTTATTCTCTCTCTCGCTAAGCCCACCCATGATTTTATAGGTGTTTGAATTAATGACCTACTCTTTATATGACTCAATGTTTCTTTTTTATGTGCAGTAGTTTGCTTTTCTGTTTGGCTTTGTGCAAATGGTCTCTCTGCTGCCCAGACTTTTTCTGAAGTCATTATATCCTTTCTTCTAGATCATGTGGACTCAGCAAAATTTGAAGAACTGAAAACAGTGAATCTTGAGGAGGAGGAAGAGGAAGAACAAGAAGCAGCTGCACTGGATCTCTCCATTTCACATGCTTCAAATTCCACTTCAGTGTTGCCAACTGCAAAGCAGAGTGCAACGCCCAGTGTTCAGTCCAGCTCGCCTGCGTATTCTGGTTCCTCAGACTCTGAATTGACTGATCTGTTGGCAAAACGAACTGTTCCTGGGCCAGCTGGGGTGCTCACAGTCCACAGCTATGCTAAGGGAGATGCCAGTGGATCTGACACTGAGCAGACTTCAGGAAAGAAAGCCAGCGCCACCGCCAGTGTGAGTGAGCAAGAACTGGCAGAGGTATGAATGGCAGGAATACTGAAAGACTGAACTATTTGGTCATGGATTTGCTGTGACAGAACTTCCTATCTGTGCAGATTATCTTTTCATTCCATTGGTGTTTGCATAGCAGGTTGCTTAGGTGTTAATGTGGGTTATAATACCTATGGGGTTTGCTAAAAAAAAAAAAAAAAATCAACAAACCAGTCTTACCTCTTCTAGAAAACAATCCTTGCTTTGAGAACTTCTTTGAATTATTTAAGTGCTTTCAGGAAAAGGGTAGCTTGGTGGTTTTGAAACGGGAGTGTTACAGGCTGAGTCAGTTCTTTCTATGGTAATAGACACCTTTTTGTACCTAAAATTAATGTAGTTCAATCCAGCCTTTATTATGACCACATTAAGATGTTTGAGGGGCTTTTTATATAAAATCATCTACATTTATATGTCCCTTAAAATATACAGAACAAAAATTACTGATTGGGAGAACGTAAGCGTTTAAGAACTCCCAGCGAATGTTTCATTAGACACCCAAGAGAAGGCTGTAATACTTAAAATCTTACTTGCTGGTGTCTTTTCAAATTATTTTGTTTTCTTCTTTAAATCTGTGTTTAGAGACTGGGAGTTCAGTAATGATTCTTCAAAATTCAGGAATCACAGAAATGGAACAGCAAAGAGGCAAATCTTTTGATAATTAAGCTGAAATTAAGCAAGAGTTCTGATGGATATTTAAACTAAAGAAATTCTGTTGCTGGTACTGACGTCTCCATTGCATATGCCATACAGGGAAAAGGTGAAATTTTCAAAGGGCATACATGGCTTTTCCCAGTATGGTGTGTTTCAAAACAAATTTTCCGTTAAATGTTAACTGGGAATGCTGATTTCCATTTGAATAAAAGCATTTCTGCTTCTTAGAAGGCTTGTAGCCAGCTCTGTAGGAGATCAGAGGTAATGACTGTTATGCTGTCCTCTGGCTTCTTTTATGAAAAGATTTTAAAAGATGTGAGGTGTGTTTAAGATTTGCTTCTGCTTTCAAAGGAATAACATTAAAAAAAAAAGGAGGCAGGGTGTTCTTACCTACTGAGAGACTTCCTGAGCTGTTAAAATCATGCCCTTTATTGCCTTGCTTGTCAGGTCGGTAGTAATTTTGTCAGTGTGTCACTTGTTTTTTACATATGGGAAGGGGAAATCACTATTGTTGTAGTCTCCTTCCAGTCTTGTCAGTGCAAATAATCAGCAGAGAGGGTGAAAGTTTCATTTGCTTAAAATAAGTCAGTGAGACTTCATTGGCAGCTTGAACTGTACATGGGTTTTATTATTTTATTTTTAAATTTGAGATTTTTTTTTTTTAAGTTTACACAGAGGATTTCTGCAGAATGCATGAGACTTCTTATAGAACCATTCAACTTGTCTGTCTTTGGTTTTGCCTTTTACACGATTCTAATATAAACAGACTTGCATAAAATGCTACACTGGAATCCGTGAAAAGTCTCTGTTCTAACGGCTCAGCAGAGGTAGTAAAGCTCTACCTGGTTTTCCATATCAAGAGCTAAGAGCAGTTCTTTCAAAAAGTTAGTTCAGAGCTGAAGTTAGTTTCTCAGAAGTGAAATCATGAAAGCATGTGTACACTTTGTGGAGGTCTCTTTAAGTTCAAAATAAGTTCCTTTTAAAAGTAGTGTCAAAGGGACATGTGCTAATTGAGTGTTGAATTGCTTCTCCTTGTCCAGGCAGCAAAGGAATACATAAGATCACTGAAGGAGAGTAAGAAGTCCAAGGGTCGTCGCCAGCCATTGAGCAAGCTCCCACGCCATCACCCACTCTTGGTTAAGGACTGCATTAGTGATGATGGTAACTAAGCCTTGTGCTCTTTGGGGAACTGTAGAGAGGATCTTAGCTTCTGCTGTGTGAGGTATTCCATTAAGTAATTGGCAGTAACCAGGAGTCAGCAAGGAGTCTGCATCCTACACAAGGATCTTACCTCATTTTTTTTGTGCTCACATCATTAAAATTGTCTCTTGCATGGTGTCTTCTTTCTTTCCTCTTCCATTCTTCAGAGTCACAGCTCTGAAAGGAAGATTAAACTAGTACCAGAGATTTGCATAAGTACACCCATCTTAGAGCATTCTAATAATTGATGTAAATATTAATGATTTAAAACAAACAACACACAAACAAAAAATCCAACAGTACCAGATTCTTTGGCTGACAGCCTTAGTCTTGATTTGGAGCTGGTGCTGTTCTCACAGTAAGCCTGTCTTATGTCTGTACGGTTGCTGTGTTCGTAGAAGCCTCTTAAAAAGGATAAAAAGGAGACCAAGCTACTGGTTCCCGTCACGCTTCTGTCAGTTTGATTTCTGTCAGTCTTTCATCTCCATTCATAACTTTGCGTTATTTAGTTTCATTTGGAAGAAGGGTATCTATGAAAGTACACATAATCACTGAGTTATTGATCTCTTATCACAGAGGCATCGGAGCAGCTAACTCCTGAAGAAGAGGCTGAGGAGACAGAAGCATGGGCCAAGCCACTTAGCCAGCTGTGGCAGAATCGGCCACCAAATTTTGAGGCTGAAAAAGAATACAATCGGATCATGGCTCAGCAGTCTCCCCACTGTGCTGTTTGTATGCTCTTCCAGACCTACCAGGTATATAGACCAAGTCTGTTAGTGTTACCATGGGGATAACTGGAGAGGTTGCTGCTGTGGTGCATAGTTTTAAAACCATCATTTTGCGTATTTCCAGTTAACAAAAGCTGTATCAGTGTTGCAGTCTTCCCAAGGAATTGTTCCAGGAGAGCACAGTTGGGAACCTCGCAACACCTGTGAGGGCCTGTTTGTGGGTTCCCAGAAGCTTGCTCAGCTGTTCAGCAGAAGCTTTTGTCTGTGGCTTTTGCTTGAGCCACTGAATGGAGCTCAAATGTTGCTTCAACTGACAATAAAATCCCATTTCTCTTTTCCAGACTTTCAGTTCTACACTTAAAAACAACACTTTAACTCCACTCATATTACATGGTCTCTGGGGAGCTGGCAAGAAAGAGAACCTTTTACTTAAAAGGATTTAGGGTTGTGTTTGTGGATAGAAAGCTGTCTCGGAGTATATCTGGCAAGTGGAAATGGGCTTTAACAAAGTGCAGCTGTAGCAATGCATAGCTTGGGGTTGGTTGCAGAACCTCTTTGTCATGTTGATTGAATGCTTAGGCAGGAGTCCCATACTGAATTTTTTGGTGTGCCTCAGCTTGTAAGGTAGCTTGAATAGTTATCTGATTGTGTGTTAGACCTGCAATTTAGAGATACTTTTCCCTTTCTATATGCTAAAAATATTTGATTCATCTGAGATTGCTGTGATGGCACTAGAAATATGTTCACCACAGTTTTGGTGAGGGTTTCTATTGTGTATAGTTCCTAATTTCCATAAAACCCATAAACCATAGTTTCAGTTCAATCTTGCTATTTCTGTCTGAGGGTAGATTCTTGTCAGAAGCTGCATAGTACCTGGGGATTTCACTAGTGCTGACAGTGTATAAAGTTAACAGTTTGTCAACAGTTTAAGTTCTGTGAGTTTCTTTTTTCCGTTCTAGATGCTGTTAAGCAGAAAACTCTAGCTGCAGGTTTCCAAATGTCTGTCCGCACCATGCAGTGAAGCAGAAACACTTCCGAGTTTTGAGCTGTGGTTAGGTTCTTCGTTCCAACTTCAGAACGTCTATTGCAAGCCTGGGAACTCACTTCAGTTACCCATTCAAATAAAAAATCAGCACAAAATGCCAGGCAAATACTCAGTTTTCCTTTGTGAAGAAGAAAAGTATCTAGCTGCTTGGTGGGGAAAAGAACGTTCCATTTTCTTCAACTTTGTTACAGATTTCCTTTGGTCATCTTCATTAGGCATTGTAGTGATAGGACACAGGGTAATGGGTTAAAACTTCAACAGGGGAAGTTTAGATTGGATATAAGGAGGTAGTTCTTTACTGTGAGGGTGGTGAGGCACTGGAATGGGTTTCCCAGGGAAGTTGGGTTGCCCAGTGAATGCTCCATCCCTGGCAGTGTTCAAGGCCAGGTTGGACAGAGCCTTGGGTGACATGGTTTAGTGTGAGTTGTCCCTGCCCATGCAGGGGGGTTGGAACTGGATGATCTTAAGGTCCTTTTCAACCCTAACTATTCTATGATTCTATGATTTAGTCTTTTGCTTGACATGCAGTGTTCAGAGTGAATCAATAAGTTTTACAGAATCTGAATAAACAAGACTTGTTGAAAACATGTCAGTTTCCTTCCAACTGTGATCCTTAGCTGGACTTTCTTTCCTATCTTTTGATGCACTGTAGGAGGGACAGTGCAGCTTCATTCTGTTGCTGCAATTTCTGCTAATAATATTTTTAAAAGATCAAGCAAACTACTTCGTGGTGGCCTATGAGGTACAAAAGATGATATGAAACTTTTCTTCAAAGAGAAAGATTAATTTCTTTTTAACTGTTAAGAATGGTAACTTTAATGTGTCGTGGTTTAATGTCGTGGAGCATACCTGTGTAAACTTTGCGTGTAATTGCTGTTTGGTTTTGCATTGGTTTAGATGAACAGATTCCAAAAGATTAGCCTGAAAGTCTCCCGAGCTTTAACTGGGAAACTACATTTTTAGTCTGCTGCTTATTTCCCAGGAACAAATTAGTTTGAAAGCCCATTAGACTTGTTTAGAGCTATGCTAGTTAAAAATTACAGGGATTGCAGTAGATACCTATTTGTGTGATCATAATCCTCCCATACTGAGGTAAGATAAATGTACAGTGTCGGATAGCAGTGTTGGTATCCTCTGTATTAAGGGGTGGGGGAATGCAGCAGAGGAGTTGAGCATAGAACATGAGGTGGGCTTGGTGTTTCTATCTCTTCTGTCAGAAGAGATGCAGTTTGATCTTGTTGCTCTTTAGAGGGATACAGTTCAGAACTTACGTTTTAGCCATTTTGGCAGAAAATAATTTCATTCTGAAGCTGCAGTGTCTGAGGATTTTATAAACTTAACTATATTTTCACCTAACCTACTAACTCTTTAATCTTTCAGCACCTTTATTCTTTCTTTAAAGTGGATATATGTATGGAATAATGGGTGAGTAAAGATGATGTGAAACAGTTTTACTTGTAAAACTGAAATTCCTTGTCCATCTGTTACAGGCAGAGTGTGGAGGCAACAGTCAAAGCTCTGGAGTTACTCCAGCTGCAGTGGATGGGAAGATCCGAACCAAACCCCTGATTCCTGAGATGTGCTTTACTGCAACTGGCTGCAGCACTGACCTCAATCTTTCAACCCCCTACTTAGAGGAAGATGGAACCAGCATACTCATCACCTGCAGGAACTGCCATGTCTGTGTTCATGCGAGTGAGTGCATCCAGACCTGATCCTTAACTCTAGTGTTCTCTGTAGTAAGTCTGTCCACATAGCAAGCCTCTACCAGTATATGTAATGTACAAGTAGACTAACTTCAGCCCTTTTCTGAATGGTATGTATTCGAGTGCTGGCCATTGAAATACAGAGTTAGCTGCATGGATAACTTCAAATATCTGTATCACCCTGAGGCTCATTGATTTTAATTCCTGCTTTACTTCTTGGTCCTAGGGGAATGGGTCTGAGTTTAGGTAACCTCCTGACTGAGATATGTCTGGTTTAGGTTGTTATGGTGTATCCCCTGACAAGGCCACTGAAGACTGGATGTGCTCCAGATGTACAGAAAATGCCTTAGAAGAGGTAAAGTTTCTCCTAAGATTCTTACAGACGGAGCCTGGCATATCTGGGAACCTGGTTACAAAGTTCATTTCCATAGTGGTGTTGGTTTGGGATTATTTTGTTCTCTCCTGTGGATAGAAGGCAATTCAGAATATGTTTGGGAGTCAGTCTGTTGCATTTTGGTGCTTTTTAAGCTGTAACAGTATATCCTTTTAAGTAGTGCAAAGCTGCTGAGCTCACTTGGGTCTTGGGAAGATGTTCTGCATGAGTGAGGCAATTAGCTCCATTGTCTGTCTTAATTTATGGTAGCTACTATTTCTAAAACAGTAACTTCTGTTAATAACTGGGGAGGTGTGTGCATATGAAGAAAACAAGAAGAACGGGATTCCGTCAGAAAGCTCTAGATCAGCAGAACAGGTTAAACTTTCAAACTGTCTTTGCTCATGGCTTTCCAGATCCTTTTACACATCCTCAAAGGAGATAGGATATTACAGTTGTAAAAGGAATCTGTAACAAGCAAGTTAAACAAGTCTTCAGTGGTAGTTCTACTTGCTTTCACAGACTTGGAGTCTATATTTGTTGCCCTAAAGGCAGCAGCTTTTGAGAGCTAAAGGGTTGATCTGCACAAGGGAGTTCTCTTCTGACACTGAAACTATTGTCTTCTTCTGGGTATGCGTTTTGAGGGGGAAGTTCTGAAGCAAGTGTACTGCTCTGGACTTCACTCTTACAGCTAATGCTTTCTTCCTCATGCCAGGACTGCTGTTTGTGTTCATTACGAGGAGGAGCACTGCAGAGAGCCAATGATGACAAGTGAGTGTTCCAGATTTTTTGATCTTAAGGGAGAGACTCAATTCCTAAGTAGGTGAGGGTAAGCTAGTAAAAGCCAGTGTCTGCATTTGATGTAACACCACCTTTCATATTCTGTGTTACATGATAATATAATATCATATATTAGGTGATAAAGTGTGTTTGTTGCATTCACACACAGCAATCTTTGTCTCTTCAGGTAGTGCCATACTAATGCTTTTGGTTGCTTAGCATTTTATAGCACAGAGGTGTAATGTGCAGAGGTGTAAATGTACCACATAAAAATGAGGTTTCTGATGAGATGACATCTTTCAGTACCTTCTCACAAAGGATTTTGGTTACTCCATGTAATGTGCTGTGGCTATGGAGACGAATTACAACCATTGCTTTAAGTAGAACAGCATACTGAAATTCAGTCTACTTCTGCAGCAGGTATACTGCATACAGCTGCCTGTTCTGTGTTGTCCTATCAGGCAGGCTTTTATAATGCAGGCATTCAACCAGCCCTAGCCAAACTGAATTGTTCTCCTGTTAGCCTGTTAGTAGTACAATGGAAGTGTGAAGAAGTCTTGGGTTTGCCCCACATGTGCCCAGTTACTAGCAGTAGGAAGGAAGATTACACTGCTGCTTCTCAGAGGCTATTTATTGTGATTTATGTGGCAAACTTCAACAGACCTGTATTTACTTAAGCTCCAGAACATCCTCTGTCTGCCTAATGCATATTAATTTCTTTTTCCCCTCTCCTGTCCTGACAGATGGGTTCATGTGATGTGTGCTGTAGCTGTACTGGAGGCAAAATTTGTGAACATTGCCGAGCGGAGTCCTGTAGATGTTGGCAAAATTCCCCTGCAACGTTTCAGACTGGTAAGGATGTGCTTCACTGGTGGGGTTTCAGAGTGTCTCTCCAGTCTGTTCAGAATCTGGAAGACTTTTGCTCATCCCTGCAAACCCAAAGTCATCTCTCCAGACTGAACAGTTTGATCTGCACTGTTCTTTGTGTGGGGGAATAGCAATTGTCCCTGTTGCCATTTCTTGATTCTTTCCCTGTTTTAGTATATATTTATTTGGATAAGAAGCTGGTAAGGGGGCACAGTTTTCAGTATGTGGCAAATGACATTTATGCAGTGTTACAATGGTGATTTTTGTTGTTGTTACTTTTAGAATCCCTAGTATGTAGCTTGCTTTATTATTGATTGCTGTTGAGCATTGAAGTGCTTCAGGATATGCGAGGCATTTGTGTAATGGGTGAATATCTTCTGCAACAAAGCAGCTGTAATTAACTCTTCTAACAGCTCACTTAGAGGGGAAAAATATTTTAACTGCTTTGCATATGCTAATACATTACAGATAACATTCTTTTCCTACAATAGCCCATCAGGCGTGACCCAGGAGTAGTTGGGCCACTAGTGGTAGTGACGGAATTTTAACTGTTAATTCTCTGGTCTTTGCCCATTATTGTAATCTTGTTGTTTGTCTTTCTAAACTTTAGCCAGGTGCTGAAAGGCCCTGTTGACTTCAGAGCATTATAGGATGATTTAATCAAAGATCTCCCATTGCTAGCATCCTTCGGTTGCATGCTTTGTGCATGTTGAGCAGCAGGCATTTAATGTACATTGGTTTTGGCTATGGGTTTACTTTATGAATTATTGCCTTGTCATAAGCTAGAACTGGTAGCCTTCTGCTGCTTTTTAATCAGAAAGTAGCAGTGCTCTCACAGGACCAGCTAGCCATTTGTGTGGAGTAAAAGCTAGTTTAAACCTCTAGTTTCCTGTCCACAGAAATGCATCTTCTGCAAGAAACGAAGAAAGAGAATTGCAGGTTGCTGTGTACAGTGCTCACATGGTCGGTGTCCCACATCCTTTCATGTCAGCTGTGCCCAAGCAGCAGGAGTCATGATGCAGCCTGATGACTGGCCATTTGTTGTCTTCATTACCTGCTTCAGGCATAAGATTCCATCTCAGTCAGAGGTGGGTAGATGGATGATTCCCTGGAATTTGAACTGCAGGATCTTGGAGGGACTGAAAAGTTTTAGATTGTGGGATTGATTCTTTCAATTCTTCATTGAAGGCTGTCTCACAATGTTCAGTGTAATCTAACTGGTGTTGGATTCTGATCTCAACCTTGCTGCTGCTCTGAGTGACCTTAGTGAGATCTTTTATTCTATTTTGGTTTGCCGCCCAGAAGCATTCAGAGCATTACATCCCTCCTGTGGTTGTTGTAATGAGAAATAATAGCGCTTTTTATATGTTAATATAAAATACATGGTGTTAACAGCTGTGATGTTAGGAGTTAATGCTGGGACTCCAGCAGGCTGCATCAGTGGTCATTGAATTTCTTAAGTGATTGATTAGTTTATAAAGTTTTCATGTAGCTATTTTAGTTATCAAAACCACAACAATCTATTAGAGAATATTTACTGTAAAGGCCTTGCATTGCTCTGAAGAATGATAGCTTA
The DNA here is from genome assembly GCF_028554395.1 of Pezoporus wallicus. Lineage (NCBI taxonomy): Eukaryota > Metazoa > Chordata > Aves > Psittaciformes > Psittacidae > Pezoporus > Pezoporus wallicus. Next base: position 1,201,974 of record NW_026641917.1, on the reverse strand, counting down.
ATTTACTAAGTAACTTAAAGGACAGCAGCATCTAACAGATCAGGCTTTAAGCATGTGAAAGTCCACAGGCAGAACTTTTCTAAAAGTGCTGCTGATAGTATCTTGAGTAGAGTTACTCATCCTGAGCTGAATTTTGCTTCCTTGTCTGCCAGCACTGGAGCTGTGGTCCTCAACTCATTCTTTATGGAGTCATTGTGTAAAAAATTCCTTTTTTTTTTCTCTTCTCAGCGAGCTAAGGCTGCACTCCAGGATCTGTCACCTGGACAGATAGTCATCAGCAAGCACAAGAATGGTCGCTTCTATCAATGTGAAGTGGTCAGCCTTGCAAAGGAGATTTTCTACGAGGTTAACTTTGATGATGGTTCATTCAGCGACAACCTGTATCCGGAGGACATTGTGGTATGTCGTGCAGTGGGAGTCTGGCTCCAGTAGAGGGCACATGACGCGAGGCAATTCTTGCTGCTACAGAGGAGATACACCAGGGCATTTGGTAACTGTTCCAACCCTAGGTTGGACTGTGGCTGAGATGTGCTGCAAGATGTCGTTAATGAGTCTAAACTGAGGACACATAGGAACAGGTGTAACAGGGAGTGCAGCTCATCTCTGGCTACTTAGCAGTGGTAGGTCTGAAAGAAGACTTGCTGATACTTGTATACCATTTTTGCATGAAGTACATTGAAGCTGGGCCCACTTTTGGGATTTAAAGATGGATGATATGCATGGATGTGTCTCAGCCTAGTTCTTCATCCCTAAAATAGAGTAATTGTCGGGGTGGTGTGCACTGTGACTGGGATGGACTCCCTGGGGGATTGCTGAATCTTCACATAAGGAAGCTGCTTACCCTACTCCTTGTCTCTCCCACCTTTCTCATTCATGCTGTAGAGTCGAGACTGTCTTCAGTTAGGTCCCCCTGCCGAAGGGGAAGTTGTACAGGTGAGATGGACAGATGGACAAGTTTACGGAGCCAAGTTTGTTGCATCACATGCCATCCAGATGTACCAGGTACAGAACTGAAGCTGTTTATGATAACGGGGCTGTTCTTAAAGCCAGCAGAGCTATGGGAGAGTCACACGTAAACACTTCAGGGGAAGTTACTCAGTGTTGTCAGCAATGCCAGATGCTGGTTAACAGTCACTGGTGTTGAAAGCAAAGTTGGTTGCTTGTAGCTCTACTCCTGTCTGGCTACCTACATGAAAGTGTCAGCTTCTGAAAAATTCCTGGTCTGTAATTCTTCTGCAAATTCTGTTCCTATAGGTTAAACTACCTAAAATAAGTTTGGGTTTGCTTTTCTCTATTCAGTAAGTGCATCATGCCTTACACACTTCCAAAAGGTGCAAGGTTCAGGCCCTATTAAAGTGACCAGCCAGGCTGTCTTGTCAGGTTGTCAGGTATTACAAGAATATGCCAAAACTTCCTGGGCTGCTTTATTTGTCATGGGATTGGTGAGGTTCTGGTTCAAGTCTGTTGGCAGTGTGCATACCTACACATGTATCTTATAAAATTCAAGTGGTAGAAGATTATTTCATGGGAGCCCTCTGTGGGGAGCAGAAGGCAAGTTCTGGGTAGCTTTGGGAGGGTTCTAACTTCTGAGACTTCTGGAAGAACAACTTCTGTTTTTTCTTCCAGGTGGAATTTGAAGATGGGTCACAGCTGATGGTGAAAAGGGATGATGTATATACTCTTGACGAGGAACTTCCTAAGAGAGTGAAGTCAAGGCTGGTAGGTAAACAGGGTACAGACTTCTACTAAAGAAGCTCATGTAACTTAGAATCATAGAATAGTTAGGGTTGGAAAGGACCTTAAGATCATCAAGTTCCAACCCCCCTGCCATGGGCAGGGACACCTCACACTAAACCATATCACCCAAGGCTTCGTCCTGCCTGGTCTTGAAGGCTGCCAGGGATGGAGCATTCACAGCCTCCCTGGGCAAACTTCATTTGTCCTTGGACAGCAAGCTGAGAGCATGGCAGCAACAGATTACAATCTCCTGCTCTCAGTTGTTATGAAACTTGGTTGATCAGGCTACAGAAGAAAGCTCTCACTCTGGAGTGACTTTAATTCTCCGTCTGCAGTGATGGGAGCTTATAGTTAGTGTTTGGGACAGCACTTTGACACCCTTTCATGCCTGTATTTGTAAGTCTCATTGTCTACTCCCATTACAAAGAATGGCCAAGCTCCTTCCCTTATGCTTTGTTTGGAAAAGCTCCTGATAGGGTGGCATTAAGAGAGCTGGGCACCTTAAAATTGTAAAATAATTCAGGTGGGAAAGGAGCTCTGCAGGCCTCTGTCCAGTCACCTGTTCCAAGCAGGGGTAACTTTGAAGTCAGATAAGGTTGCTCAGGTCTCCAGTCAGGTTTTGATTATCTCCAAGGATGGAGATCCCGCAGCCCCTCTGGGATCTGTTCCGTTGCTTTATGCTTCCTGCTATAAAATACCTAACTATGGACACCATGCTAGGGTATCTTGCTTTACAGCATGATCATGCATACCTTAATGCAGAATCTGTTAAAGGTTAAGGGAAGAACCATAGAATAGTTAGGGTTGGAAAGGACCTTAAGATCATCTAGTTCCAACCCCCTGCCACGGGCAGGGACACCTCACACTAAACCATCTCACCCAAGGCTCTGTCCAACCTGGCCTTGAACACTGCCAGGGATGGAGCATTCACAACTTCCCTGGGCAACCCATTCCAGTGCCTCACCACCCTCACAGTGAAGAACTTCTTCCTTATATCCAATCTAAACTTCCCCTGTTTAAATTTTAACCCATTACCCCTTGTCCTATCACTACAGTCCCTAATGAAGAGTCCCTCCCCAGCATCCCTATAGCCCCCCTTCAGATACTGGAAGGCTGCTTTGAGGTCTCCACGCAGCCTTCTCTTCTCCAGGCTGAACAGCCCCAACTTTCTCAGCCTGTCTTAATACAGGAGGTGCTCCAGTCCCCTGATCATCCTCATGGCCCTCATCTGGACTTGTTCCAACAGTTCCATGTCCTTTTTATGTTAAGGACACCAGAACTGCACACAATACTCCAGGTGAGGTCTCATGAGAGCAGAGTAAAGGGGCAGGATCATCCCCTTCCACCTGCTGGTCGTGCTCCTTTTTGATGCAGCCCAGGATACAGTTGGCTTTCTGGGCTGCGAGTGCACACTGAAGCTGGCTCATGTTCATTTTCTCCTCAGCCAGCACCCCCCAAGTCCTTCTCCGCAGGGCTGCTCTGAATCTCTTCTCTGCCCAACCTGTAGCTGTGCCTGGGGTTGCTCCAACCCAGGTGTAGGACCCTGCACTTGGCATGGAAAGTATCATAGATAAACCCTGTGACCAGGTGTTTAGACACGCCTGCCCCATAAGGCACAAAATGTACTAGACTGCTTGAAAGTTAAAACAGATGAGTGTGTTCATTCTTTCAAGAGACTGCTTGTGAACTTAAATTAGCTGCTCAGTTAAATTTGAAACCTGGCATTCTTTAGATCTCTGATTACAGTTTATTTAAACTTATCCCCAGACTTTTCGGTTTGGTTTCTTAAATATTTTTCTCCTTGTGTTTGGTCAGTTTTTGAAGAAGGCTGAATGTTCCCAAGTGTCCTGACTTGGTTCTTCCTTACATGCAGTAGGCAGATGTGGAGGCAGAAATTTGACCTGTGTTCTAGTGACTAATTCTGCTTTTTGTCTCTTTAGTCAATAGCTTCAGATATGCGCTTCACAGAGATCTTTGCAGAGAAGGAGGTCAGACAAGAGAGGAAGAGACAGAGAGTGATCAATTCACGCTACCGTGAAGATTACATTGAACCTGCATTGTACCGGGCCATCATGGAGTAAGCGCTTCCTGTGGCAGAGGAAGAAGATTCTCGCCTCTCCCAAGGATTTAAACGTTCCAGTACAACAGGCCATATTTGGATGCTTTGAATCCAGGGGGTTTTGTTGTTGAGTTTGGTTTTTTTGTTTGTTTGTTTGTTTTTTTGTAAGGAAGCTAAAAAGCTGATGCTGTGCAGTAGCTGGAAGGCAGCTGTTGGATAGTGAAACAGATCCCATTTGCTGAATCTGATGCCTGCAGACTCTTGGTCTGAAGTTGGGTCCTTACTGAATAAGCCAGCTTTGGGGGTGTTGCTTTCATCTCGTCAAGCAGCCTTGCTTTTTTTATTAGAGACAATTTTGAGAGGTGGCAAACTCTTTTGGGAGTTATAGCCAGGAATCTTGGCAGCTGCAGAATAGTACAGTTTATTGTTTTAATTGAATAATGTTCCTGTATTTTGGGAGTCTCCCTGGTGACCACACCTGGGCTTGAGCAGGCAGTATTACTGGTGCTTGAAATTGAACCTTTTTTTATATTTATATCCCATCTTTTTGTCACAAGCAGCTTCAGTCTCTTCTTTCTCAGCACCTCCTTTCTGAGGTAGGCTGGTCAGATCCAAGCAAATAGGAGGTGCTTGTGTGAACAGGTGAAATGTGAAATTGAATCCTACAGGACAAATTATTTAACCCTCCATTTAATATTTTTATTCTGATGCTTCTTTTGACTTACTCAATCTTAAGTTTACTTGTAATAGTATGTGCCTCAGAATCAGTGAAATCTGTCTGGAGCCCTGCACGGTGCAGCCTTCTAACAAGAACAGGCATTCAGCTCCCAATAGACATTCAGCTCCCAAAGAGTGAGTTTTAAATTTCTCCCTGTCCCCTCTAGGGCAATAGTGACCAAAGGGGCAGAGTCCTAACTCTCCCTTCTTGAAATCCAAGCATCACAGTATTGGTGATGACAGGGCAGTGGTATCTGAAGCAGTGCAGTACCTCTTGTGTGGCAGCGCTGTCTGTCTTGTGGCTGCAGGCTTTTGCTTGCAATAGCTAATATTGGGTCTGGGACACAGAAAGCATGCACTGAACTGTATGTATTACTGAAGGGCTGTGCAGTGCTCTTCTGAAGCAGGAGTGCTTCTGTGTTCCTGCCTGGCAAAGGTTACCACATGTTTTTATAGAGTGTTAGTAGGGCACATCTCAGTTGTGTTGGAAAGAACTTGCTACCCCAGCAATTGGAAGCTGAGTTAAGCTGGGTAGTAGGTGTACCTGGAAGATGAGCCAACTTGCTCCTAGTAATTTAAGCATTAACACACCACAATAGGAGCTCTGTAAATGCATGTTCCTTTCCCATTCCGTAGGAAAGGGATTTTAGGCTGTGGAGCAGATTGGCCACCTTCTTTTTGCATGGAAAGATGGGTTGATTTTTCCTGCTGGAGAAAACTACGGTTATGTGTTCTCCAGAAACAGTTCAAGAGGAGAATTTTCTAGTGAAACAGACCTAACGCATCCCTGCTTCTATAGGGACATGGCAATGTGTCTGCAAAGTCTGGATTTGTAACTTGTTTCCTTTTGTTACATAGGAACGCTATAAACCAAACTCTTCCGAAACCCCGGTGCATCGATTTGTGATTAGCAATAAAATGTAGTATTGTGTAGTGATACAACTCTTGATCAGAAAAGAAATAAACTACAGCTTTTATAAAGAAAAATCTTACTTAGCCCTACATTTTTATAGGGTCAGGAGGCTGATACGAGTAGCAAAGATTTGCACAACCACTGTTTTGCATAGAGGTATTCTGTCCCATTTTTGTGGTGAAATACCTTGTTCATCAGTATTGGAAGGCTTAAGCAGATTCTGAAAGGAGATAGCAGCTTTCCTTTATGGCTTTTTTTTCTTTTTCCCATGTCCACAACTCCTGGTCTCAGGGTATTAAATAGTTTTCTGATGAAGGGGATAGTTGGTTTGATAAAACTAGAATCTCAAGACCAGAGTCTAGTAGCTGCAGTTACTCTGGTCTAGGCAATGGGAACGAAATTGCACTTTGATGTCTTAGCTTGTACATAAGCCTCTGTGAAGTGATGTGTTGTGAGCATGGAGAAGAGCTGGCAGAGCCTTAAACTTTCCTCTGTTCTGTCAGAGTTCAGTTGGTATTAACTTCTCATAGGCTGAACAATACCTGTATAATACCAAAAAACACACTCTTTGTATCATCTGCCATTCTCTCTCTGGAGAAAAGGCATCTGTGTTCAGGCTTTCTTCCCAAACTGCCATATAACTTAAATGCACCTTTTAGGTGCCATGTGCTACCTGTGCTGCAAACGCTTGGCTCAGCAGCTTCATCCTAAAAAAATAACAGCTGGATTTGTTTGGAGTGCTGTTGTTCAGCTGCAGCAGGTTTTGCCATCCACCTCGTAACAGTATTGTGTGACTCTGAAGAGCTCCTTTGTCTGGTATTTGTTCTAGAAGAGGAGCTTTGTTATGCTGCATTTTCTGTGGGCTCCAGATCTGCTCTTGTCAGTTGGCTGCACTGTGTTGGAAACTGCTGCCATCCTGCTCTCCCGAGACAAAGGGCCTTCCCAGTTTTCCCATCAGTTCTTGTGCTGCACCGTTCAAATGTGAGCATACTTTACCTACTGCAGTGATTGAACTGCATTTTTGCTTCTCCATGAACTTACAGTTGGTGCCCCTGATGTTTGAGGGGTGTGTGTTATTTGACTTGGCAAAAACAATTGGTTTTATGGCTTGAGGTATAACAGGTAGCAATAAAAGCTCTGTACAGAGCAGCTGTCTCAAAGGTACACGTGCTTTCCATTACCTGTACTTTGATCTTGATTGTTAATAATTTTCTCAAGTGGTTTGTTTTGTTTTGGCAGTGTGTTTATCCCCGTTACAGCATCATTCCAGTGTGGGCAAAGTGCTGCCAGAGTGTCAGCTAGGTGGGTGCTTCTTGAATGTGTTCAGTAGGAAATCATACTCACTATACCCCACAGGAGCTCTGGTGGCCCTTCGTTAGGTCCATTGTAGGTGATGCTGCAGGCAGTTGACCTTCTCACTTCACTTTTCAAGAAGCTTCTGTTTGTGAGTGGTTCAAGTTGGACCCATAAAAAGCATTTTTAGTATAAACAAATAGCAGCTTGCCCTTAATTCAAGATGAACTTGGCAAGCTAGTGATTACTTTTCATAATGTTGAAGAAGGTGACTGTATTCTTTGTGGAGTGCCTGATTGCAGTCATGTTTCTGCTTGTGGGTGGACTTCTAGGAGACCTTTCTCCATCAGCAGACCCCTCAGATGACTGGAGACAGTGCTGTCAGTAGCAGGACCCACTCTCCTCACTCCTTCTCTGGCTTCCCAGTGTTTTGAGCTGGGTTGAATTGATTCTGCACTGTTTGAGGAGCACAGCCGCATATCCCAAGGTTTCCAATTCCCATATCCCAAGGTTTCTCTATTCTTCTGTTCTCTAATTGGGCTCCTGTTGTCTGACATGTCTGCAGTTGTGCTTGTTTCTTTTTTGATGCAAACATGGGATGAAGTCAAGACTCGATTAGCCTGTGTGTTGTTTTCAGTTTGATGGAGTAATAAATTTAAATTCCAAATGGACAATTTGTAAACTAATTTAAGAACTATAGCAATGTAACTTGGAAATTCTCATCATGCTTCTAATTTTTCTATCAGCACTGTTCCTTTCTAATACTCATCTTCTTAACATTTATCCAGTGAGTTCTCGGGTGTCTTTCAGCGATTCTAAGTGGAGTTCTGTTATCTAAGGACTTCGTCCAGCGTGGCTGTTCAACTAGAGCAGGGACAGAGCCACAAAGTCATCCCTTCTCATTGAAGTACAGACCTGAGACATCTGCAGTAAGAGCTGAGTTGCCTTAGGTTCCCTTTGTAGCTGAGAGTGGCAGTGCCAGAAGAGGAGTCATCAGAAAAATCTTACCTGGCTGCAGAGTCAAACAGTTCTCTTCTTTACTTTGGTGTTGACTCTTGGATTTCACAGTGCTGGTTAAGACTTGCTGAACTGGCAGTCAGGGAAAGGAGAGTTTTCTACTTTAGCTCAGGGATTTTTGTTACTGATCCACCAAATGACCTTCACTAAATTGCTTATTCACTGTAGTATTATTCCAGCCCCTATCTTTGGAACCTACAGGGCCAGGTATTCCTGGAGTATCTTTTGTAGTTTGGGACAATGTTAAAGTCTCCTTTTCCCTAACAAATCTGTAGACATTGCACATAACCTTTAAATGTGTGTATTTAGGTTAAAGCATATGGTATTTTAGTTTCAACATGAACAATTTGGGGTATTGCTAAAAGTCAAAAGAAGCCTTTTTCTTCTTTTCCCATAATCATTCTTCTTTGCATTGCTGTTAGAGCTGTTCAGCAGCTTCAGATGAATGAAGAGTGCAGCACATCGGGGGGGTGAGTGTGTTGTTGCTTGGTTCCAGTAGTGAGCAGAGCTGAGGGTGTGTATCAGAGGTTTCCTTGCACCTCACCAGAATGGTCTACAGAGGAATGGGAAACACTCATCTGATTGCTGTCTTTGGAGAAACCTGTGGCAGATCCACACGGAGACGTTGCCACAGCCTTGCTGCAGCGTGAGTAATGTGAGGATGCTGAAGTGAAAACTGTTCTGACAGCACCTAGGGAGCAAGGGAAATGTGTGGGAAGGTACTGGAAAAAGATTATAATGGAGTAGTATGTGTGTTAATTTCTAGCCAAAACTGAGTGAAGGTAGGAGAGCATGAACAGAGATGTCCTTGGCCTGTAATTCTGTGTATAAGGGAAGTTCTCACTTCTATGAACAGTTCTAGTGGGGACTTAGTCTCATGGAAGTCACTGCCTGGTGTACCCAGTGTGAGCCACTTACGCTGCGAGAGGGCACAGCCAGCACTCCAGGAACTGGGATGCTCTCGTCTTTAACACCACTGCTGGCTGAAGGAATTGCTGCCTCCTCACAAAGCTGTAGGTGAGGTGGTTGGCTGATGTGCTGGGATGTTCTCATCCCCAGCCTGAAGTCTTCCATCTAGGGTTAAGGAGAAACTTGGTTTTGCAACTCAGTCTCATGTCCAAACTATACCTGTGACTGCACTGTGATACAGCACATAGAGGTATGCTGTGGGAGGTAGGGGGGTGTTGTACTCATGGACCTCCAGAGACGCTTCAGCCATGGGATCAGATGGTTGTGAATGTGAGTTGATGATAGCTAATATGCTTGGACTCCCATTTCCTCAAGTGCTGCTCTTTCTCTTGAAAGTATCTCTGCACCTTTTGGGTTAATTTTCGTGCCTATCCTCACAACAGGGGTTGTCTCAAACTTCATTACTGATAGCCACAAGGGATTAAAAAAGTGACTCGCTGTCTTGGGTGCAGGACATGAGTGCCTTTAGTGTGGGTGCTGGTTGCTGACAGCTACAGGTTGATGTGCAGAGGAGCTATTAACCGGCAGACAGTTCTATGGGACGTAGGAGTGGTGGTTGTGTGCTGCTGCTGCTGCTGGAGATACACCAAGAGCAAGGAAACTGGCAGCAATGGGGAGCACCTACACCAAAGGGCTTAGCAGCCTGTCTGGATCTGCGCTTGCCTGCAGTGGGTGGCTGCCCAGGCTGCTTGGCTCTGCAGCAGGGGCACAGCTTTCGCTTGTCCAGGCCCAGCAGAGGCAGAACAGAATGAAGGGAGTAGTTGTGTTGTCAGCCAGAGATGGATCTATCCAGAGTCCCCTCTGTCTTTCCCAGGTCCAGCTGGATAGATGTTTCCAAACAACATTTAACAGCTAGTGTCCATAGGGACTGGCAATAGAGTTAATGCTCTTATTCTGCCTTTCTCTCCTGCATGCGGGGAGGTCCTGCTTGGACCTTCTGCTGTCCTTGCAGTGGGGCTGGGGCCAGCCCTGCTTTTTCTTGCTAGCTGGAGGTGAAGGCTTCTCTTGGATCCCTGTAGGAGCAGGGATCTGCAGTGCTGTCCCCAGCGGGGAGGCCCCAACTTGAGCCCTGAGCGCTGTGCAGAGCCTGGCAAGGGGAAAGGGACATCAAAACAGGCCTTGGCTCTTCTCCCTCCGCAGGCGGAGCAGCTGAGGGGCTGCCAAGGGCTGTGCGGCAGCGAGAAGAAAGGCAGCATTCATGGGAGCTGCGTGGCTCTGAGCGGCTGGGCTGGGAGCCAGGCACATCAGCATCTGATGGACCAGCTCAAAGTGCTTCTCACTCCTTGCCTTCTCCAGCTGAGCCCAGGGCTTCTCCAGATGAGCCCTACTAAGGGGTCCCGGTGTAGTGAGGTCTCTCCTGCCCCACTGCCCTGCCTTCTCTATGCTGCGCACTCACCTGTGTGGGGCATTGCTCTTTCCCCAGGAGCCTGGCGCCTGCACTGCTGCCCTGGACCCTGAGGGAGCTGCCTGGGGTCCCTCCTGCCTGCCTGTGTCCCCCAGTCTCAGTCAGTTTGTATGAGCAGCCCTGGGGGGACCTGAGTTAGTCCCTTGCCCAGCTGTGCAGACTTCAAACAGGCAGCATCCAGTTGTGCACTGGCTGTGCTGAAGCTGCATGGATGGTTCCCAGCAAGAAGTGCAGGGCTGGAGACACGGGGGCAATCCGTAGGGGCTGGACTGGCCTTATCTCTCACAGGATATCCTCACCCCTTCTCCAGGCAGGCTGGAGAACCTCAGTCCTTCCAAGAGCTGATGCAGCCTTACTGGGGAGGTGCCTGGTACCTGCTGGGGGAGGCTTTCCCCTTCCCATCAAATGGATGGATGCCTGGCTGCAGCTGGGCCCTGCCAGGTGCCTTGAAGGTATTTTGGCCTCACCCCTCTGCCAGCCTCGCCCCTGTCTGCAGCCCTAAAGCAGGTGAGATTGCTCAGGGCTCTGCTCCCCGGGAAGAGCTTTGTGCAGGCTCTGGGAGCTGCCAGGGGTCATAGAATCCAGGTCTGTGTCTGGAGCCTGTCCCTCTGAGAGGTGACACTGAGTCATTGTGGTCTTGGCCCTTGGTTGCCAGCCCAGGAGAGGGTGGAGTGCTGGAGGTGTTGCCCTGCTGGCCTAGGCTCTGACAAAAGTGCAGCACTGAGTAGGGGTGAGTAGATGGCACGTCAGGTTTTGGGTCGAGGATGCTTGTGACATCCTGGGGACACCAGCAGGGCTGGGATGGAATTCCTGTGGGTTGGCTGAGGGCTGGAGCAGCAGGTGAGCCCTCTTTTACAGTCCCTGCAGCCACTCACAAACTAACCAAGAGCCCACGTGGATGCTAATGTGCTCCATGCACCCACCACAGTCATGCACAGCAGCAGCAAATGCACAGGGTGCTTCAGGTCTAGTGGATGAAAGCATGTGAAATACATCATGAAGGCAAATGAGTAGAGGCTCATGCACTCAAAAGGGCTGTGGGATGCTCAGCAGGGCAGTTAAGATCTTGTGCCCCGTGTGCTGTTGCTTTGGGAGGAAGACGGACAGGTATTTTACCGACCAGCTCTGAAGCAAGTAGAGATGGCTGCAGAGGGGTGATGCAGCTGCTGGTGGGATGGACCCTGCAGAAGCCTCTTGCCAAGGCAGTGCTGCACTGCCTGCATTTACCCTGCCATGGTGTGCCCTGCCCCAAACATGGGCTCCTCCTGGGTAGCAGCTCTCCTGGGAACACCAGGATGGTGGGGGCCCAGCCTGGTGAACCTGCCCCCATCTGTCGGGCAGCTCTGACAAGGCTGTGCCTGCCTTCCCCAAGCAGCCCTCCCTCCTGCCCTGACCCTCTAAGCATCCACAGAGCATGGGCTTTGCCTGCTGGCCATGTGTAGGAGCCAGTCCCTTCTTTGGGCCGTATTCATGCTCTCATCCTGTAAGCCATTCCTACAAGACCTGGCTTATGCCTCTGGCCTCCTCCAGCAACATCTTTTCCCACTCAGTCAGGTTAGTGGGTGGATGATTGCCCGAGGATCAGCGTCAGCAGCCGTGCTCACTGTCAGGCCTTGTGGATTTGGATGGTGCAGGGATGGGAAGGAAGAAGCTGACAGCTTTTCCCTTTGCCAGCGTGTTTTAGGGCACAAGACCAGCCCTCTTCCCGAACAGGCTGCAAACTCAGCTGTGCTCTTCTGCTTCTCTGGCTTTTCCCATGTGCTGAGGGCTGAGCCCACTCTCCTGCTGTGGTTGCTCCACTGATGTGCCCTCCAGCTCCCTGTCTTGCTGTGCTTGCACCCACACTGCTGTCAGCTTGGCTGTCTGGAAGCGCTTTCAACTAGTGTTGAACAACAGGGTGTCTGGGCAGCACCCATCCTATCATTGTTAGGGGTTCATGGCACTGGGCTACGAAACCCCCTGTTCCCATGCTGCTCAGTCCCATACACCCAGCAGGCATGGTGCCACTGGAGCTGCCTGTCTCCCCCAGCTGGAATGCTCTGTGGGATGCTCTGTGCCACGCTCTCTCCCTGGCACACCTCCACTATGGGAATTGCCAAGGCACAGCACGGGATCCCAAAACCCTGTGCCAGCACAGGGCAGAGGAGCTGGCAGTTCCTCGGGTGCTCTGGCAGGGACCAGACATTCCCATGCTCACCATGGAGGCTGTACCACCACCACCACCACCATCAGCCCACTCACGGGGTATTTTTAGGCCTGGCTGTGCAGATGAGGGAGAGCTGACAGCTCACTCCGCATCCAGACCACGAGGTGCCTCTCCCAGCTGCCTGGTGCAATGGGAGGAGCGCAGGCCTCTGGCAAGGCTGCTCAAGGCTGCAGTGTGCTGGGGGCTGGAGACACAACCATCCCCCAGGAAAGGCAGCTCTGCTCATGTGCTGTGGCTGTGGGCTTGCTGGGAGCAAGCTCCTGGGGCTCCATCCTTCTCCCTCTGGGCTCGCACAGCTCCAGTGTTCTTGAGAGAGCAGGTCAATGAAAGCACCGATTTCACTGGTTCTTGAGCTCGAGGGTGTTTCCTGGCTTGTGAAGGAAAAGGAGGGAAGTATCTCAGCAGACAATGCTGTAGGACTCAAGTGTGCACAGCAACAGGCTTGCACATGGTCACCTACTGTCAAAGAAATGGGGAACCCCTTCAGCTGAAGAGCTTTTCTGTGAGGCCTGAGGCTCAGGAAAGCATTATGGAGGAAAAGATCAAAAATCCCACTTTGAGTCAGGGCCCAGGGTGGGGATGCAGCTGGCAGTGACTCTGGGGTGTGATACTGGAGCTGTCCCCCTTGGCCAGGCTTGACTGTAGCTGGTCCCCCAGTACTGCTGGGGATGCTGATATGAGGTGGGGGTCTGACTGAAGCAGATGTCTGATGCTCTGGGCACACAGAGCGATGCATCACTGCTGGGAGTGCCAAGCCATGGTTGTGTCCTGGGTGCTGGTGGAGGGTGGAACAGCCCAATGCTCCCAGCAGTGCCAGGGTTTATGGCTGGGTCATATGGGGAGCTGGGGCAGGCTGCTCTGCCCAGCTTTGTGCCAGGGCTCACACGTCAATCCAGATGGGCTGTAGGTGCTGGACTCTGAACACAAGGATCTGCCTGTGTGTCTTCGTGAATTCAATGGTGCTGATTTCTCCCATTCACCAGGAACCGGTCTGTCAGGCAGAATGTCATTGGCACCAACCTCTCTCTGTGGTTAGCTTCCCCCAGCCCTGCATTGGAAGGACCAGTCCTGCTGCAGGTACGAACCTCCCTCAACTGGGTGCTGAGCCCTGAGAGCTCCAGCCCTGAGCAGCTGCATCTGCCCGTCCCTGTGGACCTGCTGGCTTCCCCAGTGTACCAGTGCCTCAGGTAATGGCTACAGGATGTTCATACTCCCTCTGCCATGGCACAGGGGGCTAGTTCCTGGGGGAGCAGGGTGGGAAGCTTTGCTGGGGAGGCTGAGCTCTGTCCTTGCCTTCTTGCTGCCTGACTGTGTGGGCTACAGTGTGTGGGGAATGAGGGACCTGCTGGCCTGGATGGTCTCCTGTGGCTGCTGGGACAGAGGCAGAGTCCTCCATGCCTGGCACCTCTGTACACAAGCTTTTTGGGACCCCTCTTGCTACAAGACGTCCCCCTCGTCCTGTTCTGTTGTACCTGTCACGGTGGGATTGTGTGGATGCTGGTGATGTACCCGGTGAGGTTTGCTGTGCTGCAGCAGCTCCCCCTCTGCCTGTGTCCCCTTCGTGTGGCTGGCAGCTGCCTCCTCATGGCTGCTGTTAGCCCATGTCCTGCCAGCAAACACAGCACCCAGAGGCACTTCCTCCTGGTTGCACTAACTCCTTGTTACACAAAGCGGCTGCAAGAGCACACAGGTTGCCACAAGTGCTGAATCTCCATAACACGGGGTGTTCATGCCCTGCAGCAGAGCCTGAAACCTTGGCTACATCCTGCAGCACAGGGGTCAGTGTGGTGCAAACCCATAACCAGCTCCACCAGCCCTGCTCTGCCCCACACCCCATGCTGCGTGGCTCCTCTCCTTCCTTTTCCTTCTCTTCCTTTTCTTTCTCTTCCTTCTCTTCCTTTTCCTTCTTTTCCTTTCCTTGGGAGCAGATAAACCTCAGCACCCAGATGTGGGACAGGCACCAGGACATGGTGGGGCTGCTTCAGCTGGGCCCCTCACAGGCCAGCACCCCATGCCAGGCAGCTCTTCTCTCTTCTATGGGTGAAGCACCTGCACTGGCAGCTCCAGCACCTTTATCCCACCGCCTTCCTGGGGTCTGGCAGGATTTGTGCAAAGTCATGGAGTTGTCTGGTGCTTTCTGTTTCCTCCCACTGACTCTCCTCACCCCAGCGCCTCACTACCTCCCCTCTCCTTGGTCCCTTTCCTGAGCATCATGTTTGACCTGATCTTGGTTGAGCAGGCAGTAGGATGCTGCAACGAGCATCTTCCCCTCGGGCACATGGCCCTGCACCCTAGGAGGTTTTGATGTCCCCGGTGCATCACGGAGAGTTTCAAGAAGGAGAACTCACAACGGAGGGGATGCAGCCTGTGGCTCTGCAGACAAAACGACCATCTGCAGTACAACCAGCACAGGTCACATTGCAAAACCGATGCTTTTTATAACAACTAATGTCAGAAATGGGGCTAGCAAAGGTGACGTGAAATGACTTACTCCAAACAAATGTGCTCATACCCATGCTGTCAGTTCTGCCCCAGGCTGGCAAAGAAAATAGCACACGGCCACTCTTTGTGTCTGAAATCATGACAAGGGACATCATGAAACCTCAAACAGGGCACAGGTTGGCTGGCACAGGAGTGCAGCTCACCAGGGACAGGCACTGGCGCACAGCCATTTCCTGGGGACAAGAGATCAGAGCGATGCAAATGGAGGAGGTTTGTAAATGGGTCTGAACCAGCAGAGCTGTGGGTTACTGTGCTTGCAGTGTGGGTTTTGGCACCAGTTTGCTTGGCACATCTGGGAGAGAGCAGTTCAAGCAACAGAGCTGGCTGCTGCATTGCATGAAGATTGCTGATGTGTTACTTGTGTTCAGAGGCTTCAGTTCACCAGGAAGAGGTGGAGATAAGGTGGGGTTCAGGTTGAAAAGGCTGAAAAGAGGAACCTGTGGCCATGTGGCTAAATCACTACAATGGCACAGATAAAGGTGTACAAGGGCTTGCTTGCTGCAGGCTGGAGTGTGGCATTCCCTGGGCAAAAGGCTGGCAACGTGCACTGCTACAGGCAGGCAGCATGCCTGTGCCAAGAGCAATGTAATGCCAGGGAGCCAGGTCAGGCTGTTGTGCCTGGTTTTACATAAACACATGCATGAGCCAGAAGAGCAGGTGAAGAGACTGTCCTGAGGCTGAGTCCTTCCACACCTCCCCACTGCCTTCTCCAGCGTGTAGGAATCAGCCCTGGTCTGGAATGCCATCCAGAGGGACCTCGACACGCTTGTGAGGTGGGCTGATGCCAACCTTATGCAGTTTAACCATGACAAGTGCAAGGTCCTACACCTGGGTTGGAGCAACCCCAGGCACAGCTACAGGTTGGGCAGAGAAGAGATTCAGAGCAGCCCTGCAGAGAAGGACTTGGGGGTGTTGGTTGATGAGAAAATGAACATGAGCCAGCTTCAGTGTGCGCTTGCAGCCCACAAAGCCAACCGTATCCTGGGCTGCATCAAAAGGAGCGTGACCAGCAGGTCTAAGGAGGTGATCCTGCCCCTCTGCTCTGCTCTTGTGAGACCTCACCTGGAGTATTGTGTGCAGTTCTGGTGTCCTCAACATAAAAAGGACATGGAACTGTTGGAACAAGTCCAGAGAAGGGCCACGAGGATGATCAGGGGACTGGAGCACCTCCTGTATGAAGACAGGCTGAGGAAGTTGGGGCTGTTCAGCCTGGAGAAGAGAAGGCTGCATGGAGACCTCATAGCAGCCTTCCAGTATCTGAAGGGGGCCTATAGGGATGCTGGGGAGGGACTCTTCATTAGGGACTGTAGTGATAGGACAAGGGGTAATGGGTTAAAACTTAAACAGGGGAAGTTTAGATTGGATATAAGGAAGAAGTTCTTCACTGTGAGGGTGGTGAGGCACTGGAATGGGTTGCCTAGGGAAGTTGTGAATGCTCCATCCCTGGTGGTGTTCAAGGCCAGGTTGGACAGAGCCTTGGGTGAGATGGTTTAGTGTGAGGTGTCCCTGTCCATGGCAGGGGGGTTGGAACTAGATGATCTTAAGGTCCTTTCCAACCCTAACTATTCTATGATTCTATGATTCTGAGGGATGGAATCATTGCTCAGAGGGAAACAAGACATTTGACCATGCAGCAGCTCTTCTTCATGCCTGAGCCACAGATATAACAAAGTAAATTAGAAGTTGAGACCATCTAATCCTATTTGTGAGCTGCTCTGCAGTGGGGACGGCCACCCCTACAGCCTTCAGCCACTGTGCTGCAAAGGAATGTGCTTAATTCCGAGCTTGAATTTCTTCATCTCCAAATCCTCACCTTTGCACCCCTCACTTTTCTCTGCTGGGCCGACACACTGCTCATAGCAGTGCTCTATTCCCCCATCCGCAAAGAGACCTTCCCCTGCGGCACTCCTCACACCTTGCACAGCTTTATTTGCTGCATTTCACAGCCTTAGCTCCCTTTTCATGATGGTGTGGCTGCTCCTCGGGATTTCTGCATCCTTTCTGCAGTCTGGAGGGCTGGACCAGGCACCAAGCTGACTTTGCCAAAGCTGTAGAGGTACAAGCACTGCTGTGTGTCTGCTCGGAAGTCACATCCACGTGCTGCTGGCTCGCAGCTCCCCGTGCCGAGGTGCTGCAGTGCAGGCTCATAGCTGCAGACGTGTGTGGGGCCAGCTCTCTTTGGCTTTTTCCTATTAACACTTATTCCCTGCTTTCCGGGATGCCCTCCACCCTGCGGTACAGCCTGTCCTCTTGTGTTCCCAACAACCTTCCTCTGCAGCCCATGACTGTGCTGTGGGTTGTGATTGTTTTATCAGGCTGTTCAGCGTGTGCTGTAGCAGCAAGCAGCCTGTTCAGTATTTTGTCAGCCACAAATGTAAGCCTTCATCTTGCCATCCAGACAGTTGGTTTTTAACTGGACCAGGAAATGGTCACTGGGGGTCTGGGTACGCTTCCTGTTGTTGGTGTCTCTCCATTAAGGCTTGGCTCTCTGACAGATCTCAAAACATAGCTGTTAATACACAGTTGTTAAGCTATCATGAGCCTCATTAATTCTTTATAATAAACTCCTGTGTCATTGTTGATGACGGTGGAGCAGGCAAAGTGTGCTCTATGGATGCTCCTGCTCTCCCACCGCCTACACCTTTCCTTTTGCCCATGGAGGAGTTTCTCTGCAAGGTCTGTGCTATGTAACACAGCACTCAGGATGCCATTAGCTGCGCTTTTACCACCCCAGTCTGGGTCCCTTTGCTGTTCCTCTGCTCATTTCTTTGGCTCTCTGAGTTATGCTGCCTCCCACCAGCTAAGAGTTTGTTAAACATTAACGTGTTTAGGAGAACCCATGGTTATGTCATCAAAATGTTGTTTGTGAGTTACTTGGGCGTGTGGCATGAACCTGGCTGGTCTGTGGAGCTGCAGCCTCTCCTTGTGTTGCTGCTGCTGTGCCAAATTCGCTCCCCTTTGTGACAGTGAGATGGGGTCACTCCTGCCATTCCATTCGAGAGGAGGCAGCGGCTGGTACCTGCCTGCCTCTTTCAGCTGTTTTACAGCACAAGAGGAGACAGGGCAATGCCTGGCTGGAGGGCTTGGGGTGAGCTGTCAGGGTTCATGGCCATCACAGCCCTCACCATCGCTGAAATTCAGGTTTATTCAGTGATTGCCTGAGAAACCCAGTGGCAGTGATCCAGTTGTGTGCTCTTGGCTCTGGAAAGGCAGCGTGGGCACAGCTGGAGCTGGGCTCCTTCCAGGATCCCTCAGCACCAGCATGAGGAAGAGCACTGTGATATCCAGTGGCTGGGAAAGATTCCCTGTTTCACTCCCAGGTCTCAGGTAGGCTTTGCTGACAGGACTGCTGGGGAGGAAGAAAACCCTTTGAATGACAAATATACAAGGACTGTTTGAGCTGGGTTCTTAAAGGGGCAAAACTAAAGGTGGAAACTCCACCCAGGTCATTATTTCTGAGAGGCTGTTTTCATGGTGTGCAGCCCAGACACTAAGCAGTGCACCCGATCCCTCAGTGACTGCTGTCACTGAGAGCAGCTTGGGTAAAATGCTAAGAGGCACTGCAAAATACTTCCCTGGCATCACACTGAAAGTAGCCTGGCTGCCAGCAGGCACTGCTTGGTCCTGTGCTCTCCCCTATTGCACAGCAACCTACTGAGAGCTGGGATGTCTGTTCCTGGGGAGCAGATGAGGCTCAGCAAACCTTGCTTCTGCCTGTAAGGCTCAGCTCTCTAAGCCCCTCAATGTGGCACCCATGTCTCCTGTGATGGGGTCTGTGTCCAGCTATGGATGGGTGACCTGAGCCTGCAGCACCTGGGAAGCGGAGGTGCTGACTCTGGGTAAACCAGCCACTGGCCAGAGGGAAATCCCACAGGACTCTGCCTGCGGACTGTTCAGGGATGCTGCTGGAGAGGCAGCCACGACATCCACAATCCCAGGACAGGGAGCAGGCAAGGGAGGTGTCTGTGATCACTCCTCCCTTGGTAAAATGTCCCCCACCACCCAGCTCCATGCATCAGTGTTCTGGATGTGCAGCTGAGGCACACACAGAGCCCAGGTGCCTCTAACCTGCCAGTGGCAGGTCTGGAAAAGATCTGGGACAATCTTGCCTGAATGCTTAATCTGACGCTATGGCAGAGAGGACCAACACAGCCTTTTGAGACAGTGAATGGGGTAGAAACAGATTTAATCCCTGTGCCAAAGCATTAGGGAGGCTTGTTGTGGGGTTCTATGTCTTGAAAAGGATTCAGGATAATCAGAGAGGCTGTGTAGAGAAGAAATGCAAAAAATGGCTTGAGGGTGGGAGGAAAAGCCTGGCAGTAAGAGAATTAAGCAACTCAGTATATTTAGCTTATCGGAAAGATGGATGAGAGGGGGTTTGCTTGCAGCATATGTGTAGTGTCACAAAGAGAAAATGCCAGGCTCTGAAAGGCTCTTTAATCAAGCAGAAGGCAGAACAAAATGGTATGTCTGCAAGCTGAAGCCAGACGCAGGGATGTGGGCTGCTCTTCTGAACGTGAGGGTGAGGGACTCTGGAAACAGACCCAGGGAGGTGGGAGTCTCCGTTTGTCTTCAAATCAAGCCTGCCTCCTTTCTTGGAAAACACACGTGAACCAAGCATAGCGTATTGGAATTAATGCAGGGAGGTGAACTGCCGAGCGATGTGCTGGCCAGCTGCTCGCACAGCCGCGTGTCAGGCAGGGTTGCTGGATCCTTTCATCTAAGGAAGACCTTGGGAAGCCTGGTCCAGGTGGGCAGAGGGCTCAGGGAGCTGTTCAGGCAGGCTCTGGGTTTGCCTGCACCCGCAGCGGTAAGTGTGGCTCTTTGCTGCTGAAAACATCTGGAGGGTGGCAGAATTCTTCAGCCAAGTTCAGCTTGGTTTAGCTTGGTTTGTGTGAGCTTGTCGATGATGCTGTTTAATGTTTCTGTTCTTAGAGTAGCCAGAGCACCAGAAATGTAAAGGTCTCTCCACAGACAGGTCACACTCAGAGCCTGTGTTTAGGAATAATACGTAATGAGTGTGCAATGGAACAAGTTTGTCCAGAGTTGTGTTCCCAGACTGCATTCCCTGAGCCTGTGCATCAGCAGAGGTAACCTCTATCTAGCCATTACTGGAAAGAGGTCTTTGCTGTGGTATTCAGTGGTATTTAATGAATAATAAGACATTGCATTAATTAGTATTAGGTCTGATTTGGTGACATGTAATTTGGGGGGAAGGATTACAGAGTAAGTATTTGAATGAGAATTTTTATAGGACAGAGTCAAAATGAGATTAGCAGTCTCACTACGCAGGGAGCCCAGAGGCTGACGTGTGTGTGTTTAGCAACTGATGCAGATAGAGCACAACTTTATTTAGTGGTGGGAAAAGAACGTGTAGCTGTTATTTACCTTTATGTGTCACCCTGTATAATGTGCGCCTCAGTCACCATGAAAGAGAAAAGCAAACAGGCACCATTTCAGCAGAAACGCCCTGTGGTGCTCAGCACCACATGTGACGTACGTGTGCAGAGGGATTTCAGCATGCCACAGGTGGGATCCTTCAATAGGAATGGAAGGAGGAAGTTTGTCTCCCTGATGTGCCCAAGCCCCACTGAGGACACGAGGAGCAGAATCAGCGCCTGGTCCCTGGCGCAGCCTTGACCCATGAGTGCTCTCCATGCAGAGGGCACCAGGTTATGTCTAGTCCAACGTGAGTGCCCCAAGCAGCACATGGGTTTGATGCAGTGACATGTGGTGTAGGACCCCTCACTGTCTGCTCCAGATAGCAACCGGTCCTCACTGTCCTGTGTTACCTGCTAATATAGCCACCAGCCATGCCCTCTGCCCAAGCCTTTATTTTCCCCAGCTTGTGACCACCATTGCTGTGGAAAAGCTCTGCAGACAAGTGAGGACCCACAGACTCAGTGGGTTGGCCACAAGTGGGTTTTATGAACCAGGATGGAATGCAGGTCTTGCCCTTTCATTTGGTCAGCTTGGCTTTGAAAAGCTCCAGAGCATTCTGGAAAGCAGTACAGCAATATGATAGGATTTAATCAGACTTAATTATTCCCCTGCTGTCGATCTCCTAGCAACATCCAGCTTGACATCTGCCTGCGAATGAAACATGTAAGCTAAGTAGGAACATGTTCAGACTGAAGTCCTGCTACTTGAACCAAATCACTCCACTAATCATTGCCTTAATTCATTTCGTGGCTGTTAGACAGCTGCCGGGAGCTGGTACCTGATTTCCATGGATGTGCTGCACTTGCCTCCTGATCTTTTTCCAGGCTGAAAAAAGCGTGACTTCATCCTGGGCTCTTTCCAGCACACCGACACCTGATAACAGGGGGTAGAGTTTCTCGAATGACAAACATGGGCTCAGGAGCAAGCCTCAGCCTTGTCATTATCTGTCTTGGTGCTGTAGGTCCCCGCTTATCATCCAAATCAGATCACCCGCTGTGCCTGCAGAGTGCAGGGTGTAAACTCTAAGTGCACAAGCAGTAGAGTAGGGACAGTTTAGGTGAGGCTTGAGGATGGTCAGAGCAGATGTGGTGCAGCAGCGGCAGGCATTGCAGGCAGCTCCATGTTGTTCGGACATGGTGGGGGTCAGGACAAGGAGAAGAGACCTGGCTTACACAGATGGAGGGATGAAGAGGTGAAGAGAGGTGCTGGCATAAAGCGTTTGTAAAGCAAAGCTGGGCTCCAGCAAGATACAATGCAGTACAGGGGTCAGTGGGGTTATTGGAGAGAATAAGCCTGTTGTCTGAGCCGGGGCTGGCAGAGGAGGCTGCACGGCCTGGCGTTGGCTTCTGTGAAGCTGTGAAGCCGGGGATAAGGATGCTGCCTTGGCTGTGTGAGAGCAACCGGCATCCTGAGAGAGTCAGCACTGGGGAGCTGGGGGTTGATGTGAGCAGCAGTGTGGGGAGCAGACCTGCTGATGGATGTGCCCCTTCTCCATGTACTTCCTCAAGGGGGATATGGGTACCAGTGGTCCCTGAGTGTTGGCATGAGTCTGCTGGTCCCCTGTGCTGTATCTAGAAGTTATTTGCATCCAAAAAACCATAATAGGACATTAGTGCAACACATGTCTCTGTGGAGGATTGTGGCAGGTCTGTGAGCCTGGCTGTGTGGGTGCCACACTTGCAGTCAGCTCACACTGACTTCACTCATGGTGAGCACAAAGGGAGCTTCTGGCTGTGAAAGTGGGACTGGGGGAGTCCCCGGCTGCTCTCCCTGTGACCTGCGTGGACTCTGCCTCTCTCGCCAAGTGCTGGGGAGCAGAGTCAGACAGTGCTCATTTGGCTGTGTGCCTTCCAAGGCAATGTCTGCCGGTCAGCACAAGCACCTGCAAGTGGGAGCTGCCACCACACTGGACATCATCCTACTTGGTTTCCCTTAAACTCATGTGGCTTTTTGTTTTGCTTGTTATCAGTGTCTCATGGAGGATGAAAACAGCAAACCAAAACCATTGGGCTGCTTTGCTGTCCTGATGATGCAGGTTTACTCCTTATGGTCTCTTTCCTATCAGATGACTCCCCCACCACCCCCCCACGCCTAATAATTCTCTGCTTTATCATTCCCTCCCTGTGTTGCCTTGTACTTGTGTTTCTCACTGGTCCTGTGCCTAATGAGTATTAAGTCTACCCAGCAAGGCTGTGGGGCCAACAGGAAGGAGGGCAATGCTATGGGAAGGATGAGGTGTGGGCTGGCCCCACCACTGCAGTGAGAAGGTGGAGATGTAATCTAACAGGAACTGTGCGGTGTGAGCTGTACTGTGCTGTGGGAGGGCAGCTGATGCAGTCTGCGCAGCCCAGTGTGGTCCTTGTGTTATCCCTAAAATGAGGGTTCTTCATGCGGTGTGCAATAAGCCAATCAACACACAGGGTCGAGATACTTGTTTTTATTTCAGTTCTGCAGAATCAGGTGCTAGGCATCTAACAGAGCCGGCACACAGGCATTTCGATTCGCCTGATATTTATAGTAGCAAGATACAACTGATTGGAGGACAAAAATTTCCTCTACTGCCCATGATTACACATTTTAATGTTTATGCATTTAGCTTCACGTTTAAAACAATTAGGGTGGTCCCCTAACTATCATGCTCATTATTCACAATGGGGTGTGTATCTTGGCATTGTAACTATCCAAGGTTAGTTAAGGATCCACTCTGTACAAAGACATACATGTGTATTTAAGTCAGTAAACATAAAACTGCGAACCAGAAGTTTACAGCCTTTCTTACCTTGGGGATTTCCCTGCTGACGTTGTTCTCCAAGGTTAGATACATCCCACTGTTTCAACACAGGGTTGCTCATTTTACAACTTTTAACCTTACTTTTGCACATCACTTGCAGCCTGGCATGATCCAGCAGTAGGCTGAACAATGCTTGGGAAGCTCAGGGATGTGACACATGGTGTGCAGTGGCTGGGCAGCACCTTGCTGGGTACGCAGTGGTGTAAGGACCTGCAGAATTTGGAGGATAGCGTGAAGGCAGTGACCTAGGCCAGTGGCTGAGTGCTAAACTGGACTGTGTGGCATAGCTAGGTGCAGTGCGGTTCAGTGACTGGAAGCAAGACGGTGTTGGGCTACTCCATGTAGTGAATGCAGGCTAGGCTGTGCAGTGAGCAATGCAGTGGTGAGAGCTGCTCTGCGCAGTGTCCAGAGGTAGGGCAGTGCCACAGTTGAAGGGAGATGCAGTGCACTACAATGCAGTGACTCGACGCTAGGCAATGCAACATCACTGCTGGGATGCAGCAGCTGGTTAGGAGGGAGGTGTGGTACAGTGTCTGGGGGGACTGCGAGACCTGGAGGTGTCTCAGGGGCAGGAAGGTGCAGTGTTGTGCAGTGCTTGGAACAGCGACACAATGCAGAGCTTGACAGTGCTCCTGCAGCGCCGTGTCTGGAGGAAGCTTAGCGGAGTGCTTGGAGTCACCACAAGGGTTTGGAGGTGCCCGGGTGACCTGGCAGCGGGGCAGCGATTTGAAGGAGGAGCAGTGCCCCTCAGCCGCCGAAGCGCGCGCGCACGCAGCGCAGCGCACCGATTAACGGGGGGGGATTTACTAAGAGGTCTCTGCGCACGCGCGCCACCGCCCTGCCGCAGCGCCCCTCCGGCGACGACCCCCAGCCGCCCTCCCTCCCGCCATTGGCTGCGGGCGCGGCCCCCCGCACCGCTCCATTGGCTGGCGGCGGCCGCTATGCGGGCGGGTCGGCAGCGCTGCGGCCCGCCCCGGCGCCCCATTGGCGGCCGCTGTGCCCCTCAGAGCCGCGGCGGCCGGTCCCGCTGCGCCGCGCCCGGCATGGCGGCGCCCGCAGCCCCGCGACCGGGGGCCGCAGCCGGCGGCCGAGCCCCCAGCGCCGGCGGCTGCCGGGTGAGGAGGGGTGGGGGGGGGATCCAGCAGGGCCGGGGCTGGAAGCGGAGCTCGGCGAGGCGGGGACAGGCGGCGGGGTGCCCGGCCCGCGCCCTGCTGTCTGCCCAGCGGTTCCCGTTCCAGTTCGGATTCCAGGCGGCCCTGATCCTCCGGCAGCGTCTTCCCTGCGGCGTGCCCGGGGCTCCCGCCGGGACCTGCTCGGCCTCCGGGCTCCCGCCGGCCCCGCTGTCCTGAGGCACCCCGGGCGCCCCGGGGCGCTGCGGGATGGCTGTGGCGCGTCCCGGCTGCCCTGCGCTTGGGTGGAGCGCGATGCTTGCCAGGCCCCGCTGTGTGTGGCGGTTTCGGAGGGTATTTATCTGAAGTGGACCGGGGCATAAATGTGGACGGAGACTTGCGGCGTTGCCCTGGGGTAGCGTGGCAGTGCCCTGCTGCCTCTTTGGAATGGCATTTACCCTTGTGAGACGAAAACCCCGCAGCTGCCGAGGGTGGTCTTTATTATTTCACTGATGCAGGTCAGGTAGCACGCGAAGAGCGTGGGTTTGGATCTGTGTGTTACTGGAGGTGTGGGATTGTGTGTTTTGGGAGGATGACCGTCGGAGAAGGTGGCTCCAACCTCAACCTGTTTTTCTTTCTCAGGTCATGTAGAAGAGCAGATTTAATGTGAAGATGGGACTGTTGGTGTTTATGCGTAACCTGCTGCTAGCCCTCTGCCTCTTTCTGGTACTGGGATTTCTGTACTATTCTGCTTGGAAGTTGCACCTCCTCAGATGGGAAGATTCAAGTAAGTATGAGCACCGTGTAACTCCTGGGCTCCCTGAAACGACTGTCAAATTGTTGCAATAGTACTGAGGTGATTCTGATTTACCAGTATTAGTGGGATGTGATTAAGCCCAATCAAATGCTGGAGCTTTTAGTATGCTTAAGGGGTTGAATTTGTGATTACCTAATGCTCTTTATGGCTTTACTTTTATTACTGGTACAAAAGCAGGTTCACACTCTATAATTGTAATATTAAAAATTCCAGTTCTTACAATATCCTATGTTAGTTTATTCTTAATTGTCAAAATAGTTTTATGTGCTGAAGCATTTGTTCCCTGAACATTTCTGTGCATTTTACAGTATCTGAGGTGAGGTTTTTTCCCTCTGGTGGATTTTAATTTCCTTTTGTAATCATATATGCTGGCTATCTCGTCATCTTTCTTTGTCCTTCAGAAATCCTCATCTTCCATTTATCTGCCAAATATCTCTCATCTGAAAGGATGTCTCTCAATCTCCTTAAGTCTAAAGAGACATCTGACCTCATTGAATACAATCTGAGGATTGTACTGTGCAGTAATGCTATAGGAGGTTTTAGCTGCAAAGGGATATAAATTAGGCTGAAGTTTGATTGCTCAGTAACTGCTCTTATTTTTGCTTGTGGTGATTGCTTTCTTGTTTGCTCGTGAAAAGTGTTTGTTGAAAATATCAATCCATTCCTCTCCCCCTCCTGCCCAAAACACAAGCCAGCCTTCTTTGCAGCTGTTCCACGGGCTGTTTCAGACCTCTCTCAGCTGACCACTGCTCCCTGGATCAGTGGCTGAGAAACACTCATCCAGAAGGATTGTTTTCCAGTCTGACAAAAAAGCTGTCCGTCAAATTCCTTCTTCGCTGTGTAGCATTACTGTGCATACTGCTGGAGATTTCTGCTCTAATACTTATTGCATTTAATGTTGTTATACCTCTGTATGCTCTGTATGTGTTGGTACATGTTCTAATTTTTGCATGATGACGGATGATGACTTGGATGTGGCATTTGCACTGATGAAGTGATTTTGACAGGAGGGCTCTTAAGGTGTCCTGTACCAGAACAGGTATTGTAAGACTGAATTTTTGAAAGGAAATGCATAGTTGCTTTCTGAGCAGGGATTGTTGCTTCAGGTTTGTTCTTCAGAGAGGGAGTCCAATCTTGATTGTGACCTTCTGAGAACTAACACTTTTGTCAATGAAGTATAGAAAATCCTTCCTGCATGAAAAGAAGTACAAAATGTAGTTAAAAGGACATTTATGTGTCTCTACCACGTGATGATCTGTTATGAAATTATACCACCTGCTATCCTCTACTTCATTCGTACCACCAAAAATTATGCTGGGACTTCCCAAGGCCTGCAAAAAAACCCTTCGGGCCACAGCTTGTATGTGAACTTTGTTAAACGTGGAGGAGAAGCGCTGTGTTTATATGCCACATACCAAGGTGCTGGCATGAGTTTTAAATTTCTTCAGGTTTCACCTCTTTGGATTTTGTGCTTTTAGTTTCCTGTGCCGTTTGTTATTTTATGCCATGACAGTCCCTGGGGAGTTCTGTGGTAACTTTTGTCGGAGTTTTGTGATGCAGCATTGCAAATCAGTGTGCAAACATTGTGGATTGCTAAAAATGAATGCTTCTACCTGGAAAGATGACTTTAAGTTCCAGCCAAGTTAGAGTGATTTCTGTTGAGCATACTGGCTGCTTTTGGATGTTCTGACAGGAGCCCTGTGAGGTGATGTCACAGGCTTTTTGCTAGCTGTGTGTCTCCTTTTAAATCATCTTGTATATTAAATATGTTCTTCATTTATTCTCGGAAGTCGCAGTGCTTGCATTAAGCTTATTCAGCTAGTTTGAAGAATAAGCTTATTGATCTTTATCAGCTGTCACAGTGGATATGGGCTGTACTGTTGTTTGTTTTCTTCTAGACGCTTGTATAGATTGTGTCTCAAATATCAGATGAAGCTCCTGGAAATGTTAGTGTAAACACCAGTCCAGTGTGAGAGGGCAAGATTCCGTGATTACTTTTGGAAACAGCTAAGATGATACCAGTTTTCAGTTGATCTTAAAGGAGTTTTGCATGAATCAAAAAAAGTTTTGTTTATCGTGGAATTTTGTGCATGAGGAACTTACGCAGATTTAAAATACAAATTTAAAAGCCTATAGTGGGAAACTTGATACAACCAGTTAATGTTAAGCTTCTATAAATAAACATTTGGAAGTTAACAAATGACAGAGTTGAAGTTGCTCATTTAACCATGATTAGGCTTTCTTGAGCATGAGTAATATGATACAATGTGTAATGGTGCAATTATACTTTCTATTTTGTGAAGGGGACTCTTAGCTCATTTCACAAGACAGGGTGGTGCTTGATAGCCATTCATGGGTTTATATCCTGAATTACAATTCAGTGTGTGACCTTGTAAGTCTCCTTAAGCTTGATACGATCATGCTGACGTCCCCAAAGGCAAAACTGAGTTAGATGTGTTAGCTTTAGGGTGCTTCATTTAAGATTATTGGGTTTGATGTGTAAGTTATCTTCTTATTCAATTGTTTTTTCTTTCTTTGTGACCAGTGTCTTTATTTTGTTTGTGACTCCTTAGTTTCAGTAATCGCATTTGTCTTTGTTCTGTGTTGTGTGGAGAGGAGGCATGAAACTAAGCTGATCCTGATATCTGACACCCCTGCAATCTCTTCAGATGCTGATTTTAGTAAACTTGACACCTGCATTTAATAATGGACACAAATTTGCTCTAGAGTATGATGAAAAATACTTGATCTGCTTACTTGCTGCTTGTATGGTTTGTTCACTTGATGTTTTAGAAACTGCCTCTGTATGTTGTTGATACGGGTGAATTTGAATGATAACTGTAAGGAATCTGCTGCGACTTTGGAGTTTGTATATTTAGCTGCTAAAGCAAGTGAATAAAGTAATTTGTTTGTTTGTACTTCTGACACCTCCAAGAAAGGAGGCTAAACTTTGAATAGACTGAAAGATAGGAATCGGTGTTTTTCTTATCATTTCCATTTAAATCTGTCCTCCTTGAGTGATGCCTTAGTGAGTTCTGAGAGATTCTTATCCTTACTGTGCGACTGTACACCTTGCCAAAATGCTGAAGAGATACAAAAGAATTAATTCTCTAAGGCTTATCTTTCTTGTGTGAAGAATAGATTGAATTCAGCTAATGTGAACTAATTAAGGTCGAATTAAATTCGACTGCTGCTTCAATTCAAGACAAACCTCCAGTGGCTAGCCCTCTGTCATCCTTTTAGTGACTGTCATGGTCGGCTACTCTTCCCTGAGCCTTGTTTGATGTTGGTGGCAATATAGTGTAAGTTCTCAGGGCAGCAACAAAGTGCAAAAAAATGGTGCGTAGCACTGTAGAAATGCAGGAGGGCCTTTGAGTTCTGGTGATTGTTTGGAGTTTATGAACAGTGTTTAGGATAGAGGTACACTTTCCTTTTTCTTTTTTCTGTCCTGATTTCTGTAATACAGTTTCAGTCTCTGACAATAGTGGTAAGAGTTGAACACTGTCCTTGCATGTTCTTCCCAGACAGGCAACAGTGACAGATGCTGCAGCTCTCTGATTAAGTGTTGAGTTGCATGAAGGGTGTTAAGCACGCAGAACTGATAACACAATGTGGGAGACAAACAAGGAAATAAGAATTTTGCTATCAGGTTTAGCTGTCATGTACATTCTAGAAGGACCTTGCAGCAGCAGATAATTATAACTCTGTTCGCTGTGTTTCTGGACACTGAGTTATCAGGGAATTCTTACATAGTACTGGTAGTGACAGGAACAGGTTTGGAAGGTCAGGTGCACTACAGCCTTTTCCTAATAGCTTCTGGTCCTATTGGTTTCACCTTTCCTGATGCATTTGGCTCTGTGGAGGAAGGAAGATGTTATCTGTATGAGTGTGAAAAAGACAGCACACAGGAAGGTACCCCATTATCTTTGAAAAGTATGATGGGTGATGGAATTGAGCTGACAGTGCCTCGTAGATTTGCCTCATCAGCTCGGAGGAATGCATTTTTACCCATAACTGAAGGACAGGATATAGTCATAGTAAAATTTAATGCTGATGTTTATTATTTAACCCAGTATGTGTGTAGCTAATTTTGCAACTTAAAAATGAATGTGTTGTAAGGAAGGAATGATTCCATTAAAAATGTCCTGGCTATGGAAATATTGAACTCATTCCCCCAAGGCAGATTTTTTTTTTGCCCTCTGAAAGTATTGAAATATACTTCAGAAAAGGACAGTGTGATGCTGTTTTCCTGTTCCCTGTTGCATTTAGCATTGAATGAATTTAAAGAAAAACATACTTTACTTTAGGTACTTTTGCCAAACCCTGAGTTAATACAATTTGTAGCTGTAGATTTTGAGCTTGTCAGTTTGAATGTGGCTTTTGAAACATCTCCAGGTACATTCTGTTGATGCCTCCATAAAGAAATCG
The DNA here is from genome assembly GCF_028554395.1 of Pezoporus wallicus. Taxonomy (NCBI): domain Eukaryota; kingdom Metazoa; phylum Chordata; class Aves; order Psittaciformes; family Psittacidae; genus Pezoporus; species Pezoporus wallicus. The sequence goes on along the minus strand of NW_026641917.1, from coordinate 1,172,569 downwards.
AGTCATTACTCTGTCATCTGTTGCTCTGTGTTATTTTCAACCCTAATGCTGGAAAGGCAGCCAAAGAGATAAAGCTCTGGGAAGAGATTTTCTGAAGGTATTTCAGGACCCTTATCCTTTTCATACTTTTTTTTTTTAATGTCTGTTTCCATGGGAACTGAGGAGACATAAACAGGCAAAACTGACTCACTTCTGGTTGCAGGTTTTTACTTTGCTTGCATTTCCATGGAAACCAGTCTCGCAGCAAAAAAAAAGGCTAAATTAGCCAAAAGCAATCATACCTTTATCTTTAATATACCAATTTCTCTCAAAGTGAAGTAGTATGTTTGTCAATTCCTGTACAGGGGACTAAGAATGTGTCGAAGAAATGGATCTTTTTATAAGGGTTTGGAATGAGTATGCTCTTTTGCATGTGGCTAAAGCTTCACAGTCTGTGTGATGATACATAGTGTGGGTACAACTGTTATATCTTGAGTTACTAGGGGTGTCATTTGTTCTACGTTAAGGAGGTGGATCTTGCATACACTGACATCTCACTTCATTCTGTTGTTAAATGAAAGACATTCAGTCAGTGAGCAACTAGGCCATGGAGACAAACTTGTTCCCTTTGTAGAAAGAAGCATATAATAGTTTTATGTTCAGATCATCATCTCTGGGAGTTACTGTCCTACTTGCCTTTGCCAGAAGAAGGAAATGCAAGAGTGCCCCTGTAGAAAATAACATCTCTGTGCCAGCTCAACTTGGCACTGGGAGCATAAATCTCTGATGAAAGTAGTTTGAGCTAAGCTGTCTGAATTTATGGTTAAGTGGGTGAGGGAGCATATCCTTTTATACTGTAGAATTACAAGGCACTCATGCCCTGTTGTGAAGGTGGCAAGCAAATGGTAATGTTAACCACTTCACTTGCTCTATATCTATCTGAAGCCTTAGCTTTAGGGAGGAGAGTGTGTGTGTTCTTTTTGGTAGATGGTTGCTGCTGCTTTCCAAGCTGGAAAGCCTGAGAGACTTTAACCTTGTGGGCATTAGCTATTTTAAAAACTCTGTTTTGGATAGTATTATGTAGCAGTGTTAAATTTCCTGAAACAGTTGCTTTTTTTACTTTTCAGGAAGGGACTTGGAACAGCATTGGAACAGATTATTGTGAATTCACTGATGTTTGAGTTATTAGTAACTTCAAGGTTTGCTTTGTCTATTCAGCTGCTCTGTAGTCTCCTAGTGCTGTAGTTGTTGGGCCAAAATTGAGACCAAATATTTAGAAAATCCTCATAACATGGTTCCAGCTTCAGATTTAAGGAAACTTTGCTACTTTTCAGATGCGTTAGGGATTTGAGGATCACAGTTATGCTTTATAAAATGTTAAAAATAGGAAGTAAAATTATTAAGGCAGCAGTGAATATTGGAAACACAGATGTAAAAACAGGAGTTAAAACAACAGTTCTCTGGTAAAGTAGCTTAACTTTCCTAAGAATTCTCTTATTGGGCTGAAACGTTCCACTTGTGTTCAGCCTGAAGCTGAAAACTTTAGTGTACTAAGGGTGGTGATTCTTTTATCTGTGCAGAATAGAGAAAATTGGATTTAATGCCCAGAAATTGTTACTGCTGTTCCAAGCTACTTTGTGCTCCCTGTTAATATGCCAGAATAAGAAGCATGGCTAAACTTAAACTCTTGCAAATCAGGACATTCAGTTGTGCTAGTATCTTCCACAGCTATAGTTTTGCCAGTTAATTTTCTCTTGGCTGGAGGTAGATGTGTATGTTCCTGAGTGCTCTGTCTGTTTGATGGAACCACAAAGAGCTGCCTGCCCTCTTCACTAGAGGCAGCCCCTCCAGGACAGAACAGTCTTCTCAGTGAATATGGATCAGAACTTCTAAGGTCAATAAAAGAATTAAAAACAAAATTTAAGAAGTTCATCAGTGCTTCTCTGTCTTCTAGAAGACAGCGCTTCACAAGGTAGGCTAAAGACATAGGGGAATGAAAGTGCTTCATTTTTTCTGACATGTTACCATGTATTTAGTGAAACACCTCATGTTACTTTACAACCTTGCTGTTCTAAGGACCCTGCTGTCTGTCCAGGAACGGTGCTGCTGTAATGTTAACAGTGCAGGGCAAAACTCTGCTGGGGCAACGAGAAATGATACATTACAGTGCTGTTGAGGGAGCAAGCGTAATGTTGCTTCGTCCTTGAGATTTCTCCAGAGGAGGAAAGCTCCCTGAACACTCCTCAGACTTTAGGGGCAGATTTAGTGAAGGGCAGTAAGAGCATAGCACCCTAAGCACTTTGTGGATTGAGGAGTGGTTGTCATGCTATACTTATGCTCATCGTTACTCTGTCTTCATTTGAGCTTTTTCAGCCCTATGTTGCTGTTTTAGTTCTGACTTTTTAGCAAGATAGAAAGCAAAGTGCAAGAATACTTCTCCATCCCCCTACACACAGTCGGGCCTTCATTTTGCATCTTAAAATAGTAAGATACTCTTGCTATTTCTGACAACAGCAGTCTTGTTACTGTTTGAGTCCCTGTTCAAGCCTTTGTATTTCTCCCTCTCTCCATTTGTGTTGCTAGCTGATGGGTGCAGTTGAGGAACTTGCCCAGTTCAAAACAGTGTGGTTTTAGCTTTGCTTACTTGACCTTAACCTAAATTAGTGTTTCACTTGCTTCACTTGCTCAACTTTTGTTGTTGTGATTTAATTCTGGTTGGCAACTCAGTAACACACAGCCACTCACTTACCCCTCCCCTCCTCCGGTGGGACGGGGAGGAGAATCAGAAAAGATGTAAAGCCTGAAGGTCAAGGTAAGAGCAGCTTAATAATTAAAATAAGGTGTAATGTAATACTAATATCAATATAATAATGAAAAGGGTAATAAAAAAAAGAGATATATAAACCAAACAAAACCCAGTTAACAACCAAATGATGCCCACCACAATTTCTTGCCACCTGCTGACCAATGCCCAGCCCATCCCTGAGCAAGGATCCTTGTCGACTTCCCCCACTTTATATACTGGGCATGATGTTCTATGGTATGGAATATCCCTTTGGCTAGTTCAGGTCAGCTATCCTGGCTGTGTTCCCTCCCAGCTCCTTGTACCCCTCCTCACTGGCAGAGCATAAGAGGCTGAAGTGTCCTTGATCAGGATAAGCCCTACTTAGCAACAGTTAAAACATCGGTGTGTTATCAACATTGTTCTTGGACTAAGGCCAAAAGACAGCACTGTACCAGCTGCTAGGAAGAAAATTAACTCTATCCCATCTGAAACCAGGACACTTCTGCATTTTCTCCCTATCCCCAGGTTTGGGAAGGATATGTTCCTGTGACTTGTGTTAGGAGAATTGTGATAGTGTTTGTAAGGGGCAGCAGTCAGTGTCTTACATGCAGCCAAAGCTTCATCCTCACATGCAGTTTTGCAGAGGTCAAAGTCAGCACCTTTTGATATTCTGGAAGGTACAATGCAGCGAAAGCACTTTACCTCTCTTAGAAATTGCTCTGCAGCTGAGTGCTTTCAGAGGTGAAAGGACTTGTGCATCTCAGCTGACTGTGAACCCCTTAGCACTGAGTTCAGCTGGAAACAATGCCTCCCTGTGAGGACTATCTCATCCACATTAGTAAGTGGTTCTCTGCCTCTCCTCCATCATGTCACTGTACATCCCTTGGTGCACAAGGCATGTACCTCTGACCTCTAGCCGTTGCAGCAACGGCAGTTGTGCTATAAAATATACCCAGCCTTAATGGAAAGCTCGACCTTATCACTCATTAGCTGGAATAGATCACATGGGCTTTCACCAGCAGCTTTAATACAGGCAGGTTGGCTTTGGGCACCTTTCATGCTCATTTCAAATCTGTTTCATGTCAGTGAAACAATTTTTGAGAAGCAATTTCCCAAAATTGTTTCTCAACAATGCACTCAGTGGTGCTGTGACTGCATTCAGGCCACGATAGTCTACTGTTAGTCTCCGCTCTCCGTTAGACTTTCGCACTGGCCATATGGGGTTATTAAAGGGTGAACGGCTCCTACTGATCACTCCTTGGCTCTCCAGTCTAAGGATCAGCCTATGGATGGGAATCAGGGAGTCTTGGTTGGTGCGATATTGCCGCTGGTGCACTCTGATGATCGTGATTGGCACTTGTTCTTTAACCTTCAGCAACCCCACAACAGAAGGATCCTCTGAGAGACCAGGCAAGGTGGACAGCTGCTCAGTTTCCTTTGTCTCCAAAGGAGCAATACCAAAAGCCCATCGGTACCCTTTTGGGTCTTTGAAGTACCCTATCCTGTGCCAAGGATGCTTGGTAGCCTCTGGACCACTCACAATAGGGTGCTTTTGCCACTTCCTCCCAGTCAGGCTGATTTCAACCTCCAGTGCAGTCAACTCTTGGGATCCTCTTGTCATTCCAGAAATATAAATGGGTTCCACCCCTTGACAGCTTGATGGCATTAGGGTACACTGTGCACTGGTATCTACTAGAGCCTTGTACTTCTGTGGGACTGATGTGCCAAGCCATCTGATTCACACAGTCCAGTAAATCCGAGTGTCCCCTACCTCCACCTGGCTGGAGACAGGGCCCCTCTAATAGTCATCACAACGTTGGTCACCTAAGTCTTACAGAAAAGGATTAGTCATCTTTATCACAGGAGTTGGAGTAAAATCAGCTCTTCCACTCCATCTGGGAACCTGCTCACCAGAGACTGAAGCTGCAGCTTTCATGGGATGATCATCCTTGACCTTTGTTCTCCACTTCAATTCACGCACCCGTTCCTCCAGAGCTGAGGTAGGTTTTCAATCCCACTTCATCATGTCTTCTCTGTGATCCTGCAGGTAAAACCATAGGGTGGCCCGTGGCATGTATTTCCTGTATCTTCTTTCTCTAGCAGTAGGACGCCTTTTGTTAATAGCTGAGATGTGGGTTGGTACACGTGGGGAGCTGGATAGATGGGATAGATTGTCTCTCAATTGTTTCTCAACAATTGTCTCTCAAATCTGTTTTCTGCTGATATTACTGGGGCAATAACTTGTGGCACAAAGGAGGTAGTATGTGATTTATCTCAAACTGGTCAGCTGTTGCTGCTGTGATCTGAGCGTGGCCTTAGTACTGATTCTGACCATGCATGTCACACTCAGGGATGTTTTGCAGAGGAGATTTTTCCTAGATTATCTCTGCTAACCTTTTTGGTGCTCTTGTCACTATAATATCTCATTTTTCTGTCACTTCAGTCTGGCTTACATCACAGTGTCAGGCTGAGGCGACAGAACAGCTAAACCAGGGTATGACTCGCAAGGACAAATACAAAATGGGTGATGAGGTATGTCTCTGTATGAATTATGTATCTCTCCTGCACTTTAGAAGGAATGTAATCGTGCATCCAGGCATCAAGCAAAAAGTAATTTGTACTGTGTGTGCATATCCTGAGTAGATGTTTGAACCTGAGATAGATGATTTCAAGTGGTTACTCCTTCAGGCACCACATGATTATATTGCTTTGTATGCCTTGCTTTCTTGAGGAAGTAATAGCCTGTGAGGATAGTGCTGAAATTCTAGTCAGGTACAAAAACTACAGGATGTTTGTTAACCAGTTCTTGGTATTTTCAGTAACTGACTGCCAAGACAGTCCAAGGTACATATCCCTGGGGGCCAAAACTTCACATTTCTTGCTCTGTTCAAAAAAAAAAAAAAAAAAAGGAAAAATCAGAATGTGTTAAAATAGCTATTTCTATTTTTAAGAGCTTATAAATATTTATGGTGCTTGTCTTCAACTATTTTCAGATGATGCTAGAATCCCTCCTACTTTAACTCAGTTCCTGTTACAGCACGTCATTTTTTTGCAGCTATTATCCTGTGGATTTCAGTATTAGGGATGCTGAACATGGGTTCATCTGAGCTGCAACAGTGGAGTTAAGTATGCCCCTCAATAGTTCCTGAAATAAAGGAGTAACACAGCCTAACTACAGAAAAGTTTAACGGGGTACAGTGAGAAAGCATGTTCTGTGTACTATTTTTGTTCAAAACATTATGCACAGATGCATGTACGCTTTAAAGGAAGTAGTGGAAACGAGATGGCACAGAAATCAATAAAAATTGAGTTTTTGCAACAGGTAGGTAGCTGATGGCTTCTTGTGTATGAAGGCTTACTATAAATAAATGTTAACAAAGTTAATAATTTATAAGTGCGCTTGCATCTTCTTATCTCTGAAGGAAATTAATCAATCTCAGAATAGCTTAGATACCATGTAAGTATTGCTTTTCAGCTGTGATAGTGTTTAGATACCCTAATTCAAAAAATGTGTTGAGACGTATTTCTTGGGATGAAGTGTGATAACTTACTAGACTTGACTCAGGAAGGCAGAGGAAGCTGAGGCACAGGGAAGTGAAATTATTCTCTGTCACACAGCAGCTCAAGGGCAGAGCTATGAATAGAATAAAGGTCTCAAGGTTCTTGATGTAGTGTCCAGTTGGCCAAATAAGGATTGCTGTCCTGTAATTATGTATTCTACATTTGCTTAGTTAAGGAGAGCAGTCATATGCTGCAGTTGCTTCCTTGGGGCGGAGGCTGTCTGCTGTTTTTGTGAAAACATAGCAGTATTTTGAAGTGCTGTATTGATAATAACAAAACTGGTGATGGTCTGCATGGGCAGTGCTCGTGGCTTGATATAGGTACTGTAATTAGAATATAGGCTAGTATATTAGGATATAGGATATGTGGCTAGTATAAGTTGCTGCTAAAAGTTGCCTAAGATGCATCTGTGGAAGTGCGTAAGTGCACAACCTGATCAGTTGTGAATGCTGGTTTGGGGTTTTTCAGCCTTCAGATTTACCACATCAAAGGCACTGTATTCATGCTCTCAGGCTGCATTAGTACCACAACTGTCTCTCTCTTTTTAAAGGTAGTATATTTTTACAATGGAAAAGTTTAATTTTCCTCTTCATGCTCAAACACAGAACTTTTTTTTTCTTTAAACTTTCTAAAATATGTATGTATATAGAGAGGCATAGGCTAAACTTCTAGAATTTCATCTCAAAGGATGAAAAAACCTGAGGTTTTTGAAAAGAGTGGAATAATGGAGCAGTTCAGGCAGTTTTAACCATAGCAATCACTAATGCTGTAGGTATAATTAGAAATCTAATTACTGTGAATTTAGTTGCTGAGTCTTTTCTGCCTTTTGAGACTTGCCCCATACAATTCTACCAGGTTCCAAATAAAGCATAGGCGGTTCTCCATTATATAGCTAGGAAATTAGCAGTGCTGCTTTTTTTTTGTTAGCACTGCTGCCAGAATCTCTGTTTAGAAGTGCCTTATCTGAACATTGCAAAGGCTTTTATTTTTATATATGATTCATTATAACATCAGTTTCTCCCTGTCTGAGTTCAGAGCTTTTGTGTTTGAGTCCAGTACTTCATTAGAAGCAGAAGCTTGAGTTAATACAATGTAGAGACTGCAAATTGAATTCTAGTGGAGAATTGTATTACTTCTGATGGAGTTTTCTACATTTGCCTCACATTTAAGGGTGCTTCATATGTAGTTTGAATATTTTTAAACTTCTGAAGGGTAAGTTTGCACATTGAAAAGTAGGCCTTATTTCTATTAAAAAATATGAAAGCTTTGGTGCTGGACAATAGTGTATTACTCCTAGTTGCTGCATATATTTTTTTCCCATAAAGTTAGTTTTATAATTACAGCATATTGTATTATTTGAGGAATAGTTTCTACTTCTATGAATAGAAACCATGCCATTAAAGGAAGCGACTGCCTTTAGGCTAGTGTTTCCTAACCTTTGAATGCGTAAAGTTTCTTAATGTAGTTACTGAGACTTTGAAGAAAAATTTATACAAATAGCTCATAAACTAGGGCTGAGTATTCTTTATGATGTACTCTCCTATGCATATTACACCTTTTGCTTGAAAGGATGGATGGATGAAGGACTAGACAAATCTACTATTATCTAGTGATTTGCTGCTTTTCTGATACAGACTTGATGCAGAATTCCTTCTTGTGTTTAACTGTAAGTATGGCTTCAGAAAATGGAACTGAGAAGTGAGAGGAACCATTAGGTGAAGAATGAAGAGCCTGCACTGGGAAGTTGTCGCTTTTGTAGAAAACTTTATAATTGTAGCATAAAAAAGAACTAAGATGAGAATTTTTTTCTGCAGACTTTAATTTCAGGAAGTTAGGGCTCTTTTGGTTTTATTTAAGACTTAACAGTGTAGCCAAAAGGTTTAACCCCCTCATCTTCCCCTTTTGGCTGTTGTGTGTTATTGTAGGTTTTGACATAATGCTGTGCCTAGTATAAGTATACCTTGCTCAACAGTTGTGTATTTGTTTATGCATTTGTAGGAATGCAGTTACTCTATAAGCAGTTTTTCTTATCCTTGTCCTTGTTCATGATGTTGCTTACACTTGCGTGGAAGTGTTTAGATGTGCAATAATTACTGTCAAATCTCTCGCCCTGAGAGTTCTAAGTAATATGGTACCTGGAACTAACTGCTTAGGGGATCCCTGTTTCCTCTTCCTGCCGAGCAGTTCTTTTTTTGTGTTTTTTATGCTTGTGTGTTACACTGTGTCTCATGCTTGAAGAAGGGAAAGTTGCATGGAATACTGTGTGTTCTTTTCTGAGGAATTAAGTTTTTTGCTTGGTTCTCTGATCTAATTTTTTTTTTTAAATGCTTTAATCTTTGTAAAGACTAAATAACGTGATAGGGTAGGTTACAAAATGGATTATGGACTTGCTGTACTGGAAAAGTTTCTTCTGAGCCCATGGCTAAGCAACTTCTGCTCTTCTGGCTTACATTCAGATATGCTGGAAAACTTGTTTGGATAGTGAATTGGACTACGAAACTGATACAGTGTGAAAACAAGGAGGCCTTCTGTTCCCTCTCCCGCCAGTTCTTTAGGGAATGTTATGGCTGGCATGCTTAAAACAGTATTTTTGCTAAAATATTCTTGTAGTTAAGCAGGTGAAGGGCTCGGGCTTGAAAGGCTGCGGCTCATTGAAGCCTGTGGTTATTGCAGGTACCGCGTGAGGGCAGCAGATGTCTTCTGCTTCACCCCCTCACCAGCCCTCTCCTGCCACGTCAAAACCTATTGTAAGTTGAATAAATATTATTTTAAAAACCACAACCCACAAACAAAACCCTAAAGCAAACCCAGAAGCACAGCAGTCCTCTTTCCTGTGCAGTTAGAAAGTGGCAGCTGCCATTCTCTGGGTGAAATTGAGTAAATACTGCATTTAAAAAAACTTCTGTGGAGTCATTTGGTTTTAGAATAACTTAATTTGGAGGAACCTTGCTATTCATATCCAGTCCAGTGTTGTTGCCAGTACCTGTTTTCACAATCTGATCAAGTTCTATCTTGTGTCAGGTTTCTGGTTTTGCCTCCTGACAGTCCTATTCAAGAGGTCTTTTGGTGCCTTTTCCTAATAGCTTTTTTTTTTTTTAATTCAGTTGAAATGATGCATATGCCCAAAGAACATTACACAGGGATGTAAGGTTTTGAGTATTGTGCTTGTTTTATTGCAGAAGGAAGAAAACCTAGAGAAATCTGAAATTCTTAGAAAACCAGGCTTTGTTACTTCAGTTCTTTACAGAACAGTCCGTTTTGTTTAAAGAACATCTGCTCATTGAGGAGAAAAGATGACCTAGTTAGAACTTTCCTTCTATCTCATGGGTTAGTGCTGTGGTGAAAATCTGGATGCTTCTTATCCTGAGATCCTTCTTGCAGACACTGAAGCAGAGAAGGACAATAAAGACTGGAAACAGTATCTAATAATTTGAATTGCTTTTCACCAGGTAGAATTTGTACGGGAACTTAAGACCAAAAAATCTTGAAGTGCTCTGTAAAGTGATGAAGACATGTTTATAATTTTTAAAACAATGACTGCGGTTAATTTCGTGTACTTAGGGAAGCAAAATAAAATCTTTGGGAGAAAAGTTTGTTTTAAGGAGCACATCTGTTGTGTATCTCTTTGGTTCATAGGAAAAGTGCTAGGTTAATGGTTGGACTCAATTATCTTAAAAGTCTTTTCCCTGATTCTATGGTTCTAAAATCTACATGGGTAAGTTCTGCCCTTCTGTCACTGGTAACAGTCTCATGTACAGCCATGTGGACGGCTGTGTCTGGTCAGACCAGAGCTCCAAGTAGTGTGGTGTCTTAGAAAACTGCTACTGGAATTAACATTTGCTGTTGTTCCTGCCATCCCACTTTCCTGTCTTCCTGCAATGTGTGACTTTTGATTTTCTGAGGTAGTTGTGTTGTCTTTTCATGTGATACTGCCTGCTAAGTTTTTCTGACATAAGCTGGTCTGACCACTTTTTAAACCTATATATAAGCTTTTGATATCATCTTCTGGTATCATCATCAGAGCTACTGCTGAACTCAGGACATCTTCCCATGGTGTTGAGCTTCCCAAAGCAATAGTATTCTGTGAAAAAGCATCCCGAAAGCCTAGTTAAAACATAAATGAGTTAAGAAGATGGGGAAATAACTTAGTTTTTTGAGAAATAGCTGATAAAATTGCCCTAAATTAATAGCAAAGTGAGGTTTGTTTTTAAAGTGATTAAGAAGATAGTGTAATGGATGTTTAACTCTGAGCAGAAATTACAGTGAAAGTCTAAGAATTTATCTGGGTTCTGAAAAGAACTTAATATCTATATAAAGGTTGTATGACTAACCAAGATTTTAGAGAACCAGATTTGGAAGGAGAATGAATCTTATTTCAAGGCATTTAACTTCTTTATGTGAACTTACTAGGAAAAAAATATATTCTGATTGAAGGGTTTATTTTAAGGATGCCTCAGATGTGATTGTACAAAGGCATATTTGTTTCCTGTGAATTTTTGCCCTAATCTTATAATGGATGCTCTTGACAAAGGAATTCCTGTCTGTTGACATCTGATGATTTTAGCTTCCAAATCTATTCTTTTAGAAAACCTATTCCAAATTGCTGTGCTTGTCCAAATGTTTCCTATTGTGTAAGGACTTAAAAGATTAAGTGTACATATTACATTATTTCTTTGAAAGCAACTAGTCTTTGTACTTGTTAAATTCATATGTTGTGATTATTGATATGAGATCAGCTTGAGGACGAAAGTGGATTTATCCTAGAAAAGCAAGGCTAAATTTGGAATTAGGCTTGGCAAATATTCGGAATTAGTCTGTGGCTGGTGTTGGTCTCTTCTGTTACTTTCTTATATCGTTGCTTTGAAACTCAGAAAAGCTTAATAATGCTCTGTCTCCTGGCGCAGGTTGATTCTGAGGAGTAAATTAAGGCTAATTTGGAGTGAACATTCAATCAATCAATCCCATCTGTTTCGCTTTTATAGCAAATGAAGAAGGCAGTTTTCTTCTGAAGTGGAATCTCTGTCTCTATTCTGTTGTTTAAAACAGAACTCTTCCGCCTTTCTCTTAACTGAGTTGTTATTCATATATTTTTTTCTGGGTCCATTTAGACGTTTTCACTGCGGGCTTAGTAAAAAGAGTTTTTACTAAATGTAACTGCAGTATACTCGCACACTTGTGTGCACACATGTGTAACATAAAAAGTGGGTCAAAACCCCCAGTTTTAATCTTGTATTGCATATCCAAATATAGAAATCTAGAGGAAAATATACCAGCATTTATTACTCTTAATGTGCCCCATACTGTCCAGTTCTTTCTGGTTTAAAATGTCTTTCAAATATTTAGTGTTCTTAAGAATAGAGCAAGATTTTGCAAAATTCCAGGGTAATGCCGGCTGAAAGGAACATGCAGAGGTCTCTAGTCCAACCTCCTGGTCAAAGCAGTGTCAGCTGTGAGGTGAGACCAGGTCTTTATCCAGTCAGGTTTTGAAAACCTCCAAGAACAGGGACTGCACAGCCTTTCTGTAGACCCTTTTCCAATGCTTCACTGTCTTCACATTGGACAGACTTTTCTCTACATCCAGTCCAAACCTCTCTTGTTTTACCTTATGCCCACTGCCTCTCATCATCCCACCATGCAACACTTCAGAAAACAGGCTCTGTTTTCTGGGTTATCTTCCTGCAGGTGGAGGAGGGCTGCCTTTTGTTATCCCCAAAGCTTTGTCTTCTACAGGCTAAACAAGCCTCATTCCCTCACTCTCTCCTCATAGGTCTTGTGTTAGCACCCTGGTATTTGGTCATGGGCACAATCCCTTGTTTGTCTGTAGCCCTCCCTAGAGACCAGGCATGATGTGTTAAGACAGAGGGCTCATTGTCATTTGAAGGGGTTTGTGGCTTGTTATTTTGTCATTTGGGTTTTGTCGTGTGTGGTTTTCTTTTTTTTACCACCATAGTTTTTACTGCTTCATGTCAGTTAAATTGTTCCGTACACTTTCTGGTGTTGAGAGATATTAGTTGCTTAGTAAGTATTAAATAGAATAAGTCACTCATTCAGAGTTTTAATATTGTGTGGTTTAGTATGCTGTTTGCTTAGCTTTACTTGCTTAGCACAAGTAGCTAGATTTGCTGAAGCCTTAGGCTGTAAGCTGTGGACTTTAACCTAGATATGCTTTTGGCTGGAAATTTACTACATTTCTTAGTAATTTTCCTATTAGCTGGTATAGAGCTGTGTTTTGTTTTTAGTATGAGAAGAATGTTGATAATGCACTGATGGTTTAGTTGTTGCTGAGTAATGTTTATCCTAGGTCTGGGACTCTGTTAGTGTCCCATGCTCTGCTGACCAGCAGGTACACAAGAAGCACAAACCAGAGGTTGCAACCCTTGGCAGAAGCTGCAACTCAATAAGAGCAGTTAACAGCCTGCCTATATGGAGATAGAGAAGGAATCCAATAAAGTGTTAGAAGATCCCAGACCAGAAATCACAACCGGACTAAAAAAGCACCTGAAGAGCAGGTGCATAAATTCTAAGGGTGTTATTGCCCAGGGATTTCTTTATTCAGGACCCCTCCCTAGAGGCAACCAGCTGGAGTTGTACCACTCAAATTATTTCTTTTCCTGGAGTCAGACATCTGAGACTGTGCTGCAGGAAGCCTAGGGTTGTGCCTGAAGGAGGAAGTGCACCTAAGAGTGAATGTGTGTGTGAGCAAGGAGTCAAAAGGGGTACTCATCAGCTCACTGCAAAGGGACTCTAGTCCAAGCAGTTGAAGTCTCAGGTGGAGTGTGAGCGACTCCTTGAATTGTGTGTGAACACTTAGGCAGCGGCTTCTCCTCTACCATTGGTATTTCACCTTCTGTTTCAAACACCTCTTTACTGTGCATTTGTTGCACTGGAGGCCCATGGTACCTGTATTGGAGCTTGCTGAAGAAATTAGAGATCGATGAAGGACACTTAGCATTGAATGTATGATACCGAATGTATTCGATATACAATAACAATACAGGTTGTTACCATTAAGGCCTTTTGCTTCTCAAGAGGGTCAACCAAAATGCAGTCATTGTTATGGGAGTACAGAACAGAAATGTGAGTAGAAAAACTAACTTCAGGCAACAGACACCCTCTCTATGCAGCCTGTTTCATGGTGCTCTAGTAGAGAAATTTTTCCTAATGTCCAGTCTGAACCTCTTAATCTGTAACTTGTGGCCATCATCACATCCTTCTCCTGAAGGACTCACAGGATAGTGTGGGCATTGAGTGCCTTTTCTATATGCCTACATTTTCCTCTTTTTTTCCATAAATGTAATTGTAGGCATAAAGAAAAGTCCTGAAGGCAGTGTGAGCAGTGGGGTATTCCAAGATAATCAGAGCTTTCTCTTGAAATTGCAGAGCTCAACTGATGAGAAAGTCAGTGAATGAGGAAAGGCAGTTGCTGTTTGTGTGATACTACTAATTTGGGTTCTAAGTACTTGACATGCAGCTATTTAGTAAGCTCAGAATAACAAAGAACTGTTTGGAAGAGGATGGCTGTTACAGATGCTGTGTAATCAGACATCAAGGATTGGAGTGAAGATGATGGTTGCAAGGGAGGCTATGCATGTGGTAATTGATTCTCTCTGGAGAAAACAGTGCTGCTGAAAATAGTTGGATTGGGTGTGAATCCTGCTGCGTTTGAACTGCTGCTGCCAGCTATTAATGATAGGCATGTCTGGCTTCTGACTAAAAATGTGGAGATATTTGGAGTGTTGAACACAGGTTTGATATTCACTGAAGTGATTACAAGTTTGGGTTTGCAACCAGTTTCAAGGGCAGGAGCAACTGCAATGCGTGTCGCATCCAAGACTAGTAGTGCCCTTAATGTCTTCCTTGTGTACTTGTGTTTGGTTTTTCTAAATTTTTTGAGCATTTGTATTGCTTGTTCTGTCATGTTTCAACTTCCTGGACTTCTCTTCAACTCCTTCTAGTTCTGCAGTTTCCAGTATAGCTCACATGGTATTTTCCAAACTATTTTTGAGGTAGCTTGGGTTTTTCTAGAAGTCATCCACGTTAAGCTGTTTAAATCTCTTCATGAGTTGCTTCATTGATTCAAAACTGTGGTGGAGGAGCACTTGGGGTATTCCCTTAGTTGTGCAATGTGTGCAGGTGGCAGCCATAGTCTGGCACATTGCTGATTGATCTACCTTTTAAGTCCTTTTAGCCACTGCACACAACTGTCTGTCTTTCTACTACAGTGACAACACCAACAGCAGTGGTTGTCTCTTTATTCATAGGAGTTCCTGTTGCTGTCCTTCAAAGATGAGATTTCCAAGGCATTCAGGCTGATCATCAATGACAAATACCATAATCTCTTTTCTTTCAATAAGAGCTGAACATATTGCTCTTCTAAGCTATTTTCTCTTAAAGTAACTTTTATCAGTTCCTGCTAGCATGTGCCAATGCACACTTTATAAAACATTTTAATTAAAACCTATTATTTGTAGTATTTCCTTTGTCCATGTCCAGTGGGAGCTATTGGAACGAATGTTTCCAGAAGGCTTCATTTTGCATTGATTACTGGGTGGCTCCTTTTCTACATCCTGTACGTGTGAAGGCTCATCTCTGGAATGTCTGTCTGGTCCAATAAACGGTTTGGAGAAATGCAGTTATATGCTATCACATGGGGTATAAATCCCCTGTAAGTCCATGTTGGATGCTGTATGCTCAGACAGGATTATAAACACGTGAAGGCACTTGTACATTAGAAGCTTCATCTTGAAGACAGGAGCAAATCAAAGTTAATAATTTTTAGTTTCTCATTTACCCGATGCTGTTTCTCCATCAAGGCAAATGTTTTTGGCTTCACTTAAAGGACAGGCTTGAAAGCTGTAAATTTCTAGGTGAATGCTGAACAATATTACTGGTTAAGAAGTCCTGTTGCTGTGATTTTAACCTTCTTGGCATGTGGGCCATATTGAAACACGTCTTCTGCCATAAGGCGGAAGCCTCCTTATTGCTGTCCTGATGCTAAAAATGGGTGGAACTTGGTTTTTTTGATTCTTTTTTTTTTTTAAAGCACTAACAGCAGAAAGATATGAGTAGCAGTCCTGAACAGTCAATCTGTAGGAAAAAGGATGGTGTTATGTTCCAAAATATGTATTTATTTTTTTTTAAATAAGTAGTATTTAACTGCCAAAATTTCACTTATTTTCGTATTTGTTATGTATCTCAGTGCTATTTTTGTGCTCTTGACATTCTCTCTTTTAGCCCAGCCACCTCAGTGGCATTAAAAAAGAACTGGGAGTGAGCTGGAGCTGCAAGGCAGTTTCCTTTACCATTGTATACTGTTTAGTTACTTTCTAAGATACTTGAGTAAATATTTAATTTGTAAACTGATTGTCCTATGTTTTTTTTTTAGTGTAGATTAATGCATTTTGTTTCTAGTACTGTTTGTTTTCTTGATTACCTGCTCTTAAGTATTGCTGCTTATTTTGGAAATTGCGTTTTTAACAATGACCATTCAAAATGTTTTCCTTCATAGGAAATTGTGGAAAATAGCCTTGGAAAGAACTGCAGGAGATCTTTCTCCAGGCCTTCAGACAAATTATTTTTAACATCATTTTATGCCAGTGTATGTCAGAAGTATGCTGTAAAATCTAATGATGGAAACTTGGACAATCTATCCCAGTGCTTAATTATTTTTCCCTGAAGACAGATTTTTCCTGATGCCTACTCTAAATCACTTTGGCCGCAATCAAGTCAACTGCAAGCTTTTCTGATCTCCCCCCAGCACACGTTCATGTTTTTTAGGTTAGTTGATAAGCTTCTTTCAGTCTTATTTACTTCAGATTTGGGATTTTTAATCTTTCTAGTGAAGAAAATCTTTTGGAATGTGATCTTCCAAAGACTGTACAACTTCTGCGTATGTTTCTTGGAGTGTGGTACTCCGTAATATATTTCTTTGGAGGCTCTGTGAGTGGAGTAGAGAAATGTGGCTTGCAGTTACGCTCTAGTTCATGCTTTTCAGTGCAAAGGCATTGGGGTTTCAGTGGTGTGGAGCTGATTCAGCTCAGCTTGCCATTCACTATAACTCATTGTAACACCATTATGTCCGCTTGGAAGTACTGTGTTCCCTTGCCAAGATTCAAATATTTGTATAGTTGCCGTGTACTTGGAAGTGTTGGTTGCTGTTGCTATGGAATGTATGAAAATGTGGTTCTGAGTCTGTTCTGATGGAAAGACATGAAACCATCTCCGAAACTTGAAAGTTGCGTCCTTTGGTTAAAGGCAGTTGACTGCTGTCTCCCATCTCTTCAGGAAAAGACATTGAACTGTTTTGTGTCTTGTTGGCAGTATCATTATGGACAATATGAATTGTTGGGTTTCTGTCAGTTTCAAGCTCTGTAAATTCTTTCTGTCAATTATATCCCTGCTCTGACTTTCCAGATCAGGCAATATAGGGTTATTTTCTGTTGTGCAGGTTGTACAAATTTGTTTATTCTCTGTACTGAAGGATTTTTATTTTCTATTTTTAGTTTTTGTTTGTGGGTTTTTTGTGTTTTTTTTGTTTGTTTGTTTGTTTTTAAAAGGTAGTGTGTGGTTCTGGATTATACTTAAGTGTACTTGTTCACATCCAATTTTGGGACAGTAATCTTAACCACATAATCTAGTTAGAGCATTCCTTGCTCTTGCCTGCCTTTTCTTTCTTGCTGCTTGTTCATACAGACATTCTGTGATGAATATGCCTGTGTTTCAAATCAAATTTAGGAACATTTTTTGCCCTATAGTGTTCATATAGTTTGTACTTATTCTTCCCCCTGCTTCCCACCTGATGCAAGCAGAACAGTATGTACACCCAGTTTCTGGATCTCTCTGCCAATAAAGATCATCAGCTAGGCACTGTGAGGGTGGTGTTTCCTGAAGTTCATGGCTTGTGCTGAAGCTTCACAGTGACCCTCTGTGACTGGCTCTGAAAGCTTCATCTCGGGGTGAAGATAAGGGACTCTGCCTGACCTCTCTGTTTCTGCACTTGGTGTGCTCCATCTGCAACGCGACAATCTCTTTTCCAGCATGGGGATGGTGGGTAATCGAAGGGTTATCAGATCTGCATGTTATCAGAATCTGCATGTGGTGTTACCCCGGGGCCATTTGTAGCCTTCAAGTTGCTTTTTAAAGAACCTTCTGATAGAATATTTGGATTTATGATGTGCGGCTGTTGGATGATACACAGATTTTAAAATCTGAAAGGCACTTTTGGCTTTACATAAATGACCCAGGAAATATTACTGTGGTGCTGACTGGCTCTGGCTTTCCTCAGAGGATAGTTGTCTTTGTTTTGTAAATTACTTTTTATTTTAGAATTATTTTTAAGGCTAAAACTGTCATTTTCCAGTCACAGGAAGGGGCCTTAGAAAAAGGTATAGATTAACATTGTAACAAACCCAAAACCTGGCTCTGCTATGGGAAGAAACCAAGAAACTTGGAACATCTTTACAGTAAAACAGATAGTCGATGAATAAAGCCAGGTAGGTGTTGATGCATCCGGTGTTCCTGTTGGTCAGGGCTGGACTTTATCTGGTGCTATGCTGCTTTGTAACAGTAGAGGGTACTGTTGGTGTAAGATTAAAAAAATTAGTTTTTTCGCATGGAGCTTGGATTTTTTTTTTTTTTTTTCCCCTAATATATTGGCCGCTGGAACTGTCGACATGTTATTACACAGTCATCTTCGGATTGAAGCCTCCTCTTCATCCCTTCCACTAATGGATTTGCTAAGTAGGTTTGTGGACAATCCCCTAATTAAGTATGAATGTTCTCTCATCATTTTTGCTGTCACAAGAAGTGTTTCAAAGATGTGTCTTCTGATATAGCTTGTTTTCCTTCAGTGCTGGGGAAAGACTGTTCCTTCTTTGTTCTAGATTGAGGCACTGATTGTGCTGGACAGCTGTCTAGGGAGTTTTTCTTCTCAAGGTAAAGTATCAAGAAGAGCAGCAATGTTTGGGAACAAAGTTCAGTTATTCCAGCTCTCTTGTTGGATGGGCTTACAACAGTCTTTCCTCCTCTGTTTTATTTACCACATTATTACATAGTCCCTGACCACTGTTCACCAGAGTTATGTTTTATTTGAATGTTGACAGGTGTGCAGTTATTTAAGACCTGCTTTTAAGGAATGTTACCACTTTGCCAGGGATCATTTGAATTCTGTCGAAAGGACCTGAGCTTTCCAAATCTAATTTTCTGAGGATATAGTTACATGGTGTGTTGGTTTTGGTGTCAAACCCACTGTAAGTAACTGCGCAGTAACATTCTTAAGGTGTATTTTTGGTGGGTTTTGTCCCATACTTTTTCAGTGATCCAATTTACAACCTTCCCCCATCCTGTGAGCAGTTGTCTTGGTACAGCTGTGCTGGGGGGAGTGCAGTGATGTGCTGGGCCACACAGGGCGTGAACATTGCCTTGCTTTTGCTGCTGAAGTACTGTGTAAGTACACCTTGAGGCTGGTGTTAATTTGGGGTTGAAATTGGTAATCCTGATGGGAGCAGGACACCTTCAGTTTGATCACTCCCATTTTTTGACTGTACTGTAACATGCTGTTGGAAATCCTAATATGGGTCTATTTGATATTATGCTGGCAAAAAGTACTACTTTGGGTAAAGTTTTTCACTTGGGAAACTGATTTAAGCCATAATGTCAGAAAATACCCCTTGTATGTGCAAGATACAGTAAATATAATAGCAACCTCATTGAAGTCCCAAGTTCTTCAGCTGCTGAGCCTTTCAGTATGGTTTGCCCACATGGAAGTGGGCAGTTTTACTGGCACTGCAGCGTGATTTCATTGGGAGAAGACCTTATGTAGGCAAAATGGAAAGAATTTATTAATAGGTTCCCAATAACTGTTACCCCAGTCTGTCTTCATTCTTCTGCCTGTTTCTGGGATGTTAGGGTAGCTTTTAGTGATGGAGTCAGTTGGGAGGAGAAAGCAGAAGAGATATGTCTGGTGGAGGTTGAGCTAAGATGGAGTGGAGTGAAAGGTATTGGTGTGTTTCTGGGTTTTGGCTACAGGAAACACTGCTAGCCAGTGATTATAAATATGTTTTGAAATGTCACTCATGTTCTTTGAGCTTCAACCTTAACCCTTGTTTCTACTACTTACCTTGAGCCAGCTTTTTCTGTTCAACTGATTGTGTGGCAAGCAATGCCATCCTACTCTAAACAGCAGAAGACCAAAAGGGAAAGCATTTTGCCAGTTCGACCTGTCAACCAGGGGAGTCCCGGTTGTGATGGCTCAAAGGAAGGGACATGAGGGAATGTTTCCAGGGGCTCTTTGAGTCTGCATTGGGAAGCTCTGCCTTTTGTGGTGTCACTGGTTATATTTTCACTAGCAGAATGTGGGGCATTAATTGATTTGCTTGAAATCATCTGATGGGTGAAATTTGGTCAATGCAGGACACTTCGGTCACTTCGAGCATATAGAACTGCAGAGAAATTGCTCGGATCCTGTGAGCTAACTGTGAGCTTCCTGGCCAGAAGACTCCAATTTGCACATTGTTGTATTTAAGTGGTTGCTCCTCTTATGAGAGCCAGTAGTAAAGAACAGTTTATTATGGGTAATAGTCCTGACCTCCACAGGATCATTCTTGGATTTTCACTCCTGCTCTCAGATAGTAGCCTTAACAATACATTCCATTATCCTGGGAAGGAAATTCTTTTAAGTGAACCCTAACCTTATACTCAGTAGATTTATCCTGTACTCAACTTGGGATAAAGTCAGTTATCACTTTGAAACGTGTTGTTAAGACCTGGCATAGTATTACCAGCAGAATGGAAGGTTTGGCTTTTTTTTTGAAGTTGATTCCTCTGCATTTAATTCATTCTGAATCAGTCTAATGTGAGGGGAAGTACGTGAACTGAAATCCTGAGAGCAGTACTGACTTAGAGCAAGGGTATTCACAGGATCACAAATAGTTGAGACTAGAAGGTACCTCTGGAGATCTTCTTCACCCTTACAGTACAATTGTTTTCTTTTTCTTACATTTAAATAGAATTTCCTGCTCTTCAGTTTATGCCCATTGCACTTGTCCTTTGGGCACCTCTGAGAAGAGTCCCATCTCTGTCGCCTTTATTCCCTGCCATCAGATTACATTACTAAGATCCTCCTGAGCCTTCCCTGCTCAAGGCTGAACAATCTCAGCTCTCTCAGCCCCTCATATAGCAGATGCTCCAATCCTTTAATCATCTTAGTTTGCTGGACTTGCTCCAACATGTGTCTCTTGTAGTGGGGAGCCCAGCCCTGGACCCAGCCCTCCAGCAGTGCCTCTCCCCAGTGCTGAGCCAAGGGGAAGGATCCCCTCCCTCGCTCTGCTGGCAGCCCTCTGCCTAATGCAGCCTGGGATGCTGTTGGCCACCTGTGCTGCCAGGGCACATGTCTGGCTCAGTTCAGCTGCTCCACCAGGATTCCCAGGTCCTTCTCTGCAAAGCTATTTTGCACTAGGTTGGCACCCAGCCTGCATGGCATAGAGTTATTCCTCTCAAGGAGCAGGACTTTGCATTTCTTTGTGTCAGACTTCATAAGATCTGTCTACTGATTACTCCAGTCCTTTTCTCTGTTTTTTGTCAGCAGGAGGCCCACATTATTTGTAGAAGCGCTTCTCATTGCCGTTGATGTCCCTCAACATTTTCTGCTCCAGGCAGGCTTTGACCTTCCTATGGCTGTCTTTGCACACTAGGGCAGTGTCTTTTATATCTGTCCTAGCTCACCTGCCCCCGCTCCCACCTCTTGTATGCATTTATTTTATGTTTAAGTTTTGTCAGAAGCTCCTTGTTCATCCATGCAGCTGTCTTGGTGCCTTTGCTTGATTTGGGCTGGAGGATTCTTGAGCTTGGAGGAGGTCATCCTTCAAAATCAGCCAATTCTCCTGCACCTGCCTTCTCTCCAGGCCCATATCTATGGGTTTCTCTGAAGCAGGACCCTGGATAGGCTGTAGTCTGCCTTGTTTCCTTGGCCTTGATTGTGACTTAAAGCTTGGTTCTGTGACTTCCCTGGCTTGAGCGTCAGTAGCATTAATACCTCGGCCTACGTTTGTGGTGAGCTGGCCAGGTTGCATGTTTTAATCTGAGCTGGAGATTTTTGTATCTGGAATTCATACCTGGAGTGAACTAGACACACCAGGTCTGGGTAGGTGCTAAATGTTTTTGCAGAAGGGTATTCTTTCTTTTGGCATATTCTGAACTTATATCTACTAGTACATCTGTTCCTTATATGTGCTGGTCTTCTGTACTGGTGCTGGTACTCATGCTAGTAGTCTGTCTGGTTCTGATAGCTGCACACAGATATACCTTAGAAAAACCTCCATCTAGTTTGATGGCATTAAAATTACTTGCTTGCTAGACCCATTTCCATCCCCTGTGTGTATGCCTGGAAGTAGGGTTTAAATTTCACAGTCTAGCTATGCCCTGGATTGTTCTGAGATCACAGTGTAACCCGTAGCATTTCTTCATGGTAAAGATATGCTCTCCTGTTGTATCCACAGAAGAAAAGCTGGCCTAGAGGAGTTGTCTGCACAACTAGCCTACAAATTATTATAGGCTGTTCTGTTTCTTACAGCTCCAAAATCTGTTCAATATCCACATGGTCATTAATAAGTTTCATATAGCATAGGTATGGCCAAGCTGTAATGGAATTCTGGCAAGTCATCCAGCTGCCTTTTCAGGAGTGGTTTTCTCTGTGGAGTTTGTCTGGTACCTTATTTTCAAGTTCTGCATCTTCTCCCCACACACAGTTATGTGCAAGCAGTGGCTGTACCAGATGATATTGAATGGGAGGGGATACACCACTTTTAAATGCTGTACCTCAGACAGAACTGCAGAATAACATCCTAGTCAGTATCTTGTATTCCTGGTCAGCACAGATGGTCAAGTGCTGGCAAAAATATTTGCAAAGTGTTTTGAGAAGGCTCTGCTTGCTGTTAGTCACTGCCACCAAATTAGCTTAATTAAAACCAGCTGTGGGAAAGTGGTCTGCTGCAACTGATAAATCTCATTTCCTTCTCAGAAGTGTCTGTGGGCCTGGAGATGGTGATAACTCCTGCTTGGATCCAGTGAGGGTCTTAAGAAGATTCCAATTCTCTTCCATATGTGCAATTTTGAAGTTGGCCCTAAATCCTGCTTTTGGCTCACATTTCTCCATGTGGAGTCCTTGGCCTTGAGATGTTGAGGTTTGCGTGTCATGTTGAATAGCTTCTATTATGGTTAGTGTTGCCGTTCCTTGATTTGGTTTGTGAGAATTAGTGGGCATGTTTGTTTTAGTATGGTTTGGAAAGTACACCAAGGTTATCCAGGCTGAGAAAGATGCTCTTTTTTTAAAGTTTAAAAGCCTTCCAAAACCAAAAGAACTCCTTCCCCCACAACCAAACCTTGACTTTAAAAAACAACAGCTTAAGCCACTTGGAAACATGACCAACAGTCCTTTGTGTTTTGCGAACTGGTGTCTCAGACTTCTGTGATATTTTTTATTCATAGAATGCCCTACTCAACGCTGTCTCCCTTCACTTAATCCTCTCCTCTCTTTCCCTATCATCTGTTCAGCTGTGCAGGCAATTTCACAGTCAAATGTACAGCCAAAAAGTTGCCTGTGTTGATGGCTTGTCACAAACCAAGAAGAAGCCATTTTCCATTTCTGATCTGATCCCAGACCTGCCAACATCAAGCTGTTGGTTTGGGTTTTTTTTTGCCAGTCACATGAAGTTGTTTTAGATGAGGCAGCTGTTTTAGAATAAGGTTAATAAAATGATTCTTGCCTTTTATAAAGAGTTCTGCTGGTGGAGTAATCCAGAAATAGCAAAACTCTAAAATTTGTGAATCCCAGTGAGGCTGTGAAAGCCTGGCTGGGAGCACACTTCAGCAGGTGGCTGGAAATGCTAACAAGGAATGGGGTCTGCCATGGAGCGCTGTGGAAGGTTTGTCTTTGTGTGATTACGGTGGGTTTTCTTTGTGGAAACTGAATTAATTTAAGAATGGGAGTTGCTGTTGGCAGCTTCAGTTTCTCACGTTCCAGCTTTCGGTGAAGTAAAGTTGGCAGTTTCACATGATCTTCATCAAAACCATTTGATGTATCAGTGATGCTGGGACTGCTGGATGCTGGATCACTGTTCTTAAGCAAGCTGTTGCCTTGTCTTGTTATTTTGATTAATGTACTCCATTGAGCGGGGTTGCTTTTGGGTTTGGTTTTGGGTGAGGTTTTTTGGGTTTTTCCAGAGACCCTGCACGTCCTCTGAAAGTCTAAATGTCCACTCAAAAAAGCAAAGCTAATATGGGTGTTTCAGAGACGTAACTGAACATCACAGATCAGCACACATTGCATTGTGGGAGATCTGAGAAAAATATGTGTGGATGTGTGTGACCAAACAAAAGAGTTGCCTCAATAATTACCTTTCTACTGAACTTGTAAAATTTTAGTTTCTTCAGTATTGTGCCAGCAAATAATAACAAGAATAGTAGTAGTAATAATCATAGAATGATAGAATTATTTGGGTTGGAAAGGACCTGAAGATCATCTAGTTCCAATTCCCCTGTAACATGGGCAGGGACATCTCCCACTATACCAGGTTGCTCCAAGCCCTGTTCAACATGACCTGATACTTCCAGGGATGGGGCAGCCACAGCTTCTCTGGGCAACCTGTGCCAGTGGCTCACCACCCTTACAGCAGAGAATTTCTTCCTTGTATCCAACCTGTATCTCCCCTGTTTGAACCCAGCGATAATCATCATAATGGTGATGATGAAGTTACTTATAATGTTTGCTTCTTGCAAACATGCAAAAGGCTTTGTGACTTTCCCACATAGAGTCATCCAAGGTATTTGGATACAATATAGCAGGTGAACCTGGTCATATCATTCATCTGCATGTAGTTATCTGATAATTCACTGACTATTTAAGTTTTGCACATGAGTTTCATATCACTCTAAGCTTAATTTCTGAGAAACAAGGATCATCTTAATACAATTTATTGTTGAACAGTAAATGTTCTTGTAGCTGGAGGTGAGACTGGCTTCTCTCTTTAGTCCTTTCCTGCCTGTGGGAAGTGTCACCTTGGTTATGCTTTTAGCCGCTGCTGACTTGGAGTTACATTTTTAAAGAAGGCTTGCTTACTTTGTGAAACAATTTGATTAGATGCTCAGCAGTTTAATTCCATTCATCCTAAACTGGAAGCAATATTTCTCAGTATTTAACCTTCTGGGTGCCTTGAAGGCTTTTTTTTCTCGCTGGCTTGTTTCTCTGCCAAGCTATTTTAAAGGGATTCATTGTATTTTTGTATGTAGTGTGATAGGACAAGCACTTTTTCTTTAGATCGTCTCCAGCTGTATTTGTCCAGGGGTTGGGTGATGTGATGATCAACTTCCGCTGCTGCTGCTGCTGTTTGAAGTAGTTTTTCATTGTCCTGCAATTTCTTCGCATGGAAATGAGGTGCTACTGACAGTATTTGATTCATCAGAACATAACAAAAATAACCCAGAGATGAGCTAATATTTTTTTTTTTATTTCTTCAAATGAAACACTGTGTAAAAGAAAATAATAGAAAATTAAAATCTATGTGTGCATTGTTCAAATTTAATGTAGTTTTGTTTTGTTTTTTTTTTATTTTGGGGGCTTTTGTTCATTTGTTTTCTTCCTCTGAGTGTGGGAGCTTTCATAATAAAGTGGATACCCAGGGAACAGAATAGCATTTGGTTTTGGCATCCTTCTAGGACACACAGGTGACTTCTGGAACATCTTTATTTCAGATTTGTATGTGTCAATGTTTGTTTGGTTTAGGACCATGCAAGGCTTTTGCATAGATGTGGTGCCTCTTGTAGACTAGTTAGTGTGCCTGGAAGGTGAAGACATGCTGACAGCACGCAAGCTGCTCTTCAAGACATTTGGCTTTGAAAGAACATATGCTTGGTATCAGTCTGTACATATCTACTGTCTACAAAATCATGTGCTCTGTAGGACCTCGCAAATCCAAATTCTAGTGCACATTTTGGAAACTTCGTGAGTTTTAGGATTTGATAGGCCAGAAACCTCTTCAGATTTTGGAATCGGCTGTGGCGATGCTGTTAAAAAAAAAACAAACAAAACCCCCAAACTTTCCCCTGGTTCTGGATTGCAAAAAGCATGAGAGAAAAATGGATCCAACAGACTTTCTGTTCAGTTGCATGTTAATAAGTGGTCTGGGTCCTTGTAATGCAAAACAAACCAAAAAGCGGAGCATTACCATCTTCTAGCGAAGAAGCTAAAAAAGCTTGTACACTTTTCTTGTACCTTACTCCTTTCTGTCATTTGTTTGTGATCTGGGCAGACACAGGAGAGGTGAGCAGTGTCGCTGTAAAGCTGTATGTATGAGCTTTTTGGCAGTTATTCCGGCAGATGTTGTGTGCTTTAAGGTTTTGGGAAGCTTTTGACCACTGGCTTAATATCGTCAGTAGTAGATAATTTTCAAACAAACTCAAGAATGTGAGTTTCCTGATGAAAGTATTTATGTTTCTGCATTTGAGGAAAGAGAGGTTTCTTTGGGCTAGCTCAGAAAAGCCAACACACAGAAGATTTTGCCACACCAGGGAGAGGGAGGGGGAAAAATGGTTAAATGGCTCCAGCAGGCATAAAAACAGAACTAGGCTATTAAAATAGTTGTTGTTCTAATTGCCATTAATTCCATGTAGGTATCTGTATTTATGTCAACCAAAGACAATGTGCAGCAGCCTTCCAGAGCTCTCTGACAGTTATCTGAGTACATGTAAGACCTTGTCACTAATACAGTTCCTAAACTGTGCTTTACAGTTAAAAGCCCATGTCCATATGTAACACAAATACTATAAGAGTACAGCTATTTATTTCCAATCAACAATGCTTTGTATTTTATAATAGCTATGGTAACAGTATGTATTTTGCTTGCCCTACGGAAATACATTTTCCTTGTGGCGGTGCTGTGCAATAACGTGATTGAGAAATTTTAGCATCTTTGTCTTTAGTTTGAAACTGAACTTGTTTTGAGGACCAATTTAAGGGTATTTTACTATCTCTGTAGTTTCAAGCTGATAGTATATAGTAAAGAGTAATAATGTTGGATGGTTTAGTGTGAGGTGTTCCTGCCCATGGCAGTGGGGTTGGAACTAGGTGATCTTAAGGTCCTTTCCAACCCTAACTATTCTATGATTCTATAAAGTTCTGAGTTTTTTTTTTTTATATGGAAATGGCTTTGTATTCCAAAAGTTACCTGAAAGTGACATGCGTGAGCACTAAGAGAACTGACAGGATTATGCTATTTTTCTAATGATTTGAAATAGCTAGGTTAAAATTACTTTAAAAATACTTTCAGAAGAATTTTCACCTTTTGAAGTGTGATTGAAAGCAACCGACGAGCACTGGCGACTGAATTTTTGTTTACATCTATTTTGTGTCACCAAAATATTATGTTGAGTCTGACTCTTAGTTTGCAAATGATGTATTGAAGTATTTTCAAGGGTGTATGTCCCAGTGAGGTGCTTTAATTAAAATACTAAGGGAAAATAAAATAATTAGTTGTGTTGTGTAACCCTCCTGTCCGGTACTCTTGGTTAAACTAAGTAACTGCTATAGTAATGATTATTAGACAAATTCCACATAGGATCATGAGATTTAATGATTCAGTAGTTTTCTGTCTTAAATCATGTGGTTAAGTTTATCTTACAAATATTCTGAATAGTTAGATCCAACTCATGCACAAGTGAGTCTAAGTACAATTTCCCCCCTGTCTCCGATATATCCAGTGTTCAAATTTGCTGTTAAATTTGATTATAAAGACAGCTGCAGTGTTGTCTTGTGACTGAGATTATCTAGGAAACACTGCTAGTGGTCCTTTTAAGATGCATGTGTTAAAGAATTTGTAATTTTGAAGTATCAGCTGGAGATACAAATTCAAAAGAAGATACAGATCATGAACCTGAACCCAGTGCTTTACATTTGAGTACACAAATACTGTATTTCTCGATGAAAAGAGAGAATCTCTTATTCAGAAACAAAATATGGTTTTACTTCCTATTTCTTTGATTAAGGACTAGTACTACCACTGATGCTCAGGAAAAGGCTCTTGAGCTGAGCTGGTACTATCTTGCTGACCCATGTTTTCACATTTGTTCCTATGTAATTCCCTTCCAGCACCCATTTTCTGTCTTGCCACATGGATTGTAAGCTTAGAAGAGAGAAGTCTTACTGTTTTGTAATTTATTGCATGTTCACTATGGAATTTGGGTATATGACTGAGTTAGTGCTACAATAATAACTAAACCAAATATGGGACTTGGCTTAAGAGATCATGAGCTCCTTGAACTGCTGAGAATCTGTTTAGGATTAATTAAAGGGTCTTGCTCTGTTGAGAGAAAAACCTCTCCAATACCAGCTTTATTGGTGCAGTCTGGCCTGTTTGGTTTTTATAACTTTATGGTGCTGTACCTGTACCTTCTCTAAAGTTGTGTTTTCAAAGCCAAGTATATTTTTATTGAACTTCTGCAGCACCTTGTTCTCTCCTTCTCCTTTGCACTAGTGTAGTGTGAGGAGTCCCTGCCCAAGGCAGAAGGGTTGGAACTAGATGATCTTAAGGTCCTTTCCAACACAAACCATTCTATAATTCTATGATTTGGGAACTTCTGTTTCTTCTGGAAAGAGCAACCTATGCGATAAGTGCTGTTGGCCTTCTCTGAAACAGGGATTTGTGAGGCACACCGAGGAACTACACATACCAGAAGCTTGGAGTGAAGCACCGTGTTATCCTCGTCCGCAGAGTTTCACTGGTCGTGGCACTGTGAAGTTATATAGTAGAACCAAATAAATGCTGATCTTATGAGCAAAACATCAGCCTTTCCTGCTACCAGTTATTTGGGCACTGCTGAAGACAATAGGAATGTAATATCCTTCTGAAGCATTTGCCAGCTGGCTCAGGACACCACATCTTTTCATTCAGCTCATTCATTGTAGAATAAAGAAAATTGGCATGCTCAGAATGTTTTAAAAATACATCTGTTCGGAACATGAGCGTTGTTTCTCGCTTTCTTAATTTGTCACTTCATTACGAGTGTCCTCATGGAAAAAGGGTGATGCACACACAGCAAGTGCAAAACTTGGTTAGGTTCCATGAAATTCATAAAAATTCATTAAAGAAAGATTACTACGTCTTCAAAGTTCTGTACCACTAAGACAGTTGTAGCTTCAATTAAATGACAAGAAATTGGGAGCTGATAGAGAATGACTGCAGTTTACTGTGTTTACAATGTAGCCGTTGATAATGCCACATAAAGTTATTGAGACAAGTGGTAATACTGCATTATATCCATTCTTAGCTGTCAAGCCTTTTTCCAAGGGTCTGTTGAAAAAAGTTGGTTGTTTATTTTTACAGATGAAAAACAATTTAATCCAAGGATTTACTCAGGTTATAGCAAGATTGCCCATACTGGCTGTGTTTTAGTTTGGCCATGAGTATGCAGAGACAAGCTCTGAACCATCTGTGTCTTTGCTCCCTAGGGCAGAGCTTGCGCATGAGCCTCATCACTCTGTGCTGGGTTTCTCAGTGTAGAAATGGCTCCAGGCTGAAGCAAAAATGGGACCTGATGGCCAAGGCAAGGATTTTGGATGCAACTCTAAGCTTGGCTGTGAAGTCCTCTGTTGATAAAAAGGGTGTGATATTGGGTCAGCCACAGAAATGGAGAGAGAACCTGCATGGCTTACTTTAATGCTCTTGCAGAAGGGTATACTTTCTTTTGGCATGTTCTGAACTTACATTTACTAATACATCTGTTCCTTGTGTGTGTTGGTTTTCTGTACTGGTGCTGGTACTCATGCTAGTAGTCTGGTTCTGATAGCTGCCCACAGATATACCTTATGCTTGAAAAGTTAGTACTATATAAATCATAGAATCAACTAGGTTGGAAAAAAACTTGTAGATCATCAAGTCCAGCCATTGAAGAAGATCCCCAACCTGAGAATCCTAATGCTGATGTCAAAAGTCAAGCATAAACCCCAAGATTTATTTGAAATTCTCATGAATTTTCAGATGTGGACCCAAAAAATCTGTGAGGGATGTCAAGATTTCGAACTTGTATATGAGGGCAGTATTTAAGGAGATGCTGGCGAGAGCAACAGTACAGAAACTTTTCAGTCTTGTACAGTGGATAAGTGAATTAATATTTAGATCAGAATGAAATCTTTCCATTCTTACTGTATTTCACAATGATATGCATTCT
The DNA here is from genome assembly GCF_028554395.1 of Pezoporus wallicus. Classification (NCBI taxonomy): domain Eukaryota; kingdom Metazoa; phylum Chordata; class Aves; order Psittaciformes; family Psittacidae; genus Pezoporus; species Pezoporus wallicus. Next base: position 1,143,030 of record NW_026641917.1, on the reverse strand, counting down.
CAAATGATGTGAATTTTCCCCAACAGGTACATTACATGAAATAAGCACTTGCCTGTTGTTACCATGTCTCCTTACTCATACAGATATAGTCAGGTGACACACAGGACAGGCATTCAAATTTAATGCAACAGAAACCCCGTAGTGCAGCTTTGTTTTAAGACAATTTAATAAAGTAGAATATCCAGAGTTTATTAGAAGTGTTCCTTACAGTCAGATGTTTCCTGTTGCTGAAGATGTGTCCTGTTGTTGAGTGTCTTTTCCTTTCTCATAAAGGGAATATGTTTGAACTTTGAACCTGCATCTCCTATCAGTTGCAGACAGCACTGGACTGAAACTCTTCATACGGTTTCCTTGCCAAAACTTTCACTCCCTCTACTGTTGTAGCTTGCACATCCGTGATTAGGAAGAGTGCCTGTGCTGTGCATGTGTCAGATATATTCCTCATCTTAGATATTGAAAAATGTTAGACTAACATTGCTCAGACAATGCACTTGAGATTGTAACTTCTTGTGGTGTCTAAGCATGGAACGCTACTGATTGTTTTTCACAGAGTACCTATGTAGGAGCTGAGATTACTAGTAAGAGTGATCTTTTATATGTTTGCTTTGACATTCACTGATGCTGCATGATGTGGTGCATAGGAGGTTTCAGAATTAGTGCCTTGAATTTTGAGTAAAAAAATGTAAGTAACTCAGAGCATCCTTGAGGCTGCAGTACAGAAGATGTTCTTGTATTGACCAGAGCTGTTGACACAGAGCCATCTCACTGTGTTCAGAAAAAGGTGGATAAGTAGGAAAACTGGTTGTACTTTAAAAGAAAGAGCTTAATAATGTGGAATAAAGGGGGAGGGGTGGGGGACGGACATGCAACTTCAATATGGAAGCAGGATACTTAATAAATTAGGAGGATGGCATTTATCATTAGACTGAATAAATTACTTATCCCTTCACTAAATTTGTCTATAACATGTAAAAGAAAGCATTAGGAAGTGAAGGATGCCCTGTCAAGTAATTTGTAAGTGCAGGCAGTTGTTCCTGTGTTTTACCAAATCTGAGGAAGCATAATTCATCCTTTGGGTATCTAAGTGAGATGTTTGTGAAATAGAACTGAAATTATATAGTTCCCTTCAGTTCCTTGGATATAAAAATTATCCAGAATGCTGCATAGTTGTGATAAGTGTGTTTTTTTCCCCTGATACTTGTTTAATTTGGGGCAGGGGATGTTCTGAGATATATCTTCTTCCCAAATGAATCCTGACAGTAGATGTTTTCTGAGAGTGGCACTGCTTTTGTGGCCTTAGTTTTCTGACTAGGTGAAACAGGAGATAGGTTTTTATTCTTGCTGGCCTTTTTGTCGCTAAATTATGAAGAGTTCTGCATGTTCTTTCTCTGGTATATGTAATGTTATAGACTATTGATCTCAAATAGAAAATAAATTTTGATGGCTATTGGGGTGTTTGAGTATGGAGCTGAATAGCAGACCCTTTTCCTTATGAATGGTCTTCTAATTCTACCATAAAAAAGCAGCACCCAAAATCTTTAATTCTGACTTCAAAATTTTATTCTTCAATGTTGTTACTGCAATTGCTGTCCCCAGTCCAAGTGATGGAGCTCTGCAGCATATCTGGTCGCTGATCAAGCTCTAGAGGTGGAAATTACATTAAATAAATATATGTTTCAGTTCTGTCGGAGTCCATTCGAGTATCTGGAGAGCAGGGGTTTGGAATGAGGAACTTCACAATGATCATGCATACAAGAAAGCAGTGCAGACCTCAGAGCTTGAGTCTTTATATGAGGATGTGCCAAATTACAGCCTTATGTTGCTATGTATTATCGTGTTCCCTGTTTGGCTTGGTCTGTAGAGCGTATTTCTGTAATGGTATGTGGTACCAAGGCTGCGTTAAGCCTTTAATAATAAACTCTTACAACTCCTGTGGGACTGATGGTTTGTGGTTTCTCAGGACCACTTCCAAAGCAGCACGCAATCATTTTTTAACTGATTTTTTAATAAATTTTTTTTCCTGTTGGTTTATTGCTAAAGTCTGGTTTAGGTTTTAAAAGAAAAACGGTAAAAAGTTATTGGTTCAGTTTCTTTGGTTTCCAATAGGATATGACAAATATCTGCAAGTCTTGGAGGGAGAGTCTGTAAAAGGCAAAAGAAGTTAGTGGCTTCTCAGGGGGACGTACTGAACTCACAGCTGAAATTCTGAAACAGCACTTAGGTAAACATACAAGTTATACATGTTGATTAAATGTGGATCATATTTGCTGTTCTCATTCTGTGTTGCCACTGCTTGTTTTCAGTTTGTATACGGCATTTTCATCAGCAGTGAAATCAAAGCAAAGACAATATTTGCACTGGAAGTTGGTCCATGTATTTGCTCTTACATGATTTCAGGAACTTGACATAGTTGGGCTTCAATAGCTATTTCCACACATCTCTTGAGTGCAGCACCCATGCACGATGGTATTGTTTATCCTATGGTGTCTGTATCTGTTTCTTGGAGTATGAGGCTTAAGATGTTTTCCCGCATGTTCTTATTTCTCTGACTCCTACATATCTGCATTTTGTTGGTCAGGATCATTACTCCTTTAAGAAGACCCAAATCTTCATTAATTTTTCTGTTCAGAGACTACAGTAGTAGAAAAGATATCAGTAAGGAATAGCCGTTAAATAGTTGTCTGGTGTCGAGAAATGCCTAGACCTAAGGTGCACAATATATGCAGCAAGATGAGTAATTTAATTTGTGTTGGGGACAGGCGAGTCATCAGGTTTGGTGTCATCCAGGCCCTGAGAAAGCTCACGGTCACCAAAACAGGAGGAAGGAATTGTAGGAGACCTAAGACGGGGGACACTGGAGTGGAAGAAGAAAGTATGTGTGTGATAAGGGGTCAGTGACAGTTGAAGTGTAGCCTTTGCCTTGAAATACAATCAGTCCTTGTACCTGGGGACTTGTCTGGACAGTGATACAAGCAAAAGCAGCCACCTCAGGTTTGCAGGCTTTTTTTTCTTTTGACTTCAGAACTGTGCAAACCCCGTTGTGTTCAAGGGCAAGTTCAGCTATATGTCCAGTATGGAGGAACATCATTGGAACAGAGTTCAGATTTGTTCCCAGAGCTGCATTGAGTGTGTCTGCACAGTCTGTCTTGGAGCTCCTGATTCCTGAACCAGACAGGATCCTTCTGTTGGTTCCATAGTAGCGAGCTCTCCTGGAACAGGGCTCTCATACAGCATTACTCCACACTCCAAAAGGGCTTTGATGGAGCACGTTCATGTAGCCTTGCACAGCAGTTTTTCTGGGGGGACGATGAAGCAGACTCATGTGTTGGTCCAATTTTTCATGCTGTAGTTGGATGGCAGGTGGGAAGGAAAGTGACCCTGGGCATAGTCCCAATGCAGCTTTGACCCAAAGGTGACCCAAAGTGACACAAAGCAACTTTGCAGTCTGTGTATTGATGTCTTAGCCATTGTTATTCCTGGCACGGAGTGCCTTCTAAGTAAGTGAGTGTTTCTGCTGGTTTTGCTGCTTCTGATGGATTGGATCAGATCTTTGGATCTGATTAGATGAGATCTTTGGATCTTGGATTGCATTTGGATTTTGCTGTATCTTGTTTTTTTTTTTACTCCCTTTTCTTTTAAACTGCTGTAACCCCTTAAAAAATGATTGTAGCTAGCGTAAAACAGATGTAAAAGGCTGGCATTGTGGTGTGTGCAGCCTTAAGCTGTGCATATTGGCAAGTTATTGGATGTTAGATTTCATGATTTGGGCATAAAGGCTTCCCTTCAGTTAAGAAGGCAGTGAAAAAAACCTTTAAACTGCTTTATGGAAGTAGGCAGCTGAAAGATGAGGTCGCTCCTTCAGGCATAAACACTTCTTGGCACCTAAAGCTAGGGCACGTGTCAGTGGGTATGTTTTACATTGTGTCTTACTAAATTTGGAAATACAGAGCTTTTAAAGATTGCCTTTGAAAGACAGAGTGGACTCAGGGGCTTGGGGAAGGTACTGGGCACAGACTGTGCAGCCACTAAAATTCTTGCAGTCTCTGCAAGAAAACCTCTAGAAAGCCGGGAGAATTTTTAACTGAGTGATGACTGGAAGAGGTTTGAAGCTAGAAGCAAAGAAACCTTTCTTATTATGTTCATGGAAGCCAGACTCGGTGTATTTGCAAATAAATCTGGCTTGCCTCAAAGAAATGCTTATCTCCATGAGCTTCTGACAAAAATAACCCGTAGCTCTGAATCTGGCTGAATGCGGATAGCTGAGTGGAAGAAAGGTGACACATGGTTATCTTCTCAGCTTTTTTCAAGTTTATAACTTCTTTGCTTTTGAAGTGTCAATACCAGAAATAAACACAGTGTTTTAATAAAGATCCATGGCCTGTGAAATCACTTGTGGGGGCAGAGGGAGAGTTGATTGTAATACAGGTTATTCACAGCGAATTTGATGTTGAAGCCATGAACTAATAGTCACATGGAGGATTGGACTGGAAAGGGGAGCTCACATACTTATTCTGCTTTTTTAATTTCTGTGAGGAAGATAATGTTCTCAGTTAAGAGAATGAAACATACTATTTTTGTGGGCAGCAATAATGGTATTAATTTGGTGCTTGCAATGCTTTTCAGCCGTTCTTAGCTAAGTCCTAATACTTCATGTGCAGTCTTTGAATGCAGAATATACTGCAGGAAAATGAACAATATTTAAATTTGGCATTAAGTACAAAGCAATACTTTATGTTGATAAAAATCTCAACAGTTTTTTATAAGTAGAATCCCACAGAGATACTTCAGAATTAATTGATGGCAGATGAATTTAACACAGTTAAAATGAATTGACCCCCTTGCCATTTAGAATAATATAAAGATGTCTGAATTTTATTCCCAAAAGAGGAAATACAGTTGTTAAGTCCAGATGGATTTTTATTTTTATTGGAGTAAGTTTTGAGACTAGCAATATTATTTTTTTTTTTTTAATGTTACTACCAGAGTGTTGGATCTGGGACAGCACAGGCCTACTTTTTAAAAATTGTTTTAAATCCAGTTAAATGAACAGCTTTACAATGTTTATTTTGAAAATTAGCACTTTCTTATTGAATTTGTAAGAATTTGAAAATAAGCACGGGAATGATATACAGTCTAGAAAAGCCAAGGGCTTGGGTCTTTGTCAAGTTGTCAGCTGGAATGTGATAACTGCCAATGCCTGTGATTGTTGCCTGCCCAAACGTAAGGTGATGCAGCAGGAGCTTAATTGCTTTTCAGCGCGCTAAAGCTGATTGTGCTTGGGCTTTTTGCCTTGAAGTGAGGGCTTGCACCAAGGCAGCTGCTGTGGTTGTGGGATCAGGTGATCTCATCTGAAGCCTGAGTCATGAAGAGACAAAGTCATGAAGGGATTCAATCTATTCATTTAGCTGAAGATGAAAGGCCGTTCTGCTCTTGCTGTGTCACTTTAAAGCTTCTGAGTCCATAAAATTAATCCTATTATAGTGGTTTGTTCTTTGCTATGTTTTACCCATTGTCTTTAAGTTCTGGGCCTAAGTCAGCTCCACTGGTGGTGTGGTAGGCTACACCTAGCCTACTAGCTAGCCTGTGTAACCTAGCCTGTACTAGGCTTTCTCCTTCAGTTAGGATTGGCGTTGAAGTGGATGGCTTGCTACCAGGAAGCTTGCTACCAAAATAAGTGTTGGTTTGTCTCAAGAATAAAGCTGGAAAAATATCCCACCATTGAACATGGTACCATATTGCAGCTCTACTTGGAACAGAATGTCAAATTATTACTGATAAATTTTGCAAACAAGTTGTAGGCTGGGAGAGTAGTCTGTGAGGAAAACGAAGGACTAATAAAATTGGATTGTGGGGTGAGCTAAATGCAAGCAGACACTAGGGGTTGTTTTATATGTGGCCAAATATCAGTTGCATTTATAAAAACTAGGAACTGTAAACCACAATTGATGCAAATCGTGCTCCATCATATGAAACAGTGACTAAAAGTATTGAGTATTAACTGTTGAGCAAGAGTTGTCATTGTGATCATGGATAAAAGCGCTATTGTGATTCCCATATGGCAAAATAAGAAGGTATCAAGTAGGGAGGTTTTTTCTTGATGCTTAGCACATGTGCTATATATAGTACAAAGGTGAAGGATATTGATAAATTGAAATGCATTCAGCAAGGGAGCTACCAGTATGAGCAGAGATATAGAAAACATGGTGAGATCTGCAAAAAGCATAAAGTACTTGGCTTAACAGTTTCAGGGAAGAGCTGAATTGTAACAGGTGAGTCCCCTAAGTGGGGACAAAATATTGATAATACATGAGATAAAATAAAGCTCTCCAGTCTAGCAGTCAAAAGCACATTATGATTCAGTTTTGGTAAGGTGTACCAAGCTTATTAAGCATAAAATGAAATTATTTTCAGTAATTTTATTTTTAAGTTGTGGCTACTTTATTGGGTATTGACATCATGATTTGTTGCATACTCCAGCGTTCTGCCTTTGCTAGATGCCTGTTGTTTTGTCTGTCTGGTGAAGAAGTTCTTCTGCTTCCTGGTGGAAGGGAGTTTAAGGAGTTATTTAAGCAAAATAACAAGAAAATGTTACAGCAAGAAACGGTGCTAAGAAAAAGGGGAAAATGAACTTGTACTCTTGTGTTACAGATTCAGTGGTTCTTTCCTTTGACTCCGTTGGACATACAATAGGCTCAGGTACAACATTGCCTTCTTCTCTATCTCCCACCTCATGACAAGGCTTCAACGTAACTTGACATGGTAGCCATGTTGGGAGGCAGGTCACTGAGTCAGACTTCGGTGGGAATCAGCCACGTAGTCAAAGTGGGTAAATGGGTCCTGGAGCAGGCTGCCCAGAGAAGCTGCGGCTGCCACATCCTTGGCAGTGTTCAAGGCCAGGCTGGATGAGGCTTGGAGCAACCTGGTCTAGTGGAAGGTGTCCCTCCCTGTGGCAGGGGGTTGGAACTAGATGGTCTTCAAGGTCCCTTCCAACCCAAACCATTCTATGATTATATAGCTCCTAAGGATAGTGGAAGTATTAAGGGTCTTAGTGCAACGCAAGGATGAGCACTTGGGACCCCTTCTGTTACCCAGCAAGGCATATGACCTGGACACGTTATATGTGTTAGTGATGCGGTTTGTGCTTCTCATGTGAAAGGCATGAAGATGATGTCACCCACCAGCTGAAGAAAAATTGTTCTATGCTACTAGGAGAGTTTCTCAGCTAAACAAACAGTTGAGTTATTTGGGGAAACACATCAGGAATGCTTCCAGGAAGGAGAAGGTGAAAGAGTTGTAGCTAAACAAATAGGGCTGGAAACTTTTCTTTTTGGGTGGAGATTGACCAGCATTATCAAACCCCAAGGGAAATTATGTCCAGTCTAATTTCCTTTGAAACCTGAGCATGAACTTCAGTTAAACCGAACCAGAAGCCAAAATTCTTTTGTGCAGAGTGCACTTCATGAAACCAGCACCTTTCCCTTTGGCTAAATGTAATGCATGAGTGGTAGCCAAGGCACACGATAGTAAGCTCAATATTTGATGAAATTCAATTTATGGTTTATGTATAATGATGTGCAAAGGAAAGGCTAAGAATTACTCTTAGAACTTAAACCACCTTCACATTTAGAAGATGGGTTATTTACTGTCTTGCAGAGAAGAAAATAATCCAAGTGAAGGTTTAGCATTTTGTCTTGCTTACTAGCCTTTCCTCTTAGGTTGAAAGGGGGAACATGCTGCCTTCCAACATAGCACCTGTCTTCTGCCTGCACAATTTGAAAGAGAGCCTGCTGCCTGACACTAACAGCAAAGCTTGAACACGGATTTCCAATTTACTAACCCCTGATCTAGTGGAAGTAACTTGCTTTGGTTACAGCACCCTAAATGTTTTCTGCTGTCTCTGCATCGTCTCCAAGACGTCTGTTGGGAAATGGATCTATTATGGGTGCATGGACTGATCTCGGAGTATTTCTAGGATGCTGTATGTAGAGTGGATATATTGTGTTTATAGGGAGAAGAAACCCTCTATTATCTATTAACTCCTGTCTACTATTTAATATTGGACATAACTGAAGTGTGTCTCTGCCTCCCTCCTTCTGCACTGGGTGATGGTTTCTTTATCAGGGGAGAAGTTGCATAGGTTTGAGATAAGAAATTTGTGATTAAAATTCAGGGAAATATTTTTATTACAGCTGGGTATGTCTGAATTGGCATACCTACCGTACTGGAGTTATGCTGGTACAGATAAGACCAGAATTTGTCCTGGAGTACAACTTTTAAATATTACTACAGATTTATCTTTTTCCCCTGCTCTGATACTATTTTGGCTTCTAACTGATGTGAAAACACTTAACCCTGTGGATAGCTTCCAGTGCAGCATACCTATGGAGTTAATCATAAATGTTATGATACTACCATTGGGGTGGTAAACTTACTCATGAAAAATTGTTCAACTGCGCCATGTCTTTTGGAGTTCTGTTAATAGGGAGGGTGAGAGACAAGTTAATGTAGCCAGCGGATTGACTGTGCCTGTTTTAAAAGCACTGGTCTTTGTTCTGCTTATATACTGCAATTGGTTAGGAGTAAGACAGTAAAATTTGATCTTTTGTAAACCTTCCACTGCAAGAAAATTGAATTTCTTTATTGAAGAAATATGAAGAAAAGTCATATACTTAAGAAGGGAGGTTCAGAAATGTCCAAGAGAGCTGTACGTTTATTACTTTCATATTTAGTCCTTTGCATTCACTGTGCTGCAAACCTTAATTTGCTCTGAACTGGTATGTGTAATAAGATGTCAAGATGCGTGATGTTTTTCCAACTGAGGGATAGCTTTCCTTGTTGAACAGGAAGGAGAGAGAGAAAAACTGTGGCTATTCTGCTTCCGCTGTCCATCCCATCTCACCTTGCTGCAGACCCAGGAAAAGACAGAGTCCAGAAAGAACTCAGAGAAACAATGGCAGCTCCAGGCCCAGCCATTCCCAGTAGGTGATGTTTCAGGTTGGGGTAAGAAGGGACTAAAGTTACATGCTTTGAAACAGAAAAATACAGACACCTTTTTCTTTATTACTCAGAATTAAACAGCTGTAATAGTCTCCCTGTTAAGATTTTATGCTGCATAAAACTAGTACTCATTGACTTGTATTTGTATATTAAACAGCTTCTTAGAATTGCTCTTTTTTAATTGTTAATCATGCTATGTGAAGGGCGGTATCTTGTTGCAGTTTCTGTGTTTTGTTTGAATTGACTGTTTGACCTTATCTTGGTTTTCCCCTTAACTCTGTCCCACATGCAAATGTCAGTTTTCAGAGAGGCTGGAAATCTGTCCTTATGTATCTCCGATTAATGACACTGTCTAGGTTCTTTTGGATAAACTTTCGGAACTAAGTGTTCAGAAGATCATCTAGCTATGGAGCCTTAAAGTACTGCTTCATGGATTGGAGGACAGGAGAATCAAATGTGCTTGAAGTGAGACTGAACTGTCTGAGGTTCATGCTGTGGTTGAGCCCTTTAGAGTCCAGATGTTTTTGTGATTCTGTTCACAACTGCTCCTTCCCTTGAAAGACAAAGTTTGAGCAGCAAAGATAAATGTTTGGTGTGAGGTCTAGGCCAGTGTTTCAGCTGAAATCATTTAAGAAAGGAGGGTGTCATGCCCTGAACTTGGGCAGCATTAAGCAGGGCACAGGGTGTTTGAGAAGGCCTAGATTTCATTTGCTTGTCATAGACAGCTAGTACTCTTTCCCGCCCCCCCTGCTCTCCTCCCAGTTGTTTTACTTTGTTGCTAGTAAATCAAAAACATTGGACCTTGAAAGACAGATTTATGCCCCTGCTATTTTTGTGTGAGACTTTTTTTCTACCTCCTGTGTCTGAGAACAAGCAAGTTAAGTTTTTCTTCTCCAAGCCTCATTGGGATATTGTGCATTGAATGTGCAACTTTCCCATCTCTTAATGTGCTTGCTGGAAATATTGAAGTTCTAACTACCTTATGGCTGTAGGCTTACGCTGTTGGAGACGTGTTTAATTGCAGTACTGGCCACTGGTTGTATAGCAGTTGTTCTCACTGCAGGCTTAAAACATGATAGTTTTAACATATCAAGTAACCGTTATCTAAGTCTTGCTCAAATTGTTTGAATATTTTAACTTTGTTGCATTTTTCAATTTAATTTTTAACCCTTATGAAAAGTTCAGCTTGACTTATGCAGAGAAAATGGAGCTTCTGAAATTTGTTTTTGAGTAGCATATTTGCTGTGGCTCATATAAGGGTGCTGGGGAGGGACTCTTCATTAGGGACTGTACTGATAGGACAAGGGGTAACGGGTTGAAACTTAAACAGGGGAAGTTTAGATTGGATATAAGGAGGAAGTTCTTTACTGTGAGGGTGATGAGGCACTGGAATGCATTGCCCAAGGAAGCTGTGAATGCTCCATCTCTGGTGGTATTCAAGGCCAGGTTGGACAGAGCCTTGGGTGAGATGGTTTAGTGTGAGGTGTCCCTGCCCATGGGAGGGGGATTGGAACTTGCTGATCTTAAGGTCCTTTCCAACCCTAACTATTCTATGATTCTACTTGTGAAAGCCCCCATGCATGACCATGCTTCCAGATGCTGAGTTCACAGTGGTAGTGGAGTAACCATCTGAGAGATTAAATCTCTGCTTATTTAGGAGTTTGCTGTTGGTAATCCCTTACGCTAAAGTCCTTAACCATTGTGGGAGAAGCTGTGAGAACTATGAAGGAAACATTATGTTTCCTTCAGCTGCCAAAGATGCTCAGATAATAATTTTGTGAAAGGTGAGAAGAAACCTGTGTCTGTCTCAGCTCCAGAGTGAATTTCGTGACTACTTCCCTGTGTTTTGGATGGAGGCCAGGAAAAGGAATACAACCGAAATTGTCAGATATCAGATTGATAGAACAGTGACAGATTCCTAGCATGAGAGAAAAACACTGCTGTTTTTTGGCTTTATTGATGAGAATCTGGCAATGTAGGTGGCTACAATTACAAAGTATGATCTTTCCCAGGTTCTAGGTTAGTGGTATTTAATTTAGATATGTTAATAGAGTTTGTGAGGCTCTGGTAGATCATCTTGGTTTGCGAAAAACAATTTAAACTTACATTTGGAGCTGATGTGGTTCTAATTTGTTGGGGTTTTAGAGTTGAGGGTTTTTTTCCCTTAAGTTGATTATCTGACTGTCTTGTTGCTATGTGGTAGTGACGGAAAAGGAGAGGTGAACTTATGTTGCATTTTTCTGCATTCCAATAAAACAGAAAATAAATGGGATAGATTATGTATTTTTTTCTCTTCATTTTAGTGGCTTTGTTATTCTCACTCTTGATTAATGAAGTTCTACTTCATTCTTTATTTCTTTGAGCTGTGGACTGTGGGAGCTGCTTGAATCTTTGCCAGTGACTGTCATGTATTGGTTGCATAGTCCTTACATACCTTTGCCAGCACATTCAGTATCGTCATCATCTATCTTCTTATTAACGCTCTATTCCTCCAGCTGAAAATACAGCTGTGAATGAGTTGAGGTGCAAATGCCAAGAGGTGACTTAAAGAATATCTTGAAATGAAAGTATTTTAATGGGATTTTTCTCTATCATGTGGCATATCTCTGCATCAAATCAGTACCTCTTGTATGTCACTAAAAGCCAATGTAGATTACTGTTCTGTTAATATTGTTCTTGACTTTTATTAGGAAATACGATACAATTTCTAAAATAAAGAATATGCAGGAAGATGCAGTAGGGCAGCATTAAGTGCATTAGCTGAGTGGATATGTGGTAGTAAATGAAACAACTGTTTGGAAAGGGTTGCAGACTGGCTTTAAACAGATGACTCCCTGGGAAAAGAAAAAGGGAGTCATATGCAGTTCATAGGAGAGAATTTTTCATCTTCCTGTTACAGTCTTTCATAAAGTCAGCTTTAAAACAGTCAGTTGCTTTTCTACTGTTGGAGGTTGCTATAGTTTTATTAGGAAGCAATTTGTGAGGGGTTTTGTAGTAAATGTTAAGGCAGCCAGAGCCTTAAAAAATGTAGTATGCTAGAATGGCCTCCTTTTTTTTGTTTGTTTGGTTTTTTTGTTCTAATATACCTATATTGGAGGTAAGACAAGGAGGTGAAAGACCTTCCTGACCCGTACAGCACTATCATCAAGGGGTTGTTTTTTATTCTTTCTGTGCCTAGGGGATGAATAATGTAGTTGCAGTGTCTAATGAAGGAGACCCCTCTGGTGGATTGCTTTCCTCAGGCTGTAAAGCTGGGCCAGATGTCTTTGGGGGCCCCAGTCAGGAATTACAGGCGGGGGGAACCACCTTGAATGTATAGAGCTGGAAATTACTTCCTTTCGCTGCTAAATCTGCATCAGTAAGTAGTACCCTCATGATTGTCAGTGTTACCAGGGCATGCAGGGGTTTGTGACTGGAGACAGATTTCTCCTTTCACCACTTAGAACTCAGAGGTTTGTGTTTCAGCTGTGCTGATAGTGCCTGGTGTATCCATTCCCATCAGATATGGCTGTTGTCATCAGGTGCAGTGTCTGGAAAATGAATATTGAGCTTGGTGTAGCAGGAATAGTGTTTTTAGATCAGTTGTACAGTCTGTGAACATTCTTAGATGTGAAATTCCATGTTTTGTTGACAGAGTAATAGTGTTGATGAAGTTCTTTTGCTTCCCAGAAAAAAAGAAAGCTAAAGCTTTCTTTAATGTGAGGCTACATTAGAAGTTGTTCAAGAATCAGTTTTTTACACACATGGTGGGAATGTCAGATGGGTAGATAGTGCTATGCAGACATGGACTGGGGAGGCATGCTTCCAGTGCTAGTCTACAGATGTCACTTCTGCTGCTTCTGTGTATTTTTACTGAGCAGGGAAGAGCACCAAGAACTGGTCTAGGGTTTTGGTCACCAAGAACCCTAAACCCCAACTTACCAGTACAGTTGGAGTTCTCCCTGATGTCACTTGGACAACCTGGAGAAAAAGGCATTAAACTTAAATGCAAAAGAGTGAATGGGGGTGAGGAGGAAGCTGGAACATAGACAAGCTTGCTGTTTATGCCGGACAGTGCTGAGGAGCCCGGGGGGGGGTCAGCTCTACCTCTTCTGGCTTTGCAGCCTTTGCCTCCTGCCCAGTTATCCAGCCTCAGGAAATACTGCTTTCATCAGCAAGTTCTATCACTGAAGAGGTTACAGTGAAAATCCTAAGGGAAGGATGCAATATTAAGTTCTTGTTTGTCCAGTACTTTTATTGTTGCTCAGTAATCCTAAGTGATATTTCTTAACCCTGGAAGAAAATCTTTCTTTTGTTCTTTTCAGTTGATCATAGAATCATAGAATCAACTAGGTTGGAATAGACCTTTAAGATCACCAAGTCCAACCATTACCCCAGGACTGCCAAGCCTACCACTAAACCACATCACTCAGGGCAAACTGATCTCCCTTCAAGATCTCTCCTTATGGCTGCCCCTCATGATCACCACTCATAGCCACCCCCCATCTGCCCCTCACAGTTGCCCACACTGTATGGCTGCCACCCCTACCCCCGCCACCCCTCACAGCGCACAGCTGCCCCTGCTTTCCACTCATGCTCTCCCCTCATGGCCGTGCCTCATCTTCCCCTCATGATCTACCCTCATGGCCACCCCTCCTCTCCCCTCGCAATCTCCCCTCATGATCTCCCGCCCCTCATTTCCCCTCAAGATCTTCCTTCATGGCCGACCTTACTCTCCCTTCATGATCTCCCGTCACAGTCGTCCCTCAACCCTCATGGCCACCCCTCCTTTCTCTTTATGATCTCCCCTCATGGCTGCCCTCCCTCCCCACTCATGACCTCTCCTCACAACCACCATTCACCCCTCATGGCCACCTCTCATCTCCTCTCACAATCTCTCATCATGACTGTCCCTTCTCTCCCTCATGATCTTTCCTCATGGCTGCCTCTCATTTCCCCTCATGGTCTCCTCTCATGACTGCCCCTTCTCTTGCTCACCATCTTCCCTCATGGCCGCCCCTCTTTTCCCCTCATGATGTCCCCTCATGGCCACCCTCCTCTCCTCCTATGATCTCCCCTCATGGCTGTCCATCCTCTCCTCTCATAATCTCCCGTTATGACTGCCCTTCATCCCTTATGGCTGCCCCTCCTCTCCCCTCATGATGCCCCCTCATGCCTGTTCCTCCTTCTACCTCACAATCTCCCCTCATGACTGCCCCTTCTCTCCCTCATGATCTTTCCTCATAGCTGCCCCTCCTTTCCCCTCACAACTGCCCTTCACCCCTCATGGCCACCCCTTCTCTCCCCTCACAATCTCCCCTCATGGCACCCCTCCTTTCCCTTCATGATCTCCCCTCATGGCTGCCCCCTCTCTCCCCTCATGATCTCCCCTCACAATCACCCTTTTTTCCCCCCCATGGCCACCCCTTGTCTTCCCTCATGATCTCCCCTCATGGCTGCCCCTCCTTTCACCTCATGATCGCCCTTCACCCCTCATGGCCTCCCTCATCTCCCCTCGTATTCAGCAGTGTTTAGTATTGTCTGATTTGTGTACAGCAGCCGCAAGTATGCACTGCAGAGCCTATTTCCAGCTCTCCACTCATAATGAGGATTAACCACATGCTATCTACTTCATTGCTTACACTCCCTTCCCCGCTCCATGTAATTCTACAGGCTCCTCTGCCTCTTTGCTTCTCCAGCTATACAAACTTCACTGGACAGGATGAAATGTAGCAGGGTGGTCTGACCTGTTCTTGATAGTACTCCTGTCTCTTGAGTGTCATACTGCTTTCTTTGACAAACACAAACATTTTGAAGAAAATAGCTGAAGTTGAACCCTCTGCCTTCCATCCTGTACTTGCAATTAACAGTTAAACACTGCGAGAACTAGAACCACATATAGCCCATCTTTTAAAAGAAGCTTAAATTAATTTTCTGTTTCTGTGGGTGAAGTTATTTATATTGTCCTTCCAAGTAGCCAGCTGCTAAAGGAATAGTACTCAAGGCATCAGAGAAATAAGTTATGGATAGTTTGAAAGGCTAAAACCAATAAGCCAAGTTAATTCCTGAACTGTTGACTTTGTATTAGTAGCATAAAATTAGTAGGGGAAAATTTTGCCTGTTGTATGTAGATATACTGGCTGCAGATGCAAAATACAGTTTTAAAACATGATAGGTACTATACACTGTGCTTGATGGCTTTTTGAGTAGTCTGTATGGAATTTGCAGACATGGGACAATGCATTTCTCACTTGCTGCCTGGTAGCTGGATTTCTGTTGGATACTTGAGAGAAGTTTCTATTCTAATGCCAGCGTAGTATTTGGCACATGATTTGCTTCACTCATAGAAATTGCTTCTTGGCTGTACTTCTGTTCTTATAACCCTAATTACATGCTTTCTTATGAAATTGGTGTCAGTTATTAGATTCTTACTCAATTCTGATCTTTCTGGAAACGTAGAAATGCATTTTATTTCTGACCCAGGAAGACCTCTTGTTCTTATGGGTCATGATGAAACTTCTATTTCCCATGTTCATTCCTTTCTGTGCTTCTGTACACTACTGTACCACATTGTCAGCTGAGATCTGTGGTTTCCCAGCACAAGTGAGTTTGGTCCTTAGATTGCCTTGCTCTCTTTTTATACTGTTGCTTTTACCCCTCATGGACCTTTCAGTCTCTTATGGGCTGAAAATGTAAAGCCTTCTTCAGATTCTTCCATGATGTTTTTAATGAACGCAAAATAAGTTCATTAATAATTTTATGCATTTTTGGCTTAAAAAAAAATAATCCTATTCCACACAGCCATATAAATGCCTTGTTTGGAGACCAGTGGGTCAGACATGGCCTGAGCTGGATCAGACCTGCCAACCAGGTAAAAATGATGCTGGCAGAGGCCAACAGCAGACCACAGTTAACACAGCAAGCTAGTCCAAGCTAGTTCTTTTTGGAGATGCTGGAGTATTTCTTCCTTGTTCTCTTTAGCTATTTTGTTCTTGTTTTCTCCAATATTTTAGCAGTTCTTAATCCCACTGCTTGAAAAAGAGAAGAAATGTTTTTGTGTATCTGCTGGTTAACTTGGTGAGTAAGGCTTTAAACTAAGCCCGTGGAAGGTGAAAGTAACCTGTAGGTTAGGTCGCAGAGAAGTTACACGAGTGCCAATGTAGGCTCTTGCAGCCAGTATTTTCAAGGCAAGAAAGGGCAGGAGGAATGGGATTGCCCCTTTCTCTAGCAGTAAGCTGTGAGATCATCTCCTGTAATCATCACACCATGACCATACTGCATTTCAGATTCACTTGTACTCGCCTTGGATTTAGTGGATCTGTGTTTTGTTTTAAATTAAATACATAACTTCAGACAAGGATTGCCTTTTCCGGCAGCTGGGCCATGTGCGTCTGGCTTTGTCCAGGTACTGGGGGTTTTATCTGCCTTTTGTGAATCCAGACTGCTTCCAGCCAGCATGTGGGTTGCAGTGACTTCTGGCCCCTTTATTCATAGTGATACAGCTAAATGGCATTGGAAGTCCATAACAAGACTGATTTTAGCTAAAATGGAAGCTAACTTTAATCTGTAACTTTAACACTCCTAGTTGTCTTTCTTGGGGGGAGCAGTATGTGATGGAGATGAATTTCCAAGCCAGTAATGCTGAAGCTTCCAGAAGTGTCAATGAGCGTGAGATGGCTCATGAGGAGGGCAGCATTCCTCTGCCTGAAGCAGTTTGCATGTTTCACCAGCCAGCAAGAGGAAGGAGCATAGATGCTTCTGGTTTGATGTTACAGCCTGAAAGGATAATTTCCACCCGACTGAAAATCAAGAACAGACATGTGCATCTGGTTTGAAACCATAAATGCTATTTTGTTTTGTTATGCTAATTTTGGAAGTGCCTGTTGCAAGATAGTTGACATACTTAATTTTACAAGATTGCTTTATACCTCTGTTAGTAATCATCAGAGAACATCAAAAGTAACCACTTAAAACCATGGGAAGGTGAAATGCATGTCACAAACAGAAGATGAATCTTACGAAACATTGCAACGGAGGTATGTCATCTGTGGCACTTAGTGTGTAGTATGTGTGTGTTTTCTGGTGCTTTGGTTGCAAAGCTCATAAAGTGCTGCGTTAGTAGAAAGCCCAGGATGTTGTTGTAGTTATGAGGTGATGTATCTTATTGCATTTCTTCTTATATTTCCTGTTGGGAAGAAGGGAATGTTAGCTCGAATTGGATAACATGGATGGCAGGTGGGTCAGTGGCTGTAGATGTTAATAAATAAATAAATAAATACAATAAAAATAAAAATAATCTCTGTTGCAGCTTGCTTGGTATGGGTGATGTTTTGGGGAGGAGGAAGGGTTAATAAAAATTAAAGGCATATTTGTTTTTCTGGAATGGATAACTTTCTATCCACCATCCTGTATGCGGAGGAGGTAAGTTGGACAGGAAATAATTTCTTGTAGGAGGAATAAACTGGGAGGAAGTTATGAGGAAAGCAGGATATGGGGGAAATTGCAACTGTCATTACATGGAAGGTAGAGGAGATGTACAGGTGCATTTCTAGCTTTCCAAGTACAACAGGGATGGTGGGTGGCATGCAGGTGCTGGCAGAGGATGGGCAGTATGTGCCAGTATCAAGTGCGCACATGTTCTGCAACTTCTCTTACTAAGTTATGTAAAACATAATATTTCCCTTGGCTCAGGAATTACATCTTAATGGGATTGAAGCTAATGGCATGGTTTACACTGACCTATCTGCTGCAGTCACTTTGTCTTAGGTACATGTTAAGGCTTTCCTATTCTGCTGGTAAGTGATAGCACGAAAAGCTTGTGATCTTCTTAGGTAAACTACTGCAGCAGAACTTCTTGTGGTGTTCCATAAGGAAAGCAAACATCTCTATTTCCACTGAGTTCTTTCTTAAAGGCTAGGGGAGTGGTTTTTCTGCTTACTTTTAATACATCCTGATGCTTAAGCTCTGGAGGGATTATCTTTTAATTCTGTTTGTATTGTTTGTTTTTTTTTATTGTATGGTAGCGAGACTCTGTGGTCCTCAGCATGAGGAGGTCCCTGAGCTTAACAATGCGAGAAGGGCACTACACCTTTTCATTTTCTGTATGTATCTCATGTGAATTCTAATAGGTTTTTTTTTTGTATCAAGTATTTGATTTGCAAGATCACAATGTAATCAAAGATGCTGAATGCAATGCTTACTTTATACTGGAATTACAGTTTTTCTGAGTGTTAACTTTGTTTCTGTAGCTGTTACCTGTTTATGGCATAAACTGACTTTGCAGCTTCATGTTGAACATCACCTGCGCTTGAAGCATTTTTGCCACCATGAATTATTTTATTTTGAAGAGGGGCTGCTCAATTACAAAGTCGTGGGTTGGAATAGACAAGGAATCAAGAAAACTTTAAAGCTGTACCATGTCTGGACCTAGAAGGAGGGTTTGTCATAGAAATTACTGGGAAAATGATTTATGCTGTAGGCAGGAAAACTTTGTATGCCACTGCATGTGTGGTTTCAGTAATGCTTTTTAAATATCTTGGTTAATTCTAGTGATTTCTAAATTAATGATTACCAATGTGTTCTCTTGCTTTAGTATTTTTTGGGGATTCAGAAATGTTCATTTGGGAATACCTTAAAGTAACAATGTGGGCTAACAGCTGCTAGTGACTAGAAATTTTTGATATAGTTATTTTCAATTAGAAATAATCATTGCCCTTCTGTAAGGACTTGCTGCTTTTTGGGTTTGGTGCCTTTTGCAGAGGAGACACTTACAGTTTTTATGATAATGTGTCCCTTGCTTTTGTTTTCCAGAGTATGACAAACTGGGCTTTCTCCTGAACCTGGACTCAAAATTGTAAGTAGAACAGGAGGACTCTTCTTTGTTTCTGTTATAAGCAAATCTTATGTCACCTGGACAGTTGGGTCACTGGACCGTACACTTCTACCTGGGACAGCAAAGTTCTGCAGCAACGTGGCAATTATGACTTCTTTCCTTACACTAGGCTTTGCCGGCCAGCTTGGATTATTGTTCACTGTTAATTGCATAATGACTGATCAAGAGGCTATAAATGTCCACCTGAAGCCATGACTGTCAGTCTGATCTAGATCTCCTTCTTTTAGTCTTCCAAATGAGGAAAAATGCATTAACCATTTGAAAGCGGGAAGAATGTCGGTCTGATTTACTGATGTGATGCTTAGACGTTTTTATTTCCTTTCCGCTTGTTCCTTTAAAAATGGGCGCTGCTATTTTTGTTCATAAACTGGAGCAGAAAGAACCTCCTCACAAGGTAGTGACCATTTGCTAAGTCAGAAGAACAGCAAAGTGCTGAAGGAGGATACTTGTCACGCTTGTTGCCACAAATCAGTCAAATTCAGACTGAATTTAACACTAGGGGTCACTAGCGACTCTGTTTCTGAGGTCAACACCCTTGTGGAAATCTTGGTACCGGGAGCAAAAAGACTACTAAAACCCTTCTGACTCCACTGCTTAAAAAGGCACTGAAGCAATCTAGTGGCTTTGAATGACTTGAGGATGCAGCCCCTGTATAATGTTGATATGAAAGCGTTACTATAAAAACTGTTCTTAATGTTCAGAAAGGTTTGTTGTACTTACAGGGTGTAACATTGAAGTTTTGTGTTTAGTCTTGCTGAGTAGCTTAGGAGCTTCCATAATGAAATAAAAGCCTTGTAAATGTGTTGGGAACTGCTGTGTGCAGGAAATGAGAAAGTCTTTAGGTAGGAGTTTCTTTTACAGATGCATCTGGGTACATAAACTCAACTCTAGTAATTTACCTGAAAAAAAAGTACTGTAGAAGAGCATGTTCTTGTTCAGTGTTCAGGAAGGATGGTGTTTACTGCATGAATAGCTGGTCAAGGTTTTTTTCTGGTCTTATTAGTGTTCTGTGCCATTTTTGTTGTATGGTGTCTGGAGCCCATGCTGGTTGCATATTTACCAATTTTCTTTATTATATTTTCTGTACTGGGACTTTCTTGTGATTTAGAGGCAACAGTGTATGTACCTTACAACACTGGGATGAGATGATATATTCAATTTATGCATGTAGACGTAAAAGCAAAAGTTGTGAAATGGGTGACCTTTGAATGAATGTCTTGGTCTTGGTAAGGGAATATTTTTTTTAAGTTTTTAAGTAGTCTGATTTTTGTTTTTTTTTTTTTCCAGACTACATATTTTGTAATGTCTGAGTTACTGAACACACCCACTGACTGTCCACACACTTTTGGCATACCAGCTTTGGATACCAGCCTGTTCTGCATCCAAACCAAGGTTTCAGCCTTGCGTTTCCTATTCTTCCTTCTGTTTTTACTTGTCCTTTTCTTTGTTGCTTTTAGCAATCCTCTTGAGTCTTCCTTCCCCTCATGCCTCCTTTTTTTTCCTCTTTCCTGACTTATCTGTTTCAATTACATCTCTCTGAGACTTGGCCTGCTCCTTCTTAGACTTCAGTTTGAGGCCAGGTGAAGTTTTTACCTGCTGGAGGGCTTCTAAAATCCTATTTTTTTTTTTATTAAAACTTCCCTGTGATAAAAGCTCTCTAATTATTTTTTTTATTGAAGAAAGATTCTGTTGACCACTTAAAAAGGTACTTACATAGCACCCTAAGTGTGTATGTTTGCTTTTCAAAGCCAGAAAGTTAGCTTCTGGAAAGGCCTGTAATAAAATCAGTATCATCAAAATAAATACTATGAGGTTAAGGAGCAAAGAAAGCAAGTATTATACATAGGTGAAATAACTTGTTTGTTTGGTGTTTTTTTTTACTGTAATTGTCCTTTGTTGGTTCTAGGTTGTTTGGGATATTTTGTTTTCCTTTATATTTTGTTATTTGTCTGTGTGTTTGCTTGTTTATCCTGTGGAAGTAAAGTGGCCCTGGTTTGAGAATAGACCTGATGACCTGTAGTGTTCTCTTCCAGTCTGAATTATTATATGATTACATTTTTTCAGTAGCAGGGAAGCCAGGAAAAAAGCTGAAAATACCATAAAATATAATAAATTTTGAATGAAAAATGGGTGACAGACCAGAGGAATGCACTGCTGTTCCACAAGTTCAGCATGTATAGTCAAGGTACCAAACACTTTTTCTAAGTATACACTGAATCCAAGGAAATTTGGAGGTTAAAAATAGTTTCTGCAACTCGGTCAAGATAGTACCATTGTAAAAGTATTGTCTGGTTAAAAAAAAACAACCTGCTTAGAGTTGAAAGGGGTGTAATATGTTCCGCGTTGATGACTTTATTGGCAGAAATAATTTAATTATGGCTGTTGTTGTGATATAATCATTCTGGTGGAATTTTGCCATAGATCATAACTTCATAGGGTTCACTTAATTCACAGCATGTGAGAATCATACGTGACTTGAAGCACTTGGGGCAACAGTTAGGTTTCTCTCTCTTTTTCCCTTAATCTTTCATTTGCTCAAAATCCGTTCCTGGCTGTTACTGGGTGTCATTTAAATTAATGACCTGGAGATCTAACATTTTCTGCAAAGGTAGGTCTGCATTAAAATTTAGAGTGCTCCTACTTGCATTCTAAATGATGTTATAAGAGGGAAGTATTTATCTGAATAAATAGTAATGTGCCCATTTACCTTTGCATCTTTAATTTTTCATGTATTACATGAATAGTGTCTTCTACTCCATAGATGCTCATGGCATGTTATTCAGGTATAATACATCCTGTTGTAGATACAACTATGGAATGATTCAGTTCACTGGTTCTCTTTGAGTTCAGGGAAACGGTAATGAAACCAGATTCTTTCTTTTTGTAAAGAAAAATCTGTCAGAAGCACTTGATAAGTGTTTTCTGTGGGAACTGTATGTCTGATGCATGATTTGCTACAGCATTAGGGAGCGTGGTATGGCCAGAAAGTTAACCTGGAAAGGAATGGCCATTTCTAAAGATATTGTGCAGATGCTATGTGGAAATGACCAGTTCTGACCAGAGGTCTTGTTGCTCTGAGCTTGTCAGAAAGAAAAGTATCAAGAAGAAAGATACTTCCTTTCTGCTGCCTGTGCTTAGGTTATCCTTTTAACTTTTTAAAAGTAGGTTGGTATCCAGGTGGAGATTGATAATGAAATACAGGGTGAATGAAAAGCTGATGACATCTGTAGGCAACATAGTTTATTAAGTTCTTTAGTCAAAATGAGACCTAGGGCTCCTCAAGACCAGATTAGTGAAAAAGACCTCTTGCAAGAGGAGTTTATCTTTTATTTATGCTTGTACCTACCATAACATCATCAAAAAAATTAAAATACCAACACTAAATGTATGCAAAGTACAGAAACAGGCCAGTTCAATCAGTTCTACCAGGTAAGGAGGTTTCCCAAGCAGCAGAGCCACAGACTGTTTTAAAATCTTTAAGAATAAAATCCAACATTTACTGGTTGTGTAAGAAAAATACTTACACAAAATATATAGTGCAATTCACAGGTCTTAATACCTGGAGGGGATCACTTACTACACTCTGAAAGCTGGGTTAGTGACCTTAATGATTACTCTGAGTATGCTTGGCAGGTTACAAGTGTAGATTCACTTGTCTTGCACATGTGAAAAGCTCCTTTTTTGTAATAACTCATGATCTGGGGGCTTCCCTGTCATGTTGTTGCCATCGTGCTTCTGTACTAGCTTTCCATACTCTCCTGGCATTCCATTTATTCAGTGAGATGGAAGCTATTCACTGCTACTTCTATAATTGTTTCAAACTTATCATTCAAATGCTATTTTCAAAGGTATTTTAGCAGTTATATTAGTGTTTTGATGCTTTTAAACAGCAGCCATAAAAAAGCTCCCCTTAGGTGATGGTGGATCTTTTCACCTGCTGCCACAGTCAGCTCAAAGGCTTGGATGTTAAAATCTCAGTTGCTGAATGGTGGGGGAAGCATCCCAGGGTTTGGCTTTGACTGTGGAAGAATCAATCCCTCCATAAAGTTTTGAAAATGTTAGAAGATGTGCTTAATCTTACTGAAATAATTCTTCACCTAAACGAAAAGATAAAGTGGGTATGATGTGTTGACTTGAGAAAAAGGTAAAAACAGGCAAAAAAAATTGCTAGCCCTCTCACTTAGAAAAAAGACTGTAAAATTGGTATGGTTGACCACAATAACATACTACTAACATAGTTAATACACTGTATTTATACAATATATAGAATATATTTTATTTGTGCACTTTGGAAATTTTTAGGCAGTATTTAAAAGGAGGAATGTTTTTTCCTGTGGGCTCTGTGCTTTGCTATCCATTTTGTGATACTGTGTTCATGATTTACATGTTTTTTTCCAATATTATAGAGTAGATTCGGGAGGTGCAACAAAGATTTTTTTGAATATTGATAATAATTTCAAACTTTGCTTTTAAAAGAAAAGACAAAGAAATTGAGTCTTTGGGGAGGGTGGGGGAGTGTGAGGGTGGAGGGAAAGAAGCCAGAAATAACAACCTTCACCCTTCAAACTCAAACGAAACCTGATCTAGACTTTGAAAAGACTGTAAAAATGGAGGGAGTTTGTGCTAAGGAAACACACAGATTGGGTTACTTCTGTTTGTTGAAATTTCTTTACTTCAGAGCTTTAATAATTAAGAACTGAAGGAGAGCCCCTTCCCCTTATTTTGTTTCTGGGGTGGGAGGTTTCTTTAACACCGTGTCTATGTGTGGTACTTTGCCATTAAGCGCTGTAAAAATAAGCAATAAATGTGTTGGAATGCTGGACTTTCCCTGTGCCTACTGCTGTGGGGTTTCTTTCTTCCCTGTCTTCCTTCCCATTTATCTTCTTATATTCCTGTGATCCTGGGGGTGGGGGGAGAAGTGAGAAATCCCAATGATCTCCCATCCTGCTTAGACAGGAGTAAGAGTGTGTCTCATGGGCTAAGTGGAGGGATTCTGACCATCACAAGCAAGAGTGTCCAGTAGCTTTTTCTGAAAGATTATTTTGAGGCTTAGCATACTTTGACATTGGTATTCTTCTGGCAGTTCGTTATTTATTTCTCTTTCAGATTTTTCTTTGACTTTTAATTCGTGTCCTTCTACCTAATCTCTTCCAATCTATACTAATTGTTTGAGTACTTCAAATATGAACCCTAGCTATTCACAGCGATTCAATTACTGAGCTGTTTGTTGTTCATCCATCAAACCTCCCACGTTTGGGTGGGGTGTAACTATGATCCACGTTTTTTGTTTTACTCTTCTTAGCTCATTTTAGTTTTTTTCCATTTTGATCCTTTGGAATTCTTTTAAGGACTTCTCACATGAGGCTCTGTTACCTAGCTTTGGGATTCTTGTGTTAGACACAATTTAGTTGATGAAGAAGATAAAGACTGCAGAAGTCAGAATTACTGGCTACTTAGAACTGATTCATTACTTGATTTGTTAAATACAAACAAAGTCAAAAACTTCTGTTTGATGCTTTTAAAAGGGCCCATTTCCTGAAGCTGGAAGTAATTATGAACCAAACCATGTGGGAAAAGAATGTAAAGTAAAAAATATGAATAGCTGGGTATTGTTTAGAGCAGTTTTATACTGTTTGCCACAACAAGTCTAGTTTCATAAGAAAGAAATGTTCATGGAAAAACAGTTTTACCAAAAGTGTAAGGGAAAACAGTGATAATATATTTATAGAAGAGGAAGAATTGTTCAGTAGATACATGGAGTTTTGTTCTGTTTGGGTGATAAAAAAAAGTGTTTTCCTTAATCCTGACAACAAAAATTCATGCAGAGTTACCTGGGTTTATGTGTTTTAGGATTGGTATGTCTGGATGTGCTTGCAAGAATTTCTGAAGAAGTAGCTGAAGATTTTTTGGACTGCTAGACATTTATATTAATCTTCAGACACCAGGGGTTCTCCATATTCTTGGCAGAAAGTAGATGTACAAATATTTTAAAAGCAAAAAGGAATGACTCATAAGCTTTTCAACCCGTTTTTGATTCTGAGCACAATAGCATAATGGCCACTGAGCCCAATAACATAATGGCCAATATGAGTTTCCATCAAAAAAAGAAAGAGGAAAAAAAAAGTGGGGAAAAGAAAAAGTAATACATATACTTCCAATTATTGTGCATATTAAAGAGAAAACACTTTTTGTTAGATGGGCTTGTTCTCCAAGTGACTGTCCATGAAAGTGCCTGGTATGCGTGAGATTTGATTTCTTTTTTGATATGTTCCTCTTAGGACTGGGTTTGTACATCTTGTGCTCTTTAGCCAGCCACATTAGTTGCATAAAACCTGTTAAGTCTATAAAGAAAAGACTCATTTCTTTTTTCCACTCCATATCTGTAAGGTGGAACGCTTACTTTGCTGTAGTTCTTCATGACAGTAGTGTTAACCTAAGTAAATGTATGTTTTCCTGGGGTGGATATAGTTACAACTAGTTAACTTTACAAGTTGTATTTACTGTTGTTTGAGCATTAATTTTTACAGTTGTTGCATTCACAGAAGGCTAAATTTACTTAAGTAGCAAAACCGAATTCAAGGATTATCTTTAAGCTCATAAATTACATGGGGCCCCTCCTGTTGCTTTATCCTCTTGGGAAAAGAGCATATAAAAAGCCACGCTTAATGTTCTTCCTTTAGAAAACTGTTCTGAAACTCAGAGATAAATTGCTTTAGTTTTGGCCAGCTTCTGCACTGGTAAGCTTGTTAAATTTCTAGTTACTGAATGTTCTCCCATGAAAACCTTCTTGTTCTCTGAATAACTTACGAAAATTTGAATGGATTGGGCTATGTAAGCATAGATCATTCCCAAAACTTCAGTTAAAGAGGTCAGAGATACTGCATTAAGACCATTAAAGAAATTAATCTCATTTTAATTCTAATTGGCCAAATGCTAATGTTCATCATTGTATTCTTGATACTTGTCATGCACACGTTGTGGAAACAGGTGATTTTCTTGCTGCTTATCCTGAATCAAAGCAGTTGTGAGTTTATCATTAAACTGATGCAGGAGTCCCCTCTGTTGGAAATCCCAGAGGCATGTGTGTGATCACCAAACATCAACTCTTCTGCACCTGCCTGACTTGATGCAGATCCCTTATTGCAGGCCAGCATGGTTCCACTTCCAAAGAGAAATCTACTTCCCTTCTGTTTCCCCTTTGAAATGTTTTAGGGAATCCTCATCGAATGGTTGAATGGAAATCAAATGTATTCCAGCAAGGGAATGTTCAGCTGTTTATCAAGACTGCCTTGAAACATGTCACTCTAAAGAACACGTGCTACAGTATCTAGACACAGCTTACTTGTCAGCTCCTAATTTATATTTTTCTGTAGCTGGCTGTGAGGAGGTTTTGTAAATGGAGTGTATGGGAAGAGACAGCTCACGTTACTCAGTCTGCCTCTAAATTTGTCTTCCACACTGCTGTAATGTGACCAGAGACGTCAAGGCTTTGCTGTCTGTATGTGCTAAGAATGCCATTTATAAATTTTAAGAATATATAGTAGGTCATCAAGGCAGGGAAGAGTTTGGTGGAACACATGCATACAGATTTCTTGTATGTTGGGGAAGGACAATAAAACCAATGCATACTTTTAACATCTTTTAATACTTTTTATTTAATTAATTCAATTAAAATTTTTAATAGTCTCTTAGGTAAGAAAACATTATTTCATTTATGCTAAAAGAAAGCAGGAAACCTTATTGCTGTGCTTGAGAGGAATTGCCTAGTGGAAGAGAGGTTGGTGATCTGCCAGGTAGTGACATGCTGTGAGAGAGACTGAAGGAACCCTGATAAATACAATCCAGAAATGGTTTTTATTTTACTTGTTTTATTCCAAGTCTTATGACTGGAAACCTGACAGTAGGTCTTGCTTAACAAAAATCTCTTTATTTTACTGTGTGAAGTTGTTCTAGGACTGAAGGACAAGGTAAGGTTTGATTAAGGTGATAAAATTCGAATATGCTTTTTCTTTGAGGATGCGTGACATTCCTGACATGTTGACAAATCTGCGCCACAGAAGTACTCTAAAGGACCTGACGGGGGCTGGTGGGAGAGCTGGTGTTGTGTGATGCCCACTGCAGTGAACAAAACATGATGGAGGCTACTTTGCAGCCGGAAGGATACTCATACAGCTGCATCTGATGAGGCATGTCCTGTAGCTGTTGCTGTACGATGGTTTGGTTGAGGTTATGGATGTTTAAATTGTGAGGCTCAGATAAGGTTTTCTCAGTTGTTTTGTGAGAAAACCAAACAATTAACTCTTATTAAATACTTTGTACTCTTACATTACACAGAAGCCCATGTGATTCTTTCTGAGCTCACAGCAGAAATGAAAACAGGCAGAAATGCCACTTCTGACACTTGCTGCAGCCCCAGTCTTGCTCTCAGCAACGAGAATCAGTACCACAAAGGGAGGGACAGAAAACTGACAACATGTATGTGCTATTTCTTCCTTGTCTGCTATGCAATCTGTTCTGGTTTGTTAAAGAAGGATAAATCGAAAAGTCAAAAAACAAAATGTTTTTGATTTGCATATTGAAAGTGTTTGGATGCTTCTGCTTAATTTCAGACCTTTTAATTCCTACTTAGAAGTATCTTCTCCCTGGCTCATTAAAAAAGGGTTATCTTGAAGACTTGAAAAATGTGAATGGTGTCCTGTACAGCTGCAAAACATCAAGTGCCTTCCTCCTGCTCCTTTTTATTGTCTTTTAGTGACCCTTTTTTTACATCATTGAATGCAGAAATCCCCAAAGGCGGTTGTGTCATTTGAATGTTTGAGTCAGAGACCTTGGTCTGTGCAGTATTCAAAGCTCTATTTTATTACTGAACGCCAGTAATTTTTGTGAAGTGTTGCTATTTTGGTGAATTAACAAGGAGGAGAGGATAGGATTTGTCTTGTTGAAAAGTGAAACCTATTTCAGTTCTCAGCCTTGGCATTCTCCTTTAGCCTGTGCACCAAACATCTTAGAATACCACTTCTTTCTCTTCTGGGGAGCCATGAATAACCTCCTTCGCATGTAGTACTGATGTTCAGTGAAGTTAGGGGTGATATAAGGTGAAGGAAGATCTGATTAATTGGGCTGTTAAGTTCTTTGAGACAAACTTTATTCTGTTGTCTGAGTCATTGTGGTTACCTGTAGCAGTTTGGAAGTTGGTTGGATGGCCTTTTCAGACAGCAGCTCCTCTTCGAAGTGAAAAAAAGAGTTATGTAAGCAGAAGAGCATTCACTAGAACAATGTATGGAGTAAACGGGAGACGTTTTTTGGTCTGGGTGGCTCTGCAGCTGTTCTTACTGTTAACAGTTCTGGCTATTCTTAATTATTTACCCTAAAGCAGTTTGGATTTTTGTTAGTTTTGCGAGGGCAGATTTAGTCACAGTATTTGCAAAGGTTCCTCCAGGTCAAGGTTATATTCTGTATTTACAGCAAGGTGTCTGAAGGAAACATTTTCCTCCCAATATGTAATCTTCCTCTTCCTAAGACTTCAGTGTGTTACTTACTAGACTAACTGATGCCTATTTGAGTTCATGGTATCCGTCTCCAATATGGGTCAGTGAAGATAGCTGTTTTTTAGGTTACTACTTCAGAAAGAAGAGTGAGAAAGATTCAAAGCCTCATGACTATATACAGTGTTTTGTAAAACTTCTGTTAAACCACATTCCCCAATTGTGAGGTCACCTCTATGTACCATCTAAAGCAATTTATTCACTAACCAGTGTTGTTTTCCTCTCAATTTCAGTCCGGCTCAGAAATAAAGGAAAAAAAGAAAAAAAAAAAAAAAAAGCCCTTACCATATCCAGAGTCTTTTTCTTCGGTTGAGAGGGGTTATGTTGTTATTCCTTCCTAGGTTGTTCAGATCTTCCTAAGAAATGGTTAAAGGGGAACCTTTATCCCCCTTACCCCTGCAAAGTTACCAAAGGAACTGAAAAGGGAAGGTGTTGTGAACTGTTCTGGTTAAAGATTTGCTATCAGGTAGTGAGAGAGAGTTTTCCAAGTAGGATTTATTCCCCTAAGGTTTGGTCCCTTCCAGCTGCCTGTGCAATAGATCTGCTACTGCAACGGAAGCGGTTGAGCTTCCTTTGCAGGAAGGTAAAAATCCTTTGATTCACCTGCCTCAGCGTCTTGTCTCAAAGTGCTCCCTAGATTTGTTCAGGGAAGGAGGAAAAGTACACCAGTGTGAAGCAATTCTTGCTCCAGTGTTGATCTCCAGCTTCCAAGGAGAGGATGCTTTGGTATTCCTTCCAAAGGAAGGGATTGTGGATGCTGTTAGACCTCTTAATAGCTTTTGATCCCATCTATACATCTGGCTTCTATAACAACTGACATAAATAAATCTACTAATTAACTGCATATTATATGAAAGAAGTGCTTCCTTCTGTCAGTGTTTTACTGTCTTTAGGATAATTTTTGTTGATGTTCTGATGATATGGGAATTAGTGAATAATAAATCACTGCTGATCTTTTCCACAGCATTCTGCTATGCTAGTGTGCTGTCACACCCAGCTAAACACTGAAATGGAGTGTTCCATAGTCTCTGTTCTGCAATGAAATTAAGTACGTTTTTCAGAAGGAAGATTTGGTGATTAAAATCAGTTCCTTAGTGTAACTGATTTTCTCATTTGACATTTAAGACTAAATGGCTAAGCAGCGGATTTTGACATTCAGATCTCCTAAAGTGTAGTATCCACAGGCATAAAACTGTCATTTTGGCTAGGATGCTTCAGGAACTCTTAGTTGATTTTTTTTTTTTTTTTCCCCACAGCTGTAGGCTTGGAGAAAGTATCTTTGGTTCTTTGGTTTCAGAGGTACTGATTCCTACTAGCCTGAGCAGAGCGTTCCTAGACTGTGATCGGGTTGAATTATTTCTTCGCATCTCTTTAGCACTTGTTTGTCTCTTCTGGACCTACACTGCTGGATTCATTACACTACAAATGGAAAAACACAGCTCCTGATCCAAAGAAAGCATTGTCTGTTTGTAGATGTAACAGATGAGGGTTGGTGATGAATACCTAAGGGTTACAGCAACAAAATTATGACATTTCAATTTATCTTTTTGCATTCCTTTGGTCAAAAATGGATGTGATAGGTTAGCGTTTTATTTCCCATCAGACTTTTAATTGGGTCAATTTTTATGGCCCTTGCGCTAACACTGTAATTCTCTCTTAAACAGAGAATTGCAGCATTTAATCTTCACAAATGTTGAGAATTACATGTTCTAATATTAGGAGCACTATAATTTTTGACTCTGGGGAAATAGAGTTTATTTAGACAGTTCTTTCAGAAAGCAGTTCAGGTAGGAATCCCAGTTGACTGTCAAGAGAGTTTTCATTGACTGCTGAGTCCCGTCTCCAAAAGTGACTATCCTCCATTAGGTCATCCTAGTCTCTTGTCTTTAAAACCAGAATGTTGATACTTATTGCTGAGGATGGAAATCAGTAATTTTGGGTCTGTGGAAACTAGAATAGATAAAAGTCCAATAATGTGCTTTAAGGATTTGTGTTGGTTGCCAGCAAGTTACTTCATTAAGTTACAAGTTTTTAAATAATAATTGAAAACTCGGGGAGCAGTCTTCTCCATATTTTGATTTTTTTTTTCTTTCTTTGCTAAATGGCTGCCTTCTGTGAAAATAATTTTTCTGTATTTCATGCTTTTTGTTTAGTCTAACAATTGGTATTTCAGCCAGTTGTTTTCCCCTTTCCATGTTTCTTTAAAAACACAAACAAACCCTCAAGTGGGCTGTTTTCTTTACTCCTTGTCTGTGTGTATTTGAATACAATTCTTTGTGCTACTAGTCTCAAAGGTAAGATGTAACAGAAACAGAAATCTTTAAAAATGGGGAAAGCTTATAGAAACCAAAGAGATCAGATCAGGGGTATTACTCAATTCTTGGAGGAGTATGCAGCATGAGGTCACATGCAAAACGTGCCATGGACTTTTCTTGGACTTTTTTTAATCTGCATCCTTTGAGTCTGGTTTTATAAACTCAGCATTTTGTTTATTTACTTAAGACAAACAAAACCTTTCTAGCTTGAAAACTTTTTTTTTTTATCCACAGAGATCCCAACACATTTTTATTATTTGATGAAAGGTTATTAATTGAGAAGCTCCAGGCAGGGTTGTTGGATTCTGTGGACTACCAGAGATGGTACAGTGCTAGAGTCCATTCTGATAGAGAAATCACAGCTGTATTTCTTAAGATGTTTATGTATTTAGCACTGCTGAGACTAATCTGAAATTCCTTCTTCTTCCCAGTGATCTAATTCCTAGTATGCCAAAGACCAGGAATGGAATTTGTTCAGGAAGTAGGATCCTTGTGCCTTTTTTGTGGATGGAAACCTCTTTGGTGTGTGCAAAGATGACAGTTCACAAAGGGTGAATGGCATTGCCAGTGGTAGTGGTCTTCAGCTGCCAGTGCCCCTCTGTCTAGTGTGCCTTTCTTAAAAGGGATCATCGATTTCGTGTCGTGCCTTCAGTCAGGGCTATGGAGGTGGGTCATGGGTTTGGGTGGAATGTCTTTAAAACTTTGTTTTCCCGGGCCAGTTTAATGTAACCTAATCTTCTTCAGCTGGTGTTCTTGAGGAGTCCAAATAAATAGAAGTATGTGTTGATTATCTTCGCTGTTAAGAAATTAATTTTATGAGAAGCCACAATTCTTGGTGGAGAGGCAGAACAGGACATTTTTTAGCATGCATCATATCCATATCTTTTTAGAAAGAAGGGTTTGGACCGTCTTTTCTTGTATTTGGTCACACAACCTCCTTGAGGAATTTGCTTACATACTGAAGTAACATTTGAAAATATTTACATCTATTTAGCTGGCCATAGTGTGATAGATGCATTTCCTGTCTCCTTCAGTGTAAGCATTCTGTCTTCCTCTTCTTTCTCTCTCCTCATTCCTTTCATTTGTTTGTTTAGTTTTTCCTCAGCTGGAACTAGAAAAATAGCAAATATCACATGATCAGACCGTGTAATTCTTGAACCAATTCAGAAACTTCTAACACAGCTGTAATCAAGAGTTGCTGTGCTCCTGTTGGACATGGAGTTCCAGCTATGTTCCAAGGCCAGGGGTTCATCAGCTCATCTTGTTTTCATAGTGTCTTGCACTTAAGGAGATCCCACCTGTCAAAATGACATGATGTATCATGACTCTTCGTATAAAGTCAGATGTGTAAATATATTTGCAGTTACTAGTGTATGGGAATTGAGTACTATATACATGAAAGCTGCTATTGGCAATGACTGAACAGCAGTAACTGAAGGAGAGCATCATTAGACCTGCTAAAGGTGTCCTCCCATGCCTGTAATTGAACTGGTAGTATTTGCTGTGAGGCTGACAGTCTACAATAAAAGGAAGAGTTGATGGGGCACTTACTTTCTGATCCATCTCTTTAATACAAGTTCTTGTCAATTGGGGAAGGAGGGATAGTTTATGGTTTTATGTCAGAGTTTCCCCCCACCTCAAATGGGATTTGTTGCTTTACAAGCTTATGAGATATGAAAAAGCAGATTGAGGACCGGAAGCTGTAAGTGATGTATAAAACAAAGACCATTCAAAGATCTGTGGCATCTTGATATTAATTAAAATGTAAACAACTGTACACTTTAGCCACTCTGGTTGTGTCTTCATTAGTGTCTTGTTTGGAGCAGGTCTGTAGTTTTGAAGCAAATCGCAGTCCTCAGATAAGACTATCTCAAGCAGATGAAGTTTTCCAATGTTTACAATACACAATTTAAATTCCATGTGGAAGGCAAAGTGGCAAAATTTGTCTCTTATAGCAGATTTTGTAATATTCAATTACATGAGCTTGGTTGTAGACATTTTTATTTTTTTTTTAAACTCTTGAGTTTGCATTACTAATTTCTTTTTAAAAATAGTTTTAAATTCCAGTCCTTTGAGGGTGACATGCTGTCCCTGATCAAGACATGATGAAAGAATTAACCATGGTGTCGTTTTCATATTTGAGATTAAAAGAAGACACGCATCTGCCAAATGCAAGCAGAAGGACAAATCTTGTTACTTTTTCTAAATCCTCTGAAAGCAGCTGGATTTTTAACTTATCCAAATGGTGGAATTTTAAGCTTGATGTCCACATAACAGTGTAGCGAAGCACAGAAAATCTTAAGAATTCAGGATGTGTGCTAGTCTCACAGGAGAAAAGTCAGAAGAAAAAGCAACTGCATTTTCTTTTTAGTGGAATAAGTCCATTACTTCCTTTTAACTTCACCCTCATTCAGGCACTTGTTTAAAAACTGCAGATGTTTACAGTTACTGACTATGAATTATTTCCCTAATTTATTCTGGATAAATTTATTGTCTTAATGAGGTTTTCCTGCATGAAATCTGAGCAGAATTTAAGGATGCACAGTGTAATGTAATTATATCCTTTCTGCTGTCACCACTAGCTCTTTAACTACCTTAACCCAATTGGTGCTGTAACTATAGGAGCATGAGAATTGGGAGCTGGAATTATGTGCTTGGACCTGGATGATGTAGAGGGGATTTGTCTCTTTGTGTCCTAACAGTCACGATAGCCCTGGCTGGCTTACCACAACAGCTTACTGTGTGATCAGCATAGTCTTGGATTCCAGGCACACTAATGGAGCTAGCAAGATGAAGCTATTTACTAGTGAAGCACTAAGAAAATAATGTTGTTTGGTTTGGTGCATAGTTCTGTTGTAAGCAGCATTCAGGATTACAAATGAGGCTCAAACGTAAACTCTTGCAATGCTGTGCACCATGCTTTGGTAATTTGTTAGGCTGCCTTTAAAGGCAGACTGTACCTTCACTAAGACTGCTTCTTCCATGTGGAAATAAGAAACATAATCAAAGAAGCAGCAATATATGCAGGTATGTAGTAAGTACATTGTCATCAAATACAAAGGGGAAATGCTTATTCATGCATTTCAGTTCTGTACACTTCTTTTTGTTACAGAGATGTGTACCTACAAACAGCAGTATGATTTTACAAAGCTGGCTTTGTTTGAAAAAGGTGTAGCTCTCCATGGGGTGCTTCATGCAGGATGTTTTGCAGTCTGGTTTATGAAATTGTGAGATGTGTAAATCTGGGGGGAAAAAAAGCCCACAAAGTGAATATATATGTCTAAAACGATGATAGCTTGGATAGCTTCACTTGGTGAATGGTGGACAGCAAGGCTGTATGCAGCTTTAATCTTAATGTTTGGCTTTGAGTTATACCTATTACAGGCTTATTATTATAAGCATACTGGCAATGACAGTTTGTAATGTCTAATACAAAGAAATTAAACAAAATGTGTCCCTAGATGGGTTTAAAATACAGGTGCTGAATTCTAGTTCTGTGTAGCCTGCTGACTCAATATGTGGCTAGAAGAAAGGAGATGAGCAAATGTTGAACGATGGTAGATACATTTGGCTTATGAGAAGTGTTCTGCCTCTGGCACTCTGGATCTCGAACTTCATCACATCCAAGAAATGTTAACAGCTCGGCCCCTCGGGCTTTAGCAGCTCTGACTCTTTGTGGGTTTTGTAATTGACAGCTCCACCATCAGTATGCGGTTGTGATTGGTGTTCTGTGCCAGTGAAATGCATGAGGGTTTCAGCCTACTATTCTTTTGCAGAAACACCATGATGGGCATCTGAGTGACATTTTAATTTGATAATGAAAGTGCCATTAAATCAGAAAAGAGAGAAATGCCTGTGTTTGTGGCACAAGATACTTTGTGTGACCACTGAGGTCATTTGAGAAAGGCCTGCTGTTGAAATAGTTATACAAGTTTGCCAGCAATGACTCACTACGTGGTGGCTGCAGATAAATTCCAGTTGCTTTCTACTTGTTTTTGAAGATTTTGGTATTAGGGGTTTCTGTATGTTGCTTAAACAATAAAAATCCAGTATCACTTTAGTTTATTTGATAAAGATGAAGATTTCCCATATTTCTTCATATCTGAAATGCTGCAACAAACTGTGGTCTGTACACCCTGCTGTCCCTTTTGCCTAGATCAGAAGAAGATGCATTTTAGTATTAAGACCTTTTTTGTCAGCACAGGCCTTTCCTTCCTCTCTCTGTTTCTAAAGAGATCCTGACTGAGTCAGAACACAAGTGCAAGTCTTTGGAATTAAAACTTATAGATGCTCATCCCTTAGATCCCTGCCCATGGCAGGGAGGTTGGAATTAGATGATCTCCAAGGTCCCTTCCAACCCAAACAATGCTTTCTCATCTCGCTCATTTAAAGTGTATTTCAGATATCTTTAACCCATTATTTGTTAATCCTTTATTTTATTATCTTTATTATCTTTAGCCTTTTATTTGTTTAATCCTTTGCTCGTTATTCTCCTGTGATGCTATATTGCAACAAATACCTGTCTGTGTTTGCTATTATTCCTCACAGCTGTTTTTCATTGAAGTGAGAAGGAAAAAAAAAATTATGATGATTGCAAAAGACAGTTCATAGCCAGCAGAGTTCCGACCCTTTACTTCTTTTTTCACAGGCCTCCAGAATTGGCATCAAAGTATGCAAATTTCTCAGAGGGAATGTGCAAGCCTGGTTATGCATCAGCGCTCATGACTGTCATCTTCCCAAAGTAAGTAATTACTTTACTGTTTTTTTTTCCTCTCTTCCCCAGTGTCTTCTCATCCTTCAGGGTGGGTGATCTGCAGAGATTGTCTTGAAAAGTGTCGCTGCTCTCTCACTTGATTGGTTCAAGGGGAGACCAGTGTTGAAAAACTGGACTCTTTGAGTGGTCAGTGGCAATGGCTTAATTGGATGTCAGTCTGACTAAGAGCTTGCTCAGAGTAGAGTTCTGTGTGTTGAATAATAAAACAAATTGTATTGTTAGTGCATGATACAGATGTATGGTCAAGCTCCCTGCTGGTACCAGGTGATGCAGTCCTTGGGAGGCTTCTGTCATGAAGCGGCAGATTAAATTATCTGGAGTAGTAAAGTGTGATCTTTTTATATTTGGGAGAAGAGTGTGACGTATCCATCTGGTGCCTGTAGACTTTGCGGTACTGTTTTCCAAAGAGTCTAAAACATGTTATTAACAAGTTGTGTATCTTACTCTGTTGAGAAGTTATTGTTAGCTAGATGCAGTACTGTTTGATAGCTCTCAGAAATGAGGAATGTAATTGTAAGAGATCAACCAAAACTTACCTTTAAATTTGGCTTGTAACTTTAGAGTCCAGTGGGGCTTCTGCATTTCAAGGAGTTTGTAGGATTGCTGGAAGAGAGTTCAGAAGATAGATTGGCAAAAACATTACATTGTTGAAGCTCAAGGATCTCAGTTTGGTTCCTCAAATGGAAAATTTGACCAAATGATTATTACGACCTTTGTACAAGCTTCTAATGCATGTGCAAAGATGTTCTAGTGCAGTGACCTCTTTGGCAAATGAAGTTGTAGATTTTTTAACACAGCTGGTACTTTTCTAGAAGATGTATTTTACTTCTTTTGATGAAGAAATTTCCATGATTTGCACATAGAGAGATTAGATTGACCATGGCCTTCAGGCCAAGCCTGAAATTGTTGATATCTTTTTTTCTTTGGTTTTGGGTTTTTCTCGTTTTTTTTACGAGCATGGTATCTGCAGACTTTAAAAATAAAAACCTGACATTGCCTTGTAAGC
Organism: Pezoporus wallicus; assembly: GCF_028554395.1. Taxonomy (NCBI): domain Eukaryota; kingdom Metazoa; phylum Chordata; class Aves; order Psittaciformes; family Psittacidae; genus Pezoporus; species Pezoporus wallicus. Next base: position 1,106,522 of record NW_026641917.1, on the reverse strand, counting down.
AGCAGATATTACAGCCAGGTCTTAAAAACGAAACACTAAGTGTTGAGAACATGTTCTCCATCACCACTATAAACAAAAAAATTATCAATATCATCTGTGAATTGTGAAACTCTGGGTAGAATATAAATAAATACTAGAACTGAAGGTTGATACATTATTGTCCTCTTCTTTTAAGAACTTTGAGTGCTTTTAAATGTGTTTGTGTACATGCTAAATGTAAATAGTACAGAAGAGGGAATATAAGGTGATCTGTGGTAAGATGTCTGAAGCTAAAGCCTTCCTTTCTGTATACAGCTGAATCCTAATTGTCCTTTTCAAGGCATGGCTGTTGGTACATATTGATTCTGCAGAGGTAAATTATATATGCTGAAGAAGGAGGACTGTTTAGTACAGTTATTAAGGCCAGAAAAAACCTCAACACATTAATAGTCCCCTATGCTGATTTGTTTCATGACACGGGACAAGATGTTTTCTTTCAGTAAATTCATCATGGATCACAGACTAGTTAGCTTGATTTAAAGATTTCAGTTAATGGAGAATCTCATCATAATACTTTGTTACATTATTCCTATGGATAAATGCATTATTGCAAAAATATTAATCTTTAATTCAAAGTATAATTAAGACTTTGGCTTCAAGAAGCCAGCTGGAATCTGAGGTGTTACTTATTCTCTTCCTCCGTACCTACTTGCAGATCACTGTTCAGTCATCTCCCAGTAGCTAGCTGCATTGAACTAAGACCATGCAAACATGTTGTAACTTGGCCTTAGTCTAACTAGGTGGTGGTTGTCTTGTTCATACGTTTAAAAATTAATACTCATGGCTCTAAAGGGGATTTATGGTCAGTTGCTTCTCTAACATGAACCCTAAACATTATTAAGGTTGACAGTCTTTTCCAGGATGTCCTTTAATTCTTTATTAATTTAATTCAGTGTTGGACATTTCATTATTTTACCTAGGATTGGTGTTAAGACTGGCAGACTAGTAGTCCTGCAAAGAACTCCATGTTACATTTAAGATTCTTTCTTTTCTGAAACTTCTCTTAGTCTCCAGGAGTTATGCAAAGTTAATATTACCAAGCCACATATCAGCATTTAATATATTTAGAACACTTAAAGTCAAATTAGCTTGCCTGTTGATGTAAGGATTAAGCTGCACAATTTCTTTTATTCTGGCTTTTGGTTTCAGTTGCTCGCATCATTAGGAAAGCATCATCTCTGTGTCTGACATTTTTCAGGCTTGGTCTTTGCCATAAAATGTGTGGTTTTGTTGTTTTTTTTTATTATTTGGATAAAGTCGGTTTGGCTGTTTTCAAGCATGAATAAAATGAATAAATGTTTTCCCATTCTAAAGGTTCCTGACTTTTTAGTGCAATTTTAAATGTAAATAGGCAAAATATGATGGAAATAGTTGAGATAGAATAAATATTTTTCAGAGGATGTAACTCTTCTTGGTAAGTGCTTCTTTAATGGTAAAAATGCGAGTTCAGACTTTACCAAGCACAAGGAAAGTGCTAAACAGATTGAAGAGCAATGCCCTGAGAAATCTCAAAACGTGTTTGCTGGTAAGGAAGTACCAAAAGGGCTTTTTTTTCATGAGGTCCTCAGTTGGTCAGTTCTCATTCTAGCAATGCCTTCATCAATAATCCTAGCTGGAAAAAATCCTAGGTTAAGTGTGCAGATGATGCACTTATTGGAGAGTACTAAATAAGGGACTGATTACTTACAGAGAACAATCTGGATTGCCTGATTTAAATGTCCTCAGTCCAACAAATTATATGTTAATACAGCCAATATGAAATAAGACATCTGGGAGGAACAAATGCAGATTATATCTTTATGATAGAAAATTGTCTTGGAAGCAGACACAGAAAAAGCTTCTTGTAATCTCAACAAAATATTGTAGATGAAATACTATTTCAGCTTCACATGGACGCACATAAGTTGGGAAATTCTGTGTAGAGTACTGACTTAAAAACCCCAACACCCCCAAAACCCCACGACCTAAGACTTCTAGAATACTATGGCCAATTTTGATGGTGAAAGTCCGAGAAGGGAGGGGAATAGGAGATTGAAGAAAGCCACAAAAATGAACAAGGACTGGCTGAAACAGTAAAGTAAACAATGCTCCTAGAAATAAGTCATCTTTCTGAAGCAGGAGTTGTATCCAAATGAGGGGAATAGGAAAGAGCATTAACTTTGGCAAGTTAAATATAAACCATAATGAGGTAGGCCAAAAAAAATGTTGAGGAACAACTTTATAAAGACATTTAAAAAAATTAAAGCTTTTTGTCCAACTGTCAAAAGCAGAAGGCCTGCCAGAGATCCCAGTGGGCTGATAGATGGTCATAATATTACATGTGGGCTAAGGGAAGGTAAAGCCACAGCAGAGAAGTTATTTGCATTGCTGTTCACTTCAGCACAGTTCCCACATGGAGCCTTCCTTTCTGGGGGCAGGCTAGGGGAAGCTGACAGAAGGTTGACGTTTTGGAACAAACAGGCACAATGAATTGCTAGGAAAAAGTTCTCACTTTGTGAAGAGCTCAGTGGTGAAGTTGCCGAGTTACACATGGTTGTGTATAATCATTGCTTAATTGGCAATTAGAATGGAAGAATGAAAAGCAGTAAACGTGTCAGGCTTTTCAAGAGGGGCCCATGGAGTGTCTGGGGAAACTGTAGACTAGTAGCGAGCCTGGTTTCTGTATTAGGCACCTCAGTAGAAACTTGAAAAAAAAATTAGGATTAGTGTCCATTCACAGGAATAAAGGTGATGATAGAGAGGAGTCAAGTTGTCTTCTGCAGCAGGAAGCCCTACCCTGTAAATCTGCTCATGCTGTTTGAATGACTGGATGAGCATTTGATAAAGGGGATTGAGCTAATACACTATGCCTGGATTTCTTTTTAAAAAAACTAAACCAAATCACCAAAAAAGCCAACCAAACACTTGGTGTTTCATAGACTTTTGGGGAAATCAAACTGGTTTAATCCTGTAGTGAGTAGGTAGTGACTAGGTAAAGACTGGAAACTGTATGGAAAAAATAAGAAGACTGGACAGTACAGGGACATTACCCCTGGAGTCCCGAAAAGAATGTGTGCTGGGATCTCTGCTTTTCCAAGTGCTCATAAACTGTCTGGGATGGAGGATGAATAATAAAGCACTGACACATTTTTCCAGGTCACACGATCAAAAGCTGGCTGTGGGGGATGTCAGAGGGATCTCACAGCGCTAAGTAATGGGGCTACAAAATAGCAGGCCAAATTCAGTTCTCATAGATGTAAGGCAGTGTTTGTTGAGAAGCTTAATCTGACAGCATGTACCTGTTGGTGGACTTAGTTATGCCTTGAAAATTGAGAAAGAGATGTTGGAATTGCTGTGGATGGTTCCGTGGCTTATTGATCAGCGATGGCTAAAAGACTGTGGATATACTGGGGGATAAATACAAACCCCGCTCCCCTCACCCCCAAGAATATATTATGACACTGTAAATTCCCATGCCTCTATCATCAACAGCACATCTAATTCTCTTCAAGTAATTTTGAAACAGATCTAGAAGAATTAGGTATATATGGTAATAAAGACTAAACAAAACCATGGAACTATTTCCATGCTCAGAAAGACTGAATAGACATGGACTTTCCAATTTGAGGTAGAGCAAGCAGAAGTGAATGGCATGGACAGGATGTTTAAGTGATTGCTTCTCTCAGTACACGATTTGGAAGTCTTAAAAGTAAATATTGTGCACCAGGTTTAAAATAAAGAGAAGTGCTATTTCATGCTACTTCCAGTTACATTTTTCTGAGAATGAGTTCCAGAATGGGCAAAAGATTAAAAAAGAAAAAAGAGGAAAAAAAAAAAAAAAGAAAAATAGGTACAGTCCGGTTCTATTGACTGTAAATATTTAGAAACAGGCATGGAAATCTCAGAGATACAGGAGGCTGGAACCTAAATGGATGTTGAGGAGAGAGTGTAGCATTAAATAATTGCCCATTTCTTAGGCTTTTTACTGAAAATATTGGCCAATGGACACAGACATCAGGTACTGGGAAAAATGGACATTTGGTCTAATCCGTTGTCCCCATGCCTGTGTTTTGTTTTGTTTGCTTCTGAGTTTTTTTAAATATTATGCCTTAAAGTCAAACTGGCATAGCTTCAGAAAAGCATGTTGTAATCTGAATCATGATGGTGGCTCCCCCCCTGAGAGGCATAGATGCATGATCTCAGTACTACATCTCACTGTAGGAGCTGCCTAGCTGGGCTTGCATCTGCTGCTCACTGTAAATGAAGGAGTTACCTAATTTTTCACTTTCCAGGGCAATACAGTTCTGCCCCTTACAACTCTCCCAGCAGCAGATAATGAATCAAAGTGCCTGAAGTATGGTTACTAGTTTTGGAATGATACAAAGAAAACTACAAGCATAAAATGGCATCAGTAGGTCAGTGAATTGGACTACTATGTTCAATGAATTGGACTATTTTTAGTTGGTCTGAGGTCACCTATAAGTCTGGAGCTAATGCCTTGACCTTTTTGTAGAAGGCACTAACTTGTGTTTGCAGTGGTAACACTGCAGTCTCCTGTGTGTCTGGCCTTGCTTTGGAAATGATGCTGCCTGTGTACAGTTCTTTCTATGCCCTATTGTTTATCAAATGAGAAGGGAGACCTCTGCCCACAGTTTGTGGCTGACATGCCAGCTCGGGACAGTTCAGCTACTGACAGTTTTCCAACCGCAAGCTCTTGTAAATTGGCAGCTAATAGCAGAAATTGGAGGGAGGAGGCAGTAAATAGAGAATGTCTGCAGCCTGCAGACTTGGGAGTATCCGTTTGGTAAAAGAGCATGGCAAAGAAGCATTAAAGAAACATGAAGAGTATCTGAAAGGATTTCGGAATAAGGGGGAAAGAGGAAGTTCAGAATGCAACTGATCTATACGTGGTGTGACCAAAATAGTGAATTTAATATTTGTGATTCACATACATAAGACTATTTTTAGCACCAAGGAAATAATTGTAGACATCCCTGTCTGGTCAGTTGGTGCTAAGAAATAGTCTTATACGAATCTCAAACTTCTTTAAGTCAGTTCAGAAACAAAATCAGCTTAGTTTGTTTGATTATTCTAGTGAAAATTTTCTATCAATTAGCAATTGGCATTTTTTTCACAGTGTTTTTTCCCTTTTAGCTTATTTTTCAGTACTGCAACCTGCTCTCCACTTTGAGGAAAAGCAGCTCCTCTGTAAACTCTTCTGGGTTTATATTTTCATGCTGAATCGTTTCTTTGTAAATAAAGTATTCGTTAAGCTTTGATATCAGCAGAGAATGCATGACACAGATTTGTGGCAGCCAAAGAAATTTCAGTGCCTTTCTCTCAAGTAATTATTCTGTGTTTTTTTTTTTTTCCCCTGGTGTCTAGTTCTCCCTTGATATTGTAGGTCATGGACTCCTGTGCATCTCTTCACTTCCACAAGCCAGTTGGGCATAGCTGGAACATCTCCGGAAGGCCTTTCCCTAGGCTGTACAGGGTAGACTCGGGTCTCCCTGATACTTGAGTTTGGCACATATTTCTTTGCCGTTGCTGTCTTGCAGGTATATGCAGCTTTATACTTCAGGGAAAAAACCCTTCCACATTCTTACATGTAAATGAGGGATAGGGGCTTCAGGTGGAACTAGAGCTTTAGAAAGGGCTTTAGTAGGAGTCAGGATAATTTAAAAATGTGGTCCCCTCATCCCAAATACTTCCCCATTTGTTTCCATAGTGCCTTCCAGAAAGCCGTGCCTCTTATAATAAGCACACAAGAGCATCTTTCCATTCCACACTTTCCTACTGTGTTACTTAGAGATTCAGGAAAAAAATATTTTTAAAAGAGAATTTTTAACCCTCTGCTTAGAGCTGACTTTATTAATGTTTGGCTGCCTCAGTGCCTATGAATCACTGCCATACCCAGCATGGGCTTGCACTGAAGTGACAGGGCATGAGCTTAGAGACTGTCAGCACAGGTGATGGCTGCTTCCTTTGTGATTAACTATTTAAGGAAAGCAGAGGAAGCCAAAGGATGGTAGCTTCATGTGGTCTGTGAGAGCTCACTGAAGAAATAGGCTGGATAATTAGTTTGCCACTGAGGATTGCTATGGGAATTCAAAACTATTCCCTGGTTGTAGCGTGATTTATCTGCTGCATATTTTGCAGTCTCTTCAGGTGCAGTAGGTTTTATCTCTTTAAGATCTATGACATTGTATATATATGCTGAATTAATCATTGATAGTAGGGGTGATGTTGTCTTCTAATTACATGTGTAATGTACATCTCCTTTTGAAGTACACTGAAGTGGCTTACTTTGTTAATTTGAACTGTGAAAGTAACTTGTGTCCAGTGAAAGAGTGGACGCTTCTCAAGGTTCCCAGGGAAGTCAGGGTCCCTGTGTCCTAGATGCTGCTGTGAGAAAGACTTTCTGCTTTCCTTCAAAATGAGATTGCTCCTGTTCTATCAACAGGGAGTGCTCAAACCCCTGTCTCTTCGTTAACTCTCCTGTTCTATGCTTGTGCATTCAGGAATAGTTTATGATAATGGCAGGGATAGTTTCAGGGCTTGAAGTTACACTTGCTGTCCCAGTAACTGCTGTAATCACAGCTCTGTAAGGAAATTTGTACATGCCAGTGCCCAAAAGGGCGTTTGGAGGTGCTGGAGTGCTGCCTTCATGTCCTTATCACAACTCCTCTCAGATCCTGTATCTTGCTTGTGCTGCCTGTCCCCACAGCACACTAAAGAAATAATTTGTTGTTGCATTACTGAGGTTTGAATTTGCAGGGAGAAGTTGATGCAGGTGTATTGCCTCCTGGTCAGTGCTCAACACCATTAGCTTCTCTCAGTTCCTTTGTTAACTCTGGCTAAAGGAGGTCGGTACTCAAAAGGAAAGGAGGGATGAAAGAGGAATTGATGGTGCCCTGGTCAGTTAAGCAATCAGTGTTTCCCATTTCTCCAAGCTGTTCAGTGCCTGGCTCATGCCAGGTGCATCGGAGCATGTCGCTGCTCACGTTTACCTCCTGTCACCTACTTCTTCTGTGTTTTGTAAAACCCAGGCTAAACAAACATGTGAGGCAAAACATGAGTGCTCCTGAAATCGCTTCTGGTGTCTGGGCAGCACCTCCCCACCCAGAGCTCTGTGGCTTTTCCAGTAATACATTTTCCCATGCAGCCAGCATTGTTACTGCTGGCAAAGGGACTGTTTTGCACTTCTCTGTGCTTTTTTCCTTGTGATTTTTAGTAGTAGTGCCTTTTTTTCTCCCTTATATGTTGGTTCTGGAGTGAAGATTTTCTCACTTTTTCACCTCAGCAGTTAAGTGTGTTGGGATATTATATACAATCCAAAGGCACTTACAAAGAGAATGGTTTTTAAATATATGTATATAAATGTATGTTTATATATATATATACATAAACACTGAATTTGAGTGACAGAATTGTGTCGGAGTAAATGACAGGTATAATTCCTATGTTTGTTTTGTTGTCTTTTTTTGTCTTTATTGTTTCTTTTGAAAGACTTAAATATCTCACACTTATGCCTAAAGGTGAAAAGTATGTTATCTCAGAAAATATTTTGTCACAGCTGGCTGTACATGAGTGAACATACAGCACAGTCTGTTAGGAGACATTTGATTTTAATGTTCAGACTAGGATTGTTGTCTGAGCTATTGTTGCTATTTATAAGTGGGGCAATTGGATTGCCCTTCACAGCACCCAGACTGCTTCGGTCCCTTCCACCTGCCTTGTCTGCAGGAGGAAGCTGGAATTAAGAGGCAATATTTGATAACTCATTTCCCAAGTATTGCAAACCTTTGGTACCAAAGTGGTGGTAACCAAAGCTCTGTTTAAAGTGTGGTTCAATAACTTAATTTTTCCACAACAGATTCCTTGTGTTCATTTTTTCATCTGTAGAGAGAAATGGTCAGGAACATAATTTGAGAGGTGAGCAGATGAAACTGTACACAAAAGTTCACTGCTAGCTCTTAAATCCATAGCACCGATCAACCAGCGGCAGCTCATACTTCAAACTTCAATTTCTTTACTTCTGGCAGCCTCTGAAGATGTGCGTGCTATTGCAGTCAGGTTTTAGTAGATAGGGCACAAGAGTAGTTTTAAAAAAGGCTCAGGTTCCACATCTCTATCCCCTTTTCTATATGGCACTATTTGTTTAAGGAGTTCATGTTGCCACTTGTGCTACTCTATTACCTGAGCTAGCGTAACTGCCTGTAGAGAGTGCAATAAACTGGGTAAGTAAAATAATCCTTATATCCAAACATGAGTTTTACCACCCCCATCCATCTACTTAGTTTGTGCAAGATTATTTTTAATCCAGATCAGCTCACTGATACAGTTTATGGAATTACCAAATCATTATAGAATCATAGGTTAGGGTTGGAAAGGAACTTAAGATCATCTGGTTCCAACCCCTCTGCCATGGGCAGGGACACCTCACACTAAACCATATCACCCAGGGCTTCGTCCAACCTGGCCTTGAACGCTGCCAGGGATGGAGCATTCACAACCGCCCTGGGCAACCCATTCCAGTGCCTCACCACCCTCACAGTAAAGAATTTCTTTCTTATATCCAATCTAAACTTCCCCTGTTTAAGTTTTAACCCGTTACCCCTTGTCCTGTCACTACAGTCCCTAATGAAGAGTCCCTCCCCAGCATCCCTATAGCCCTCCTTCAAGTACTGGAAGGCTGCTATGAGGTCTCCAAGCAGCCTTCTCTTCTCCAGGCTGAACAGCCCCAACTTTCTCAACCTGTCTTCATACGGGAGGTGCTCCAGTCCTCTGATCATCCTCTGCCCTCTTCTGGACTTGCTCCAACAGCTCCATGTCCTTTTTATGTTGAGGACACCAGAACTGCATACAATACTCCAAGTGAGGTCTCACAAGAGCAGAGTAGAGGGGCAGGATCACAGTGCAGCTTGGGAAGCTTGGAAATAAAGAGCTAACTTGCTGGGACTGTAAAAACTCTGTAAACCAGTATGGGCACCAGGACGGAGGTATGGGGAGCTGTTGCTCAGGAGGTAGGGATCTGGTTTGACCTTCAATTCATGCAGGTTATTCTCCCTATTTGATATTGACTTTTTAACCTTTGGGAAAAAAAAAAAAAAGTGTGAAGTAGTATGTGCAATTTCCATGTGCTGATCACGACATTCTACATCAGAGCTATTTTTGGAGCTGAAATCTTTCACGCTCAACGTCTCAAGAGTTGAAAAAGTATGTGAATGCATGTGATGTGCAGGCTTTGTGGCTGAAAAGTTTGTCTTCAGATTCCTTTTCGTGACTTCTGCACTAAATGAGACTGTTAGATGAAAGCTGGAATTACAGGCACATGGACCTTACTGAGCGTGTGCTTTTCTGGCTTCAAAAAAAGATGCAGAGCATATGTACTGTCACTTCAGTATGAGTACTCTGCATGCTAGAGTACAGAGCAGGGGGGTGGTTTTGCTTTTTTGTTTGTTTTCCAGAATACTGCAGTTATTTCTAAATCATGAACTTTAACCAACAAAAAGAGGCAGCTTTTCAAATGTACAAATAAATGACCATATTTGCTGAAGGAGCTGGCGAATGAAGTTGCTAAGCCACTGTCCGTCATATTTGAAAAATCATGGCAGTCAGGTGAAGTTCCCGATGAGTGGAAAAAGGGAAATATAACCCCCATTTTCAAGAAGGGGAAAATGGATGGCCCAGGGAATTACAGACCAGTCAGTCTCTCTCTCTGTGCCTGTCAAAATCTTGGAGCAGGTTCTCCTGGATGGCATGCTAAGGTACATGAAAATCAACAAGGTGCTTGGTGACAGCCAGCATGGCTTCACTAAGGGGAAATCCTGACTGACCAATTTGGTGGCCTTCTATGGTGGGGCTACAGAACTGATGGACAGGGGTAGAGCAGTTGAAGTCATCTACCTGGACTTGTGCAAAGCGTTCGACACTGTCCCACACGACATCCTTGTCTCTGAATTGGAGAGACATCAATTTGATGGGTGGACCACTGGGTGGATAAAGAACTGGCTGGATGGCTGCACACAGAGAGTTGTGGTCAATGGCTCAATGTCCGGCTGGAGACCAGTAACGAGTGGTGTCCCTCAGGGGTCGGTGTTGGGATTGGTCTTGTTCAACATCTTTGTCGGTGACATGGACAGTGGGATTGAGTGCGCCCTCAGCAAGTTTGCCGATGACACCAAGCTGTGTGGTTCGGTTGATAATGCTGGAGGGAAGGAATGCCATCTAGAGGGACCTTGACACGCTTGTGAGGTGGGCTGATGCCAACCTCATGAAGTTTAACCATGCCAAGTGCAAGGTCTTACACCTGGGTTGGAGCAATCCCAGGCACAGCTACAGGTTGGATAGAGAAGAGATTCAGAGCAGCCCTGCGGAGAAGGACTTGGGGGTGTTGGCTGAGGAGAAAATGAACATGAGCAGGCTTCAGTGTGCGCTCACAGCCCAGAAAGCCAACCGTATCCTGGGCTGCATCAAAAGGAGCATGGCCAGCAGGTCGAAGGACGTGATCCTGCCCCTCTACTCTGCTCTTGTGAGACCTCACCTGGAGTATTGTGTGCAGTTCTGGTGTCCTCAACATAAAAAGGACATGGAACTGTTGGAACAAGTCCAGAGAAGGGCCACGAGGATGATCAGGGGACTGGAGCACCTCCCGTATGAAGACAGGCTGAGAAAGTTGGGGCTGTTCAGCCTGGAGAAGAAAAGGCTGCGTGGAGACTTCATAGCACCCTTCCAGTATCTGAAGGGGGGCTATAGGGATGCCAGGGATGGACTATTCATTAGGGACTGTAGTGAAAGGACAAGAGGTAATGGGTTAAAACTTAAACAAGGGAAGTTTAGATTGGATATAAGGAAGTTCTTTCCTGTTAGGGTGGTGAGGCACTGGAATGGGTTGCCCAGGGAAGCTCTGAATGCTCCATCCCTGGTGGTGTTCAAGGCCAGGTTGGACAGAGCCTTGGGTGAGATGGTTTAGTGTGAGGTGTCCCTGCCCATGGCAGGGGGGTTGGAACTTGATGATCTTAAGTTCCTTTCCAACCCAAACTATTCTCTGATTCTATGATTTCCTTCTTCTACCTTTCCCTCCTCCTCTCTCACTGTCACACTTTGTTCTATTACTGAAACGTTTCAGGAGTGTTAGTGCATGCAAATGATGTCACTGAGCCAATTTACATCAGCAAGTCTGATAATTTATGTAAGATTATTTAGGCCAAATTAGAAAAAGTCTGGGGAACCCTCCAACACTATATTAGGCAAATGTAGGTAAAAACTGGAAAGATTACAGTTTCCCTTTGTAGCCATGTGAAAAGTCTTTTGAGAATGTTGTTCAGATAATATTGTAGGAGTTCTGACTCTGCTGCAGCTTTTTCAGATAATATTGTAGGAGTTCTGACTCTGCTGCAGCTTTAAGTAGCATAAGCTCCATTGGCAATTCTTGGTAGTTTTTACTATAATTCTAAGCTAACTGTGTAGCAAAGTAAAATAAATTAACTGCTAAATACTACAGAAGCAATGCTGTAACTGTTGTAATAATGCCAGGGATCAGAGTAGCTTGATGAGGTTCCTGTAGTTTCCCAAGGTCTCTTGCTCACTGGTTCAGTGCAACTCAAATCACTTGTCACGTAGGAAACCAAGGCAAGAGTGCTACCGCATATTGCAGTCAAGCTGCCTGCAATAGAATGACATATTTCGCTAGTATTACCCACTGTGGTTTTTAATTCTTCTATTTTACTAGATTCTGAAGATTGATGCATTCAATTCAAACAAAAAGAATTGTTTCATTTTTGTGTAATCTCTCATACCTTTAAGAACGATCACATCTTTTTCTCCTGAAGCATTTTGAGTCATTGATTTACTTGCACAGCAACTTTTGGTATGTAAGTCAGGTCTGTAGCTTACCTCACTGTCCGGCTTGCAAACCAGGAAAATTGTGGCCAGCTTTCTTAAGAGAGGTTTTCATTGAGATTTTCCTGAAAATCACTGCGTCTGCCATGCTAATTTGTTGTTCTCACAAGCTTAAACAACCGCTGTGAACTTCAGAATTGTGTATGTTTTGAGCAACGCATTTTGTCCTGTTCTTGGAAAAAAGGATAAAAAAAGACTTGAGGTTTATATGGTTTCCTCTTTCTAATTTGCTATTTGTGTCACACCAACTTTAGCATGTTTCTAACCTGTTTATCAGCTGTGCCAGCCTAGGTTCATGTTTACACCTAGGAACACACATAGAATTGCACTGCTGAAAGTAATGTCAGTGTGATAAAGAGATTCCTGGGAAATGATTTCATTTGCCTAGGAATGAAACAGATTAAAATATCTGTGACCTTCTGTGGTGTCCCAGAGAGCCTGAAACCAGAAGAATATATAAATATGCAGTGCACAAACCCACAGTGCTTTACCTGTTGCCCTCCTAAATAAATGGGTGTATGAGCATCTGCTTTTACTTTGGGTCTGCCTCTGTTATGGAATCTCTGCTGTACCAGAAAGGTTCGTTTCTGGGCTTGGATCTTTTATCTTCCTTTTTATTACAGAAGTTTTCACTGAGAGCAAAGAGTGGCCAATGGATGAGCTAGTCCAAATGAGAGTAGTTTCCATGACTGCTTCAGGAAAGGTTGGAATAGTGCTAAGTCACCTAAAAATGACAAGCAAGTGAAACCTGTTTGGGACACAGTGGCTTTTCCTGTCCCTGCAACCATCACTGAGGTCTGAGATGGGCACTGCTGGCCCAAGACCTGCAGCATGAGCAAGTCCATAGGACAGCAGCTGTTGTGGCGGGAGAATCTCCAGCTCCAATTGGTGAGAAAACACCAGCTTTGGAATGGTCTCGGGAATGTTCAAAGCCACACCACATGCTTCACCAGGCAGTGAATTAGGGATAAGTAACACAGCATATATCTGTTCTGCAAGTTTTGTTTATACTTTAAGAATTTGTTTGTAAATGTGGAACCTGATGGGTATGTATTTAAAGCTACAATATACAGCTTCAAGCAGTCTTAATGTAACCTGTGGCAAAACAGGCAACTCCTTAGAGCCAGTGGTGGCCAGCTCTTTTTTGCTTTTGATTTGTTTCATAAACAGTGTCTGTGAAGTTTAGGCATCTGCAGAGCATGATGCTGCTCCCAAGGCCTTGATTGAACAAGCTAGCACGCAGCCTGTCATCGCTGGACTTATTCCTGCTGCTCTTGAAATGTTAAGAAAAGATGTCTTTAACTTGAAGTATGCTTACATATCCTGGTTTAAGCAAAGAAAACTCAAATAAGAAACCCACAGATTTTCTGGTTTTTTTTCCCTTGTTGGGGATTTTAGTCAGCACATGTACAAGGCATTTCTTCTTTGGACAGATCAGATCTCCTGAGTAATAATAACTATTTCTGGAACAACAGGATACTGAACAGTTTATAAACACTAGGCTTGTTTACTTCTGCTCTGTGACTGCTCATTTCACGTAGGGGTTTCCTCATTTCACAAGGGTAAAGAAACTTGGCTGAGTAGACACATCTGTAAAGAGGTAGTTGGCTTTGCTCTGCCATGGTGTCCTGGCAGAAGATCTGTTCTGTCAAGCCAGCAAAATTTTCCACCTGTGTTCAGTAAGGAAGGTATTTTTGCAGAAAAGTAGTTGTGTCGTATTTTGTAAGAGGAAAGGAGGAACTGTTCTGCTTCACTCCTCCCAGGTCTGGCACCTGCTGCTCATGGGGGTTGTACATGTGAAGTGGTGATCTCCTCTGTCTCTTCTCTGCAAAGCAGATTCTTCATTCTTCAGTACTGCGTTATTAGGATTTGCTACAGCTGGGGGACTCCTAAACCATGTCCAGACGGGAAATGAGAGGAAATAATGCTAATACTTTGGGTGTTCGGGTTGTTTTTTTTTTCTCTTTGTATTAATAGGACTTGATTTCCAGTGTTCTGCCATCTCTTGTGGGTTGTTGGACAGAAAACAGAGGGGAAGCAGCGCTTCATCCTGCATCATTAGCTGCCAGGCATTGTACCCACAGAGGAGGAGGAAAAGTGATGGTTCCAGGCCATCAGGAGGAAGAGGAGAGAAATCCTGTGAAACAATTCATGTCTGGAGTGTTCCAAGATACCGAATAATTCACTTAGAAATTCAGAGCTGTGTGAAATTTGCAGTGCTGGCTGTTGCACATTCTGTTTCCATCTGATGACTGGCTGTGAGATGATGAACTGCTGAGATGTTTTGACAGATACCAGTCAGAGGGATGGTTTTGACAGATTATTTTTTTTTTTTTTTGGTAATGATTAATGTCGCTCTAAGCAGTTGTTTTTGTTTTTATGTGTTTGTTTTCATTCATCTCCTATTTATTTCCTTTCGCAGCAGTGCCCGTCTTACCATAATGAGATACAGGAAGCTGAAATCAGTCTCAATTAGTGAGGCTGCTGTAAATATTTTCACTGACAGAACTGTCTTCATTCAGTTAAGATCTCAAAATATTTGAATGTTGCTTTATGATAAACAGAAGATCAAGTAATTCAAATAAAGTGATACTAGAAGGGCAGTTTATTTTGAGATAATCCTGTCTTTAGCTGATCTAAAGAAATTGTTCTCTCTGAAGATGCAAGAACCCTGATAAAAGAAGAGAGGTGAGAAGCATGAGAAGAAATAGAAGAACAGGTTCCCACAGACAAAATCATTTATTACTAGGTCTAAATTTACTTAACAAAGTTGTCTGGCCCCTCTAGAATAGTGTACAAGGCATTGCTGCCTGCAGTTCTTAATATTGATCTGAGAGTTGCCTGTATATGAAGAGAGTGAAGCAGCCATCACTGATGAGCCTTTCTGCCTTAGTAGGGAGGACCCCTAAGCATCCAAGAAATCTGGCCTGGGAAGAGCCCTCAACAGCTTGTTCACAATGACTTCTCTGCAGCTGTTGAGGAGTAAAAAAAATAAGGGGAAAATCAGTGTTAAGTGCCAGGGCACTTAAGGTTTTTCTAGAGTTGTGGGACTTTCTTGCTTCTGTAAGTGTGTTTTTATCATGGCACTGAGTCTCAGCCACTGCTAAGTTTCTTCCTGACCTAAGACCTGGCTTGTAAGCCCATCTAAAGAGAAGCACAGGAGTGGAGTTTCCAAACTTGTCCTACTTTGCAGGTGTTGAGAGGGTTTGTCTGATACATATTTTCATTTTGGGTTTTTTTTTTTAGATTACAGTGTACCTTTCTGCTTGTCAGACCGCTAAGCAATATTGAAATAACCAAACCAGCCAACCAAGCAAAACCCAACATGATTTCTCTAGCAAATCACAGTTTAAATTCCTGAACAGTAGCTTGGAAATAGATACAAACCCCAAAAAGCATGAAATTAACCAAAGCAAACTTGTGAATATACCTGTCATCGATTATTTCATCAGCTGCTAGCAGATTTGGGAGGCTTGTCTTGACTGTGCAAGTCAAGTGCCAACTCTACAATAGTCTGACTCCATAATGCTGCTTTTCACAGCAATACTGGGGAGGAAAGTGCTTGTTCCCTGTCCCCATCTTCCAGGGTTTGCTCCATGCCAAATGGAGCTTGTTTCTTTCTCGTGCAAGACAATTGCTTCCCTCCCTCTCTCTCCCGTTTGTCCTCAAAGCATTCCTGTTGTCTCCATTTGCCTTTCCATGTGGATGAAGCACACATATTGTGTAGGACGTGGCCCTTCTTTACCCCTCTTGGACTATATCCCTATTTACTTATAAATAAAATAGTAACCTTTGGTATTCACAGTGTTTTTAAGTCTTCTACAGCACTTCGTAAACCCTGTATCGGGAAGCATGTTTGGTGCGCATACATCCTAGTTGTACTGCTTTCTTAGCCGAGCTTAGCTGTCTGTAGACTTCCCAAAGCACAGTAATGTTACAGATAAGAACCTGAGACAGGTCTCTCAACTTTTTTGGGGAAGTTTTGGATTTTCAGCTAACTTGTTTTGAGACAGCTGGTTCTAGATAGCATGTGCCTACTCAAACCTTAGGTCAAAACTGATGTAAGATGGCCTAAAAAAGTTGAAAGTCATTTCCAGTTTGGAACTGCCTAGAAGTTGAAAATAGCAGGACTAGGTTTATTAGAAAGTGAAGTAACCGAATGGTGCGTACGTGGCTTTCACATTTACATTTGAAAACAGGCATCTTAGAAGAGTGGTGATAAAAGGAGAGGAAAGGATTATGTTACAAGGCATAGATTAGAGTTTATTCTGTGTGTACATTGTGTATTTCTACCTTTGTGTCTAAAAATTTGATTTTTGTATCAGATTTGACAGATTCTTACTTCACAAATTCTTCAATTTTAGGAAACGAGGAACGGGATGGGATGGGCAGACTTGGAGGAAGAGAACATGTGCTGGTAGACCAGAGGGTTCTTCTGGCTCTCTGGGGCATTTTAATAGAGAAGGAGGGTTTGGGAGGGATTACTTTGGTGATTTGTAGGGGTCTAGTGCAAAGCTTTCCCTCCCAGGTCCTGGAAGCTCTCTCAGTTCCTTCTGGCAGGTACAAACTGGTGAGCTTCCAGTAAGGGTCACTCAGAAAAGACCCCAAAGTTCACATCACCCCTGAAGCATGACAGCCACTTTTACTCTGCTGAAATGAAATGAGCTTATTTGTTTCCCAGGGGACTTAATTGCTCATGGTTTATTATAGAGACTATTTGGTGCCCTGTCCTGAAAACTGTTTGTTCCAGACAGCATGTTTTAGAATATGTTTGTGCATGTTTTAGAATATGTTTGTATGTGCTCACAAATTTTTATTTTTAATTATTTTAAAAAAGGTCACTTTGGGTTTAGGGAAGTTTAGAGAGCTGCAACAGCTAAATAGATACAAGAAATTCAAACAAATCCTGAAGGTGGTTGGACTGTGGAATTCTTTTCAGCTTTTCAGTCTGAACTTCCTTAAATTTGCCAAATTACTGAACATTTACATTTTTATTCTAAGACCTTCCCTGCTTTATTGCCTACAGTTGCATTAGAACTTTCCAGGTTTTCTTAAATTACAGTATTTCATTAAAATTATCCTTGTAGTATTGCCTCAGTTTTTTCATACTGTGTCCTGTCATTCTGACCTAAGTGTGTTTCTCAAATTCTGGAGCTAAAGTACTGCCATTGTGTAGTTCTCTCTGCTGCTTAGATTTGTGTTGCCTTATCTGTCTAAATGAATGACAGACTTTTTTGCATGGGCTGGTCAGTGGTTTTATGCTGCATAACACAATAGGACCTCCACTTCGGTGATCAGGCTCTGCCGTGATTAACATTGTGAGTAACATTCCTGGAGGCTACTGGATTATTCTGCTGGCAAAAGATTATTCTGCCCTTTCTGTGCTGAGTCTTTCTGCCTGTTCTGCAGTTATGCATGCTTTCCTCTTTGGACAGCTGTGAGGTTATGAACTACTGCTTTATCTATCCTTTTCCTTCCTTTTCTACAGGATAAAATCTTGTATTTGTGCTGTAGGCCACCATGCCTCCCTCTGTGCTGTGATACTATATTGTGATACTACAAGTATGAAAACATTTGTCAGCTCATTCTGGTGAACCACTGTTCATGATTTGTGTTACTGTCTGCCTGTGAACCTGTAGGAACTGTTTGGCAGCTGGATGATAATGATCTTCCTTTAGCATCTGATGTGGTGCCATGTTTTTTGTGTTTGGAATGTACACTGGAAGCAGCAGAAATGAGTTTTGGCTGGAACTTCACTGCAATCTTGCAGGCAGTAAATAACAAAGACTTTAACAGGAAAAGAGAACCCAAACACTTTGTGTTCTGGGTTGGCTTGTATGAATCAGCAAGTCCTGCATCTGTGTTGCTAAATAACAAGACCCGATTGCTAAATGTAACCCAAATAGCATATCCATGTAGAGGCATAACCCATGGGATTCTGCTCTAAACCTGATCTACAAAAAACATCAAGCTGCCTCCTCTTCACATAGCTGAGCCCTGAGCTGGGACTTTCTCTTTTTAGTATTATTACAGTAATGTGCTTCTTTCTCCCCTTGTTTACACTTCTGTTGCGCCTTTTAGTCTCTTGTAAAACTGCTGTTAAGTTCATCCTCCTCATTTGTCATACTTTCAGTGACAAGATCTGCCTCCTTTCACTAACTTTCTGGTTTCCACTCTATTAAATTCCGGCTTATTGGCCTCTGCAAGACTCTGCGGACAGTTACTGCCAACCACTGAACTGTTTGCTGAGTTAAAGGAAAAATCTTTCTGTCTTTCCAAGCAAATCTAGAAACATTCTGACAGCTCACGCAAGCTGTTTGCAAGCCTATAGTGGATTTAATTACGAAGATAAATTATTAGTTGATACTTTCCTGTAAAATAGAATTATTTAATCCTTGTATGTGGGTACCTGGGACTAGAGAGAAAAACAAGATGAGGCAGAAGAGAGCTCATCTGTCTGGCAGAAGGAAAAGAAACTCGATTTGAATTGCATACTTTTTTTTGCCAGATGTTTCCACAAACTACCCTGCAAGTTTGAATGTGGTAAGTTTGAACAGCATGTTATGTAGTGCATATGCTAGGCATGAAATGGTGGAGATGAACCTGCCTTTGAAGGATGAGGCTCTTGTGCCAGAGCTCAGATGCCTCATGGGTAGCTTTTTTCTCTCTGACATGGCTCTACTGCTGTTGGGACCGAGCTCCCACCTCAGCATGGCACAGTGCTGTATGTGCGTACCAGCTTGTTTTGGCAGTAGGTTGAGGTCTTTGCACAATGGTGTGTCAGTAAGGTCTCTAACCTCAAGGTAGAGTACAGCATCCATTGGTTTTTATGTTGTATTTCTCAGTTGTATTCATTAATTTGAGGGAGATGAAGTCTAGCTAACTCATTGTGACCATGCTGAAGGCAGCTCTGGGCATTGCAGTAAACCCACATTTTATTAACAAATAACAGAAATGCATAAAAATAATGGAAATCATTGTAAAGTGACCATAGTGCTAATGTAATAGAGGCTATAAATGTTTAGGATAAGCCTCATGAGAAGTTTCTAAATGTTGACTCCTTAGCTGTTTTTTGGTATTTCTTTTTATAGTTTTAATTTACAGATGCTCTGAATTATGCTGATGAGGAGGGAAGAGAAGCTCTTACTTTGTCTTTCAATTTTCAGACAACTGGCAAAGAGAAGGGACTTTCTTCTCACCTGTGCTGGTTAAGCATAGTGGTTTAGTCCTCTAGTTTGTAACTAGGCAGAAAATGAAAAGATTAATAATGAGAATCTGGTTTGTCAGTGTTCTCTGCAGTGCTTGTTTGCACCATCTGAGTTTAATTGATGCAACTGAATTTACTGTCTTGGTTTGCCCACAGTAAAGGTGTAGTAAAAAAGCCAAAGTCCAGTTGTTATGTCTATAGCTTGGTATCTGGAAGATAGAAGGGGAAACTAGAATAATGCAATTATCAGCATAAGAGCTATGATTGCTGGACCAGTGCCCACGAAAAGTATAGATTTCATTTCTTTCTGAAGGAGTATATCTCCTGCAATTGCTGTAAGAAGCAGCTATAGAAGGAAGGAAGCCAGCTGGGGGTACCAGAACAATATTCCAAATGTGTGTGTCACACACTTGCAGGCAGTAGGAATTATGTACGAAAATAGGCATTAGCAGAGCAATGTGGAAGCAGTCAGTATATTTTGTAGTAGACATTTAATAGTCCATTAGTACTTCTGGTGACATTTCCGTAATGTCTAAGGCACTTATTAAAAGCACATCCATTATGGATTACGTTTCAAAAAGGGGGCATTTGTGGCCATGGATCCCCCACTGCAATTTAATATTAATATTAGTTTTTAAATTTATTTTAAAAAGAGAGAGAAGAATGTACCCGAGGAGGCATTGCTCTGTGCATGATGTGCACAGAAAACTGTTGTGGCGTTAATGTGCTAGGAAAAAATGCTTAAAAGTATTTTAACAAGCTGACAATTGTTTCTTTTGTGATCGGTTTCAAATCTAACTTTAAACCAACATTTCCAAAGTTTAGCCTTTAGCCATGTTTTATGTACTTTAAAGTCTGATTTATTATTTTTTTTTTTTAGCTATATATGCGACAGGGCTATAAGAGCTGAATGCATTCAGTACCTCTGAAATCTCAATCAAAGTTTTTTAGACTTATTTTAGTTAAATTGACTTAGAAAACGGAATTCTGAGTATCCTATTTTGGAAATGTTGTCCTCAATCACTGAAAGTTACTAAAGCACCAGATTTAATGTTGAGATGGAAAGGCATCCTTCATGCTGCCTGTCCCTTCAAATGTTGTAACACAGTAATAGTTGAACTGTTCTGATAAAGCTTATCTCAGAATGATTTCTGAGTCAGTGTTGTTGCAGGACTGTTCAAGAGAAAACAAACTGAGAAAGTTACAGATGGCTTACGAATAAATGTAACAGGCTTGGTGCCTACTTCACAAGCTGGCAAAGGATTAGCTTCAGCTTTATTTCTTCCTTCATTCAGATAGATATTGAAGTAAGGGCTAAGCAAACTAAGGTGCTTCCAGAAGAAGGTAACAGGGCTTGCTCTGGGGTGGCTGTTGGGTACAGAAGGGGCAAATCTCTTGATAAAGGGCAGTTCTGTGCCATGTGAATTACAGTAGTAGCAGTGGTTCATGGGTTTGATGGCCTTTGCTAAATCATGGAAACGTGGTGTTCATGTTGTGAGGAACCCTGGCCTCATCAGAAGGATTCTGCCTGGGATTGTAACACGATGCCAAGTGAGCAACCCACTTTTTGTATGTCCACAGGCAGTTTAATGCCTGGGAGGCTCTGGCCTCAAAAACCTTTTTGGATTCAGGCTTTGATAATACTTCTGGAGAATAAAACCTGCCATCTAGCTGCCAGCGTAACCTAAGAGCTGACTATTACTTCTTTTCTCCCGTCTCTTGCTTAATATCTGTTGTCAGATCAGTTGGCTCAATGCGGAAATGAAAACTCAGATCAGATAAACCGAAGTCCTATTGCTCTCATGGTGTGTTTGGATTCAGGAGATGTCCTGCTGGCCAACATAGCTCATGAGTACAAATTATGAAACCTGATCATATCTCTGAGCTGCATCATTTACAAGCTTCAGACCTCTCTGCTAATCGCTACATGTTTCATAAGGTTACTGGGAGCTACAACTTATAGAAGAATCGACAGTGAAGCAGCTTCCCTTTGTACTTGTTAGTTGCGTAAGTTTACACCAGTTCTTAAGTTGCAGTTTTTGTAGTTTGTTACAGGTTTGTGCTGAGGAGTAGCTTTAAAATAAAAAAAAACGAAAAGGAAACATTAGGGAGAAGTAGTTGTCTCTTTTACTGCCTGTTGCCTTAACAGCAGAACTTAATATTTTGCAGCAATGCCATAATGGGCACACTTGCTGGACGTGCTGGGCTTTCTTGTTCTTTTAATCTCTGCTCTATCACTGTCCTTTCGTCCTTGCCTGCAGCAGCACTGCTGGCTGCATGATAGTCCTGACTCTCCCAGCACAGTTCCCTGTTGTGTCACAGAGCTCTTGTGTTTATTTATAACTTAAACTTTGAAGGTGTTAAAAATGGTGTGGATAGACATTGGGCATTTGCATACTTAAGAGACCTTTGACTAAACTGCAAATATTGACTCACACTTCCCCATTTTGGTCAATTGATTTCTTCATCAACTGAAAGCAGTAGTTCATTGCTTTCTTTATATCTATTCTGCAGGAGGCATCGAATTTGGAGGGCACCCTCAGTTCAGAGTAAGAGTCCAGAGATTTACACTTAAACACATAAAATCATAGAATAGTTAGGGTTGGAAAGGAACTTAAGATCATCAAGTTCCAACTCTCCTGCCGTGGGCCCGGACACTTCACACTAAACAATGTCACCCAAGACTCCATCCAACCTGGCCTTGAACGCTGCCAGGGATGGAGCATTCATCACTTCCTTGGGCAACCCCTTCCAGTGCCTCACCACCCTCACAGTAAAGAACTTCTTCCTTATATCTAACCTGAACCTCCCCTGTTTAAGTTTGAACTCGTGACCCCTTGTCCTATCACTACAGTCCCTAATGAATAGTCCATCCCTGGCATCCCTATAGCCCCCCCTTCAGATACCGGAAGGCTGCTATGAGGTCTCCACAGAGCCTTCTCTTCTCCAGGCTGAACAGCCCCAACTTTCTCAGCCTGTCTTCATACGGGAGGTGCTCCAGTCCCCTGATCATCCTCGTGGCCCTCATCTGGATTTGCTCCAGCAATTCCATGTCCTTTTTATGTTGAGGACACCAGAACTGCACACAGTACTCCAGGTGAGGTCTCATGAGAGCAGAGTAGATTTGCTAAATTATCCTTCTGTGTTTTATGCCAGGTAAATATGCCCATTAGCAATGGGATGACATTAAAGCTATAGTTTACAGTTTTGTTGAATGGCAAATTTAAGCGGTGATTTCCAGAGAATGAAATCCTGTAGTTGTACGAATTAATCCAGTTTTCACAAGCTCTGTCTGGCCAAGCATTAGGTCAGTGGAATAGCTACTGGTATTAATCAAATTAAATGTCCTTTTTCTGTTTTGTAATCTTATCACTTGATTAGGCTGATTGAGGTCAGCAAGACTTACAGCATTTGTATAAAATGGAGCTTTAGAAGACCCTTGTTCTAAGATTTGACCTGAATAAGAATTGAGCTTTTGCAACTTTTATGTTCCTTGCTTTATGGGGAAAAGGATCACAGAATCACTGGCTAGGTGGGGTGGGCAGGGACCTCTGGAGATGGTCTAGTCCAGCCCCCCTGTTCAAAGCTGGGTCACCTGGGACAGGTTGCTCTGGGTCATGTTCAATTGGGTTTGAGTATCTCCACAGATGGAGACTCCACAACGTCTCCGGGCAACCTCTTTGACCATTCTTGCAGTAACACTTGGGTTAATTATTTTAAATGGATTTTCTTTTGTGTCACATTTTTCCTATTGGCACCTCTCTGCCTTCTTGACCACCCCCATCAGATATTTATGCACGTTGATAACAGCCCCCTGAGTCTCTGTGGCTCAAAGCTAAACAATCCCAGCTCTCAATCTTCCCTCGTATGGCAGATGCTCCAATCCCTTAATCATCTTAGGTCGTTGGACTTACTCCAGTATGTTCATGTCTCTCTTATAGTGGGGAGCCCAGCCTTGGAGCCAGCCCGCCAGCAGTGCCTCTCCCCAGTGCTGAGCCAAGGGAAAGGATCCACTCCCTCGCTCCGCTGGCAGCTCTCTGCCTAACGCAGCCCAGGATGCTGTTGGCCACCTTTGCCACAAGGGCGCAATGCTGGCTTGTATTCAACTTGTCAACCAGGACCCTCATCTTTGGTTCTTACAGTCTCTGCCCCTTCTCAGAGATACCTTGAATAAAGGCCTTATTCATCTTTATCTTTCTTCCTCCAGTTTCCTTAATTACAGCCTTACTAATCATTTAAAAGAACCTGACTGATCAAGACGTAGAATACTATGGAAGCTGTAGCTAGCTGGAGGGATTATTTTTTCTTCATGCTTCTGATCACAGTAGCAGCAAGTATTTTTGGAAAGTTAAGTAAAGGCATATTTGTTTCATCTTTACAGACAGGAAGGAGGTCAATAGACTATCCAGTTCAAGCCTTAGCTCTCCTCCATGCTGTGGGTTTGTAAATCTGACCTCCTTTTTGCTTTCAAGCTGTACACTTAGGAACCAACTTCAGAACGGTAAAGTCTCTGTGAAGCAGTGTTTCTGGTCTCTCTCCCTGCTAAACTAATGAGCACTAAATCACTCGTCCTGGACTGTATACTTCTAGGAATTTTGAATAGGCTTGAGAACGTAATGATTGAGTTGCTAACCAAAATGTGCAATCTCTCATTAAAAGCAGACTTTCAGCTGCAGGAACGAAAGGAGCAAATATATTACCTAAACTCGAGGTTTTACAAAGGGACTCGAGAAACCACAACACAATAAACTTGCTTACCAGGAAAACTCTTTAAAGGAATATTAAAAATAGACTTCTAAACATTTAGATGACCATGGTATGATACAAACCAGCACAACTCCTGTAATTGAAAATCATGCAGTGTGCACCTACCTGAAGTTTTACTGTGTACGTAGTGGTTCAAATCTCACAATTCATTGCCTTTTTTTTTGTTGTTGTTGCATCACTTATGACAACTCATTTGCTTTCCTTATATTACCTTATATCTCCTTCTTTTCCTCCATTGACAGGTGTTGTGTTCTCTCTGTCCTTTTTTTTTACTTGCTATTTATTCCTCTCCCTTTCTTGTTTTCCACCAAGTCCACCCTGGCTCACCCCACAGTGTATTCTTACCCTGCCGGAAGTCTGGTCCCAGTCTGACCTTTCCTGCATTATAAATGGGTTCTCCCTTTCTTCATTTTTGTACAAGCCCTCTTCAACATTTGCTGCCCATAGTCTCACTGCTACCCACTGCAAATGAGAGTCATTGACAGTACTCAGAATAATATTTTTGTCTTCTCATCCCCTAATTTGCTTTGTTTTCCTCTTCAGTTTTTTTTTTTTTTGCGTTCCTTGTCAGGTATTTTCCTGAAATTTCTGCTCTTCTGCTTGCTAGCCTGTTCCTGTAGACTACCAGGCTCTGCAGAGTTCACCTCTCCACCTTAGAAAATACTTGTCTTTTATCCCATTGCACTAGTCATTGCCCTCCTCCCTTCATCTCTGTGCTCAAGGGTAACACTCTATTCACATCCTCAAGCTTCTCTCCTGCAGTTTCATCCTAGGTTGCTTATAGTACAGCTTATGCCTTTTGAAGGCCCCTAGAAACTTCAAAAGACAGAGGTTCTGGTGGCTTCTTTGTCGGCAGAGCCTTTGACTTCTTCACTGCTAAGCTGCAAGGGCTGATCTCAGATTCTGAGCAGAATTTTAGTGGTGTGACTCTGAAATAGGGATTTAAAAAGTAAATTCTTTAGTCCCAGTCCCAGAGAGACTGTCCCATGGTATATGTAATCTTGAGTTTACCATTTCCCTTGTCATATCTTCTTAGTTCTTCAAATCACAAGGCAGTGTCCACCACGAGCACCTGGAAGAGCAAATTCTGGCATGACGTTCAGTGCCACTGAGGTGTGGTACAGCAGGAGCTGCCGTGACGCACTACTAGTTTGGTGAATATCAGATCCACAGGAATTGCCGTGTGTAGGCAGGATGTCAGGCAGTTCCTGGACATGAGCTGATGTGATGTGACTTTACAGGAAGGAGGGGGTGGAAGAAGCAGTATAACAAGTGATTGCTTAAAACTGGTAGGGCTTTAGGTTGTTCCTGCCAACAGCTTTTACCACCATCAAGCTGACTTTTCTCAAAATGTTGGTTTTCCCTTACCTGTTTGTCTCCTCTCTTGTTCTCTCACTGCAGCACTCCTTCCCAGGTCCTTCAGAAGCTCATTCACACCCAGATCTATCAAGCTTCCTCTAGGAGGAGGCCCACAGAGCTCATGCCTTGATCCTCTGCTCTTCCTTTTTATTCATTGCTGAGAAGAGGCAGTGGTAGAGAAGACCTGCATGTCTGCATACCTACTGCAGACCTGCTTTCTGATTTACTCAGAAATAACATCATAGCCTGTCTCTGTAGGAAGGATTGAATCTGTATGAAGGAAAATGTGATGTGTTTAGTTTGCAGAGAAAACACAGGTGTGTGCAATTTAGTGAATGGCAGAAAAGTAATAAATTGCATTAATATTAACCCTTGTTGGCTCTCAAATATAAATAGGCCAAATTTCAAACTGGCCTAATCAATTCAGGTTCAAACTTAAACAGGGGAAGTTTAGGCTAGATACAAGGAAATTCTTTCCTGTTAGGGTGGTGAGGCACTGGAATGGGTAGCCCAAGGAAGTTGTGAGTGCTTCATCCCTGGCAGTGTTCAAGGCCAGGTTGGACAGAGCCTTGGGTGACATGGTTTAGTGTGAGGTGTCCCTGGCCATGGAAGGGGGGTTGGAACTGGATGATCTTAAGGTCCTTTCCAACCTTAACTATTCTGTGATTCTATGAGCCATATAGACTTTACTAAGACAGGATCTGAATAAGAGATGCATCATCATATACAAGTAATATGGCTATAATAATAGATTTTAAATAATAATAATAATAAACAGGTATAGTAAGAGATTTGAAAGAACCATTAAGAATGTGAATTCTTGCTGTTTAAGGCATTGATTTTGAAGCTGATGAGCACTGGTGGGTTTTTGGTCAGTTTATTCCACTGTGGCTTAGTACAAAGTTATTCTACTCTTGTGGGAAGTATGTTGCTGTTTCTGATTTTAGGTGGGATTGCTTATCTGATTTGGTATAGCCTTGATGCTTGAAGTAATACACGTTCTACTGTCATGTAATTGAGTAAAAACATGTGTGGCTGCATACATATTATTCATAGTATTTTTTCAAACCTACTAGCTAATCTAATCTCAGTTAACTGGTTGAGTGATTTCAGTGTCTACCAGAGGTAATTCATCAACGTTTCCCACACAAGACTGGGTCTTAAGACAGTATTGCTGGGTCAGAGCATACATATTACTGTACTTCCTGCAGGTCAGTAGAGATAACATGTGAATGTCCAAGGTACAGAAGGTGGAATGGGACAGTGCCTCCACAGTCACCTACTGCTGTGCTGCCATGCTGAGACTCTGAAAGTGCTTGGTTGGCCAGGGTTCCAGTAGCACTTCTCTTCTTCCTGTGCTTGACTTGTTCACATGCCAGCTTTTTGACAGCTGCAGGACATTGCTACAGAGGCAGTTTTCCTGTGTGTGAGCTTTATTCCCACGCTAGCTAGTGGGTAAAGAGGAGTAATGTGGCTGTTTGTCATTTGTATCTGGACAGACCTCATCTCCTTCTGAAATATGCCTTTTTGAAGGCTAGTATTTCAGTCCTTGTGTGCAGCTGTTGAAGAGCATTGGCCAGCTCAGAAGAGCAAGATTGGATCTCCTTGAAGCAGTTGGTAACTGCTGTAACTGCTGCTTCTTGTGGATGTAGTGACTTCATGTTCTTCACCAGCTGGAAGCCCAGACCACTCCTGAGCATGCCTTGGTTCCTGTGCCTGTGCACTGTTTCCCAGAAAGCGACTGTGGCTCATTGCACATGTATGTCCCTTCAGTCCTCTACAGATACTTCATTTCTGGCACTCCTGTTGGGAGCTTCATTGTGTAAAGACAGGTTTTAAGTCATATGCAATAAATCTGAAACTTGCCAGCCATCTACAGCTACCAAACATCTTAGAGAAACGTCCTGTGTGAACCCAGGAAAGGGCTGGACTCCTTTTGCAGTGGGATAAGGACTACTGCTTGTACTACTTCACAATTTGAAAAGTTGCTAAGTGGTTTGCCAGGCCAAAAAAGGGGTAGTTGCTCACCTAGTAGGTGAGAGGAAGTGGAGTAGACACCAGGGGAAGCCAGCTGGTGAGGTACAGGCTGAGGAACACATGAGGGACATAATAAAGGCTTCTGCTGCACAGAGGTAGAGTGTGCTTCCCAGGTAAGAGCTGCATAAAACAAAACTTATTCAAGCTTGGTAACATCAAATCCCAAAGGCAGAATAAATGGAAGACCTTGAGGGCAAAGGGGGATTGAGAGGTAGGAGGTGATGTGATTGCTGAGGCAGCTGGGTATGTAATAAATAGGATAAAAACATAAGTGCCTATTAGCGTCCAAGGGGAAGGAAGCAAGAAAGCAGAGGGAGATCTGATCTTCTGTGGTGGGTCTTCTGTCTGAGTTGCACTGAATTCTCTCTTAGCTTTTACTGCAGGGAAGAAAGGTGGAAGAGGAAAAACACTGATAGAGTCTTTCTGCAAAATGTGTTTCTACTTCAGTACATCAGAACAAAAAAAGATTCAATTCTTCATGTGTCAGGTCATATATACCTGGGCAACTCCTTGCCAAAGCATGTGATGTCTGTAAGATGTCTGTACGAATTCCAGGGGAGTCTGAACAAACATTTGGAGGAGGGATCCATTGCTGGGAGGGAAAGGGGGGTTGCTGATGAGACAAACCACATCAAGCTCAGGAAATCCACTCTGCTGAAAATATTTGAAAGCTGTGTAAATGTTAGGGAGGAGATATTTTATCTGTTTGCCACATTCTTGTTTTACCTTTGATATCCATTTATTGCCATTTTTGGAAAAGAGCTTTTGAACTCCGATCTGAGCCAGCACAGTCTCACTGGCATCCCTAGGTAGGATTTTCCTTACTGTTGGGCAAGCAAGCTGATGAATTCTTAACAAAAATAATCCGAGGATAAAAATCGAGCAACTCTTGCCCCTCTCCCCTCCTCAGAGAACCAATTTTAATGCAGTAGCTGTTATTGCCAAGAAGCACACATCTCTGATCCCCATGCATCTCTTCTAGGGTTAATGTTGATTGGTTAATTGTTGATTGTTGGTTAGTGCTTGCACAGCTCAGTGCCTTGAGATCACTGCCTTCGGAATCCAGGCTCAAGAAATGCCTATGATAGCTTTCAGTGGGTGATAACAGTAAGCCAAGCAGGCAAAGCTTGTCCAGATTTGTGCTTTACAGCATTAAGTGCACTCTTGATATCAATAAATAAGTAGCCATGGAATGAAAGCACACACTGTTACAGATTCTCCAAAGCTGTGCTGGCTACAGGCAGGTTTGGAAGCAATTTGTTGATATTGCTGTACATCAACCTACTCTTACTTGTACTAGAGCTGCTCTTGTATTTTTACTCCCAATTCCGATTCTCAGTGTGGGAGTTACTAATTCCTATAACTTGGATGCCATTTTTCAAAGGTTAGCTGATAAAAGTTGACGGGAGTGGACCTGTTTTGTACCTCTAAAGCTTGGTATCACTAAAAGGGCTGTTGATTTGATTCATTTCATGACTGGCCAAGATACTAAAACAAAAGCCATTGCTGCAGAGCACCTATCAGGCTGTTGCAGTGGAAAAATGTGCACCAAGAATATTCAGTACTAATTACTAGGAGATAAGTATGGTAATGAGTGACTTGATATTTTCAGAAGACAAGTTACTATGCAGTTTCTGTTGAATTCAACAAAGTGCTACTTGTCTCTGAAGATCTTTTCTTCAGTTATTTGTAGGCTGAAGTTTTGACAGTGATGTTTACACAGCACTGACGTGAGAATCTGCAGGTTTTATAATTGTGTTGCTTGTGAACTTCACTGCCAAGTACACTTGCTTTGTAACTTGGGCAAAGCAAAAGTCCAGAAGAAAGGTATGGTTCAGGAGGGCTGAGCATGAGCATGACAGAGGCAGAGAGAGTAATGTGGGATGGTACTGTACTGTTTTCTTACTCTGTGGTTGTCTTTGGAGTTTGTTTGAACACTTGCCCAAAGAGCACCCATAAATACTTGTGGGAAGTTCTCCTTTTGGCCAACAGTGTTGCTATTTTACTGGCTAATGAAAATCTGCTGCATCTCTTGTCAGTGAGATCAAGGGATACTCGGCTAAAGTAGTCCTTCAACTTTCCTGTTTAGACAGGGAGATTTAAGAGTATCCTGAATTAGATGGGGTTGTGGGGTTTAACTTTTTTAAACTACTCTAAGCTTATATGGGGAAATTGTCTTAAGAAAAATAGTTATTGTAGAAAAATTTAGGCCAGTCAAAATGTATTCTGGGATTTTATTACAGCTTTGCATGATAAATTATTATTATTAAGGAACTTTATTTGGTAGCTTGAACCGTAGCGTGCCTGTTTATTTTCTTGTTATTTCTTCTGTTTTACTTCAGTAAGCTCAAAGAGGTGATTGAATATTTCTTGATTTATTGAAGGATAGAAATACTTAAGATGATAAGACATTAGAAATAGCTCATGATTAAGATTACTCATTATTTACGTTATGGTCTTCATTTTCTTTTGCCAGTGCATTCCAAAGCTTTCACTTTTTTAGGCTTTTCAGGCTTAGTCACATGAGCTTCCATGACTTTCGTAGTTTTTCTTAGCAAGGTGATTGTTTTGTTAAAAGTAAGATTAAACAAGAACAAAATGACTGCAATTTGTCATTGTAATGGAGAGATTTCTTGGCCGTGTCTAATTCCAAAATGACGGGAGAGAAAAGTTTAATACCTTCATGGAATTAGTTTTAAAACCTTGAAGAGGTTGAATGAAAACACAAACACTTTCTTTGACAGATGTAAATTGTAAGTAATTGTTTGTAGAGTGCTTCAATACTGTAATGGTTGTGTAGGCCTTCTAAGTGGTTAGACAAACATAGGTGGGCAAACAAAAGAATGAGAAAATAAACCAAAACTGGGTGATGCTAAGAAAATACAGTGAATAGATAGAATTCCAGGCTGAGGTGGAGAGTAAGCTGGTGAAGCGTCTGGAGAACAGGGCTTATGGAGGAGTGGCTGAGGGAACTGGGGCTGTTTAGCCTGGAGAAAAGGAAGCTCAGGGGAGATCTTCCCACTTCCTCCAACTACCTGAAAGGATGCTGTAGCAAGGGGGATGTCAGTCTCTTCCCACAAGTAGCAGGTGATAGGACAAGTGGAAAGGGCCTCAAGTTGTGCCAGTGGAGGTTTATATTGATATTAAGAAAGATTTCTTCAGCAAAAGGGTTGTCAGGCATTGGAACTGGCTGCCCAGGAAGGTGGAGCCTGTGGTTAAGTCACCACCCCACTTAAATACTACATCTTTAAGTAATTCAAAGATGTGTAGATGTGGCACTTGAGGGCAGCTGTGGCCCTGTTACCTTAATGGTTGGACTTGGTGATCTTAAAGGTATTTTCCAACCTAAACAATTCTCTGAGTTTTTGTGGCTCCCTGATGGATGTGTGGAGATGCTGGGTTACAAGGTCGCTCTCCAACTTTGTTCCACCCACTCACTAAAGGTGTGGAAAACTCCAGGGTGTGGCAGGATCTCTGTGTCAACTAGGAGTGCTGTGCACCGAAACTACTTAGTACTGGGTTGCCTGAGGGGGCCTCTGGGAGACTATCAATGGTAGGAGTGATCCTATTGATGCTTTCTATAAAGGCCAAATGCAGTTCACACAGCTAAATGTTGCTACTGGGACAAAAGTAGTGGATCAGGAACATTCACTGCTCTTTGTAATATTCAGGAGCAAATGTAAATGCCAATGATTAATATGCCTGCAGCATTTCTTTGGTTTGGAACTTGAGATCACTCAGACTGCGCTTTGTCCATGTGCTATAGCTCCCTTTGATAACAGCCAAAAGATGTGTAATTTTAACTTTCACCATTATGTCTTGTTTTCTTTCCCACAGCTGTAGGAAAAGTGCTTTCTTTATCAAGGGTACTGAAAAAGAAGACAAATTTTTGTGGGTTTTTTATCCTCTCATTTTCATCATAACCATTTCCTTTAGTAGCTAATAATATTTAGTATTTATTTCAGTGACTTACATAAATCTCAAATGCATAAACCAGCAGCATCCTTTTTTTTCTACTGGCTTTTCTTGTGGGAACTTGTTGAAATGAGCCATCTCATTGAAAAGCTCCATTCCTGGAATGAGGACTGTCATGTTGTTCTTCAGGTGGTGCAGTAAGAATAATTTGGAGGCCTGTCTGCTTTGATTAGTGAATCAGGGAGGATATCTG
The DNA here is from genome assembly GCF_028554395.1 of Pezoporus wallicus. Lineage (NCBI taxonomy): Eukaryota > Metazoa > Chordata > Aves > Psittaciformes > Psittacidae > Pezoporus > Pezoporus wallicus. The sequence continues at coordinate 1,075,062 of NW_026641917.1, read as the reverse complement.
TTCCCCCAAAAGTTTTATGGTATTTTGGAGAGCAAGCTTTTGAGAACTTACCTTGTGCTTCAGGTATCCATCAAGTCTTGCAGCAAAGTCTTTTGAAATTACTGATGTGGATGCTGTTGTTGCTGTACAGTTTCTTGCCAGATTCATGTTGAACTTCGACTTGGGGATACAACAGAGCATAGGAGGATCCTGGTAGGAGGAGGACAGTAAGCGCTCTGGCTGGAACGATAGGTCTTAATTTTTTGGCACCTGTTTTGCAAGTAGGACAGCAAAAGGCAGCGTGGTTCATGGTCCTTTTCTTTGTCAGAGTTGTCAAGTCGCATCTCCCGTCTCTTCTTCCCTTCCCAGTCTCTTAACTCAAACCAGACACTTTCTGTGTGGGATAATGAAGAAAGGATATAGCTGTCTGTGCTGTCTACTGTTTGCAGTTCTTTCCACTGTACCCACTTGCTCTTTGAGTCAGTAAATCCTTTTGATTTTGTCAGGTGGCCTCTTACATGGAAACTTTCTTCAGTGTCTAGTCTCTGTGGCTTATCTCTGGAAGCAGAACCCAGAAAGAGGTTTTACAAGCTTGGTGTCTTACCCTTGTTTTGTTAAAATACTTGTGTATTTTTAAAACCATGGCGCCAAAGGAGAGAGGCTTATATTAAACAGTGCTGATATTATCTGGAAGATTTTAATTCATGTTGCTTTGCAGATCATTCTTGGGCTAAGGTCTGGAATTAACAAGGTGAAAGAAGAGATAAAGAATTACATTAAACTGGGTACAGGGTCTGTGTCTTACATATCAAACATTCTCTCCAGTTATAAAAGGACCTGCTCACACTGGCACCAGGGAGGAAAAGACCCCTCTGACAAACACGCTTTCTATTTGGCGTATATGTTTTGGCCTTTTTTTGTGTGTAGGTTCCCAGTCAGAGCCTGTGAGATGCAAAAAAACAAAATCCTTGGAGGGTTTTGCATCTGGTTAAAGGAAGAAAAAAGCCTCTGTCTGAACCTTAAATTGCAACAACTGGCTGCCCCAAGTTCGCCCTGCACTACAATGTGAAGTCTATTGTACAGCAGAGTAATAGAAACACATCTGGATTTTTTCCCATTGGGAGTGATATGGATCTCATTAATAGCAGCTTTGTAATCTGTCTGTAACTGTTTTTCAGTAAGTGGTAATAGATTCTGATGGTAACGATTATTATTTTAATTTTTTTTGTATACATTGTACAAATGCACATCACATGTCAGTACCTGGGAGCACCTAAAGCTGCATTATCATTATCCTCTTTCACTTGGTGTAAGTAAAAAAAGCTTATTCTCTGGTCAGATGAATTACACTGCTTTGACTACTAGACAAGCTTGAAAACCACACAACTGTTTCTTGAACAACTTCCTACAAGAAGGAGCATGCCAAGGTAAATTGTTTAGGCATTAGGAATTTGTGCAATGGAGAACATTTCCACCCTCACCGTTTTGGCTTTTTAATAAGGATGTCCATCTTCTGAATGGTGCAAATTATGGTGTGGATTCCAGCCAAAAAGCCTTGTCCAGTTTCAAAATGTTCAGAGAGAGCTGTGCTTGCCCAGCATTGCCCATGCTTCCAGTCCCTTTTGCTGCAGATTTTATGCTTGTTTCTAGTTCGTCTCTTCCTGTTTTCTCAACAGAACTGTCACTCGATTTGGTATTGTCATTGCTCTGCCAGTTTTTGTGGTAAACTCAGATTGTCATGACTTAGAAAAAAAAAACTTTTGAAAATATCTGACAGAAAATTCTAAGAAACATCACAGTGGACTATCTGTATGATTGTCTTTAAGCATCAGTTTATTTAGTGCTCAATGAAGCTGAACAATTTATTTCTTGTCTTTATTTCTTTGCATTTAATTACTGCCTGTCTTATGCGCTGGAGGCAACTGTTGATGCAATGGCTTCTACAGACTTTTTTTCCCTTACTTTTACTGTTTTGCTTTCATTTCCTGTTTGTGTCTGAAAGCAGACTTGTCTTTTGCCTGCATTTTCATTGGGGAGGCTTTCTCTGAAACACCTTAAAGTCACTGTAGGGACTTGCATTGATGAGAACTGCAACCTACAAATATTCAGTAATAATGAGTCAGGACAGCAAATGCATGCAGTTTAAAAATAAGGGTTTCTTTTTATTCTTCCTCAGGTTTCTGAGCCTTTATTAGTTATTGAGGTCTCATTTCAACTGTAAGGCTAGGAAAATATTTTAACGTGAAAACTGAGGTTCTCCCAGGAGTGTGATAAGAGGAACTGCATCCCATACAACTTTCCAGAATATTGCACTACACGTAAGAAAATCAGAAGAGCTGACAAGACCTCTGTTGATGCTAAGGTGTGTACTTCACAGCAGATTAATAATTTCCATGTAATCTTAACAGGAAGTTTTTGTCTAGGTTCTGGAATGGCATTGATCATTCTGGAAGTGTCTGAACCTTAAAAAAAATAAAGACTTTTCTTTCAGAACAACCTTTTTTCTTTCAGTAAAGATGCTTGAAACATTGACCTTTCTTCTGCCAGCGTCCTCACTCTAGTAAGACTTAAGCAGGAAAATTTCCCCAAGCAGATTTTTGACCTGGAGCAGTATGCCAGAGGTGAAGGAACATCAGGCATTCAGGAACTGAACGAATTACAAGGTCTAGTCCCCTGCTTATGCAGACACCAAATCATCCAGCCTCTTCCATAAGCTGACCAGGCTTCACCTCAAGTCATTTGTTTTGCACTTTCCTGTCTTCCTTGGCTTCCATCACAAGGCTGTTTTGGAGCTTACCCATTTTAAATGGGTTAATGACCTTATTTTTGTCTTCAGCTGGCTGTACCATGATCAGGTCATACTCATTTGTCTTTTGTGCCTATTTGTTTCCATATGCTGGATGTTGACAGAGCAGTCACATCTGTTCTGTGCTTGTGCTTGTCCATGCCAAACAATATCTGCATTTCTGGTTTAGCTGATGGTACCATCATTGTGCCCATTGTGCCTTACAGATGTACCAATTTCTTTTCAGCTTTCGTGACATCCGTACACAGAAATTATATGTGTTTTTTGTTCTAGATGGAGGAATTAAGTATTCCAGGCTCCTTCTGCAGTGGCATTAGTGCTTGTTATGAAAGCCACTAAAAATTTCACTCTTCCCTTCAATACTTTGAAATCTGAAAATTTGACTGATATAGTAGGATACCCTCAAGATAGATACAGACATTAAGTAATGTCTTAGGAGGAAACGGGGTCAGAGGGTTTTGAAACAGTGAAGCGCAATTTGTTGTGCTCTATCATAAGATTGCCGGCATCTCAGGACAGTGAAACATGCCAGTGGTGGCAGGGATGAGCAGTGGGTGGGAGGGTTGCTGACAATGGCGTGGTTGTGGATTAGCTTTTCTCTGCAAGTAGAATAAAGAGATAGTTTTATGGAAGCAAAGGGCAATCACTGCTTTTTAACAGACTGGTTAAAGAAGAGCTATATTTAGAGATAAAGAAAGAAAGAGAACAGGTCAGTGATGGAAACTGCCCCATCATCTGCAGTCGTCTGGAATGTATGTTAGATCTTCACCAGAAAAATCAGATACCCTGCCTTTTGGGAGTGCAACATTGCACAGCAGCAATTAGCCTAGATGACTGCTCTCCTTTTTCATTAGAAACAGCAGTCTCCTTCCTGACCCAGCAGAATGTGAGCAGGAGCAAAATTCTGCTAAACTTTGGCCAACTGTCAGAATTGCTGGCTGGCATCTTCTGTGTGAGCTAACACTTTCTGCAGGGAGAAGGATTGGACCTTTTCTCCTTTTCTCCTGATCTCATTTTTTATTTGCACGGGAGGCTTTGAAAACTCAGGCAGTAATTACGATCTGCTTTTTGCTCACCTTCATCATGTTTCCAAATACCATGTAATCACGTCTGTTTGGCTCAGTGCTCCCTCAGAGGCTTGAACACCCCACCTGGCTTTTGGTAGGAAAAACTAGCTGTAATTCAATCTTACATCTTTGACAATAACCCATGAAAAACAAACTATGACATTGAAATGATGTTAGGAGACTTGCTTTTAAACTAACATCATTCTACATTGTCTAGAAGTCAGCTTTTCACCCTTGCATAATTGTGTTTTGGTATTAGAGGGTTCGGTGAACAACGGCAAATTTTGCACGTTGTCTTATATGCTGCACCGTGAGGCAGGTCAGGACAGAGTTTCTGCCTTGTCTGAATTTTATAGCTTTTTTTTTTTCTTTCCCAAAAGGAAGCCAACCTTTAAACCAAGCTTCTTGTTATTTTTGTGTGTGCATCTGTGGATTTTGTCTGAAATGTTTGGAGAATCAGTAGGAAAGTCTGAGGATTTCATTAAAGAAGGCGAACTGATTTTGTGTTTCTAATATTTACAGTTTATCTCAAAACTTTCCAGTTCCCATAAAGATTATTTGCATTGTATAGGTAAGCTGTTCAGGGTACCCTGTTGGACTTCATGCCTGTCAGAACATAGTCAGCTACCAGGAAGGACTGAGCTGATATTAAATTAGTCTTTGATTTTGTGTGTTGGTGGTGCGTAAGCCCAAGATGTTAATGACTGCAGAAAGGTTAAACTTTACGTGTCTTCCTGTTTATCACAAAGATGCAGGGTACAAACAGAAAGCAGTTTTGGCAGGCAACAAGCTTGCAAAATCCATGTGCTGCTTGTCTACAGTTGTGTTTGTAGTGCAATTTGATTACCGTATACGAAGGTAAATACATAAAAAGCACAAGGAATCTGAAGCTCTTGATTCCCAACTGCAGCAGACTGTAGCTTTGGTATATGGTCACCTCCTAGCAATGTCAGTGCAGTGTAAAAATGATTTTAAAAGAAGACCTTTGCAGAGCTTCAAAACTTCATCTGTTTCATTTTCCCTCTGAAAAGCAGACACAGCTGCGGATAACCTGTGCTAAATAGATGTAAACCTGTTCTTAAAAATAAGACAATAAAATCAGAAACCATTGTAGGTGATGCAAGTTCTGTAACCCATGTCCAGGCAATAGATTTCAATGTGCAGTAATGCTAAGCATAAGAAACCTCTTACTAATGCTTAATTTAAGTTTCCTTTGCTGCATTTTAGGCCGAGGGCTACTACTTCTATTTGCCAGGGATATGGAGATATTACCTTTCTCTTTTGCAGCAGCCTTGTAATATTTAACGGCTTATTCTGTCTTCTTTCAGTTTTCTCTTCTTTAGACTAAAACAATTAATTTCTTTCTAGCTGTCCTCAGACATCACATTTTCTAGACTTTAGATCTTTTTCACAGCTTTCCTACATCGTTTTTCCAGTTTGTTCACAGTTTTTTTGCATGGGGCCCAGAACCAGACATGGTCCTTAAACTGATGTTATCAGATCTTGAATAAAGTGAAATACTTAACGGGTTTTACAGCTGTGATAGTTACATTTTTCAGTTATGATAGGATGTTTATCTTTTCTGCAAAAGCATGACAATGTTCTGTGTATGAACCACAGTGCGGGGTATGGAGGCCCTTTAAGATATGTTGGAGCAGCTGGTCTGGCTCTAAATAGAGCAGTGAGCAGGCAATGGGGAAATTTCTGCAACACTGAGTTTAAACAACCTACTAGGTGATGGAGAGCAGAGAGGGCAAGAAGGCTGATGGTGCTCCAGAGTGCCTTGAAAATACAGAGCACTCATGCCCAGGAGAGGAGACTGGGGTAACTGCTACATGGCTTGTGGGTGGGTAGAGTGTTTTATGGTCAATGAATATTACCTGCCCCTTCCTTTTCTTTGCTTATGGAATAAAGTAATTTTTTTTCAGTGGCTGTGGCATTTACTCTCTTCTCCTATCAGAATAACTGTGGTTTACATCTCATGGTCCTTCTTGCAGAGCTGCAAAGGAACAAGTGGTTACACCAGCTCAATAACAGACAAAAGCCAATGGTAGAGTTATTGGGAAAGGGCAGGGAACAAAGCAAAGCGGTGTTGTACTGCTGCCTAATTCAGTGGCATCTATACAGAGAATGGTTAAGTTGTTGAGGACTTTTCAGCCTGAAAGGAATAACTGTAGGTTCACTCAGGATCTATAGGCAGGAATAGCATGGAAGAAGATGGATAGGGATCAGTGTCTCAGTGTCTCTTCCAAAAGAAGAACAAGGGGTATGAAATGGCAGTGGTAGGGTGCACTGACCAACCATTCCTCAGTGCTAAGTTGCCTTTACCATATTCACAAGAATCACAGAATTGTTCAGGTTGGAAGGGACCTTTGGAGATCATCTAGTCCAGCCTTTGATTTTATTTTAGCCCATATATGCAGTTTGCTAAGATCAACTTAATTTTTGGCCTGATCTCTATGTTAAGGTAGATTTTCTTCTTGCAGCCATCTGTGGTTTGGCTCCTTTGTTTGCTGATTTAGGAAAAGAAATATTTTTGTTATAGGATGGGGTTAATCCTTATTAATGTGGTTTCTTCAATTTTTCAGCTGCTTGAGGAATCTTTGAGCTGCTTGGATTTTTGACAGAGGATTAATGTCAATGAGAAATGTGAAATCAGGGCATCACAAACCTCCTCACTCCTTATGCTATCATACCATGCTGCTCCCCAGAGAAAGGGAGGCAAGGGAGAGAACATACGTCTAAGTCTTAACTAGGGAAAAAAGAAAAGGTTGTTTTGGGTTTTCTCTCCATGTTTTTATAAATGCTGCTCTCAGAGCTAATTATTCAGTGCTAGAGTGCTTTGGCCATTTTATTGACAAAATCGGTAGATTTTGTGCCTTGTGTCTAACCATGGATGCTTTTGAGCATAAGCAAACACAAGAAAGGAGTCACACCAGAACAAATAAGTCATTCTTGAGGGGGGAGGGTTGGTGGGTTTTTTTAATGCCCTTTTAGAACTGTGATGTGCAGGTTATGTACAATATTGGGCTCCAGCACCATCTGGGTTTTTTCCTTCAGCTTCCAGTTTTCCATTGCTGCTGATTCTCCCTAAGAATGAAATAAATGGGCAGGGTGGCTTAAAAGGGGAGGGAAGGGGAAATGGGGAGGAAATACCTGAGAAATAAGCCCACAGTGGAGCTTAGTGGCTGCCAATCTGCCTTTACTTAATGTCATAATTTGTAGAAACATGATGCTGCATCTCCTCTACTCTTTCAGGGACTTGGCCTTATCTTCCTCCTCCTTATTAAAGCTAAAGACTATCAATCAGTTTATTTTGCTTTCTTTCTGGTCAGGTATATTCTCTTCTACACATTTATGTATTAATTGCTTTGAAAGCAGCAGGTAGGAGTAAGGAGCATATTCCAGTCAAGATTTAAATGTCTGAAATTGTTCAATAATGAATAGTGGAGGCACTAATCTAGAATTTGCAAGATGCTGTGGGAAGTTAGTGCTGCTGATGTTGAATGCCTCAGCACATGTCAAAGAGGGGTAGCTGTGAATGGATCTTTGTATCAAGAGCAGAATGGAAATGGTTAGAAAACTTGGCTGAGAAGCTTCTGTTCAACCTTCCAGGTAGAAATGGTTTGGGGTCACAAATCTTCTTACTTACTGTGGAGAAAATAACTGGAAACATAATTTTTTGTTGTGTATGCTGGAATCCCGTAGGCACAAATATCTGTCTACTTCCTTGTCCACATAGATTCCTGTTAAAGAATAGTTTTCTGGCAGTGCTCTTCCTTTCGCAGTGCGCAGTGACAAATTGTGTTAGAGATTTTACTAATGTCTTTATATAAAGAACACACACTTGAGAGCTGGGAGACATCTAGACTGTAATTTGTAATGAATATATCCAGCGTTTAGTCTGTTTAGATGTATTTTGTTGTTTTATCAGAGTTGCCATTCAAACTAGAGATCTAAATGCTTGGCATTTCTCTCCCAAATCATGCAGCATGTGCCACAGCCACCCAAATATCTCATCTTTTCAAGGCTGTCATGTGCTATGAGGTTGCATTATGTCTGTTCTGGAATTTGGGGTGTTGTAGACAGGAAAAGCCTAAAATTTAAGTCTGAAGAATCAAAACTCTCCTTTGATGTGCTGTTTGGACATAGAGCACAAGCCTATTTCAGGTCTGCAGCTGTGGTTGTAGGTGGAGCTAACCTGCCCTTAGGAAGCCATGACAGATGACTTGGATAAAGTGCAGCATCATGTATGCAAGCTGCTCAGTGGATACAACATTTAACATCATTCAGAAACATTTACTTTTTCTGTTTGACAAACTCCCACATATTCCTTGGAATGTATTTTAGGTGCTCTGCAGAAAGCATTCCCATGGCCTGTTTGAGGCATATCCTGGTATGTCCTGAAGGACCCTAGAATATGCCAGATGGGCTTCATAGCCAAGGCAGAGCAGCCATGCTCCTGGAGAGGTCTGGCAGACAGTATTTCCCTGTCACTGCTGGACATCGGTTCTGCCCGCTCTGATTTATTGAGGTGGCAAAGTGCTTTTCATAGATCATGCATGAGCTTACGGCATTCATGATTTCTTAACATTTCCCAAATGGAATTACCTTCAAGATTTATGGGAGCTAAATATCCTCTAATTTGCTCCTTTTTTCCCCATATGGATATAATATTTCCCCCAAAACTGTTCCTCCCCCCTCTTAAATGAAGCAGAAGTATGAATCAAAAATCAGTTTCCTTACCTGTGTGTACATTAGCGTTAAATATAACAATAGGTGGTCCAAGGCTATATTGTGTTCTTTGCTAAAAAAAAAAATCCTTACGTTTACTTGTAGTAAATACAGTAAAAAGGCCAATGGTCACTTCACCCCTCTTTTTGGACATCACTTTGGTCCCCTGGTCATCAGATGCAGAAGGGACACCACAGAGCATGAGATCAGTCCTGCTAGTGCTTCACGTGATCTGGGGGACTCCAGGGAGTCCCAGGAGGATCTGACTTTCCTTCTAGTTTAACCAGGCACGTTGTGAGGGGGAATCTGCGTTAGGGACAGACACTCCATACTCCATAGGACAATAAACTAGCTTATTCTGCTGTCTGACTTGCAAACAGGAGAGTTAATTGCATCTATAAATAATACCAACTTCTGAGTTGAGTTAGGCCTCACCTTACAGCATGTACCACCTTTCTCATGCTCTTTGAAAAGGTGAACTGTCTATATTTTTTTATTTACATTGCACTACTTTGTAGCAGTATTGTAGGGAATCTTCTTGATTCTTGAGAGGAGAATGAAACTTGTTCATATATGTATTTTCTGATCCAAGTTCTTCCTGAAGACCACATGTCACAGCAGCAACCAGAGCAGCTTTGTGACCTAACAAACCAGCCCAAAGGTGCTGGTCACTGCCAGGCCTTACAATCATTCTTCACTGCAGCTGCTGCTTAGGGAGAAAGGGGAACGTTCTGTGGGGCCTGGCTTCTGGCCTGTGCTATTATTTCAAGTGGTAGCTGTAAAGGAAGAGCTGTGAACATCTGTGCTGTAGCCATTCAGGTTATAAAAGCTCTTGCATTGTAGGAGAATCCTTCAAAGATTCCTCATATTGATTCTGGAAGAAGGTGGAGATAAGTCATAGAATCATAGAATAGTTAGGGTTGGAAAGGACCCTGAGATCATCAAGTTCCTACCCCCCTGCCATGGGCAGGAACACCTCACACTAAACCATATCACCCAAGGCTCTGTCCAGCCTGGCCTTGAACACCGCCAGGGATGGAGCATTCACAACCTCCCTGGTCAACCTATTCCAGTGCTTCATCACCCTTACAGTAAAGAACTTCCTCCTTATATCTAATCTAAACTTCCCGTGTTTAAGTTTTAACCCCTTGTCCTATCACTACAGTCCCTAATGAAGGGTCCCTCCTCAGCATCCCTATAGGACCCCTTCAGATACTGGAAGGCTGCTATGACGTCTCTGCGCAGCCTTCTCTTCTCCAGGCTGAACAGCCCCAACTTCCTCAGCCTGTCTTCATACAGGAGGTGCTCCAGTCCCCTGATCATCCTTGTGGCCCTCCTTGGAGACCCCTGAGTATAACAAAATGCTTATACTTAAGTGCAGCAAGGTGCTTGAAAAAATGCTGAACAAATTTGTCAGGTTATTGAAGTTTTTAGGATATTTTCAGACTATTATTGTATCCTGGGGTTGGTTGGTTTGTTGTTTGGTTTGGTTTTAAATAGACCTTCAGGTATTGGTGGTTTTACTTAAGATCGTCAGGAGCTCAAATATATTTAACGCATCTTTCCCACTTTTTCCCAGGCAAATCTACATAGATCCTTTAGTATCCTCAGCTCTGGAAAACATTTCTTTCCTTCTGGATCAGCTATGTAATCTGTTCATCCTGCCCTTACAGTTATAGATTATCTTATTAAAGATTGCATGAGTGGATGTGAAGTGCTATGCATGGCTGGCTTTGAGTCTTCTTATTCTGTTAAATACCGTTGGTCTTTCTTTCCCCTCCCAAGCTCTGATTTACTGGGCATCTGTGATAGAACTATACTTCAAGCAGTTTGTAATTTGGAATTTATTCCATCCTTTCGTCACTGTGCTGCTGTCTGAAATTGTTGCTCTGTACTTGGCTGTGGCGTAGTGCAGGTGAGTTTATCTTAAATCAGGTAGTTCAAGTCCAAAAGTTATCTGATTGCAGTACCATGGAGTTGCACACTCAGTGCAAAAACAGCCTCGAGGGAGGGTTAAATCAATGCATTACATCTATCCTGTTATAGTACCTAGGTTAGTCAGGCTGTCCTTATTTTAGACACCTGTACCTTGCACTTGCAGTGTGGTTGTAGTGGAGATGTACTCTCTGGCTCTGAACATGCAGTAAGTACATTCCTTTCTTCATTTTCATAGCACAGTGTGATTGATTTTGATCCAGAGCATCCCTCCTACTGTTTTGATATGATTGAATGAACATAGTATTAGCATATTTTCTAGCAATGATCTTCATACTCGAAAATGATTCCATGTGAAAGTTGATATTTTTGCAGTTTCTCTTGCGAATCATTTCCTTCTATCTGGCCACTGTACTAATTGTTTCTAGAAAAGACACATTTTTAGTAGCTGCTGTGTTTGTCTGTTGAGGGTGTAATTAGGATAATGTATTCTCATAATGACATGGTTAAGAAGGACTAGTTCTCTTCCTTTGTAAGTGATTTTGGATAAATCACAACTGTTTGGTTTGGCAAGGACCTCTCTTGAGTCATTTATATGATAATGAATGCAGAAGAAAACACCTACATCTGTACTGAATTTCCCTTCTCTGTAAACTGAGTGCTGCATCATGATCTCCTGAAATGTTTCCTTTCTTGCGTGTGTTACAGTGACTGCTCTGTGTGTGCATGATTGAGGCAGAAGCAGCCATGAGAGCAGATAACCCCAGCCTTGCTCTCCACATGCATTCACACCTGCGCAGAGCAGCACACATGAATGTAATCAACAATATAAAGGCAACTCCACACCCCTTCCTCAGATATTCTTATAGACAGCACATAAATTGGCTCGTTCTCACAAATCTGAAAGTTAAATGGCCTAAAGTCTGGTTGCAATTTACAACTTACTGTATCTAAATTAATAGCCAGACAATAGTGGAGAAGTTCTAAGTTGTTGAGTGGAAGTGATTGCCAGGCTCACAACTTGAGTGATTTGGGTATTCTCATGGCACAAATCCTGACAGATTTCTTGAGTAAAAGTAAAATCCTTCATATTTTTGCCAATGAGAATGTAGAATCAGCACTTAGGAATGGATTCTCTCAACCTCCCTACAGAAATTTATCGTTTATACTTCGGGAGTTAATTTCTCTCTCATTTTGGTTTTCTCAGGTTCTCGAAGCCGGCACCAATGTTCTTGGATGATTCCTTCAGGAAATGGGCTCGTATCAGGGACTTTGTACCCCCCTTTGGAATTAAAGGACAAGGTATGAGAAAACTGTGAAGTTGTTGGAAAAGAAGGTAGTTTTGCAGATACTTGCCCCATCTTGTTCTTCCATTTTGAAAGTACAGGTGGTCCCTTTGGCTTGGGTTTTTTCTCCTATTTGAGAAAAATATTGTACATGTAGCTCTCAGAAACACAGAAGGGTTTTCACAGCTGGAACATAGACCTCAGAGGCTGGTCTTAGGGGTGATGATTACATGGGGAGAATCAGTGCAACAATGGTAATTTAGGCCTACCACCATATTCTGGCAGAAGCATTTTGACTCTGACTGCCGTAGCATCTTTGCTGACTGTAACAGAAAGTCCAAACTGATTTAAAGTACTGTTAAATCAGTAATCCTCTAAAAAAGAGGAAGGACTCCTCTTCCTGAGTGTTAGAGCCTTAGGTTTGACCACTGATACAAACCTTCATTTTTTTTTTTTTATAGCATTTGGTCATGTAATTATTTTATAGTTGTGCTATTTGTTGACTTGTATAACAAATAGGAAAAATCTGTTCAGATGCTTTGATGATGACTTGTAATATGCCCTGTCCTCTGGGGACTGGACATGTCTGAAGTGTGGCAGCAAGGTCTGTGTCTCAAGTATGCCATGGGGAGAGCATGAGTGGTGCTGGTAGTGATGAGGTGGGAGCCAGTAGACCACCCAGCAGAAGATATGTTTTGCAGGTGCTACCAGTGGCCTCTCTGAGTGAGTGTAGTGGTGGAGGAGAAGGCTTATGTTCACTGCAGTGAACTGCTGCAGACTTCCTGAAGTCTGATATATTTATTGAAAAGTGCTCATGGCATTGCATCAACCTCCAAGGTTTTTTTCCCAGTGACACATTCAAGATTACAGATGGCCCCCATGGGAATTTAAATACCTGCTAGAGAAAGAACTGCAGCCACAGTAGGCTTGGGTCTGTATCTCTCCCTGGAAGCAGGTGTTGTCAGAACAATCTCTGATCAAATCAAAGGATCTACTGACAAATTTCTCTTGGCTTGCATCAATTCCCTTCTTTGTTTTGTGTATGTCCTTTCCTTGTCCAGTCAGTCTTTCGCAGCTCAATAGGCAACTAATTGCTGTCCTCTAAATCAGCCAGCAGTTTGCAACAGGGAAATAACAGTGGCAGCACAAGTGGAAGGCTGTGTTGGCCATAGCTGGGCTTGTGCCCTTCTAGGAGACACGCAAGGTGTACAAAGCTAGGGCAAGCTGCCTGACCAACGTGGAGGTGGGAGTTGCAGATTAAAGATGATGTAAGCTAGACCTAATAAAAATCGTTCTGTTAAACTGAATCCAAATGGAGAAATTCACCGAAAAAGGGGATGACGGAATGGCTCTGGCAGCCTTCTCCCTGGGTTTGGTGCCAGCTTGTATCACCACCGCAATGTTATGTAAATCTGATGTTTTGTATTGGATTTCCTCAGTTAAAAAGAGAAATGAGAAATTGCCATTATTTAAATGGCTGTGAGCTGAAGCCATGGGATGGAAACCGTTGAATGGGTTATTTTTTTTAATGCCCTCCTGGGACTGAATTTTGTGCCAAGTTTAAGTCTGGAGCAAGTTCTGTGTGTGGGAGGGTTGAATTATAAATCTCTGTAGCCCAGGATTTCTAATGGCTGTGCTGACAGGCTGTGAGTCCTAGTGATGCGAATGGCGCCCTTTCATGTTACACATCACTTGGAATTCTTGCATCAGTCTTTTCTGGCTGTCCCACGGGATGCATTCGGGCTCAGCTGAGTGATTGGATGATGGGATCAGCACCTCATTAGGGCTTTCAGTCAGGGCAATCTAATGATATCCAAACAACTGATCCAGGCAGGCAGCATGGAGCTCAGTCACGTGCTGGTGCGAGATGAAGACTATCAGAGCTGAGATGTGCATGGGAAAAAGAGTAGTCAGGGTGGCTGAGAAAGTGTAGCGAGATGCCTGTGTTGAAACAGATGGGGCAGAAGTTCTTCTTTGTGCATTATGAAGCCCCGTGACACCATCAGCTGGGATTTCTGACGTGCATCATACTGGGAAAGGCGGTCGGTGTTTATAGATACTGACTGCAGCTGGGTTGGTAATAGGAAGATTACCCTGAGAACTGCAGTGAATATCACCCAGTGTTTTTGAGACACTGTGATCTAGTCCAAGTGCAAAATGGACTTTTTTTTCTTTTTGTGTGTGTGTGAAATAGAGCTAAAAGATGAGCTCACTTTCAGTAATGATGCATGTTCCAAGAAACTTCTAGAAACTTATCTGTGGTAGCTTGAAAATGCTAAAGTTATGAAATCAAGAATTTCTTGAGAGCTCAGAGGCTAATACACCATTTCTGCTTTCCTAGTTCAAGTTTCTCTCTGTTCTTCAGACTTTCAGCTAATTTTTCCTTTGCTTTGTCTCTGAAAAAAAATGAGATAAATCCTTTTTTCATCCATCATTTGCTGTTTACTGGTCCAAGAAAGAAAATTTCAAAATTGCAATCTTTAGGGGAAAGCAGCTTTTGAGGAGCATTGTCTACTGAGCTGCACTAATTTGGAGTAACACGTCTGTATAAATTACATGTAAAAGAGTAGAAGTGGCTCAGAAATTTTCAGGGCAGGTCTACTGCTGTTTAAAGGTGATCATACCGAGGAGAAGGCAGTGCGCTGATCGTTTTGACGCAGTTCATCAGGGATCTTCATGTTCTTCAAAAATAATGTGATTGTAAAGACAGTTATTCCATCTTCAGATGCTTAAAAGTACTCAATATAGCATAGAAAGCTTAACAATGTTTCTTTATAAAAGAATGATTGCTACTTTTGTCCACTGGTCATTTTCTGGTTTGGCCATTAGCCCATGCTGTGGGGTTTGATGACCAGCGTCCTCCACTCTCTCCAAGAGCATTTGCGTGTAAAAGCCCTCAAGGTGAATATGGTTCTGAACATGAAAGTTTTTATAGACTTTGCCCGACACGATGGTGGTTCTGAAACAGACTGTTGCTGTAGGAATAACGCACATCTCATAACAGATTGAAAACTGCTGTTATCATTAGTTAACCACCTTAGTGATTACTTGTCTGCTAAAGAAGCGCAGGAATAAGCATGTGGTGACCCTACTACTTTATGAGCAGGACTCTCTGAGATGAGGCACATACTGGGAAGTCTTTTACAAATTCTTTTTGAACAGTGGTCTCTTAGTAACCTCTACAAGGTATTAGAAATAGATGAAGACTGCACTTACTTTAAAAAATGAGATTGTTAGTGCCTCTTTGAGCTTGCTGTCTCCTCTCCTACTATGTGACTTGACAGAATCTGGAAATGGGTTGTGCCACTGTGAGCACTCGGAAATGATAACTCCATCTCTATTAATAAATAAAATGGCTATCCTCTGGTCCTTAAGGCAATTGAGCTCATTGTTCAAACAGGTTCACTCCCTGCCCGCCCCCTCCAAGAGGGTGGCTATATCCAAGCTTCCTATCAAGAAAGGTCACTGGCCTGAATTAGCTTGTGACCTTATGAATGCGTGAGAATTATTGAGGGGAGGATATTTGGCCCTGCTGAAAACCATCAGGGACTGTGCTAATGTTTTAATAGTGCAGGTTCATGTAGAAGAGTGTGGGCCTATGCCCTGCTGCTGATTTGTTTATTAGTGTGTATGTAGCCAGAGCAGGGGGATGTCATTCAGGAACACAATGAAATTAGTCAACCTTAAGTTGTTGAGAAGACCAAACTGTAACAGAAGGTTGGAACTCCAAAAGCTACAAATGTCAAGATGTCCTGTGGGGGACAGCTCAGGCTGCCAAGTACCCTCCTATGTCCCAGGCTATTGTTTCGGCATTAACTGGGATGTTGGAGTGCCTCTCACATTTCACCATTTGTGAGGGTCTAATTTGCTTGTAGGAATTCTTCTCCCCCAGCACCCACCAGGCTTACTCCTGCAGCTTTTACACTTCAGATCAAGGAGACTGCAGCAATCTCAGGCTCTTGAATGAGTTGCATTAAGATTGTTTCCTTTTTATTGAAATTGAAATGTCTTCTTTTGTATTTGCACCCTTTTATAGCAGTGTTTCTATCAGCGTAACTTATGGAGGTATGAATATGCACATGTTGTACATATTGTTGCAGAGATTGTCTAGCATGTGCACTGCTTTTAGGGTTAAATTTGTCAATGAATAAGAAATGGAAAAATTGTTTATAGCATTACTGAGATTATTAATCCCAGAGGGCCTCCTCCCTGAATTTACCTCTGTAGCTATAGCAAAAGGAAAGAGTTATTAGGAGAAGGACAACAAACAAGACTGGAGAAATACCTGACTATTAATAGAATTTCTCAGTATATGTGGCTTAAAGAATATAAAAGGCTTTTCTAAGGAAAAGTAGCTAGTATCTGGCATCCTCTCTGTGTGATGAGGATGGGAGAGTTGAGTTGCTGCAGCTTTTTTTGAACTTAAGTGAAAACATATGGCACAGCATACACAAAAAAACTGAACAGACATGATCATGTAATATCTATTCCATGCAGTTAGTCAGTCATTGTGTCATTGCTTAGCAGTAATTATAGGTCTTCACTTCTATCTTTGTTCCTTTCAGATTGTTTTAAGCAGAGAGGCCCTGAATCAGTTTGTTATCAATTGTGATATTCATTTCTTAGGGAGTGACTCTCTTATCACCATCTTAAAATTTGCCTCTCACCAGGAATCTAGGAAGCAATTTGTCCCCTGTGGTGATACGAGAATATAAAGAACCATCTCTGGAATGTGTTCAAAAACTGTATAGATGAGGTCTTTAGTGACATGGTTTAGTGGTGGACTTGGCAGTGCTGGGGTAAAGGTTGGACTTGATGATCTTAAAGGTCTTTTCCAACCTAGTTGATTCTATGATTCTGTGTTTAAGTGCTACAGTTTTATCAAACATAGTATGTACATACTGGCCAGGAGACTTCATCTTTTCATCTGATACAAGAGGGGCATCTGGAAGTGGTGACACATTTGATGACAAAGAAATCAAGTCTTTGCCCAGAGCACCAATGCTAATAGATGCATTGTGCAATGGTTAATTGTGCTTGTACTTGGTTTTATTTGGATGTTTTCTTTTGTGTTAGTGCTTCTGGGAAGAACCGTGGTTCAGTGCTGCTTAACAGTGGTTTCATTAGTCTCATGGGGAAAAGGTCATTCATCTTCAGAGAAAATGTTGAATTTTCAGGCGTGCAAAATTTGGCATATCAAAATGTTATCAGGAAAAAATTCTCTTTTCAAGTGTGTTTTTCTTGCATAGCTTTTTCTTCCACATAAACTTTCTTGGCATGAGTAATGCTTTATCTCTGAGAAAACATAGTCACTCAGACATCACAATGGATATTTACAGCTGACTCAAAGAAAAACTATCAGAAAAGTAAGGCTTTTCCAACCTCTTCTTCCAGCCCTTTATAGAGGCTGGAGTATCACATGCAGACACCTTCACTACATTTGACTGGGCGTGCTTGATCATGAAGTGTCTCTTTTCTGCTTTTAATTCTCCAACCTTGTCTTTATTGTGTTAATTGTACTGTGTTGTACAGATGGTTTTCCTACTGTGAGCATTTTTTGTTACTCTTTTTGTGTTCTTACTTTAACAAACAAGCAAGCACAAGCATGTATAGCCTTTAGTTCTGCTCAGAGTAGGTATTAATACAAGATTGTTGTTTCTTCTTGAGTTTGAGGCAGATTTTTGAACTAGTTTCCACTAGAATTTTACATTTGACCAAAATTGGTAATAGTTACCATTATTACATGGGAATATAGCTATAAAAATGTGGCTGTTTCCCCAGGGAATCTAGCTGATGTTATAGCCTCAAGAAATTAAATGAGAGGTTTGAAGGGAAAAAAAAATCAGAAGTTTCAGAAGAGGTAGAGGATCGGCTTTTCGTTACTGAATAAAGCCTCTAATGTCTAAAGGGAAGTTATTGTGAATTTTGAAGTTAAATCAACTCTCACTCTTGAGCTCTCTTGATGAAAGTACAATCCTCCGATGCAGTCCCTTATTTCAGTCAAAATTGATGCTTTGCTGTTGAATGTGCTTAAAGAACAGTCTTCCTCCCAACCCACTGAAAAGGGAAAGGTGCCCTAAGGAGATCTCAAACCCCAAGTCTGCAGTTAATTGGGTGACTTCATATTGGAGTTCTTCCCAGAAGTGTCGAAGTGCAGTTGAAACATGAATATTATTCCTCTTACCTCCTAGAGAGAAGAGCAGGTCTTCTCTGGCTGTCATGATTTGAAGTGCACATCTTAATGCTCCTGCAAGGGTCAGAATTAAAAATCACTGTAGTAGTTACTGAGGTTTTTGGCCTTGAAGACAGCGCTTGGATATCTGTGAAGTGGCATCAAAAATGCAGAAACAAGGGTAAGAACAGCCCTCCGTAACAACTGTGTTTATGCTTCTGCTTGTCTTTGAACAGCACATTGTGAATCTTTCAAGGACCATTTTCATTTGGCGTGAATTAGCCTGTTTCTACAGGCTTTATTGCTTCCTGCGCATCAAACTTAAGTTTGGATCAAAATGGTTAATGCATGGCTGATGCAAAACGTTGCCCATTTTTTAGAGTAATTGATTTTTTAAATTGATGTTCCAACTTTCCAAGCCATGGGATTATGTTGGGAACTAAGCTTGTATTCTGGAAAAACAAACTCTTTGGTTGTGAAGAAAAGCTTGGGAAAAAAAATCCCTGAAGGCTCCAAAACTACGATGTAAATGAAGTGTCCAATTGTTACGTATTTTATTTGTATCTTGTTATAAAAAAAGGCCTAAAGAGCTTTCTGGAGCTTACATTTAACACATGCCAGGTTTCCCTAAGATTGTTAGGGAGGTACCACGCATCTTCAGTTTTCCTGTTTTGTTCTTTTCTTCTGTGTTTTGTATCTATGCAACACCATATGCCTCTTGCTTTAATACCATTAAAAGTCATCAGTGGAAGTATTGGCATATTGGAAGTAGTGTCAGTTTTAAGTAGTAAGGTGTATCTCAAGTAAACTGCCCAAATCTGGTACGGCTAATAACCTCAAGAAACCATTCTCTTGTGTTTACACACAAATGTGATTTGGGGACAAATTCCTGCAGTTTGTTGTTAACTGTCCTTGAGAGCCAGTTCATGTGTTTGCAGTTGTTTCTAAGGTCTGGAAGTCTTTGTGGCTGCTTTCTCCTGCAGAGACCTCTTAAGCTTAGCTGGTCAATAACAGAAAATGGTGCAGGGAGTTTCAGACTCATTTTGATGCCTGCTGTACTCAGTGAATTCCCACCTTCACTAAGATACAATAATGTGTGTCTAGGCTGGACATGTTCCTTCTGGGAGAGAGATGGAGAACAGAATATGTGGTGGGACTTGCGTCCATGTGCTTGTGCTGGGCAGTAAATCCTTCCATGAAAGATCACTACTAAGCTTCCGCATGGAGTGGGATCTTAAGGAAGAAAATGCTGAAGAAGAAACTTTACACAGAGGTGAACTTCTGGGTAGTGTAAAAAAACCCCAAATAATTATGCGCTGGGTTTGTGCTTGCAGCTTGTTTGTAAATATTGCAATTTGTTTAACCCACAGCAATGTGTTTAGCTTACTCGCCCCCCAAACCTGACACACACGTGGAATTCTGTTATCGTGGGACAGGCACCCGTATGCAGATGAGACTGGAATGCTTCAGGGATGTCGATCAACCTCACTCTGGTCAGTGTGTTCCCAAAAGTTAAAGCTGATGCCCAGTGCGCTGCTAAAAGAAGTTCTAGCTAGAGAGACTGAAGCAGCACACTGTTTCTTTACCCTAATGCATGGTATTGAAATACTTGCTGCTGGCAATAAGGGTATGTAGACTTTCTGATTTTTGAGAAAGATGGCTGGTATGGACAACTTGAAAAATGTTGACCTCTTGGCCACTCAAGAGTGCATAATCAGCCCAATTTCCCTACTTTCAAGGCAGGCAGAAGGTACACCCTGTGAGATGCCTGCAGTAAGCCCTGTGGAGTGGAAAGGTCTCTAGGTCTCCCATGTCTTTTTAATGATACAAGCAAAAAGCTTATATGTTAGAAACAACAGTGTGAAGTGTTGTTGACATTTACAGTGAAGGTCTCCACTCCTCCACATAAATAACAGAAAAAAGCTAGAACTGGGAGTTACACTGGTTCTCACTGTGTGGTCAGTGCCTGCTTAATTTCTAACTATTTACTTTTAGTTTTTCTAAATGTCTGAAAATTTCAGGGTCAACCTGAAGTCAAGACGTACTTGTGTTCAGAGAAATCATGCAGGCCTGAGCTGCTTTTGAATCTTCTGATGTTGTAAGGCAAAGCTGATAGGATATGTTATGATAACTCAGGATTCTTAGATAAATGTAGTCAACTCCTCTGGATGGGAGGAAATGTGGAGAGGCTTTGTTTGTATAGTAATAGTGTGTGCATAGCGGTTGATAGATGAATGGGTTAAATAATCTCCCACTCTCCCCAGTAACCTAAATTCTCCATGACAGGGAAGAAAAATAAACTATGGCTGCAGAAAACTGCAGTAGATTGCTTGCCCTGGTGATGTGTTCATTGTTTACTAATGGGAGAAAGTGAGGGTGAAAATGCAGGATATTGATGTTCATTTCCATTGATTTATCATTAAAGTATGGTAGGAGAACCATGTAAAGACCATGTAAGCTAGAGAGCTATCTGAAGATTGAAACCTTTGCAGAGGGCTTATGTAGGAGTCAAAGACCTTATTCTCTTCCTAATTATCATTTACTGAAGGGCACTTACTTGCCTTATGACCTTCAGTAATTTTTATTCTCTCAGTGTATAAAGACATTTACTGCTTTCAGAAATGAGAGGAATAGGTGAAGGACCTGAGAGGGTGACTTCAGGTATATGCATATATGTTTATATATGTGTATATATATTACTTTACAGCCTTTGACTTGAAGGAGCTGTATAAAAGCCATATATTTTTACTGTTGGCATAAGTTCACTTGCCTAATATTTCAACTAGAATTAAACAGCACAAACATTCCTCCCTATACAAAACATATGTATGTATACTATATTCTTATGCTCTTATGCCTACCATGTGGATGGTTTCAGGTGAGCAGAGCCACTGCATTACAATTTTCTCTCTTTGAGAGAAATTGAGCTATTTGAGCTAAGAGGAAATAATGGACTGCCAGGGAGCTGCTGCTGAGATGTGTGCCACTACAGGACAGCTAACATCCGCAGCCCCAGGGATGGCAGCACTGCCCTTGCTATTTAAATATCAGTGTTTGACTACACACTGGAGGAAGGATTCAGTATTGATAACATCTGCCTTGAATCTTGTGAGGATGAACAGGAGGAACAGTACAGAGGAAGCAGCACTGCTGTTGGGCTTACTCAGCGTTCAAGTGGTTACCAAAACTGTGGCTGCTGCAAGGCTGTTGGATGATCAGCTCGAGACAAGTTTGGTGTTTGAATGCAGTTTTCAGTGGGAAGTTTGTATTTCATAAAACATGCAACTAATTTGTACCTGCTGGGCTGCCTGTTTGGCAGCTGGGAAGAGGCCAAAGATTAAATGCTTTTCAAAGATGAATTCACTTTTTATCCATACTGTTAGGGGAGGAGAGTGACAGGGAAGAAGTGCGTGGTTTTGTCCAAGCTGTTCTGTTCCTGCCTGTTCAGTATATCTGAAGGATCCCTTGGAGGATGCAAGATAGCCATGGTACAGTGCTGCCAGCTCTCCTTGTCCAGGGTAAATATGATGTAAAGCTGATGGATCTGTGGGAGCTGCTTCTGTGCCAGCAGTGAAATGAATAGCAGGTAAAAAGTTCTCCTTGGTTTGAGCTAACCTGCCGTGGAGACCTGGAGGTCTCTGCACCGTGCTCTTCATGATTCATGTTTCCGGGCATATAGTGCTGAGACATGTCTGCTGGGCTGATTTGCTGGGGTTCTGTGCTCAACCAAAGCAGCTGAAACTTTTCTAGCCTGGAAATGGCCCTCAAAGAATTAAAAGACCTGTTTGAATGGGGATTTGTTTGAGCTAATGAATCCTGTTACACCTGAACTGGCTGTATGCCTGGCCCTGGAAGCAGGAGGCGAGTGCATGCATACCTGCTGCTTGTAACAGGAAGGATTTTTTTCCTTTGTAGTACTTGGAACATGTACTCTCAGGTCCCTCCTTGCCCCTCTTTGCACATGTATACAAGGCAGAGCACACCCACCACTATGTGTTTTTCCCATTTGCCGAGCAAGGAAGGAGTTGTGCCTGGGCTAGCATTGTGTTTGTACCATGCTGTGGTTTCTTCACAACATGGATAAACCATCTGAAAGAAGAAAAAAAAAAAAAATCAAAACAAATTGTTTGCATAGTTGTTGCCCTAATAAAACAATCCTTCTTTTGCGTGTGAGTTCATGTTAAAGGCAGGGCTGTATGCAGCTGGTGCCTTAAAATAATAGAACAAAAAAACCCAAAATAAAATCTATAGATGAATGGAGAGAAGCTGGGAGTTATCAGGAACAAAGTGTACTCCCCTAAAACACTGATCTTGGGTTGCTCTGTTTTGTTCTTTGCTGTGTTCAGTGCACGTAGGTCCCAGTCACAAGCTTAAGAATATGCCTACCCCAGAGAAACTTGCTGCCCTGGTGCCAGTTGTTCCCACTGCTGTCCTACCCCACTGGAGGGGTTCTGTGGCCAATGTGCAGCATACCAGGTCTGCTGCTGATGTGCAGATGTGCTACTAACTCAGGTAATGGTTTAATGTGAGTTGTTTAGAAGTTTAGCATCAATGTGTACAACATCAAAATTAGTTTAGTAGCCACTGTCCTGTAAAACAGTTTGAATCTGCCCAGAAGCTACTGCATGAAGGTAAAATGTGTCAGTTATTGCCTAGGTCATGGGGATAGCAATGATATTGTGCATATACTGGTGCAGTGACTCTGCTCTTGAAGGCTTGGTTTTTCTTTTATCCTTCCAAAACTTGCTTTCACTCATTGACAAATCAGTATTCAGCCAGTGGCTGTACACAAAGTCTGTTACTTGAAACAGGAAAGAATTGTTCTTTATAGCATATGTAACATACTTGCACTTGTTATTATCACTCAGTACATAGGTATATGAGGCAGACTATGCTTATTACCCTTTCAATTTCTCACCTGAAGAAAACATGCTCCATCAATTTACTTTACAGAATCCACCTGCTTTCCTGGTGCCTGGCTATCTTTAGTCATAACCTAGAGATAAACACTACTTTGTGTCCTGCAGGTTGCTATCTGTGATAATAGTCTTTGCAGCAGTGATTTCAAGTGAAATCCCTCCACCTTGACCCAGCTGTGGTAAAAGATACTGCCAGTGGTTCCCTATTGCAGGTATTTTCATCATCTTGTGGAAGATTGCAGATCAGCCACAGCAGCATCTGCTGACCCCTCAGATCTTGCCCCAAGAAGGTACAGAAGCTCCTTCTGGAGGAAGTCTTGTCTTTCCATCACTGGTGCCAGTGAGCTAGGTGCCAAATGCAAGTGCTCACCTCAGCAGCAGCATAGTGTCCATTTTCTGGTATAGTTCCAGCTCAGTCAAAAAGGACCTAGTGCCTCTCCTCTGCCCAGGCCATTAGCTTTTCCTGTTAGTGCTTGTGGCTCCTGCTTCTGACTTCCAATGAGGGTGCTAGACTAGACAAAGTAGCACAGACAGCATCTGTGACACCTTAATTCCTGCTGTCAGTCAACACTTGGCAGTGCGGTACTTTGTCTTTTATTGAGCTTCTTTCGCAGTTTTGAATGATAACACTGATTTATGCAACTTTCAAACCTCTTGGATGCCATGTGTCATTGGACTGTGGGGGCTGCTGAAGAGATACCTCCCATTTGGCCATTCATACTCTGTACTGAATGTCCTGTTTTGTTTGTGTTTTCCCTCTGGATGATGGGAATGGGAAGCATCCTCATCTCAAATGCTGTCATATCCAGTCGTATTTCATTTCTGAAGCATTCACTGGTGCATTCACTGTGAAGGCATTACTAAATACGTGGCAAGAAAACCAGAATTATTTGAGTGCATTACACAACTGTATTCCTTTAATGTACTTTTTAATATAGTATAATGGATGACCTCCAGGGTGTTAACTTGTGGGTGGTAGAGCAAACCTGGCATAAGAAAAGCTTGGGAGATGGGAGGTTGCAGCCCTTGACATGCAGTCCTTAGATCTCTTTCCTAAGAGTGTGGGAAGACAACCACAGTAATGTAGACTGTCCAGCAAAAGTCAAGGTATGAGATAGGCCAAGGAGAGGACTGTGGCATAGTGCCATTAGAGGTCACAACAACCTACTACTGTTGCAGCAGACTTAGGGAAATAGCATTCCTGCTGGAGAGGGAATCTGCTGCCAATGCATCAAAAGAAATTCTTCAGATGAAGGAAAATTAAACAAAACCACTATTTTGTTAGCCAAGTAAGTTGCTTTTGCCTTACAAATTGCCTCTTTCCTTACTTTAGTCCAAAATATGATCTTCTGAAAGTAATCACATTTCCCAGCTTGTAATATTTGGCAGGGGCTGCCAGTAATGCCATGTCAAAAACTTCCCCAAATCTCAAAGTAACCATCTAGTTCAAAGCTGTTTGGCACACGGACTGCCTTGAGCTCATGTGTTCATCGATATCCTTGTCCTGTACTTTTTGCAGAGGGCCATAATAAACAAGAACAGAACTCTTTATTTG
Organism: Pezoporus wallicus; assembly: GCF_028554395.1. Classification (NCBI taxonomy): domain Eukaryota; kingdom Metazoa; phylum Chordata; class Aves; order Psittaciformes; family Psittacidae; genus Pezoporus; species Pezoporus wallicus. The sequence goes on along the minus strand of NW_026641917.1, from coordinate 1,050,609 downwards.
AAAGGGACTCTCCAAACTGTGCTCATTACAGTAAGTAGCGTCTATCAGGAAGACTATTTAAGTTCACTGTAAGCAATCACTTGATGTCTGTCTTCTCAATGTTCCTGTGTCATAACTGAAGCTCAGAAAAGCCGTATTCAAAATCAGGAATGGGAAGTGATTGAAAGTCCGTGTGGATCCAGGAGGGTTCCAGGCTCAAAAAAGAGAATGCCTAAGGGTTGCCAGATATATAGAAGCTATAGCTGACACATTAAATCCCTGATGTGAAAATAATTTAGTAGTAAAAGACAATTTCAGGGAAATATTATGTCTATTTGCATTATTCTTGTGCTTCTCTTAGTCATCTGCTTAAGGCCACAGTTAGAGTCAGGATCTGGAGACAGATGGACTTCTTGTCAGACCAAGTACATTCTGAATTTACTGGTGCATTTGTAAATCCAGGCTAGGCAAAGCATTGCTGCTTCTTGGCCCTGGTCGTAAAGGAGTTTGGATCTTTATGGGATAGGGAGGTGGAAAAATCAGGGACAAAGGACAAAATCTAAAAGGAAGCAGACTCAAAAATTTCCAGTCGATAGAATTATTTATGTCTAATCATTGTGCTTCTACAATTTAATATATTTAATTTGTGTGTGTGTCTGCGCTTGCATAACTTACACCATCTGGCTGCTGCAGTGTTCATGGGGTATCAGAGTAGCTGTAGTTCAATGGGCATTTCTTTAAGCAGTTGTGATGATTTAATTGGATCCTGCCATGAAGAAAGGCAGACTGAGGAACTGAACCTAAACTAAAAGTAACCCAGGAAGATAAAAAGCATCAGCTTTAACCTGGTTCTGTTCCTGCATCCAGTTCACTGCCCAATGGCATAAAAGCTTGTCTGAAAGCAACCATTGACAGTGATACTGTTTTTTTCATGTCTGAATTGTTTGTGAAAATGCAGTCTCATGGAAGTGCATATTAAACCACTGCCTTAAACTGTACTATGTTTGTTTCCTGTCATACTTTTTGTGCAAGGTATTTGCTCACTGCATCAGAATTTGGCACATAACACGTTTGAGCAGTTGCAGCCAGCATATGAAAGTCAGAGAAAATGGGAATATGCAAGTTGAAGTGTACATTCCTAATGTGGACTTTATTTCAGTTCCTCCAAGTTACAGCTTCAGATGCTTTACATCACTTTGGTTTTCATTTCCATTAAAAGCAAGAACTTGTTCCTAATGTCTCCTTCCTTTCTCCCCAGATAATCTGATCAAAGCCATCCTGTCAGCAACCAAAGATTACCGTCTAACTCCAGCTCTTGACAGGTAAGATGAGACCTTCTAATGTAGGAGGAAAAGTGATTATTTTCCACATGTCCTAAATAATTTTTACTAGATATTTTTGCCAGAAATTATTGCCAATAAATTTGGCGGTGCTTTGGAGGTACATCAGGAGCTGGAAACTGAGTCTTCTTTACAGTAAATCTGTAAACTCTAGAGACCTCTGTTAAGCCAAACATGAGTAGAAAAAAGCATGTACCTTTTGATTATTTCTAAATCTTTTGTTTCATATGGTGTTACAATACATCCTCTTGACCCTTTTTCAAATAAGTAAATAACAGGTTTCAATAAACACAGCATTCTCTGTCAGCCTTTCTGACAAAGCAAGAGGATTACAAGAAACTCTTAGAGGGAAAGAAGGGACTGGCTGGTTTTAACAATGTTCTTCACTAATACCTTGCGCTTAAAGCAGGAATGTGTGATTACGTTGACCAAGCCTATGCCAGGATGCAACAGCAGTCTTCTGAGTTGTGTGGTATTTGAATTGACGTCTTTAGAAGAGACTCCTTTGATTCTTCAGTCCTATTGTAGACATTATTTCTGAAGCTCACTGGCAGGTTCACAATCAGCTTCCCAATGATAGTCTTTCCTATCCTTGCTTTTCTGTCATCCCTTCCCTTTGCCTTGCAGTTTTGGTTTAGAGCCACTTCCTGGATTAGAGGTAGTTTCTTTCAGACGCTGTCAAAGTTTTCTACTGGATCATGATCTCTTTCCAAAGTCCTGCCACTATTTCTTTCCAAACAGTTGTACTTCTCTGAACCCGGGTTAACAACACAGTTCCTGCTTTCTAAACACACCGGGTTTATTTTTTGCCCCAGCTCCCCCTCTGCCCATTTTTCTGTGACAAAATTAATAAGCTTTTCCAGCCTTTCCATATACTATAGCTCTCTGCATCTCTCATGTTGATTGTAGAGCTTGCCTGCTGTAGTTAGAGTTGGGAGTTACTCTCTATGTGAAAGTTTATTAATAGTGTTTTGCAGTCTGTGTGCTAATTTAGGTTGCTTTGAAGTTTGCCTTGCCTCACAGCAATGCCAGATAGGGTTAGCCTTCAGAGTTTGCATTAATTCGAGAAATGATGTCCAGGAGGCAAAATCATTTTACAAATTACCTTCTCAGAGATTTTGCGCGCAACTGAGTCTCACCCATCTGGGGTTTATTGTGGCTCTGGTTGGAGAGTTAAGATTTTAATCTGTTGAAAAATCCACATATAGACTCATTCAGAAGGTTGCTCATGGGAAATTAGTTTAATGACAGAGGGCAGGTAGAAGATTGTTGCAGGGAATGTTAATGTAATTGTGACCCATACAGCTCACCTGTTCTTTCAGGAGTGGAATGTTTGGGTGGTTTTAAAAGTAATTTCTCAGGAGGTTGTGAAACACAGCCACTCTCGCATGAGCTATTCACTTTGGTTTTACATTCTTTATAATGGTTTTGGTGCAGAGGTACGAGCACTCAAGCTTTCATGAGACATATACAAAGTCCCCTAGATATCAAATAGGAAAAAGACCTAAGCAACAGACTTGAAATGTGTTTCTATAGTGTTGCAGTAACAAGGTTTGATGGTGTGTAAACACACAAATATCTTGCAGAAGTACTGTTTTCTTGGGAATTTTTGTGATAAATGCAAAGCAGTGGATGTTGGTTGTGTAGTACACGTGTCTCACAGTCAGGTACTACCCAGAGCCCTTCCAAGTGAGCAGGTCTTAGGAAAGGTAAAAATTTAAGCTCATGTGGGAGAAAGGGACTAGAAAGACTTGGGATAGCAAGCCACAAAGTGAGATCATAAAGCAGTAGGTGGATGAAGTTGCAAGAGTGGGGTTATTACAAGGGAGCTTGGGTACTGCAGGAGGTGTTAAGGTTACAACAGAGCTGCTCTTGGAAACCTGCTTAGTGAGTAGGGCATAGCTGAAAACGACTTGGGTATTCTCCCAGCCTTGATCGTCAATGAGTTACAGTGCTGGCAGCAATGGTTATCTGCCATTTTGGATTCCGGAAGAGCTGATAAAGCAGACTAATGAGGGAGAGTTAGCTGCTTTCTCCTCTCAGACTCAAAGCAGAGCCCAGCAGTTCCTCTCCGTGGCAGCATCAGTGTGCTGGGAGCAGGGCCTTAAGGTTTGGCTCACTCCCTTACTGCTCACTAATCAAGGAGAAAGTCCAGACCTCTCCCCTTTGCTCACCACCCTGGGGCAAATGGAGAGGGCCTGACTTAAGGGACCTTTACAAGTCCCTTCCAACCTAAACCATTCTGTGACTAAGGGCTGAAAAAATGTCTTACTGTTGAGTTACGTAAGAGATGCAGCTAAAGTCTGTGAGATACAAGGGGTCAGACTTAGGGGAACTTGTGAACCCTTCTGCTTGCAGGCTCTCAGAAGTCTAATGGGCTAATTCTAGCAGTAGGGAAGAAGCTTCACCTTCTCTTCAGGATGGAGTTACACCAATATTTTCTCTGGGGCAAAGCCAGTCTAAGAAGCTGTATTTGCTGCTACTCTCAGACTGTAGCTCGCTACCATCTCCTTGTGCTGCTGCTGTTGTTCAAAGAAGAGCTTTAAAGTGGGTCACTGAAACAATTCTGGTTCAAAAGTTTTTTTCTTAATCCAGGTCATTCCAGTGACCTCATTGACAGAGCTCTCCTCCCACTGAAGAGTTGCACTGGCACAGCTCTGTGACCGCAGCTCAAGAGGCAGAGGGATGGGGATGGGTGGGGAGGGTGAGTACTGCTGAGCCCACTGAAACAAGTGTTCACGTAACTGTACACTGAATTCAGCTTTCCCTGGGGAAGGGTGGGAGAGGCAGGAGAGGTGAGGTCAGAGCAGTGCTTGAGAGGACAGGAAGGAAAAAGGGGATTAGAGTTGTGTGGTGGATGATCTACACCAACCCTTTGGTCTTGTCCCCACCCAACCTTCTCCATTTCTGTTCTCCTTCACAAAGCTGTTCCTTGAGATGTTACCTTCACTTGCTTCCCATAAGCCCTGGAAATGAACTTTGTTTGATTATCCCTGTATTAGAAGGGCATCTTGATGCACCTTCCCTAACACAATGTACCGACATGGTGCTGAAATGAGGTAAACGCAATCCTTCCGGGTACGTGTATACATTTCATCATCCCAAAACAGCTTTGCCAACTCACTCCAACTAATCCCTCCATTGTGAGTAGAGTTGTGTTAATAACTAGGAGCAGCTGGAGGGCATGTGAACAAATGCCCTCACGCCTGTAACGTAGTATAAGTGATGTCATGCTTTCTTAGTTTTCTTCATGACTCCTTACTGTGGCCCCTTTGTGTTGAATTGTTTATAGTAACCCGCTCCTCCTCCAAGGCAGGAGGCAGGTAAAGCTGCAGTTGTGATTGTGAGGGTAGTTGCAACTTAGCTCTGGGCTTTTCTGCAAAAGATTGGAGATCGAAGGGCCTTGCTCAGGAATCAGTGTTCTCTTCCTTCAGAGCTGGCATGTCTTTCTCCCTGACGCCGATGTTGGTTTGCCTCTTCTTTGACATGTCAAGAGTTTTCTTGCCCTCTGTTGACTTTTCCAAGCCCATTTATATATCACTGACATTTTCATTGCTTGCTTTGGTGGTTCCTCCAGTGGCCTGCTTCTCATTGTGCAAATTGACCAGGGCTTGGTTTCTAGTTCCACAGTGGCTCTGCTGGCTGGACTTAAGTGGATTTTTGTGTTAAATGCCTGCAGTGATAATCTGTAAATTTCCTATGAATACAAAGAAATATAAAAACCTGATTGACCGTTTTGTATTGCCTCTTGGCAGTGATGGAAAGCTGAGACTTTGAGCTTATAAGTAACACAGTCTTTACTAATGCAATACGTAAACTAACAGATGAAGAAGGAATTTGATAGAGCAGGAGAGGTGTGAGTGTCCCTCTGGCTCAGGTTGTAGAGAGTTAAAGTAACAGCAGCCAGATCAAACCAGAATATGCTAAGCCTCCCTAAGCACCAATTACCCAAAGATGTATGTTTTAATTATTCTATCTTTCCTCAAAGTCTTTAGTTCCAAAGTTGTGTAATGGAAGGCTTTGTGGTTTTTCTCCCCTGAGAAATCCCTGAAGTGCTTTGATAAGAGGGAAAGAGGAAGTAGCAATTGCTGTAATGCGTAGATGTGTTTACAGTGCTATATTGTTCAAGAAGATCTTTGTGAATCCTGGTTTTGGTGTAGATGAACACAGCCTCTGAGCACCTGTGTCAAAAGGCTGTGCATCTGGTTACAGCTTTCAGCTTAGGGCTTTAGGGAAAGTCTGCCTGGTGAGGAAAGTCCGTTACCCTCCTTCATACCACCCTGGTAGCAAACTGGAACCTGGGCTGTGTCGAGTGTGTTCAGTCATTGAATTCTTCTGAAAAAGAAATACATCTTTGACATACTACATAAAGAAACAAAAAGGTGTTTGCACACTTCTTTGTGGTGAAACAATTGAGCTGTAACTGATGCTGCTTGCACGTCATGTTTCTTCAGCCAAAAACTTGCCTGAAGCTAGCAGTGACAGTAGCAAGTTTCCCATGCTTGGGCACCATCAGTCAGTGCTGACTGTGAAGGAGCACAGCTACGCTGGTGCAAAGCCTCCAAACTTCTGGCTGGGATGTGAGGTCAGGTGCCTGATGTCCCTACCGAATGCTTCCCTTTCACAGTGCCACCAGAGTGGCCCTGCAGTCTCCTCCCTTTCTTACAGTGCGGTTGCCAAAGCTGGTGAGACCAAGCTCACCTTTCTGCCTGTCTTGATCAAAACAGTCCTGGCTGCCCAGACATGATGCACATGCCTGATGTGCAGAATCCAGGCAAAGTCCAAGTCTCACCGTATCTTCGTCACACGCATTTGAAGAAAGCGATCTGTGCCTGAGTACTGCCTTCTGAGTGTGCAACAGAAACTGCCAGCTTTGTGATGAGAGTGGGCAGAGTACTTCTGAAGGAAAATTAAGAAAAAGCTGCCAGAATATTTAAGATTAGACCTCAGTGTCAAAAAGATACTAGTGAAAAATCTTGTCTGCAGACTTAAAAAGGAGGACACGTTTATATGCTTCAACACTATGAGGGTATGAGACTGAGACACTGGAACAGGTTTCCTAGAAAAGCTGTGGCTGCTCCATCCCTGGCAGTGTTCAAGGCCAGGTTGGATGGGGCTTTGAGCAACCTGGTCTAGTGGAAGGTGACCCTGCCCATGGCAGGGAATTTGGACTGAATGAGCTTTAAGATCTTTTTCAGCCCAAACTATTCTATGATTTTATGAGCGATTCAGACATGAAGCTGGGCAGAGGTGAATAACCTACCAGTTATGCTGAGTAAAGGCAGAACTATTCAGTTAAGTATCATTTTGGGGAGGTAAATATAGAAAGGTGTCCTGTTTTACAGCAACAATTAAATACTTTGTGCATTTTTGTTAGTAACTGTGAAGATGCTTTTTCCATGTCTTTTTAAATTAATAAGCACTGAGGAGTATTTAAGAAGTTAAATAATTATTTTTGTTATTACTGTTTGCTTTTTAACTCTTCTTGGAATATTTGGTATAACACCAAATGTTGTGCCATTCCTGGAGAACCATGGGAGATGACAAAGAGGTGGCTGTAAGTTGATTAGCCCTGTTTTGCAGGAAAAATCCTGGAAAGTTAGATCTGGGACGTAGCCAGGATGGCAGTATAACTGATGCGAGTTATCTTGGGTGTTGTGGAAATGAAATTTTGTCATGTAAAGGATGTATCTTTTGGATGAACTAAAAGCTTGATTGGTAAGGGTAACCTTCTAAAGATTGGTATTAATTAGTTTTCTCAGTCCATTATATTCTGATTATACACAACACCTATGTGTAGGTTATGTCTTTGCTGTAGACATAACCTTTTTAAGAGTGGGATATGTCATACAGCTTTAAAAAGTTACTGTCAGGGTTGAGAATTAATCCCTTAGTGACACTTCCAGTGTAATCCTGCTGGCAGGTGTTCACAGTGGTTAAAACCAATCCGGAGGAAATGTAAAATCACAGTGGGAAAATTTGCCAGAGCCAGATACTGGGGAAGTAAGGAATAGGAGAGCCAGGTCAGTCTAGACCTTTTCATAGGGCCCTTCTCTGAACAGTCCTTTACTGGAGCCAAATCAGAAGTCAGGCATCTCAGAAGTGACAGTGCAGATCATGCTTACAAGGTGAGGATTATATTCTGCAAACCAGTGACTATAAAAAGAGCACTGGAATGATGTACATAAAATCTCTGTGTAAAAGGGACCCTGCTTTGAGCAGCATTAGCTCCTCATGCTGGTCTTCCAGAGTCAGTGCTTTGGAGATCTGGGGAGAAGATGAAGACGGTTCAGAGAGGTGCTGCAAATGTGAGTCAAGATCTAGGAGAGCTGCCATACCCTAAAAGATGTGATGAGCTCTCTCTGGTTTGTGTGGTCAAGAGAAAATTATGAATGGGCTTTGATCAGTACATGTGGGAACAGGCTGCTGGAACAGCTTTGGCTGGTGGAACTGGTTCTTCTATCTTGTGTGTAGCGGCTCATGATCACCAGTCTGCCCTGTGACTGATTATCCACCTAGAGGCAGATGTTTACACACTGGTTTGTCGGTGGATCACATGCAGATGTGGAAGGGACTACTAACAGTAGATGGTGCTTTAATTTAGCAGAAAAGGGAAGAATGCGATTAAGTGGTTTGAGGCTGAAACAAACACATCTGTATTGAAAGTTGGTTAGAGCTAGCATCCTAACAGTAAGTGGAAAGGGGTAGAAGGGAGTGTCTATAGCCTTTGGATTTTAGCATGGTGGTATTCTTCAACATGTAGCATTAAAAAAGTTATGGCTTAGAGACAACTGAGTAGAGAAATTACAGTATTTCACCCAAAGGAGAGGTTTGTTGTTTAGGAGGTCAAACTTTATCGTAATCATCAGAAGAGTGTATTTGCAGATGAAATTTCACTTGGCCAGAACTGAACTATGTCTTTTTTCCCCTCCATACAGCACTTTTTCCTCGAAGGAGGAAATGTAAAATTACAGTAGGGTTTTGACAAAAATGTTTACATCTTTGTCACTCAGTTGGGTGCACTTGGGGATGACTTTTCCCTTCTTAACACAATATTCCACTTGATCCAGATCGTGTCTCTGCTTTCTCCTTGTTGCCAGAACAGTGTTTTGTTTTGTTTTTATTGTGCCATTGTCTATAAAGTTCTTTCTCTATTGTGATTTTATTATCGCAAACATCCACCCTTCTTTGGCCCCTAGGGACATGAACACTGGGTTAGCATGTCCGTCTTCTTGAGGAGTTTTTTTCTTTTGGAAAGGTTGGGAACTGCAGTGAAACTTAATCTGGGCTAGGGAAGCTGTTCCTGAGCGTTTCTTGGTGCTCTTAATTCTGCACATATCTGCAGCTAATGGCTCTGTCAGCAGGACAACCCTCAGTGGTTTAGCAGAGTCTTTAAGCGTGCTCCAGCCCCACTCTGCAGAGACAGACACCACATAAGTAGAGCTTTCTTCACACTGGCCTTTTAGACTGATCACAGCAATGACAGCCTAGGAGAGATCAGTTGACTATGCCTGGGACTAGGAAGGCCTTCTAGCCCAGAGATCTGCTCCAAACAACTGATTGCCTTGGACCCTTTCCGAAAAAGGCTCTGCAGACACGTCTTCCTTCAGTGAACTACCAGAGGTGGAGGCACATTGCCAGAAGAGCCAGCTGCGTTTGGGATTAGATGGCTGGAAAGAAGTCCTCTCTCTGTCTTCAAAACAAAATCACTTTTTAACATCTGCTGCAGAGAGTTCTCATGACTTGTGGTTCCACAAGAAACTGTTCTCTTCCTTCTCTTTCCTGTTTCTTTATTAATTAAGGTTATTTTCCTTCCCCTCCCTCACCCATTGTGTCTCCATATATGTTTCCTGCTGGTTAGGAGGAGGGGTGGAGTGTACTTTTCCTATCCATTCAGTGTTTTTCTGACTCTTGAAGTCTCATGATTACTGCAGCAATTTTGCACTCAGCAAGGTGAGCACACCCCAGATAACCTGGTAAGATCTGCCTGCACTCAGAAAATTGCTTGGAAAGAGGACTTCTTCACTAAGCTTTTGGTTTATTGTTATTTCAGTGCTAAGTGAATAATGAGAAGGTTTAAGTAAACAGATGGGTTTGATTCAAGACCATCATAACAGGGGTGTGGGGGGAGAGGAGCTGCTTGTCCTGACAGCTCATCTCATTAGGCCACACATGGGGTGAGGTGTTGAAAGCAGTTTATCACATGTAATGTCTGGGCATGATGGGGTGAGCTGGGGATGGAGTGTATCTCTGTCCTCCCCTTAATTCTTAATGTTGCAAAAGGTTTCCTGTAGTTCTTAGATAGGTGCAAACTAAATACATACGTCTCGGTATATTTGAAGTTATGTTACAAAAATCACCTCTTCTTTCTGTTTCTTCCACAGTCTCAGCTGCCGGCGATGTATTATTGTGGGAAATGGTGGAGTACTTGCGAATAAGTCATTGGGGTTAAAAATCGATGACTATGATGTTGTTGTCAGGTGAGTCTTTGGCATCACAGTTTTTTGTCATATAGCTTCAGTATCAGTTCCCATGCTATGCAGGCAACCTAATCTAGTGATAATATCCATTTGTATGGAAACATTAACTAATATGGAGGGGAAAAAAAACCCAAGAGCATATGTTTGTTATAAATGGTGATCACATCAAAGGGTAAAGGCACTCCTCAAGCATTCCATTTTCCACAGGTGTTTAGGAATGTGGTCTCTCCTATGATCCCACTTGAATCTGCTCTTCATACCTTCTTTCTAAAAGCTACTGCTTTTGTGATGCCCTTAGGTGATGAAGCTGTAAAATGTACTGTTAGATCTGCTCCCAGATGTATCCCCTAGGTACCTTAGGGAAGCATTATACATGTGTAGTGGTCCCTGAGAACTACACGTTGCAGTTAGGATGGGAAAAAATAAATGCTGCAGTATAGAGTCTTAGGAAGCAATAACCTTTCATGAGTGAGGACCCAGTAATGATTAAACACCTATAGGTGTGCCCTAGAAACTGTGGATACTTTGCCCGTTTCACTGAGGATGATGGGATGATGATGTTGAGTAAGGGAGCAGAAGCAGAGTGGCATAGGAATGGAAAGAACCACAGTGAAAGTTAGGACTTCGTGTTTTTGCTGAAGACCTGTATTATTGCCATCTCAGAATGACTGAAAAATGTGCCGATATGTGAAATCACAGGTCTAGTCATAACTCTTAGTAATAAATCTGTCAAGTCAGGGAGGTGTTCTGGGTGACTGGAGATTAACAAACATAATAGCTATACTAATGGAGAGTGAGAGTGTGTGTAGGAGGGAGGGGGGACATGCTCTAGGGAGCTACAAACCCATTAGTCTAACTTGGAAAAAAACACAGGGCTCTATAGCAGGTTCTGAGTCATGAGTAACAAAATACTATGATGGTAAATATGAAAAGTGGGATAAACTGCAGTGTAAGTTTATAAAAGCTGGTTTAACATAGTCTAGGTTGTTTTTAGATAACTGATTTTGTATTAAAGGGAGTGTAGCTGATATCATCTCTCTGAACTTTAGTCAACCATGAGACATGGTGGCAAATAGCAAATTCTTCACTAAGGTGGAAGAAAGAAAGGGATTAGTAAAAGAATTTAAGGCACAGTGAAGATATCATTTAGCATGGTCTCCTTTCTCTCCCATGTGCTAGTAATGGGCACATGAGGAAAGAATAGAACATACACATAGTAATAAATACCCTCTAACTCCAGACAAAAAGACTAAGAAGATCCCTTTCAGTCCTTTGTTCCTGTGAACAGTTCCGTGCTTCCCAGCAGAGCTTCAGACACAAGAATGACTGTTCAGAAGAGGATGAAGCTTTCATAGCCCTTCTCCTAGTTCATCCCACTATTAGTTGATGGCAAAGAGCTCTTACTACCCGTCATAGTCTGGTGACTTCCAGTTATTTGAGCTGAACTAAAATTCAGTTACAGTTTTTTCTTGGGCTCAGACTGTTCAAAAAGTAGCAAGAGAACAATTTCAATCCATCTGGACTAAGCCACCCACTAAGGTTTACGTCAGAAAGGCCACTATTTAATTTCCAAATGAAAAGTTCAACCTTTTCTCCCCACATCAGTAAATCTAAATCAGTTTGCAAGCTGAGAGGATAAGAGGGCAGCTAAGCACCTGTGCTGTTCGTGGGATGGATAAAAGAGAGAAAAGTCAACTGTAAAGGTTAAATGAAGCCAGGTGCTTGGACGTGGGATTGCAGAGGAGGTGAGAATAAACTTCTTAAATGTATCCAACTGCTTCCTAACTCCTGTGGAAGCTGGAGAATTCCCTTGGGTTACAGCATCTTATTTCATGGGTTGCAAAATGCTTTCCAAGGATCAGATTTTGGGACCTAGGAGGTGAATTTTGAGGGGGAAACTGTGGTACATTTGCAGCCACAGGAGTGGTTGGGCAGCATGTGGGGTTTTTTTATGCCTCATGTGTTACCATGTGAGGATTGCTAATTGCAGCAAGAAATTTTGATCTTGTGGTGAAGAGATACCGATCAGCTTTGACAGTTGTAAACCAGTTTGGAGTGAGTTAGTTACTGTTTTTCTTTAACTGGATATTATCAGATTTCAGTGCAGACATTATTCCCAGCTGTCACACTGATTACCTGGCAGGAGCTTCTTGCAGCAGTCAGTCATCGGTGTTCTAAAATGCCTCCTTGAAATAGATTGTAGACAGGCGAATAACAAGTGTATGTCAGAAAATATCTGGTTAAAATGAGATAGGAATTGACCTGATGATGGTATTTCAGTGATATCTGAGAGGGTCTTTGTGGTGCAAAGGTTAGGAGTTAGTGTCTCTAAGCTCCCTATGTTGTCAGCAGGCACAAACAGAAAACCAATCTGAAATTCCTTATGTAAAAAACTGCCTTTCTGTGGGCAGTATGAGGAGGCCTGGCATCCTAGCTGAGGTTTTCTAAGATTTAGCTGTGTTTCTAACCACCAGCAAGTCCTGCCTGAGGAGGGGTTCAAGCTGTGTAGTGTGCACCTTTGTGAGCACAGGTTGTGGCTGCCAGAACATTTCCTGCTCCATTGCCTGCGCTGCCCCTGGGGCACTGCCCATGGGGCTGACGGTGCTGGCTCCTTAGCAGGGCTCCATCACTAGGACTCCATCAGCAACTTACACTCTGGCCCTTTGCTGGAGACCTGAGTTCATTTTACTTGGGGAAATGATTTGTTTTGCTTCCTGTCTAGATACTAAGGGGGTCCCAAGTTTGAGGAGCTTTAACAAGGTAAGCATGAAAACGGCAAACCCAGCAAGTAGGGGTGGGGAGAACCCTGCCAGAGAGCTATACGTTGGCATTTAAAATGACTGCAGACACTAGCCTTCTCCTCAACTTCAAGATGACAGATGAAAAATATGTCTAACTAGTTTTCTCTACATCGTATTACTTCATCGTATATATCTCTGTTACCATTAGAGCCGCATGCCATTATGTAGGGTCATCTACCCCAGGGTGATGCAAAGCCTTGAAGTTTAAATAATGCCCATAACAGAAGTGAGTGATGTGTGAATGCACTGTCAGCAGCAGAGGAAAAAGCGAAGGATCAGGCTGGCTGGGAGCACTGTTTTTGCAGGCAGTCAGGTCTAGATACCTCAAAGTCAAGGCACAAAGCAATGGTTTATAAACCACAAAAAAAAGGCTTCATCTCTTGTATAAATTGTGGTGGTGCCAAGTTTGAAGTTGTTTTCCCTTTAATGTTTTATTCCTAACAATGAAACAAGCATTTTTACTAAAAAATACAAAGGAATTTATTCTCCTTAATTCTGAATAGAATTTCAGATTGGGTACAGTGATTTCCTTCTACTGAAAGGTTTCCCACCTAAACTGCTTACCCAGGCTGAAAAAGAGAAATTCAGATTCTCATTAACATTCCTACACGGCAAAATTTGCAGTCCATAAGCACTTTCCAGTATATTGAACTACCCCAAGTCAAGAAGGCTGCAATAATTCAAGCAGGCAATGCTGTTCCATCAGGGGCTGCTGTTCGATGTCAGCAAGATTTGTATTCCAAGTTACATGAAGTTTCCTCAGCTTTGGGTTTCTAGTTTTGAATAGAAGTTCTGAATAACTTCAATGTTATGAAAGTCATCATTGCTGTTAATGCCAGAACAGTTTGTTTTTTTGAAGGGGAAAAAACTTTGTCCCTGAGGAGTGTTTTACAGAAGCACAGCTAAATACATAGCGCTCCCTTAGAAATCACTGTGCCCAAGAGCAAAGCTGTGTGTGCTTGGGTGTTTTCAGACTGTGATGTACTTCCATAGCAGAAAGCCCTCTGCAAGGGGGCACTGCAGTGGTTCTGAGCCTTACCCAGCTATGCAGCACAACCCCTTCCTTTGCATTGGCATTGCAGGGCAGCTTCTGCCTTCCGGATGGACTGGTTTGGGGAATTAAACCAGGTGAAGATTCTTCCTTTGTTGTTTTTTGGTTTTTTTTTTTAATTATTAGCTGGTTTAGTTTCCTAAACAATCTCACTGCAGGGAAGATGAGCAGTAGAAGCTCTGGACTGAGGTTGGAGCATGAGACCAGTTTCAGTTTGCTTAAACTGCCATGTTTGACCAGCCTCACCTCCATCCCTGGAAAGGTGATGGAACAGCTCATCCTGATTGACACCTGTAAGCATGTGGAGGAAAAGAAGGTAGTCAACATGGATTCACCAAGGGGAAATCATGCTTGACCAGTCTGATAGCCTTCTGTGATGGAAAGTCTGGCTGGATAGATGAGGGGAGAGCAGTGGATGTTGTCTACCATGACTTCAGCAAGGCTTTTGACACTTGTCTCCCATAACATCCTCATAGGTAAGCATAGAGTCTAGAAGTTGAAGTCTAGAGGTGGTCCCCAGTGGTTATTACTGGGTCCAGACTTGTTCAACTTATTCATCAATAACCTGGATGAGAGGACAGAGTGTACTCTCAACAGGTTTGCTGATGGTACAAAACCGGGAGGAATGGCTGGTACACCAGAAGGCTGTGCTGCCATTCAGTGAGACCTGGACAGGCAGAGAAGAACTTAATGAATTTCAATAAAGACAAGTGTAGGGTCCTGTACCTAGAGAGGAATAACCCCATGCACCAAAGCAATGATAAAATATTAATGCTTAGTTTGTAACTCTAAGTTGCAAGGACAATGTTTTTCCATTTCCTTTTCTAAAGCTTCCAACCTTATTTAAATCACAAGAGTGGATATGCAGAAATGGTTTGCATTGCATTCAATGTAATAATTTAAATAGCTTCTAATTAAACCGTTGTGACTTGGTATAAAGCTTCACAAATGTTTGTGATGAAGAGCTGCAAGAGTTAATGTTCGCTGCTCTGACAGCTGTGTACAGGGAGCTTTTGCCCAGCAGTCATTGCTCTATCATCAGCATGCGTGAGTGTAAGTGGGAATCCATGACAGTGTCTTCTCTGGTTGCCCTGCAGGCTGAACTCTGCACCAGTGAAGGGCTTTGAAAAAGATGTGGGTGGCAAGACAACTCTCCGGATCACATATCCTGAAGGTGCAATCCAGAAAATGGAGCAGTATGAGAAGGATTCCCTGTTTGTTCTGGCAGGATTCAAATGGCAGGATTTCAAGTGGCTGAAATACATTGTTTACAAGGAGAAAGTGGTAAGAACTCTGTCAGCTGACATTGTGAAGGTCATTAATTAGAAATGGTGGGCAGATGTGGTATCACAGTCATATTTGCCACATTTTGATCTGAGGAGAGTTCCTCTCTGTGTCCTGCTGCATTTAAGTGATGGGTTTTTTTTACCTCCATGGATTTCAGCTTTAATTAAATATGTTTTACAAAGACATCTCTCTGTAACCTGACCTTGCACCACAGATGAGGCTTTCTATTCAAGATTATGTTAATGTGTACTATGAACAATGAATTTAATTTTTATTTATTTTAAAGAGTATATAAAAGGACTGGGTTTTGTGTGGTTTATGGACTGTTGGGATTTAAGAGCAAAGGAAGGAAAAGAGCAATGGCAGAGGAAACAATGGGAGTTTGGAGATAAGGATGTGATGGCAAAGGAGCCAGCACAAATCATTGAAAAGGCTATGATCCAAACTTTATGTGACCTCCTGAATGGCACAGGCCATCCCATTTTGCTCAGTTATTGTTGCGCTGAGATTCATGATTTGTGTTTGAAGTATCACCCAGAAGAACAGTATCATGTCTAAAACTAACAGACTGAAATGGTAAATCCACTGCTTTCCCCATGTAAATATTTTGTCCCAGTCAGTTGCATTAGTGCCCTTCTAAAGTACCATGGACCTGTTACTAGTCAGGGTTGTTCTCTGTACTTCACCCATCCTAAATGGAATCAGGTTGTGACTTCTCATTCAGTTGATGGCTTGTCTTTATCCGTTGTCATGAAATCTGGAATAAATGCCCTCTATTTGGGTATACTTCTTGTTTTACAAATCGTATATATGTCTTTTCAAGTCTTCTTTAGTGATTTTTCAACACATAATCAGACAAATGGATTAATGTTCAGAGGATGGAATGTTATATCCTGTGTTTAGAGACAGAGAGAGGAGGTTGGCAGCTCACCATATATAGAATGAAAGTCTGGGGATATAATTGTATTCAGTTGTTACATAGATGGCCTTAAGGGCTCATACTTTGCTCTTGTCTCACACTGGCACCAACCTGCAATTGCTTTCCTGGTACCAGACAGATGAAGTTACCTGTCAGCCTCTGGGCAAGCACAAGCACAGGCCTTCATAACATGAATAATTGAGTCAAAAGTAATTTTCTTTGGTTTATGTCACACTCTTGTTGTTCTTCCTGGGCAAGGGAAAGCCCTGGAAGTGTCAGTGTCTTGCAACCTGAAGGCAGTTGTAGGGACTCCTAGCATTTAGTTTGAAGTTCAAAGGATGGATTGGTTTACTTCAAAACAAATTGAATTTCCACCTGATGCTTGTAGTCATGCAGTTGACACTGGATTCTGATATGGTATCCCTTGCTCTTGGAAAAATGCAGGAAGTAGTTTGTTAAAATTTGCTAGAATGCTGGGGAGAGAAAATGCAGTGATCTTAACAGCGTGCTTCAGTGCACAGCTTGCCAGAGAGCAGAAAGAACTCGTGTGTCTTGCACTGCATGTTACTTCAATGGTTTTGTGGTTGGCCTCATTATCCTTCATTCCTTTGGAATAAATACTCCATTATTTTCAGTTTTTGTAGGTGATGTTTTCCAGATCTCAATTCCTGTTGCTCTTTTAAATGCCTGCAATTGATTCATCCTTTTTTTAAAGCAGTGCCCAAAATGTCCAGAGTACAGCAATTAGAGAGGAGCAAACCGCTACTTCATTAGCCTCGCAGTTCTCATTCTTTATACATCCGCTGTTTTGACTGTCTTTTCCACAATGGCATAAGACTGAAAGTGAGTGTCCAGTTCCTTGAGACTCCAGGTTTCAGGAAGAACTGAAAAGCATTATCATTTACAGCTCTGCACCCTGTGCTTGTGCTGTTCCTTCTTCCTGCCAAAGAGCAGCACTGTGCACTTGTCTACCAATTCTTTCTTCCAGAACACTTCTTCAATTTGCCAAGTTCTCTTGGCAGAGCTTTCCAGCATACCTGCCATTCTTTCCAGATTCATGTCCTCTGTAGTTCAATAAACATACTTTTTAGTTCATCCTCCAAGTTGATTGATAATGAAAACTAAACAAAGTTGGTTCCTAGGCAGATCCCAAAGTAAGAACATCCTTCCATTTCTACAGTGAAGCCACTGGGAACTCCTCCTAGTCTGTTGGTTTGGGTTTTTTTTGGCCACTTCTGAAGTTGTAATATTATATGTGGTATCATTAATAACATTTTTTGGCATGTTTGTGAAAGTGATATGTCAGAAATCTCACTGAATTCCAGTTCATGTCTTGCTTCTCCCCTGTGATACTTTTTTTTTTCCTGTATAAAGAAATACTTTATTTTTTTCAATTATGATTTGTTCTTGACAAATCCACCTGGGTTGCTACTCAATCTTTGTGGGTTTGGGATTGGAGTTTTTTTCATGTGCTTATAAATAATTAATCCTGATATTCTGAGAATTGAAATCATAAATCAACTTTCTTCCCTTTTTATACTTTCTTAAGGTTAGGTACTGCTTTTGTCCATTCTTCAGTCCTGTGACACCTTACCTGTTCTACACAAGTTCCCAAAGGGAATCATTGCTGGGTTTTGAGGCTGCTGAGCCAGTTCATTGACTACTTTGGGATGCAGTCCAGGTGACTGGAAAACATCTGTCTTGTTCTCTCTAGGCTGATCTCTCTCTGTTTGAGGCTGGGATCTTGCTGTCACTGGCTTTAGTTGCAAGCAGGTGGCTAGAACAGCTGTTTTTTTTTTGTGGAAACCAATGCAAAAAGTGCTCTTAGCTAGAAGAAATGACCTGATGGACAACTAGCAGTGCCCTGGGAATAAGATGTAGGCGTCTGTTTGTTCTGGTAGTGATTGTTAGTATTTTATCAGTATATAGTAAGTTTAAAATGATAAATCCCTGCCCAGTGCTCTCTGTGGAGAGTTTCTGTTTCTCTCTTAGCTCATTTTCCAGAGAAAAGAGTTTCTTCTTTTCCTGAGTTCATCTAGAGGCACTTGCTTGACGTGGGAGCTCTGTATGCCACTGTTGCTTATTCCTTATCTGACATAGGTCTGTCCCTCTGCAAAACCTCATCCCCACTGCAAACCAGTGGTTACAGTCAAGAGTCTGACCTCAGGACAGAGACAGGGGAGATGGAAGCATCCTGCTAAAGAACATGACTGCTGTGGAAGTGGACACATTCCTCAGATAAAATGGGCTGAACTCTCTGCCCTCTAATGATTCATTTGCCCCTGAATGTTGATGGCAGCTGCAGGTGTTGATGGTACAGTCACAGGCTGGGTATGAGATTTCAGACACCAGACCTCAAGCTGCTTAGACCTGCTTGATCAGAGATTCTTGGCCAGGTACTAAGATCCTTGCTTAGTCCTCTCTCAAGTAAGCGAAATCAAAAGGACTTTATCTGAGAGAGTAAATGAAAGGCAAATGGCTATTTATTGCTGGGGTCAGTGATCAGATAAGTTTATTCTCTGTGCAGCTGAGAAGGATTTGCTCTGTCTTATGTTAGTCTTTTGGCAGCACTTGCATAGTGAGGAATGGATAAGTGCTTTGTAGAGAGAAGGATTTTCAGGAGATGTTACAAAGAAAAAGAATCAGTGTGATGCCGAAGCAGCAGCAGAACAGTGAGGCAGAGGATTTTGTGTGTTACATAGAGTCTGGTGCAACAGCCTTCCGAAGATCTGCATGGTGCCTCAGTGCCCTGGAAGCCACTGTGTCCTGAAAGAGGAGTAGTTGGAATATGAACAAAAAAAAAAAGAAAGTAAAAGCTCATCTGTTTTTTATTTCACACTAAACCAGAAATATCTGGAAGCAAAGAAAAGCTTGAGAGAAAAGATTAATCTAGAAAAAGGACCAGTTTGGCTAAATATTCAATATCAGTAGCAAAATAAAGGTAGTCTCCATCATAGAGTTCTGGGTGAGCTGGCACTCAAATTTGTGAGTCTTGCCACAAGTTAGGGCAGTACTGTATCACTGGGGAGTACAGAGCTGTCTTTAAGAAGGGGAAAGATGGGTGAGTCTGAGCAACTAAAACCCTGGTAATCTGATTTCAGTCATTTGACAAGTTTATTCTAACCAAAGAAAAAGATAATTACACTTGTTGCAAAAAAGGGGGGAAAGGAGTGTGGAATGGCGTAAAGGTGACATGGTTAGCACCATGCTGACTAATATGTCAATATATAAGTGGAAAGGAAGTGGGCTGGAGTCCCACAGCCTGCAGTTGCATGAGCCCATGATTACTGCAGAAGGGTCACAGATGTGGGTTGTTCGTGTGTCTGTGGTGACTGGTCTGGCAGTGTTGACTTGCAGTCATTGCTGTAAGAGCCTGCTGCACTTCCAGGCATCCCTCCTCTGATGAAAGGGCTGTTCCTAGTGCATCCCCAGAGGTGGATTATTCATACACAGTCACTTGGAACAGTTACACTCTCTACTGGACTTCTCTTTTTGCCAAGAGGCTTTACCTGTGTATGTATTGTGACTCACCCTGCTGCTTCTCACTGCTGTACCACCTAGCATCACCCTGGGTCTCTCAGTGACTGAGGGTCTTCCTCAATACCCAAACTACCAGAGGAATTAAAAGGGGAGGGTGGTTTGGCCGTATACTGCACTTCTCTATTAAAATAGTGGTCAAAAAGCTGAAAGTTTATTATGTGGGGAGTAGATACGTCCTGAAACAAATGGAAGAATTTATAAATGCCAGTTATGCAAACCAGCCATCGCATCCTGGTGCTGAGGCTGACTCCAGGGTGGTTTTCTGCCCATCATTAGTGAATCAGAAGGAGCAGTCTTGTTTGCTGGGACTCACTTCCCCGAACATCTGGCACATGGTGGTAAAGAAGCCAAGTGAGGGCAAAGGTTTAACTAGAAATTGGCAGCTCATAGGCTTCCTTCACATGTAATAATGAGCCTGCGGATGTTTCTAGCAGGAATCTCTGCAGCCTTTGCCAGGAGGAGTCACTTGTGCAGTGAGTGCCTGCGGCACCTTGAAGCTCCCTTTGATAGTGAAAGTCATAGGAGCGAGTGAGCACCTGCCTGCGAGCGAGGCCAAGTTCGGCTGTCTGTCCCTTGCAGGGGCATGCCTCTGACAACTCGCACACAGCACTGGTGCCATTTGAGGAGCAGTCATTCTTCAGCAGATGTTGAGACTCCAGCAGTGGGCACAACATCTGTTACAGCGTGTGGTGGTTGCTGCCTGTGGAGATCTTGTGGATGTGGCGGCAGAGCAGATTTTGTTTAACCTTTTATTTGGCAGCTACATTCCTGCTTTAAGTCAACAGGTTACTTCTAGTCCTGCTAAAATGTATGTCACAATACTTCCTGCTTTGATCAGCCTATGTTACTGTGCTAGAGCCAAGGCCAGACTGCTGCCAGAGTCCTCACTGTCTGCTGAGCTTTTGTTTAGAGCTTCTCTTCTCCCATTAGTTAATGGCCTTGTCATGCTACGTGTTTGCTTGGGCAGACTGTGAACGTCACAGCCTCATAGTACACCATAGATTCCTTGGATTATGATCTAGCTTTGCCTGTGGGCTGTTTTGCATGCCTGAAAAAAAACCTGAGGAGCCATCATGCTCCTCCTGTTGGCTTGAGAAAAATAGTGAGGCTGTAAATCTGTCCTTGCTGTCCACCCCCAAGTAAAGCTTCATCCGTATGTATGTATTTCCAACTTGTTTGGAACTTGAGCCCAACACTTGAACAGACAGTTTCTCTGGGTCTGCGCTAGGGAGGGAGAACCTGCTTTTTCCAGTGCTGTCACTTGCCTTTGGTGAGCAATGGAGTGAGCACTGCCACTGGCAGTTTCACTCCAGAGCCTGCTTCTGGATCACAAGTATTTTCTTTCCCTTCCCTCCTCCCAGGGGCTTGTTGCTTTAAACTATTTTGTATACAGTTGGTCTTCTCAATTTTTTTAAGGACTGTGAGAA
Source organism: Pezoporus wallicus (assembly GCF_028554395.1). NCBI lineage: Eukaryota > Metazoa > Chordata > Aves > Psittaciformes > Psittacidae > Pezoporus > Pezoporus wallicus. The sequence goes on along the minus strand of NW_026641917.1, from coordinate 1,029,785 downwards.
AGATCCTTCATCTCGTTTTGGTGGAGCTGTAAATCTGCCACTGGTTGCCTTAATGCAGTATGAATGCAAAGCTTGGTTGCAGATTTGTGATGCCTGATCCTGTGCTGAGGCAGAGCTCTAGCCCATCTGTTTAGAAATATGCCTGGGTAGGGATTGCCTTCTGTCCTCCCGCTCTCCTTGGACTTGAGTGGAAAGGGACAGAAGCTGGACTTGCTGCTCCATTATAACAGAGTTTTTGAATTGGGAGTTTAGCTTAAAGGTTGTCCCATTTCTCTCACAAATTTGAGTTTTCACCTAAATGGCCATTTATAACTAATCCCTTCAGAAGTATTATATAGGAAGGTATGGTTGATGAGTAAGGCAGCCAATGCGCATAAAGGACGTGACGAGGCTTGCACTGGGAAAGAGGCAAGAAAGGCTTTTCAGTGATGATTGTCCTGTGGTCCTAGCACACGGTGCATAAGGCCATTTCCACTCACAAAGTGTGTGGGGATTTTAGGAGGAATTGATATTAAAGAATACCTTATCATCAGGATGGTTCAGTGCTTTAGTCAAGGCAGCTGAATCATTACTAAATGCTGAAGCAGAGAAAATACCTGGCAATAAAGTGAAAAAAATGAGGCAGGCTCTTCTGGCTCCTACAAGGTCTTGGACTGAGAAGAGGAGGGAGAGTCTGCATGATGTATTCTGTGAAGAATATTCCATATTCCTTTGACAAAGAGTAGCTGGGAGTTAGTTTGTCTTTCTGGCTTGATTGGGACAACTTCAACTCTTTAGGTTCTGATCTCTGGCTGTGCAGAAAGCTAGTGCATACTGCCTGAGGGCTTGTGCTTCCATGGTCAGGACCTGCTTCCCCCAGTGAAGTGCTGGGGTGGGTATGGCCCAAGGGAACCAAGTTAAAAATAAATCCTCCTCTGTGACTGACCTATAAGATTAGAGCCATTTCCAGAAGATGTAAGGAAAGCTATGAATGCTGGTGTCCTATGAGAGAAGGTCAGCCAGGTTTTCTCCAGTCATGGTTAGAAAAGAAGCTGGAAAATACATAGATATGCTGTATAAAATCTTGTCCCTGCTGACCAGAAAGAGAGAAGACCTTCATTCTGGGTTGTATAGCCTTTAACAAGAACTGTGGTGAGGACTATACACGAGCCTTAGTAGACAACTGACCCGGTTTTCAACATGGGCCTTGGAGGGAGACTTCCTGGCCAGATTCCTAAAGGAAGGTTGTTGGTATGGGAAGTGCAGGCTGGAGCTTGCCCTTCATACATACCTGCATGCAACAGCATAATAAGATTAGGCAGGTCGCTACATAGCTGAGAGCTGTTCCCACCCAGGCATACTTAGTGTGTCTGTAAGTACACTGTCAAGCATCAGCTGATGCTGTTGGAGTGTGCCTTCACAGCATTTAATATTGTCAGATGGATGCATGCTGGACATTAAAACTTGTTCGCCTGGACTGGATCATCATCAGTATCCACAAGTTTGTAGCTGCATTCATCAAAGCTTCTGGGGCAGATGAAGAAAAAAAATAGTTGTAACTACACTGTTTTCTGGATCAAAAATTCCAGGTATCAAAAGTTTACAAAGTATCTATATTTGTAGGAAAAATATATTACCCCAATTGTAGACAGTTTCTCCTTAAAATGAAAACTGCTGATGTGCATGTCCTTCCAGTCATCCCCACACCATGCATGGGTTTTGTCTTTTTTTTTGTCCCTTGCTTTGCTTGCTGTTACCTAACCCCAGTCTTCCTTGCACTATGCTTCCTATTAAAAGATAAGAAGCATTACTCATTCTAGGCTTTGGTAGTCCTTAAAGAACCTTTATTCCACATCTGCCAAGGCAACATCATCTTCATTGCTGGTGCAGTAATCCTAGCTGTGATGTGAAAAATTGGAGAGCTCCAGATGAATTCTTATTCTTCTGTAGTTCCTTTTCCTTCACATCATTCTTGAATGAAAAGACCCAAGCATAATTTACCCCCTGAAGAGACTGAGTCATTGCCTTAGTAGGACATCCTTGTCTCTAAACTGGAGAGGCATAGATTTGACAGATTGGCCACTCAGTGGGTAAGGTATTGGCTGAATGTTCATACTGAAAAGGGTTGTGGACAACAGCTCGGTGTCCAAGTGGAGATCAGTGACTTGTGGCATTCCTCAGGAGTCAGTATTAAGACTGGTGCTGTTTAACATCTTTGTCGGTGACATGGACAGTGTGACTGAGTGCGCCCACAGCAAGTTTAACAATGACACTAGGCTGTGTGGTGCTGTCAGCACACTGGAGGGAAGGGATGCCATCCAGAGGGACCTTGACAAGACTGGGAGGCTTTGAATGCATGAAGTTCACCAAGACCAAGTGCAAGGTCTTGCACCTGGGTTGGGGCAATCCCAAGCACAACTACAGGCTGGGAAGAGAAAGGCATGAGAGCAGCCCTGAGAAGAAAGACTTGGGGGTGTTGGTTGACAAGAAGCTCAACATGACCCAGCAGTGTGCACTTGCAGCCCAGAAAGCCAACCATGTCCTGAGCTGCATCAAAAGAAGTGTGACCAGCAGGTCAAGGGAGATGATTCTGCCCCTCTACTCTCTTTGCTCTCATGAGGTCCCACCTGGAGTACAAGGGCATGTAGGGATAGGACCAAGGGAGAATGGCCTTATACTGATAGAGGGTAGATTTAGATTAGATATTAGGAAGAAATTCTTTATTATGAGGGTGGTGAGGCACTGACACAGGTTGCCCAGAGAAGCTGTGGCTGCCCAATCCCTGGCAGTGTTCAAGATGGATAGGGCTTTGAGCAACCTGGTCTAGTGAAAGGTGTCCGTGCCTCTGGCAGGTTGGAAGTAGATGGTCTTTAAGATCCCTTCCAACCCAAACCATTCTATGATTCTATTAAATCCTTTCTGGAATTGCCTCACCATCCTGCTTTACCTTGAGACATTTTTCTTCCTAAAATTGTCATTGTCTAATCTCTTCTGATGTCTGTTGCCCTCCAACTGACAGTTGCTGTCCTTTACTAGATATTTCATCACTCCTTCCTTCTTGACCTATGACTCAGTCAAAATTAAAAAGGATGGATAATTTAAAGAGCTGCAGTTTTTCCACATCTCTTCTTTTGCAAAGCCAACATGAGTGGGGGCCAACTGAAAAGCTCGTGCAGCTGTCTTGAAAAAGCATCAGGAGAATGCTCATGTTGCACTTGCCCTATTTGGCAGACCGGCAATATTCAGACATCAATATTATGCAAATGCTGGTAGGTGCATTTTAAGGTCATAGTGCATGTAAACTCAGGTTATACTGGTTGGTTGCATTGGTCAAATACAGGTTTGGAATATCTGAGGCAATGTAAAGAAATTCCTTCCAAATCTGATGCTGATCTTAATGAAACACACAATTCCATAAATAGCAGAGCTAACAAAATTGCCTGATTGCCCGTGAGTTTGTGTCCTGCTCCCTTATGCCTCCCTCTTGGACCACAATAATCTCAGATTTCCCCCAGCTCACAAATACCCATGAGGCTCTGTCCTCCCTTTCATCCCTCACTGGTGTTTGCCTCCTCGCCAAGGCATACATGTTCAGTGGCCCATACGTACATGACTGGGTACCTGGCAGACCAGTGTAAGTGCTTGCACAGCAGCATCTCCACCTGGCCTCACATGCAAACGTGTGTGTCTCTTCCATCCAGACGTACATGGCTTTTACCACCAGTGCAGCCCATGCCTGCTGAGGATATTGCATTGCCCACATGTGCAGCACATGTTCCTCCATACTGGAGCAGTACTTTGGGAATCCAGCACATGGAAAAAGTCAGAGAATACCATCAACAATGAAACATTACCCAGAGGGTATCAACTACTCATGCAAGTGCTAGTAGGATAAAGATGTTCTGTGTTAACACTTCAGTAAAGAACTACAAAATCATTTGAAGTCTGCAAAGCCTTCCTTAGCCTAAGAGATTTGAGTTCAATTTATTTAGCTTATGCATGAGATTTTGGGGAGATTTACTTGTAGTGTCTCTCAATCTACCTAGAGGGAACATTTTTTTCTCAAAAGCCTTTTTAATTCAGCAGGAAGAAGTATATCTGAAGCTAGGCAAAGAACCAAGAAAGGCAGCACATTAATATGGGTATAATTATTTCTGCTACATCTGCCCTACAGGCTTGATGAATTTGCTCTTGAAGTCTTAAAATCAAGACTTGGTATCTTGGTTAAGTTCTGCTCAAGCAGCATGAGAGTAAAGGACTGGAAGAAGTTGATGATTGAGGGGGCACTGCTCCCTGCTATGCAGGGTATCCAGGAAGATAGCAGGGTCTCTCTTGGCCTTTCAAGCAGTGCTGATAAGAAATAGCAGAATGTAGTGGCTGGGACCTGAAGCCAGATAAAATCAGCCTGGACAGATGTAATTTCCTAGAAATCTGTGCCTATAACACTGAAACGACACACTTGCAGAGGCGAACAGTTACTGCTGACAGCTTTCTCTGAAATACAGACTTAATCCAGTGGCTGGGAGTATTCTGTTTCCAAGGAGTACCCAGGACAGGGCTGAGTCTTGTGTTGCCTTCTCACCATCCTGACCTGTGTCTCTAGGGACCCCTGTCCTTCACTTTCTATGACCCACTTGTTGACTATGAGGAGCGGGATAGCAAGCCAGTAATACCCTTGAGAAGCTTTTCATGAAAGTAAGTTATTTGCTTCATCCAGTTGCCTGCAAAGGTCACAGCAAAATTTTCTTTTCCTGGGGTACAATTAGCCAGCTCTGTTTCTGCATCCCGAGGGAGAAGGCTTCGTGGAATCTCTGAGGTGAGCAACCTCCAGCATAACAAAATTCCCCAGAAGAGCACTTTGGAAAGCATTGCAACACCACAGGATGCTGTGAGTTCACTCGTATACAGTGTGAAGACTCACAGAGGAGGGGAGAAACACTGATTTGATTTTGTAGATGAAATCACATGCTTTCTATCAGTGCCTGAAAAGAGACTCCCCTTTCACAGCTTCAGGAAGTTTGCTATCTGCATTTTTTTTTCTTTAAACTGGGGAAAATAAAAGAAATCTGAACAGTAAATATTTATCCAAAATGTGTGGTTGTTAATACGATCCAGTCTTCAGTCATTTTGAGTAGTGTCATGATGACAGATGTTAATGCAGAAAGGAATAGATTGGACGATTTATGCCTGAAACACATGTGTTCCTTGGCGGGCTCCGTGGATTACTTGCATAGTTGGTGCTGTTTGAGCAATCTAGTATTTTCTCTGCCTCTAAGCACTGATGGCTCCAGGACAGGGGGCTGACCTATATCTCCAGTTTGCTATAATAAACAGTGAGGTAGCTAAACTCCCCTTGTGCTTTTATCTTCCCAAATTTTATCTCTCCCCCTGTGCTCCAGCTGTGTTTTCTGTGCTTCTGGTTCTTCCCAAGAAAAATGGCAGTTTCTCTGTGCAAGAGAAGAGGATGCTCCTGTGTGCATGGGGTGCGAATCCCAGACCTCCTCCCCATCTAGATCCAGCTTCTCTCCTACCTCAACATGCACAGTTATTTAATATGAATGCTTGTCCTGACAACAGAAAGGAAAATTCTTCTCTTCTTAGTTAAGACCAGGTTTGTAACGGCGTTAGTATCTTACTTTTTATTTATTTTCTTAATCAGAGACATACAATTGAAGAAAAATGCCCAAGCTGTTGAATGCAGAAGGCTGTTGGTAGGTCTGCTTGGAAGCTTTTCTCAGCTGGTCCCTCAGTTGTGTTCTCATCTTTTTCTGTGAACTTAACTTTGCACATAGAATCGTAGAATGCTTTGAGTTGGAAAGGATCTTAAGATCATGAAGTTCCAACCCCCCTGCCATGGGCATAACTAACAAGTACCGAAAACACTAAGCCTGGCCCAGGCATCTGCACTTTGATTGTTTAGAAAAAACTTGTAAATATTCTGTTTGGATTACAGTTTATTTAAATTCTCATCTTTTAAGAATATTGAATAATGTTACTTAACAACTCTTCATTTGTAAAACAGCTATTATTAATGCAAATCTAGAAAAGAAACTAGGGCAGGAGTTTGTTGGCATCATCCCAGCCTCTTGTTCTTTTGACCTTCCTGCTTTCTCCTTCTTCAGAATGCTGAATAATTTGTATATATTCTATATGAACACTCAGTGAACATACAAATTATTTGGCTGCTCATTTCAGCAGAGATGCCAAAATAGGAGAAGAGAGATTTTCTGTGTACTCTTGCTGCAAAAACAATGTAAAAATTTCCCTAGAGACTCACTTTAAGATAACTTCAGAAAGTGATGAGGCTTTCTAGGCCATAATTCTTCCTGTGGTGATCCTTTAGCTTTTTTTGTTGTAATGTGCCAAGAGCTTAATCTAAATGTGTGTTGTTTGAGGAGTTATTTGTACTCAAACTTGTGAACCAGTTCAGCTCCCTAAAAAAGGCTTTCCTGATGGGTGTCCTCAGATACCCTGGGATGTCCTCATGCATTGTTACCAAACCTGCAAAAATAGCTTTTTTTAATTGTTTTTTGCTTTGTTTGTTTGGGTTTTTTTTGCCTTTTGTGCAGGCATACTGTTGTAAGTGGAGCAGGTAGCTGTGCTTTTAGTTGGGATCATCTTATGTTTTGTGTTATAAGCAAAGGGGGAAATGCTCTATCATTTTCCTTACACTGTCATCTATGAGCTGATGTTTTCCATGCCATGTATTTGGCACAGCTGGAAAGTTCAGCTAAAATAACTTAGCTGTCTCTCACGATGAGGGTACTGAAAATGCAGAGTTTTGTCCCCGTTTAAAAAAATAAACCCCAATCTCACACACTATTTTGCTGAGATTCTCCAGTTCTTGAGGGCAGTGTCTGGGAATTGATGAGACTGTTACTGTGGCAGCCTGTTGTGGCTCCTGCTGTTCTGTGACATCCCATGGCTTGGTCTGATGTTCCATAGGGCTGTTGGATGCTGGCGATGTCTGTCCTACTAGGGCTCCCCTGCCCTGCCTGCACTGGTCAGGTGCCCTCCCCATACAGTTAGCTGGGATGCAGCATTTCCAAGGATGTAAGAAACAAACAGGATTTTCCCTTCGATTGCTCCTCTAAACAAAAGGTTCAGGCATAGATGACAGACCTGGGAGCAGGGACTCTCAGGAACTCATTCTCCTTCTTCCAGCCACCTGGACAGCAGAAAGGAGTCAGTAGCCTGGTTTGGTGCATGGCAGGAGCAGCAGTATTGGCGGTTGAAGGGTGATGGGGGACAGCAGAGAAAGAGTTTACAACCATCAGGGAACTCCTCAATCACTTGTGGGTTTGTTAGGTGTAAATAGTTCAGGAGCCCTATAAGAGGCTGCATTTTTTCTTCTCCAGTGGCTGATCAAGAATACAGTAGCTTACAGGAGCTTGTAGTCACACTTAGGGGACTGTGCCCTGGGTTTAGTTGCTCTGTTTGGTGGAATTTTTCTTGAGTTAATTTTTTGGTGACTCTTTAACTGAGTTGATTAAAGAAAAAAAGTTACTCTCTAAGACTTTTCAAAAGAGCTTTATGGTTATAAAACTCAAGCTGCCAGAAGTTAAGAAAAGTGAGAGAATAAGATTGCATCTTCAACACTGATTCAATTCTCATGTGCAAATGTTATCCTTAATTATATGGTTACATCCTGGCTCTTTTAGAACACAGCTGTCTATCTGGTGGAGAGGGAAGACTGAGATCTGGGCTAATTTCTGTAACACAAGACATTCAGCCTTGGTATAAGTAGTTGCAGAAGCTGTAGAACAAGTAGATAGGAGAGAGGAAAGGAGAGGAGGAAGAGTGGTCTGATTACAGACACCTCTTGAGGAGGTGGTTTAGCCTTTGAATGACCAATGTGATGCTGGGCAAGTTAGATAAGAATTTCCCAAACACATTTAAGTCTTGTGGTGCAAATATGAAGGAGACCTGGGTATTCAGCAGGAGAGGTGGGTGTTCAGCAGCACCAGAGTCAATAGAGTTGTACTGTGAGCTTAACAAATGTACTGAAAATTCAGCTTGAGGTGCCTGCAGTAGAGCATCAGGAGGCAACAGAAACTGTGCATTCAACTTTGCCTGTTTTCTCCCCGTCAAATGGTGTAATATATGCCAAATATTGCAGAGATGCTCTAAATATGAAAGGATTTTTTGTAAAACACTTAGATATATGAGCATTTCTTGTGGGAAAATTAGAAAGTCGCTGTTCACAACAGAAATCCTGAGCTGAAGTTGCAGGGCGGTCCTTACTAACACGTGTGTTTGGCCTTTCAGCCCTGGTATTCTTTTCATAGATGTTATAAGAGTATGACATTTCATAAACTATGTCATAAAAATAATAGCCAAATAAAGGGGCTGGTCCCTTATGGGAATAAAATACCCTGTAAATAATGGTGATATTAATAGAGCCCTGGTCTTCTTTGGGATCTTTCTGAAACTGCTCTAGATACGTTTTCATTGAAGGATTATTGTATTACAAGCAAAAAAACTGCAACACAAACATAAATTATCTAAATCAATTCCTTTTACTAAGCACTTCTGTCTTTCCTATGATTTTTCAAAACAGGAATATTTCTTCAAATTCTGGCTCAAAATCCAACTTACATTTTGAGAGAGTCCGTAGTACAGTCTATCCATCACCCTGTTTGCGCCTAGTACAGACACATCTTCTGACACACCGTATGTGAGCTATCATTTATGCTTTGACTTGTGAAATACTGTATTCGTCAGAATAATCTTCAGGGTTTTTCTGCAGCTCATCTGAAATGTTCCAAGTTCCATTTTCTTCACAGGACGATCTCTTTTAACGGCGTTTTGTGATCCTACAACTGTGAACTGTATTTTGCTCTCAGTTACACTGATAAAACCATAGAAACTCATTTTTTAAAAAGGAATTCCTTTTCAATTACAACACAGCCTAAAAATAATTTTGCTCTCCTGCCTCTCTAGAGCTGGCCTTGTTCTCGTGCTACCTAGTCCTGTGAATCAGAAGATGATAGCTGGTGTTAGAACAGCAACACAGGAGGCCCTCTCTATCTCTATTTAGGTTAGCTATAGCACTCAGTTACATAGGTCAAATGAAGTTTGAAATTCAGTAGGCTTATTCTGAATATGCTTTTATGCTTACTTGCGGTATATGCCTGCAGGTAACTGAGGGAGAAACTTCTTACTGACAGCTACAGGAATGAGCAGGTTGCCAAGTTCTAGCTAGCTTTTGTGATGTACCAGTGCCACCCTCGTGTCCAGGCTGGCTTTTGTCACCATTGAAGTTGCAGCTTTCCAAGCCAGTATCTGTGGATGGGGCAGCTTCCAGTTTCATGTGTAGCCAGGGTGCTGTGTAGTTTGCATATCTGGCACAAAGCTTACAGTTTGCAACCACTACTTGGAATTAAGTTTCCCTTCTCTTGTGTTTTTCAACTCGGTTATCAAACCTAAGGAAACTAATCTCTAGCCAGTGTAGTGAAGTATCATTAGCTCAACTAACAATGAGGAATAGTTAGGTTTTTGCGTAAAGAAAAAAAAACCTCTAGTTAGTACCATATATTGGGGTGCCTTTGTCTCCATCATGCTTTGCTGCTGAAAACGCTAGGTAAAAAAAATGTATATGAGATTTACACTGAGAAACATTAGTAAATACAAATTGGAGGGGTTTACAGCCTGTCAGGAGTTCTCTTGGGTGCTGCAAAGCTGTTGGGACGTGGGGAATACCAACAAGGGAATGCTCTGGGAAAATATCAACCATTTGATTTTAGACTTAGTGGGAGGGTATTTGGGAGAAGAAAGAAAACTATAAAATATTAGAAGTATCACATTTTTGGATAATCCAACAGCTGCGTTTCTTTCAACAGTAGGACAGAAGGACAGAGGGAAAAGCGTGAGCACAATCTGCAACTTCCCTTCTTCAGGCAGAGTAAGAGCTTTTCAGTGGAGCAGATAACAGTGGAACAAAAGGCTCTAGACTCTAGAGCATTTCTAGACTCTAGAAACTGAAGATAGGAACATTCAGAACAAGTGCTGGCCATTGGAGCCGTGTACAGAGGGTGGTGGTAAGGGGTTCTCCATCACTTTGAGAAAGTTGGGTAAATATATATAAGTGGGGGCTATTTGGTCTGGCAGTGGACCATCAACCCAGACTGCAGGCTCTCAGCACCTCTGTTCTTGTTGCTAAAAATTCCTTGTTGCTTTGATAATCGGTGCAAATGATGCAACTTCATTTATATTACCACTTGTAGAAGAGCATTTTCTAGGCCTCCGTGTCTACTTGACCGCTGAGAAATGCAGCGTTGGCTGATAAGATGGTTATTCTCTAGTGGAAATACATCTTCCACATCTAATCCAGTTACGCCTGAGCAGAAACCTTTCAAAAACCTCTGCAGATGGATTGCAGAGGTTCTTCTGTACCCTGTGGTTGTGTGACAGTGAGTGCTTGTGGGTGGCGGGTATAGAATAAACCACATTCCAGTCAGGGTGGGGGCAGAGATCCCAGTGAACACCCAGGCACGTGCTCCCAGGCACAGTGAGGTCTTGTGACTGTACATCATCCCCTGCCTTTTTCTTTCCGTCATGCCCTTTTTCCTCTCCATTTCTGGTTTTACCAGAGTTGAAAAGCAATCCTGTCCACTTACCACAGGTTCTCTCTCCAGTCTTAATCTTTTTTGTTGCTCTGCAGCAGAGTATTCCATACCCAGACTTTGTTCAGCTTTGTGTTGCACATAGCTGACCTTTGCAGTCTTCCTGTCCTCTTCCCGTCAGACTTAAAAGTCTTCTAGAGTAATGCTGCTTATACTCCTAAATCCAGTAGTATGACAGGTACGGAAGAGGCAGCATCTGTGTCATCAGGATGCAGTGGCATTACTCGTCATTTTGCTTAGTATATTAGAAATGTTTTTATTCTGGGAGACTCAGCCTGTTTGTATCTTCTACTGAGGTGAGCTTCTTGGCTAAGTCTCTGTATTTCCCCATTTTATTTTAGTGTATGTTGTCCTTTGCCTTGGTAAATCTGAGAACAAGAGACGGAAAACTGAATGGAGACAAAAATAGCTTACAACTGACTGTCCCTGTTACACTCGGTATTCTGCAAATGGTCAGAATGAGGGATTAAAGCTGGATTTTCTTGTCCCTGTAGCTATTAGGTGAGCCCTGCCATAGGTGAGCTCTCCTCATAACCTGCCATCTCTAGTCCGTCGTATCTGTATTCACTTATTCCTGGGGTGGTGTTTCTGGAGGGGATATTTCTGTCTCTCTCCCTGGATGAGAGCTGTACAGGAGACTGCCTTGAAAGCCCTGGCCCATCCATACTCTTTCTGCTTTTTAAATTGTCTCTTCTAAAGCCTTTAGTGATGTCCTTTACAACTATCCAATTTTGAAAACACTCCAGGATTACTTAAAAATGCTGTGGCCTTCATAGACTTGCTCTTCAGTCACTTTTTCCTTTCTGCCTCTCTCTCTCTGTTGCTTGTTTCTTTACGGTTATAACGGCAGCCCTTTTTGGCAGCCCTTTGCACCATGAATGCTGTCACCTTTGTGACTGAGGCTGCAGGTGCACAATAATACCAACAAATGAGGAAGGTGGGAACTTGACCCAGGGCAACACAGTTTCCAGGCTGGACCCTATGGTTTCCACTTTGGTGCCAGGAGATGATGAAGTAGTGTGGGAACGTTGCCTAAGCCATCTTCAGACTCATTTACTGACTTATTATCATTATGATAATCAGGAAGGGAGATATTACATCCTCAGGGGCCACCCTTAAGCACTTCAGGCTTGGTGACTGTAGCAGAGAACAAGGGATGCCCCCAACCTCGAACAGCAAGTCCGAGCTCCCGAATCTGGAAGGAAAAGCGTGCCTCCTCTCCCAGTGCCTGCTGCTCCTGGGGTGGCTGCCTGTCTCCTCCCAGCCTAAAAAGGGACAGCGTTCCCTGATGGGAAGTAATTGCTTTGGAAACCTCGCTGAACATCTGTGTCCAATCAGACTGAACATCCACACCAGCGGCAGCCGAGCATCAGCAGTAGCGTGGAGCCTTGGAAGGGGCTGTGCTCCCGACGCTGCGGCTCCCAAGGGGGTTGCGTCAGGGGAGCAGCCTCCTGGGGTTTGCAGTTGTGGTGGTGCTGCGATTCAGAGCTTGCCAGTGACAAGCTGCAGAACAAAACCACAAGGTTTGAGATGTAGCTCAAAACAACAGGGTTTGGAGAGCCAAACCACAAAGCTGAGAATTGCAGTAATTACAAGCCAGGAAAACAGTTTTCAGTTCTTTAGCCCTACACAGGGCTTTGCTTACTGTATAGGTGGAAGTGTGAGAGCTGTCTGCTGAGACTCCACATTTGCCCCTACAATTGTTTCAGAAACTAGAGCGGGAAAGCACACCAAAATGAAATACTACCCCAGGTGTCCCTCAATAATAATCTCAGGGGAACGACAGAAAAGTTACAGGGAAGAACACAGAGCAAATACAAATGAGACAGAAAGGAGAAACCAGAGCAATTTCAGTGCAGTGGGATAGCTGAGGAAAATGCTAACAGAAATAGTCTGGAAGGATTACAGGAGAAACAGCCATACAGAAGGGACCAGAGCAGAGAGGTTGTATTCCCAGCTAGGGATAGGGCCCACATTTATTTTGCACTGGCATTTATTCAATGGATATTGAATAAATATGGGCTGAGAGAAGCCCAGGTATGGTTCTAGTGGTTCATGCAGCACTGGGAGAATGAGCAGCTATGATATGTGGTTATCTTTTTCTGAACAGCTCCAGCAGCAGCAAAGAATAAAAGTCTCAAATGTTTGTAATCTTTCTTCTTTTCTCTTTAATGTTTTGGGTGTAACGTAAAAGCCGATAAGACTGCCTACTTGTGTAGAATCTCCTACAGAGTGTGAGTCCAAACAAAAGGTGACTTGTGTCCACTTTAAATGGCTTGCAGACCTTCGGTTTGAATTGTTTGCAGAATTTAGGCAATGCCATATTTAGAGTTGCATGTGAAATTGTAATTGAACTTATAAATTTATTTTAGTTTCAGGGTCACACACTATTTTTCCAGGGTGTGCCTGCTGCTCAAACCCATGATAAGATGGTTTCACTGAACGAGTAGCTGGTCAAGATTTTTGTTTATCATCTTCATCTCTGTGAGACCTGGAGCGTGCTTAATGCAAGTGGAATCTGGGATTTTATTTTTTATTATTTATTTTTTCCCCCTCCCTCCCTGGAACTGCTTTATGTGTGCCTTTAGGAAATTCCAAAGGTTCAATATTTATCCAATTTTTAATGAATCTTCACAAGGAGGTAAAACTCAGCTGACATACCGAATCCCTCAAATCCCTTTGTCAAATGGATGTTGGACTTTATTAACAGTTACAAAGTTGATATTTTATTGTAATGGGTTTTGTTTTTTTTTAATGGTGAATCGTTCCGTGGCTGAAAATGTCATATTATCATGGAAGGTGTTGGACTGCTTGACACCAGGCATTCTTTCTAATTCAATTATAATGAAGGAATATGAGTGTTAATTAGGATTTTTTTCCATTTACGGTCCTGAGAGCACTTTGCTATTGTTGAAATGTGAATTCAAAAGTTCCTTGCTCTGGTCAGCAAAGTATATTATGTTTGGGCAGCTTTAAGAGGGTATGTGGGATCAAGGCAGAATAGCAGTGGCAGTCTGCTTAGACTCCTGGTTTGGAGAAGAGTGCAGATCCTGCTCAAGTTTGCTGCATTAATGCTAACTGTAGCACGAATCATCAACTAAAGTTCCATTCTTTATGATCTGAAATTCAGCAGCTAAAGATAACCATGGGATTGTTCCATAAAGAAGCTTCTGTAAGGTGTTTTACACCTTGTGGCATCAGAGTCCACGGGAGCAGTGCACTGTGCAAGTAGTGTGTGAAATGTAGTAGGCATCGGCCGTGGCAGAATTGCAGTTGATAATTACAGGGGTAAGCACTGCTGGACAGGAGAGGCTCCTGAGGATTTTGCAGGGAATCCCCCACATTTTCATCAGTGCCTTGAAAGCAACCATAAAGTCACTGTTAAACTGCAAGCAATCCAAAACTGGTGTAAATAATGACTTCCAAAGCACATGCTTTTTACGCAGAGTGTAATGCCTGCCATGGAGCTCACAAGGAAGATGGCTCAGTGCTGCAAGGAGTTATTTAATCAGATTATCCTACCAAAGCTGTTGGTTAGCAGATTAAAATTCCTGCCATCCTCCTTGTGTCTTGATCTGGATTTTTAACCCAAACAGAAATGAAATGTTAGAATGTAATTGATCTGTAAGTCCTGCCTCCAGTTATTTTGAGGACAGTACATGCTATACCCGTAACATGTGTACCAGTGGGAGCAATGATACAAAGCAATGTGGCAGAGAGGCATGAGCTGCCCTCTAGGCAGGGCTGTCTAGCAGGGCAGCAGTACTCCAGGACAGTGTTCTCGCAAGTGTGCAGGGTGAAAACTTCTTTCCCCTTGTACCATGAACATGCATGACTCTTCACAAGATGTCATCTTTATCAGCTTACATCTTAGTTCACATGAAACCTGACAGAAGACGATAAATCTAGGATAAAGTTTAAAGCATGAGTAGAGCTGCATGGTCATTTTTAGCTCTTTGAATGTTCTTAAAAGCATTTGCTATCCAAGGGTACGTCCCCTTGGAGGCAGGTGGGAGTGATGACAGCGTGTGCTGGAATGCTTAAGCCATTATCCAGACTAGTTGAAGTGCCAATTAAGAGTGAAAAGATGGCGCCAGGGAGGGGGTTATTAGTCCTGAAGCCCAGGACTCTCTGTCTTCCTTACACGTCATCCAGACTAGTTCTAGTGCATCTGCACAAGCTGCTGTCAACCCTCCAGGATGCACCCGCTCCCCTACAACTTTTCATGAGTGCTTGTGGCAGTGAGCAGGGACAGTGGGAACTGCTGCCAGTGGTGCATTTTCGTTTTTATAATTAATATAGAATATATAATTGTTGGTTTATCTTTCCTTTTTTTTTTTTTTCTTTTTTTTTACTGTTACCAGAGTGCCTCTGATGGCTTTTGGAAGTCAGTGGCGACCCGTGTCCCAAGAGAACCTCATGACATACGTATCCTGAATCCCTACTTCATCCAGGAGGCAGCTTTCAGCTTCATTGGTTTGCCTTTCAACAATGGCCTGATGGGCAGAGGGGTAGGTATAAAGCAAAGCAAGCAAACCGTGGGGAAAGATGGGAGACCAAGCAGCAGTAGTCTTACACTGTTCTTACTGATCCTTTGGACCTCTGCTGATGGGAATTGAAGGGAAAGGACTTTGGCTCTGTTATGGTGGCAGTGCTCAGCCTCCATGAGGCCAAGGCAAGAGCCTTCCTTGGAACACTGAGGATTCTGTGCAGGAGCATCAATATTTCAGCAGTGTCTTGAAAGCAACTGTAAAGTTGCATCTGAGGCTTATCATAAAAGCGTGTAAAGGTTTGTTTTATGAGGCCTTTGGTAAGAAATTTTGATCTTACAGTGACAAATTTTAGATGCAAAAGCTCACAAAAGAAAACAGTGCAAAAGACAGTCTTAGGTTATCGCTATTAACAAAAATACCTTCATGGTCATTCTCATATGTCTCGCCCCCAGTGTAGCTTTTTGGAGTGTTAGTGTGGAGTAGATGGTGACCTGGGTTTTCTGGATTATCTCACCCTGCAATGCTGTCCTCAGAACCTATTTATATTTGCTCTACCTAATATATCAACCATTAAGGAAAGTATTACTTGGGCGGGTAAATTACTCATGTACACATGTGATATAGTTGTTGATAGAGACTACACGTGACATTTTTGGATACATTAGCACAGCTGACAAACCTAGAGAGAAGCACTTTTGCTGGACAAGGTCTGCTTGCTCTGCCCCTGGTGTTGTCCTTCCATTGTCACCAGTACGGGAGATTTGCCATGTCACAGCAGGGGTTTGGACCAGACAGAATAGTGCCTTGTTTTTCATGTGAAGTCTTCAGAAATATTAGAGGTGTTTGTTATGTGCAGGTCAGGTGGGTGGGTGCCTGGAGATAGGAAATTCACTTCCTAAAACGCCATGTAAAAGATGTGCAGACAGATTCAGCCACACAGAACGGATCTTAAGTGAAATGTGTTGCTACATAGGTACGTATGAAAGATGTCACGGGGTTTTAGAAGCACTGGATTTTTCCTCTGTGCACTGAAGGTTTCTTATTCTAAATACTTCCATGAGGTAGAAAGTAAGTTACTTCACCTCACTGCATTCTCCAGAACTTGCACTTAGAAAGATGTGGTCTTAATTTGTCTTCCAGAAAATCAGGAGCATTGCCCCAGTAAAGGACAGAAATCATCAGACTTTTGCCTTTATTTTCTCCAGATTTGTTTTTATTTTTAAGCACGTTATTTTAATACAGAAGATATTACTTAAGCTGAGAGGAGGAGAGAGAATCCGGAAATGAAAATGCTATGAACTGAAGTTTATGAGGTTTTGATAGGTTGTTTAACACACATCAGATTGGGAAATGAAGGCATCTTAATTGAAACCTGATGTTTCACTTCATGAAAGCCCATTTGAGCATTTAAAAATTGTTTATGGAGCTTTAAGGCAAGCAATCTTTGCCCATGACCCCTGCTAGTTTGTGTAAATTGTAGTTCATTCCTTCAGATGGGGCAACAGGAGCTCTGCAGGTGCATCTGTGGGCCAGGATGTTAATATACCCTGTGCTGTCTGTGCAAGGACACTCTAATACAGTGATTCTGTCAGTTTAAAAACAAGTTTTACTCGAGTCTGAATTGTATCTTGGTGATACAAATTTGCTACAGACCTTTTCTCACTAAGAGTTTAAATGGGAAGAGTAGAAATCAGAGCATGTAAACCAAGAATCCAATTCTCATTAAAGATCTGAGAGATACCCAGCAAGATGAGTGAGGCAGCTAGAGTGAGAATTGCTCCACAAGACACAGAGTGACTCAGAAGCTAAAGACCACAGCTGGCTGGGTTCAAGGTCGTGCTTTAGAGATGCAGGACAGCCTGGAGAGCTTTACTCAAGAAGGAAGCGTATAAACATGGAAAAGGAAAATGTTGAGGTCTAGTAAGCAAAAGCACAGTGAACATTATGTGTCCTCAGTTTCTCCTGAGGAACCAGGATGGGGCAGATTGGTGCCTCCATGCTGCAGTGTGCTGTGGTATGTTGGGCAGGCTACACACAGGAGGATCAAGGCTGGGGATGCCTTAGTAATCAGGGCTAACACAAAATCCTCATAAAGAGCAGTAATATTCCACTTGTCTTTGCTTCTGATGCCTAAATAAACTTCAGTGCTTCTCTTGCACACCACATATGGTAACAATGTGCTGCCAATTAACTTTGTAATTTGAGGGCTTTTTCAGCAAGGTTGAGGAGAGCTGGTAAAATAGTTTGAGGCTGATCTCAAAGCGTTTTTCCCAGGATTCAATAAAGGGTGAATGTAGTAACATCCTCTGCTTTGATAGTATAATTTGGGCCAGATGGTTCTGGAGGATACTAGGGGGTACAACTCAGATCTGCATTTTGGTTGCACTTACGGCATTAGTAGCTGGAAGTCTGAGCAAGGAGCAAAACTGGTCACCCACAACGAATAGTGAGTTCCCTCTGGGACCAGTAAAGTTTTCAGGAGTTTCCTCAGTCGGTTTACTGAAGTCTTAAGAAGAGGGAGAGCTGTTTCCTGCTACATTTCTCTTTTCTTGGGATAAGCTGATTATAAAGAAAAACTTTAGGATAGTAGCAACATCTGGGGAAAATTGAATGTTAATGCCTGAAGATGACTTATGAAAGAAATGAGCTAGTAAAGACCCTCTCTTTGATTAAAGAATGCTTTTAAGGTGTGGGTGTGGGTGCAGGCTTGGCTGTGTCACTAGCCAAAGGTGTATGTATGCGATTTATGTTACGGTGGAAGTTCTCTTTACAAGGGTCTTTTGGCCTTTAAACCAAACATTACTGGTATTGCAGCTTGTAATTCAGGCATGCAATAACCTACCTCACACTGCAGACAGTTTACTGGGGGACAAGCATGACCATCAGTTCCAGGGAATCATTGCCTGTTGCATGTCCAACAGTAGGGGTGGTGATTGCCGTGGTGCTTTTTGCTGTGTAGCAAATAGTTCTCTCCTCTTGGTAGCACTCAGAGCCATTGGAGCAGTGTGTTTCTGGCTTCTCTGGGAGCCCTGAGCATAGTGTGAGGTGGCCAGGAGAACATTTCAGATTACACAAATTATCAGGACTCTGAGGACTCCAGTGCAGACTGTGGTGTTTGTTTCTACCTTCCTGCTGTGTATCCATGGAACTGCTTGTGATTTAACTTCTTATGACATGAAGCTCTGCTGCCCAAAACTGCAAGCCTTTGATTTGTTTGTGTACCGGGAGTGACTGAATCTATAGACCCCTTACTAAAGAGATAAAGTGTCCTTCTCTGGAGCTCACCCAGCCTCAGCACCAACTTGATGAAGGAGGAGCCACATGCAAGAGGTGTTAGCAGGCTGCATCAAGCACCTGGCCGTGGATTAGCACCTCTACAGAGCGCTGACAGCCCTCATACACTCTGGGATTAACCTCTGATGCTGGAGTGTTAGCATGTCCTTCCCCATGGCTTCTCTTTGCTGTTACATGTGGGCAGGCAGCCTTTCTGGATATGCTACTGGTGACCCCTTGCTCCTGAGGGAGTTTTTCAGCTCCACTGGCTGGTCATAATGACCCTTTATCTTGTTAGTACTGGGTGGCCCTGGTGTCAGCAAGCTTTGTCTCCTGGGTTGTTGCTGCTGGACTGTTATGAAGGCCATGTCCTGGGACCTGTCGGGTCTTTATGGAGCAGAAGAGAAGTAGGAATGGCAGGAGCAGAGCAGTCTGCTGCTCCATCCTTCCAGGTTGCATGCTTGTCCTTTTTTTTGCACTCTGACAGCATCTTCTAAGGCAGGCAGAGGGACATGTAAAGGGCCACTGCAGCTGCAGTCAGTTAAATATAGAGACTAGTGTCACTGTTAAGCTTTGGGTTTGCAAGACAGTACATCTGCTTCATGGGCTGCACTTTCCAATCCTTTACCACTGCACTGTGATCAGTCCATGATCTGCTGGGGATTGGACAATCAGACAAGCTATTACAGGGTAGCAGTTAGATGTACGCCAGCTGCTTCTTGGTGAATGCTCAACCAGGTGCTTCTGCATGCGACAAATGCAGAGTAGCTGAAGGGAGTTTACTCTTCAATGAAAGAGTAGGCTGTGAACTCCCATTTAGCATGGGGTGAAGCATACATGTGGTTACCACAGAGCAGCTAGCATGTAGTAAAGTCATGCCCTTGCTTGCCCTCTGTTGTTAGGTCCCTAAGAAATACTCCCTGCATTGCACGAGAATCTGCTCTACAGCAAACAAAGGTGAATCAGAGCTAGCACATCAGCTTAGATGTGGTCAAAGATATTTTACGTGGGGTAACTAGGGGAGGTGAAGGAAGAGTGTTGGAGATGCTCTGCTTTGTCTTTCGAAGCCCAGTATTGCAGCTGATCTTGTGCATGGATGGAAGTAACTCTGGAAGCAGCACTTTGGATTGTAACCTCCTGTAACTGGGACCACTCTGCAGAATTCCAGGCATTTTTCTGCCTACAATAAGTGATGCTAAATTGCTTTTTATGACGTATTTCCAAACTTGAAAGCTGAAGGAAGCAAAGAGTAGGTTTAGGTTTTTCCTATGCAAACATAAATGAACAAAACCAAAATACAGTGGCTGTTGTATATACCATGTGATGACTATTATAGTTTTGTTCTGTATTTCTTTTGGTTTGAAGACTTCATTGCTCTTAGGTGATCAGGCCTGTAACTGATAAAATTAGGGCAGCCATTTTTCTCAGGTAAGCATTTTTTTCCAGTTTTCCTTCAAATAAGTCAATATAGTAGTCAAACCAGGTGCATTATTGTTTGTAGGGAGCTTATTCTTTAGCAATGCCCTTTTGCTGAAAAAGGTAACAGTTGGGATAGTCTGAACAATCCAATATATCTGACCCTGAGCTGAATAAAATCCCATAAATAACTGGAATTCATTTAACATATTAAGGGAGTCAAATATTTCTGAAAACAGATTTACAGCAGTCATTTCCTTCCAGTCCAGCAGGCAGTGACACAGAAATGACCCGGGCATGGAATGAAAAGCAGCAAGACCTTTTCACATGCACCAAGCAAAGAGTAGTTACGGTGCCCTGGTTCAGTCACCAGCACTTGATCTCCAGTGCAAGCCTTAAAGGTGATGCTCAGCTTCCATTAAGTCCAGAGGGGGCCTGGTGCCAGTCATTTCTGCTAACTGGCTTCTTTTCTTCTCTGAGTAGGAGTCAGTCTGTAAAGCCTCTTCAAGGGGAACAATGGAAGATGAAACAGCAATGGCTTGAAGGGAAGCCTTTTATCTTTCCCCTTGCAGCAGAGAACAGTGAAGGAGCAGTTAAGGAGAACCTGTCCTGTGTCTGTCTGTACTGCTAAATGCATTTCTGGTCCCCTGACATGGTAGTGCAGACTGACTGTGTTTGCACCAATGCAAAGCTTACAGTGATCCCTGATGCAGCTCAAGACCAGAGATGTTTGCCTCTCTTGTCTTTATGCATTTCTCACCCAGGATCAAGCGCACATGTGCTCACCTCATCCATGGAGGACATGTGGCAGCAGGCCCCTGGAAGGAGCCATGCTCCGGATGCACAGGCAGCCTTTGCCCAGCACTGCTGCAATGATGTGTTGCTCACCACCACTGTATTTGCTGCTTCTGTTTGTCATATGGCCTTTTGGTGTCGTCTCTGGCTCATCTGTCAGTCTGCTGTGTTCTCTCAAATGGGACCAGGCAAAGGCCTGATCCCTGGAGAGCATTATATTAGACATTACATTTTCCAGATGTTTGGTCCTAGACAAGCAGGCCAGGCTGGGAAACATGGGCTGTCAGTTCAGGCCACATTGTTCAGGGATGTTGCCCTTGTAATTGTTTATCAGTGCTGGAGAGGAGATGCTGAACCTGGTACCCACCATGGCCCCTAGCTGGAGCAGAAACCTGTGAGACACAGCAGGAGGTACAGAGCTTGCAAGGACAAGCTCAAGGCTTGTGTCAGGGAACTGGCAGGGGGAGAGGACTGCCAGTGCTTTCTGGGGTCTTGCCATTCCCAACTCTCCCTGGTTGGTGGGCACCGGTTAAGGTCAGAAGCTCATCATGGCCACATCTGGAGCAGCATTCCTGCTGGGAACTCCAGAAGCCCCATTCTGTGGCCTGGCCTGCACTGACAAGTGTTTGTGTGGCTGAGAGGCATCCCAAGAGGCTTCTGCCTCCTGAATGGCCACTGCTGGGCTGCCATTCTCCAACTGTGTGGTTGAAAGCAGCATTACTCGAGAGTACAGGAATACCCGGGCACACAGCCGTTATCAGGAAGACAGGCTCTGAGCTGGTCCACCCCCAGATTCCTGCGGCAGGACGTTAGGATTTTGGTTCAAAGGCCTAGAATAACAAGAGGGCTGCTCAGTTGTTTGAGTTTTATTTTCATAATGCAAGAGGTGTGGTGGTTGCTTTGGTATGTCTTTGGGGCACGGCACAAGGGTGTGTGTGGTGAGATAGCAGTGACGCATTGTGCAGGGCATAGCAAGCCAGGTTTGGCAGAGCCATGTCCATGATGCTTAATTTCTTTTGGAGTGACCTGTTGCCCACCTTGCCCTGAAGGTTGTACATGCTTCATTAGGTCCAAATTAGAGCTTAGCAGCAAATGAATTTATATGCCTGTGTACAATGAGAAGAGCTTGGAAGCTGTGTAGATGTAGCCAGAGGATAATTATAACCATTTCCTCTCTCTGATGCACCTCCCCTCTTATTTGCCACTTCTTAGAGGAGAGTACAACCCTTTCCCCCGGACCTGTAGAGTGCTGCTGAGTTGGCTGCTGTGCAGCACAACCAGGGACACTTCTCTAGATCCTACAGGGCCTTTTCTTTCCCGTGGTGCTTCATTTTCAACAGAGGGAAGGAGTAGCAGAAGCTCAGCAGGAGCAGGCTGTCATAGGAGAAAAGGGCTCAGTTTCTATAGTATAAACCAAGTCAGGACCAAAGCACTGTATTGACTTACAGTAATGACATTTAATTAACCAGGAGGCATGCTTCTTTTATACTTCTGTTCAAGCTGGCTCTTTTTTCAACTTGGCTCCTTCTTTTTTTCAAGTCTGTCTGATTCCCCTTCAGTTACTGTTTAATCTGTCTGATGGCTGCTGCTTCTTTAACCGGAGCAAATACCCAGTTACATGTATTTGATCCAGGCGCACGTGGGTACACACACAGTTTGTGCACATGTTCTCTTAGCAGGTGCTGTTATCCACACCAGCCTCAGGCTGCCCTAAGCAGTTCCTGCCCTCAGTGAATAGCAGGGATAATAATTTTTACAGTATTTTCAAGGTGGTCCTCTCTAGCCCCCAGGGTTCTGGCTGCAGCAGTGGAACATGAGGCTGCATCTCAACAGTGAACATGTAAATGGCTTCAGATCTCTTGTCTTCAAGGACACACACACACACACACTAGGCTGTAGCTACCATAGTACTGGAGGGTGCTGACATCACAAATTTTAATTAAACTAAGGCATAGTTTAATTAAAACCTTCCTTCAGATCATGATTTTCTGGATTTTAGGACAACACTGTTTTGCTAAGGACACCATTTCTGATAGTTGTAGGGGCCAAACCTGATACATCTACTACAATCCAAGGGGTTAGGATGTCTTTGGTAGCCTTTGGTATTTTAATAATTTTTGAGAGAGGAGCAGGCACTACTGAGATAACTGCATGTCAGGAACTACTGAAAAACAGAAGCAGGTGAGAAAACTGTCTCCTATTTTTCCATTAAAGCCATTGGAGGTATTATGCCTAGAATAAAGTCAGGCAGATATTTGGTGACCAAAGGAAAGTTCACTTGTGATTTCTGTAATCTGTTATTCTCCAAACACAAATAAGGATACGCCTGAAAGAAAGTTATGGTGGTTTGGCAGTCCTCCCGTAAGGTTGGGTAGTATGATTAATTCTCTGTGGTTTGTAAGACTCACATTAGAAAGTCAGCCCTTAAATGTTAACTCGGCCAGTGAAATTCCCTCCAGGCAAAGACCCTATGTCTCCCCTGAGCTGTACCGTGGGAATGGGCTCAGTGCAAGTGTGGGTGGCATTAACACCATCGTATTCCCACCGACAGCACGACACGTTCTCAAGGACATAACCGTTTACTCACTGTGTTTTGGACACTGTAACTACAGCTCAGCTGAGGGAAAGGGTTTTGTGGCATGTCCCCTTACCAGCTGATGCAATTCCAGTGACATGTGAATGTCACCTCCTATGTAAAACATAAAGCTGAGAATATCTGAACTTGAACTGCCGTGCCTGGAAGACAGGATGTTCTGGCATGTTTTGAAATTTGGGCAGATTTTCTTATCCTTGCCTAATAAACTTTCTTCCTTTTTTTAAACCCTATTTTATGATATTTTATGGCTACCAGTGAACTAGCAATTAACTAGTGCCCAGAATAAAACCGATATTGTTTCTGTTGAGTATCAACTGAAATTAAGCAGCAGGAACAAAATGAATCTGTTGTCTTTCCTAACATCCAGAGCTGGCACAGGAGGATGTAGTTAAGGTCTTTTAATTTCAGATATGCACCATTACAATTGAAATGTTTGAATTTTCTGTCTCGCTAATCTAGTCATAAGAAGTTGTTGCACATTTGTTTTCTGATTAGTGTGATTCCAGTGCACTGTTCACTGTTAGGGAGTTCATAGTTTTCCTCCCAGTTCTGCACTTCTCAGCTAGGGTATAGGTGGCATTCTTTGCTTGGAAAATGTTGGTCTTGGAACAGTCTGGCAATGGTAAGTGAGCAAGGTAGTGTGTTGCCAAAAGCCAGCTCCTTTGAATGAGAGGCAGAAACTCAAAACATGATGTTCTAACAGACTGGGCTCTAACACAAGGTGAAATGCAATAGCATTGCTTTTGCTAGTTCAGGGTAAACCATATTAAATGCAAAACATGAGTGTGCAGTTGGTTTCTACATCTCAGCTAAGAGGCTGTCACCATTGCTGACTGAGCATGTCCTCTGAACTTGTGATGCTTTTGGTAACAGCCAGTGTTGGGTGCTCTACAAATGAAGATAAGATATGTGGGTGGATTTCTCAGCCTCTCCTTAGCCCCTGGGATAAAGCTCCCTCTGGATTCATCTGGCTAAAGAGGAGCTAGAAAAGTTTGTGAGCTGGAGTTTTACATTGGAAACACGTCTGTCACAGGGGTCATACTCATCTAAGTGCACAAGAGGAGCTGCAGCCATACAGCACCACTGCTGGAGGGCCTCAGCAGAAGCCATATGAAATGGGAAGGGCTGAGGCTGGATTTTGGTTCAAATGGCAGCTTAGTAGACAGGGAGGACATTTGGGATGTCCCTGCTTAGTGTGCTACTACCCATCTCCAGCTGGCTTCCCACTGCTTCTCATCTTCCCAGTATTCTGTGGTGAGGAACGGTATGGCACAGGCCGGAGTGCCCTTTGCCTTTGGTGTGCCCTTGAGCAAAGGAAGGGGTCTCAGTGCACACTGCTGACTTCTCTCCACCTCCCAGAGCTGTGTAATGGCCTCCTTAAACTGCTTTTGCTATGAGTAAAATAGAGAGTTTGTACTGTTCCTCACTTCTGCTCCTGTGTGGTGGTCAATTTGGGATAAGTATTCGTCCCTGGCCTACCTGGAAGCCAGTGATGTGCATCGTATTGTAATCTAGTATCTACATCTGTTTTGACTTCAGAAAACTAACTGTGGTTCATCCTCCAGCTCATTTGTTGCCCCATTCTCAGAATAGCAAAGTTGTGGAAGGCAAGTCTGACCATTTACATTAATCCCTCTGCCCTGCAATACTCCCCTGGAGAGTCAGGTCATAGAGCCTCAAGCAAGAGCTGCTGCTTTTGTACTAGATGCTTTGCAATAAGGTGGTTAATATGATTTTCTTTACCCATTGTGGGAGGCTGTTGACCCTGCAAGGTGGCATTAGGCAGTTGATGTGCAGATATAGCCAAATACCCTGTTCCTGATTTCTGCTTAGTAGCAGCAGTGCCCCTGTGAGCAGAGGCAATAAGAGGAAATCTTTGATTCTAGAAATGGCAACCTGCTAATGACTTCCATTCCTGCTTTCTCTCCTCTCAGAACATCCCTACCTTGGGAAGCGTAGCAATAACCATGGCTCTCCACAACTGTGATGAGGTGGCGGTAGCTGGGTTTGGCTATGACATGAGTTCACCCAATGCACCGCTGCACTACTATGAGAACATCAAGATGTCTGCCATCAAAGAGGTAGGGAGCTCCTGCTAAGCACATCTTCCTCCCAAGCCTTCTAACCACCCCAACTCCAGAACCTGACTTGGATGGTGATGTCAACTTCCAGCTTTCCTGTATGGGTCAAAACTCAGCTCCACCCATGCATTTGCCAGTAAAATTCTAGACATTCTCCCAAGTGCAATGTGTGTTAAAAATGGTTGTTTCTGCTGGGAAAAGTTCTCTGGAATGTGTGTATAATGTGATTCCTTCTTCGAGCAGCAGGGAAAAGTTTCACATAAATGTTAACTTGAGTTAGGGTGAAAGGGAGCAGTACTGCTGTGGGGATGAAAAGATGTGGCCTCCTCCTGCTTTTTGATCCTTTGTATTGCTCTCTAATCCATAGACTTCTTTCACTAGATGATCCCCTCAGCCCCTGTGAAATGTGGAGGAGGTGAGATTAGCCCGTGCATGTTAGTTCTCAGCTGACTCTTCGGCAGTAGTTAGGTAGTGTAAACACATCGCTGCTCTGAGGAGGCTGTTCTTTAGTGCCAGCTCAACATTAGACAGATTTTCTGGTACTATCACAGTAAGATGAACAGCATTTTTAGAGGAACGCTGGTATAATGCAGCAATATAAAGATGCTCTTTCAGGTCTGTTCATTTCCTGTACCAAACCAGAGCAGACTTGGACACCGGTCAAAGCTTCTACAGTGGGAAAGTTTGATGCTTTATTGATAGAGCTCATTCTTTCCCAGCACAGATGTTGCCCAGGTCTTTCTAAGATTGCTGCTCCCTCTTCACTGGCTCCTGGGTAGGGAAACTTTCTCCATCCTACTCCATGTTGTGAAAATTGTATTGTTCATGGTCAGTAGCTGTCTCCTTGCAGTTGTTCGCCTTGCATTTATTCACCTCAAGCGCTTTGCCATTGATCCAGGCCAGGAGAGAAGCTGGAAAGTTGTGTTTTTCCACATCACAAGATTGTACGTGTCTTAGTACTCTCACAGGCTGTAGGCTGCATGACCCTAGGCAGACTGAGAGGAATTAGAAATCAGTGATTAGTCACCTTGAGAAATAAGAAGAACGTGTCTAATGATCAGAGTAATGAGGCTTTGGAACAGCCTCTCAGGAAAGGCCAAGAGAACAAACTGAGTCTGGGAAAAGACTGTGAGGAGGTCCCAGATACAGAAAGGGACCAAACATTTTTGTCCTGAGGTACCTTCTGGGCCTATGGAGGTAGCCAGAAAGTCTGCCTTGCTCAGTGGAATAACCATGGATTTAATCAGTCCAGGCTGGGAAAGTGAGTGCCCATTTACAGGATTTAAGAGGTATGTCCAGAGAGAAGAAGTGAATTGAGACACTACTTACAGAAGTGGTGTCTGGCTTGTGAAATCCCTGAATGGAAAATAGCTGAGGAATGTCATTCTTGCAGTAGTGGAGGAGGTATCACCGTTTGTTTGCCCAGTTCTGTCTCTTCCCTGGGCGTCTGCTTATAACCACTGTCTGAGACAGAACCCTGGGCTACCCAGGCCCAGAACTGAGTCAGTACAGCTGGTTCCAGCAAAGACACCACTACACCAGAGTGAAAATGAATGCAGATGCCTGGCTCCAGCAGTGGGTACAGAGACTGTTCATGAAAGTTTCAGGAAAATCTTTTGCCTGTGTGGAAACCACAGTATCTACTCTGGTGAATCAGCTGCCTTTGGTGAAGAATCGCTTTTGCCTAGTTGTTCCTCCTGTCTCATAAGGATGTCTGTTCTTGGGCATGGGGACATTCACATCAAGTGTCCTGTGCCAAGCCTGTTTTGCAACCTGGTAGGTGTCTCTGAACTCAAGGACACCTAAGCTGGAGTTGACAAGGATGAAATCTTATTGCTTTTGATGCTTACATGAATGAATGGGAAAAGTTGGCAAAAGGAGTTGGATGACAGAGTCTGTGGTTGAAGTCGCCAGTCCACGTCACTTGGATCTTTGACTCTGGAGGACAGCACCCTGAGTGGGATGTACAAACCAGCAGAATAAAGGATGGAGTTACTCTTGGACACCATATGTGGTTTCAGGAATAAATCTTGAATGGCACAGGGCAGTAGATGAAGATGAACATGTGAAATGCAACCAGTAGAGAGACCAGTTGGTGCCTGGTTTGTCAGGCCTCTGCTGTCTGGAAGCTGTCAGTCATCATGTCCAGGATGTGCTGTATGGAGGTGAGGGAGTGTTGAAAGGTTCTGGTGAAGCCTGACTAATTCAGATGTCAGGGGGTCTGTTTCTGTAGCCGGGGCTGTTGATGAGAGCTCTGCAGGCCAGCAGAGCTGGTTCTAGGAGGAAGGTTCCTCTTCCGCTTGAAGGCTGGTTATGTGATATGTGTCTGCCCATCTAATCCTCACATCCTCAGCCACAGGCTCCTCTTACCTTTCGCTGTCCCGGTACAAGAAAAGCCATCTGTTCCCACGTATCAATAATTAAAGCTCCTCCTGCCTCTGCCCCTCCCAATATGACAAATTGTTTGTGATATTGTGGAATGTGAAGAGCAGAGAGAGGATTGCATTTCTTTCTCTTCCATTTAATATTAATGGCAGCTGATAACTGTTAGTCACCTGAGGGTGAATTTGAAAGGTGAAGGGCATAATAGTTGTGTGTGGTTGCTCTCAAAGAACACACAAATGGAGATTTGCCACACTCTAGACTGGAAGCACCCTGCACACTCTTCTCTTCAAGAGACCTCTGCATGGTTTGCAAATGAGAAGGCTGGCCTGCGTTGGTACCTTGTGCCAAAACTTGCTATTGCTGAAAGGAGACTGACCCAGAGCCAAGTTCTACCAAGGTTTTTGTCTGTTCCATCTGCTCTGATGCCCAAAGGCCCAAGAGCATCCACAACATTTTCCTCAGTGTTACTTTGGACCTCCGGATTGCATCCTCCGTCCTGGCCCTTGACTTTCCACCTCTAAAGGAGCTCCTAAAGCAGGCTATGCTTTGAAATTATTCAAGTATCTTATTTATGCTTTGTCTGGCCAGCAGACCCATGGAGGCTCAAGTACTGAATCCTGGGCAGGGGAACAGAACAGGTTTGCTTAACATAGCAACATCAAAGCACTGAAACAACTGACATGGGATTCAGCAGTTCACCATGATGAACATCCTAGGCAGGAACACACAAGTTTGACCAGGCTTTGGTGGGGCAGAACCTCTGTTTCCGAAGTTCAGATCTTTTCCCTTACTGCCAGGTCATTCCCAGCCTGAAGGACCAAGAATCTTCAGTGTTTAAGCCTGGAGAGCAGCTGCAGGAAAGCTCCACCCTGAAACCATCACTGTCTTTCAGAGGAAATGTAAACTCCAGCAGCGTCCTGGGTCTGGAAGTGCCACATGTGTGTGTCTGGCTTGTGGAAGTCTCCCTGGGGACATCCATTGAGTCCCTTACTTGCCTGTTGTCCTCAGGGCGAACAGGCCTCCTAGTGAGCCTGCATCCTCTCAGCAAGGTGTGTCACTGGTTTACACTTGAGTCCTGCTTGACATCTCTCTGGACACCCCTGAAACCCTATGACTCATCTCTGAGGAATTTGTTCTGATTACATAAAAAAAGCCAGCAAAATGTGCTTGCTTGCTCACAGCTGGGGCGGAGATGCCTCTCCCATGCCAAGACTGAGGTGATAAAATCTCTGTGGAAATGAATGTGATTTTTCCTGTTGCCCTGTGGGACTTGTGGCTGAATTTACAAGAGGAGAAACAGGCAGCCCCAGTGTACAGTTCTGCTTAGTCTTTGCTTTCCCCACGGGGATAAAAGCCCTCAAGGTCTAAGATTGTGCTACTATTGCACAGAAGGAAGCTGCCTCCCCTGCCTCTTCCAGCATCTCCAACTCCCAAGGGTTGGACAGAGGTAAAGGCTCTGTGAGGAGGCAGATGCTCTGAAGTTTCATCAGTATTACCAGTCAAGGGGAAGTGTATAGTCTTTGGACTCTGGTCAGTGACACGGCTGCAAATTTCCTATGGATTGTTCTGTGCTTCTGGAAGTTCATGAGACTAAGTTTCTCCAGTGTAGTCCTGAATGGCTTCCTTACCCCCTGTCCTAGGTATATTGTACTCCAGCCAGGGTACGTCCAAGCAGACCTGATGGAGAAGACAGATTTCTGTTCTTAAGTGTGCTCTGGAGAGCTGGAAGCACACTGGTGTGATGCTTTCAGTTTCAGGTTGTGAGCTGGAAAATGAATGCTTGCAGTGCAGAGCCGCCCCTGGATCCCAGCTCTGCTGCCCAGCACCTTCTTCCCTCATCTCTCATCTTGTCCCCATCAATACCAGAGGTACAGAGTGGCCTGCACTTCAGCAGAGGTTTTCTAGGTGGTGTGAAGACAGCTTGCTGGTCTCTGGTCTGTTCCTGGGAGACTGCTGCCCAATAGACCCAGTGTACACTCTCACAGGTGATTTTTCAGAATGCAGAATGTCAAATGTGTCATCTCCCTTCAGTTACCATTTTCCCTATTCCAAATAACTTTGCAACAGCTTTCCACCCTTGGCTGCTTCCACGAATGCTGTACAGAAAATGACTGAGTCCTTGCCAAGGTGTCTGCTCACTTGTTTCTGTTTTCATGGCAATGGGTCCACTGAAGCTGAATTTTTTATAGTTTATTGTATTTTTTAGTTCTTGCTCAGGTCCTGTAACGCTTTCTCCCCAAGCACTCCGTAATAGTATAGGCTTATCACAGGTCACTGTCTTCTATTAATCTAGAAGTGTCAGATCCACGGGGAAAATAGCGAAGAAAACATGGAAATGGGGGTGAGGAATAAGAAAGTCATTTTAAAATAGAGCAAAGGCTTTTCCGGGTGTCCTGGGTTCAGCCCCGGGTGATAAAAAATTATGAATGAATCTGCCCATAAGGATTACAGTACTCCTTCACTGATAGTATCTAAACAGGGTAGTATTTCAGGCAGAGATTTTTCAGGATGGGAAGAAAGCAACTGTTTAGAATAGTAAAAACATATCCGTAAGGAGTTGGTGAAACTAAGAGAGCAGGAGGCTGTGTTAAATCCCGGGAATGAAAAGCAAGACTGGCTCCCAGCATCCCTGCGTGTGCTCTGCCCTGGCGTCGTGATGTGGAGGCGAGCTTCAGTCTCCTGGTCATTTCTTGCCAGAGCAAGACTGTGAGCAAGGAGTCACCTTGGACACCACACAGGGAACCCCTGAGCTGTCTTCTCAGCAGCCGGCTGCACACTGCCACAGGCGCTTGTGGCTGGTAATAGCAGAGGATGCATGGTTAAAAGCCGCCCTTATCCATCCAGACCCCACGTGCAGCACTCATGTCGCACGGTGGAGCTGCTGACTGGTCTCCTTTTCACTGTAGAAGCAGATCAAGCGCCGGCGCCGATGCTGTTGGAGGTGTCAGCTCCTTTGATACAGCTGTGCCCCGCGCTTCAGTGCCTCCCTGCCTGACCTGAGGGGGAGGTGGTGCGACTGCCTTTGATGGCTTCTTTCTGATCATTGGCTTCACTTCCCCAGCAGGTCTTTGTGGGATGCTGGAGGACACCATCTTGTAACACTTCTTATTCAGCCTGTGTAAGGGCTGTCGCAAGGGCCAGGGGAGGTGGCCTGCAGCACGCAGTGACACACAGCTTTGTCTCTGTCTCTCCCCGCCAGCAGCTACCTCTCAGAATAATCCGCAAACATGAAGTTTGGAGTCTCGGCCCATAAAGGCACAAACAATAGTGCTTTATCATCATCTGGGCTCTCTCTGTGAAGCCGTCCTTTGCATTTTAAATCAACACAAGTTGCTTGGGAGGGGGTGGTTGGGCTGCTTCAGGCCTCCAAGTACGTTAAAGTTTGCAGTAGCCAACAAGAAGAACAAAACTCCTTTGAAAGCCAGGCAGATGTCTAGCCTGGTGATTTATAGACTGAAAACACAGCTATTCGAGCCTGGCTGATGAATTGCAATTGGAGTACAGGGAATGGTGCAGACTGAAATGGAGGTCAGCTTTGGAGGGGGAGGTTAGGGGCTGGGGCAGGGGTACCTCTGAAAGGGCAGTGCCTTTTCTTGGGGCCGGCAGTGATGACTGATGAGGTTTATACATTTTTGCCTTTGTTTAAAAGCCACCTGTTTGACAGCGTTTGGGCTGAACAGAGGCCTCACATGCTGTTCCTGTGCATAAGGACTGTGTTTCTATGTAATAGAAATCTGGGAAAGATTGATGGAATACAGGTATTGCCTTGTTCAGTAGGACAGAAGTGCAGTAACAGTCATGGAATATCCCTGTGCACTAATAACAGCAAGGAAGGTGAGGCTGTAGGATGGGCAAAAGGACAAGATCTCTGTAGGAAAAGACAGTAGAAGATCTAGAGGGGTATGTTAGAGCCCAGCTGCTGAACCCAGCATTGAACACAGGCCTCTGTAGGGGTGGCTGGTACCAGAAAGTTGCAGTGTCTCGGATGTCCAGTAGGAGCCAGTGCTATTGTCGAGAGCCTGGGTATTCCCAGATGCAGTAGCTCTTTTCACCAGCCATGAGGGCACAAGAAGAGCTGATGGACTTTCAGAGCCGTTTTTAGCGGGCATGCCTTGTAGAGGGACATTTTAGGAAGTAGCCTTTGATCAAGTGGCTTCATGGTTAAATTAAATGGAAAGGCAAGAGAAGGCATGTTATAACTCTCATATTGCTTCCAAAGGGAGGGATATTGATAAGTGAGAATGTATCTAGACTGCAGGGTGGCACTCAGCAGTACTGGAAGGGTGCTTAGTGGAATTGGGAGGTGTGTGTCTGACCTCTCTAGACATAGCCTGGGAGAGTGGGCTACCAAAAGAAGATGCACTGAAGAGCTTATGGACTCATTGTGGACCTGAAATCAACTTTTGTGAAAAGTGCAGAAATTATTTGCAATTTGTATTTGTAGCAAGGGGGGGACTGCAGGAAAAGGCTGTAGGCACAACTTCATAAATAACTGCTTCAGAGTGGTGTTAGATGTTAACAGGGGGCGGGGGAGAGCATTAGGAGACTTCACACTGATGGGTGGAAAAGACTGAGATAAAGTAAAAACTGGCAAAAGTCCAAGAAGAAATTAGAGGCTGAAAAATGGTGGGAGGCTGAAAAGTGGTGGGAGGCCAAACAAGAGCAGGAGGATGAAAAGTGGAGGTGATCGGGGGCTGGAGCACCTCCCATATGAAGACAGGCTGACAAAATTGGGGCTGTTCAGCCTGGAGAAGAGAAGGCTGCGTGGAGACCTCATAGCAGCCTTCCAGTATCTGAAGGGGGCCTGTAAGGATGCTGGGGAGGGACTCTTCATTAGGGACTGTAGCGATAGGACAAGGGGTAACGGGTTAAAACTTAAACAGGGGAAGTTCAGGTTAGATATAAGGAAGAAGTTCTTCACTGTAAGGGTGGTGAGGCACTGGAATGGGTTGCCCAGGGAAGTTGTGAATGCTCCATCCCTGGCAGTGTTCAAGGCCAGGTTGGCCAGAGCCTTGGGCGACATGGTTTAGTGAGAGACTAGGCGACATGGCAGACTCTAGATTATCTTAAGGTCTTTTCCAAACCAAACCATTTTTCTATGATTCTGGGAAAAGTCAAATTGAAATGGGTCTTGCAAAAGAAAATAAACAAACACGGGACAGTCCCACTGCCAAACAAATAAAGTGGAAATAAGGAAAGAATTACCAGGGCTTGGCATCCAGGGAGGTGGAGGAAGCAGAAGGCATAGTGATTAAACAGCCAAAGTGGGAATCACATTAATTGATACGTTACCTCCACGAGGGTGATATGATGAACATGAGGGAAGGGGTGTCTTATGGTAAGAAGTTCATAGAAGCAGAAAATGAGTGGGTCAGCAGTGAAAGGCAAAAGCCATTGAAGCTAATGTACTGGGAGTGACAGCTCGAGAGATCTATGTTCCAGCCACTGCACTCTTGAGCCAATGAAGCTGCAAGTCCAGAGGAAAAGGTCCTCAATAAATCTATCAGGTTACACGTGGTTCCCCAGGATTAGATTGTAGTGGACATAATACCTCTTTTTCCTTTCTTTTTTTTCTTTTCTTTGGGTGGGGGGGAATGGGAGTGAGGCAAGGAAAATAATCCTGTCAAATTCAGACCTCTTCATCTGACCCTAGAGGTACTATTCAGAACTTGAGAGCAGAGTTGAAATGAAAGAATAATTAAATCCTGAAAGCAAACACAACATGGATTTACCAAAGGCAGGTTACAAAAACGAATTTAATAGCTTGATTTGATTAAAAAAAAATCATTCTGGGGACAGAGGAAGTGTAGTAGGCCAGTGCGTCTGAAGTTCAGTTAAGTGTGCAGTACTGTGCCGTGTGAGGCACAATTAGTTGAGCTTCAGAAGCTACGGTTTGGTGCAACACCTGTACATGAATAGGCTCTCTAAAGGGGAACACAAAGGGCAGCACTGAATAGACAGCTGGGAGTTCCCCCACAGGAGGTCATGTTTAGTGTTTGCTTTACTGATTTTTGGCACAGAAGGCAATGGTGTGCAAGGGGAATTTGTGATGAGACAAAACCAGGTGTGGTCAATACAAGGGAGGATCAAAATACCATCCAGGAACACTGTGAGCACCTTGAGAACAGGAGTAAACTGGGTGGCATGAAACCTAAGAGTATGAATGGAAGGTCATGCTGTTTGGTGCAGTACCAGAAATTTTGACTCTAAACTGGGGAAGCATTCTTTGGCAATGGCAGAGGAGGAAAGTGCTTAGATAGGCACAAATAAATCACAAGGTAATTCAGGATGAGATGCTGTTACTATGAAGAAAAGGCAAATACAGATCTGGAAAGACCAGAAGAAGGGATTTCTTGGTGAGAGAGAATTGGCTCTGCAGGAGGCAATGGTGAGCCTTTTTTCCTCGTTCACAAAAAGTAAACTTGGAGTAAATAGGGACAGAGGGAGCTACTACACTTCTGGGAAATTTCCCAGTTTTCATATGGGAATTGAACAGCCTGTTTTGGTAGAAGGAAGAAGATGTGGCTTGTTTAGCTTGACAGAAAGAAGAGATAGAGTTGCTCTCTCTGTATGTATTAAGAATAAGCAGGAGCTAAGAGCTGTTTAAAATTTCAAGTTGGTCTAAGGCTACCTGGATGTAAAGGAGCTGTGAGTCAGTCTCTTGAACACAAAAAGATGAGGGTGCTCAGCCCTCCCTTTTGTTGCAGTGTTATTTCCTAGGGGTGCAGGTGGGACAGGGCAGTCTGCGGGATGCTGCCATGTCCCAGCAGATGGACTGAGAGAGGAGGGGGCAACAGGTCCTGAACAAGGGGATGTGCACAGGGAGATGAAGCTGCAGCTCAGGGGTGGCCATGAAACACCCAGTGAGTGTGGTCACCATGGCAGGACCAGAGCAAGGGCATGGACTAGGCAGAATTGTGAAGAATAAGGAGCTCTGGAGACAAGGCAGTGAGGGTTAAAGTCAGAGGCAAATTAGTGCTGGTGGAGACTGGAAACTCACACCAGGGAAGTAGCACTTCTTGCTGCTGCTGCGGTTTCTGTGCATGTTTTGGGGGAGAAATGCGGGGGGGTGTAATGGAACTGAGAAACCTCCCACTTTACAACTTGCTGCTTTTCCTGAATGCATTCCTCATTGACTCGCTCTGATTTAATCTTCCTGTATTTTAAGGTATTGCAGTATACTTGATAAGACTAATGTGGTCTGAAGCTGAGGCATTCCCTCAAGTTGTAATTGATTGCAGATGGGGAGCTTACTTTCCTCCTGGGTTAGTCTCTGAAACATTTTCTTAAAATACTCAGCTTCTCTTGAAGGGACAGAGGATGTTTTGTGCTTCCTCATGGAATCATCAAGAAGAAAGGGCCAGGTGGTTTGGTGCTGCTGCATTTGCATAACCCTGAAAGGTGGCTTTAGCTGATGATAAATTTTGATCTAACAACTGTGACCAAATGATCAGACTCACTGTCACCTCTCTGGGGTGGACAGCCATACCAGTGCATGTGCTTGCAGAGCAGCTCTCTTCCTGATGCGCCTCTCACTGCTGAAAAGAATAAACACCCACTACTCAGAGAGAGACCCAAAGCGAATGAAATCCCAGCCTGATCCCCAAAGAACAAGAAAGGCTCTGCAGCCTCCTGGGACATTCCTGTTGGAACTCTGAGAAGTTCATTACTCTGGTTTAAACAAGCAGCCCGTTTGTTTGCACAAGTGGAAGTTCAATGCAAGCAGTGTAGGGGCACAAGAAGGTAGAGGTGGCATTAAATGCACCAGGCTGCTCCGTCGCTGTCTAGAGGTGCAGATTCACAAGAGCTGGAGCCTTCAGCTTGTGATGCTGAGGTGCAGCTTCAGGACTTGGGACAGGAGGTTTGTGAACATGAACAATACTGCTTACAGGAATAGGAAATGAGGCAGTAACTTGGTGTGCATGGGAAAAGAGGGTCAAAGCAGTGAGGAGGAGCAGTGAGCATCTTGCCAGCGCAGCCAAAGCGCATCCAGCATTTGAGGGCAGGAAAAGGCTTCTTTGCAGTAGAGGCAGGAATAAACCACCAGCATTGCAGCCAGTTCAGTTATTCACTCTGCAGGCATGGATCCTGCTCATAATTCTCTGCATAAAATGTTAAAATGAGCACCCTGACAGGAGAGCCCTGTCCTTGGGGACATGGTTTGCCAGAGCATTGCCTCTTTCTTATCATCCTGCTGCAGCTCAGGACACAGCATCAGCTGAAAAATTTCCAGGACAATGTGCCTGCAAGCTTAGTTACACAAAGCGCCTCAGCTTACCCAGTGAGGGGTTGCAAGAGAACTTCCCCTTACAACAGCCATGATGTGATCCTGGCCCAAAGCAAACCTGAGCCTGACAAGGCCTGGCTTTTCATAAACCCTGCAGCTGGGTGATATTTAGGGTGTATATACCCTAAAACCAGGAGGGTTTAGGGTGTATTTTGTTGCCTTTCCCCTGCCTGGGCAGTGGGAGTGATGTGCCTGCCTCTCTCCAGCAGCTTTGAGATATCTGCTCTGGCTTTTCTCCCCGCTGCTGCTGCTGGAATGCAGCTTCCTTTGCCTGATTAGCTCTGTCAGTGGGGTGAGTCCCTCTCCTGTAATCGGTAACCGGAGCTGGTGTTGAAGACATGCCTCGTCCCTCCTGCCCGCAATGCTGTCAGGCGTGGGGGGAGCAGTACCACATCCAGAGCCCTGCTAATGCTGAGAGGGACAAAAGCCCATCCTCACTGGGGAGTCCTCTTTCTCTGTGGTCCTACATTCAACCACAAAACACTTGAGAGTACTGTTGCAGATACCACTAAGATCCAGGGATCAAGTGGGAGGCCGAATTCCCTTACATGTGGCTTTCTGCTTAGAAAGAGGAGGTTTTGGCAGTGCCCAGGGTATAGAGCAGCCTAGATACTGAGCACCCAGAGGTTTATAGGTCTTGCCAGCAGCCTTGCAGTCAGTGCTGGAGCCAGATCTAGCTGTCATGTGAGAGACTGCAATTGTATCACCCAAAGTTTTATTATCCACCTCCTGTACTTAAATTCCTGTTCCACTTGTACCTTTCACAAAGATTTCCTCTTGCCATCAGATAAGGCACTTGCATGTGGTCTGAGGTGATGTTTTACATAGTTTGAGTGGCTGCTTCCCCAGTTACCATCTGTACCAAGGGACACGAGCAGGTTGTCCTGGGTGAAACCAGTTGGCTTCTCATACCATTTGATGAGGCTGAAAGACATGAAGGATGAATCAGATTGTGCTGTGATGTATCAGGCACATCAGTCTCCCTGGTGCTCCAGATAGGCTTTGAACAACAAGCCCAGCCAGATGCAAGTGAATGCATTGAGACCTGGTGTTCCCAGCGTGGCCTCTGTGCCCACAGACAGCTGCTCACTGCCTGTTGCCAGCAGCACACACACTTGGCTGCCTCCGACAGTGCTGTGCGTTCTGAGCAAGGGGCAGTGGTGCCAGATGAGACACTGCTGCATGGCAGGGGCCAGGCCCAAGACCCCCAGCTGACATGCCACATGTGGGACTGTTTCCAGCATGCTGAGGGATCCTGGCTCTCTGGCTCCAAGTGACAGGCACACACAGTCCTGCTCTCCTAGCTCCCTCTGCTCTGCACCACCATGGCTCACACTGCTGCTTTCTGAAATTCGTGCTTTTTTCCTTTTAAGAGCCAGCTTTCTTCCCAGTGCCAGTTTTCAGGTTCTGCTCTTATGCAAGGAGAAGCCAAACACTGAGTTGTTTCTGGCAGTGTCTTTTCAGTTTAGAGATGGGGTCTTCTGCATTTTCAGAGTACCAAAGAACACCAGCACATTTTTACCACGTGTGACCTTGTTGTTCCTGGTGCTAGTGCACCCTTTGCAGCATTCAGGTAACTGCCATTGGAAACGGACTTTTTTTGAACACAGGTTCCAAGAAAAGACCTACCTGAACTTTCTGAAGCAGCTTGAACTGTTCATTCGTTTGCACTGAGGAGATGGAATTGGCTTCTAAATGCACAGGAGCAGCAAGAGAGGTATTTGCAAAATGTGCTGGAGATCTAGAAAGGGACCTTCGGTCCCTTGGACCTCTTGGTAGCATGCCGTGACCAGGGCTGTCAGAGCTACGCAGCAGATGACAGGAGAAGAACATGCACGTTGTGTTAAATGGACACAGCCAGTGCTTTGCAGGCAGATGCCCATCATTTTGCAATGGATGAACTGGGTTTGGATGCCTATGACAAAGTGCCCTCAGAGGGCTTGTTGGGCTGGTGCTTTGTTGATTTTAAGCTATTTCAGAGAGGCTCCTGCCGAGTGATTTTATCATGGTCCAGATCATATTTAGAGCTCAGCTTACCTGCTGTCTAGAGCACTGTGCTGGAGACCTGGGTTCATTTACTGGGATTCTTGTCCTGTTGGGAGGCTTTGGGGAAAGTTGCTTTTCCTTCCTGTGCCTTGGTCTCCCCAGGAAGACAAACCACTTACTGCCTTCATTAAGTGCTTTAATAATACCAGTGCAGGGGTTGATGGCAGATGCTGTGATCACGGCTATAGCCAGCTGCAGACAACACATCTGGGTGGGCTGACACTAGCTATAGCCATCACTGCTTTGAAATGCCTGCCTGGGAGTTTTGACCATTTCACCCTTCATGCTGTGTTAGTGTAACCTTTAACACGTGGTTTCCTCTTCATAGGGCTAGCAGAGGCAAGAGCTGGCCTTGATGGGGGTGGTCTTGGAGCTTTTCAGCTGCCCTATGTATTCCCCTGGCAGGGAACTGTATGTGAGTACAGCATGTCCTGCCATGGTGCTCTCTGCAAGCTCTGCTTTCCAATATACATCACCTTTAATGCTGCGCTGTTGGACTCTTGGTGCAGTGGCTTGTGAGGGCACTGTAACCAGCTACATGTGCCCAAGGTACCTGGATTTTTCACATCTCACCATGCCAGAAAAGCTTCAGTCAGCCCATGGGGAGACCTCCTGCCCCAGGTCTGACCCTGCTGGCTGTATCGGTGTTAGGTAAGAGAAGGCACTTGTTCTGCAAGGGTTCTTCTGGTCTGCAGCAGGGTCTGTCTCCTCGGCCAAAGCCACAGCCCTGCCCTAGCTGGAGTCTGCCACAGTGTGGTGGACAGGAGCATCCTTGGCCAGGATAGCTGCTGACCTCCTATCTCTCCCATTTCCTTCCAGTCCTGGACACACAACATCCAGCGGGAGAAGGAGTTCCTGAGGAAGCTGGTGAAAGCCCGAGTCATCACTGACCTAACCAGTGGGATCTGAGTGGCTTCAGCCACTGCCTCCAAGGGAGGGGACGAAGATGCACGCTGCAGCTCTAGATGCAGGCACTGGCAGCCCCCCGTAAGAATCCCACCTCACTGAAGACACACAGAGTTGCCCAGGTGCTCTGGGAAGACCCTCTCACATTGCCAGTCTGCGTGAGGGTTACATCTGCTGCCTCCAGGCCTAGAGCTGGCAGGAGGTGGGCAAGGGGCTGAGTGGGCAGTTCATGAACTCTGAATCACAGACAGATCTTCTGTGTCCTGAACTAAACAGGAGAGACTCAGGAGAGAGAAGACAGGTTTGTGAATAAAACGATTCGTGCCAAATGGGAGGCGATGCTGCCCCGAGGCAGCGATGCCTGAATGTACAAAGTATTATTTTTTAAAAGAAACTCTGCTGGAATCATACGAGAAATACCAAGGTGCAAGGCAAAGACTGCTTGTGCACAGCCCTGTGAAACACCCGGCCTCTTCATGCTCCATCTGCGTTGTCACTGGCCTCAGACCTTTCCCCAGGAAAACAAATCCATCTAAACCTTCGGTGTCGTTGGTGCTGCTATAACTCAGAGGGAGAGTATTAGCTTTCCCTCATCCTCCACGTGGAGCTTCTAGATGGAGATGAGCATGGGTTTGTTTTTCTGCACTTTTCCTTGCTTCCTGTATAGAGGCAGTGGCAGCAGCCACTTACTTGGCTGCGTTTTCCATAGCCATTTGCTCTGCCTCTGCTCTGACCCCAAGGTGGAGCCGGGAGCTGATGGCTTTCTCTGCCTGCCTCAGACCCTCCCCACCTTCCTGCTTGTCACGGCGCTGAGGAGCCTGCCTTGTTGTGCTCAAGGCTTTCAGGCCTCTTGGTTTATGCCTGCTGTGCAGGGCCCCTGTGGAGTCCATACAGATTGGTGTCACCGTTTCTGGACAGCATCTTGCTTTATTTTTGTGTGGGAGAGGAGTAATTTATTCTTTGGAAGGAGGTCAGATCTTGCACAGAGATCTGCAGCTTTACAGCTTGAGAGCAGGCTGCTGAAGAAGTTCATTTTACTTTCCAGACTTGATCATGTTCCCTGTTTAAGTGACGTGTGACCTCAGTGATGATGGAGCCTGCTGGCACGGGTGAGAGCCTGCTAGGAACCCTCGCCCTCTGCTTGGCCCCTGCTCACTTCATTTCCAAGCTCCTCCCGTGCTGATCTAGCACTGCTGCTCCTCCTGCTCTCAGGAGCACATCCCTTCCTTTGCCGTCTTGGTCCCGAGATGCAGTATTTGCACATTTGATTTGTATACTTATTTCAAAGGAGCTGGAATAAACTGAGCAACGTGGCCAAGTGTAGGGACAGCGGGGTGGTCTAATCCGCATGGAGAGAGTGGGCAGAAGAGGGATTGCCAGGGGAATGGTTACAGATGGAAATTGGCTCCTGTGCTCTTCTAGCCTGGAGCAGACTGGATTGCACCCAGGGGCATGATCCTGAGCCAAGTCCCTGTGTGCTGAGGCACCAGTGTGCAGCCACTAGTGCTGGGTCAATGGCGAGGGGAGCCCCAAGAGTGCTGGCCAGGCTCATGGTCCTGGAGCTGCATCTGGCATAGCCCAAGGATTGCAGTCTGCCTTGCTCTGAGCTGAAGGGAAAACATGGTACTAACATGGACAAGGGATGCTGAGAGTAGGGCTCGCATGGTTCCCTGTGCTGCCTGTGTTCCCACTGACTTGCAGGGACCTGTGGCTCTTTGGCTGAGACCCCAGAGGGGATGTGCAGGAGGGGCTGAGGAGCAAACTATATGGAATGGTTGGAGGCAGAGGCAGCTTTCAGGACATGGTGCTGGGTGCTGCCCACAGACCAGCATGAATGTGCCCCTCAGGAGCCTCTCCTCCATTGTGCTCCTGTAGCGAAGGAGGTTGCTCATGGGCAAGTTCTGTCCAGCTTCTGGTTGTGGCTGCTGCTTGCCTTGTAGTTTGGGAGCAGCTCAAAGATCCTGCCTCTTCCAGGCCATTGAAGACACATGCTTCCTTCTCTTTCCCCATCCCATGTCCTTTCCTGTGGCCTTCTGGCCTCCCAGCCAGCTGATCCCTGCTCTCCTTTGTACATGCCTCTTCCCAGGATGCTCTTTGAGGTTTCCAGCATTAAGAGCTGGAGTTTCCAGCGGGTTTTTGAGTATATGCTGTGGCAAATATTCCTTTGAGTATTTTCCCCCGATTTGATTTTCCTGCTGCAGGAGCTCAAGGGACTGGGTTTCCATGGCTCTTGCCAGGCAAAACTCCCTTCTCAGTTCCTGCATGTCAGCCTGAACCTGGGACCACTGTCCATAGAGTCCCTGCCAGGGGCTGCCTAGGATGGACCTGGCTGAGGTTGTGGCTGGGGAAGGGTGGGCACCCACTCTCTGCTTGGTGCTTGAACTGGGTCTTTAACAGCTGCTGTGAGAGCGCTGGGCAGTGATGGACCACCTCCATATGCTACAGTGAGCTGCCAGAGCCGATGGATCCAGCCAGGAGGAGGAGGGGAGCGAAAGGCCTGTGGTGGGCAGCACTCTGC
This sequence comes from Pezoporus wallicus, assembly GCF_028554395.1. Classification (NCBI taxonomy): domain Eukaryota; kingdom Metazoa; phylum Chordata; class Aves; order Psittaciformes; family Psittacidae; genus Pezoporus; species Pezoporus wallicus. The sequence goes on along the minus strand of NW_026641917.1, from coordinate 988,385 downwards.
CCCCTGGGGGAAGCACCCCCATGGAGGTTTGTGATGGCAATGATACAATTACATGTTTTATTGAGCACTTACAAAGCTATGGGACACCTTTGTCTTCCAGCTCACTGGCTCCAGGTCCAAGGAGAGCATGGCCCAGGGTGACCGGGGTGAGAAAGAAAAGGAAAGAGAGCATGTGGGGTTGTTTGGGGCACCAAGAATCCTCTCTAAGTCACTGTCCCCTTTCACATTGGTGGGCAAGCACCCCTGCGGAGCAGCCCTGTGTCTGGGTGATGGGGTGTGCGTGCTGCAGCACCCCGGGAGCAGTGCTCAGCACCAGGTTTCACTCCTGGATGCTGTTCCTCTGGCTGCCTCCCCGCGTGCACCTGCAGCCACCTCCTGCGCTCCGAAACGCGGCAGTCCTGCCAGCTCGGAGCGGTGCACGGGTCAGAGCAGGGTCAGTGGGACGGATGCGAGTCTTGGCCTCTCCCTCGCAGTGACTCACCTTTTCAGCTCGGAAGGGAGAGCCCAGGGGAATTCTCCACAGCCTAAATATAGAGCGGGGTTGCCTGGTGCCTCTGACGTGCTGTGGTGCAGAAAGGCCACTCGGGTGGCAGGGAACCTGCCTGGAGAGATGCTGGAGAAGCGCAGGGAGGTCAGGGAGCCAGCTCCTGCAGCAGTGTGTCGCTCCAGATGGTGCAGAGAGCAAGTGTGGGGAGCTGCAGGCCAGCCAGCATGTGCTGCTCTTGGGGGACAGGGGCTGCGAGAGAGCTGCTGCTGCGCTGACCGCAACGTGAGCACGGGCTGCTCATGCGACTGTCCCCTACAGCCCTCCCCAGTGCCCACCACCTTGGTGTAGGGCTCCCTCCGTGCTGTGACCTCAAGCTCACACATGCCAAACGGAGGCACCACGGCTAGGGAGCAGGAGGCAGTAGGGGATCCTCTGTACTCAGCATCCCTCAGCCCAGCATCCATGAGCTTCCAGAGTCTCCTTTTCCTGAGTGGGAGCAGCGGGGAGGCCCTGCCCTGCCCTGCCCTGCCAAGCTGCTTGGGAGAGGGGGAAGGTGCAGGGACAGGGCTGCCTGTACCAAACGGACACGCAGCACCTGGGATGGACAGGGACTTCCACGCTGAGCTCCACCAGCACGGTACGTGCCACCAGTCCAAGCAGTGCATCACACACAGTATTAGAGACGTGTCCTTCAGTGTGGGTGACACAGGCCAGCATCCAGCCACTCCAGGCACGGCTCCTTGTTACCCTCACAGGGACTTGCTCCAAAGCCGGTGCTGCACCAAGCTGAGATGTGAGAACTCCGTGAGTTTTTAAAATTAGGTTTAGTTTCTGCAGGTTTTTTTAATTTCCCCTCCAGGCAGGGAGGGCAAGAGTCGTGTAGGCTCCTCCACGCCGGCTTATGTCACATCAGTTCAGTCATATCACAGAAGCAATAAAGCTATCAAACAAGCTTGGCTGGCCTCTTTCTTCTGCTGCCTTTGGCCTTTGTTTAGGAGTGGCGGAGGGGTTCCCCTGCTAGGGCTGTCCCCAGCCTGATTTCACTGCTGACTCCTCCAGCACAGTGACCCCAATGCCACTGAGCTGGTGCTGGGAAGAGGAGGGGGCTGTGCTCCCCACCTGAGGGGTGGGATCGGGGTTAGTGCATTGGGTCCATGTCATGCTGAGGAGCAGAGGAGTGAGGGGTGGTCATTCCCAGCCCAGGCTGCCTGCCACTGCTGCTCTCAGGGAGTCCCTGCAGCGCGGTGGCTTCCTGCTGCGGGTCACGGCAGCACTCGGGCTGGGTGCGGCCCTGCCAAGTGACCTTCTCACCACAGCGTCCAGGAAGGAAGCAGTTTAGGAAGCCAAAGGCCGAGGCTGTGAGCGGCTCCAACACCTGCCGGGTCCCAGCGGGAGGAATGTAACCACTGTGGCAAGTCCCGGCGGTGCTGCAGGGACAGTTCATGTGGGACAAGGGTGGCTGCTTCCAGGTGAGTGACCAGTGTGACAGCCCTGCCACCTCCTAAACACAAGGGGGTCCTGCCAGCACTGATGGAACACTGCAGAGGCAATGCCCAACCTTCCCCAGTGTGTGGCTGGGAGTTCCAGATCCCTCCTGGAAAGGAGATGCTGGAGCTGCTCAAAGCCTCCTTCCTGCCCTCCTCTCTTCCCAGCCCTTAAAGAGCAAAGGCCACTGCTGCCATCAGGCCTGGCCTTGGGAGGACTGTGGAGGGGAGAACACAGAGCCTGGTACCAGGGCACATGGGGACAGGTCAGCAGAGACAAGGACACTTGCTGTGGAGCGGGTGTCTCCCAAGGAGCCGCATCACTGCTGAGACGGGGACAGTGCAACGTCGGTCCATCTGCTTCACAGCTCTCCCACATGGGTTTTGTCGCATCCAGCCATGGCTGCACACGGGCACAGCAGCAGCCACGTCATGCTCAGTCCTGCCATCTGCCTGGATCGCATCATCCCCAACCCATCATGCAAGGGTGGCACCTTCAGGGACAGACACCACAGGAAGCCATGGCCCTGCCGTGGGCCCCTGCAAGGCTCATTCCAAACACTACAAGGGACACCCCTGCCCTGGGGGTACAGGAGCACAGGCTGATTACAGGCAGTACCTTAGGAAGCATCAAGGCAGCCGCTGGCAGCGGCAGCCAGGGAACACATCACCCATCTGTCTGGAGACCTGTGGGGCTGGGGACCCTGCCGGGCACCCCAGAACTGTGGGGCCCAGCACACACTCAGCATTCCCCAGGGCAGAGCCAATACTGACGGGAGCCAAAGGGGAGAGCAATGCCCAGATTCAGGCATAGAGCTGGGATGTGCCACCTCCTGCCACCATGATCTCGGTGGGACAGGGAGGAGGTGCAGCTGGCAGGCAGGACATCAGTGGAGCTGATGGCAGCAGCAGGGTCACATCTCCCAGGACAAGGGCTAGGGGCAGGACCCCTAGGTTGTCTGGTGTAGCAGCCATGAAGGGGGCACAACTGGAAGAAGACAGAGGCCTGGCTATGCACAGCCACCCCTTTCACAGGACCACGGACTCACCTGTATGGGGATGCTCTGGACATTCTCCTGCGCCATGCCCCACACAGCATTATGTGCATAGCAGGTCCGGGCTGTGCCTTGGGAACACAAGGACCAGCCCAACCCACAGGGAAGGTGGGAGGGAAAAGGGTAACCCCTGGGGTGAGGCAGTACCTGGGGCTGTGTTCGGGTTGTCCATGAGGGAGGTAACACTCGCTGCCATTGGCAGCCCCTCTGTGGGCAGCGGGTCCCAGTCCCGTGGTGACAGTCAGGCAGCCTGGAGCAGGACATGCCACTCACGTGGAAACTTTCCAGGTAGGCAGCTCCATTAGTCTGCAACCCTGCAAAGCTGAGGATCCTGTTCCCTGCCCCTGGCTGATTCCCCACCACAGGGATGCCCCTGAGCCTCTAAACCTCTGCTGGCCTCCAGGGCACCATGTCTGACAGCTCCAGTGCGGGCATCATGGATGGGAGCAGCCTCAGGCAACATCACACAGCCCATCCACGCAGTCCCGTTGCGCACATGTAGCCACCCGTGCCCACAGGCTCGTCCGAGCTGCCTGTGCCAGTGGTAGAGGGTCCCCGGGCCACCTCCCCGGGCTCTGCCAGTGGTGACGGGAACAGCTTAGAAGGTTCCTCCCGTGCCAGCACATTCCTTGGCAGGTGATGCCGCGGGAGGGACGCGGGAGTTGCCATCCCCGCACCGGATAATCCGACGGGATGAGACGAGACGAGGCAGGCGCAGCAGGACCGCGGGGCCGGGGCTCCGTGCCCCGGGACAGACCCCACGGGCTCCTGGGAGCCGTCGTGCGGACAAGGCACCGCCAGGGACCGAGCCGCTGGCCCGGCTCCAGCCTCGGGAGTTACATAAACCCGGGGCGGTTCGCCGAGCGCTGCCGGCGGCACCCCGGGGCGCGCACCTCGGCCCCGCGCTCCCCGACCCCGCCGGGCCATGGGGGCTGTCCCCGGCGCGGGGTGGGGGGGGGGGCTGGCCCGGGCCGGGCTGCTCCCCGGCGGCCGCGTCCGTCCAGGGGAGCACGTGTGGAGCGGGGCCGAGCGGAGGCGGCCCTGGGATTTGGCACGTTTGCAAGGAGCACTCGAGAGCCCCGGCATGGACGTGGAGGGCCCTGGGCAGTGACGTAAGGACTCGCACGGGCTCGGCTCGGCTCGCCAGCCGGCCCCCATGTCCCCGGGGCCTGCGGCGGCCCCGGCGGAGGGAGGCAGGGACACGGCGGAGGTAAGGAGGGACCTGGCCGCGGGGAGCCCGTGGGCCGTGGCCGCGGGGCGCGGGCGGGCTGAGAGGCCGGGCAGGGAGGCCGGGCTCCTCCTCCGGCGAGGCCGGACGTGAGCGCCAGGCACACCGGTGGCCCGCGGCGGCTCGGGGTGCGTGGGACGCCCGCCAGCCCCGCCGCTGCCAGGGACACCCCAACCCGTCCCCTCGGCTGTGTGCAGGAGGACCCTGTGGAGCTCTGCCCACCGAAGCCCCGTGGGGTTCTGCTCCTGGAGCTCTCCGGGGAGGGTTGGACTCGTCCCCGGGGGTGTCCGTGCTGCCAGGGCTGGGACCGGGCTGTCGGGGCAGGGAGCCCCTCTCACGGGCCGTCCGTCCGTCCAGGCTGCGTGTCCGTCTGCCCGTCCGCCTGCCTGGAGGCCGGCCGGCGAGCAGGTGGTGGTAGCGGGGATCGGGTGCCGCCGGGGTCCCGGTGCCGTTCCCAGCCGGGTGCGAGTCTCGGCAAGAGCTCGACTGCGGCGCGGGTGCCGGCGTGGAGCCGGTGCTGATGCGGGTCGAGCTGCGGCTCCTACTGCTGGCGGGGTCTCCGTGCCATCCTGGTCCCGGAGCAGTCCCGTAGCTTGTGCTGGTCGGAGTCCCGGTGCCGCTGCTGTGCGGGTCGGGGTGCGGTCGGGATCCTGGTGCCGGCGCAGATCGGCGTCCCGGTACCGTCGCCTCCCCCCCCCCGCCGGTCAGGTGACGGTGGCTGGAATTTGACACCGGCGGCGGGAGAGGGATGGAGCCGCCGTTGCTCCGCACTGCGCGCCCGCCCGCCGGCACCGGCACCGCACCCCGAGGCGCACCGGGACCGGGACCCGCACCCCGAGGCGCAGCGGGAGCGGCACCGGGAGCAGCGGCGGGAGCCGGTGCCTGTGGGGCAGCGCCGGCCCCCGCCCGCGCCCCGCCCCGGCGCGGCGGCGGCGGGCGGCGGGGGGCGGCGGGGAGCGGAGGCGATGCGGGGCGGCGGCGGCCCGGGGGATGGTCCCCGCCGCGGGCACGGTGAGTGCGGGCCGGGGAGGCGGGCGGCAGCGTCCGTCCCAGCCTGCCGGCGGCGCCGGGCCTCGGCGTTGGCTCGTACCGGGGCTGCGAGGGCAACGGGGCGGCGGGAGGGTCCCGCTTCACCGCTCGCCGCCCGGCAATACCCGCGGGGTGGCGAGGGGCTCGGGCCGTTCCCGGGCAGGTCCCCACCAGGAGCGTCCTGGGTTGCCGAGCCCGGCCCGGCAGTCGGGCGCGCTCGGAGCCGCGGCTGGAACGCGAACTCCCTGCCCGGGTGGGAAGAGGCTGCGGGTGCCCGGGGGACGCAGGGACTGGCTCACCCGCCTCTGCCCTGGGCTCCCGCACTGACCCTTTGGGCACGTCTACGAGGTCTGTGCCCCGGCTGCTCGGGCGGGAGGCACTGGAGAGCCCCGGGACCGTGGTCCCTGGGCCGGCACTGCCCGGCACCCCCGGCTCTGCTTTCGCTGGGCTGGGGCCGGGTTTGGTCTCACCCGTGTGCCCCACGTGTCCGCTCCGGCCTCCCAGGGCCTTGCGGGGCGGGTGCCAGCCCCGCGTCACACGCGGAGTCCGTTTCTGCCCGCCGGCACTCCTCCTGCCAGGGGCAGCGCGGCGGGATGCCGGGTCTCCGCCCTCTCCGCCGGTGCTCGCAGGTGCCCACGGGGGTCTCCGAGCATCGCCCCGCTCTGCCGGGCAGGACCCGCGGCTGCATGGCTTGCACAGCTAGCAGTGGCGAGCGAGACCCCAGCGCAGCCTCCTTCACAAGCGTCTACTCCAGGAGCTGAGACCCTCACCCCGGGGTCGGGGCACCCTCTGGTCCTGTGCGGATGCGCTTCGCGAGGGGCTTCTGCCCTCCTGGGGACCTGGTACGGTCCCCGGGGCACCCGCTCCCCGGCGCCCTGGGCACAGCGGGAGCGGCGGGGCCCTCGCCGGGGTCTGCACGGGTAGGTGTGGGGTGACCCGCACTGGTGTTACTCCAGGTCGCTGCCGTGGGGGGTGCGGGCCTGGCATCCCCGTGGGGTGCCCGGAGCTTGGCTCAGCCCCTGCCCAGCCGGGGCTGGCACGGGCTGCGGTCCTGCGGCTCGGGGAGCTGCCTCCGGGGATGGGGCTCCAGGCCTGCGGAGGCACTGGCGGGCATGTCCGTAGACCGGCTCCGGGACTCCCGGGGACGAGGGGAGGCTGCCCTCACCCGGCGTCCCGCCGGCAGCGCTCCTGCCGCAGAGCCCGGGGCCGTGCTGCCGCCGGACGGGAGAAGCCTGAACTGCATCGGCTGCTCTGTCCCGTCCCGCCGGGATGCTGGGGCTGGACGAGGGAGCGAGGACCCTCTCCTGCCCCTCCGGGGGTGCCGGCCTGGGAAAACCATGACCTGGCGGCAGCGGCTGGCGCGGGGCCACGGGCCGCCACGGGAGCGACGTGCAGTGCGGGCTGTGCTTGGCCGGGCTGCGGCGGCTGGCGGGGCAGGGGGCACGGTGCCAGCCCTGCCTGCACCGGGGCGCATCCTGAGGGGTGCACGGCTCCGGAGGAGGCACATGGGCCTGGCAGTGTTCATCAAAGCCCCTTGCCACGGTGTGGCCAGCGCAAGGTGGCTTCAGATGAGGCCATCAGGAATTGGGGACTCTCCCCTGCCGATGCTGCAGGGACTGGGAGAACTGATCTTGTTGCCTCGCCTTAGCTGTGCTCAGCCGGGTCCCTTCATTTTTTAGCCAGGAGCTCTCTCCTCAGCATGTTCTCTCCCAGCTTTGCTATGGAAGCACCTAGGACATGTCAGGGCAAAGCCGTAGAAGGGATGGGGGAACTCCCTGCTGCAGGATGCTGCTGAGCTCCAAGGGTTCAGTCTGGTCTCAGGAGGCAGGGGATGCAGCACAGACCAAGGAGAGATCAAGACCCCTTGGGAGACACATTTGGTGGATCCTGGTTTGGGACCCGAGGGCACAGGGGCCTCCTGCACCCCGGGGTAGCAGCTGGGGAAAGAGGTGCAACAAGTGGCTGCAGACTGGAAGTTGCCCCTACACCTCCTGGGAGGACATCGATCCCTTGAGACCATGCTCACGGCTCCACTGGGACCATGCATGGCAGGGAAGGGATTCCCCTGTATGTGTCCGGGCAGCGGGTGTGGCCAGTGGTGTTGGGGTGAATGACTTCAGGGAGCCCAATACGTTGTCCTTCACCCCACTGTGTTCCCATGGGACCTGCCTGCCCATCCTGCCCATCACGGTCCTGGGTTGCTCTGGGGCTGCATGTCCCAGCTCAGAGCAGGCAGCAGGCTGGGAAGCCAATGCATGGCCAAGGGGTGGCTGCACCCAAGGACCCTGCACTAATGGATTTGGAGTTTCCAAGGTCAGGCTCCCACTGTGAGCAAGAAAAACATTCCCAGGGAAGGGCCATGGGAAAGGCCCCCCCGCATGGCGCTCCCAGCCCCAGCCACTGCCTCACAGCCCAGCCTGGCATCCCAGTCCGCTTGCACAAGGAGGTGGCTGCATCCCCCTGAGGAGAAGTGCTGGGAGAAGGCTGGGCTGCCCCAGCTGCCAAATCTTTTGGAAGGGATGCGAGGGGTAGTGATGCCTGGCTGTGTGGGGAGGGGACAGGGGGAGAGTCATGCCTGGGGTGCAGGAGGTGTTTGGGGGTCCTGGGGGATGAGGGAGAGGATGGCAAAAATAGCAGGGGCAGGGGAGAGGTTTTCCAGCTCCCAGCTCCCAGCTTGGTGCCCACCCAGTCCCCTCTGCATGGGTGCTGACCCCATCTCTGCACTTGCAGCCAGCATGGAGCAGCGAGCAGAGCCACCAGAGCAGAGATCTGCAGGACCCACCACGCACCCACAGCCCAAGGTGAGGCCAGACCTGGCCAGTTCTGGCCAGGACCACACATCTCCATCCCCAGCTCGTGGAGTCTTGTCTATGGTGTGGGGATCTCACCCCACTGTGCTGTGCTCTGTTGCAGGAGGGGACACTGTGGGGGCTCCTCACCATCCTCTCACTGCTGGCTGGGCTGGCTGCAGGCACCCTGCGAACCCCACACTGCAACGAGACGCTGGATGCAGCCCCAACGCCACGGAGCATGGCCACTGCCAGCCCGGCTGTGGAGGATGCCCTGGAGGTACCGCTTGCTGCGGCCTGGAGCCAGCTGTATGGTGCGTATTGGGTAGCGTGGGGCATGGGTGGGTTGGGAGCTGCTTTGAGGAGCCTCAGCACTGGGGCCAGGCTGGGGGGGGGGGGGCAATGAACACATGGGCCCCTCTCCTTCATGCTGGGGATGCTGGCAGAGCCCTGGGTATGAGCAGATGATTGGCCGGGTGCCCACTCACCCTGCAGGCATCTAGCCAGTGCTATGGTGGGTGGTCAGGAGGGGTATGCAGGTCATAGCAGGAACAGGCAGGCTCAGCAGGCTCCAGGAAGGTGGTGGGTGCAGGATGGGATCTGACGGTGCTGTCCCCTCTGCATGCAGGGGACAACGCGACGACGAGTGGCCCAGGTGCTGCAGAGCTAGCAGAGGACCTGCTGCTGCGTGCTGAGCGCTCGCCACCAGGCACTGGCAAAGCCAAGAAGGGGGCAAAGAAACCTTCCCGGGGGGGCCGTGGGCGCAACTGCCACATCCGCAACCTGATGGTGAAGGTGCGAGACCTGGGCCTGGGCTTCAACTCGGACGAGATCGTGCTCTTCAAGTACTGCAGCGGGTCCTGCCACCGGGCGCGCAGCAACTACGACCTGACGCTGGGCAGCCTGCTGCGGCAGCAGCTCATCACCCCGGGGCCGCAAGAGCGGGTCCTCAGCCACCCCTGCTGCCGGCCCACTCGCTACGAGGCCGTCTCCTTCATGGACGTACAGAACACATGGCAGACAGTGGAGAAGCTCTCGGCGGCCGAGTGCAGCTGCATTGGCTGAGAAGGGGGCATCCAGCTCTGCTCCCGCTCGACGCAGGCTGGCAGACCCCGGATTGCCAGCAGATCCCGTCTTGCCGCACACAGTGGCGCTGGCGCTCAGAGGAAGGGTGTAGCAGAGGCCGGTGCCCCCGTTTTTACGTGGCCACGAGGGACCGAGGGGAGATGGAACCGTGACGGGGAATGGGTGGCTGAGCCCCATCCTGCTCAGTGCCAAGCAGCTGGTGCCACCGGCTACGTGGGATCCTGCCCCAGTGCGTCCTGGCTCAGCCCTGGGAGAGGAGCTGGAGGGGGTATGGAGCATCCCTGCAGCTTACAGGGGTCTGCCAGCCCAGCGTCCCCCAGCAGCACCCAGCTTGCCTGCACCCTTCCTGGACTGCTGCTCCCGCACCCCTACTTTAGAGGATCTGGGGACAGGCATCACCCAAGCTTCAGAGTGGGACAGAAAGGCGACAAAACCTCCCTGTCCCCTCGGGCACCCTGGGAGTGGCGGCGGCTGGAGCTGCCCTGCAGGGAGGAGGCATCCCTGAGGACAGAGGTGCAGCGGGGTGGGGGATCTGCACCCCATGTGCTTCACAGACACCCATCGGCTCCCGGGGGGCGGCAGGGACCCCCCACCGTGCTGCAGCACTAAACTATTTATTACTCTAAATTATTTATTTATTGTTCTCGAGCAGCAGCTCCTATTTATGACTTTGGGCCCCCGGGGGCCGGGTGTAATTTAACCCCAGCGCTGCTGCGAAGCCCCGGGCAGCGCCCCGGCTCCGCGCCCCCAGCCCCCGTTTTGTTTTCTACTATTTGTAAAATGGGAGGGATAAACTCTATTTTTGTACAGCCGCCTTTTCCTGTAGCAATAAAGCGATGGGCCGCGCGTCCAGCCCCTGCGTCTACCCGTGCTGCGCTGGGGCCGGACGGGGATGCCCGCGGGCCGGCCGCCGGAGGCGGTGCTGAGCGGGGCTCCCGCTGCCCGCACCGCACCACGCGCGGGGAGCCGGGGCGGTGCTCGGTGCCGGTGCCCGGCAGGGGACGCGCGTGTGCCGGGACTACCGCTCCCGGCGTGCGGCGCGGCGCCGAGGCAGGGCCCGGGCTGCCCGGTCGCGCCTGCGGGGCAGCGGGGCGAGGCGGTGCCGGAGTGAAGAGGGGCAGTGGTGGTGCCGCTCGGGGCGTCCCTCGGGCGCTTCCCGGCCCGACCGCCGCTGCCCGCCGAGCCCAGCCGAGTGGCGCCGCGCCGGTGCCGAGCTGCGCCGGTGCCGCCGCCCTCGTCGGGGAGGGGAGGCGGGTCCCGCCGCGATGCGGCTGCCCGTGCGCTGTCGCCCGCCCGCCGCCGCTGCCTCCTGAGCGCCGCCGCAGCCATGGAGCGGAGGGCGGAGGCGCCGCCGCCGCAGGGCCTCGACTTCACCGTGGAGAACGTAGAGAAGGTGAGCGACTCGCACCCAGCACACCCGCGGCGGCGGCGGGAGCTGCGTGCCGGGAGGGACCCGGTGGGGGTCACCTGCTCGGAGGTGCCGGTCTCGGGAAGGCGGCGGGCGGCATCCCCGGTGCCCCGCCAGCCCCTGCCCGGGGGTCCGCCCGGTGCGCGGCGCGGGAGGTGGAGCCGCCGGCTCCTGCGCGCCGGGGCAGCCCGTGGAGGGAAAATGATGTGGCAGAAATGGGAGCAGAAGGGAGGATTTGTGTCCCCGACGGGCGTCCTCTGGGTCGCCGTATTACAGCTCCGGACCCGGGGAGCCTGCGGGTCTGGTCCTAGCTGCTGGACCAGCAGGGTCTGTGTGAAGCCCGACGTTATCAGTGTCTCCATCAGGCAGGAAGGGGGCTCTCGCCAGGTGCTGGGAGCTGCTGGCAAAAGCCTTTAGAGGTTGGATGGCCCGGTGATGCCTTTCTAAACCTGGAATCCAGCCCCGAAGCTCCTGCTGATGTTCGGGGTTAAGCAGAGGCAAGGCCAGAGGAGCAAGGGTGTGATTGCTGAAACCTGGGATCTAGGGAACAGCCATGGCAAACTGAGGCCTGCCAGCATCACACTACAGCTGGGAAGAGCCCCAGGCGGCCCGTGTGTGACTGGGGGTCCATCATGGAGATCAAGCAGGGCACCCCAGCAAGAGATGGGGGAGGCAGCCGAGCAGCAACCTTCCCTTGGGCTATCTTGGAGGTGATGGGGGCAGGGCAGCAGAGGATGCATCAGTGAAGGGCAAACAGCAAAAGTGTGTTTCTCCCTTTCACTCACCCTAGCCAGACATCCGTGCAGAGACCGACAGCCTGTCGATCCATAGCTCGATCCCCAGACAGCTAGTGGGAATCCCAGTGTCCTCATTTTTCCTTGATAAGAATAGACCGAGTTCCCTGCCAAAGCGATGCCCACGGGTGTGCTGGTGGGCGCACGGCTTGTGTTTCACTTGCCCGGCCTCACAGGAGTGTCGGGTCAGGGGTGTCAGGTTTGTCACTGGGCACCCGTTGCCTTTGTGGCTGCAGGTGAGACACAACCCACCTCATCCAGCGAGACGCAGAGCATGGCCGGGGGGGATTAACTGATGTCTGGAAAATGCTACATTGATGCAACCTTCTGCAGCTTAATCTGCATATACCCAGTGCTGCGGGATGATTTTGCCTCCGACTTCCTTTCTCTTCGGCAGACACAAGCCGCTCCTTTGTTTCCACCAACAATGCAGCACACACTTGCCCGGGAAGGATGGGCAGTGCCAGGGCAGGGGGTGTCCGGTGCTGGCCAGAGGCTGCTCGCCCTCGCCATGCTGCTCTGGGTTTAGTCTGCTGCTCCTGGGAGGAGGCAAAGATGCCCTCTAGGATGCTCTGGCTCCCCTCCCCCAGCCTGCCTGGCTTCTCCCGGTCTCTGCAGGCTTTGCCATCACGGTGGTGTCCTCTGAAGATGCAGCTCTGGACCACGGTGGGGATCTGAGCTGCTGGCTGGGGGCAGCAGCATGGTGCCTGCCCAGAGGAAGAAATGTGAGGTGGGCTCAATAAAACACAGATTCAGCAGCTCCGAGCCCCCCTGTGTGTGTCTCTTCAAGGGAGGGCTGTGGTACAAAGGGAAAGGAAGGTGGGCTTTGCTGGGGGGGGGCTGTGCTGGTGGGAGGCAGGTGGGTAGAGCTGCTTTGACGGTGGCAGATAAATGATGCTTCTACTGGCCTGGGCTCTTCTGCTGCCAGGTTTTGTGCATGGCTCTATTAATAACATGGAATGCTGATTAAAGTCAGGGTTTGACTCCACTCTGAGTCAGTGATAAGTGTTAGGAACAGCATGAAGAGCTGGTTATCCCTTAAGTCAGAGGCTTGAAGTGTTTCCATGTTACCCACAATGAAAGTCATCACTCGTGGGACTTGTAGCCAGGGAAATCTCTGGTGAGACTGTGCCTGTCAGGCTCTTCTGATGTATTTTATGGAGAGGATTCATATCCCTGGAAGACCCTTCTGTACCCCATGTTGTTTATTATGTGGTGGGCTGGGCAGATGCCCGCAGAGTTTTGCAGGGCTCTGGGTACCCACATGGGTAAGGAAGTTCATTGCTGTGTGTATCCATCATGACCTGTGCCAGAGAGCTGGTTCAGTCCCTCCATCTGTGACCAGTAGTTGCAGGGAGGCGGGAGGGTGTTGGATGCTGTAGGCTGGACCCATGCTATCCTTTGCCAGCCAGCAGGTCTGAAAGCTGATGGGCAGCAGGCAGACAGCTGACCCTTTTCCTGAGGAGGTGTCAGGTTCGGGTGTTGCACTTCAGGAGCCATCTGAAAGTTGTTCCCTATAGGTTTTTTCTCCATATTTTTCCATAGGCAGCTCTCCCATGACACAGAGAAGGATCAGGGCTGTGCTGGGCTGAGCTGTTGTGGTACAGTTACTGTGTCAGCATCCCCCAATGCCAGCTGAGGGCTGCTCAGCTGCTTTGTGTTGTCTTCTGAGCCTGACCTAGATGCTGCTCTGGCTTGGGCACAGCTAGAGCTGGCTGGCGTGACCGTGCTGTGTGGACCTGCTGGGCAGCCGGTAGCTCAGGGCTGGCTCTGCTTCCCCCGTGCCTGCTGCTATATTGGAGGAGTCAAAGGGAAGGCTGGGCAAGCCGAGGGCTTCAGGATGTGAGGATGCTTGGCCTCGCCATGCCGACTTCAGTGTGCTTTCTTGTGCCCAGTGCCTGTCCGTGGCATGACTGACAGGCTGGTGATGGGGTGATGCTGCCCTGGGGAAGGGACACTCCTGCTGCAGTATCAGATAAAGATGGCTTGCAGATGTTCGGTCCCTGCTGGCTGTGTTGGTCTTGGAGGAAGAGTGCACAAGCAGGATTTGTGCCTTGTATTTTTGGTCTCCCATAGGTCACAGTTAGCAGCATCTAGCACTGCAGTACTGGACAGGAGAAGAGGAATGCAAGACCCTCTGTACCTGATTCAGTGCAATTGAATCTGCCCCAGCAGCATTCCCCCTCTTGAAATAAGGAAGAAGGCAGTGCCATTCCTCTGTGAATTTCCCAAGTGCCTGCTCTCGCCCTCCATTCTTTTTTGGCTGATTCCTTCCAGGTCTTTCCTCCCTTGGCCTGCCTGTCATCCATTGGGGTGTTCGTAATATTCACTGACATCTCTTCACTAGCACATTAGCAGTCTGGCATCTCTGGGCCTTCCAGATTGCCATGTGCCTCTCTGGAGATGCCTGATGAATGCACAGTCTCTCCGGCAGGATGGGTAGGCGGGGTGTCATGGAGCTGACATCCGGAGCCTTCCGTGATGGGAGAGGGGTGGCTTTGATCACTGCTCCTCAGAGATGCTGAGCCTCGGGGATGTGGCAGCTGCCGGGGCTGCCTTCCTTACAGGAGGGTGGGGAGGAGAAACCCAAGTGCATCTGCTTTCTTCAGTGGGTTATTGCCTGTCTTCAGAAACCTGATCAGGAGATTTATGGGTATGTCAGGGTGGGGGAATGGCATCTCCTGTTCAATACTGATGACAGCAGCTTGGCCACTTCTTCCTTAGAGGCAGCCCATGTATGTGAGATGTGGCAGACATGCCAGGAATGGTGAGTTAGGGGCCTCAGGAGGTGACATTCTTGCAAAATTGAGGGAAGCGAGGACACTTGTTTAGTGTTTAAGCAGATCTTCACTGCAGAAGCAGGTTCCACCCAGAGCCAGCCTTGCTCCTTCCTGTGGTGTGGTGGTGATGGGATGAGAGGGGAGCACCTCATGTTTGCCTTGCCTCAGCTCTGCTCTACAAGGACCATCACTGGAACCTCATCTGATCTCTGACGTCTTACAAAGCAGGAATGGGTGGGATTGATGCCTGGGCACCAGTGGGGATTCCTCAAGTCAACTTGTCCACCAAAGTGATGGAAACGAGAGGTGGGCAGGTGTGTTTGGCTCACCCTTCCAACTCACCCTGGGCTCTGCACTCCCAGGGTTCCCCCGGTCCTCCTACTCCTCACCCTTTGCTTGTGCAGGCACCTGGCCACCAACACTGGGAGCACCCATCCCCAACAGCCCCCATCCTTGCTGGGGACCATGCTGTTATCTGCAAAGGGCTGCTGGCAGTGAAGCAGCAGGAGGGATGCTGAGGCTGCTGAGCTGCATCTGGGCTCAGCCCCTTCCTGACAGCCGAAGGATGGGTGCCGGCAACCTGGGCTCAAAGAGTGGCTGTGAAGTGGCAGCACCTCTTATTAGGAGAGGGGGAAAGAAACTGATTCTGTGGCACTATGAAGTGTGTGTGCCATGAGGAGCAGCACGCCTGGCGGCACACACACGGCTTTATTTCGTGTCCATTTGCTATCCTTGGTGCTTCAGCAGGCTGCTGCCTTCCCGGGGCTCTGGCTGCTCAGCCTGCCCTGCCCTGCCATGGCAGGGGGAGGATGGCTGCTGCAGGGCAGGGGATGCAGGGATGACGTTCCCTTCTCTCGGCAGAGCCACAGTAATGGCTGTGCTCTTCAAGCCTGGAGCACTGTCGGTGTGAGTGCATCAGCTAGAAAGGACAGCGAGAGGCTGCAGCGGGAGAGATCCCCAGGTCTTGCTGAAAGAAGGAGAGGGGCTGCCAAGGGGCCATAACCACTGCTGCCCCAGCATGCCATGGCTGTGGGCATAGGGCAAGGAGCAGAACAGGAGCATGACTTCCAGCTTGCCATTTCCCCTGCCAGTTTGCAGACCTCAGGGCTGTCCCTGCTCTCACCTCCGTTTGCCCAAGCAGGTTTGCCCCTGGAGGGGACCTGTCTCCCCATGGAGCCACCAGGAACGGCAGGCAGCATGCTCCAGCTTTGTGGGGCTGGAACTGTGCATCCAGGGCTCCTCTTGTCGCCCAGAAATGGCACCCCACGGACACACCACCTCTCTGCTGGGGATCTTCTCTTAATGCGTTTACATGGTGTAGTCAGGGAGACAGCCTGCTGGCTCTGGGATCCCTGTGGTTCCAAGGGGTGAGGCCTCAGAGATTCTGGGCTCATAAAAGCTCCTTTTCCATCATCATAGCAGAGTGCAAATAAGATCAGGTGCGATTGCTTGGCAGTAACTCTCCTTGGACTCCTCCACCTCCCAAAGCGACCAGCTTGGGACCTCTGACCTTTTGGCAAGCCACCTTGCCCCAAGGCAGCTTACTTCTGGCTCTGTTGAGGGGCTGGTGCTGCTCCAGTGACTAGAGCCTAACTGAGGCTTTGGCCACAGCTTTTTAGAGCAGGGAAGAGCCATCATTGCAAGCTTGAATTGTGTTCAGCCAAGCAGAGCTGATGTTGGAGAAAGCTCCTTCCCTGGCCAAAGGGCTTAGCTGACAGTAGGGCTGTTTACCAGCTCTCACCTTACAGGTCTAATTGCGGAGGAGGCGGGTCTGGTGTCAGCCACCCGTTCAAATCAGAATGCACAAAGCCTCCCTGTTAGATGTCACTGCCCAATTTCATGCCTTCTGCTTCTTCCTCCTGGCGCTAATGAATTCCCCTTGTCATCTCCAGCTCTTCCTGATGGGCCTGAGAGTCTGGCTGACATGGTGATACCGAATGCAACAGCAGCCGGTGCATGCCTCTGGAATGAGGATGGTTGAGGAGGAGTGTGCTGGGTGTTTACCCCCCTTCAGGGCACGGTGCCTTGCAGCCTCCTGTCCCACGCTCTCAGCAGTGGATGGTACTCAGTGGTGGTAGGCTAGGGAGAGAGCCTGGGCTTCTCCCAGGGATTTCGTCTGCTTCTTTGAGCTGAGCTTGGATGGTCCCATTATTGATGCCCATCCTTAGAAATCCTCTGGAAATCTCTCCTGCATCATGTAGACCACCACATGGGGCACGCTGTCAGCAGCCTCAGGACATGTGTTGCCTTGCCTCTGTACCTGGCATCCTGCACCCGGACAGGAACAGCCAGGAACCGCTGTGGCCAGACCCTTCCTGGGCAGGGTGCTCCAGGAAGTTGGGTAAGAAAGCCAGTAACTATGTTTTTCCAGAATATTCTCTGACTTCCAACATCTTGCAGCAGGACTCTTCAGCATCAGCTGTTTCCATCCTCTGAATAACTGACTGTAGTGGTAGACTTTGCCATCCCACCACTCACCCTCTCTCCCAGAGGTGCTGATCAGTGGAGGCTCCAGCACACATCCCTGGGGGCCTCTGCTGGAAACCTCCCCAGAGGGACCCTGCAGGAGGAGCAGGGCTCTGAGGTGGTGTTGCTGGGCGATGGACACCTCTCCCTTTAGAGAGCTCACTGGTAACAGCAGGCACTGAGTGCAGGGGTGCAGGCCAACAGCTGGGATGGTGTTGGTGGGAAAGATGACCCTGCCTGGGAAGGGGTCTTGTGACCTGATTGCTCACAGTTCCTCTAATGCAGTGGTAGTGACATCTTCCCAGCCTGAGTGTCAAGGGGAGCATCTTTGTTGTTACGCTGTACCAACTGTTTTTTTTGCATAGACAGTACCAAAGTCCCTGCTGCCGGGGCTGCTTGCAGGATGCTTGTGTGCTGGAGCTGTGTGCAGGATGCTCACGCCTCAGCCTCGTGCTCTGCTCTGCCTGGTTGCCCACTCTCCCTTCAGTCAGGTGATCCCATGAAAGCACCAGGGTCTGCTTGCTTGGAGGCTTTGGTAGGATCAGGCCTTATCCAGCAGCAGCAGCCCCATGCAGATGGAAGATGAGCCCACAGCTACTTCCCAGCGGGCAGGCTGTGTGTGCCAGCCTCTGCTCTGCTGTCCTGCCATGTTTCCTGTTATCTGGGGTGCTGTGTAAGGCTTGCCCTGCATTCACATCGCCCTGGGGCTCAATTCAGTGTGCCCAGAGTGTGCACAGTGCCACGCTCTGCCTGCGCAGCTCCCCACTGTGAGTCCATGAAGCAGCAGCCCTGAAGGCTGGAGGTTTGCTGCCGGGGAGCTTGTGGTCCATCCTCCACGCACAGTGAGGTCCATGCTTTGCAAACCTCATACCGGGTTAGAGATTAGGGCTCCTGGGGCATGTGTACAAGTTGTGCGTCAGAATATGTGATGCACAGGGATCTTTTTCTCCCTGTGTTAGCAGGAAGACTGTTCAAAATAGAAGAAATCAATTAAGGACTGCATGTGGCTTTAAACAGAGAGGTGGGAGCAGGTGGGGGGGGGTCCCGGGCTGGGGAGCAAGCAGAGGGCACCAGTGCCTTGTGACAGTGCCCAGCAAGCAGGGAAGGGTAAGAGTGATCTATCACCAACTGGGAGTCTCAAGTGAGATTTCTTTTGAAAGAAGCAGCGGGCTCTGATGAGAACAAGAGACTGAGCAGGTAATGGAGGAGATGGTTGGGAGCTCCAGCTCAAGCCCTGCTGCAGGATGACTCAGTCCTTAGCAGAAGAGCAGGGGTAGGAGCCAGCTTCCTACCCCCAGGAGTGGTTGAGCTTTTAGCACATCTGCAGCTACTGCTCGGTAATGAAGTGAATTGTTGCTTTGATGATGACAGCACTTACCTCTGCCCCGGCAGCTGAGAGATGCTTTGGGTAAAAGTCTGAGCTAGCTGGGAACAGCGAGCTGCTGGTAACGTGGGCCCCTTGGCCACTCTGTCAGGGTTCCTTTCTTTCTCCCTGGCCCTGCTTATCAAAGGGTTAACCTTTTCTGTGTCAGGATACATCATTTAGTGGGACAGATGCCTGTCCCTCTGCAACCCGTGTTGGCTGGCTCCTTCTATGATGTACTTCATAACCTCTTTCTTTCTTACAAAGAGGTTATCCTCATTTTCCCCCGCCACAAAGTCTTGAACAGAGGTGTTTCAAATGATGGCCCAGCCAACGCTGTCTCTGTAAGGTTCCTGCCGTTTTGTCCTGCTTTTTCGTCTTGTGCTGGGAGGCAGCTGGTGGCACAAGAGCTTGCTTGGGAAGCTCGTTCCTGGGCCCCAGGCTGACAGCTCTGCATGCTTAAAAATAGGGTTCAAATCCTCTCCTGGGTACAAGAACCATGCAAGAATTTTATAGAGCTTTTTAGGGGGGCGAGGACGAGGATATTTGAGACCTGGAGCCAGGATGGAGACACAAAAAGTCCTCTGCACCTGCTGGAATAGTCCTCCAGTTTGCTGCTGGGGTGTGACGGGTGCCTGATAGCCTGAGAAATGCCATTGCTCTTACTTGATCCTGGCGTGTGCAGTGATTTGAAATGAAATGTGCTGTGCCAGGCAGAAAACGTCCCTGCTGGAAGATGGAGTCCAGGCAAGGGGTAGTTTATCTGCCCCTTCATGTGCAAGGGCATCACTGGTTACCAGTTGCACCCACTCAGGATAAGTAACTAATGTTGCCCTTAAGATCTATATGATATTCCTCTGCAAATAAAGCCTTGCAGCCTGCATGAGGCTGTTCACATGGATCCAAGCGCTGCAAAGCAGTAACTAGATCTCCCAAAGCTGTCGCAGCAGGTACGTAATGTTCCCCTTCTCTCTATGGAGAAGTGGATTGAGCAGCCTGGACTGTTGCAGGAGGTGGCAGAAGGCAGGCTTAGATGCCAGCTCTCCTGACTCAGCTGTAACTTGGCAGGTTTGGGAATACTTCAAAGGGACTCTATGAAGGGATTAATCCCTGAGTTTAGTGACTGTGGATTTCCAGGGCTCTGTATAATCTGACAGATGAAGATATCTGCAGTGGCTCTTGAGCTCCTGGAGCTCCCAAGTGCAAGCTTTGGGCCATGCTGCTGTATCCACAGCACCTTTCTAAGAGCGAGTCCAGGTGGAGGGCAGGAGTGCTGGTGTGCCGTATCTCTTAGAGCACTCCTGTAGCAGAGGGATCCTGCACCCACCCCAGTGATGGCACCTCAGCAGGGAAGAAGGCAGGGTCAGCATGAGTGAAGATGGGAGGTGACTAAGGAGAAGAAATTTCTAGGGGAGGAGGAGAAGAACACTTTGCAGGTCCTCACCCACAGCCAGATCGCTCTCAGTTCGCTGAGAGCACAAGGAGGGAGGTCCCTTAGCACAGGCTGATGTGGGGAGAAGGGCTGGCTGTGCAGGGCAGTGGCTGGTGGGCAGCCCAGGCTCTGGGCTGTGTCCCAGCGAGCCTCCTCCAGGTGGGACCAGCCATGGTGGTGCTCCTTGGCTGCTCTAAGATCCTTCCTTCTCTCCTCCAGGCTCTCCATCAGCTGTATTACGACCCAAACATCGAGAACAAGAACTTGGCTCAGAAATGGCTGATGCAGGCGCAGGTGTCCCCGCAGGCATGGCACTTCAGCTGGCTGCTTCTCAACATGGACAAGGTGCCTGAGATCCAGTACTTTGGTGCCAGCGCTCTCCACATTAAAATCTCCCGTTACTGGAACGACATCCCAGCTGACCAGTATGAGACCCTCAAATCACAGCTCTTCACCCACATCACCCGCTTCGCCAGCGGCTCCAAGATCGTGCTGACCCGGCTCTGCGTGGCACTGGCCTCCCTGGCGCTCAGCATGATGCCGGAGGCTTGGCCCTGCGCCGTGGCAGACATGGTGCGCATGTTCCAGGCGGAGGACTCCAACGTGGATGGGCGAGCGCGGTGCCTGGCGCTGCTGGAGCTGCTGACCGTGCTGCCCGAGGAGTTTCAGACCAGCCGCCTGCCGCAGTACCGCAAGGGCCAGGTACGCAGCGTCCTGGCACAGGAGTGCGGCTCCGTCTTCCCTTTGCTAGAGCAGCTGCTGCAGCAGCGGGACTCCCCTGGTTTTATCAAGCAGAAGGTGTTGAAGTGCTTCTCCAGCTGGGTGCAGCTGGAGATTCCATTGATGGACTGCGAGAACCTGATCCAAGCAGCTTTCACCTCCCTGCAGGACCCGGAGCTCTTTGACACAGCAGTGGAGGCTGTTGTCAATGCCATTTCCCAACCTGATGCCCAGAGGTAAGGGCAGCCTCTCCCACATGCTGTGGGCTGGTGGTCTACAAGGGAATGGGGTGGGAAAGAAAGAATTCAGGATTCTTTTTAGCTGCTGTTTGTCCTGGAGGTGATGATGGTAGGGCTTGGGAGATGTTAAAAGCAGCCAGCAGCTACTGGTTTCACAGGGTTGGTCCTGGAAGCCTTTGCACCATGGCTGATCTGTGGGGAGTATGTAGTCTTGGGTCCCCACAGTCCATCCCCACCCTCCTCCTCTCAAGCAGATGAGGATATTCCCTTTTGGCTCCTTGTGGTCAGATCTGCAGCACCCGACCAGATACCAGCTGCCTGGCTCCTGCCAGTGGGAGTTTAGAGACCCTCCTCTGCTCATGCTGCTGGTCCAGCCAAGGAGCTGATTCGATGCAGAGATAATAAAACCAGACCTGACGGTTTTCTCCCTCCTCCTCCTGACTCCAGCAGCTCATGCAAGCCAAGGACTCATCCTTTGTTTATGGCTGCGGCTGCCCCTGGAGCAGCTGAGCTGGAGCAGGTCCTGCTGGGGCTGCGCTGTGGGGCTCTGAGTTCCTCTGCTTGGCTGCGTTGTCCAAGCTGCTGTCAGCTCTTGGGACCAATGCCCTCAGAAGGGAAAGTACATCTCCTCCAGTTCCCGTGGCCACATCCCCTCCTGGCTGCTTAGCAACCCTCCAAGAGGAGGGTTTCCTTGAAGGCTGAGCTGAGCTGCTGCCGCTGTGCATCACTGCGCATCGTGCAGGCTCCGACCCTCTGCAGCGGTGCAGATGCTGCTGCGGTTGTGAGCCCTGGTCCTCGCCTTGGCTTCAGGGCAGGGGCAGCTGGCGCAGTCCATGGCTTGAGGGCAGTCTGGGGTCATCCTTTTCCATGACAAAGGGGTTGCATCTGCAAGTCCCGCTGCACAATGAGACCCAGTAGGGTTTTGATGTGGTGTTGGGTGTGGGAGGGGTTGCCTCATTTGCGTCTTCATTCAGAAGATGACCACAAGCACCTTTCCTCGTACCTGCCAAAGGCTGTGGGCTAGCCCAAACCCTTGTAGCAGGATTGGTGCAGAAAATGAGAAGGTGAAAATGACTTGCAGTTCCGAAATGTTGGATTCTGTTTTCCTCCTTTCCATTTCCCTTTAGTCTCAGAAGTCTGTTGGCTGTGATTCCACACCTGTGTGCAGGAGCCTGGCCCTGCAGCACTGTTCTTCAGTTGCATTAAAAGCCTGAGCTTTCTGTGAGCTTTCAAAGTGAGTTTTGGTGGGAAGTGTGGCTGAGAACGGGTTACTTCTCTCTGCTCTTGTGCTGACCCTGCCACACAGTTTCTGGCCTTGTCCAGTCCTGCCACACTGGCTGCTACTTTACGGCATTACCAGCACTTGCTCTCCATCCTGCTCCCTGGAGGCATCATTGGCTGTGGCAGAGAACCCTGGTGTCCAAAGGCATGCAGGCAATGGCCAGGACAGGGCGGGAAGGCAGCCTGAAAGGCTGCCCAGTGTGTGAGCCTGGCACAGCCCCCACTCCAGGGTGTGGGGACAGCGGTAGCATTGTCACAGTGATGCCCTGCCAGGCAGTGTGTGGTGTCAGCTGCTCCGGGAAGGAGCAGGACAGTGCTCGGTACTGGGATCCGGGGTGGCTTCAGGAGCTGGGTAGCTCACAGAGCCACCACTTCCCAGCCCCAGTGGGCTTTCTTCCCCTTTGTTCCTTGTGTCCTCCATCCCACATCCCTCCTCCCGGTTCCTCTGGTGCCAGCTGTCCCGCCCCTCTGGCTTTGTTGTTTAGCCATGGAGGATCCAGCTCTTCCTGGAGCCCCCAGGGAATCTCCTGACCTTTCTTGTCTCATCTTAACAGTGTGGGAGGTCCCTGCTGCTTTTCTGCTGCTTTCTTCCTCCTGTCTCTCACCTTTGTTTCCGCAGTGGCTTGTCTCCCTGCTGCCCTTAGCTGCAGGCTCAGAGCATCCTTGACACTGAGCTGATGACATCGTCCTCTCCTTACCTTTGTAGGGCATCGCACATGTGACAGTTGGGTCTCGGGGCTGCCCACTTTCCCATGGCTAGGTAACCTGTGGGTCATCTTCCAAGGGTAGCACCGCTTTGCGTGGCATCCCTCATGCTGCAGCTCCTTACTGGCTGCCACCCATGACTAGATGGAGAAGGGCAGGTGGGACCTCATGGGCTAGGATCACCTAGCCATGGCACTGCCTCATGCTTGGATAAGTCAGTTGTGCCAGCATCTTCCATTTCCCTTCCTGCGAGGATCAGTGGGTGGCTTTCCTGCCTCTGAGGTGTTACTAGAGATGATGCAGCAGAGATTCATAGGTGCAAAGCGTTTGATCTCCTTACCTTCTAGGAGGGTAGGAGCCCATAGCACCCAGAGGAGGGGATGCCCCAGGCGTTGCTGGATTCTGGATGATGTTCCTCTATTAGGATATGGCATTCCTGGGAAGAAACCTCAGAGGCTTGGCAACTGGAGCCCCTCTGAGCACACCTCCACTGTCACAAAGCTGCTGAGGCACAAGACAGCAGGAACGGAGATATTGCTGCATCTTCTTTGCAGAGGAGGCTTGGGCTGGATTTTCAGTCTCGCTTGAGGATTATCCCCCCAGCTAAGCGGGTCAGAGAGCTCGGTGGCACGTGCTGCAGCAGGAGAGCTGGCACGTGGCGCATGGCCATGCTCTGCAGCCCAACGGGTAGTGCTGGAGCAGGGAGAGGGACCTCCATGTGATGTGTGCCGGCAGTGGGGGTTATGGAACACAGGCATCAGGCAGTGAGCTGCCCCTCTGAAAGCAGTAGAGTATTGCTGCAGTGGTGGAGCTGGCAGGATCACTGACATCTGGGTGGGATTGCTTAGTGCTCAGCCATCCCTTCCTGGTGCTGGTGCTCAATCCCTGAAGAAGAATTTCACTGGGAAAGTTTTCCAAGAGCTTCATTAGAAACAGTGTTTTAGTAACATCAGGTTTTCTCATCAGGACACGGCTCAGATTTTGGATCAGGAAGGATGAGATTGTCCCATATAAGCTGTACATATCTCCCTTCTGCAGGTTGTCCTTCACACTGTGATGTGGTCTGGGGAGGGTTGTGGGGAGAGCAGAAGGAGATGCTGGTCTCACCAGGGGAGCTACAGCGGCTTTCAGAAGGGACTGGACCAACTCATGGAAGCAAAATTTGCTCAGGTGCTAAATACCAGGATATTGCTCAGATTCTTGCTCAGGAAGGCTAAGACAGATCACTGGAGGGAAATACACGGGGAAGCATCACCTTATGGCTGCCACGTTCATACACTCACAGGCATTCCCAGACTTTGGCTGCTGGAGGCAGGCTGCTCAGCTGGGCATTCATGGTTGGTCTTGTCCTCTCCTGCCCAGTGCTGGGGTACTTGAGGTGGGAAGCAGGGGCAAGCTCATCACTTGGAGCTGGGAAGCAGCACTGGGGTGGCCTGGGACTCCGTGCTCCGGGGTGCGGAGGAGACTAGCTCAGCTTTAGCTGGTCATGGCTCTTGGGATGCTGGTTAAAACAACTTATCTAGAGCAAGAATGGCCCTCCTTGCTGGGGCCCTTTCATCCAAGTTGCCTTTACATCTGCACAGGCAGTGAGCAGAGCAAAGTGGTGCTCGGGAGGCAGGGTTCACCCAGGCTTTTCTACAAGTCTGCATTAACATGGGATGAGTTGCAGCAAGGAAGCAAATCCAGTTGGTTCTCCCTGTTGGCTGTGCAGGGTGTCCAGAGGACCAGCTCAGGTCCAGGCATCTGCACTGTGAATGTGTCAAGGTGGCAGCAGAAGCAGGATGCTTGTAATAAACTCCTAAAGTTGTGAGAGCATCTCTGGGGTACTGTGAGCCCAGTGCTGTGGAGGAAGGGTGGCTTTTCTCTACACCAGAGCGGTCGCGGGTCCCCTGTACCTTTTTGTCTGGGCACTGCCCTGTCTCCCTTGTGCCAGCCCTGACTGCAGCATTGGTTCCCAGGGAGAGAAGCTGATGAATTTCCCAACTCTTCATCATCACATTGCTCCCACGGTGCCACATGCATCACTCAGGGGGCGTCAGAGGCTCGAAAGTGGCTTACACAAAAATTCCTGTCCCCATGACCAGTGATTTCATCTGGGGGAGAGGGGCGAGGGGGCGACCCCTGCCAGCACACAGCGGGGACACAGAGGGGCAGCCACCAAGACACCTTGTTCCCTCTGTCTTCTGTTGGCCCAGACCTAAAAGCTGCCACCACCAGCACAACTCTCTCCCTGCACCAATGGTTTTGTTCTGCCCTAAAGTAGCCATAGCAGGAGGATGGAGCAGCTCTGCCACTCCAGGACGGATGTGTGGCTGTCCTGATGTCAGCAGTCGCATCCCTTCCTCATGGTGGAAGCACAGGGGAGCTGGCATCACGTGTGCCTCCCGCTCCAAGTATCCTCAGCCCTGCACCTGCGTGTGGTGGGTCAGGCGGGGAGTGCACAGAATAGCTGCATCTCCGGATAACACGCCTCGGCGGGCAGGGAAATGGCAGGCTGCGCATCAGCCTCCAGCACAGCCTCTCTCCGGGGGCCCTGGGCTGCGTTTCACCTTGGCTGCCTCCTTCTCGTTGCCTTGGTTACCATCACTTACAGGCAGCGGTGCAGAGGGGAGGCTGATGTGCGTGATGCGATGTGGGAGAGCTGTGCTGTGCTGAGCTGTGGCAGCCTGGGAGGCTGGGGGGCCAGGGGGATGTGTCAGGGACCAGCATCTTCCTGCGCTAGGAGTCCCTAAGGGTGGCTGCCCCCTTCTTCCCAGAGAGCACAAGCTGGATGTGTCCATGCCTGCCTTCACGCAGAGCTGAGAAGAGCGGTGAAAAGAGCCCACAGGTCTGCCCTCCCCACCCTTCTGCTCACTACTGCTTTGATGCTGCCATGTGCAGGCACAGCTCGCTTGGAGCTAGTTATGGCAGTGACCAGTTAGTGCGGGCTGGATGCTGGTGCAAATTCCCCACTGCATTGCAGTGCCTCTGCCCTCCCAAACCTACTGAGCTGATGGCCACTGGGTCAGCCCTTCTCTTGCAGAGGCTCTGCTGCAGGGGTGCCTGGGGCTTCAAATTTTGTCCCGGTGCCACAGGCTGGAAGTAGAGTCCCTGTAAATAGTAAAGGCTCCTGGATGCATCCCATTGCATACAGCAGCCTTCCAGTAAGGAAAGCTCCCAGGAGCCCTGGGAGAGCATCCGGAAGGATGGATGCCCTGGCAGCTAGTGCTGGTGAGGCAATGCCCAGCACTGATTCAGGCTGTGCTTGCAGGTATGTGAATACCCTTCTCAAGCTCATCCCGCCTGTGCTGGGGCTCCAAGAGCAGCTGCGCCAGGCGGTCCAGAGCGGGGACATGGAGACGTCACATGGGATCTGCCGCATCGCTGTGGCTTTGGGGGAGAACCACTCCCGGTGAGTGCTGGGGATGGTCCCCAGGAGAGGGGAATGAGCTTGGAGCAGCACCGCTGTCCTGCACGTGCTGCTTGTGCAGGGCCTGTCCTGCGCCAGTGGTGTGGCAGGGCAGAGGAGCTGTGCTCACAGCAGTTGTGACACCCTGACTGTGCTCTCTGCTCCTCAGGGCACTCCTGGACCAGGTGGAGCACTGGCAGAGTTTCCTGGCCCTGGTCAACATGATCATGTTCTGCACTGGCATCCCTGGGCACTACCCTGTCAATGAAACCACCAGCTCCTTGACACTCACCTTCTGGTACACGCTGCAGGTCAGTGGCCATCATGGGTCGGTCCTACTCTCCAGTCAGGACTCAAGGTACCAATGCACAGGACTGGGATCTGGCCTGGTTGCATTTGATTCCAAGGGATTTCCGATGCCGCTGCTCCTCACCCGGCACTCACAGTCACCGCAGGGCACTTACCTCGGAAATGCTGGTCCTGTGGCTTGCGTTTTTCCACCCCCGGTCTTCCTTGGAAGTGTGAGCCAGGCTTTAAGGGCCTCATTAACATAACTAATTAAAACTTCATGCTGATTTCTTTTCCAGCAGCAGAGCTGGTTGTTTAGCTCCTTGCTGTGTGCCCGCAAGGTAGAAGAGCATGTGCTGGCTCACTGCAAGCTAGACCTTGCTGCCAGGCTGGTGGTGTGGTCTATTGGAGGAGGAAAGAGGGCTGGGGGCTGCTAGTGACTGCCCAGCATGGGTCCCTCTCCCAGGGCCAGTGTTCCCTGTACCGGCAAAGCAGCCTTGCCACGTCGTGCTCTATTTTTAGCCCCTGTTCATCCCCCCAGCTCTATTCCTCTGCAATGTGATGCAGAGTGGCTGAGCATGGGCAGGGAGGGGAGTGATGTGGGAGCTGTGTGTGGCCAAGGCTCCCACCTCTTTTTGCTGCTTCTCTGGGTAGGCTGAGGATATGGGTACAGGCAGGAGAGCGCTGTGCTCAGGCACCCATCCCAGCCTGCCTTGCAGGGGGATTCAAGGCATGTGTGCTCCTGATGCAGGCTTGCTCCTGCAGCTAGAACATGGCAGGGCAGTGCCACCCTGCTGTAACCCTGCTCTCCTCAAACATCCAAGGGTCCTCCCAGTTGCTGGTGCTTCTTGCATCCAGATGGTGCTGGTGCCTCAGAAGGAGTCGGCATCAGGTGGATCTTGGGGAGCTGAAAATGCAACCTCCAGGGCATGATAGGTCCCACCAGCCCTGAGAGGTGTTCCCAAGTCCCCTTTGCAGCAGGCATGCCAGCTCCTTTCTCTTTGCCCTGCACAACCTGATGTATTCCTCCTCCTGCTACCAGGATGACATCCTCTCCTTTGAGCCAGACAAGCAGGCGGTGTACCAGCAGGTCTACAGGCCTGTCTACTTCCAGCTGGTGGATGTGCTGCTGCACAAAGCCCAGTTCCCCTCCGATGAGGAGTATGGCTTCTGGTCTTCGGATGAGAAGGAGCAGTTTCGGATATACAGGTACAGTTGGGAGGCTTGGGTTTGCTTGTCAGGCAGGCAAGGATGCACGCATTGTCCTGCCACCCTGGAGACTGCTGTGTGGAGACCCAAGGAGGGACAAAGAGGAGATTCCTTCCACCAAGAGCTGTTTTGGCTATGGTGGTGATAAGGAAATGAGCTGGTATTTTGGCATGGCACCAGTTGCCCTCCTGAGGACGCCCTGGGAGCACCCTGTGATGGGCTGGGGCAGTGTGCTTGTGCAGGCAGTGCCTGTGCTCTGCCTGACAGTGGGAGGGGAAGTCATGTGTTCATGCATGGAGCTCTCTGCAGGGGATGGGGACAGCATTTGGAGACCCCCCCATGTTCTCTGCAGGGTGGACATCTCTGACACACTGATGTATGTGTATGAGATGCTGGGTGCTGAGCTCCTGAGCAGCCTCTATGACAAACTGGGACGTCTCCTGACCAACACAGAGCAGCCATCCACGTGGCAGGTGAGTGAGGGGTCCCAGGCACCAGGCTGATGGCTGCCAGCCCCTTGGGGACCTATCCTTGCCATGGGACATTGAGAGCAAAGGGACATGATGGAGGCAAGGAGCATGACCCCCTTGCCAGCACACATGCAGGCTTTCTGGGATCTGCTGGGGAGAGGAACAGGTCTTCTGCATCCCTGCCCTTAGCGCTGCCCAGGGACCAGCCGCCTGGGAAGTCTGAGCTAGTTCCTGGAGCTAGGGCTGGTGTTGGCATCAAGGGTCAGTGCATGGCTCTGATGGTGCCTCTCCCACCCTGGCAGCACACGGAGGCTTTGCTCTACGGCTTCCAGTCCATCGCTGAGACGATCGATGTGAACTACTCCGATGTGGTGCCAGGGCTGATTGGCCTCATTCCCCGCATCAGCATCAGCAACGTGCAGCTTGCCGACACCGTCATGTTCACTATCGGTAAGGCCCTTGTTCACACACAGGGTGGGGAGGGGGAGCCTCTCTGAGGCCATTTCTGCTCAGCAATAACAGTAGTGAAAAGCAAAGCTGAGCATCCCAGGGTGCGGGAGCAGGAGCCCGCAACGCAGTCGTGCGGGCTGATCCCATCTGTGTGTGCAGGGGCTCTGTCGGAGTGGCTGGCTGATCACCCCGTCATGATTAACAACGTGCTGCCACTGGTGCTCCAAGCCTTGGGCAACCCTGAGCTCTCCATCTCCAGCGTGTCCACGCTGAAGAAGATCTGTCGGGAATGCAAGTACGACCTGCCGCCCTATGCTGCCAACATTGTCGCCGTGTCACAGGTAGGAGCTGGGTGCAGATGGATGTGTGGTGGTGACCTGGGATGTGCACTGTGCATACCCTTTCCTCTGCAAGGATCAGGGCAGGGGGATGCCAAGCAGCAGCTCGGGGCATCTTGCTTGGTGTGAGGAACTTGTCTGTCCTGTTCCTAGGCCAACAGACCCAGGTGGCAGGCCCTGTGTCCTGCTGTGAAGGCAGAAATGATGGGCAGTGGCAGACACAACTGCCAGGGGGTCTACTGGGGTTGCACGTGGACATCTGTCCTTTGTTTGTCTTGTTGGGAACAGACTGGGCTGGTCCCTGCAGTGCTGGGTCAGCTTGTCCCAGGGTCCTTCTTGGCTCTCAAGATCTGGGGCAGATGGGCCTCAGAGTCATGAGGTGCTAGGAGGAGGGCTGGGCTTGGGTGAGCTGCCAGGGTGTGTGTAAGGGCAGAGAGGGGCTGGTGGAGGGCATGAGTGCTTTTAGAGCTTGGGGGGATGCTGTCAGCAGACTAATGAAGCCCTGGCTCCTTGAGCTGTCCTGCAGCAGCACCTGGCCAAGCCACAGGCTCCCTTTGCTGGGTGGGCTGGCTGAGGGAGAACTTACCAGGGGACAAGGATTTTGCTCTGTGCCTGTGGCACGTTCTGGGCAGTGCATGTCTCTTATCTGCCCACAGTGGTGTTGGTTATGTTGACCTCCTGCATCAGTCCTGCCTCCTGGCAGAGAAAGGGCTGTCTGTGGCACTCACCCTGCTCTTTCTCTCTCCCTTTTGGCAGGAGGTGTTGATGAAGCAGATTCACAAGGTAAGAGGGGCTGGCTCACACCTCTGGCTGCTTCTGCTTGCCCCTGCTGTGTACCCCATAGTCACACCTAGCTGAAGACATGAGGGGTGCCATCACAAGTTGGGCTAGCCCCAGAGAAGAGCTGAGCACTGCAGCCACAGTGTGTGGAGCCAGGAGTAACTGCTGGGCTCCCATTGCATGTGGGCTGGGGTCATGCTGGAGGATATATCTCCATAGAGAGAGAAGGCCCTGGGGGGAGGCTTAACTCTAGCAGTTCCCAGTCCCTGAAAGCCCAGTGATGCTGAGACAGCAGGCATGTCTTCAAGAGGAAAAAGAAGGGAGATAAGTGTGGGGACAGAGCCTACGCAGGCTATGCCTGTGACCAGACTGGGGTGGGATGCTTGACCTCAGAGGGGCCGAGACAGGATGGTATGCCAAGGAAGGGCAATCAGTGCCAGCGTGGAGATCCCTGGGCACCAACTGGTCTTTCAGTTGCTGGGAAGAGGCCAAGTGTGCTGGTGGCAGAGTGCCTGATCCGTGGGTTTGCCATGCTGGCAGGGAGCTGCTCCCCTCTCCTGCAGTGAGATGCAACAAGGGTGACCCAGATAGAGCAGCTCAGGAGCTGGAGCACACCAGGGTCCTGGCTGCTGCCTTAGCTAGTGTGCATGTTAGGTTGTACCTGAGACTGCAGGCTGGGCGGTGACCTGACCCATTGTGTCTCCTCTCTGTCCCAGACGAGTCAGTGCATGTGGCTGATGCAGGCTCTTGGTTTCCTGCTCTCTGCACTGCAAGTGGAAGAGATCCTGAAGAACCTGCACTCCCTGATCACCCCCTACATCCAGCAGCTGGAAAAGCTGGCTGATGAAACAGTAAGTGCCTGTGCACTGCCTCCGTGCAGAATTGGCTTCTCCTGCTGACTCTAGGGCTGTTGTGTTGAAGCAACACTCTTGAACATGGGCTCAAGAGCGGGCAGTGCAGGGAACTCCTCTCTGGCACTTTGCCTCTGCAGTCATGGTTTCTCAGGATCCTAAATGCATGACTATGATTAAGCAGCATGGTTTTTGGCTTTATTTTCCCTGGCAGCCCAATCCCTCCAACAAGCTGGCCATCATCCACATCCTGGGTCTGCTGTCCAACCTCTTCACCACCCTAGACATCAGCCACCATGATGATGACCACGAAAGCACTGAAGTCAAGAAACTTCCAGTGCAGCAAGGACCCAACCCAGTGAGTAGAGCTTGTTGCTTTTTGCCACAGCCTGGCTGAAGCCTTGCTATTCACTGCTGGTGCCAGGAGAGGGGGGTTAATGGGGAATGCAGTGTGTACCATGAAGAGGGTAGTGCCAATGCATTCACCTAAACCAGCTCCTTTAGCTCATCCCACCACTCCTGAGGTGGGCAGAGGTGACCTGCAGGGTCCCTCTTGGCTGGGTGCTGCACTGGAGGACAGCCTGGCACTGTGACCTGTTCCAGGCTGCTTCAGCAGGGAAGAAAGCTGTCCATTTTTGGAGAGGGGAGGAGGCAGTGGTCCCTGAAGGTTTGTGTCCAAGCCATGCTTAGTTTTGAATCTCCCCTTCCTGGTGCTGTGGGGACCAGGTCTCTTCAGTGCCTCTTGTTCTTTGCAGGTGGTGGTGGTTCTGCAGCAAGTCTTCCAGCTCATACAGAAGGTTCTCAGCAAGTGGATGAATGATGCCCAGGTGGTGGAGGTAACCAGGCTTCTCCTGGGTACTGCCTGCAGCTCTGCTACTCCTTGCTGCCCTGAACTGGGGACAGCAAAGGACAGACTCTGAGTGATGCCCTGTAACAGGGATGTCTTGCTTGGTTGTCCAGACCAGTGCTGTCACCAGCAGTGTGCAGCCATTCTAGTCTGTCTTGTGCTCTTATCAGCCCCACTCCTCCAGTTACAGGGGCCCTACCATGAGCAGGGAGATGGGGGTCTACCAAACCTGTGTTCCCTAAGAGGAGAGCTCTCCTCTGACCTGGACCTGTGTCTTCTGGTGTTTCTCTAGTCCTCTCAGTCCAGTAATGCCCATGTGCAGCATCGCACCATCCACATTCCCCTGGCCCTCAGGGAGACTTCCTGCTGCAGTAGGAAGGGTGTTTTCTGATCTCTGGGAGCATCCTGTGCTGTAAGGCAGGGCAGCAGTACCAGAGCAGGTCTGAGCCCTCTGCCTGGATGATCCCCATCCCCACTGCCAGCTCTTCCCTCCCCTGGGACCCATCCATCAAGCCCTGTCCCCCAGAAGAGGTCGCCCGATGCCCATTTCTCAGAGCAGCCCCCCTTCTCCCGCAGTCCGTCTGTGCCATCTTTGAGAAGTCCGTGAAGACCCTCCTGGATGATTTTGCCCCCATGGTGCCTCAGCTGTGTGAGATGCTGGGGCAGATGTACAGCACCATTCCCCAGGCCTCTGCCATCGACCTCACCCGGCAGGTACGGAGCCGAGCTCAGGGCTGGGGCTGCTGCTCCCCAGGGGGTTGGAGATGTACAAGGCTAACAGCAGCTTGAGTTCTTCTCTCTGTCTTGCAGCTGGTTCACATCTTTGCCCATGAGCCTGCCCACTTCCCTCCCATCAAGGCCCTCTTCTTGCTCGTTACCTCAGTCACGCTGACCCTCTTCCAGCAAGGTACGTAGGATCAACCCTTCTTCACGTTGGGGCTGTTGTCAGGCTGTTGCATGCATGGAGTCTGGAGGCGTCTTACCAGGAATGGCTGTTTTCACTCCTAGCTAAGCTAATGGGGCCATCTCTGTTTCTTGGATTCATCCCAACCCCTGGAAGGTGGGTACCTTCCCTGCAGGGCAGCAGAAGCAGGAAACCCCTGGGTGAGATGCTGTACTGCTGTGACAACCCTGCTTCTGCAGCAGGGCTGTGTGTCCCATGCTGCAGGGCTCGAGCTGGAGTTCCAGTCCCACTGGGCAGGGAGGCTGCGCTTCCCAGGAGATCCAGGGGCTCCTCCAGGAGCCAGTGCTGTTTGTAGTGGCCAGGAATCAAGCCCTTGCATGACCAGGAGGATGTGTGTGTGAACATCTGGGAAACGACCTCTTCAGAGTCACTGCTGTGATGCTGAGGATGCTGGTATCCTCCCCCAGGGCAGGGTCTCTCTTCAGCTCACTGCACACCCTACAAAAAGCAAATGGGGGTTAGGACAGGCCCCTCCGCACCATGGCTCCCCTCAGCCTCTTGGTGACGTGCCCTGGGACAGGGACAAATGTATGTTGGAGCTGCTGGCTCTGGTTCTTCAGCACCTCTGTATGCAGTCCCCAAGGGGTCTTGTCCTTTGCTGACAGCCGGATGCTGGGTGGGGTGATGCTGTCCCCCTGTACAAGGCTCAGAGCTCTGTAGGGAGGCTGGGGAGGTGTGAGTACCCCTGCTTCATCATCACACCATGGTCCGAGCAAACCCTACTGCACTGAGGTGTCACTGGGGTCAGTGGCAGGCAAGCTGGGCTTACCTGGAGATCAGGTCCCTGCTTGTGCCAGTGGTGTGTGGATGTGTCTGCACTGAAACCCTTTGGCTCGGTGCCTGGGGAGGCGGCGATGCCTCCGTGCAGGAGCAGGCATATCTGCAGGAGGAAAGGGAAGAGCACAGAGCCTGAGCTGTGCCAACGCTTGGATGCAAGCTTTGCTCGTGCAAGCGGCCATGCAGCTCACTCTGTGCCCAGGACTGTGTGCTCCCACCCACCCCATGGGTCCCATTGAGGGGGTGGCCAGGCCTGAGAAGGGTGAGCCCTTTCTGCTGAGCCCACGGGCAACAGGAGAAGGGGTAATGCCTGACCCCACGGGGTCCAAGACGTGTCTGTGCACAGTGGGATGCCAAGGTAGGGCAAGTGGTGCTGGCATGGAGATCTCTGGGCACTGAACTGCTCTCTCCCAGGAGGATGCTGGAGGACACGTCCAGGAGGATCCTGGACTCGGGGTCTTGGAGAACATCTGGGAACAGGGTGGGAGGGTGACTGTGCCAGGGGCTCCTGAGCAGCTAGTGCTGGTGACAAGCATGTGCACGCCTGAGCCCGGCTGGGCCTGTCAAGCGTTTGCTGAGGTGCTGTCGTTCACTTGCAGTTATCTTCCAGGACCAAACAGTGCTCTGAAGACACCCGCTCGGTCCCCCCAGTGCAAAAAGCTCTAATTCTCCTTGTGGAGATGGTGCCCAGCTAGCCCCTGCTCCTCCTTCTCTTCCTCCCCAAGGACACGAAGATCTCCTCCTTGGCTCTGCAGCACTCAGGTGCTAGCTGGAGGCCCTGGGGCTTCAGACCCTTTCCTTTGCAGTTTCTTTCTGTTCTTGGGTTCTCCAAGTTTCATGATTTTTTGTATGTTTTGTTTCTTTAACTTGCTTCAAGCTGCTCATGTTGCCCATCCCTTTCCCCACACACCCCTCCTCCCTTACACTCCTGTTTTCACTTGTAAATTCTTTCTGTATCACATAACTATATGATGTTGAGTTGCTGTTTGTATGATTTTTCTCTTAAGTTACATCTTTATTATATTTTAGGGCCCAGGGATCATCCTGATATTGTTGATTCATTTATGCAACTCCTGGCACAGGTGTGTTTTAGTTTCTTATTCATTCACTTTCTGTTCTCTCTCTTTCTCTTTTTAATTCGATTTAAACCTATTTTTAGCTTTCTGTTGACAACGTTTTTTTTTCCTTTTAGTTGAATATCGAGTTTCTCCATCTGTTTCCGTGGAAGTTGAAAACAAAACATTCTCCTTTAGTTCTGGGTCCGCACCATCCCCAGGGCAGTGCCCTCCTCTGCAGGGCAGCCTCCAGCTGCCACCCCCTTGCCTTGCCAAAGCCTATGCGGGGTGCTTGGGGCTGATGCCTTGGTTACCCTTTGGTGACAGACAAATTAGAGCATTAAGTGGATGTTTCCTGATCTATTTACCTGCCCTGTGATGGGTCCTTTGGAGTGGGGATGGGCTGAGCTGGCTGCTTTGCCCCTGATCCAGTGGGGAAGCCCATACTCATGGTAGCAGGCAGCTGCCAGGGTTTGGGTCTGAGCAATGTGGTTGTGATGGCATCTGAACCTGCCAGGGTGCCACACTGCCTCCCACCCCTGCAGCCTCTCGGGGTGCTGGCAGCTCCTGTGCTGCTGGCTTGGCGATGCGCAGGGATGGTTTGCATTGGTGTGGTGCGGGCTGGCTCATGGGGCTGGCACTCCTGTCACCAATGGTGTTGGTGGACAGGCAGGGCCACTGCTATGCTGTGTGTTGGGAGCAGCGGGAGCCCAGCGTGCTCCTCAGCCTGCTGCAGCACTTGGGAGAGAAGCCCTGATATCCTCGATGTACTCGGTGCCCCATCAGAGATGCTTCCCCTGGCACCTACCCAGAGGGTGTGTTGGTGGTGAGGAGGAGCCCCAGAGAGTCACTTTCTGCTTCATTTCTGTAATAGTGGGACCTCTAAATACATGGTCCCCCAATGGCTGTGCAGGAGCACCCACCCAGGCAGCTGCAGAGCTGTGGCCATCCTGCCCTTGCTGGCAGCCCGGGAAGGATGCCCGGCATGTCTGAGTGGTAAGCTGTGAGACCCCTCCAGAAGTTGTTTGGTTCTTGTGTGGGTCTTGTGGGGTGGAGTGGGCAAGAGGGCTGCACTTCACTGCCCCCCAGCGCCTCCAGACAATGTTTGCTCCTCACAGGTCTCACTTTGATGCCCAGATTCTGCTGAAACCTACTGCATCTCACCAGACATATTGCAGCATTTCTCCCCTGCTTTTCAACTTGAAAGATGTAACATGATTTAGGTTATCAGCTTTTGCTGGTGCTGGGTTTGGAAGCTGTGACCTTTTAACAAGGGTTTTGAATGTGATGGATGGTCAATGGGTCTGTGCATGAGGTTCATGGAGGTGTCCTCCCAAGCCACTCGGTGTGGCAGGACCTCTGCTTGAGCACTGTACTCAGTTTGAGGCACAACACTTCTGTAGGTACAGACTAGAGAGCACAGAGAAAAGCGTCAGGGAAGATGAGCATCTTGTACACATGGTGAGGAGGAAAGGCTGATGAGAGCCTGATGAGCTACAAGTCTTAGAGTGTGTAAAAGGTAATGTTCCAGTCATAGGTAAACAACCCTTTTCTGTTCCTTGAGTGGGACAAACAGGACACAGGACAGGACAGGACAGGAGGAAATAAAGGAAAAGGATCCAGGTCAGGCAGTAGGAGGTCTTTCCAAGAGTGCAGGGAAGCACTGGAAGGTCACTTGGAGAGCTGCTGTTGCTTAGAGGGCTTGAAAGGTCTCAACAAGCGTTGTTGCTCTTGGAGGGCAGGCAGAGGTGATCTTGTCAGGGGGTAGAGCATGAGGTGACCCTGAGAGACTCTTCTAAGGCTATTGTTTCTTTGGAAAGTGCTGAGTTTCTTTCTGGCTTGGGGTCCTTTTCTGTGTCTGGACACGGCACATTTGTGCTCTCTTGGAGAGAAAGTGCAACCATGCTGCCACTTCCATGGGGTGTGCTGGGAAAGCAAACACCACCCATCCTGGCTGCTGGGAAGCTGTTACACACTGCCCTCGTGGGTATGATCTGCAGGCAGTGCTGTGGCTGCAAGCTGGCAGCTGGCCTGGTCTCCAGTGTGCCTATCTCCACACAGCTTGCATCCTTCAGAGGCTCTGCTGCAGGAGCAGCTCAGAGGCTTCTACTTCTGCAGCTTTTCTGTCTTGGATCACTGCAAGACTGCTGCCAGCCCACCACCACGCAGTCAAGACCTGATGTTTTCTTGGGCCTTTTAATTCCAGCAACCCCATGGAAACCAAAGGATCCCATCCCTGTCCTCTCTCCACACACACAGAGGACTTTTTTCAAGGTTTCCTCCTCTTCCTTAGCCTGTCTCTCTTCCCAGGCTGATGAACTGGCAGGGTGCTTTGAAACCCATCAAGAAGTGGCCTCACCATCCCTGCTTGGCTCCTTGCTTTCAAGACTTCAAGAGGTGTCTGACAGCAGAGGTGGGTCTCCCAGTGTTCCAGAGAAGACTCTGGAAAAGAGTCTCTGCAGTGTTGCTGTTGAGCATTTGTAGATCATAGAATGGTTAGGGTTGGAAAGGACCTTAAGATCATCCAGTTCCTACCCCCTGCCATGGGCAGGGACATCTCACTCTAGACCATGTCACCCAAGGCTGTGTCCAGCCTGGCCTTGAACACTGCCATGGATGGGGCATTTACCACTTCTTTGGGCATCCCATTCCAGTGCCTCACCACCCTCACAGTAAAGAACTTCTCCTTAGATCTAACCTGAACTTCCCCTGTTTAAGTTTTAACCCATTACCCCTTTACAGACTCTAATGAAGAGTCCCTCCCCGGCATCCCTATAGCCCCCCCTTCAGATACTGAAAGGCTGCTATGAGGTCTCCACGCAGCCTTCTCTTCTCCAGGCTCAACAGCCCCAACTTTCTCAGCCTGTCTTCATACAGGAGGTGCTCCAGTCCCCTGATCATCCTCATGGCCCTTCTCTGGACTTGTTCCAACAGTTCCATGTCCTTTTTATGTTGAGGACACCAGAACTGCACACAATACCCCAGGTGAGGTCTCACAAGGGCAGAGTAGAGGGGCAGGATCACCTCCTTCAACCTGCTGGTCACGCTCCTTTTGATGCAGCCCAGGATACGGTTGGCTTTCTGGGCTTTGAGCACATGCTGCCTGCTCATGTTCATTTTCTCATCAACCAACACCCCCAAGTCCTCTGCAGGGCTGCTCTGAATCTCTTCTCTGCCCAACCTGTAGCTGTGCTTGGGATTGCTCTGACCCAGCTGTAGGGCCTTGCACTTGGCTTGGTTGATCTAAGGATTAAAGTCAGAGAGAACCACAGATCTCTTCATATCCAATTTTGACATGGTGGGGTCTGTATTTCATCCCAGCCTGTTCAGCCTGTGGTGTCCTTGGCAAAGTAATGCATTTTCCAGAGCAGCAGCAGTTTTGGACCCGAGAATGCATCAAGGTGGAGACTTTCCCACTTCCCTGATCATCTGCTCCTGCTGTCGATCACCCTGGTGGAAATACCATCTTCCTTGCCTGGTTTCTCCTTGCAGGCAGTAGTTTTGTCTTTTCTACCAGCAAGTACTCTTTTATCTTCTGATAACTCACATCTTACCACCTGATAGCAGCACATCAGCCCTCTGCCACCAGCTCACAGGGAGCCATCTCTCTGTGTAGCAGGATTTCAGTTGATTTTACAGTATATTTGTTTGGGCTTGGTTGCAGCCTGTGGCACTGTCCAGATGGTGCAGCTGATCATTTTGCCACTGTGTTAATTGGCAATCCATCTTTGACATCCTCTGATCATGAGAACATGCTTCTTAAACCAAATCTCTTATAGATGCTGGAGATCCTGTAGATGTTGTTGCTACTCAAAGCTAAGTATAAAATAACCAGCCTGCCTTAAGGCTGCATGGAGCGGTGCCAGCACCCTTTGCAGTGAGATCTGTCCTCAGCTGCTCCCCTCCTGCCTCTGCTGTGTGCTGGGAATGGTGCAGAGCATTGCTGCTGCTGTGCCCAAGTGAGCATCCTGCTTGGAGGGCGGCAGGGCTCAGTGCTGCCTACACAGCCAGAGCACCTATGCCCAGGACCACACAGCAGTGATGGCTGGGGCTGCACCCAGGTCTGCATCAGCACAGCTAGGCAGGTTCTGGTGTCTGGGAGCTCTCACCTACTCCCTGGCCAGCAAACATCACTCATGTGCGTGCTCCCAGTTGCAGGTAGGATTTCCCCACTGGGGTTGCAGGCACATCCATGCAGCCCCAACAGGGAACCATACTGGCATGGACCTGTGGGGGCACTGGTGACCTCCCCTGACCAGGAGCCTCAGGGCAGGCTGGGTGAGCAGGTCCTTGCCAGGCAGAAGATGCAGGACTGACCTTTGGTGGTGGCACAGCCAACGCTGTCCCCTGCCTCCTTCCTTTCCTGAGCTGGATGCAACAGTCCTTGAGCTCTCCACCACACCTGCTCCAGCCAGAGTCCTAGAGTCCCATGGAGGACACAGGCTTGGCATCTTCCATCCCTGGTGGGCAGGCACTGACTGCTCCTCTCTAAACCTGGTGCCTGGCCAAGCTCAGATGCCTTTTCCAAAGCTGGAGGCTCTTCTCCACCGGGCTTACGGTCTGGGAAGAGGTGGTGGTGCCAGACACAAGGCCTTGGTCTGTTTGTTCTGGAGATCTGCAGGAGGTGGCAGTGCAGCCCCCCACTGTCCCCTGTCTGCTGGAGGAGTGGGGTTTGGTGTCCCTTCCATGCCTGCCTGCCTCTGAAGAACTGGACATAGAAGAGCTTGCTCTGAAGACCTGTTTGGGGTCTCCTAGCCACCGTGGAGAAGAACCCAATGTCCTTTATGTGGCAGCCTGCAGGACAGCCCTTGCAGGAGAGCTAATGCCTACCTCTGCAGTGGCTGCTGCAGCAGAGGATGTGAGCGTATATTTGAAAGCATTTAAAGACCTGTCCTCATCCCAGAACGTGTGAGCAGAGCTGCTCTGGCAGGAGTAAAAGGCCCCTGAACTGAAGCAGGGTTCCTGTTACTGGGGAAGAGCACTGGGACCTAGCCAGTGCTCCTTGCTAATGGGAGAAGCTGCACAGGGCCCCATCTCACGGGGTAAACAACATCTCTCTCTGAATTAGACATGTACATGTGTGCTCAGATTGGGCTTGCACTCCGTGCTCCCTTGGTGGAGTTGTCTTATGGGAAGGAGCCCTCCCAGTACTGGCACGCTTCCTCTGTGGTACTGATGAAGAGAGGAGCAGATGCTGCAGTGAGTCTGCAGGAGAGCTTGAGGGGCTCTGCCTGCCGTGGGTCTGGTTTGGCCAGGAGAAGCACCCTGCAGGTAGGTGTCAACCTGAGCGTGTTGGGAGACTCTTGTGCCAGCTGAACAGTCCTGCAGTGTGCAGGACTCAGATTTAAACCCTTGGGTGGGCAGGGTGAAGGAACCTGCAGCTGAGTGGTATCTCAGGGGTCAGCTGCCCTTGTATGCTGCTGGGGAGAGGCTTGGGGTCACCACTCCGGAGCCCACTACCCCAGCAGTCTCCCATGGCTCGGACTGCAGTGTCTTTTGCAAGCATTTGTCTGGAGTGGGCCAACTGAACAGCAACAGCCACGATGAGTAGATGTTTCTAGACCATTGACCAGGCACTAGCTACCCTTCCAGTGTTGGTGCTAGCACGTCAAGAGGGCTGGTGCACAGTCTGTGTATATATACACACAGGTATAAGTGGCCCCTGATCACCCCTGTGAAGGTCTTCACTTGTATCTGGTGTGCCAGATCTGCCTGTATAGTGATGCTTCAGTAGCCAAACCCGAGTCCTCTCTTTCAGTGTGTATAGGGTCAGAAAGGAGATGGGGCAACACTGAAACCTGCAACTCAGCTTCTTGGGTCTCCAGCATATGTTCTCTGCACTGGGCAGATGGCCATGGGCTTTCCCTGTTGAAGAAGGGGTGGGAAATTGGTCTATTTTGTTCCAAGTAGAGACCATGGCTGTGGGCAGATGGCCATGCATCCTGGGTGCTGCTGGCTAAAAGCTGTCACTGCTTTTATTTGAGGGGAGCAGTCTCAGTGGTCAGTAACTAGCCCCGCACACAGCTCAGCCCAAAGGCTGCCTGTCTGGTATCCTGCTCTTTGTGCTCCAGGCACAGAGCAGGGCCGCTGACTGCTGTCCCCAGTGTCACAGTGACAGCAGGGCAGAGGGCATGGCTGCCATCCCCAGTGCTGGCCTGCAGCAGTGGGCATGGTGGCATGGTGGTGAGGGCACAGACGTGGCTGCCTTACATAGCAGGATCACTGTGGCAGGGCTGAAACCCTTCCCATGGACTGGAAGATTCAGGCTAAAACATTTCTGTCCAGTAACTGCCCAATGCCAGCACAGGGCAGGACAAGCCACTGCACGAGATGCCACAGCTTGGGGTGTCCCCAACAGCAGTGCTTGGCCCCTAACAGGGCTGGTGGGATCACATAACAAAGTGTTTCTGATCTCAAGAGTTGCTCCTCAGGAACCACGAGGCAATGCTGGCATCTCCTTGTCATTTGTGCTCAAGCAGAGTGAGCTGCTGGCCCAGTCTGGGGTTACCACTTGAGCCAGTTGCTGTGACCCCATGGATGCCAGTGTCTTCAAGAGGAGAGCAGCAAAACACACACGTGGCTGGTCTCTGCATGGCCACTGCCTGGTTCTGGCGGCACAGGCGTCGTGTCCCATCTCTCTCCAAAGTGTTTGTGTGCATAGTGCCCACCGTGGCATTTATCCTCGGGTCTTGGGGTCGGTAGACTCTGAGTGTAGCAAACTGCCTGGCTGTTTGATTGACACTTTTTGGGAGGGTGGGGAGAAGTGATGGTTTCCTGCTGTACTGTGTGAATCTGCCGTTTATCCCAGCTGTGCACAGGTAAGTGTGCATCCAGGCAGAGGCTGTCTGGGGCACTGGGCTCCTCGGAGGCTTCCTGGCTGCCTCTGCAGCGCTGGGTTTATGCTGCTTGTCTGTGTGCCTTGCAGGCTCTGAAAAGGAAGCCGGACCTCTTCCTGTGTAGCAACCTGGATGTCAAAGCAGTGTTTCAGTGTGGTGAGTACCACGCTCCAAATCACTCTGCAGAGAAGCCAGGCCCACTCCTCTGGAGCTGGGCACAGACCAGCCAGGGGTGGGGGACCACAGGGCTGATTTGGGATGGCATGTAGGGTTTCTGGCTGCTAACCTGAGCAATTTCTGCCTTCAGGTGTCCTTTCACTCAAGTTCCCAGAGGCCCCAACAGTCAAAGCATCCTGTGGCTTTTTTGTGAGTATCCTAGCATCGTATAGCCCCCCCCAGGAGCTGGGAGGGCAGGAGCAGGGCTGAAGGTTGGCTATGGAGCCTGCTATGGCACTGATCGGGCTGGACTCTGTGTTGCAGACAGAGTTGCTGCCCCGCTGTGGAGAGATCGCCCCCGTGGGACAGGTCGTGCATGAGAATGGCAAAGTGCTGCTGCAGGCAGTGCTGGAGGTGAGAGACGCCAGGGTCACAGAGCTTTGGGCTCTATTCCTGAGCAGCATCTTTGCTGAGCTGTGATCAGGCAGCCCAGCAGTATGGGTGGGTGCAGGCAGGGTGACAGGGTCTGTCTGCTCTGTGGCAGGGTGTCGGTGGCCAGGCTTCCCGCAGCCTCATGGATCACTTCGCAGAAATCCTCTTTGCCTTGAACAAGCACTGCTTCAGCTACCTGAGCGTCTGGATCAAGGAAGCCATGCAGGAGGATGGCTTTCCCTCGGCTCGTGTCAGCCCTGAGCAGAAGGAGACCTTCAGTCAGCAGATCCTCAGGTTTGTGTGCCCTCACTGTGGCAGCTGTGTCCCACAGGATGTGGTGGGCCTGACCCCCTCTGTGTGGCCTCATGCATCCCTCCTGCTTCATTTTTGTCCTCTCCCTCCGTCTTAGCAGAGAGCGTGTGAACAAGCGGCGAGTGAAGGAGATGGTGAAGGAGTTCACCCTGCTGTGCCGAGGGCTGCATGGCACAGAGTACACAGCAGACTACTGAGCAACTGGCCAGGACCGTGGACAATTTGCCTGGACCAGCTCTTCCCTGCAAGGAAGTCCCCTCATCCGCCCCACCCTGCTGCAGTACGGCTCATAGAATAACCCTCCACCTAGAATTAACCCACTCAGGACACTCCTCAGCTAGATTTGGTGGCTGCATCTCGTTGTCAGCATCTTTGTTCCCCCCAGCATGCTCCCCCCTCACAGGGGACAGGAGTGCCGGTGGCAGGAGGCGGCAACAGGGAGGAGGAAGCCTGGGCAGGACTGCCCCGCACCCGGGCTACCAGCCCTTCCCTGGCACTTCCCCATGGGTGCCCGTGCCCACAGCGGGGAGGCTGCCCCTGTGCCCATGGCAGTGGCTGGCTGGGCGGGGGGGGTTGCCCCCTGCTTTTATTTGTATGTGTGTGGTTGGGAGGGGGGAGGCCCTGCACCTAATTATATTAAGAATATTTCTACGTTGTGGCTGTCGTTATTGTGGTGACTGGACTCTGCCTGCATCTTGCCTCTAGGGAGGAGGCTAGTGAAGGCACCTGTATCAAGGCTGGGGTGCCTCAAAGCCTCCTGCCCCTCCTGGCTAATGGGAGGGATGCAAAAGCAGCCCATACATGCTTCCCATGCTCTCCTGCCTGGCATGGAGTAGGAACAATCCTGCCCCACATGAAAGGGGTGACGCTCCATCCCCACTGAATATGGAGTTCTCCCTGCAGTACAGTATATGTGTGCCCCACTCCTCCTCAGATCAGGTGAGGAGCTTGCTCAGTCAGAGCCTTCTCCCTGTTGCCTTAACTCCCCAGCCCAGCTTGTGAACAGGCTTTCATTTCTGGGTGGTCCCAGGTCTGGGCTTCTGTTCTCTTGGCCTGGTTTTAGCTGACAGTCCCAGAGTGGGCTAGGGGATGTCAACAATCTGTGTTTTCACTCTGGGACACCTGGTATCACTCCCGTGTTCCTCAGCCCATGTTTTATTCTAGGACTCACAAGTCCTTTTCAGTTCAGATTCAGTTAGCAGCTGTAGCCTACAAAAGCTTCGCTCCCTGGTGCTACAGGCTCGTGCGGAGCAGTCACCTTTCCATGTAGGACCAAAGCTGCCCTGCACTGGGGAGCCCTTGAGGCTGTGTCTGGGCAAAGCACCTTGCCTGGCCCTCCTGCTGTGAGCACCAGGGTGCTGCTGGCATCCTCAGAAACACAGGCAACTCCTGCTCTCCCACCACGGTACTACTGACTGAAGGCTGCATCCAGCACAGGGCCAGATGGTGGCAGATCCAGACTCCTGTGAGACCCCATCGGTCCAACACATGGTGGCAGACCATGCCTGGGCTCCCACATGGCCCTGCTCCTGGCTGGCTGTCAACGCTGCTACCGGATCAGGACTGCTCACGCCCCTCGTCCTCGTAGGCAATGGCAATCCCTCGTCGGCCCTGCACAGCCTTGGAAACGGGTGTCTGTCCCAGCTGTTGCTCCAAGCCCCGCCAGCTGCGGGACTCCAGGAAGGAGGCTATGAGGAGATAGAAAGGGAATTGTTACTGGGAGCAGAGAAGGCAGCAGTGCCCCTGCACTGGGGCTCAGCCCCAGCATGAAATCGAATCACAAACCAGCAGGGCTGATCTCTGCAAGAGCATTTGTCTGGTCCCTGCAGGCTAGGGCAGTGCTGGGGCTCAGCTGTGAGGCTGAGGGCTCGCAGAGGTGGGTGGCACGCATCTCCCCCGTGATGAGTGAGAGATCAGGAACGGCCTCTGCTGCAGGAATGGCTGGTGGGAGCTCAACATGTCCATAGGCACCTGTCAGAAAACAGTAACATTAGCCTGGTGCTCACGTCTATCCTCTGGCCAGCTCAGAGCAGCAGGAACTGCAGCCTCCATGCAGGGAAGCAAGGCAGGATGTGCCCCAGGAGGGTGCTGGGAAGCTGGTTTTAGCTATTACCTGGCAGCAGGTCTCGGAAGTCAGTGAGGTAATTCCCTGTCCATTCACGAGCTGGATTACAGGCCAGTTCCAGCTCATAGGGGGTTACAACAGGCCGGTAGAAGTCACTAGAGTCTAGCAAGGAGTTCTGAGCACAGGCCACCAGGACAAAGACATCCACCTCCAGGAAGTTGGCCAACTTGGCAGGGTTTGGCTTCCCCACAGCCAGTGTGTAGCTGCGCTTGCCAGCCCGGCGCAGCAGCTCCCGGAGGTGCTGCAGCACATCCAGGTAGCCTGCCACACCAAGGGTGCCCACCAGGATGCCCACCACTCGGGCATCCCGGGCCCGCTCCACCAGGTAGAGCCGTCGCATCAGGGCACGGTTGACATTGAGGGTCTCCTGGCGGCCACAGTTGGTGGTGGGGTCAAAGGAGCTGAAGGAGCAGCGATTCCAGGTCAGCATGAAGTTGGTAAGGGTCAGGCCCTCGGTGCCCACAAAGAACATGGCACAGTCCTGCAG
This sequence comes from Pezoporus wallicus, assembly GCF_028554395.1. NCBI lineage: Eukaryota > Metazoa > Chordata > Aves > Psittaciformes > Psittacidae > Pezoporus > Pezoporus wallicus. Next base: position 944,274 of record NW_026641917.1, on the reverse strand, counting down.
CCCTCCCGGTGCCTCCACCAGGAACTGGCGACCAAACTGCCGCTCCTCCCCAGGCAGTGCAGGAGCAGGAGGGTCTCCATACACCACCCTGGAGAAGATGATATTGGGATACTCGGGGCACAACTGCTGCTCCAGCTCACCTGAAGGAAGATAGGAGAATAAAACGTCCACAGATCCAACCCACAGATGGGACAGCAGATTGGGCTCGAGGAGGGAAATCAAGCCTCACAGCGTGGCCCGCGTGCCTGCTCCCCCTGCGGCAGCTCTGCAGAGAGCAGAGCAGCGCCAGAGGCCCCCTCCCTGACCCCGAGCACTCACCCATCGCATGGGCATAGACCACATCGCTCAGCACCACCACACGACTCTGCCGGTCGGCGTAGAGCTCCCGAAAGGCCTCTGCGCAACGCCCGATATCCAGGGGCTGTTTCCCGAAGATGTGCAGCACAGGGAGCTTCCTGCAGGGGCTGAGGCAGGCCGGGCCGTAGTGCAGCACCGCCTCGGCACACGCGTGCTCCGCGGCCACTTCGTCCACGCAGCAGCTGTGGGGAGAACCCGGTGTCAGACCGGCTCTGCGCCGCCGAGCTCTTCCCACTCCGGCCCTGCCAGGCAGGGGACACGCACCCCGTTCCTGCCCGCAGAGGAATGCCGGGACCCCGCACTGCCCCACACCGACCTGCCGTACGTGGTGTCTCCTAGGACATACACCTCAGCCCCCGTCTCCGCCTCCATCCGGGCCGCCACCGTCGCCGCGTCCACCAGGAGCTCGTCCGGCAACTGGAGGGCGACCTGGGGAAGGGGGAAAGGGGGTGAGGCAGCAGGGAGGGGAGACCCGCTGCCCCCGGCCTCCTCCGCCCCCGGCCCCGCTCACCTTGCGGAACCCGCCGTCCCGTACGAAGGCGGCGGCCCGGCCCATCTCGTAGAAGCCGTCGAGGTCGCCCCGCGGTGCCGGTGGTGGCGCCGCCGGGCCCAGCTCCCGCCTCAGCACAGCTTCCCCGTCGCTGCTGAAGGCTGTTGCCATGGTGCCGCGGAACCAGGCGCGCCACACGAGCGCCTCTCAGCCTGCTTCCGGGAGAAGGCCCCGCCCCCCCGGCCGCGAAAATCCCGCCCCTGGTAAAGCGGAGCCTATCGCGCCTCACGGCATGGCGGAGGAGGAGAAGAGCAGCCAATTGGAAGTGGTCTTTTTTTTCGCGGTGTGTTATGGTCTATGTAGTTTCTTTGCATCTGTCAGGCCCGGCAACCAATAAGCATGCGCTATGGAGGCGGTAACGTCACGCTACTCCCGCCCGGGCGCTGCGGTTCCGTTCACGTGTGCGCCCGGTCAGGTGACGCGCGCGCTGCGGCCCGCTCGGCTCCCGGTCGGTCCCGTCCCGTCCCGTCCCGCCGCCGCCATGACGGGGCTCGCGTTGCTGTACTCGGGGCTCGGCCTCGCCTTCTGGACCACGATGTTGGGCGTCGGTCAGCGCCGGGGCTGGGGTCACCGACAGCGGGGGGTCGCGGGGACGGTCTGTGGGGCGGGGGTTGTGGGGCAAGAGGGGGTCTGGGCACTGCGGTTTGGGCTCGGAGAGGGGCTGTGGTGTGGAAAAGGAAGGGGGAAGGGGGGGGCGCAGCACTGACACGTCCCCGGTGGTTGAGCTACTCACGGGAGGAGGTGGGAGGGCTGGCCTGTGGCACCGGAGCGCTGCTGTGGGGCTCCTCAGGCTGCATGTCACCCCATGGTGCTCTCGGCTGCTTCCTCGGGGGGTTTGGACCCCCAGCAGTGTCGTGTAAATGTCACATACCCTTGGACACGCGGCTTTTGGTGCTCTGAGCCTGTCCGGCTTGAACAGCCCATCTGCTTCTCTGTGTGTGAGAGAGGAGGACGGCGCTGGTGCCAGTCAAGTGTTTGGTTTGGGTTTGGCAGACCAGGGGAGGTAAAGGCAGGTGCTTGTTTCTCTAGGCTGTGACAGTGGACGTTTGCCTCCTGCTTTGCCACAGCATAAGTAAAGGTGCAGTTTTGTCCAGATGATTGCAGAGCTGGTGTGTGGCTGTGCTGCAGCTTGTGGCAGCCCAGGCTTTGCTGCTGATCCCATCGGGCACAGGGGCACTGAGGACTGCCTGTGGAGTAGTGGATAGATTCTGTGCTGCAGCTGCTGGTTATTTCCTTTTTCAGTGCAGGGTGAAGCGGCCACAACCCAGGTAGAGGCTGAGAAGACCTTGGCTCCTGCCTCAGTGTTTGGGTGAGGGGAGAGACCAAGTCAAAAGCGGAGTGTGTCTCACTCCCTCATGTTTCTCGGGCCTGGTGAACCCAGTGCCGGGGTCAGGGCTGCCTTACTGGGTGCTCTGAATCATGGGCTCACACCAGTGCAAACTTGGCTGTTGGAAAATCTCAACGAGCTGAACCCAGATATTCTTAACTTCCCCTTCCCTGCTCTAATCCCTTTGTAGAGAAGGCATGAGCAGGAAGTGGTCTTGCTCGATGCACTGTTGCAGTGGTGTTTCTTTAGTGCTTTCTCTCCTTGTCCTGAGCCCTACTTTGGTGCTCTGATCCTGTTGCCCTGACTCTTTTCTGTCCTTATGGCTACAGGGCTGGGAGCCAGAACTCACAGGAAAGTGTCTTTCACCCTGTTCCTCTTGTATATTAATCCAAGGCTACACCTGCTCTTGAAGAGGTATAAGATGCCCTCAGGATCTGCCCTGAGCTGGTTGTAGCTCTTCTTTGCTACTCCTGGGGAGTGAGGGCAGGTGGGGCTGGTTGGGTTCAGTTCCTGCTCCACCAGCCAAGCAGCAAAGCCAAAACACAAGTCACAGACTGGCCGGGCCCAGCACAGTGGAGATCACCCCTGAAGGTCACCAGGCATACAGGCTGGGATGTGGCTTCCCTCAACGCTCCCTGGCCATCCTTCACTGTTCCTCCTTTGTGTGCGTTGCTGCAAGGGAGAGGGCACCCTGATTCTGCTCCGGGAGGAGTGACGAGCATCACCCCTTCCCATTTCTGGGCCAGCTCACCCAGCAGCGCTTGTATATTGTGAGGGGGGTGCTGAGCCCCTAGTGTGAGGTGTAACACACAGGGATGATGGCGACATCCCTGCTGTAAGGGCAGGTCTCCTTATGCTGCACTGCCAAGGCCCTCACATGGGATGAGTTGTCCTGCAGGACATGTTTTGTGGCCTCTTTGCTGCTTTTAAGCACATCAGAAGTCTCCCATTTTATCTTTTCTTGGCTTTTCACAGGGCTGGCATCACACAGCCACTGGCTCTGGTCAGCAATGGTAAAGGCATCTCTTTGCCCTCCTTATCTGGTGTGGAGCAGACAGTGCCAATGCTGTCTGTGCTTATCTGTCCCTTAGGGCTGGGTCACCCTCTCTTTTCCAGCTGTGCACAGTGAGGAGTGTGAAGAGCAAGTGTCTCTTCTGGTCTATAGCTGGTTTTCCTGCTCAAGAGCTCAGACCAAGGCAGGGTTTTGGTGCACTTTGTGCTTAGGCTGTGCAGCGATGCTGGGTGTGACTCCCGGCTGCTGTTCAGCATGGGAGAGGAGCACTCAGGGTACAGCAGGGCAAGCTGTCCTTGTATCCCTTCCTGGAAAGGAAGAGCTTGTCTGGGTTTCTCAGGGCTGTGCTTTGGTGTCTTCCTGCCTGTGTTGGAATATGATTTATCTGGAAATGACTAACCCTGGGGGGGAATGCTGAGGGCAACAGGCATGTCTTGAATGTCCACAGCCTTGGAAATGTGGGTGCTGAGGGGCAGCTGCAGCTTCTGGTGTTGATGGGATCCTGGATGAACAGCACAGACCATGGTGTGATGGTGACGGAGCAGCATGTGATGGTCAGTCAGGGCACAGCCTTGCTCCTCTGTGAGAGAAGAGCTCACAGCTGATCACTATGTGCCATGGCTCTCCATCAGAGTTCAGCTGTTGGGAGATGTGGATGGAGGCCATGTTGGGGCTCAGGGCTGTGGATTTGTCATCGCCAACACCAGGACAGGGTTGCCCTTGAACCCCTGTAGCCTAGCACAGCCTCTGGGTGTTCCGCAGGGTCAGGGAACAATGGATGCAACAACCACTGTGATCCTCTGCTGGGTGAGGACTGGAGTATCACAGTCTGGGCTGTAATATCACATGTCTGGGCTGTCTCTGTCCTGAGCTCATGTGGGAGTGCTAGGATCAATGGGTTTGGATTTTGGGGGGGGGGAAACGACACAGACACCCTTCCTCACAGCTCTGCATGCCTGAGCCAGTCTTTTCAGTAGCCCATCTGTATGCTGTGTTGTGCTCCTGGGCCTCTGCTGTGGCAGTTCAGAGGTGTGGGAGGAAACAGCAGTGCCAGGAGGTCGCAGGTGCCTGTCTGAAGGTTTCTGTGTCACTCTTGCTTTCCAGGGATCTGCTACACAATATTTGACCTGGGCTTCCGCTTCGATGTGGCCTGGTGAGTTCCCTGTGAATACTGTTATCCTCAGGGCTGTGTGAGGAGATGGGCAGTGTTGGCAGTGCCTGCAGGGAACAGCACTTGCTTTTGAACAACAGGCAGTGATCGTTCCTCACAAGGCAATAAGAGCTATAGTGAGCGGTGCCTCTGCTCTGTGTGAGGCAAGATAGATGCAGCACGTCATATGTATGTGTGGCTGGCTCCATACAGGGTCCTGGTGCAGCCATTACTGCCTTTCCCAGCCCAGGCTTCCCCTTCACAGTAAAATTCTGTGAGGAAGATCTGTCTATGCAGACAGTCTGCTGGTTGGCAGAGAGAGGCTCTTGTGTCCACTGTCTGGCAATACCCAACCCATTGTGGGCTGCATGACTGAGTGGGGGGCACCTGTTTTGGGGCTGTGCACCATGACTAAGGGGCTCACCCTGTGTGCTAACTCGGGGCACTTCTTCCTTTCCAGGTTCCTGACTGAGACCTCACCCTTCATGTGGTCCAACCTGGGCATTGGCCTGGCCATCTCCCTATCAGTGGTGGGAGCTGCCTGGTGAGTGGGGCTGGCTCTTCAGCAGGCTCCTGCTGTCCCACCTCAGTAGGTGTGCATACACTGTGGTTTTCCCACAGCAGAGCAGGGGCAGAACAGCATGTGCATGCAGGGGTGTGGAGCTGTGTGGGTCATCACAGCAGTGGGGCCAGGTTGCTGTGCTCCTGGGATGTCTCAGCAGATCACCTTACAGATGGCGGCACGGAGGCAGGGACAACCTTGGCTCTCTGGAAGCCGTACACCTGAGCCCAGGCCATGCAGTGGTGGCTCTTGTGCCCCAGCAGTTCTGCTGGTGTAGATGGTGGAGTCTGGGACCACTTGTACCCTGGGGTTGGACAGGTCAAGTCTGCAGTGTCCTGCAGCTGCATGCCCCGTTCTTTGCTCAGCTGGAAGATCCTGGTTTCCCTATTGAATCTTTCTGTGAGTGCCAGATCCTCCACCAACCACCCTTCTCTGCCACAGGGGGATTTACATCACTGGTTCCAGTATCATTGGTGGTGGAGTCAAAGCCCCTCGGATCAAAACCAAGAACCTGGTGAGGTAAGCACAGACCTGGAGTTCATGCTCATGCTGTGCCTGAGTAGGCCAGGTCCCAGCCTGGTGCGGAGGCTCCTGTCCTATCTCTAGCTGGGTGCTGCTGGCAGACTGTTCCTTGCTGAGCTGCTGATGCTGTTTGCTCTCAAAACAAAGAGCTCTAAAGGAGCCAGAGCGCTGCCTTGAAGAGTCACTGTGTGATATCATGCAGTGAATAAGCCCAGTGTGTTCAAAACAAACACCCCGAGATCACACTTCCTGCCCCAGGAGAGGGTTCCCCTGGCCAGACCTTGCACAGCCTTTCCCCTAAGGAGCAGAAAGGGGCTGGTGGAGGGCAAGGCTCCCCAGGCCTGGTTCCCACAGGGCTGTTGCTGCTTATTCAGGTGGCACAGTGCGACCAGCACCCAGCCTTTCTGTTTGGCAGTTCCCCCTTGTTTCAGGGGAAAGCAGCGGGTAGGCTGCCTTGCCTTTCTGCCCTTGGTAGCAGTGGGGCAGGCTTAGATATGGCTCGGGGGAGGTCTGGCTGCTGGCTGGCTGGGCATGAAGTGGTGGAGGCTGCTCTGGGACATTGTCCTTAGACTTTGCCTTTCTCCCACAGCATCATTTTCTGTGAGGCCGTGGCCATCTATGGGATCATCATGGCAATTGTCATCAGTAACATGGCTGAGGTATGGGCTGCCCCTGTGGGCCACAGTGGAAATGGGCAACTGGGTGCAGGCCAGTGTTGTAAGCACTGGTCTTGTGGGAGCTTTGGCCACTGTTGTGGCGCTGCAGGCCCTTGGGTTGGTGGTCTGTGCAGTGGTTCTTGTGTACGCTGAAGAGCGGGTTGGGGAGTACACACAAGGCAGGTGTCATGAAGCCACTCAGGGACATGGATGCAGGGACCAGCTCTGGCCAAAATGCAGTGGCCTCGTGCTGTACGGGGAGCAGGGACCTCTCCCAGACACCATGAACTTGCCATTAACCCAGCCCCTCCGCTTTCTCTCAGCCTTTCACTGCAGTCATCCCAGAGGAGATTGGAGCCAGGAACTACCACGCAGGTAAGGACTGCTTGGTCACTGTGAACTTTACGACACCTTGACTGTCACTTTCTGACCCACCTACTGTATGTGTCTGAAGGACAAGTGACTCCTCTGCCAAAAAGTGGCTTTTTAATTACCTTCTCAAGGCAATCCTGCGCCTTGCTGGGTGCTGTCACTTGCTGTTCTGGAGCTGCGGGAGCCAGGATGCAGCCAGGAGGACACTGCTGGGGCTTGGCAGTTCTGGCTCTCCCATCACCTGGAGGCAGAGCTGGTGCAGCATGCCCCAGGTGCAGGTAGAAGGGGGTTACCCCCTGCTCTCACAGTGTTTCTCTCTCACAGGTTTCTCCATGTTTGGGGCTGGCCTGACCGTGGGGTTGTGCAATCTCTTCTGTGGGGTCTGTGTGGGCATCGTGGGCAGCGGGGCTGCCCTGGCTGATGCCCAGAACGCCAGCCTCTTCGTCAAGATCCTGATTGTGGAGATCTTTGGCAGTGCCATAGGACTGTTTGGGGTCATCGTTGCTATCCTGCAGGTACCCGCCTCCTGGGGCCACCAGGCTTATATGAGCACAAGGTGCCTGACACCCTGAGTGCTCTTCAGCTCCAGGGAGACATCCTAGGCTCCAGCATCATGCTCTCCACTGGGACAGGGAGGCCACTCTCAGGGTTTGGGGTGGCACAGCTCTCTCCACAGTGTGCTGTGCCTGTGTGCAGTAGTGTGAACTCTTGATGGTCCCTCTGAGCAACTGTCACCGAGTGTGTCACCTTGGGTGTACCCTGTGTGATATGTGTCTTATCAGTGAGGTGATAAGCTGTCTGCAGCTTCTGGATGGTTCTGATGCTTGGGTGGAACTGGGGTGCTGGGCTAGGGCATGTGGGGCGCAGCCTAACCTCTTTTCTGTTTTTTTTCTTCCTAGACATCTAAAGTAAAAATGGGCAACTGAGCCCTGTTGCACCCAGCCTGTTCCAGCCCACCCCAAGAGGTGCTGTATATACTTATTTAATGTTTCTATCCTTGACTGGGGTGGGAGCTGCCCAGCAGCGGGAGCAGGAGCCTGGCTGTGTAGAGCCCCTTCCCGCCGACCCATCGGCCCTTCGGAAGAAACAAACTTCTCTGTGTGACAAATCCTGCCCCAGCAGCCTGGGCCCTGCTGCTGCGTGTCCCCGGTGTGTGTAGAACCTACCACCAGTGCAGTTCTGTGTCCGTGAAATAAATAATGGTTCTCGTCCAAAGATGTAGCTCCTCCTCTGCCCTGTGCACACCTGGGAGGCTTACAAGGAGCAAGTGCTGATTCAGGCTGTCCTGCTCAAGGTTCCCCTCTGGCAGAGTACCTGCTCTGCTCCAGGAGCCTGGTGGTGCTCTCCCTGTATGGGGTTAACCCTGCTGCCTCTCTGGGCTGTGGGAACTCTGGTATGTGGGAAAGCTCTGCTTTGCTGCCCAGAGCAGGTAGGAGGCTGCTGGAGCAGGCATCGGGCAGCTCCATGCTGCTTCTGCCAGGCTCCTACCAGCACTGGCACTGCCCCACACAAGGCATACTGGAGCCACAGGCACAAACTGGTTTGGGCTTTCGGCTCCCATCCAGGTAATTTAGCACACAGTGTCCATAGCCCCATTGTGTAGCTTGGGAGCACCAGAAGGACAGAGGAGCAAAGATCTTGCCCCTTCCAAGGCTGTCCTCCAACCAGCAACTCCCTCATGTGACTGCTGGCTGGATGCTGCTGGGTGTCCAGGCTCCCCATTCTGCTGTGTCTCTTGGTCCTGGGGATCCCTTGGCACCGAGGTCCTGGGGTGGGGATGCTTTGTGCTCCTCTGCTTCCCTCTCCCTGGCTGCGGTGAGTACAGCATGGGGAAGTGGCTGTGGAGAGCTGGGCCTGCAGCTCATCTGCTGCTTGGGGGAAGGGAAGAACAAGGTCCTCCTGCCTCCGCTCTGCAGAGAGCTTGGAGCCGATGCTTCTGCAGTCTGCTGTATCCAGCACAAGCCCTCATCCTGCTGTGCTGCCAGAACACCTTTGCAGGGGAGGCATTGATCCTCAGTGCTGTGAGTGCTGCTGCAGAATGGATATGCACCTGGAGCTGCCCATCTCTTTTCCCACCTGGATGTGACAGGCTGGGGCAGCGGTGGGGCTGCTGGAGCCATGGAAGGGTTTGCTCACAGCTGCTGATTTTTGCCCTTGGGTTAGGACAGCATGACCTCTCTGAAGTCTGCTGGCTCTGCTCCACATTGTCCTGCGTGTTTCGGGATAGCAGGGTGTTTCAGCCCTGGGTGTGGGGAAGACTGCTGGGGCAAACCAGAGCACTGCTCCTGCTGGCTGTCCTCTAGGGCTGGAAGCTGTGAGAGCAGCTCCATGTGCCCCACATAATGGCAGGGACATAAGCTGGGCCCTGCCTGCTCAGAAGAAAGGGTGTTGGGTGTTTTGCTCATCCCGTGCGAGGCCTGTACCCTCATCCTCTGGAATTGCTGCTGCTGGAGGCCAGGAACACCTGAAGGCCCTGGGAGCTGCAATCTCATCAGACCCACACCAGGCTCATGGTGCTGTATTCAGGAAGAAGGTACCTGTGCTGGTGGTATAAAGCTGCTCTATGGGTTACGAGCTGCCTTGAAAGGCTTACCTACTTCTCTTGGGGATGGGTCTTGCCTTGTCCTGCTTTGGCTTGATAGAAATCCACCCACTGTCAGAAATCTCCCTCTCTGAGGTGCTTTTGAGCCCTGCAAATCTCACCTGTGTGTATCACAGCCAGAACAGGCTCCAGACTTGCCCACAGACCTCTTATGAGGGCATGAGACCCACCAGGGCAGGGCTCATGGCATCTGGGGTAGCCCACAGCCTGCCTCCCATGGCGAGGTGAGCATCCCCTGTGCTCCCTTGTTCTAGGTCCATGCCTTTGAGTTCTAGGACCTGGCTGTGCTAAATGCGTGCTGCCCAAGCATGGAGAAAAAGCTTAAGCAGGGCTCCAGCATCTTGTATGTCTCATTTAAGGAGAAGCAGCAGGGGGAGTTGAAAGATGATTCGGTGAGTACATGTAAGTACTGGTGGGGAAATGCCACCTGCTGAAGAACTGAACCAAGAGGTGGAGGCAGAAGCTGGACAAGTGTCAGCTGGGCTGGGTGAGTGCTGCTCCAATCTTTGCTGTCAGGTTATCTTCTTAAGGGAGCAGCTGCGGGGCAAGGGGCAAGCCCTTGCTGCGGTGAGTGGCCTGACACAGGCACTAGCAAAGGGGGCTGGGGCTGACCAATACATACCATACCATCGGATTGCTGGTAAGAAGGGGCAGGCTGCGAGTGGTACAGAAGTTACTCCTGTTGGGCCGAACTCGCGGTGGGACCAGCCCAAGATCTTTTGTTGATGTTGTTATAGAGTGGAATTCGCAGCGTTTCCTAGCAGTGGAACAGGGCGGGGAGGGGGGGAAGGCACAAATAGGTCATGGCGGGCGCTGAACCCTACACTCGGGACGGGCCCGGGTGTCTCCAGGCAGCGGGAGGGAGGGGAGACGGGAACACCGAGACACCGCGTCCGGGGTGCCCAGGGGCGCTCGGGGGGTGCCGGTGCCGCGCTTGGGCCCAAGGCCTGTGGCCATCGAGCATCCCGCGGAGGGGGATGAGGGGTCTGTGTCCGTGGGGTCCCGGTCCCCGACGGGCTGCCCCGGCCCGGCGGAAGCGCGGCCCCTGAGTGAAGGGCGGGCGGCGGCGGCGGCCCCGCCCGGTGCGGCGGCGGGCGGAGCCGGCGTGCGGGCGCGGCCCCGTCTCCCTGCGGCTCTCGGTGGTGCGGCGGCCCGGCCGGCAAGGCCCCCCCGCAGCCCCGGGCATGGGAGCCCGCGGGCCGGCGGCCGGGGCTGGAGGAGGAAGAGGAGAAAGAGGAAGAGAAGGAGGCGGCGGCGGGGGCCGCTGACCGGCGCCGGGGCGGCGCGGCAGCCCCGAGGCCGCGGTGAGTGCAGCGGCGCGGGCAGGCCTGGCCGGGTGGGGGAGGCCCGGGATGCGACCCGCGGGATGTGATCGCGGTCACTTATGGGTGGCACAGCCCCGGCTCCGGGAAAAGCCCCGTTTCTGTGGTTGTTTCTCGTTTTTTAGTAAGTTTGTGTGTGTGTGTTGGGGACTGGGAGAACTGGGGAGGGGTTGGCTGTACTGAATGTGCCCCCTTACCCCGCTTGTGGCCACCGGGGCCGTCGGCTCCCCCAGTGCCTCCCTTCTCCCAGCCTAGGGATGTCCTGTGGGAAAAGGGAGCCCGTAGGGACGAGCATCCCCTCCAAAACGAGCATCCCAGCCCCATGGCACACACCACAGCGGGGTGAACCCCTGGGGACCAGCGCCCCAACCCCACGTTGCTTTTAGCCTCTCGCATCCTGTGGAGATGCTGTGTGTGGGAGATGACATCATGTTTCACAGCCCCTTGCCTAGCGGGTGGTTTTGAGCCCACTCATGTTGGTGGCATCCTGTGGCCGATGGAGCTCTTCGCTTTTGTTCCCGTTGAGCACCACTCCCTGCTCGCCTCGTGGACCACCCTGCTAAAGGGTCCCTAAAACCTGCTCTTGTTTTTCCCTCCCTGCCTGGCTGTTGAGATGCCACTACTCCATGTGCTGCCTGCTGCCAGGGGTTTTGGGGAGGGTTTCTGGCAGGCACTGGCGGCACACAGGTCTCTGTGTTGAGGGCTGTGCTGGGTAGATAGGGCACCGTGACCATGGAAAGGTTTAGGAGATAACAGCAAAATCAGCTTTTCTCCAGAGGGCAACTTTCTAGAACAAACCTGGATGAGGAGTTGGGGTGCTGGCATGTGCATGGATGTGCCCGTGGGGACCCTCACTCTGCATCCTGCGGAAACCGAGGATGGACACAGTTGGAACATCAGTCTCTGAGCCTTTTCCAGCACTTCTCTGCCTGCCATGGGGTCCTGCCAGCACCCCATTGCCTGCTGGGTCAGCCCTGTGGCTGGGAGTGCAGCCAGAGCAGGGCTGGGTGGGAGATCCCACTTCACACCTCAGCTCCTATCCCCATTCCCAGCCAGTCGATGCTGGCCGGGTGCCCTGCAGCTCCCTGGGGAGGCCCCACTGGCAGCTGCCGGGGGGCTGGCCCCAGACCCCGGCTGGTTGCCAGCACCCTCAGGTCCTAGCTGCACTCCTAATGGGGGTCCTGCTACAGATCCTTGTCTGTTGGGATCCCACCGGCATCCCTGCAGCAGCACTGGCCTGTCCCAGGACCCCCATGGCCTTGTGAACCCCTGTGCCTGTCCCTTGCGGGGTCGCCTTGCCCTGTTCTAGCGGTTCTGAGAGCAGAGACTGGGACAGGAGCCAGGGCAGGAGCTGGGGTGCATGGCCATGCTGCGCTCCCAGCAGTGGCAGGGCTGGGAAGGGACGGGCGATTTGGCTCGGCCAGGGCTCTCCGGTGACTCTCTGGGCTGCCTTCCCAGCAGGGCTCTGGCACAGCTCCAGTTGTCATGTGGGAGATAAGGGGACCCTGGCTCCCATCGGCTCCCAGCAGCCCAGGGGTATTCCCACCAGCACCAGGAGGAGAGAGGACCTGCACCGCTGGCTGTAAGCTGGACCCCCCTGGACATAAGCTGGGACATCCCCCTGGCTCAGCTCAGTGTCTGCCCCACAGCTGCTTATCCCACTGGGTACCCTTCAGGCATGGCGCTCATTGCCAGGCTCACTTTGGTGCTTTTGCTGGGGCGCAGGATGGCAGGGTAAGGACAGAATGGAGAGCAGGGAAATGGAGTGCCTTGGAAAGGGGTGGCCGGTGGGAGTGCCCTTGGGACATCCCAGCTGGCTGCATTTTTGGAGAGCATGGGGTCTCCATGGAGGCTCTTTATGGTGCTTGTGGGAATGTCCCTGAACCTTGCTGGCGGTTGATGGGAATGGGGAGTGGGTCTGGCTTGGACTTAGACTTGGAAAGCAGAAAGGGGACTTGCTGTGTAGGGCTGGGGGCCTCTTGTGTCTTCATGGCTGAGCCTTTAAAGCAGAGGTCCAAGCAGAGTACTCAGCCAGGTTTTTTTCTGGCATACTGACTTGCCCATCACCTCTGCATCAGGTGCTGACGCAGGTCAGGTCCTGCACTGCTCCTGCTGCCTCAGTGCTGCTCAGGCTGGCAGTGTCCTGAGCATGGGGTGTCTCAGCAGGATCGAGACCGTGGCTGGAGCCGCCCCCCTGCCCCGCTAAGCGCACATGTCCGCCTGCCCGTGCCCAGAAGATGACCAGGCTGCTCTTGGGGGTGACCCTGGAAAGGATTTGCAAGGCCGTGCTGCTGCTCTGCCTGCTCCACTTCGTTATCATCATGATCCTCTACTTCGACGTCTACGCGCAGCACCTGGACTTCTTCAGCCGCTTCAATGCCAGGAATGCCTCGCGCGCACACCCCTTCTCCAACTCCTCCCGCCCCAACGGCACCATCCCCAGCTACGGGCCGGCCGGTGCTGAGGCCCCGTCCCCCAGCGCCAAGCCCAGCACCAACCACTCCGCCACTGAGAAACCCTTGCAGCCCTGCCAGGAGACACCTCCCGGCTTAGGTGAGACGTGGGGTGAGCGTCGTCAGAGAGTTAGACTTTTTCTTCAAGCATATTAAAGGCCAGGTTGACAGAGCCTTGGGTGACATGGTTTAGTGTGAGGTGTCCCTGCCCATGGCAGGGGGATTGCAACTGGGTGATATTAAGGTCCTTTCCAGCCCTAACTATTCTATGATTCTATGGGGCTGGGGTGGGTGCCTATGGATGGCATCCTTGTCCCATGGGCCCTGGACATGGCTTCTGCGTGGTCTCAAGGGTGGAGTAGTAGAGAAACCCTGGAACTGGTACCGGGTGTCAGGTTTTCTTGGTGGTGTCTCCAGTCTCTCTGTCCCTATTTGGGAAGAGTTTTGGGCATCATCTGCCCTTGGCAGTGCCAATCCCCCTTGCAGGTCCCCCTCGCTGCTTGCTCTGCCAGCCTGGCTGGGAGCGGTGGGTGACCATGACCCTGACCAAATCCTGTCCCGTGGGCATCACCCTGCCCTCCCTCTTGCAGTCGGGCGCCTGCTCATCGAGTTCAGCTCTCCCATGAGCATGGAGCGGGTGCAGCGGGAGAACCCCGATGTGCGCCTGGGTGGCAAGTACACCCCCCCGGACTGCCTGCCCCGGCAGAAGGTGGCCATCCTCATCCCATTCCGGCACCGCGAGCACCACCTCAAGTACTGGCTGCACTACCTGCACCCCATCCTGCGCCGGCAGAAGGTGGCTTATGGCATCTACATCATCAACCAGGTGAGATGGGCAGGGGTGAGGAGGTGCTGGGGATGGGGTGGGCAGGCGGGCATTGCTGATCTCTGCCCTGCAGTTCGGCGAGGACACCTTCAACCGGGCCAAGCTGCTAAACGTGGGCTTCCTGGAGGCACTCAAGGATGACGAGGAGTACGATTGCTTCATTTTCAGCGACGTGGACCTCATCCCCATGGACGACCGTAACCTCTATCGCTGCTACGAGCAGCCGCGGCACTTTGCTGTTGGCATGGACAAGTTTGGGTTCAGGTGGGTGAACTGAAGCCTGGGGTGTTTCCACACAGCCAGGGCTGGTGTGGCTTCACTGGGATGGCACTGGGGCCACCAACCTCGGTTTTTCACCTGGGCGTGCATGGGGTTGCTGGCTTGAATTGTGGATATGGGATGGGAGGGAGCACAGAGCCCTGGATGGGAGGGTGACACAGAAGAGGGCTGTTGCTTGTACATGCAGGTCCCTGTGGGGCTGACTCCCATCCTTACCTGTCCCTGGGGCTGACCTGTTTGCTCTCAACCTGCAGGCTGCCCTACGCTGGCTACTTTGGCGGCGTCTCTGGCCTGAGCAAGTCCCAGTTCCTGAAGATCAATGGCTTTCCCAATGAGTATTGGGGCTGGGGAGGAGAAGATGATGACATCTTTAACCGGTAGGTGCCAAAACATTGCCAGCAGCAGCTGGTTGGGGTGTGCTGGGGTCTTCCTGTGAGCACTGACCTGGTACCTTTACCAGTGCTGGGGCTCCTGTTTTTGTGCGGGACGTGCACAGGGTATGCCACATAGAATAATAGAGTCAACTGGGTTAGAAGAGACCTTTAAGATCAAGTCCAATGATTATCCCAGCACTGCCAAGTCCATCACTAAACCGTGTTACTGAGGGCTCATCTACATGTTTTTTTGAACACTTCCAGGGACGGTGATTCCACCACTGCCCTGGGCAGCCTGTTCCAATGCCTTTTGGTGACAAGATTTTTTCCTAATATCCAATCTAACCTCCCTGGTGCAGCTTGAGGCCGTTACCTCTTGTCCTGTCACTTGTAACTTGAAGAGACCAACCCCCACATCACTACAATCTCCTTTCAGGTAGTTGTAGAGAGCAATAAGATTCCCTCTTGAGCCTTCTCTTCTCCCAGGGGGAGGAGGCAGTGAGGGATTTAATTACCGTCCAACTTGAGGCTTGGTGATCCCCAGGGATTGAGCTGTCTCTTTCCAGGATGTTGGTATGCGCCTTCCTTGCGGCTGAATCCCGCGGCGTGCTGGGGCTGTCGTGTTATGAGCTGTGCTAGTGGGGCAGTGTACCTGCGGGCTCTGCTCCAGGCCACGGCCGGAACACTAAACTTGGAAGCATCCAGGGCTGGGAAGCAAAACTTGGAAGTGTCTCAGTGGTGGCTGTGCAGCAGCCAAACAGGCATTTCTGCCAGCAGCCGGCAGGCTGCAGCACAGCTGCATGATGAGCCAGAGCTGAACCATCATCCACACCGCTGCTGCCTCTTCTACCGTTCTGTGGCACTGCCCAGGGTAGCAGTGTGTGGCTGGTGGTGCACAGCCACCCTATAATGGCTGGTCAAGCAATCCACCCCTTTTAGGTGCTATGTACAGGCTGGCACAGTTGCAGTTGCTGTGGGCAGGCTGGCATGGTTGCAGTTTCCATCTGTGGTGGGCTTGGGGTGGTGAACAGGCAGCGTGTGGAGCTCTGGGAGAGCTTCAGGCTGCCCTTAACATGTAGAGAGGGCCCCAAGGGAAGGGCTGGGCACCGGCATTTGGAGAATGCAAAGAGCAGGGGCTGCAGAAGGGGGGATGGATGGTGATGTGTGCTTGGTGCTGGCTGACCGCAGCTGCTGGCCAGTGGAGATGGAGGTCGCTGGGCAGGAGCGGTGCTTTGGGCACACTCAGCCGTGGGGCACATGGCACCCTCCGTCATGGCACTGGCTCATGAGGGGTAACGGGTTTAAACTTAAATAGGGGAAGTTCAGGCTAGATATAAGGAAGAAGTTCTTTACTGTGAGGGTGGTGAGGCACTGGAATGGGTTGCCCAAAGAAGTGATAAATGCTCCATCCCTGGCAGTGTTCAAGGCCAGGTTGGACAGAGCCTTGGGTGACATGGTCTAGTGTGAGGTGTCCGGGCCCATGGCAGGTGGTTAGAACTAGATGATCTTAAGGTCCTTTCCAACCCAAACCATTCTATGATTCTATGATCTTGCCTTGGCACAGTGCTTTTTAAACAGGCATAAGTTTATTTGGTCTGGGGGCTAATCCCCGAAGGCCTCTGGGCTTTGGAATGTCACACCCTGGTGCTCACACTCTGATCCCTTCCTGCTTCCACCTCCCAGCATCTCCCTGAATGGCATGAAGGTGTCAAGGCCCGACATCCGCATTGGGAGGTACCGCATGATCAAGCATGAACGGGACAAACACAATGAGCCCAACCCGCAGAGGTGAGTGAGCCGCAGGGGCCGGGGCAGCCAGGGTGCCAAGTGATCACTGGGCTGCCTCCAGACACCAGCTTTCCCGCTCTGATCACTCCCATGGATGCCCAGCACCGCTGGCACTATGTAAGCTATGTCCCCTCCCTCATCCTGCTCCCCTTTCCACCAGATTCACCAAGATCCAGAACACCAAAATGACGATGAAGCGGGATGGGATCAGCTCACTGCAGTACCGGCTGGTGGAGGTCTCACGCCAGCCCATGTACACCAATATCACAGTGGAGATCGGCAGGCCACCGCCCCGCCTGGCCCGGGGCTAGTGCTTGTGCCACCGGCAGAGTCACAGGGACCCGGCTCTGTGTCCGGGCTGGCTGGGCAAGGTGGGTTTTGCCCCAGCTTGAGAGCCAGGACTGGACAGGGATGTTTTCTCCCTACTCTGCTGCCTTCTGGAGACGGCTGCCTCCCAGCTGGCCCCTCGCTCCCCAGGATTTCTCTGTCTCCCCTGTCCCCACGAGTGTGTTTGCAGGACCCCCACCCCATACTCACTGTGTTGGTGGACGAGATTGGTCACCCCTGGCACAGGGGGAGGGGGCAGCCCCAGCACTGGTGAGGAGCCCCCTGCCCATGCCAGCTCCTGCCTGCACACTGGGCTAGAGGGCGAGATCCCGCTGCTCTGGGAATGCAGGAGGGGTCCCCACCAGCACTGCGAGAAGTGGGGTGCAGGCTTCCCCCTTCGGCAGCGCTGGAGCCGCTGCTGCCCCAGCCAGGGGTGGGAGCAGCCCAGGCCCCCCTGAGCAGGCAGGATCAGGGTGAGGTTGCTGCCCTGTTGGGCACGCAGACATGGCTCGCTGTCTTCCTCTGCTTTAGTCTGGTGCTTAGAGCTGGGCCCTGTCTCCGCTCTGCCAAACAGAGACCTCTGGTTAGCGAATACCCCTCGCTGTGCCTCAGTTTACCCAGGGCCAGGGGCTGGCAGCCATATCCCATCCCCTCGCCCCCAAGGCAGATGCTGTGTGCATGCAGCCCCTGCCTGCACCTGCCCTCCCCATTTGGGGGGTGGGAATGGGGCTCATTTCAACCCCTCTTGGTGTGGGCTGGCACCAGGAGGGGCTCGCCCTGCAGCAGCAAGTGTCCCACAGGCAGTTTGGAGACTACTGGAGTCTCCCCCTTTTCTGGCTTCCCCCTTCCTTGGGGCAGGGGGGCTGCAGGCAGGAGAGGTCGGGGCCATGCAGGGCAGGTGCCCTATGCCCCTCCATGGGACTGAGAGCCCCAGCAGCCCCCCACACCCCGCGGTGGGCCGGGAGCAGCGGGGCTGGGAGCGGGGCAGCACGCCAGGGCAGGGGGGCACCGGCGACTTTTGTACATTTGAATGTCTGACCCTTTTTTTCAGCGTACGTTGAATGCAGCGTTCGGTCGCAGAGACCGGGGGTTTTGTATTTAATAAAAGTTTGAAAAGTTCGTGGGGTTTGTGGAGCTGGGCTGGGGGGAATCACCACGAGATGGGGCGGGTCCTGGGTCCTGCATCCAGTGGGATGTGGAGAGGGGAACAGCACTGCCTGCTACCTGCAGGGGGCTGGCAGAGCCCACCACCACACACACACCATGGGGACCTCCCCAGCTTGCCCAGCAATGGGGGCTCCTGCTAGGAGTGAAGTACCCAGGCCATGTGGGCAAAACTGGCTGTCTTCACTGTGCCATGGACAAGTGCTCCCCTGCACCTGGGCGGACAATGCTCTCCCCTAGCAAGGACAAGCCCCCTGGCCCCATCCACTGCCCTATCTCCAGGTGGTTTTGGAGACCCAAGTGGGACAAGGAAGCATTTCCCTGCTGATTACCAGAGCTGGGCATCAAGGGGAAAAGGCTGCACCCATGGGACATCATCCCCCACTCTCCTCCCAACTCCCTCCCCAGCCTCCCCAAAGAAGGTCACATCAGGACACCACCTCAGGAATATAAATCTCATTAAAATCTAGGATACTTTAGAACTCTAGACCGGGAGATACACTGGCACAGGCAGCGCTGCCCAGGGACGCGCGCATTATTGCTAACAATTAGAGGTGAAGAGTAGCGGCGTGACACGTGGGGCAGGGCATGGGCACCATGCAGGAAACTGTGCCCCTCGCCGCGGCACGGTGGGGGTCTCAGGACGGGGAACAGGGGGGAGCTGGAACATCCTGCCGGGCCTCAGCACCCGCCACCTGCCGCCTCCCACCACCGTGCCGAGCCACGCCGTGTCCCTGTGCCAGCCTTGGGGCTGCGGCATGGGGAGCGCAGGGGGCTGGCTGGGAGGGGAACAGTGGGGTGGGAAGGGTCTCACCCACCCACCCTGGATTGAGAGCTCCAGGCCCTTTGGCTGGAGCTGGAAGACAGATTTAAAACCGCCCGGCCTTTGCCAGTGCATCCTGCTCCACTAATACTGGTTGGGGACAGTGTCCCCAGATGGCTCGGAGTGAGCGGGCTGGTACAGCCCTTCACATCTCTGCTGGTACCTCTTGCTAGCAGCAGCTGAGGGAGGGGGGGATCGGTCCATTTTGCTCCCCCTTAGCACCATGGAAGGCCCCCCCTGCCCATACCAAGGCTGCTAGGGAGAGCTGGACCCTGGTCCTGCCCCATCACCCCCCAAACAGGCTTAAGTACTCGCCAGCCTCCTGCCCCACCATGGGGCAGGCAGCAGCATCAGGCTGTGCCCATACTGCTTATGGCTACACCAGCTTTGCTGGTGATGCCTGGCCACCCAGATGGGCACCCACAGCCTCCCAGAGGGTCCACAGGGTGGAGGGGTGCACGGTGGGGGCACGTACCAGCTCACCACCTGCACAGCCCTGGGTACCGTGCGTATGTGCGTGCCCACATAGGCCACATGCATGCCCTTAATCTGTCGGTGAGGGACACACGCGTGCATGCGTGTGCGCTAAGTGCTTGTTTCTTGTGCCATAAGATCTCGCTGCCCATGCAGGCAGCGTGCTTGTTCCCATCTCCCTGTGCTAGCTCTGTGCCTGGCACCATCCCTGGGCATGGCCACCAGTGGGACCTTGAAGGCTCTGAGCCACAGTGGGTGCCCACCCGGGCTGGGGGGTCCTGCAGTGCCAACCCCACCACAGTGCCCCTGTGCACACATACTTGGGGTGGCCATGGGCAGTCTCAGCATGGTCCTACCCCACTCCCTCCCCATGGCTAGGTCAGGAGGATGCCCCACAGCGGGGCATCTGGCTGCAGGGGGGCTGGGAGCCATGGGACATCCTGCTCCCCCATCCTGTGCCTCCCCCCCCCAGAGCAGGACCCCTGCAAAGTGCCTCTGCCTCCCGGCCCTCCCAGGGCTGTGCCCCCTCCTCTCTTGTCCCAGCGTCGCGCACAAAGGTTACCGTAAACATGAGGGTTAACAAACGCCACGGGGGGGTCGGGGTAGTTAACCGGTGAGGAGGTGGGGGGGGCTCGGGGATGGGTGCTGAGAGCCCCCCGTGGTCCGGTGCGGCCCGGAGCCAGGCTCCGCCAGCGGAAGGTGCGAAAGTGTCACCGCGCAGGAGGGGTTAGAGGGGGTGCGGGGATGGTGGGGGGTCACAGTCTGGAGTCCTGGCTGTGGGCTGAGCCGTTGCTGCCCTGCACGGGGGACGCAGCCTCCACCTCACTCCGGCTCTTCTCCGGCTGCAGGGGCTGCACCTCCAAGTGGGACTCAGTGGAGGGGCTGAACGCTGGGGCGTAGCGGCCGCTGCGGTGCTCTGCCAGCGCCGGGCCCCAGTCCTTACTTGCCTTGGTAGCATTTTTCAAGCGCTAGAGAGAAAAGGAGAGCAAGGGGACATGGTTAGCACCCACCATGCTCCCCTGCCTTGCCCTCCCAGGGAAGCCTCGAGATCGGATACCCCATGGATGCCGCCTTCTCATAGCCGCTGTGGGTGTGTAGGCAAGTGAAGGACAGCCTTACAGGCAGTCCCGTGTGGGACATGGACAAGGAGGTCTACACCCTAGTCACCTACCTCCAGCAGTGTGTCCCCCTCAGAGCAGCACACTTTGTATATGGCATAGATGGGGATGCAGATGACAGAGGAAAGTGCCATGAGGAAGCCGATGCTGATGGCCCAGGTGGGGTAGACGTAGTCGTTGTAGGAGATGGGCCGGTACTGGATCACTGTGAAGACCAGGATGAACTGGGGAGGGACAGGCAGGATCAGCCAGTGGGGAGCACCCAGCCTGCTCTGTGTCCCCCCAGTCACCCTGCTCTGCATCCTCCCAGTCACCCTGCTCTGCCCCATCCCCACTGCTCTCCTGCAGCCCAGCACCCTCCACCCCAGCAGGCTGCTCAGGTGGGCTCTTTGCCTCCTCCTTCCATGGCCCCAGGCCCCATAGTCACAATGCTCACAAAGATGATGGCAGGTGAGATGAAGCGCCAGCAGATCTGGAAGAAGAGCGGCGGTGGGAAGCCCAGCATCATCTCAATGTCCTTGAAGTAGTTGCGATGCCCTGGGGGGAGAAACGAACCCATCAGCCCCAGTGTGAGATGGATGGGAGCTTGTTGGGACCCCCACCACTGCCCATTGTCTGCTCCAGATCTCAGCTAGTGGGACCCATCAGGCTGCTCAGGTCACACCTGATTGGCCAACAGCCTTGCCAGCTAGCACGCAGCAGACCACCGATTGGGTAGATATCAGAACACCCCCTTCCCCATTGGCTGACTGTCCACCTACCGTAGATGTACATGATGGCCACACACATGATGCAGGAGATGACGACTAGGGAGAAGCTGGCGGCATAGTTATCCATCAGCAGGAGCCAGTAGATGCCCGCCTGTGAGAGGGACCCATTTAGCACAGCTGCCCCAGCGGGTACCACTGCTGTTGGCATGGCAACAGCACAGCCATGCTGCCAGCGTTGTGATGGCAATGCACAGCTGAGGTACACCCGCAGACATTGGCATGGCAACACGCAATGCCAGGATCAGCATGGTGACGCTTAGTCTGGATACTATCACCACTGTTGGCATGGCAACACCAGGCCTTGGGTGTCACCACCACCTGGGTGGTCATGGCAACAGTTTTTAGTGTCAGCTGACAATCACCATGGCAACAGCACCCCACCACCACAGCCCCATGGTCACCTACCTGTGTGGTGAGCGGGACACCCAGCAGGAAGCCCGCCACGGCTACCCCCAGCGTCACAAAAGTCTTCCTGCGGATGATCCACTCGTTGCCCACCTCATCCACAATGGCCGTAACCAGTGTCTCCAGCAGGCAGAACTGCATGTGGGGCAGAGGGGGCAGTATGTCACCACGATGCCCCACCATGCCACCACCATGTTCCACCTTGCCACCACCATGTCCCACCTTGCCACCACCATGTAACACCTTGCCATCCTGTCCCAGTACACTGGCCCCAACGTGACCTACCTGTGTCCCCAGCCCCAGGAGGATGAGCATGAAGAAGAAGAGGATGGACCAGAGGGGTGAGATTGGGAGCAAGGTGAGGGCTTCCGGGTAGGCAACAAAGGCCAAGCCAGGGCCATGGTCAGCCACCTTGGAGACATCCACGCCCAGGTGGTTGGCCATGAAGCCCAAGATGGAGAAGATGACGAAGCCGGCATAGACACTGGTGGCACAGTTGGTGATGCTGATGATGATGCTGTCCCTGTGGGGAGAGGTCTGGGCTGGTGACAGGTCCAACAGACAGCAGCAGGGTTGGTGGAGCCATTGTTGGGCACTCACCGGTAGCAGTTGTTGTGGAACTTGTTGTAGGAGGCCATGGTGATGAGCCCACCCCAGGCACAGCCCAGTGAGTAGAAGATCTGCGAAGCTGCATCACCCCACACCTGCAGCAGTGGGGTGGTCAGTGCTGTGTCCCCATTCCCCCCTGTCCACCCGCCACCCCTCATCCCTGCTCACCTTGGCATCAAGGATCTTGTCCCACTGGGGCGTCAGGTAGTACATGATGCCAGTGAGGGCCCCCTCCAGCGTGATGCCACGCACGAAGAGGATGGTGAGCACCACGTAGGGGAAGGTGGCCGTGAAGTACACCACCTGCGGAGCAGCATCTCAGGGAGCAGGGCCATGGGAAAGGGATGTGGCCTGGGACATCCCACCCCAGGCTAGGATGGGGCTACGGTCAGGGAAGGTGGCACTATGGACGCAACAGGAGCTACATTCCCTATAGGGATGGAGATGTGCCTAGAGGGGGAATGGCCACCTACAGAGGGGGCATGTCCACACCAGGGATGGGGCTGGGAGGGAGAACATATGGGTACCTTCCCCGAGGACTTGACACCCTTGATGAGGCAGAGGAAGACGACAACCCAGGAGACACCGAGGCAGCCCAGGAGGGGCAGCCGCACCTCGCCCAGGTTCCCAATGTCATCAGACAGGTCCAGCACATACTTCCTGCATGGGGGGCAGCGGGTGTCAGAACGGCCCCACCATCACCATCACCTCCCGCATCCCTTGTCCCCATCCCCGGTACCTCCAGTACTCCTCACTGGGGCTGGTGCGCTTCTGGGTGGCGTTGAGGGCGAGGTTGAGGGCAGCGCGGCTGGAGAGGTTCCCATCCAGCACCCCCACACAGTCAGGCGTGTTCCAGGCGTTGCTGCAGTACGTCCAGGGCAGCACACGCGTCATGGACACAAAGAAGTAGTAGAAGGCAATACAGATCACCACGTTGTAGTAGATCCCGATGTACGTGGACACCACCATCATCCCGTAGCCCACGCCTGGGAACAGCACCGGGGAGGGGTGAGCGGCATGGTGCGGCACGGCGCGCAGCACAGGGGGTTGTGGTGTGGTGGGGAGGGCAGCATGCGGCGCCAGCGGCAGCTTGCAGCCATGCTGAGGCTTGGGTCTGTCTGTGGCACTGGGGTGGGGAGCACTGTGCATGGGTTGCTGTACTTTCAAGCAAGCCTGGTGGTGCTGTGTCCCCTGGAACGTGTGGCAATGCGCAAGGGAGGCATGGACTACAAAGCTGCAGGAAAACCTTTGGGGTCTGAAGCATTAGAGAACCACTGGGTGGGGGTCTCTCCTGGCTATGGTGTCTTTAGGGATTCAGCTTCCTGGTGGCATGTGACAAGGGCCACACAAGCACAGGGAAATGCACATAGGAGGGTGGGCTGCCCACAGTCAGACGTGACATGTGGTCACGTCACCCATCAGGTAGCGTGCAGGGTGCACCAGGGGAGCCAGCAGCATGGGAGCACACTGGTGAGCCAGCAGGGTTCAGCTGTGGCAGGGCAAGTTCTGAGCACGGCCAGCACCCACACATGTGGGCACAGCACCCACTGCCTATGGTGCAGGGAGAGGACTGCGGGAGTGTGCCCACACCTGGAGGGGCCATGGGGACTTGCAGTGCGTTCAGGGGACCAGAGTGGCCTCTGCAGCAGTGATGCGCTGGGGACACGTGTGGCATGTGCAGGGATGTGTGTGTAATGCCTGCAGCGGATGCCAGCGCAGGGCTGGGGTATGCACAGGAGATGCATCGCGTGCGCAGGGATGTGTGTAACGCGTGCAGGGAACGCTAGGCGGGCTGCATATGCAGGGCAGTGTGGCCCAGGCTGGATGTGTGTATGGAGGACCCATGCCATGCATGCAGTGATTGCATGTGCAAGGTGCAAGACACAGGAGCCTGTGTGGGGCCGTGTGGTGTGCCAGAGGTGTGCGGGCAGGAGACACGTGGGGTGCATGGTGGGACGTGACGAGGGCTGTGCCAGCAGACATCCCATGCTGGCATGTGCTGGTGGGGATGGGCAGCTCCTTACCTTTGAACATGGGGCTGACCCTCCAGACCCCGAGGCAGCCCTGGCTGGCAAACTGCCCGAAGGAGAGCTCCATGAAGAAGAGGGGGATACCACAAAACACCAGCATGATGAAGTAGGGGAACATGAAGGCACCTGGTGGGCAGGAACCAAGGGGTGAGAGTGTGCAATGCCCTTGGGCACAACTGTGCACCCTGCACCACCCCAGCAAGCCTGGGGCTGGCAAGCACGGCATGGGACCCCCACCCTGAGGCACCCCACTCCCCAGCCCCCCAGCACCCACCTCCCCCATTGCGGTAGCAGAGGTATGGGAAGCGCCAGACGTTGCCCAGCCCCACGGCATAGCCCACACTGGTCAGCACAAACTCGATCTGGTTGCCCCAGTTGCCACGCTTGACGCTCTTGTCCTGCTTGCCTCGCTCCCCAGGCACGGCGCCGTTCTGTGGAGAGACGTTGTGGGGTGTGTTAACCATGGACCGCGCTGCCAGCCCCATCGGAGGGGTGACGGCCACCAAGCAGGGCTGGGTGGTCCCCAGCATCATTCCAAATCCCCCCCTCATGCCAGCCCCCCCTCCAACCATGCACAAGCAGTGCCAAGGAGGGGGAGGGCAGTGGTGGTGCCCCCCCCTCCAATGAATAGCTCTGCCTGGAGCCCGGCTGCAGCGAAGGAAGAGCCTGAAACTCATACAAAGCAGGTCCGGGCGCCCAAGCACAAAGGGGCCTCTGTTCTCACACCCCCCCTCCCCGTGCCCAGCAAGAGAGGTCCTGCTGGGTGGCCACTGCCCATGGCTGGGAGGGGAGAATGGTGGGACCCCCAGGGGGAAGCAGGGGCTCCCTTCAAAGGGGAGTGGGGTGCAGTGATTAGAGCAGGTGGGGGCCTGGGTGCCGCCCCAGGAAGGGCACCCTGCAGCAGATGAGGTCCTGCCCAGCAAGGCACCACACTTGGGGCAGCACAGGGGGGTCCCATGCAGGTGGGTCCCCTTGGGGAGGCAGCCCCACCATTCAGCCATCACTCACTGTAGGGGATGGAGGGGAGACAGAGAAGGGCAAGAAAGGGCGCTTTGTGCAGGCTGCCACACAATGCGAACTCTCACTGCGGACAACAACAACAACAGGGATGAGCACCCATCACCGGGTGGACCCGTCCCAGCACGGTCCTGTGCTCACATTAATGTTCTTCCTGGATGCTGCTCAGCTCTGGCAGGTTGTGCTGAGGGCAGATGTCATTTTTGGGTGCTGCAGGTACTCCAAGCCCTCCCTTACCCACCTGGGGGCCAGGTGATAGATGCATGGGATGAGGGTGCTCACGGCCCCACAGCACCCATAACACTACAGGAGCTGCATGGGGTGCCGCAACCCTAGGAGCATGCCAGTGCCAGTCTCCCCACCATGGACACCCCAATGTGTGCCCCCCATGACGGCCAACGCCGGCAGCGTGCGGGCCACAAATGGGAGCCGTCACCTCGGATCTGCTCATGCCGGCGGGGCGCAGGCAGCAGGCGCGGTGCACCTAACCGTATCATTTGATTAGGGCCGGCACAGCCAGGACGTGATGCCCGGCGACTCCGGCACAGCGCTGCCAAACAAAGCCATCTGCTGCGAGCAGGGCCCGCACGCGCCAGGGGCCATGGGGGGCTGCTGGGGCTCACGGATGGGGGAGAAGGGCAATGGGGGGATCGGTGAGCACTTTGGGCTAGGCTTATAGGGGTGATGTTGGCTGAGCCAAGGCATCAGGGTGAGAATGGCAGACCCCATGGCAAAGACTCCATCAGAGAAGAGCTTACAGCAACCCCCAGTGCTAGGGGGGACCCCCCCTCCAGGGAAGACTCTTATTATGGGGTGCCAAGGGGTTGCCAGGGTAGGGGGATAGAACACTGGCACTGTCCCCATGCCTGGGCACACTGCCCGCTTGAGCAGGCTGATCCGATCGGGAAGCCGCTGATTAAGCTGCTCGCACTAATGAGGCTCCTAATGAGCAGCACAGCCAGCAGGAGGGGGGCAACACTCCAGCCTCCCTGGCACAGGGTCTTGGGGGGACAACACAACTGCATGGCCCTGGCTCAGCTCAGAGCTCTGGAGGCCAAAGGAGACCACATTCCTGTCCCAAAGCTGAAAGGCCACCCCTCTGCTCAGGTAATGCTGGCATGGCTTCACCCCCATGCCCAATGGGGCACCCCAGCTTTGAGCCGCCTGGCACCAGTGCAGTGAGAATGCCAAGCCTCTGTTCTTTCCCTCCCCACTTTTCCATTCCTGCAGCACAGGGCTTAGGCGTGCTTGTCCCCAATAAGGGGCAGCCACATGTGTGCCCATGCGTGCACAAGCACACACACGTGCGCAAATGCTTGCGTGTTTCACCCATCAGCTTGCTCCCACTCCCCCCCTCTCCCCAAATCTGGGAAGGTCGCCTTGCCCTTTACACTCATTAACCACCCTTCCAACCCCACATGGTAAAAGAGGGGGGACACAGAGAACCCAGGCATCTGGGAAGATAAGACACCCCTCTTCCCATTATAGGGATGGGACAGAGATGGGCTGCAAAGGGGGAATTGCTCCACAGCAAGAATGCAGACTCGAGGTTGGAATGATGCTCCCAGACCCCAAATTTTCCATATATGTGCTACAAAAGATACCTGGCTTGGGTGAAAACACTGGGGCAGGGAGGGAAGAAGCACTCCTCAAACACCCCAAATATCCCCCAAGGGGGCAGAGGGGCAGCAGAGGCACACGAGGGGTGCCCAGGCATCCCCTTCCTCCCCTATCCCCAGGGACCAGCCCCCTCACAAACCATGGCCAAGGCCTCCCCAGACCAGCAAAGTGGGTATCATCCATCACACTGTCTGGCACCGGAGCCTTTCTCATGCTAAGTAGCATCTCCTCACACAATGACAGCTTGGCTGGGGTGCCCGGATGCCCCCCACTTCCCAAAGGGGCCTTGATTTATGGCTGGGAAGCTCATGGCAGTGGTGGAATCCATGCTGGGGATGTCTCCATGGGAGGCATGTCCAGCATGGTCCCCCGCTTTTTTCCCCCACTCAAACTGCCCCCACAGAGGTACCTCAGCCCAACAGAAGCACTCCATGGGGCATCAGCCTTACCCAGCCCCCCTGAACAAGTGAGCGACCCTCAGCCTCCTAATAGGGTGCTGGGGCTGCTCCTACAACACCAATGCAGAGTTCATCAGCCCTGATGTCATCAGCCTGATGTCACTGCTCATTGCCATGGTGATGGTGAAAAAGTTGTGCCTGAGTGAAGCAGAGGCTACAGGAAGATATAAATAGATGCTAAATATGTCTTTTGGTAAAACAGCACCTCTTCCAGGACAGCAAAGTGGGGTGCAAGATGCCTGGGACATTGGAATCCCAGCCTGGGGCAGGGGTTCCCAGAGACAGAGGGATGGAGTGACTTGGATAGGGCTGTCCCATTTGACCTCACTGGCTGTCCATGGATCCTGGGTACTTGCGGGGGAGATACCCCTAGTCAGGTCCTGCACTCCTTGTCCCTGCCACATGGGTAATGAACTCACATTGACATCTTAGCTCTGCCAGCTCCACCGGCCCATCCTAGCCAACCCTGTGCTCTCCCAGTGGTGCCCGGCCCCCTGTTTCCCCTGCCCTGGTGCAACAGATGCATGACATGGGGGCCTGGACACCCAGAACAGCCCAGGCAGTGGGAGCATCAGTTGTGGATGCCAGGATGGGCAAAGGCAAGAGGGACACTCCCAGAGCCAGGGGGCTGCAGTGCTGAGGGACTTGTCCAGATCCCACCAAATCCCAGGAGCCTTCAGCAGTGCTACACAGCCCCGACCACCCCCTTGCAAGGGAGGCTGCCCAGCCCCATGGACAGCCCTGAGCATGCCCTGCCAGCCACCCACAGCAGCACAAGCCCAGCCCTGGGGGGCCATGGCAGGTCAGGGCAAGCTTTGACATTGCTCACTAATGCCCATGAAACCAGGGGATAAGGGAGAGGATGGAAGATGGAACTTCACTGCTCCTGCAGAACTGAGCAAGGGAAAGGGCTGCTGTGCCTCTCTTGTAATCAGTTGGTTCCAGAGTTAATGAACGCACAACTGTCAGACAATCTCTTCTTGCTCCCAGCGCAGCTGAGGCCACGGAGGGGCTTGGTGCCACACTGCGTCCTCCCTCCCCCAGACCACCCCACATCACTGGTTGTGGGGCTTAGAGGTGCCTCTCCAGCGTCCCACAGCACAAAGCTGCAGCTCAGCCCTGCAGATCCACCGCCCGGGAACCAGCACGAAGGGGCTTGGAGAGCCACGGCCATGCGGGAGCAGTGCTGGAAGAGCCACCATTCACCTTACTCTGCCCCATTAGACCCTGCTCTCACCTCCCCACTGACCTGCTGAGGGGGCCTGCGGGGGCCCAGCTGCCCGTGGCCGCTATCCGGGGGGCCAGGCTGCCCAGCTCCGTGAGTCCTCAGCTTCATTGGCACCTCGGGCTCCGGCGCAGCAGCCGCCCGCCTCCCCCCGCCCGCCGCTCCAGCACTTGGCACTGCTCCCTGCTCTCCTCCCGGCCAGGCTCAGCCCCTCGCTGCCCGTCCTATGCAGCACCAGCACCCGCCTGCCCCACACCGCAGGGACCCCGTGCCTCAGTTCTGCCCCCACCACGAGCCATGTCCCTGCAAGCCGGGTTCCCCCCCAGCAGGCGCGGGCAGGACAGGCAGCACAGCAGGCTGAGCCCCGTCCCGTTTAATGAGCCCTCATTAGTGGAATCCAGCTGCTTACAGCCCCGCACGCTCCAACAGGCACCGCTGCCCTCCCTGCGGGCACTGCTGCCCGGCTGGCTGGGGCCAGGACCTGTGTTTGGAGTGCAGCAGAGGACCGTGTCCCACTCAGAGGCCCCCTGTCCCCATGCCCAGACACCTCCAGCCCCACACGTGTTCCTGTCATTATGCCCATCAGCTATGCAGCCATCCGGCCTTGCATGCTCAAGGGCTGTGGGAACCAGGCATGGCCCCACTTGGGGACAGGGACACAGGGACAAGCCTGCTTGATGGCACATCCCCAGCCTGGTGCCACTCTACCTCACTCTGACATCACACCGCTGGCACCATCATGGGTTCTGTATGGCAACCCTTGCAAGGTCACTGCCCTGCGGGGGACCATCTGGCTGGAGAAGGGCTGTGCCATGACCCCCCTGCTCCCCAGGCACCCCGCAGCCTCCCTACTCGCCCTCTTGCCAGCGCAAGGTGGGAACATGGTGCGGTGCTGTGTCCCATGGGAGGGTGGGCACAGGGTGTGCCCCCAGCCAGGCTCGGGGTACCCCAGCTGCTCCTAGCCCTGTGTCCCGGCTGGGGAGCACAGCCAAGATACCATTGAGGCATGATGGTGCACTGAGGGCGGGGGGACAGCCCAGCGCTTTCGGGCAGCCATCTGGGGTCCGGGCAGCAGCGGCTGCGGGCACGCACGTGAACAGCACACGTGTGCATAGCGGGCTCTTAGCTCCCTGCACGCCAGCACCCAGCGCTTGTCCCTGTCCCCTCTTGCGCTGGCCACCCAGGAGTTTGGGACATGCATTATCCATCGGATAGCAGCACCCAACTGCGCCCTATCCATGGGATGCATGCAAGCCCAGAATCACCCCATGCTGTGCCAGGCCCAGTGATCCCAGCATAGCCCTGCCAGTCATATCCCATATGCAGCCAAGCACCTCTTGAGCTTTGGACACCCCACAAGGTGCCCACACGAGCATCCCTCCGTCCAAACCCTCCATGGGCTTGGCAGCATCACTTTGCCTAGGCCACCTGCACACAGCATGAGTGCATCATGGTGGGACCCACCACCCCATCCCAGAGATGCCAGGCCCTGTGTCAGCCCATGGAGCACAGTGCTGCTCCCCTGGCAGGCAAAGGGAACTGCCAGCCCCACAGGGACACATTGCTGGAAACAAAGGTCCCACAGTAGGACTCTCACCTTCCCTGGCACCCAGGCCCCTACCCTGGCTAAACTACAGAGGCGGGGGCAATGGGCGCATCAGGGATGGCCATGAGTCTTCCAGCCCTCATCATCCCATCCCCAAGCAGGGCTGCAGGTGTCTCAGGCAGGGACATGCCCCAGTGCCACCATCCCCATGCTGGGAGCTTCCTGCTGGGGCTGCCTTTCTCCGGCCCCATTCTCCCGGGGCAGACATGATTCTCCTGGGGCATTCAGGCAGAAAAATCCCCCGCCAGCCCCCCCATCACTGCCCCTTGGTATTCCGGGAAGGGCTCCCAGAGCCAAGAGCCATTTCCACAGCTCCACTGGCTACCATGCCCATGGCTGCTGGCTGGTGGCACTGCACTGTTGGGGGTGTCTGGGACAGGCACCCCAGGCCTTAACCCCAGCAGCGTGGTGGGAGCAGTGACCCAGTGCTTGCCAAGGAACAGCAGGAGGGCACTGCCTGCCCTCCTGCCTGCTGTTTTGGAGTGAGTAAACTTCGCAGAGGCATCCACAAAACACGGAGTCTGCCAAAGCAGGACGCAGGGACACAGCACCCTCAACACATCCAGACCAATTGGAGGGCTCAGGCCTCAACCCACAGGTGAGGAAACAGGCACAGCAGCACATCACCTTGCTGCTGCCTCCATCAACCCATTCTCTACCCAGGCAGGGCACAGTGGGCACCCTGAGCCCCATCACAAACCCAGGGGCTGCACATATATCCCTGGACATTGGTTGCACTGGCTGGGCTGGGAGCAGAGGTGGCAGGAGCTGCAACTGCAGGCAGGGATGAGAGGACAGGCAGGGACCGTGCTTTACCAGGTGACTGGCAGGGCCCTGGAGGCAGGCCAAGGAGATTAGCTCCATAACCCAGGTGGCTTGGCAGCCAGCACCATCCCGCCACAACTACTCCCAAGGCTCACGGTGCAGGGATGCTCCAGGAGTGGGGATGCTCTCACAGGGAACCCATCAGGTACTTCTGAGAAGTGAGTGCTCCCATGCCTGACTCCCTGCTGTGGGTGCCAGGCTCAGCCCTCACCCCAGTGCTATGCCAGCTGCTCCAGCCAGGGCAAGAGCGCACAGCAAGAACACAGAGCCATGGCAAGCACCCCATGCATTCAGGAGCACCGTGACACCTCCATTCAAACACGGATACATCCTTAGCATCTCCCTGTCCCCAGACAAGGGCTTCTCCTGGAGAAGGCAGGATGGGTGCTGGGCTCCCCACTGCAGGCACAGACAGTGGGGCCATGCTGGGACATGCAAGCAGAGGAGCTGCACACACACGAACAAGCTGGAAGTGCCTGCTGGAGCACGCTGCTCCCCTGGCTCTTGGCTTCCCAGGAAAGTCCTGGCTCCCAGCCCTCTGGCTGGAGCATGCAGCTATTTCAGGAAGCCCCCCGGGAAGGGGAGGGCGCAGCAATAATGTCAGCCCCGATGTTCAGCTCCCATCCGTTGGGAAAAAGGGAAGAGTCAAGCACAGCCTGGGTTCACCTGCCCGGCACAGTGCAGCAGCCTGGCATGGGAACCTGATCTCAGGGCTCCCAAACACCTCACTGCACAGCAGAGCTGCCACAAGCATGGGGCTATTGCAGCCCTTCAACAAGAACACACACCAGGAACATTCCGCATCCACCCAGGCACTGAAGACATCCCTGGTGTAGGCAAGTGCAGGGCAGTGCACAGCATCCCGCAACATACCACTTGTGAGGATGGAAGATCAGGCACTAGCACTACACCGGTGCCTGGAAAAACATAGCTCTGCCCAAACACCACAGAAGAATAGAAACAACTAGGTTGGAAAAGACCTTTAAGATCAAGTCCAACCATTATCCCATGACTTCCAAGACCACCACAAAACCATGTCACTATCCTACCAGCCCAATTCGGGAGAGCCTGCCGGGTGTATGCAGAGGGGAAGCAGCTCCACACCGTGCCCCTATGTGAACATCCAGCACGGAGGGGCACCCACACCCTTTAAGGGAGCAGGCAGAGGAGCCGCCCGGCCAGGGCTTTGCTCCTGGGGAGCTGGGGCAGGTGATAAGGCAAGGCAGAGAGCCTGGGACGGGTGATAGCATCTCCAGGAATGGCGAGACACCGCACCCGAGGAGCGCGCAGGCAGCATGCTCAGGGCAAGCAACAGCCAGTGTCTGCCCCACAGTCATTGTGCTGGGAAGCACCATGGGTGCACAACCATGGCCAGGGATTCCGAGGGAGCACCAAGCCTTAGAGGAGCCCTGGTGTCCTGCTCCCTGTGCTGAGTGCTCCAGGTACACAAGGCAGTGGCCCATGCCAGCCCGCTCCCCACACCCTGCACTTACCAGCAGCCCCTCGCTGCACTTATCGGCCATCCCTGGAGGCTGGAGCTGGGTCCCTCGCCTGCCCGCCCTCCGTCGCGCTGGCTGTGGCACCAACACCGGTGCGCTTCAATCCACCGACAGAGCAAGCTGGGCAGAGAGGAGAGACACCAAGAGAGACGTGACTGGTGGGGTGGGCACGTCCCTCCCCGGGCCTCCCCCTCCCTTCAGGAACCAGGGGGCTGTGCCAGGCGGGTCACTCCCCTGTGCCAGCCTGCAGGGCTAGTGGAAGACACAGAGCCCAGGGATGGATGGGCTGGCGGCAGGGTCTCTTCCTGCTGGCTCCCACCCCCTCCAGCACCTCCGAACCCCAGCACCCAGACAAGCGAGCAGCGGCTCCTAGGTGTTTCCCAAGAAGCAGTTAAAGATTTACCAGGTGTGGACAGACGACCTTGTGGGCTGCTGTCCTCCCAAAGGGTGGGCTTTGGGGGCTGCAGGCAGGAGCAGGGGACCCCTGAGCTCTCCCCCCAGCGAGAGCTCAATCCGAAGTGGCTGCAGCACACAGCAGCGCTGGCACTGGGCACTGAGCAGGGCTCAGCTGCCTCACAGGACACAGATGGGAAACGATTGCCTTCTGCCCCGGTGCATCGCATGCACGTGTGGTGGAGGGGGGCCGAGCTGCTGGGCTCTGCTGGGCACCAGGTGCTGCTGGACAGGGTGCAGGCAGTTGCCTGCACTGCCTGCCCCAGACTGGGGCTGCTGGGGGCCCCAGTGGAGCACTGGGGCCTGACCTCACCAGAGGAACAGTTGCTTTTGCAAAACACCAGTGTGATTGTCCATGTAGCAGATTCCCACCTTTGGCGCGCTTGCTGGTCAGGGGAGGACCCCAATCCCTGCCAATAGTCCCAAACTACCACCACCACCAGTGGCCAAGCACCTCAGCCCTGTCCCCAGGCTGTCATGGGTCTGGAGCGATCAGCAAAGGGGCACAAAGCCCTTAAGCGCTGGGGAAGGGAGCATGGGTGGTGGAGATAAAGGGCAGAAAACCAGGGGATGTAGGGCGAGCCCCCAGCCCTGGCCACAGCCCCTCCAGCTCAGGCAGGCTGCCTCTAGCAGATACCACATCCCATCACCAAAGCGCTCCCTGGGAGAGGAAATGTCATCAGTGCCACAAGTCCAGCTCCTTGCATGGCACAGAGACCTCTCAGAGGTGGGAAGCACAGGGTCAGTG
Source organism: Pezoporus wallicus (assembly GCF_028554395.1). Taxonomy (NCBI): domain Eukaryota; kingdom Metazoa; phylum Chordata; class Aves; order Psittaciformes; family Psittacidae; genus Pezoporus; species Pezoporus wallicus. The sequence continues at coordinate 910,951 of NW_026641917.1, read as the reverse complement.
GACGGACCTCTCCCCTTTCACACGCTTATTGCCAGCCAGCCAAAGCTGCCTGTCCTGCAGCCCTGAATTCAGCCTGGGACTCATCCTGCATCGGTGAGGGTACAGCACCCGAGGGGCTGCCTCACCACTCCCCCCCGGGGGTCTGCCAAGCACTGATAAGGCTGCCTGCCTTCATGCACACCGCTGGCTTTGGCTCCCAGCCTGGCAAGGAGGCAAGACCCCAGCCAGGTGCGAGGTGGCAACGGGATGGATACAGGGATGCCGGAGGCTGCGGCATCCCCATGGAGAGGCAGGCAGGGATTGGGATGCAATGCACTGGTGCTACGAGGCAGCTCTCCCGGAGCTGTGGGATGCCATGACAGCTCGGAGGGCAGGGCGGCTCGTACGTAGAGACGGGACCGGTGGTACCCTGAAGTCGGGACACCTAGACACCAACCGGGACTCCCGGACAGCGTGTCATACCTCGGCGGGGGAGGCAGCACCAGGGGAAGGCCACGAATGCTCGGCCGCAGGATGGAAATCCCGTCCCCGTCCCCTCCCACCCAGCGGGCGGCTCGGGGCCGCCGGTGCAGCTGCTGCCACCTGCGAGGCCATTTCCTTTGCCAGCATCCGCCGGGCCCGCTGCAGCCGGTACCCACGGGAGGCGGGCAGCGGGACGGCCTGCCGCCGCCCTGCCCTGCCCTTCCCCCCCCACCCCCCCACCCCGGGAGGCGGCTCCGGCGGCAGCCCCGCGGGCAGCGCCTGCCGCGACGCGCCCGCCGCCCGGCACCCCACCGCCGCCGCCGCCGCCCGGTGCAGCACGGCGGCGGGGGGGCCCGGTTACATCAGCCGCCACGTGGTGGCTGCTCCGCCGCCCCGCCCCGGCACATGCCCGTGGAAAATTACCGCCAGCCCCCCCGCCCCGACACCGGGCCGGGCCTCCCCGGTCCCCGCTGCCCCCCTGGTGCAGCGGCAGGCGGCCCCGCTCTGCGCGCCGCGCCCCTGCGCTCCCCCGGTACCGCGCCGCCGTGCCGGGAGAGCAACAGATGCGGAACCGCCCCGCATCCCGCTCCCGCCACCGTCCCGGCGGGTGGCCTCTGCCGGTGCCTTGCCCGGTGTTGCTACCGGTGTCGCCGGCTCCGCCGATGCGGAGCACCTCGCTGCCCCCGTCCTGTGCCGTTTAGTCCAGTCCCTCCCGTTCCCCTCACCGGTAGCCTCCCGCCCCGCAGATCCTCCCGCCCCGCAGATGCTCCCGCGGCTGCCGGCCTGGCCGAGCACCCGATGCCGGCGAAGGTGCGCACCCCTTACCGTGCCCATGCCTCCCCCCGGCCACCACCGCCGCGCCTGGCGGGCCCACGGGTGCGTCACTCCACCGCACCCGATCCAGTACCGGTGCCGTAGCAGGCCCAGAGCCGCCACCGCCGCCGGTGCTGCCGACTTAATGAAAGTTTGGAGGTCGATGGGGGCTGGCACCGCCTCTCGCCCCCGCCGCCGCGCTCCGCCCCCCGCGCCGCCGCGCTCCCCAGCGCCCAGCTCCGGTACCGGCACCCGCATCCGCATCGGGGTGTGGGCACCGCGGGGTGTGAGAGAGGGTATGGCACGCTTGGGCACACGGGGTACACATGGTGCGCACAGTGCACATGGTGCACAATACACTCGCATGGGCACACAGGTACCCACGGCACACACAGGTATATGGCACCCATGGGCACACAGGCACACTGTGCCCTTGGCACACTTGGGTATACACATGGCATTCTTGGCACACATGGGCACTCGCAGCACACATGCAGCCCACAGGCGCATGGACGCCCAGGGGTACATGCAGGCTTGCACAGGCACATGGTGCATATGAATATATATATAGGACATATGGTCACACACAGGCTCCTATAAGGCACACATGCAACTGCACATACATGTTTGCCCAAGCACACACAGAGGAACATGTGCACACAGCATGTACAGGCTCACTCTACCAGGGCACCCAGGCAGGGGGATGGCCACAGGCGCCGACCAGGACGCATACAGTTAATGTGACCATTGTACATGTATGTACACATGTGTATACATGCAAATCTGTACATGTCTATGCATGCAAATCTGTACATGTATAACTATATGTTTAGGTGTGTGTGTATGTGTGTGTACACATGTAAGTGTACATGTCTGTATCTATATGCTTACATATGGATGTGGCCATCTACATGTGTGTTCAAATCTCCATTCCTCTTTGTGTGTATATACATATATGGATACGTATACACACGTGAACATGAGTGTACCCAGGAGTGGATGCATGTACTGATACACACATACCCATAAACACACGAGTGCATGTGTGTGTCCCCACGTGCATGTGTGCACATGCGTGTGCACATGCGTGTGCTGCTGTCACGCCCCTGCGGCCCAGGCCAGATGTTTCCAGTAACACATGACGGGTGCGCCGGGGGCCGCCCCTCGCCTGGCCCCTCGCCGAGGCCTCCCCTCCCTCCCCCTCCTGCTGGGCTTCCCGCATGCCGGGGCGAGTGCCTGCACCCCGGCACCCTAAGCCCTGGATCCTGCCCAGCCCCAGAGCCTCGGGGCGGCTGTGGGTGCAGTGGGGGAACCTGGGTGCCCCACAGCCCAAGCACTTCAAGCGCGCCAACAGCACAGCCCTTCCCACATCCCATCGGGTGCCCTCTGGTCCTTTCTCTCTCCACAGCCCTGCACCCCATCCCATCCTGACCCCTCCGCTTGGGGAGCAGCCCTTACCTGTGTCTCCATGGATCCCCGTTGTCCCTGGGGGGTTGCTGCCTGGTTTAAGGAAATCCGCAGCAGCCGATGGGGTGAGGGAGGCGGAGGAGCGATGGGGTGAGTGACTCAGGGGTGTCTGGCCACCTACTGCAGGCCAAGCTGCCCAGGGTGCTGGGTGGCTGGATGGGAGACTGCGCCAGTGCACTCACGCGCTGACACTGCTTTTGTTTTGAAAGTAAAACCAGAGTCGGGGCTCCCACAGCGGGAAGGGGAAGGCAGCAGCGAAACCAGAGGGTGCTCAGGTCCTCCCACTCCCTCCCAGCACCCGCGCGTGGCTGCTTGGCACCACGAGCCGGGCTTGCTGGCTAGCACCCTCACTCTTGGCTGCACGTGGCCTCACACCCCTCCCTGCAGCCCAAATCTGGCACCAAGCACCTGAATGCAGCATCCCACACCCAGCATCCCAAATCCAGCATCCCACGCCCAGTACCCTGCGTCAGAGCCAGAACCCGGCTGCAACCCGCGCCCCTGCCCCAGGGTCTAGGCTTTGGAGAGGAGCTGCCAGCTGCAGAATTGCAGACTTGACCCCAAGGGATGGATTTCTGTGGGAGAAACTCATGCTCTCAAACCTCCTCTTCAGGGTCTCGCTCTCTTTCTGTGCATCTCATCTGTGTGCTTTCCCATGTCTCGACTTAAGGAAACAGGAGGAGAGGCCCTGCAGCTCCCAGAAGGTCAGCGAGGGGCTGCTCCTGCCCCTGTGCAGCCTCTGCGATGCTGCAGTGTCCTTGCAGCACTCTCCACCCGAGTATAAACGCCTCCTCCCCAGGATCCTGGGTGCTTTGTGCACCCATGGCTTTGGCCATGGGCCTGCAGTGCCAGTCAGGACTCCCCTGAGCCTCCTGGTGCCCAGAGCCACCACAGTGGCAGAGGCCAAACGTGTTCAGTGGGGTGGGAGGCTGCAGTGCCAAAGGGATGTGGGAAGCTCCAGCCTGTGCTCATGCCCCCTTCACCTATTTCTCCCTATCTGGCAGCAATCATCCCTCACTCCCCACTTTGGAACGTCATCTCTCCCTTCTCACCATTCCTCTTCTAGGCTGGCAGATGTGACAGCACCCCCAGGTCCCTGTAGGGTGGTGGGAGTGATGCCAGAGGACCCCTTCCCCGCTGCCATTCAAATCTGTGGGGCTGGTGGATTTCACTCCTGCTGTCAGGTGCAGTGACCTCATGGTGGCTGTGGCATCTCTGTGGGAGACATCTCTGTGGGCAGCACAGCCTCACCTCGCCCATCTTCATGGGTGCTGTTGCCTGGGAAACTGGGCAAATGCGGGCAGGGATCCAGAGGAGTGAAGGGTGGGGAGGAAATGCCAGCTCCAGCACCTGAGAGAGGCCAGGGCTGGCCGAAATGCCAGCCATCCCTGGAAATTTCCCATGCACCAGTCCTTTGGCACTGGGCCACGATGATCCCTGAGTGCTTGGAGTCCTAGCATGGTCCAGAACTTGTCCTTGAGTACGTGGGTGCACCAAGTGTAGTAGGATTTAATGCTGTCCTCCCCAGTCTTTGGCATGGTGGCATCACCAAAATCAACTTTTCTCTTAAACCAGCTTCTCAGCAGCACCTCTCAGCACCACAGGCTGCCTGGGCAGCAGCAGAGACTGGGGTCCGTGTGCTCTGAGGTGACCCTATTCCTGGTCCCCAGCTTCCCACCTGAGCACTGGAGCCTGGAGAGGGAGCGAGCTGGCAGGGGACACCCTCTGCCACCAGAAGTTAGAAGTGCGTTAGATGTCCCCGCACAGACAGGATGTGACACTCTGGGTACAGCACAGGAAGGATGCCACAAGAGGAGCAGGGGAAGCTCCAGAGAAGGGTCATCAGCCTGTGTTTTACCTTTTGAGTTTTCCTTTTTTTATCTCCCCACCATGTCTTCCCCATCCTGACCATCACGCAAGGAGAGTTACTGGTTTATGACAGCGTGTCTTTTCCTGCCCCATGGCTCCCCTGATGGTATCAGAGTTCTTGGAAAGCCCCCAGACTTGTCCCTGATTTGGCAGCAGTTTGAAACCACCTTATGAGAGCCACCTCACTTCCCATCAAAGACGTTCTCGTTGCCATAGGGCAGTGCCGTGCTCCTGCTCTGGCACTCCGCTGCATCCCAGGACCTCGGTCCCTGCCGTGCCAAGGGCTGACCCTCACCCAGCTCTGTGCGCAGCCACCTCCCCTGGGTCCTGCTGTGCCCTGCCTGGGGCTTTGCCAGCAGCTCACACCCTCCAGCTCCAGGTTTCGGCTGAATGCCACAGCCTGGGTGACCGCCAGGGCAGGCAAGTGGCGTCAGGGATGGGAGGAGATGCTGCAGGCATCATTGCTCCTGGCCACAGGGAGCTGTGTCCCCAGCAACCACAGCTCCTGGGGACTTTCCATTCGGGTGCCTGCTAGTGACCTCGGGAAAGTCCCTCGTGGAGGATCCGTCTGGCCTGGAGGAAGCCAGGGCACAGAACAAGGGCTCCATTGCCAGGAGCTCACACTTTGGCTGCAGGTCCCAAAGCTGTTGTTCCTTCCTCTACCCCAGTCCCACCTGACTGAGAGGCACAGAGCCGTCCGGATGGGTCCATTTTCATCACCTACATCAGCTCCACACTGAGATACTTCATCAATGGGATGCGGTTGTCCCCAGGCTGTGGGGAACAGCGGGGTGCTAGGGACTTCATGGGAAGCGTGTGCACCTCCCCTGATGCTGCGCAGGCAGCACCCAGGTCCCTGCCCCAGCGCAGGTTCCGTGCTGCAGAGATGATGACAGCTGGGGTGCCTTGGGCTGCCCAAAATAGTCTTCGCTGCTCCCCCCCTGCCTGGCCGCTGGGAGCTATCCCATGTCAGCGCCCCGCGGACCTGGAGCAGCTGGAGGCAGCTGCTGCAGCGCTCAGCCCACAGACCAGAGGCTGCTCCACTGAGCACCCCACGCTGGGACAAGTATCACCCCAAGGACTGTTTGCTCTGAGCACTGCTCTGCACGGGTGCACCCATGGATGCTCTGCCCAAGGAGGGTGTGTGGCTGCAGCCCTGAGGCTCTGCAAACCCACCTTTGCTCCCAAACAGGGGTAGCTGGTACTTAGTTGCTGGGCAGGACTCACAGTGCTGCTACCAGCTCCTGTTGCAAGTTGGCAGCCAGCCACAAGCCACAGGGTTCTCCCTCATCCCCATCCCCACCAAGCCATACAGAGGGACCAGGCTGACTTCTGTCTGCCACCGCGTCCCTCTTCCCAGCCTGGGCAGCTGGCTCTTGGGCCCTGGTAAAAGGATGTGGTGTTGCTGCCCTGCCTGGGGCCGGTGCTGCATCCCTGGGGAGCAATGGGCAGGAAGGCAGCCTGAAGTAAATCACGCCTTGCTGCTGCGGCCAGGCTGGGCAGCGTCCCTAGAGTGCAGGGTTGTGGCACTCCTACAGAGAGCATACAGGGGAGAGGGACAAGGGACAACAGCTGCACCAGCCTGGCAAAGCAGCAGCCGGCACTTGCCCCGCATATGATGTTTGCTGATGTAGGTCTCCGGGGACATCAAGCCATCAATGCTTCCTTGAGGGCAGCAATGAGGATGAGGTGTTGGCCACCCAGCTCACCCCACAGCCCTCTATCCTGCATGACACAGGGCTTTCGGTTCCCCTCGATGGTGTAACCATCCATGCAGAAGTGTCCCCTCACCCATCCTCCACCACCACATCATGCCTCTGACCTCTGCTAAAACTCCCTGTGGGGAATTCTGCCACGTGTCCCCTGGGCTGTTCGGGGGGGGGGGGGGGGGGGGGGGGAATGCACAGTGACAGCATGGGGCTGGGAAACAGCACGGCTCCCTGCAGCTCTGACTGCACCGCTACAGCCAGAGTGTTGCTGTGATCCTGGCCAGGAGGCACCAAAGAGTTAGTGACCCACATTACAGCAAGCTTGAGCAGGCCCGGACCTGTGCTGTGGGCATCCCTTGGCTGTGGGGTGAGCTCAGCCAGGGTAGAAACCAGGCTGTAATAGAGGAGTCTGCAGGGAGCTCACACCCGATGTCTTCATCTAAAAGATCAGCAAGAGGTTCTCATGTAAGCAATTTCATTTTTGGCAGTCAATATAATGAATAGAGCTGTTTTCTTCTGAGAAAAAAAACTCTGTAACAGCTCAAATGACTAAAATGGGATAACCCTTTTCACTGGCAAGGTCTGCAGGCTGGTGGCTTGGAGGTCTGTTCAGTGGTGTGCAGCTCAAGGTTCATGTATTTGAAAGGGTCTAAGGTTATCTCTAGTAGTGTCTCTATAGTGTGAGCTCTATTAAAGAGCATTTTAACTGGTACTTGAAGAGTCAGAGTGCCTTTCTCACTGGGATCATGACAAACCCGCACCTCCCGCACCTCCTGATGCAAAACAAACACCAGCTGTGTTTGGAGTGGGGGTCCCAGAGTGGGAAGGGGCAGGTGGAGAGACCTTATGGTTGAAGTCCACGGACTTCACGATGGGTAAAATTCCTGGGGCTGATAGAGATGGATGGGTGCTATGGCTGATACCTGCAGACACAGAGAGATGCGAAGGCTGGGAACCCCCTAAGAATCGGGGTTCTCCCAGCACAGGTCCAAGGGATGGAGGCAGGGGTACTGCATGGACACAGCTCAGGAAGGACTCAATTGTGACTGGGAGGGGGGCCACTCCTCTGCCATTTCACCCTTAACAGGGGAGGTTGAGGTTAGATATAAGGAAGAAATTCTTTACCGTGAGGGTGGTGAGGCACTGGAAAAGGTAGTTCCAGTGTAAATGCTCCACCCCTGGCAGCGTTCAAGACGAGGCTGGACAAGGTTTGGAGCAGCTTGGTCTAGTGGAAGGTGTCCCTGCCCGTGGCAGGGGGTTGGAACTGGATAATCTTAAGGTCCTTTCCAACCCAAACCATTCTGTGACCTGCAGCTTGCACCCTTCTGAGCAGGGGACCCCGGCGGGGGACCCGGTGGATGCTGAGGACCCACACTCTCATCTCATGGGCAGAGGGGGCCGGAGGGGAGCTGCCGGCCTGAGCCGGGGGTAGGAGGAGAAGGAAGAGGAAAAGGAGGATGTGGGCCGGGTGCCAGAGTATCCCCCGCAGCCGGGAGGGCTGGGAAGGGGCCGGGCTCCCTCTGCGGACCGCTGCCGCTCACTGCAGCCGCGGGCAAAGCAGCCGCGCCGGCTCCTGCGGCACCCTGTGGGGTCCGGTTCCCCGCGGGCAGTGAGGACAGCCCGGCCTGGGTCCCCTGCGCTGCTGCTGCTGGCAGGGACAAGGTCTGCCTCCTCTTGGGGTGCCCCCCACTCGGTGTGTGCCGGTGGTCACCTGCAGCCCGGCACACACTGTCACCAGAACAGCTCTGGTGTCCCTGGGGAGAGCTTGCAGGAACCCCTTCGGAGTCGCTGACAGCAGATAAAATGCAAGTATCTCTGCCCTGTGCTGCTTGAGGGTGTCCCCGACCTGGAAACAGGCTCTGAAATGCCTGGAGGACAGGCAGCTTGTGGGCATGGGCAGGCTCTACCATGCAGAGCTGCCAGCCCTGCCATGAGGCTTTGCAGCTCCTAATGTGACTTGTCAGCAGCAAGGGAAGAATGGGAACAGAGGGGACAGCTGCAAAAGGCTGGGAGGGATGGCCCAGGACAAGGGACCACCTGGGTGCATGGCCCCCATGGGGTGGGATGCTGGGGTGATGGGCATGCAAATCCTGTTCAGGCTGGCCAGGCCTGAGCTCCATGCTGCTCAGATATGTGTCATTTAGGACTTTTTAGGCAGGGATTTTAGGGCAAGCTGGAGGTGAAAGGCCCGGTGTCAGAGTCAGATGAAGCACAGCACATTTATGGGAGGACATAGGGCTGTCTTAGCTGTCAAGAGCAATCACAGACTGGTGGGCTTCACATGTGCCCTGAAATAATAGGGGAAACCATGTTGGGGTCTAATTAATAGAGGCCGAACAGGTAGGGATCCTAACACACACTGCCTTTGCCTCGGGTAAACTTGACCTTGCCTGTCCAAACGTATCGGGTCTCTCTCCAAGACAAGTAATTCACTTGATAAAGACACCGAGCAGACCAGCAGTGTGGTAGGATGAGCACAGTGGCACGTCCACACAGCACAGGGCTGCAAGTGCTGAGGGATGCTCAGGCGAGTGCCTGTGCACCTTACAGAGGATTCACATGGGACACCCAGGCCTCTGGGTGCCTGGGGCTGCTCTGCAGTTCACCACGGGGGCAGGGGCAATGCCAAACGTCTGCTGATGAAACTGCAGATCCAGCTCTGCAGATGATGCTGTAGCGATGATACAGCACACATGGAGCATCCGGGAAGTGTGGGGATAAAATGCCACATTTCACCCAAAGCTGAGTGGAGGGGAAGGAGCGGGCCGCGGGCCTGGCTGCCAGGGGAGAGCGCTGCCTTGGGGCTGAGGAGCACAAATGCCGGAGCTCCCGGAGCTCCTGGGCTGCGGGCGCCGCGCTGCCGGCAGAGGGAGGCAGACACTGCGGCGGAGAGTGCGGACTGGCCGGGACAGCACGGCAGGGAACAGAGGGACAGCGGGAGAGGGGGACAGGTGAACGGGGGAAGAGTGGGACAGTGAGGCAGGGGGACAGGGAGACAGAGGGACAGGAGGGTAGACGGGACAGAGGGACAGCGAGACAGAGGGACAGCAGGACAAGGGGACAGCAGGACAGGGGGACGGTGCAGCAGTGGGTCAGAGGGACAGGAGGACAGGACAGTGGGACAGAGGCCAAAGCCTGTGGAGCTGGTATGGCTCAGCATGCCCCACAGCCCCGGGACTGCTCCAAGCCCAGCCGCAACTGAGCTCTGAGCTGTAATTTTGGGATGTAGCCCTAAAGTGGTTTCTGATCCCACAAGCAGCCCTGCATAGCACTGAGTACTGGGATGGGAAGGTGTCAGCTTGGCCGGGGGTGGTTTTGGGTCAGGGGAGATGTGGAGCTGCCCTGGTGACACCAGTGTCCTCACTGCATGCACATGAAGCCTGTGCTGTCATCCCCAGCAACCCTGTTCTTCTGGGTGGCAAGCTCATCCTGCCCCCATGAGAAGTTCCACCTTCCCCTGTGGGACCCCACAGTGGGTGCTGGTCCTGGGGGTGCCTGCGCTGGTGCACACTGGTGCCGCTGTCATACGTACTGCTTGCTCTGACACAGGCTGTGCAGGGAGCTCCCTCATGGCCGCCAGCACTGGATGGTGCCTGGGTGTGTCCCAGCTAAATTTAAAGGACTTTGCGGTATAAATATCCTCGGTCATAAATACACAGAGGCTAGATGTTTATCGGGGCCTTCCTGGCAGCCCTGACCCAGCACTCTGGGCAGCCCACACAGCCTCTGCAGTCCTCACCATACTGTCCCTGTCAGCAGCATCGCCAGGTCCTGTGCTGCCCTATGGGGACATGGGCACAGGGACCTGCCCCGTGCCACGGCCCTGGTCCGGTCCCACAGGGCCCTCAGGGGAGAGATGCAGCCTCTGCTGTTACTCCTCTGGAGATGTTGACTCTGTCTGTTTGCTGGCAGGAGCAGGATGGCCTCAGGCCCTGTGCTGTTGTCTGCCACCAGCCCTGTTTGCCGGGCACCCTGGGAACAGGTTTGTGTGGGGACAAAGGGGATTGGGGCTGGCATCCTGGTACCTGCTGTAGTGATGCTGGGCACAACCTTCCTAGTGCTGGAGATCACCCTAGGGACCTGCGCCGCTGGTGTTGTGACTGAGGCACCACAAAGCTGGTGCATGGTGTGTCCCTGGGCTGTGCTGGCGCTGCTCCTTGCGGACGGGCCACCAAGGGGCCACCGTGAGCCAAGCCCAGAGCCACAAGGAGGGTCGGGGCCAGGACCACAATAGAGGGAGGAGCCAGACTACAATGTGGGGTGGAGCTGTGCTGCTGGGGCAGAGCCAGGGCTGCCTGAATGGGAACCAGGCAGAGGCAGGAGCAGCCCCACGGCGTTGGCAAGAGGTCCCATGGGCACAGCACCCATGGGCTGCCCCAGACCAGTCTCTACCTGTCCACAAGTGTCCCAGCACTGCTGCTGTGGAGCCACCCCATGCTGGCACCAGCCTGTGCACACCCGGGTGCATTTGCATCCTCACAGCCCCACCAGTGGGGAGTCCTGGGGTCTGCAGGTTTCTCCTGTGAATAAAGGCTTTCCTATGTACAACCTCTCTGCAGCCAATGGGATGGCATCAAGGGCAGAGCAGCAGCTCCGTGCCTCCACCTGCCCCCATCTCCCTGCTCTGCGCCAGGCTTTTGGTCAATTCCTGCCCCGTCCTTCCTGGACTGTCTATTTCCAGCCCCTGTCCTGCATCCTGCACCTCTCAGGGTGTCCCATTGCTCACTTCCACCTGGTCCTAACCAGCCAGCCCAATCCATGCTGCACATCTTTCCATGACATGGCCCATTGTGAGGCCTCTGAAACCCTCCTGCCACACACGGGGGCTTGAGCATCCTTCTGTGAGAGCCAGCAGCTCCTCTGCAACCCGTGGCTGTGCCAAAAGCATGGGCTGAGCTGGAGGGGGATGCTCTGAAGTGGATGCCGCCTTGAGCAAAGTCTCATTGTGGGGTGGCCACGGGCCTGTGGGCACGCAGGGCTGACAGCACCTTGCAGACGTGTGAGAGGAAACCTCTGGCACATCAGCACCTGGTAAAAGGTCACCAGAATCTGCTCGGAGCCGATTCCCATCACTGTCAAACTGTTCCTGGCTGGCTCAGATCCGTCCTCCTCACCATCTGCAGCCTGGGGTTAATGAGTACCTCCTGGGTACACAACTGGAGGGTCATTAAACAGCAGTTGAACAAGCCGGGGCTGCCAGCAGCACTCAAACAAAGGGGGCTGATTCACTGTTTGCCCTGCAACAATATTTACCATGGCCAGGAGTGAGGGAATGTTTGAGCGGGGCAGGACGTCGCGGCGACGCGGAGACCAGCAGGGGACGGTGGCGGTGCCAGAGAGAGGACCGCATGCTGCTGCAGTCCTGCCCACTGCGTGTGGCATGGGCACATGTGCCCTGGGCTCTGCAGGGTGTCCCCCGATGTGTCTGTCCACTCTGGAGAGCTGAGGCAGCTCAGTGCCAGGCTCAGTGTGCAGCCTCCCTCATCCTGGCAGCCTGCTCCAGCATCCCTGCTGGTCCATTGTCCTCATCACCTCAGCTTGTTCCCCAGAGAGGCAGGGAGCTGGGGAAAGGTGGGGAAAGCCCTCCCCCAGGAAATATCTGCCTCTAGACCATGGTGTGAGGCTGTTTGTGGCTCAGGGATGCTGTGTGTGATCCGTGTCCCCACTGATCCTCACTTGTCTCCTTTGCTGTCCCCAGAAAGCCATTGGAGGAGGGTTGCATCCCGATTAGCTTACTACCTAATTAGCCCCGACTGAAGATATGTCACATGCGTAGTCAATATGCTCTTGTTTTACATACATGCACACAAACACACATGTGTCAATGCACACACTCAGTGGCCCCAAGGCCAGGACACCCACAGGAGAACATGCTGCATCCCCTGGGAGATGCTAAGACAAGAGAGATGTTCAGCAAAAACGCTGTTTCATGCCAGGGCCTGCCATGCAGCCGGCTTCCCTAACGCAGCAGTGATGGGCTGGGGCATGCAGGCTATACCCTCCCCATGAGCCCTCCAGCCGCTCTGGCTCACAGCCCTCTTGGCACGGCTTGGCACAGCCTTTTCCCACAGCTGTGCCGGCACTGCACCTTGCTGGGGCATCTCTCTGCACCCTGCAGGATCACCCTCCTATCTATACATGGGGATGGGAGCTGCTGGGCTATTGGTGGTCATCAGGATCAGGAAGCTCCCTCCAGCTCACCCCAGCATGTGCCCCCAGCATAGGGACCATGTTGGCCTTGATGCAGCTGCAGTGTGGGTGAGCAGCTGGCAGTGACCCCAGCTTCCTCCACAGCATCCCACTGGTGTGTCTGGACTCACACCCATGGGGCAGGGAAGTCCTGGACAGGTATGGTGGCACTGTGGGTGCTCTGGCCTGGTGAGGGGTGCTGCCTGCCCTGTTCATGGTGCAGCAGCCCACCTGCACACTCCTCCCTGCCCTTGCAGCCTCCTGGGCTGAGGGTGGAGGGGAGCAGATTCCTTTCCAGGTGGAAGATTTATTTCCTCAGGAGCAGTGAATTATTCCCAGCCCATCGCACATGATCCATCTGCCTCTTCATCCACCTGATTGCCAGGCAGCACGGAGCCTGCCTGGTGTGCTGGGTGCACGAGGGTCCTGCTACTGGGTCCAGCCTTGGCTCCCTGTGTCCTTGCAGCCTCACAGAGTGCAGGTAATTCCCACAGGGTTGAAATGTGTTCAAGCACTAGCCATGTAAGCTTGGCTAAAGTGGGGACCCACACCTCCATCTCAAAGGCCTGCGAGTACCCTCAGCATCCACAGCAGTGTGGGAGCTGGTCCCACTTCTCTCCCTGCTCTGCCCTGGTCACTCCCAGGAGCAGCATCCAGCTCAGCCCATGCTCAACCCTGTCCCTGGGCCCCAGCAGCCATAGGTTCCACTATGTGTCACCAGTGGTGTTAGCTGTTGTGTGTCCCCATGCTGGCCCCTGCATAGGGGAGCAGTGTGAGGGGCAACCAGCCCCATGTGTCTTTGTACACTGCGCAGGTATCCATCCCATCCTGAGTGCATCCTGGGCACTAGAAACATGGTGTCCCAAAGCAGGACCTCATGGCTGGATGGGTTTCCCAGCTGGAACCAGAAACCCCAGGCCTGGATGACAATGCTAGGATTTCCCCCACAGCCGACATAATGGGGCTGGGCAGCCGAGCTTGAGACAGGATTCCTGGGTCCCAAGACAGGACTCCTGCGCCTGAGATAAGACTCCTGTGTTCCCAGCCAGGATCCCCTAGCCGAGACATTCCCTTAGTGTGACACTGCAGGCGGGTGGGAATGGCCGGGACTTGCTGAGTTTGGCCCTTTGGTACCCACTCTTTGCCTGGGGCATCCTCATCCACCTGTCTCAGTCGGGGGCAGGAGGAGAGGGGACAAAAGCCTGTCATTACCTGGCCCAGAGAAGCCTCCCTGTGCCCAGAGCCAGCCCCCTGCCCCGCTAATCACAGTCCTTTCATTAGCCAGCCCCTCATTCAGCCCTGATGAAGGGGAACAGCAGGGGATCCCATTAGAGCTGAAATAACAGGCTGGGGCAGGGATCCTGCCCTACCTCTCCTACCCCCAGGCAAGCATGGATCACAGAATGAGGGGTCTAGTGGGACAATGTGCAGGGCAATAGGGACAAGGTGGGCTTGTTGAGGTCCTTGTGTCCAACAGCCTTACCTTAGACACTGCTTTGATTAGCCACTGCTGGAGCCAGGGAAGGGGTTTTAGATGCTGCCCACGTGTTGCTGCAGGGGATGAGCCCACGCTCTGCTCACCCCTATGTGTGTGTGCCAGGCATGAACAGATCCATGCACATGTGCGTGCAGGTGTGCCAGGCTCTGCCACCCTCTCACACCCAGCAGTAAGTTCCTCCAGTGATGCAAACTGCTGCTATCCAATCTGCCCTACACCATGGCAGGCCCTGGCCCTGCCATCCAACCACCACTGGCTGTGGTGGGCAAAGCTGCATCCCAAATACCCACCTGGGGTGCAGCCTGGCCCCATCCCTGCACTCCTACCCTGCTGCCCTGCAGGGACCATGGGGACCTTTGGGTCTCCCTAACATGACTGTCCCCAACCCATTCCCTGGAATAACTGTGGGGCTGGATGGGACCACATAAGCTGGGTACACCCTGGCTCTGCTGGAGAATCTGGAGTTGTCAGTGGTCCAAAGTTTGGGTCCCCATGTCTGGTGCATCCTCACATTCTGGGTGCCAGCAAAGAGTGGGTACAGGGGGGCAGGCTGCAGGAGCCAGGGCAGAGAAGGGTTATGGTTGCAGCAGGACAATGTTCCCAGTACTTTTCCAGTAGGAGCTAGAGGGCTCATTAACAAGATGTCTTGGCATGGATGGGAGGGACATCATTAGGGATGGAGAGCCAAGCTCAAGGGCCCAGCCTCTGGGCACCACAGGGCTATATCCCTTCTCTGCCAGCCAGGATCTGGCCTCACTTGCTCAGGAAGGAGACCCTGACTCAGCAGTCAATGATGGAGCAGTCACAGCCCCACTCCTCCCTCCCATGGGCTGCTCCAAACCTTTCCCTTCACTTAATTCCTGGGGGTGCATACCTCCCCTACCCCAGCCAAGAGCCCATGTCCCACCTGGTGTGGCCAGGAAGGCCTTGCATGGCCTGGAGGGGATTGTCCCTAGGACAGTCCCCTGGCTGCTGGGGATGCTGAAATGGGTCTGGCATCACCACAGTACCTGAGCCCCATCTCCATCTCTCCCTGAAGGATGCTCTGGCAGTGCCCAGGGCTGGGCAGGGTTGCTGGCTCCATGCTTTCTCCCTTTGGGCTTAACCCAGCACATCTCTTCCACTACACTCCCTGCCTCAGTTTCCCCCTCTACCAGGGCATGAACGGTGGGGCACGGCCTGAGTTGCCCTGGGCAGGCTGCAGTGACAGGGAGGCAGGGCAGGGCTCAGCACAGCGAGCAGCTCCCCTGTGCCCGCCTGTGGCTGTAGATACACCCTCTGCCCAAAACCATGTCCTCACTCCTGGTGCAGAGCTGTGGACAAAGAGGTTTTCCATGGGCAGTGTGAATTTGGCCAAAGATCTGGACTCTCCTTAAGGCCAAGCATCCCTGTGTGGCTGGTACCATCATGCACAGTGGCAGGGATAGCCTGGCTCACTGGGGCCATCCCAGCCTGGCTCTGCCTGTCCAGCTCCCAGCCCTGGGGCAGCCCCCGTGCAGTGGGCACCTCATCCCCAGCTCCAGCACTGGGAGATGCCCGTCCTCAACAACACCGATCCCGGGACATCCTCCAGCCACAGTGGCAAATACACAGTGCCGCACTGCCCGCCCAGGCCTGACTTGTCCATCCAGTCCAGCCACCCCAACCACCCGGCACAGAGGTGGCAGGTTTTTCCCTGGTATGACTCAGTGCCTGCCTGCAGCACTCGCAGCCCCAGTGCCTCACTGCCCGCCCAGCATCACTCAGCAGGGCGGCCACAGCACAGTACAGAGCCATCCAGCGCTGGGGTGGGATGCTGGAGCCCGGGCATGGAGCCAGGGAGGCAGTACAAGGGCCAGGGTGATGCGTTGCCCCAGCTTGGTGCTCCAGGAACTTGCCCATCCGGATGGGGAAGAGGCAGGTGCCAAGCAGCCATCCGGGAAATCGCGGCAAGACCCAACATGACTGGCCTGACAGGCTGGGAAACAGCCGGAAAGAGACAGCCTGGCCCCTGTGTCGTGACTTTGGAGCCACTGCTCCTGGGAGAGGCACCAGGAAGGGCTTGGGGCTGGTCCCCAGCTACCTGCTCACACAAGAGCTCACCAACCCACTGGTGGTGCTCACTGAAACACTGCTGCGCACCGGAAGCTGCTGCTAGGGACACTTGCATGTGTGTGCAGGTGGATGGACACATGCCATGACATCGCATGCACCTTGCAGTGCACACTGCTGTGTAACACACACCACCTATGTGCACACCCCCTGCACCCTACTCTACTGCATCCTCCTAGGTGCTATGCACATGCCTGCACACATGCCCCACTTGCATACGCAGCCTACACACACGCACCTCCTCCAAACTCACTGTGTGTATATCAGTGTCCTCCATACCAAATATGCACCCCACAAATGCCCCCATCTGAAAGCATGTGCAACACTCACACCAATGTATGTCCTATATACATTTCTATGTCACATACACACCATGCGCACCCACCAGATCCATGGGTACTCTACCCAGACCCCACACCATGTACCCCCCTGCCATACGTACCTCATGCATGCAACCCCACCATGTGCCCACTCACCTCTTTACCTCTCACCTCCCCTGCCCCATGGCTCAGTTTGGGTTCACATGTGTCATAGGGACAGACATATGGCACACCCCCACGGGCACCGCCAGACCACACACACCCCTACCACACGTCCCCACACTCCTTTCCATCCCATATGCAGACTGATCCCCCATCCAGTTGTCCCAGCACAGGGCTGGGGAGGTGCTATGATGTCCTGTTCGCCTGGACCCGTCCTCCACCCACGTGGCTTCCACACACATGGCCATGTTGTCCCTGGCTCAGCCACCACTGGTACCGGTGCTGGTACATGCTGCACATGCTGATATTGGTGTGAAGCCCATGGCCCCACAGGAGGGCATCCAGGCTGGGGGTCACTGCCATGGTATTCTGGGGGTCACACCTTGCTCCAGCTCTGGGCCAGGTCTCAACAATCCTTGGCACAGGTTTGCCAGGCCCCACAGTAGATCTGGGGAGTGCCACGCTGGGACTGGTGGCACAGTGGCAGGAGAAGCACATGTGCTCCCTGCTGACAGTGAGCCGTCCTGAGGGGCTGCTGGGGAGAATGTAGGGGGGACCCCCATGCACCCCTTCCTCCGCACCCCATCCCCACAACCTCTCTGGTGCCCACTACTACCAGACAAGTGCTTCCCATGTGCCTGACGCCTCTGTCATGGCTACTTTTGCAGATGCCAGGCCAGCCCTAGTGCTGGGGAATGCCACTCCTGGTGTGGTTGGATGGGGATGTGGGGCAGTGCCTGTGGCCCTGAGCAGGGGCCAGGGCTGGGCAGACTGGCTGCCAGCAGGGTGAGGTTGCTGGCAGCACCACTGTGCTCTTCGAAAGAGTCAGGCACCCCAGTGAGCCTGGCAGGAGGCAGCAGGAGGTTAGGGAGGCAGTGCCCGGAGCTGGGAAGCACTGGTGGAGGATGCAAACCCTTTCCATGGGCTCCCTGGGGCAAAGGGTACAAGGGTGGGTGCCCTTCAAGCTCCCCACAGGATGCACTGAAGCATCCCCAGGGCATGGCAGAACCATTTGCCCTGCTGGGGTCTAGGGTGGGAAACCCAGCTCTGGGGCTTGGTAGGGCAGCCTGGAGCATCCTCACAGGGACAGTACCCATGGTGTTGCACGGAGCCATGCGCGGGCACCGGAGCCAGCACAAGCTGGCGGCAGGGCCAGGCGCGGGCAAGGGTTTTGGCAGCAGAGGTGCCGGTGACTCAGAGCTGGCAGGAATGTGGGAAATGCAGCCGGGCTGCGGTGCCACGTGAGGCGCAGGCAGGGCCAGGCCTGCCAGCACGGCCAGGCTCCACGCAGCCACGCTTGGCTGGGGCAGTGAGGGCACCCTGCTGACGAGGCACCGCAGGTAGGCCCTAATTAAGTGTGTGGGTCGTGGGGACGGGTTCAGCTCGCCTTCTTCCGCAGCATTGAGCAACCACGGTGCGGCTGCCCACCCGCTTGCCCGCAGCTTTTGGGTGCTCAGGGTCCATGTACCCAGGTCCTGCCCGCTGCAGCCCTGCACTGGGTGATGGTGGTCGACGGCAGCTCCATGGGTGGGTGATAGCGGCTGGGCAGGGTGAACCAAAGCTTGCAAGATGGCCAGGAGTGGGAACTGGGGACTCCAGCTCTAGGCTTGTGTCCCCCATTGTGATGTGCTACTGCCCCCTTGCCCATGGATGCTGCCCCGTGCCCTGTGGGACCCCAGCCCAGCCCTCCCCTGGAGCGTTTGCTGCCAAACAGACCTTATGCTGCTGGAAGAAGTTGCCCAGACATCTCCTAGCCCTCCCAGGGTGTCATTTGGATGTGGCATGAGCTGCTTCTCTGCTGCTAAATGCCTCCAACCGCCCCCGGACAGGCAGAGGATGGCTCTGGAAAGCAGCTATTTCTGGTAAGACCCAGAGCACAGGTATTTGGAGGTGATGTTACCTTCAACCAGGGATGGGGAAGACCCCACAAGAGCAGGCAGTGGCAGCAGCTCTTGGGTACCTGCACTCTTCACCTAGGACAGAATTTGTGAGTCCTTCTGGGAAGGGTCAGTGTGTGTCCAAAGAGAAGTGGCCAAGGAATTTGATGCCACAGGGAGAGGGAAAGGCTGTAGAGAGGTGGATCTCAAGTGGTGGCTTTCCTGGAGCATCCCAGGAGTGCAGGCAGGACTCAGGCTGACAGCAGAGGTAAGAATGAGCCTGGCTGCAATCCAGTTAACCACAGTGCTCAGTCACCAGGTCAAAAGCCAGATGAATGAGGCCATTGACTGAGCAACAGGGGCCAAATCCAGGCTGCAAAGTGCAAGGGGGTTGTTGGCATCTTCTCTTCCACACGAGAGTGTGCTGATGGTCCCCTCCTGGAGCAGGGACAGGTCCTTGGGGCACAGATGGGATGAAGTGTGCAGAGATTTGATGTGAAGGATAGGGGCGCTTGCCTGCTTTTCCCTATCCTACTAAGGGCAGGTTGGAAAGGCGAAGTCCCAGTGGAAAAGTGGTTCAGGAACCAGAGAGCACTCCCATGCGGTAGTCTTACAGCAAGGGAGGTGTTTACAGGCAGGTCTGGGTGCCTGGAAAAGTGGATGTGAGCCAAGAAGTGATGCTGTAGCTGGGGTAGGACATCTGGGGGCAGAGGGCACCCTTCGGGCCACGGGCAGTGAAAGGCAGAAGGGCATGAAGCTGCGGGGTCAAAGTGAGTCAGGAGCGAGTCACGGCCAAACAAAAAGTGAGATGCTCGGATAAGAACCGCAGCTGACTCAGTTTCCACCTCTTCCAGAGGGTGACCACAGGGAATGGCCGGGGACCAGCTGGAACCCCCCTTTTCTTGGAGCCAGCACTGGAAGGAAGCGGCAATTGCACACCCTTTGGGACCTGAGAGCCCAGACATGTTAGCGGGAGCTGCACCAACTGCTGCCAAGGGCCCCCATCCAGTGCTGGTGTCTTGAGGCATGGAGGGTCCCAGGGGATCCCAGGAGCCAGCCTGGGAACCTGAGCTCAGAGCTCATACCTTCCTGAAGAGCTGAAGAAGAAGCTGTTTGAATTAAATAGGAGAGATTTCCCCCTTATTAGCGGGCTATTAATCACATTCAGTTTTTTTTTAAATGGAGCTGTTGCACAACAGGTTGAGTAACAGCCTAATAACAGGCTGTAAATCTCAGTTTGCTCTCCGGGAGATTACAGATGTTAATAACAGATAATGAGCCACAACTCAGGAGCTGCTCCTCTCCCCCGCCCCTTTGATCCCTCTGCTCTGCCCCTCGCTGTACTCAGCCTCCAGGATGGAGCAGGGCTGCAGGAGACCCCCAAAAATGCAAACCAAGAGGTTTATCCAGCACCACCACCAGCACCACCACCAGCACCACCAGCAGAGTTGGGGTCCAACGGCCCAGTCCTGCCTGCAGAAACCAGCCCCCACTAAACCCAGCTTCTCCTGCAGCCCCCTACCACCACCCATGCTGTCACCCCACACCTGTCTAGAGCAGGTTTTAGGGTCCATGGCCCCATGCGCTGGTTCATGCGACTCATCTTTAGCTGTGGGAGCACAGGGAGCAGCATCAGTGCACCCAAGGCTGTACTCTTGCAGCCTGGGGGAGCTGGCTGAGAGCTGCTGCAGGTCCCCAGGAGCTTGGGTGCCTGCAGGACTTGTGCAGGATGGCTGGGCAGGCAGGGCTTGGCCCCTGCTCTGACTGCTGCCAGACCCTGGGCATAACTCTTCCCATCCCATGTCCTCCCTGCTGCAATCACCTCAGGGTTCTGGGCCTCATGCATGCTCAGGGCTGCTCTTGGGCTTGCTACCACCCTGGACATGGTGAGACCAGAGCATATCGCACACGATGAGAGCCTGTTGCACTGAGACAGGTAGCAGCTTGCTGCAGCAGAGCTGTGCAGGGGAGCTAGCCCCTGCGAAACCTGCTGGGGAGGTTTCCAAACCCATCCCCTCCCCACCTCCTGCCTGCTGCCCCATCCCTACCTAGGGCCCCCTTCCTAAAATGGGGACTGACCACCAACGTGACTTTCCATCCTGGATGCGTGCACGTGCTGCCTGCATCCTTCCTCTGGGATACATACACAACACACCCCTGCAAGCCCTGGGGCAGCCAGACACTGCTCTGGGGACAGGGACAGTCCCAAAAGGGCTCCCCCTCTCCCTGCCCCATGCACTGGCTGGCAGCAGGAGTCTGGAGGGACCCTGCAGAAGGGGTTGAGTGTGTATTGCCCCCAGAGGACTTTCTCCTGCTCCTGACTTGAATCAGACACCACAAAGCATAGGAGGAGGGTGACAGTGGTGCAGCCTTTGCCATAGGGTGTGGTGTGGTCCCTCCATCCTCAGGTTCAAGAGACATCTCACACAGGTGGCAGCCATCCCCACCAGCATCCTCCCAGCACCCTGCAGGGTATCGGCCCGCAGCTGCTGCTATATAGAGCACAGAGGGGCTGGCAGGAGGCATGGGACAGGGTGCAGGAGTCACCCAGCAGGTAGGGCTGGTGAGGGCAGTGAGTCAGTGTCAGCTTTCCCTACCAGGGTGGGACTGCCACAGTCACCCAGTGTCCTGCCACACTCACCATGCACACCGGGCAGCACTGAGCAGGTGGCAGGCATAGCAAAACCTGCTCCCCTGCCCGGGATTCCTTCCTGAGGGCTCCTCGGCCCATCCCCACCTCCAGCAGGTCAAATCAGGCACGGTGCAGGCAGTGGTGGGGCCCCATCCCTTGTGCAGGCACTTGATGTTCCTCATCCTGATCCGTACAAAGGGGTGCAGAGGGTTGGGAGTTGCTGGCTCCCCCCAGTGCCATCAGTTATGGTGGAGAAGGATGGTTATGGAGAAGGATGGGGCAGCAGCTGTGCTTGCTGTGAGAGCCGACTGCTGGCCAGGAGCTGTGAGCCAGCTCCCTGCATGGCACTAAGCCAGCGCAGGCAGTGCTCCTGTGGTACTGCAGAGGTATCCTTGTGTCCCTTCAGGAGCACCATGCCATCTCTCCAGCAGACCTGGGACACTGATAGAGATGGACACCAGGAAAGCTGTAGCCAGGACCCCATCCAGACAAGGCTTGGTTTCCAGCACCTGCCTATGGCAAGGATTATTCAATGACCCAAAGGGGCTTTCCTGTCCTGACCTGGAGGCACAGTGCCACCAGCACATTAGCACATGGGACCACATCTCTGCATGGCTACCTTGGGCCATGGGGCAGTGTCCTCTCTGCACACAGGGAAGGTGCTCTGGAGGAGCCCTGGATGGTGCATAGAGTATAAGCAAGGAGGAAAGCACTTTTCAAGAGGAGAAGATGCTGATGGAGCTACAAGCACACCTTGGAAGATGCAGCAACCACGGCCAGGCCACCTTGGGGTGCTGGCCATCCCACACAGCCCAGCCTTCAGCACCCAGCACCCCGTTAGGTGGATGTCAAGCAGTGCTCTCCTGGTATTTGGCAACGAGGCTGCCGGCCCTTTCCCTAGGGACACCTCACAGCGGGATGAGGACGGTGCCACTCCCTGGCACAGGGAATGTGGACCAGGGCTGCTCCAGCCAGTTTCCTTTAGGATGTTGTTACTAACCCCACACATGAGTCACAGTGTTTGTGGGTGCTCCTGGCTCCGGGTGGGTGGTGGGGGCTGCACCCCTCCCCAGCCTGTCCATGGCCACATTCCTCCACAACATGCATGGGGACCAGAGCTCCTCCATGCTGGTCTATAGGGAGGGAATCCTCAGCAGCAGAGTGCTGGAGCAGGGTGCAGACATAAAGGTATCCCCATCGCGGCACCCAGGGAGGGCTGACGCCCCTTCTCCATCCCTGCTCCTTGGGCTTTCCCGCGGCCAGGGGCTGCCTTGAGCGGCGTGACAACCACCGAGGCGGTGATGAAAGTCGGAGGAGGGGAGGTTTGTGGCCGGGAGGATGCTATAAGAGAGCCCGGGACCTTTGATATGCAGAAGCCTCCGGCCCCTCTGATTGCATTAGCGGGTTTAGTGCCCGAGCAAGCGCCGAGCCCCCGCTATCAGGAGCTGCTCAAGGGCCCAGGTCCTATTTTAGATGCAAATGGCCCCGCAATTGTGGACTTGGAGGGGAGAAGAACTCCAAAATCACCGCCGGGTGGAAGCAGACCTGGCTGGAGACAAAAGGGTTCCCAGGGGCCTTGAGTGGCCCCGTAATCACCGCACTGATGGCTCAGGTGCGGAGCATCTCAGCCTCGATAGCTTCCCGGAACCAGCCTCTTTATGGGAAGTGCACATTCCCGGAGGAATCTCTCACCATTCCCACTGCCACCCCCGGCTGCCCGCTTGTCCCCTTGCCTGCCACTAATGTCCCCAGGGCAGGCGGGTCCTACCCCAGGGCTGGAGCTCGGCTCTGCTCTTGGCTTTGAAGTGCATCAGATTGGGCTAATGGGGAGATGTGTCCATCAAACTCGCACACAGAGAGGCTGGGGGAGGCGACCCCCATCCAGGTTCAGGGGAGGTGACCAGGCATGGCTGGAGCCCCCTTGGTATTCCCCCAGACCCTGTGCCCACTGTGGCCCCATTTGTACCAGGTGAGCTGGAGCAGACTCGCCATATTTGAGCCAATTCAGCAGTATCCTGACTCTAAATCCACCCAAGCACTCAGAGCAATGCTGGGCCACAGTCCTGCTGGGATGTGGCAGCCGCCAACACTCTGAGGCAGCAAGGAAGACTTTTCTGCTCCTGGTCCAAGCACCATCCTGGTACTGCTCTAGTGGCCCCAGGGCACCTTGTGGCACCTCACATCCCCATCCCCTAAGCTGCTCCGGCCCTTCCCTTGGGTCGGGGGGTGTTGGGGAGCTGCCCCATGGCTCCCTACTCCTGGGCTATAAGCCTGTGAGGGCAGGGTTCCCAAAGGGCTTGGTGTGGGGAGTGCCTGGGATGTGGGCCTGGGTCCCCTTCTGCTGAGAAGCAGCCAAAAAAACAGCTTCACATTGCTGCCCAGTTACATGGAGAGCTACACAGAGCCTCACTGCAGCCCCATAGAAACTCTGCCTACCATTCAGCAGCCCCAGCCCCAGAGCAGAATAAGGGATGTGGGGCCATGCATGGGGTGCAGCGTTGGAGTCAGGATGGTCTTACCCCTGGAGATCCCTTGTCCAACCCCCCCAGCTCTCCTTACCCCGTGGTGTGGGCTCAGCCATGGCCTGGACCACAACTCCCCCCCACCCCAGTCCAGCAGCCCACTAACCCGAATACGAGCCATGAGTTCAGTCAGGCACCTTTCATTCCACATCTCTGGGGTGGGAGATGGATACAGGGGGCCATGGGACTTTCTCAGGGCTGATGGCCACCTGGACAGTGTGTAGGGTGCCAGGTGAGGCAGGAGGGACTGAACTGGCATGGTGGGGAACAGAGGACCTCAGGGTCTCAGTGCCTCATGGTCACCATCACTTTCCAAAACAAGGAGACAGACAGGCAGGCAGGTGCACGGGGCACAGCCTCTGCATCCATCCTGCAAAACCACATGGCTTTGCTTTGATGTAGGTGGAAAATTCCCTGTTTGTTCAGGAATCTGAGGGGCCGGAGGCTCCAACACTGGCTGCGCTCGGTGAGGGATTAAAAGCGTGTTTTGCTGGAAAGATTTTTCCTCTCCTGACTGGGGAGGTGACATCCGAACCTTATTTTCCTTTCCACGCTGGGACACCCGCCAGTGCAGCCAAGTGGTCCCCAGAGAGCCACAGGACACAGCGGCTGCGCCGAGACCCTCGATGGCACTTGGGATGGCTGGCACGTGGGAATAGAGGCAGGGAAGATGGAGCCGAGGAAAACGGAGGCCGTTAGAGGCTGAGTTTGGGCTCGGGGCTATTTGCCTGTAGCTTGAACACACACCGAGGTCGGGCAGGGATCCGGCTCGGCTGTGGATATTAAAATAGCACCTCCAGTGCCAAGGACCCTCCTACTCTGCCACGGGCTGGGTGGATCCCGGCCCCGCTGTGCACCTTGCTTTGCTGGTGATGCGCTGCACGCCCGGCCGGCTCCGCTCCAGCACCGCAGCCGCTGTAGGGCTGGGAGGCAGGGAGAGGTGTGCTGCTGCTGCTCCTGCCGCACGCCCGGCCACGGCCGTGCACCAGCACAGGGACAAACAGCCCCTGGCCACCCCCAGCACTGTCTGGTCAGGGGACACATCCTCTGGGCAGGGTGCTGGGCTCCAGCCCCAGAAGCACAGCGCCCTGGAACAGGTGGAGAAGAGCATCCTCATCTCCTGGCATCACCCCCAGCAGCTGGGGTCCCAGGGACCGTTCATCTCAGGGTGGTGGTCCCTGCTTTGGGGCTCTTCACCCCCAGGGTGCTGTTAGGGACCGCATTTGCGGGAAGGCAGTGCGCCTCCTGCCTGCTTCCTGCAGGGCATCTAAGGGCAGGAGCAAACTGGGATTGCCGCACCAGAGCCACCCAGGGAGCGAGGAGGAGAGGATGTGTGCATGCTGAGGCTGGGAAATCTCAGGCTTCCCCCTAATCCCTCCCCTGGAGCACTGCCTTGCTATCCCACTGCTCACGAACAGCAACTGAGTCCCCTCAGGATCAAAACCTTGTGAGAACCTGCCCTCCGAGGCACCTGCTGCCCTGCCAGCTCTGCAGAAAGCTCGGGCATTGAAGGCTATGATAAGGATCTTCCTCTGTCTTCTCAGGTGTAGGTGCTGCCCTGGGGAACACTGGCAGCCAAGCACAGGCTCTGCTGGAGCCGGGATGCTGCGGCTCTGAGTCGACTGACTGTGGCACCTGCAGCACTGCACACGTGTGTGTACATTCACCTGCAATGAGCTTGGGAGCTTCCCGAAGGTTATGCTTGTGCCACAAAGCTTCAAATGTTAATGGCTGCTCCAAGGCAAGCCCTGTCCATCCCCAGAGCATCTGCATCCCAAGCAAAAGGCAGGATTCAGCCTCTGGCTCTGCAGTGATCTTTCTTCATCCCTCTCTTGACTGTCCAGATTTGCCTCTGTCCATCCTTGGACCAAAAGCACGCAGAGATTCCCTCCATCCCCACTGTCTCCACTGTCCCTCGTGGACACCGGTACTGCCAGCACAGCCAGAGTAGGCGAAGCAGCTGGCTCTCTCCGAGTGACTCATGCTGAAATACATGACGTTCACCATAGTTCAGGACTTTTGGCTTGGATGAGAAAAACACCAGGGCATAAGAAAGTTTCTTTACAAGTTCCTCTTAAAACACTGGAGGGACTCCTCCTCCCACTTGCTCACACTCTACTTTTTGGGGGAGAAAAGTAGCATTCTTAATTAAAAAAAAATCCTTTTTATCATTTATAAGGTAAAAACAGACAATTAAGCAAAATGTTGTGCCTTGATTTATATATAAAAAAAAACAAAATGAAGACCACCTGGGTCGATCCCAAACAGCTCCCAGCCGCACAGAGCTGCTCCAGCCAAGCCTTCGTGGCCCAAGGAGCCACGCTGTGCCCTCTTGCCCACAGGGCCATGCCATGACCATGCCGGGCAGCGCTGCCCGTGCTGGCGCAGCGATCCCGGCAGCCCGGCGTGGTTTCGCTGCTGCGTTTGCTCGCAGGGTTATCTGCTCCGGAGCTGGTGTTGGTTTTGGCACGCAGCGCCGGGACCACACCTACTATTTAAATACCACAGCTCGGAGGGGAAAGGGAAAGAAAAAAAATGAGGGAAAGAAAGAAAACGAATATGAAATGTTTGTTGTGGTTTGGAGATACACACACACACATGCACACACAACACAAACACATCAGCCCGGCTCCGGGTCGCTGGCAGCCGAGGAAGGAAGACTCGGGCTAAGATTGTCTTCAAACCCATGCTGGTGGGAGGGAAACCCTTTGGGCCAAAATTAGTTCCTGCCACATGCCAAGCCAAAGCCTGCTGTCACCCGGGCTGGGAAAGCCGGGGCAGCCCCGGTGGCACAGCCAGGACTAGGGAGCCATGCCAGCACATCCCGGGTGGCTGCCCTCCTGCTGGGCTAAGAAAGGTTGGAGACCGGGTGCCAGAGGTGAAAATCCCCATGGAGGCAGCCCTGATGGGGACGAGAGGGTTATCCCTCTGCAGCACCCTGGAATAGCAGGTCCTAGAGACACCCATTGAGGTGACAGCACTCATAGTGGGGCTGGGTAGGCAGGGACAGAGACAGGCAGCACCTCCACTTGGTGCTGGCATGGGATAAATAGGCACCCAGCAGCTGGGGCTGGAAACAGGGATGGGTGTCCCATGGGAGCAGGTGCTCCAGACACCCTCTTGCCTTTGGGACCAAGAGGCATCTGGGATGGACTTGTTGACAATGTGACCCTACCACTGGCACAGTGGTGGATGGGAAGTGGTGCCATTTACCACCTGTCTTTGCTCAGCTCACCTGGGGCAGGTCCCGCTTCCCCTTCCCCAGTATTGGCCCTGGAAAGGTAGCTGCAGGCATGAAACAGCAGCAAGCTGTCCCAAGGGGCGCTGGGTGGCCGTGTTGTTCTGTGCCGAGCCGTGCCACGCAGCGAGGCCTGCCGAGGCGGCTGAGCAGGTGGATTACCGCCACCTTCCTTTCTCCAGGCTCCTTCCCGAAGAAGTTTTCCCGATGATCTCACTGGATGCACATTTCCAAATCATTTGGTTGATTGTTTCATCATCGGAGGTCAATTACAGAGAAGGCGAGTTCCTGTCGCCCCACTCTGAACCCCTTCACTGCCAGAGCCCCAGAACAAAGGGAGGAATTGGGCTTGGGCTCGGCCAGCTTGGATTCCCATTTGATTATTTCCAACAAGGGAGCAAATCTATTTTGGAGCCGGTATTCCCAAGGGATGAGCTCACCAGCACAGAGCATGAGCAGGGTTGGGGAAAAAAAAATACAGCCTTTTGTAATATGTTGCAAACCTATTTACTACCAGGGTAATTAAATGCCACTTCCTGGAGCGGAATGAAGCAGCTTTATGTAATGATGGCACAAAGGGATTTGCTCCCGATGCGAGGCGGCTGCTGCCAGAAGTGTCTGTGTGTGTTGCAGGTGGGAGGATGCATTTCCACAGGCTGCACGTGGGCAATTGCACCTTGGCATCCATGTGTGGATGCTGTGATCCAGGGCTGATGTCCCGCTCTGGAATAGGTGGCCTTGGTGCAGTGCATGTCCCGGGGGCAGTGGATGGCAGCAGGGCAGCTATTTTGTGCAATGCTCTGCAGTGTGTGATTTACACCTGCGAGGCGGCTGCAGTCTGCATGGGAGGAATAACAAAATCAGATGTGCTGGAAAACAACCTCCACACAGAGCAGGATGGCTTCCCAGCTCCCTGTGTGTCCTGCTGTCCCCTGCACTGTCCCCCTCTGCCTCTCACCAGGGCTGTGTCTCCATGGATGCCAGTGACTCATGGCACAGCCCGTTTGCTCAGCTCCACACCACAGCTCCCATAGGACAGTCATTCCTGTATTGGGGCGGCAGTGCCACGCGTACCATGGCCACACCAGTGCCCAGCCTCCGGGGCCAGCCGGGTTTTCTCTGGGCTGGGAAATGGCGTGAAGCAGGGCTGGCCAGCACTTTCCCTGCCTCTGTGCAAGGCAAGGGAGGTTTTCCCCACCCATTAAGAGTGTGAGTTCGTTGGAGACTCAATACCTTAGAGTATGACTTGGAAGGAGGGATGGAGGCTGCTCGGAAAAGAGTGGTGGATTTTACCTGGATTAGTTGAAACTTTTGCAGCTGAATTGCTCATACATGATGTACAGCTGTTAATCCCCAGCGCACAAGAGAAGGGCTTTAATGTGCACAACCCCTGTGCTACGCAGCCGTACTACGATGCCTACTGTGAAACTCTCTGTGTATCCTGCCGGCTCTGTGTCTTGGGCTGTTTTTGTAAAGATAAATCAGAATTAGTGGGAAAAGTATCCTGCACTCTTCCTGGCCACCCCTGCTGCCCACAAGGAACCAGAAACCACCAATTACTCCTTTTACTCCTGGAGCTGCTGGGGTGGCACAGGTCTTCTCCAGCGTGGGTACTGGTGACAGCCAAAGTGCATGCTTCCCACAGCCATGGTCCAGACCCAGTTTTTGTGGATGGAGCTGTGGAATATCACTGGGTCATAGGGCAAGATGCGGCCCTGGGCTGGCACGTGAGTGCACCCGTTCACACATGAGGCCACTGCTGCGAGGACTGGCTGGACACCTCGAGCATGTTGTGCTACCAATGGAGGCTGTGGTGTGTTACAGGTTGGGACATCTCTAGGCACCGTACTGGGTGTGATGTCCTCTCCAAGCTGGGGGATACCCCATCCATTGCAGTGACGGACCCCGTGGCTCTGTGCAGAGCCCGGTGCTTTCAGTTTTCCTGAACCAGTGAAAGTTAAGCAGTGGAGGAAAAACGTTGCTGTATGTTATAGAGGAAGAGAGGTAAAAAGGGCAGGAAATTTGCACCATGTCCATTTCCCCTTGGCCCCCGGCCGCTGCTCATTCCGGATTCGGGATTTGCGTAGGCAGAGTTAAAAATAACAGGGGTATATAAAGAAGGACGGCAAGGGCTGCGCTGGACCCGCAGCCGCCAGGGCACAGCCAGGCAGCAGGCAGAGATCAAAGCAGGATGTGGTCCAGGCGGTGCAGTGGGGCTGGGAGCGTGTGCTGGGTCTGCGGGGTGCCGCGGTGTGGGGAGTCAGGGTGCCCAGCTCTGCTGGCTCAGCAGCCTCCATGGGAGATGGGGCCATGTATGTTCCTGTAGGCAAAGACATCACCACGAACCCCTGTCCCTCCGTATTGTTTACTCCACAGTAACATTCATTGGGAAGGACCTGACCCAGCTCCCCTGGATGGAATGAGCCTGGATGGGGGCGCTGGATGTGGTCCCTGTCCAGAGCACCCCATCCTAGGGACGAGCTCCCTGATGGTGCTGCCAGGGCTCTCTGCCTGTGTTCCAGAGCCTCCAGCAGCCCCAGACCTCAGCCGTGCATCCCAGTGCTCCCCAGGCCTGGGCAGGCAGGGCGGACACAGAAGCTCCATCGGTGGTGCAAACGAATCTGCCCTCTGTGCCCTGATAACATTGTGTTTGTTGCAGAGTGGGAAGAGCCTGCCAGCACACGATAAGAGCAGATGACTTTACTCTGGACCTGCTCCGGATTGAATTATGTTTTAACTTCATTTTCAGTTCCTCTTTTCTTTTCAGGATGGGAAGGGGGCTTTGGGGGGTGATGGGCAGGTCTGGGGACTCCTGGACCCTTCTCCAGGCAGGCCAGCCCCATGTAGAGGAGAGGACAGAAAGTAAAACCCAGACAGATTCACTTTCTGTTCTCAGGGACTTAGCACTGGAAGGTCAACAACAGGGGTGTCCTGCTACATGTGATCCCATGGCACCTACCTATGGGGTCCCCTGCAGAGCTTTGGGGGATGGGTTTTGCCTCCCATTGAAGCAGAAGCTCTCCAGGCTGTGATGCCGTGGCTGGTGTTGGAAGGGCTCATGTTTCCCATCAGAGAGAGGGCACCAGAGATACCCCAAAGGGGAGTTCCTGGGTTCAGTTGAGACCCCCAGCTCCAACTGACCCAACTGATCCAACAGCAGAGGATGCAGTGCAGGTGTTTTGCAGTCCCCAGTGTTTTGTGGTGTAGGGAACTCCTCTGGGTCTCCTGGGGACCCCACAGAGCAACATCTGCAGTGTCCCCTGCTTGCCCCACACATGCTGTGAGGAGGGTGCTGGTGCCGTGGCACTGCCGCAGCATTAGCAGGGCTGTCAATGCTCTGACGGAGCTTGATGGAGCCACTGCCAGCGCACCACGCTGGGCATCACACGCTCGTCCGCTGCCAGATGCGCCAAGAGTAGGGATAACCATTAACCCATTCCTGTTTGGCCATCACCTGGACGGGCAGCCCTTCCCACCCTCTGTTTGCTCTGCCGCTGGACTTGCCGTTTGATCTTCTGGGATGCCAGCGACTTGACAGCCCGTTGTAGTGGCACGGGAGATAATCTGCATTTCCTAAACAGGCTTCTGTCAACAGCGGGCTGAGCACGCGCCAGCTGCTCCTGTGCCTCCCGCTTGGCTTGGAGGAGGCTCTCGCGGCTGGGCTGTGGCTGGGACCCCCCCCGTGCCCACCCCATGGCTCACAGCAGGCAACCCCCCCTTGGTGCCGCCCTTCCCGGCTCCCTGCACGGTCAGCGCTGGCAGCGCTTGTGTTGGTGCGGTGCCTGGCGCAGTGCCGCTCCCCTCCGTGCCGGCCCTCCCCCCGTAGCATCAGCAATAAGAGTTTCCTGGGGAATATCCCGCATTTGCAAGAAATATTGACTGTAAAAAAAGAACCCGATCTGCTGGCGACGCCTCTCTTAAGATAAGGCAGTGCTGCATGGATACAGACACCAAACTGCCCGGAAAAGGGGAAAACCAAGTGGAATTAGTGTTTGTCTCCTGTGGCATCTGCTCTCACTTATCTATAAAAGTTTGGGGCAGGAACTGCCTTCTGATTAACCATTATTTGGCCAAGAAACAAATAATGGGATTAACCGGTGACTTCAATAAACTACTCTTGGGGCCAGGATAAAAGGGATTTTGAGTGATGCCCTCGTGCTTCATTCCCACTTTGGAGGTGACTTTTTCCAAGGAAGTACTGTGCAGCCCATGTGTTTTGACCCGCTGGATGGCATTAATAAACATGCTCCCCCACCAGCAGCCAGGCACGCGGGGCCCAGGCAGTGACCCAGTGTGTGCTCTGGAAACCAGGGCAGAGATTCTTGGTAAACGGGGGAAGACTTGAATCGTTGTTGTTCCACTGGATTACTGAAATAATTTATTGCAACGCTCCACCCTTATAATTAAAGCGCGGTGATGAAAGCAACTGGTAGAGTAGCTTTGGCTCCAGCAGTGGCGTGTGCATGTGTGCGCACCTCACCTCTGCTGTTTATATTTGTTTTTTTTTTAACTGACTCCTCGCTTCTGAATAGCACAGGCAGCAGCCCCAGTTCTTAGAAAGGTATCTAGGGATGAAAAGCCCCAGAAAGCAAGGAGACAGGCTCCAGGAGATAAGGGCCATTGCTTCTTGACAAACGCAACAGTAGCAGGGCCATTCCTGGTACCGGGTGGATGGGGGCCAAGCGGAGGTCTTGCTGTGAGCTAGACAGGGTGGCAAGAGAGACCCCGGGAGGCCTGCACAGCGCCCTGAGTTTCCATTCCATGTCTTGACATGCCAGCATGGAATAGAGCACCTAAAAATGTCTCCTGTGAGGTGTGACATCCTGATCCCCTTGCATCCTCCAGTGCGGAAGCCCTTGGGTGGATAGCACTGTCCCAGGGGCTCCATGGGGTGGGCAGGGTCAGGCAGCCAGCCCGTGCTGCCATGGTAGGACAGCCAAGGCTTAGCCATGGTGCCAGTCCCCAGGCAGAGCAGACAAACGTCCTGCAGGGGCTGTGGGGCGAGATGAGGCAAGGCAGGCAGGGTGCCAGTCCCCGGCAGGGTCCGCTGGGCAGTTATCTCTGCTCACACACGCACCCTGCATACGGCCAGATGGGAGCCGGTGTGCTCTGTGCTGCTGATTGCCTCACCGACAGCGCAGGCATGGGGAGGACGCGGCCTGACGGGCCCTGTTACATGGAGTGGTGTGGGGGCACCGAGCTCAGCCACCCCCGCCTGGCTCCCCGGCAGCACCTTTGCGTGCTGATGGGCTTGATGTCCCCTATGGCGAGCGCTGCGCTCGGCTGTAGCCCCACACCAGCTCTCCCCGGCATGTTCCCACTCGGACCCACACACACTGGCATACGCCACAGCCACTGGCCCTGTCCCAAGTGAGGCAGCATCCCGGGGGACCACCGCCTCTGCGATCTACAACCCCTCTCTCCGCTCGCAGCGTGGGGCAGTGTCACGGAGCCGCTGACCCCACTACGGAACGGGGACGGGCAGCAGACACCCTGGGCTTTCCGATCCGCACTAGCACCCCTGCCCCTAACTCCAGCCGTTGGGCAGGGCACGGGTTGGACCCAACTACGCACACCATGGTCCCGGCGTGGAGCAGTGCGAGGGAACCCCAGCCACGTTGCCTCGGCCGGGCCGCGGGACCATGCGGGCCGCGAAGCACCGCTGGGGCTGGGGCAGCCGCCGACCCCCGTCCGCCGGGGCAGCCCCCAGAGAGGGGGCGTGGCTCTAGCACCAGCGGAACCAATGGAAGGCGTCGGCGGTGAATATCAATGCAGGCCGGGCCAATGGGCGCGCAGCCATGCTGTTAACAGCTTAGGGGCTCGGGGTGGCGCAGAGCAGCGCTGCCGCCGCCGCGGGGAGCGGAGCGGTGCCGGGCTCCGTTCTGGTCCCCCGCGCCCGGCCCGCCATGGCGGCGGCCGTGGATGAGAGCACTTTGCCCTCAATCTCTACTTTCGCCAACTTGCTGCCGCTGGAGGAGCGGCCCGCCGACATGCTCCATGTAAGCACCTGGTAGTGAGGAAGGGGCGGTGGGGGGTACGGGGCATGGAGCAAAGCGTCCCGTGATGGGGTGCAGCCTGGCCGGTAGGGGAGGCCCCCTCCCACCGTCGGAGGGCGTCCTGGGGGTGGCGCAGCCGGAGCGGTGCCGACCCGTCGGACGGGTTGGGGGGAGCCGCCGCCCCGAGCGGGAGGCACGGATCGCAGGGTCTGAACGGCGGTCGCTATCTTCTCGGCGGTCCTGACACCCCTCTTCCCCACAGAGGATGCTGCAGCAGGACGGCACCGCCGCCGTCAAGCGGGAGGAGGACGACTTGGGCAAGTTCGTGGATTTGGATTTCATCCTGGCTCATACAAGCAGTGGCGCGCAGGGGCCGCCCGGCCCCAACTACCCCCTGCCCGAGACCCCTGAGAGCTGCGGCACCACCTACGACAGCGACGGCGCCTACCCCACGCCGGGCAAATTCCCGGCGCCTTACCCCGAGGGCCAGGGCCACAGCTACGTGGCTGAGCTGCTCACCCCGGATCTGCCCGGCCACTGCGATCTGCAACGGAGAGAGTACACGGAGCTGCGGGTGTCCGGGGGCCCCCATCACCCTCACCACCCCGCGCACCACCACCCACCTCTCCACCCAGCTATGGCCCGTCCGCTGCCCCTGGACCCCGCTCAGCCCTTCGGGCCCCGCATCAAGAAAGAGCAGCCAGAGGAGCGCGCCTGCATGCTAGGGGTGCCCGCCGCCGAGTACCTGGGGCCGGGCGGCGGCGAGCATAAGCCACGCGTAGCACCAGGTCCCGGGCCGGGACCGGTGCCGGGGCCGCCGCTGCCTTACCCGGGCTTCGCTCACGGCCGCCTGGGCCCCCCCGAGGAGCCGCTGCCCGGGACCGACCCGCACCTCCTGGCCGACCTGCCGCCTCACTACGCCATGGCCCCGCATCGCTATGCGCCCCAC
The DNA here is from genome assembly GCF_028554395.1 of Pezoporus wallicus. Taxonomy (NCBI): domain Eukaryota; kingdom Metazoa; phylum Chordata; class Aves; order Psittaciformes; family Psittacidae; genus Pezoporus; species Pezoporus wallicus. The sequence continues at coordinate 877,157 of NW_026641917.1, read as the reverse complement.
TTCGCCCCCCAGCCGCCGCCGCAGTTTCATGGACACTTCAGTGTTTTCAGGGAGCCCTTGAAGGGGCCGGGGCCGGGTCCGGCGGGGCTGCCCGGGCTGCTGGTCACGCCGCCCAACTCCCCGGTGCTGGAGTACTTCCCGGCCGGGGCTCCCCCCGAGGACTGCAAGCCCAAGCGCGGCCGCCGCTCGTGGGCCCGCAAGCGGACGGCCACGCACAACTGTGAATACCCGGGCTGCGGCAAGACCTACACTAAGAGCTCCCACCTCAAGGCGCACATGCGGACCCACACAGGTAAGGGCATGTCGGGGGAGCTAAGGGGGGGCGGCCACGCTTGGAAGTTAAGCAAAGAGTCCCAGGTGGGAGGACCGGGATACACAGTGAGACCTGTGTCATTCCTGGGGGTGCTGGGTGCTCGTTGACCCCCTGGTCAGTTTGGGGTGCATGGAGGGTCCCCTTAGTGGGGGCACTCAGAGAGGCCCCCCTGTAGCCGGCATAGGGCTCTGTGGGGGACAGGGTGCAAGTGGTGATGTCCACTTGCACTCACTTCGGGTGCTCAGAAGGACCCCCATGGTGGGGCTGGGCAGGGATACAGAGGACCCATGTGACACCCCTGCTTGCTGGCTTTGGGGCCCAGTGGAGCCTGAAGAAGCAGGGCCTGGGGCCACAAGGAGAAGCCCCCCACCCTAGATGGGGGTGAGCAGAGTAGGGGAGAATGGGGTTGTATAGTAAGACCCCTGTGGCAAAGCTGGGGTAGAGCACATGGTGAATCCCCACAGTGTGAAAAAGCAGGGGAGCACTTATAGTTTGTGGTGGGGTGGGGGCACGTGGAGGGGCCCTGCAAGGGGGCAAAGGTTCCAAAGGATGGGTCTCACGCAGGGCACATGGGCAGCAGAGCACATGGGGGAAGAGCAGGAAGATGGGGGACAAAAGAAAGGTGGGGCAGACAGGGGTGAGTACATCACAGGGCTCCCCTCTACTAAGGGTGGGGGTCAGGGTTCCCCTTGAAAGGAGGGGGTGCTGGGCAGAGTAGCACAGGGGTGAAAGTATAGGGAGGATGAAGACCTCCAAGCCCACTGATGCCCATTCTCCACAGGCGAGAAGCCCTACCACTGCACCTGGGAAGGCTGCGGCTGGAAGTTTGCCCGCTCCGATGAGCTGACCCGCCACTACCGCAAGCACACAGGGCACCGGCCCTTCCAGTGCCACCTCTGCGAGCGGGCTTTCTCCCGTTCCGACCACCTCGCCCTCCACATGAAGCGGCACATGTGAGCGGGAGCTGTGGCCGGATTCTGTGTCCCCAGAGCCAGCTCATGGTGTAAATAGCGTCAGGCAGGGGATGGCACTGGGGAGCAGCCTGGCTATCTCTGCTTGTAGTTGTTAACTAGTTTTCTCCTCCTGCCCCTGCTGTGAGAACTGGGCCCAGCTGCATGGTGGGGAATGGCTGCTTTGGGGTGTAAATGGGGAGTAAAGCTGCAAGGAATGTCTCTAGCCCCTGCCCTATCACCACTCAGCTCCCAGTGCCTGGAGGATCCCCCCCTTCTCAGCCAGGTATCTGAGCCAGGTATCTGGTAAGGGGGGGGGGGGGGGGGGGGCTGGTTCAGCAGGGATCTGTTTCCAGAGCTCCTGGCTTGTATTTGGCATCAGCTTAACCTTCTCCCCTTAAATCCTAGCTCTTCCTGGCTCCAGGCACTGGGGTAGCTGACTCTGGCCTGGTTTTGGCCAGAGACCTGTGCCCACAGGGTGTGCAGGTTGCAGCGCTGGGAAGTGGGTTGCTGGTCTTCTCGGTTGAGGCCATCAGAACAAACCTCCTGACCCAAAAGCCCAGCATGGATGGGGTCAGGATGGCACCTGACTGGCTCATGGCTACAAAGGTTTGCAGGGGTTGGCAGTGCAGCATCACCTTGTACAGGGAGTGGGGATGCTCCTGTTGCCAGCCTGGGACCCTGCCGGGCAGTCTGGTCCTGGCCATTCCCATGAGCCTAAAATAGCTCTTTGGGCTCTTGTCTGCTTCCATTTGTCTTGTTCTTCGCCTCAGGATGACACCAGGTACTGCTGCAGCTGCCTTCCCCATGCTGCTTTTTTAAACTTAGTGTGTAAAGGACAATGAGTCCAGCTATGAATGCCCAGGTCTCTGCTATACTTGAAACTTTCATAGAAGAAAACCAAAGAGAAAACTCAAAAGAAAATGAGTCTTTTTATGTGCAGCTTCTGCAAAGCAAGTTGTAAATTAAACAAAGCAGTAATATATAATGTTTCTGTTTTTTAATATATTTTTTCTTCCAGCTGGGAACCCAGATGAGTCTCGGCTTTGGGAAGTGCACTGTTCCCGTCTGTGTATATTGTTAATTAACATTTCTTTGCTTGGGCACGTTAGGTCTCTCGCACTCTGAAATGTTACTTTTCTTTATATGCAAACTGTTGAAATATTGTGATCTGCTGTATAATAAATAAACAAGATGTAAACATGAAAGAGCCAGGAGAGTTTACTTTAAAGCTTTCTTCTAAGACGAGAGGGTGAGGCTGGGCTTGCTTGTCAGTAAATATTTACATTGATGTTCATTTCTGCTTAAGTTAGCTGTGGAGGATCGATGGGGAACGCCCAAGCCTCGGCATCTGAGCAGCATCTCCTGTGCAACAGCTCTTGAGTCACCCCACTTCCCTGTGCCTCAGTTTCCCTAATCTGCAGATGGGGCAATTGCGGCACCGGGATGGCGTGACTGGTCCTGCGGTGAGTCATTCCTAAAGGGAACGGTAGCCGAAACTGTGCCGGGAGCCTTGCTGCTCCTGTTGTCTTCCCAAGCGCTCCTGTCCCGCTGTCCCCCGCAGCAGAAGCTCTATAGCACAGGCCTTGTGGTCACAACCAGGAGGTTGTTGGTGGCTGCCCGGTCCTGTTCCTGCTGCCCTCCTGGGGTGTCCCAGTAGCTCGATGGGGTTCAGGTGCTGAGGTTTCCCTGCGTTCATAGGTGGTGACTCAGCACAAGCGTGCTGGCAGGTCCCGAGCTCAGCAAGCAGGTCTGGCTCCATCCCTCCCTCCCACAGCTGATTACCCGTGATGCACGCATCCTCCTGAAGCCAGGGGCTTGTCTGGACCTGACACCATGCTGGCAGTGCAGGGAGCGTGCCGTGAGGGCTGTGCAGTGCCCTGGCCCAGGGTGTTAGTGGCTTCCTCCTCCTGTGCTCACTGCCACAACCCCTGGTGGCTGACCAGGGCTGGGGGATGCCCTGGGGCTCCTTGCCCCGCAAGCGGATATGGGATGTAGCTGTGCTGCCAGCATGAGCTGGGCTGATCCTAGTCCTTCCCTGTTTTCCTGCCTGCAGCTGTGGAGAGTTGAACTGAGCAGTAGACTAGGGCTGATGTCCCCTTGAGGGGTGGCTAGTGTTTTGGGATTGGTCTCAGTGTCCCTGGGCCAGCATCCAGCCTTGGGGTCTGCCCCAAGCAGGTACAAAAGTCTAGGTGTCTCTAGGCAGGGTGGCAGCGGCTTGGGATGTTGTGCTCTCCCTGCAGGCCTGGGCATGGGACCATGGGACACAGGTGTCATGGATCCACCAAGCTCAATCACTTGTCCTTTCCACAGCTGCCTCCACCCACTGAGTGCCCCACTTTCTGTGAGGTGCCTGTGTGGGGTGACCATGCTGGGACACCAGTGAGCTGTGTTGGGTTTCTCACTCCTGGGACCCCTGGTACCTAAGGGCAAGGGTCTGATGGTGAGGGGTGGCTGAAGCAAAACTGCTGCCTCTTCCCCAGAGACTTGTTCAAAATGTCACATGGAGGGAGAGGGAAAGGTGTGGGCTGTTTGAATTAGCGATGAGTCAGGCTGGCAAAGCCAGATGGGGAGAGTGCGTGCCTGCGTGTTTGTGTGCGTATAAGTAATCTCTGGCTTTGTGCTTTTATTATGATTATTATTTTTATTTCCAGGGGAACGATGAATTTCTCCAACCATCCTGTCCCACTGGAAAGGCTGGCTCTGCTGTCCTGTCCTCCTTAAGCATCCTGGGAGCTGGACTGACGGTCCGCGGCTGTTTTGAGGTTCGGCTCTGAGATCAGAGTACAAACCAGTTCTTCCTTGCCTTTCATCATCGCTGCACTAGGGCGGGAGCGAGGTCCGGCTCTGCTGCCGCTACCTTACATGGAGGCGAGCACAGGGGAAGGTGCCTTGGCTCCTTCTCCAGGCAGAGCTGCTCCGTGTTCACTTCCCAAGGCCTGGGGCAGGGCACTCCTTCGGGCACACGATGGAGCATGGCGGTCGCATGGACTGGCATGGCTGGGAACCTCACCTGGGGGAGGAGGAGCGGCTGTAGTGGAAAAGGCAATTATGGTTAATTTGTTGTTAATAAAAAACACTCTCTTCCAATCGCCTGGGCCAAGGCGTGCTCCCCGCTGGGGGAGAGAGCCCAGTCCTGTCCTCAGCAAAACCTGCCCTGCAAAGTGACGAGGACAGCAAGAAAACACCATCAGCAACATGGAGGAAAGGAGGGCTGGCGTGTAATCCCTGCCTATGGTACGTTTGCCCATGGTCAGCTGAAAGCCCTTTGCCTGGCCATACCTCCCCTTCCTTTCTCCCCTTGGTCACCTTCTTGGTTGACCATGGGAGCCATGGTGGTGGGTGATGCAGGGGTCTCTAATCCCCTCCTGCAAACCTTAAGGTGCAGCACCATGGTTTTGGGGTGCAGCCGAACCGGCACAGTGAGGCATGGAGAAACACCTCCCAGCAGTGAGGTGAGTCACGGCCGCAGCAGGCCTGGCACCATGTAGTCACCTGCCAGCAGGAGCAGGGCCCCCGGGGGTTTTGTAGGTGGAGGAGGGTGAAGGAGTAGCTTGGGTGGGTTTCTAAGCTCTGTGTATGGCACAGCTTGTGGGGATCCCCCATGCTACAGCCAACAGGTCCAACAGTGGTGGTCCAGGGTTGCAGAGATGTGGGGAGAAGGGGGGTGTAGGCCTGGGAGGGTTCCTTGCGCAGGGCTTTACCCTGGGGTTACTGTGGTCCATAGGGACAACATGGTGCTGAAGGTGAGATGCAGCCTGGGTGCTCCAGGGTGGGAGGGATGCTTTGGGGGTGCTTGGAGGGCTGGACACAGACCTTTCCTCACCACAACACAAGGTGAGATCTTGGCTCTCTACAGCCAAGGTGTCCCTGCTGAAGGATGCTCCCAGGGCTGGCGTCCCCATTCCCAATGGGGCAGTGGTAAGTGTCTGATCCCTGCCATGAAGGGAAGGTCCAGCAGCCTGCCTCCGCTGCTTGGGGTGGGCCAGGCGCCGTGATAACGGGGCTGTGGCTGTCACCGCACCTTTAGGAAACATTTGGCTTCAGGCACCTGAACCCACGGGGAAGCGATAACTCTCCGGCTCGCTCGCCCTGCCTGGACCCACACCTGCTGCTATTGTGCCTTAGTCACACACCAAGCGTTTTTCCACTGCTGGGCCCCAGATAACCTCCTCCCACCCCACTGGCCACAGTGTTTGCACTTGTCCTCCTCCGCTGGTGCCAGGCTGGGAGACACTCATGCCTTGAGCCCTGGGCTGGAGGCACGCACACCTCTGGCCTGGGGCCACCTTTGGCTATGCCTGGCAGCTGTGACATGGGCAAAGGGCATGAGGTGCATCCTTCCCTGGGGTGGAAGGGGCCAGCACTGCTGTCCTGCCATGGCTGAATGTGGAGGGACATCCCTCCCCGAGCTGCTGAGCAGCAGTGGGAACACCCAGGTTTGGCACCCTGTGCCTGCAGGATGGCAGGAGGTGGGTGATGGGTTGCAGGACAACAATGCTGGCTGTTGCTGTCCCCTTACCTGGGATGCAAAGGACTGGGCTTCCCAGCATTGCTGGCTTTCGCTGACCTGCTGCATTCCCTGGGTTCTCCCTGTGCTCTGTCAAGGCAGGACCCCAGTGCTTGGGGGAGGTACAGGCCATGGCATGTGTCCCCATGCAGGACTCTCTGACCAGAGTCTCCAGCTGTGCCCCTTTGCCCCTTGAAGGCTCTGCAAACAGCCACTGCTGCCCAGAAACAACATCTCTGTGTCCCTTTGAAGGCAGTGTTAATTGCTCCACTGCTGATCAGGTTAGCAGAAGCACTCAGCTCATGTGTTTCACTTGCAGGTCCACACAGCTCCTGGTAGGACACAGCCTTGAAGTGACACCCGTGCTCACAGAGCTGTGGGGTAAGTGGGCTGTGGGTAACACTACCCAGCTGCCCGCCATCTCCACCTTTCATGAGATTAAAAAGCTGCTATCCTGTGGAAAGGAGCTCAGACGTGCTGTGGACTTCATTTGCTGAAGCTGAGTGAGCTGATCACCCAGCAGAGCATGGGCTGAGTCTTGCTGGGACTGGGGTTGAAGCTGGGCTTGAGCAGCTCGGGCCTAGAAATGGGAGATACAATCAAACCCCAAGGACACTGAATGACCACTCATCTCCGAGTTTTATTCTGGGACTCATTGTGTTTCCTACAAGTGCTGTTTAAAGACATGAATGGACTGTGAACGACCTGCCAGCGAGGGGCAAATGGGAGGTCTTTGTTCCCTGGTCTTACAAAGCTCTCCCTGCAGCAGCAGTGCTGGGTGTTCCAGGCAGGGGTGAGACTGCAGAGGTGAAGGGAGGCAGCTTGGGAAGACCCTATCCTGCTTCCCTCTGCAGACCCACCTTGTAGGGGATCACTTTGTAGGGACTCCACCTCCAAGCCAGCAATTGAAAGAGAGGAAAGAAAGATGTTGGAAACGATTAGGAATGGGCACATTGATGGGGGGAGGGCCTGGGTGGACATGGCAGAGCTGAGAGCAACTGGACAGGACAGGAGAAACCCTGGGTAAGCTGGGAGGAAGGATAATGATTCTTAAAGCCATCCCTGGCAGTGTGGGACAAAAAAGGAGTTAGATGATTCCTAGGGACAACAGATGACATTCTTGTGTTCCTGTTGGGGCACAATGGCACTGGCTTGGCCCTGGTACAGATGCCCCTGTGGGAAGGGATCACCAGTGGGGTGGGAATGGCAACAACTCCAGCACAGCCTGCCTGGCTTTGGGGGGCTGCGTGCTGGAATCACCCCAGCACAGTGAAGTTCACCTCATCTGTGGGCTACTGCACAGAAGAGGTCCCCCCAGGTCCATCCCTCTCCCGGGCTATCCGAGGTGTCTGGCAGTAGATCTCTGTGCCCCATGCTGAAACCTTCTGCTTTGGACAAACCTCTGCCAGGCAATCTTGTGCCTGCTGCAGTTCAGTGGGATTTCTACAAGTCCCTCCTGGCCCCACTCTGCTGTTCCTTCTCCATCCCCCCCCCCCTCTCTTTCCTCTCATAGGGAAGAGGAAACAGGATAGTCCTATTGAATCATATTAATAAAACTTTTGCTCCTAGCTGTCACAGCCTCAGGTAAGTGCTGCAGCTCTGGAGCCCTTCGGGATGGTTTTCTTGCCCCTGCCCTGCCCCACAACCCCGCTGTGCCTGCCCAAAGCAGAGCCCAGTCACCCGTCACCACGGCCCCGGGGAAGCAGGCACCGTTGCCTTGTCCCCTCCGGCAGCTGGGGACAGCTCCCCGGAGGCCCCGCACGTCCCGCAGGCCTCAGCTCCCGCGTAAGGATCGGGCTGAGGTGCGGAGCAGCCCCGGACCCAGCTCCGAGATACCGATCGGGGCTGGGCCGCGCACGGCTGTGCTGCCACCTCCTGGCGCGGGAGCGAGTCCCGCCTGCGCCAACCTTTCCGCCCCGACCAGGGAACGACGTAGGTCGGCCCCGAGCGGGTCCGGGCGCTGCCGCCGGGCAGCAGGGGAGGCGGCTCCGGGCCCGGGGCGGCCGCGATCTGCCGGGAGCGGGGCGCGAACCCGTAACCCTTGCCCCTCGCACCCTGCTCCTCCAGCTCTATGGTGGGGCGCCCAAAGGGCTCCGGGCACTTCCGGCGCAGCTTGGCGGGAGCGGAAGCGGCGCTGCCCGGGCCGCTGTGCCGGTCGCACCGTCCCGGTGGCTGCGGATCCGGCGCCGGTGGGTGAGCGCGGGAGCGGGTTTGCTCGTGGCTACGGCGGCCCTGCGGCCCGGCCTCGTCCCGTACGTCCGTCTGTGGGCTTTCCGGGACCCCGCCGCTGCGCTCCGGGCCGCAGGCGCGGCGCGTCTGGTCCTCGGGACCGGCCGGGTACAAGGCCCCGTTGTTGGGCCTGGCGGGGGATGGGGAGGCGGCTGAGGGGGGTGTGTGTATATGTGGATATACGTGTGTGTGTGTATGTATATATATGCGTGCGTATATGTGTATATGTGCGTATATGTGTATATATGTATGTATGTATGTATATATATGTGTATATATCAGGATTCCTAGGAAAGTGATGGAATGACGATCCTCGAAAACGTTCAAAAACCGTGTAGATGAGGCCCTTAGTGACATAGGTTAGTGGTGGACTTGGCAGTGCTGGGATAACGTTTAGACTTGATGGTTTTAAAGGTCTTTTCCAACTTTTATGATCATAGAATCATAGAATGGTTTGGGTTGGAAGGGACCTTTTATAAAGATTATCTAGTTTCCAACCCCCTGCCATGGGCAGGGATGCTTTCTCCTAGACTGGGTTGCTCCAAGCCCTGTCCAACCTGGCCTTGAACACTGCCAGGGATGGGGCATCCCCAGCTTCTCTGGGCAATATGTTGTATGTATGTATATACATATATATACATATATGTATGCTGTGTGTTATATGTGTGCACATAAGCATGTGTGTGCATGTACAGGATAGTACTCATGAGAGGTGCATGTTAACCCTGGTACCCTGGTTTACCCTCCCCAGAGCCGGAGGGAACGGACAGGACGGGGGCAGAGAAGGCCACTGAGCAGCAGGAGAGATGGCGACGGGCGCAGACGTGCGGGACATTCTGGAGCTGGGTGGTGTGGAGTCAGAGAACACGGGCACCATCAACAAAAAGGATATCATCAACTCGGATAAGGTGAACTGCGAGGCCCTAAGGGGCTGCTGCTTGTTTTCTTGACACTGACTGACCGTGCATGTGGTGTCTGGGGCAGATATTGGAAAAAGATGGAATAAAGCATGTTCCTACCATAGCCTGTTTAATTCCAGGCTTCCTAGAAATATCTGGAAATGCCTGGAGGGCCCAGTTCCTGGTGTTCTTAAACTGCGCTGTGGCATTTGGGGTGGTATTTGAGCTGGAGCTGTGTAAGTGGTGTCTTGGTGAGCTGGGCCTGGCCCGAGGGCGTTTTCAGCTGTCTTGAAAATCCCTATTTTGTGGAGTGAGAAGTGTGTTTACTATTTAGCCCACAAGCAGATGGAAATAATATCACACAGTCCTGTTTTAGAAGGAAAAAACTTATCTGACTTGATTGAATGGTAAATGTCTTCAAACCATGGGAGCAGTCCTTCTGCAGGGAAGGTGTGTGGCTGGGGTTTGGGAGAACTGGGACGTGTTGCCTGTGGGAATGTGTGCAAGTTAGTAAGCTCTGTTAAGGATATATGACTTCACATGCTGTGTTCTATGTGGCGATATGCCACGTTATGTTGTTGTCTTCTGTATTTTTGTATAATTTGGGCAAAGTCTTGGCTTGTAAGGTGTCAATGGTGTCAATTAATGAGTAGTTATGAGATATGGAGGTGCTTGGAAACGAGTTGGGGGAGATGAAATCCCCAAGAACTCTGGTACAGAGATGGTGTGATTTGCATTTGTGTGTGAAAAAACCCAAACCCAAACTAAACATGCGCAACCACTCCATCCCTAAAAGTACTTCCTGACTGTGTCTGCTGAAATGTTTGTCTCTGAAGAGAGGCACAGTGATTTCATGGGTCCCATGCTGGGGCTAGGACACAGTATAATTGCTGTAATGGAAAACTGATGAGTTTCAGTAATTTAGAGGCTGAAATGTTAAAATCACCAGTTATCAGCTGAATTGGTGAATAGTGTGTCCAGTGTGTGGCTGGATTCAGCCTGTGATGTTGTGCCAGTGAGTGTTCAGAGTTGTAAGTTCTTTGATTTAGATGTGTTTATCTGTTAGCTAGCAGAGACCTGGAGGAGTACTGATGGCTGCCTGTCTCTCTTTTGGAGCAGAGAGTAAGAGGGACTTCTCCACAGATTTACTGTAATGGAAAGAGAGAGGAAGGAGAGGTGCAGTGAGAGGCTTCTGGAGGAGTGCAGGAGGCCACTTGTGGCTGTGGGTGAAACGTTCTGAATTTCAGCACAGAAATTAAATCAAACCAAAGGTATAAGTCATTATTGTGCGGAGAGAGCAAAATTGCTATTAACAGTGCAGCACTTGCTCAGGAAATAAATCTGTACTCAATTAGAAAAGAAACAGATTGACGTCTTTAAATCACAAGAGAACCATGAAGTACTTCCCAGTCCATTAGTGACTGAGAATGTTAAAATAAAAATTACTGGGCATAAAAACATTTAAATCAGGCAGGACCAAGTAATTTGTTCTCAGCTTCTAAAAGAGCTGTCTGAGCTGATCTCTGGCCTGCTGATATTAACTTCTAATAAATCTGGGAACTTTGTGGGAGTTCCAGAAGCTTGTGTTCAAACAGGGTGTGTGATGACCCATGTGTAACTGCCTCGGTTGGCCTTACATTGCTCCTGGGCAGTGATGGACATGCTGGGAGAAAGGTGTTTGATTAGGAGTGAAAAGGTGCCAATACAGTAAATGTCTGTCATGATATTTTATGGAAAGGGTTGTAGTCCAAGTTGATAGGTTATTATTTTTTATTGGGATTTTGAATTTGCCTGATAAAGGTGAATGTATGGATTTAATACTATTTATGATAGAGTGTTGGTTTTGCTATTACAAAGTATTGTGATTTAAAAGTCGGTAGTAATGTGATAAACAGGTATTTTAAAGTAGTGATGTGGCTAGTAGTTACAAAGATGGTACAGTTAGACCAGATGCTCTGGACTACTCAGTAAATTCATCCATGTATATCAAGTGTACGTTGTTAATGTGACTGCTACTGTATCTACCTGAATCTAAACCAAATTACTTTATAAACTTCTATATGTGATATCAGGTGGACTATGTCTTAGAAACCATTAGTTCTGACAAGGGGCCAGATTGAGTTTTCAAAACTGAGTTTCTTCATACTAGGAATTATATAAAAATGAATATAGTTCTTTGCTGTATAAATGGGAGTATAAAGGTGGGGATGAGGGTTTGTTTTTCTAGGTGGTACTGGTAGTTTTGACATGGTGCTACTGCAAGGGTTTGGTCTCAGCTGGCAAAACTGGAGTTGCTGCAGAACAAAGTGACCAAAAGACTAAAAGAAGGTGGGAAGACATTTCTTATTTTCATCTTTACTTACATTCATTTCTTATTTTCATCATTACTTAGTTAAATGTATTTCTTCCTAGTAGCTGTGTTTTGGCTTTAGTCTGAGAATAATGTTGATAATACACCAATGTTTTAGTTACTATGTAATGCTTACCCTAAGTTAAGGACTTTTCAGTTTCTTGTGCTCCCCACTGAGGAGGGGCACAAGGAGCTGGAAGGGAGCAGAGACAGGACACCTGACCCAAACTAGCCAGAGGGGTATTCCATACTCCAGAACATCATGCTCAGTACAGGAAATGGGGGCAGTTGGCCAGGACGGGCTGTTCACTGCTTGTGAGTGGGCTGGACATAAGTCAGCAGGTGGTGAGAAATCGTATTATGCATCACTGTTTGGTTTTGGCTTTAGTTTTTTTTACTCTCTCTTTCTCTCTCTCTTTCTCATATTTTCCTTTTCATTACTGTTACTAGTATTCTGTTATACTTTGATTATTAATCTGTTCTTATTTCTACCCACGGGTTTTACTTTTTTTCTTGATTCTTCTCCCCATCCCACTGTGTGTGTGGGAGCGAGTGAGCGGCTGTGTGGTACTTATTTGCCAGCTGGGGTTAAACCACGACATTGCATTAATACTTTCATGTGAGGAGAGTGCTTACCTAGTAAAAAAAAGCTCAGTATACCAGCCCTGAAAACTACAGCCAGGTGTTCAACTTGGAATTTAAGTGTGTGTTGTCAGCAACAAGTGTCTGAGTACTGGTGAGTGCTGTCACTGAAAATGGGCATGTTTTCACTGCCAGTGTCTTCCACCAGAAAGAAATTCAAGGTGTCTAAAACCACATAAAAATGAAAACCATCGCAGGGTACCAGTTTATGTAGTTTAATGTTCCTTCAGGCACTGCTGCTTCTGAATCTAAAATGCAATTCTTTTGTTTCAGAAAAAATCCAAGAAATCTTCAGAGACATTGACGTTTAAGAGGCCGGAAGGAATGCACAGAGAAGTTTATGCACTCCTCTACTCTGACAAAAAGTAAGAGCTTATGGTCATCTGGGTAGGTTGTGGTGTAGCCTGGGCTTTTGGAAGCAGGGCAGCATCCTATTGAAACCATGGGCAGGCTTGCTTCCCACATTGATTCACCTTTGTGCTTGGCCATGCTTGTGCCCTTCTCTCTTGGTCATGAGCAGTGCCTATCTTCTCTCTTCTAAGTCTGAGGGGTTTGCTCTGTCTAGGAGATGAATTGGGCAAAGGCACAATAATTTGGAGCAGACAAGGCAGTATTCTTACCCTTCTGTGTCTAATTCTCTTTATTTGCAACTGGGAATAGCACCTGCTTTTATTTCTGCAGAAAGAGTTCCGCTGCAGCCTATATTTAGCTTGTATGATTGAACCCTTGCCTTAGAGGTCTCTTGCATAGTTTGATGGCTCTGTCCAAATCCATCTAGGCAGTGTATTCTGTCCTCTGATGCTGGAGGCATTGCAGTCTGGGAGGTGCAGGACCTGAATAAAGCTTAATCTCAGGTTTTCCCACCCTAAACATTTTGGTGGCAGATCCCACTGAGTCTGAAATCTCTTTGGGTTTGTCGTTGGCTGCTGTTTGCTTTTGTCACGCAGTGCTTTTCTCCACCACAGGGATGCACCTCCGCTGCTGCCAAGTGATACAACTCAGGGTTATCGAACAGTCAAAGCAAAACTGGGATCCAAGAAAGTCCGGCCTTGGAAGTGGATGCCTTTCACCAACCCAGCAAGAAAAGATGGAGCAATGTTCTACCACTGGAGGAGAGCAGCAGAGGAAGGAAAGGACTACCCTTTTGCCAGGTTCAATAAAGTAAGTGGGAGCACTTTCGAGCAAAAGCATATAAATAGCAGCTGGAAAATACCCTTTTGTCAGCTGCTTGAGCATCCAGACAGGAAGTTGGTCCTTTGAACAAGTGGAGGCTGTTACATTTGGCAATCACATTTTAAATTGCAGAATGGCCTTACAGCCACGTGACCACAGACTATGATGTCTCCAAATCATTCAAACTATGTGGGATCGGTATGTGGTCAGAGCTTGCTAGAGTCTCCTGTGTTTCAGGTGCTCCTTATCAAATCTTGTTATTGATTTGGTAAGGAGGCACTCTGCCATCTCATTCCGTTCCTAACCAACATCCTTCCCCTGATTACAGGCTCCGGGTGGTAAAAGATACTCTATTCTGAGACAAACATTAAAGTCATAAGTCTTGTTATTTTGCCCAGTGTGAAAAAAATCGCTAGAGCTTTGTGGCAGAAAAGCTGGTTTGCAGCCTCTTGGCCAGATTCCAGCTCAGATACTGAATTACGTTGTGCTCCCTCTGAAATTGCTCCTGTGGTATCAGTGTGGTGCAGTACCTTGTTCTTTGCGTCTTACATTAAATTGTCACAATGTGTTGTTGTAATCTCCTGGTGTCTTTTGTCCCAGATGTATCTGCTTTGAGTGGCTGGGGCTTTCATGTGTATGCACAAAGAAAACTACATCAAGATTTATACTTCAAAGTCAGGGCCTCCAAAGTTAGGAAGGAGCAGAGTTAGGGTGCCTTCCTAACATAATTTAATTCCCTTCATGATGCAAATCTGAAGGGGGAAAAAAAAAGTGTGTGCTAACATGATTTCCACAAAAGCTCTACTTGCCTATGCAACATTTAAAGTTTGTAACCCACAGAGCATCAGTTCTGTCAAAGCCTGGCTTCCTGCAGAGTTAAGTGGTTGATTAACCTTGTGTGTTAGAAGGCTTAAGGTCTGACCAATGCTTTTCCTCTTGCTGGGATGTTGGTAAGAGCCTCGTGTCATATCTCTTCTCTAGGGTGTCTATGGTAGAAGTCTGAAGCATGACTCAGTCAAGGCACCTGCCTGGCTTTCTGAGGAAAACTTCGGGGGTGTAATTGTCTCTAAGACTCTACTGCTGTAACTGCTTTTGGCTGAGTTCAACTAAGTTTATCAAAGGGAGCCACACATGGGTTGTAATTATATGATTCTTGTTTCCTTAACTTTATCATGTACTGTGAATTGACAGGCAGAAGAGCCTTCAGCAAGGCTGCAACCTTTAGATTAGTGGTAGACCTCTGCCATCTGCACGTGCCCAATCGCATAATATTAGGAGCAAGTTGTTACCCTTGTGGATCCATGGTTAAGAGGGTAGAAGGCACTGATGAGAAGTTTTGCAGATATTTGCTATGTCAGAGGAATTTTATTTACTTTTCTAAACTCTTCTGTGGGTTCCTTCTCGCATACTTGATACTTCTGCCCAAATTTCTTACTCCTCTTCGCATAATCCATTTTCCCGTGTAGTCTGTCCTACTGGTCCCTCAAACTCAGTTCCTTTGCCTTTTCTCTGTGCTTCCAGTCTCCAAACCAAATCCCTTCTGTTCATTGTGAGATCCAAAATGTAAACTTATGTTTCACAGTGTACACTAAGCTTTGATCAAGGGTGTGAAATAGGAATATAAAAGCAGCTTCATTGGTGCCAGAGCAAAGGCCTGTCTCGGCTGATATTCTGTTTCTAGCTACCATTAGTAAAGACTTAAAGAGGATGAGAATGGGGAAAATACAGAGCATTTTTTCCTAGCTTCTGGTGGTCATTGGTTTAAGGATTTCTTAATTTGGAATTTGTGTTCAATAATTCTTGCTAGGTTCTGGGCAGAAAGCTGCTCTGTGAATACCCCGTGATAACGAATTCTTCAGGTTAACTTTGCATGGTGTGCAGAGGTATTGCTTCTGTTCATTTTAAACTGCTGCCTTGAGGTTTCATTTGGTGCCTCTGAGATCTTGTGTTACATGACGTAATAAATTGTCCTTGCTGTGCGCTGTTTTCTGTGTAATGTGACATACATCTGCCCTTCTGTGCCCTGTCTCACCCTGTTCTCAAATACCTTTTCCTTTGAAACGGGTGGACTAGGAGTGAGTGTTTCACTTAGGGCAGCATAGTGGGTTTGTACATTGGCTGTGTTTCTCTTTGTTTCCCTGATCATTTTTACTATTCAGTTTGTCTTTTCAGCACTGCAAGGCATTGTGCTAATGCTTTCTCAGAACTGTCTCATGGCTCCAGGATTTTCCCTGAGCAGTTTCAGCTAATTTAATGCCCATCATTGTTTGAGTTTATAGTGTGAAATACAGGACTGAGAAGGGTTTTCTGAGCCATTGAATCTTCCTCTTGGCTCTTTCAGGTCCGGCACCATCCATTCCCTTTCATAAACCGATCAAGTTACTTTTGAAAAGCACTTGGATTTTCTTGCCCCTCTGCTGCCTTGGGAAGCTGTTCCAGACTGTCTGTGCTCCGTTTCTTATTTCTAGGTTAAATTTTCCATGTTAAATTGGCATTTCCTTGCAAACCAATTTCTTTGTTCTTGTTTCAGTTGTTCTTTTCTTCCTGTGGGTATTCCTTTCATTCCCTCTAGCATACTTGAAGCCTGCAGTCAGATTCCCTTTCAGGCTTCCTTTGCCAGGCTCCTTTCTCTTCCAGTCTGCTGTTGGAAGACAAGCTCCCCACCCCATTACTCATCCTTGGTGCCCTGAAATGGATACTTGTTCCCATTTCAGTTCATCTTTTCCAAAAAGGGGTCGGTAGAGTTGTGGTTGGCATTCCTACCAAGGTCTTGTGCAAGTGAAACCTTGCCAGCTTCTGCTGGAAATCCCTTTCCGGGGATCATACTTGCATTTTCATGGCTACATTGCATTTGAACTTGCAGTCATCTCATGTTTGTCTCAAACTTTCCATCTGATGATTTCCTACGTTCTCAGTTCTCATGACTGGGGCTGAGGAAGTGTTTTGGAAGTGTCTGTCTGCTCTTGTCCCATTCTGTCCTCTGATCAGGCACCTGCCACCTTCCCTGATAGCTCTTTTCATGTGTATATGCTACTCTAGAAAATAATTCTGTTTTTCATGATGTACATAGGACATCCTTATGGTGTCTAGTGGGGGCTTTTCGCCTGGTCGAAGTGGTACTGGAAGGTTGAGGTGCAGTGCCTCCCCAAGAGATATGCTTCACATCTAAGTTTCTGTGTCTAAGTGATGGAAGAAAGGCAGGAGACCTAAAGAGGCTCAGAAATTCTCCTCCGAGCTGTATGGCGTTCATGAGGAGGACTTTTCTGGTGTAGGACTCAGGGGGCATAGTGTTGTTGACACGTATGCTGCTCACATTTGCAGTGTTTTCTGGTGGAAGCAGGACCTCCTCAGGCTGAGCACAGTTCCTCTGCAGGATGGTGGGAGGGTGAAAGGGAGGAAAGCAGAGGCTTGGTGGTACTTTTGCTTTACCATGTGCTAGGACTTCCCCATATACAGTAAGTATTTTTATTGTGGCTTTAGTACTTGTGACTCCTGTGTTCTGGATAGGGTCCTTGCAAAGCAATTCCAGGGTTGGGACAGTGGTGTGGGTTTGGCCTTTTAGACACCTGGGACATTCGTGAGAGCTGAACTGTCTTTTGGCCCTGTGGTTCTGCTGGAGAAAGGGTGGATGAAGAAAGGAGGGACAAAGTTGTTTGCCAAGTTTATGGCCCTCAGTTGTACAGTACCCAGCCTTTCAGATCTTTGTGGCGCTGTCTGCACCAAACATGAAAGAAATGGGTTGTGTATCAAAGCAGAAGGTGTTCTAAAGGCTAGGAACTACTGCTCCTTGCCTTTCCTGTTCTTCCTGTATAAGTAAGCATGTCCCAGACCAAGTAGAGTTGGCTGTCAAAGCAGTTTATGTTAAGGTGTTGGTGCTGCTATATGGGAGGAATGCAGAGAGGCTGGCTGAACCTTTGGTTCACTGTCATGTTAGCCTG
The DNA here is from genome assembly GCF_028554395.1 of Pezoporus wallicus. Classification (NCBI taxonomy): domain Eukaryota; kingdom Metazoa; phylum Chordata; class Aves; order Psittaciformes; family Psittacidae; genus Pezoporus; species Pezoporus wallicus. The sequence goes on along the minus strand of NW_026641917.1, from coordinate 860,153 downwards.
ATAAGTTTGAAACCTATAGTCAGGATGTGGGTTGCTGCCCTCTGCCTGTGTCAGCCACCTGAAATAGGTTTCAGCCTCCCAGGCAGTAGTTCCTGATAGGCTTCCCAGAATGTTGTTTGTGGCCCTGAGATCACACATTGCTCCTTATCAAGTCCTCTGCCTGCTTGTCATGTTTCCTACCAGGACCCATTGCTCGGGGTCCTGGCAGCCCTGTCCTGTCAATGCCGTCCTCTTGTTCTTGGCTCAAGTATCTCGGCCCTTACCAGCTGGCAGTGAAAAGAGCTGCAAGAGAGCTACCATCTTTTAATTTTCTCTGCATAGGCAGTGCAGGTACCTGTCTACTCAGAGCAGGAATACCAGATGTATCTCCATGATGATGCGTGGACCAAAGCTGAGACAGACCACCTCTTTGACCTGGCTCGGCGTTTCGATCTGCGCTTCGTAGTGATTCACGACCGCTACGATCACCAGCAGTTCAAGGTGAGTCCCTGGGGCCAAGGTGCTGCTAGCAACCTGCTGTGATGGCACGTGGAGGGCTTGCTGCACTGCAAAGACCAAATTACCCTTTATATCAACTTAATTAGGGAGAAATAATGAATTATTGGCAGCAGGGAATATTGAATTTCCAGCACAGGGCATTGCTGCTTGCTTTGTTTGTAATTAAATCCACTGTGACTTGTGCTCATTCCCTGTTGTGTTTTATTAGAAAGTTAGAAGGTTTGCCCTGCCAGGAGAATAACTCATTATTCCTCGAAGGTGAGGCAGCTCTGGAGATTGTTTAGCTGAGCAGGATAGGTGTCCTAGATTACAGGCTAAGTCCTGGGAGAAGGATCTGCTAGTGGTCCCCAGGGATTGTGATATTTCCTTGGTGCTGCTCTTGGCCTGGTGCATGTTTCTGTCATCTCTCCTGTGAAGCAGGGACCATCAGTGGTCTGAAGATGCAGCACTGGTTTCATGGTCTTAAATCTCCTGCAGTTGCTGGTTCCATGTCTCCTGGTGACAGGAGGGAATGATGTGACTCCTATGGAACAGCTCCAAATGCTTGAACTTTTTGGTGCCCTCTGAAATGCTCACGTGGGGAGCCGTAGCAAAGTCAAATAACAAGAGTTTGCCCAGCTGAGCAGCCCAAACACCTTTGGTGCTTGGAGTGAGGGAACACAGCTTAGATTCCATGTATCAATGGGCAAAGAGTTGTGGCAGCTGATACCTTCTTGGTTATGGCTTGAATGGCCATTGTCTGGAGCAGTTCAGAGGACAGAGAAACTCTCCCCTTCCATGTGGTTGTTCCACTGGGACTGGCCAGGCTCCCTGCTGGTCTTCCTTCCAGGCACTATCTTTACCCTACCTGATGTCCTTCAGCCAGGGGTCCTCAGCTGGCTACTGCACAAGGCTTTGCTTGGTTCTTCCATAATATTGTCCTCTTGTGATGTCTTCCACAGAAAAGATCAGTGGAGGACCTGAAGGAACGATACTATCACATCTGTGCCAAGCTGGCTAATATTCGTGCGGCTCCAGGCACGGACCTGAAAATCCCAGTCTTTGATGCTGGCCATGAGAGGCGAAGGAAAGAACAACTGGAAAGGCTGTACAATAGGACACCAGAGCAGGTAACTTGGGAAGGAGAGCATCACTGCTCAAGAAACTTAAGTTGAATCAGTAGGTAGATGAAGTAGTGTGGGAAAGGGAAAGAATGGACAAGAAAGGAACAACTTTGTTGTTGGGTTTGCGTAATTTTATGGGATGCAAAAAGACAGTAACTGAGAGATCTGACTATACAGGGGAGAGGGTTATGGTGAGGATGAGGGTTATGGTCTCTGGTAACTGCCAGCATCTTCTCTGTAACACTGTATTAGTTCTCTGAATAGAATTAAGTTTGCAGATCAATGTCCTTTTGAATCCCTGAGTCCCATGGGAGGAGGATTACTTCCGTTGAGAGTAAAAATCTTACCAGAAAGCATCAGAGGTTGTAAATCTACATGTTTAGTTCTCCTGTTTGTTGAAGCTGTGTAATGGTCCCATTAGAAGTTAAGGAACTGTGTGTTCCTCAAAGGCTGGGGGAGAGCATCTTCTTCTGTTAGTACGTCTGTCTTAATGAGAACTTCGTATGTGTGACAACTCTGAAGTCCTTCCCATGTTGATAGGTGTGCTGATATTAGGCATAGCTGCTCTAGGTTCTACATGCTAGGTCTGGGAAGGGGAGCCAGCTTTTCACAACACTCCAGTTACAACTACAGTGTATTTGAGCATTTTTACCCTTCTATCTGTGCTCTTGGTCTCTTTGTCTGGAGATGAGAGTAATCATTTCTGGATGCTGCTGAAGTGTACATCCTGGATGTTGTCATACAGTACCTGCCAGTTTGTAGCATGATACTACCATGGATGCAGGGGAGGGCTATGGAGCATTATGTGCTCTGCAAATCCAAGACATTAGGCAGGGGAACATTGTAATACCCAGGCTGGCCCAGAGCTGAGCTGTTATCGGTAGATGGCCCCCTTACCTTGCTGGGCCTCCTCTGCTGCTCTGATTGCGTTTACGTGCTCTGGTCTGCAGGTGGCAGAAGAAGAATACCTCATCCAGGAGCTCCGCAAAATCGAAACCAGGAAGAAAGAGAGGGAGAAGAGAACTCAAGACCTCCAGAAGCTCATCACAGCTGCTGACACCACCACTGAGCAGAGGCGAGCCGAGCGCAAGGCTCCCAAGAAGAAGCTGCCACAGAAGAAGGAGACAGAAAAGCCTGTAAACATTTCTCCTTTTTTCTTTTTTTTTTCTTTTCTTTTTCCTCTTTTCCCCTTTTCCCTGCTTATGCTTTGGCTGCGCAACGTTTTCCTTCAGCAGCCCTACTGGGATCAAGCCCTCAGCTCTTTTAGGGGGAGTAGCTGCTGGCTGCCTTCTGGCAGATGCTTTTTTTGTTATGTCTTTTGAAGGCAGATTGGTCTGAGGCAGCCATTGTCAGAGTCCTCTGGTGTGTACTCTTGTCTCTCTCCCATTTGAAAAATGCTCGTTTAAATCCTGTTTCCCCTTCCCTCTCTGAAAAATGGGATGAAATATTTCCAGCCATTCATGCCTCATGGCAGGGAGAAATATCTGTCTCCCTCCTTCTCCCAAGTGTATTCTGGTACTGCTGTGCAGGGTTGTCCCATCAACCCATTGTCTTTCACCTGCGTTCTTTTTCTAGTCCGTGTTTCCCTTTCCTTTCCCACTTCTGGGTCTCAGCAGTGTCTCCCAAGCTCACCACATGCCTCTCTCCTGATCCTCAGCTTTGATCAGAGCAGCCCTGCTTTGGGACTGTTGTATTTTGGTAGTTATTGCTTCTTATTTCTCCTTCAGCTGACCTAAAGTCTAAGGAGCCCAGAATATAGCTTTTAATTCACAATTGATGTTAACCTCAGTTTCCTTTTCTGGAGAGAGGACAGTATGGACTGAACAAATTCAGCCCTTCAGTAGAAAAGGGCTGTTAAAAAATCTCAGATATTTCCAATGGGTCCATGGGAATTCCTGTCCCTCCATACTGTGAACAGAGAGCACTTGTGTCATTGTCCTCCAAAACGGTCTGTGCATAGTGGGGAGGGAAGCAGAGAATACGAGACAGTTATTGTTTGATGAAGGGTTCCTAATGGACACCACTTCCTCAAAGCATTGTTTTGGTTCCCCCCTGCCCCTAAGTGTAGTTATGTAATATCACTGGGCACCTTGTGCATTGAATTCCCTTGAGGGTTGATATGGTAAAGCTCAACCGTGGCTGGTGTATACCCCTCTGAAGAAAGCAGCGTATTGGTGGTGGTAATGAAGAAAGGGTGGTGATGGAGAATGGGGCTGGAAAGATGCTGAGGATACTAGGGTGAGGGAGTCCAGCCCTAAATGCTGGCTGGTGCCTGTCTGCAGGCATATAGTGGATAGAAACGCCAGGGTGGGCAGAGAAGCAGTTTCTGTTGTTGCACTAGCATCATTTCAACCATGACAGAGTCCATTAGGAGTCAATTACCAACTATAGCTGGGAAATGTTAGGAAAAAAATTGCATTTTAACTAAGAATTTGAATCGGGAGCTGCATCAGCATCATTTCAACAAAGGAAAATCATTTACCAAAGAGTCAATTGAGGTTGAAGCGTTTACAGCATGTACAGGCACGCAAGGCAAAAGAACCCATTTAATTGCTTATGCGCTGAGTGCAGTCAGAGACGTCTTGGCTAAGCCAACAATGCTGATTTACCCTCACTGCTTGTGTCAGGGTGTTCAGCAACAGGCTGGGGGGGCAGAGTTCGGGGAGTCTGAAAGCCAGCCTTCATCCAAAGGAAGCAGAGAGGATTGATTTTTGATTGCAGCTGCCTTTGCGTCTAATAATCCAAGCAGGGAGGCTACAATCCTACCAAAGATCAGAGTGATCCCTACAAATTCATGAACCCTGCTGGTAGTTACGGAATATTTTTTCCACCTTGGTCGTGTCTAGGAGGCTCTTCCTGAAGCTTCTGTTTATTGGACTGACCACAGATAACTGAAGAAGATCCTTAATGCCTGGCCACGCAAAGCACTTTGCAAAGTGCCACCTCAAGACCAAGACACAGAGATAGCTGATAGAGATGTGAGAGTAATTGGCAGGGAACTTGAGGAATTGAGTCACTGTCCTTCAGCATCTCTTGTGATCTTGGGGCAGCCCTGGTTGTCTCAGCACTGTCTGTAATGAACAAAGCCTCTCTGCAGAGAAATGTGGGAGCAGCAAGGCAAGCACTGTCTCCAAAGAAATTGTGAGATTTGAGGTGACTCTTCCTTTTGGAAGAGTGTGATTGAACATACGTTTTGCAAAGACTGGGGGTATTCTTAGATTGAATCATGAGTATCGCTGACCCATTCAGGGGACCCCACACCATTCAGTGGACAGGCCCCTGCAGACAGACTGCTCTAATCATTTAGAAGTTTGTTCACCTTGTGCTTTGTTCAGCAGCACAGATTTTTAAGGAATTTGGTTTATGTTTTTCTCCATTTTGTTGAAATGCAACTAAATGCTCTACTGTCTAGCAGCAGCAGCATTAGAAGTTTGCTGCCTTGTACTGCTATGCATAAATGTTTAGTGGAGAAGAAAGAAAACTGTCTAACGAGTGGACAAATGGTAAAAGGTGTATGAACTGCAGGCCTCCCTGGAGAGGTGCAGTCCTTACATCCTCATTAGTGGGCTCATGTCTGTACAGATCAGAGGTTTCTCAGCTCGTTCCTTAGAGGACTTTCAGTCAAAAGGCATGATTTGGGGAAGTCCTGAGCTGTTTTGATCAGTGACATGGGCCTGAGTTAGATAAGGATGATATTGTGCAAATATGCATGAGTTAGTGTAAAGAGTAGCATTTACGGTTTATGCTTGTGGGGATGGGTTTGAGGTCTGTGTAGAGCAGTGCCTTTAAACCAGCCCAATAAAAATGCTTGAGCTTTCCAAAGATACCTTGGAGTATTTTTTCTCAGTGAATTCCTTGGGATTTTCCCACTGAATCCCATTGCTTGGGATTTTCCTCTTGCCTCAGCTGTGACATGTGGCCATGGCAGGTGCTTCTCTGTCATAGGAAACAATGTTTCCCCTTCAGATAGTCTGTATGAAATTTTGTGTTTCCTCCATCAAGACATCCTGTTTCCATCTCTTTCAGGCTGTTCCTGAGACTGCTGGCATCAAGTTTCCTGACTTCAAATCTGCAGGTGTCACACTACGAAGCCAGAGGGTAGGCTGTTGTCCTGGTCCCTTGGGACCTTGGTTAATGTTTTTCAGTCTGCCTGTCTGTCTCCTCATCTGTTCTCCTTTTATAGCTACAGAAAGTCAAGTTCTTGCCTCTAAAATAAGAAAGGAATTCCATAAATTTGGAGTCTCAGAAACCTGGAATGCAGGCTGTGGGGAAGCCAGCTCATTGCCTTGAAGGGGCACCTGAGCTTGCTGGTGTTTGTTACTGGTGTTCCTGCTCTGTGGTTAGACATGTGACAGACCCAAATGGAGCTGTCTAGTCCAGCAGAGCTCATAGCTAAATGTAATAAGCCTCACAGAGCACATGTCTTAATAGGCGAGAGGTGCTTTTAAGAACTGGATGTTCAGGTTGTGTCTGGAAAAAAAAGAGACACATGAACACAATTTTTGGCTTCCTGTTTCCATTATCTTCAGAAAATATTTCGGGAAAAAGCCCCTTTGTTCATTCTGCTGCACAGATATCCCTGGGAAATAACTTTCTTGTTGTTTCATCAGTAAGATAAATGTAGATGCCTGTCTCTTAGCGACCGGGTTTGGGATACTGAGTATGTTAAACCTGCGTGGCTGGCTGGATGTTTTTAGAGGGGTTTTGATAACCAAATCCTGTTTGCCCAGGACAAGTATTTATTTTTACTATTTTTTAATTTCCCTAGCCAAATAAAATAATCCTTAGTTGCTTTATTGTAGCAAAGGTGGAGAAGTAGGTTCCTTGCCCAGCACATTCAGTTGGCATAGTAATTTTCTAGGTCGCTTTTAAAGACTGTTTTATGGGGTGTACTTTTGATGTCAGAATAGTTTCAGATCTTGCTGGGAACGCCCTGGGGCTGTTATTAGGAATGTGTTTGGGATCATGCTGCTTCACCTTATGGGTGCATGCGTACATTAGAAGAGATGTGCCTCAGCAAGGTCCCTCCTGGGGGACCCCCTTAGTGTACAGGCGCCACCATCTGCAGGCTACCTGTTTGAGTGAGGGGCTACAGCCTTGAGGAAGTCAGAGGCAAGTGACATGAAAGACTGCAGTGCATGTGTTGAGATTTATGGAGACATGGCAAATACATTCTCCTGCACTAAGATAAATAGAATAATTTATAGAGATTGATTTGGGATTTTGAAAACTGATAAGTAGTGGTTGATCTTTTCTGGTATTTTTACCCCCTCTGGAAGAGAAGCTGAGAGCAGTGAGAGAACCTATCTGTGATGGAACCATCTGGCAGAGCCAGCAGCCTTTTCGTTTGCCAAATGGGCAATTCACATCCCAGCCATTTGTGAAAATGGGTGTTGCATGCTACTCCCTGTTCTCTTCAATGCCTGCAAAATGCAGTGATAAGCTGAGGCATGGCATCCTGATTCAGCAACTTTCAGACTGTGGTACCTAAACTCCTGGGATAACCTAGAGCAACTTTCTATGCTCTGCTTGAAATTTTTAAGGATATAAATGCTGTTATTAGAAGTACCAGTGTTTTGCGAATTGAAAAAGATTGCAAATCACTGATCCAGGTGAAAAAAAACAACACTTTGTTGCTTGGAAATGTGAAACCTGCCTCCAGCCCAGCAAATGAATTCATTTATTGCTTTTAGCCAGTCACCTGGCTTCCTTATTCAAGTCTTCCCTGTTCTTAAAACAGGAGCTAATAGACTCACTTTCTTCACATGTGGGTGACGGGGGGGGGGGGGGGGGGGGGGTGTGGAATTAATCATATGAGGTCAGTATGGGCCTTTTGAATTGGTAAGAGGTGCTGAAGTGCTAAGTGGTACAGCTGGCAATCCATGCTAATCCAAATTATTTTGCTGGTGGATTTATATGTCAAACCCTCTACACACCAGTGGTATGGAATTGATAAGGGCAGGAGCTGATTAGGACTAAGCAAGGAATTGGAATGCTGTTCTGGAAACTTGTACTCTGGCAACATCTAGCATAAGATGTTTTGCCCTGAGCACATTGGAAAATGATTTCTAAAGGCTTGTGACACCCTGCAGTAAGTTCTTTTGCCTGAGGACCTAAAGGGTCCTCACCCTTCTATTGTCCTCTTTTATTTTGTACTTTACTACTGTGCTTTACGCCTTCTTAGTTAGGCAAAGTTGGATTTTGCACCGAGATCAGGGACTCAACCTCTTGTCATGTGTGAAAAATGTACCATATTATCCCCAGGATAATAGCACTTAACTCTTTGATTAGAGATTTTTTCCCCTGAAGGATTTACAATTAGGCTGAAAACTTGAGTTAAAATTAATTTGTAGAAATGAGTCCTTGAAGAAAAGGACTGTATTCAACTGCATTCTGTATTCAACTTGATTTGTTCCTAGTAGTTTTTATGACAATAGCACAGGCTTTTCAAATTCTCCCTGTTGTTAAAGCTTACAAAATCTTATGCATAGTCTGAATTTGAAGATCTTTCCCTCCGCCCTCCAGGATTAATGGCCATTTAGGGCTATTATTCTCCATAACTGAAAGTTTCTCCTTCAGCAGATGCTGAAGAGTAATCTCCAGTGAGTTCAGTTTGACAAGCTGCCTTCTATCACAATGGTTTCAGTCTCCCATTGTTCTCCATGGGACTGTGGCCACAGCCAAAGAAGGCCACAGCCCCTGTGCCCTTGCTCTGCATGGGATTTCCCCTCTGCCTCCTGACAGCACAGACTGCAAGTTTCTTTAAGGCAGTAAGAAGCTGGGCATTATGAAAAGCTCTGTCTTAAATCAAGACAGTGCATTGTCTTGGTGCTACGGAGAGCAGGAGACAGTAGTAGATGTTTAGGAAGGGGGTAAGCCTTTCATGAGTTTCTTCAAAAGGAATTTTAGACCTTTGCCTTTGCTGTTAGTAAAACTTATGAAAGTAACAGCAGAAATGTATTATTAATCCTAAGCATTACTTCTGGAAAACTTCCTGTTATACCGGATCTGCTCAGCTGGGAGGGCACACAGCCAAAAAGCCAGAGGAAATGAGAGATGGGTAGGGAATTTGTACAGGGAAAGGAGAGGAAGAAACTAAAGGGAAAGCAGAGAGCTATGAGGAAGGAAAGCTTTGCTGAGCATCTGCCTGAAGGAAAGGAAAATGGGAGCTGTTGAACTTGAATCTTTTCCAGGACCCAGACAAACCAACAATAACCACATGTTTGTGATCTAGGCATGGTGTTGCTTTTGTAGAGCAGAACTGAGTTTGCTTTGAATTCACCACAGTGTTTCTGTACCTTGCTATGTTCAGCTTTCTTTTAAGTTTAACCTTTGTCTTTGACTTCATTGTGTTGGCTTTGGCATACTTAACATCCATGTATTTTAAGTTGTTCATCTTCTCTCTGTCTTATGTGGAAATTTTAAGTTATGATTCTGTTAAAGCTGTTGATTGCTGCAGCAGTGCTTTTAAGAAGATGATGGATGGAAAAGGGTGGATGTTTGTCTCCACTCCTGCATGTTGAGGTGTATGTCTGTGTCCTTGCTCTCTTGTCATGGATTTGGAAACAAAAGAATGGAAGAGAATCGATTGAGTGATGTCTCATCTGGAAACAAAACAAAACTCCAGGGTGAACAGGAGTTTGTAGAGCTCCCAGTCTGCAGAAAGAACTGAGGGATGCTCCAGTTCTGTCATTCCAAGCTGGCCACCTCCCCTCAAAAAAGGCTTCCAGCCAGCAGCCTGATTCCATCAGCTAATTGGGATCTTGTAGACAGTTTGCCAGTCAGTCCAATTAAAAAAGTAGAGGAAGGAAAATTACAAGTACAGCTTTAGTACCCATTGATTCAAATATTCACACTCACCAGCTTTTAAATATTTACTAGCCTGCTGAGCATTTTTTAGCACTGATTTATGAGTAAGAATTTACTGTTTGTTGGGGGAATGTTCTCTTCTATGTTTTGCTTTCTTGGAATGGGAACTGAGTGCTTACTGCAGCACCAAGGTGAATGATATTTCTAGAGGAAGATGGGGTTGTATGTATGTGTTTAGACATGTTTATTCTCCATATTTGATCTGACCCACAATTAAATGGCCAAGCACGCTGACTGTTTACTCTGCATTGGAGGCTGTTGGCTCTGTTCCTTCCCTGTCATTAATGCAAACCCAGACCTCATCGGCTCTGACCGTGTGAAACATCTGTCTGTCCTCCTGTGATCAATACTGTCCCTTCAGAGGTTCAGCTTTGGAAGCAGCTCCATAAAATATCAGTTATTTTTATTTGGATTTGATAAACTTAATTACTTGGAGCAATTAATTATTTATTTGTTTTGTATTGATTGCACTCCAAGGCATCCTGGCATCAATCTGATGGAGATCAGCACACCCTTATTAGGTAGGAAAGTTTATGTTTCCAGATCTGAACATCCCATGGATTAGTTGGCTGAGATGTGCCCATTGCTTCTGCTAGCAATTTTTCATTAGCAAAGTTGTATGTATTGCACTCTGTAAGAGAGTGGAAGAGAGTAATTTCCATGGGGAGCCTGACAGAGGTGTGGAAGGAAAGTAGTAGTCTCATTTCTGTGAACAGAAGTTATGAACAAATGATGCAGGCTGGATCGAATTCATGTTGTGGCATTGCCATCTACTTGTTGTATAACATGCCCTTTAATTAGGGCCAAGAGAGTGCTGGTGCATTTCCTAATCAAACTCCTGACTGTAGAGAGTGAAATAAGATTAAAACATTGGAGTATTTATTTTAAAAGAAAACAGCACAGGATACAAAATCTTGAATGAACTAGAGAAGGTGAATCCAACACTTCTCTTCCACTGTTCTCATTCTTAGCTAAACTGAAAGGTAGTTCATGTTAAATTGCTGAAAGAAAATTCATGCATCAAGTTTTTTTTTTGTGGAGTTCTTTGGTGTGGGATTGCATCGGGACCAAAGCCTTTATGAGGCTCTTGGGTATAAAGAGAGCACTCTGGATACAGTAATGAAGTCTTTTAAAGTTGTAATTCTGGAAAGGACACTCTGTGCTGCTGCTTCTTTTGAACCATCAGGTACCAGTGTCTGTGCGGTACAAGGCCACAGGTATCTTTGTCTACCAGTCCTGGACTGATTTGAGAAGCTTTTACTGCCTTTGTGTGCTCATTGTGATGGTCTTAGGTGTCATTCATCAGGTAATTTCATTGTATGTAACTTGGGCAGAGCACCCAATATGTTACTTTTTTCTTTCATTAGCATAACCAATATAATGATTGGAATGTAATTAATCACAGTGTATTTTTGTAATTGTGTAAGTGTAGTTTCAGTTAAATTATTTAAGGGAAAAGCAACATCAATTCTAGACTGTTGTGCTACAGATTTTTGGATTTCTGTCCAATCTAGAAGTTTAAATAATGTTCTTGTACTATGTGAAGCTGTCCTTGAAGTTCCCCCTCATGTGGCCTATCTAGGGCCTTCCCTGCAATCACAGCACACTCTTTTCTGCTCTTGACCTGTTTGTCAAATGCAGTTCAGAGGCTGCAGCCCTTTCCATTTCCTGCAGCTACCTCTATAGGTCTCAGCTTGGTTTCTGTGTCTGTAGGGAGAGGCAGGGGTAGGACTATACGGGCATCTGCAAGTCTCCTGAAGCAAAATACTACAGTGGCAACTGGTAATGTGCTTTTAACATAAAACACCCTCCAGTAAAAATATCCCGTGTGGTTCTTTGTTCAGCACCATGAATTTTACTATTTTTCCCTACACAAACATTTCCTGTAGTCCTTTTGCGTTTGTTTTACAGGCTTGCACTATATTTAAAGCAAAATGTATTTAAGGGCAAAGAAAATGTTGGGATTGATAAATGGCAGATAATACTTTGCTTGCCAGAAGATGACTATGTTCTAAATGGCAGGCAGTCCTGGCAAGGTGCGAATTCTTTTCTTCTCCAATGTCCTGTTCCTTGTCAACCTGTGTGTCAAATTGGGATAAAGCTGACTCTTTCCAGGTTATCAGCTGTCATTTGTGTGGATTCCAAGTCATTCTCATTTAGGCCACTTGTGCTGGGTCAAAGCAATCTATACACCCTTCCCTGGGGGAAAAGGGTGGGAGAGTATGAAAACCTTGAAGACCTTGTTACCTGTGCTGGTGAAAACCCATCAGGCTGAGCTGTTGATGCTGATGGGTTCTTCAGGAAATATTAGTTTTATCCCTTGAATCAGTGCTATCGATGCATAACGAGGCATTAATGTTTATAGGATCAGTGAGCTGCTACTCCTATGCCTTCCAGTGCAGTGCTTCTCTGGGATCTGTTGGCTTCCCTCATCCTTGACAAAGCTTTCACTAGGTATATTCCTCTAACAAGTAAAACTGTTTTAATTTACTAGGAAGATTCAAGTACAGAATTTATATTTTTGCACAACTGATTTGGGAATTTGTGAGCTATGTCTAACTTCAGTCTAAATAAACCCTGAAATAACCATTTATATAAGTTAATGTAGAAATGGATTCTTCTTGAAAGATTGGTTTATTTAGCATTAAGCCTCATTGATGAAGCAAGTGAATGGTCATGTGCCATCCCAGAGTGATCACTGTGTTTAATGTGTTACAGAGCATAGCACAGATGGCATAGCAGTATGATTCTTTATTTTTACATGTCCTAAACCTTAGTCTGGCAGATCAGCAGGCACTGATATAAGACATGGGGTCTGTGGCTGTAAGCGTGGGGCAGGAAGAAGCATCTGTGTTCATTGAGACAGAACATACCTATGCAGTTTGAAACTTCTAACTTTTGCATACATCCATTGCAATTTCTCTTCTTTCTTCTACTGTAGCACTTTAGTTCTGAGCTGTTAAGCATTTCAGATTTCCAGAAATGTGCACTTTCATATCAGAAATGGAATATTTTCTGCTGGGGTATTTTAAATTCCAGAGCTCTAAGACTAAAGTACTTAATATGGTTCTTTCTCTGAGTCTTCAAACTGTGCAGGAGTGGAAGCTCTCCGCTGCTGCGGAGCAGAGCCGTGCAGCTGGGGAAAGGTTGACCTTCAGACAGAAAATGCAAGAAACATTATTCATCTGAAACTTTAGCACTCCTTCCTGGAAACCCACTAAGCAATTCGGTACTCTAAAGATATCCATGAAGAAAGTGCCTAATGAGAAAGTTTTCTTTCTGCCGAAATTCACGAGGAAGGTGGTTTTCAATGTCAGTGAGCTGTATCATAATGCTGAACAGCAATGCCCGTGCATAAAACCACAGTTTATAGCTGTACAGACACAGGTCAGATGTGTGCAGTTTTTAGGATTAGTTGTTTTAGGACAGTCATATTATTTAGGGTTGGGGAAGGCTGAGTTTAAGGAAAAGATTGTCTCAAAATAGAATTAAAATGAAATGCAGCATCCGGGAGGGTATGTGTGAGATATCCAAATAACTGCTGATTAATTTTAAACCTCTTGTATTTTGGTGATAGACCACACAAAAGCTTTCAGCACAAAAGTGGGATGGTTTTATTTTGTTTTGCTTTGGTTTTAATTTATGAAAACCAGAAACAGCATTTATGAAGAAAGTGGTGAATTAAGAGCAGGACATTCAAGACGACCACATAGATATAATCGCACATGGGACCAAGCTGAATCTGTCTGTAGATCCTGCAGACCAATTCCATTCCTAGTGCAGATCCCCATGACAGTCTCTACCTGACAGGTGATGATGCTGTAAGACACAACAGGGGACTGTGTTGCAAGCTCTGCTATTACTTAGGCTTCTTTACTCCTCCAAAGTATACTCAAATACATTTACAACTATGCTTAAAAGTCTTAGTGTAAGTCATGAAAACTGAATGGCACACAAAAATTAACCCAGTCTGGTTGGGGAGGCTGTGTCTTCAGTTATTTTTTATCATGTTTGTTCATGTAATGAATATTGCCAATTAGTAACTCATTTGCAGTAGGTCTCCTAGTCATTAGCATGAATTAGCAAGGTTTTGTTGGGGGAATGTCTCAAGCATTAAATAAAAATCCTGTATCATTCAAAACCTCAAGGATACTCTGCAGTTAGACCCTCTATGGAAATAAAACTGCTCAGGTTCACCTCCCAGTCTCTCAGCCTCTGCTGTGACAGTGTGGTGGATGCTCTGTTCATCTCTCTAAGCTTCATAACCCAATTCCTGAGCAATATCCTCCTCCTCCAGAGGATAGCAGGCTGGGTCAGTGCTGGTGTACTCCATCCCCCTCAGGCCAAGTGCGTGCCAGCAGAAGCTGTGTATCCCAGGACCAGGCAAGGCTCCTCTCTCCATAGGCAGGCTTTGGTAGCTGGGGCTTTGTGGTGTTGATTCGCACAATTTTCTGTAGCTCTGTATTTATTTTTCTCTTGGTACTCACAGTTCATGTGTTTAATGCAGATTGTTTATAGCAAGGACAAAGGATTACAGTCCTTAAATCAAAAGCGACGTTGGTGTAATTATAAGCGCAGGCTGGTGTGGCAAAGTGGCTGTAGGGAGAGGCTGTCAAAGGAGAAGAGCATCCAAAATATAGTAACCTCAGAAATCCTGGCTAATCAGTTTTCTGACGGGAGCAATCTGTTTCCCAGGTATTATTATTATATGGGGACTTTAAAGATAATAAATAACAATAATAGTCTAGTATAAGGAAGGAAAGAAAAGGGCAAATGCCATTCACCTCGGAAACTGTGGTTGCTCACTGGAGTTCTCCCAGGAACATAATTTTCCTTAGCCCCTGCAGAGGACTTGATCCATGACAACACAAGAACATCTTGGGTGCTGCGGTGTAAGCAACAAGATTGCCTTGAGTAGTGTTTTCATTAACATAGAGACATGGCCTGCAGAAACTATGTACCGCAGGGCAAGCATCCTGAGCCAGAGAGCTGTTCTCTATGCTGTTGGCTGGGACCGATGGTCCCTGTGGATTGCCACATTCCTTGGGAAAGAGGGCAGGCGATACACCACTTCCAGCACTCTGGTACATCTCTGGACATTTACTTATAAAACCAAAACAAAGAAGGGCTTGCAGAAGTAAGCTTTGCAGAGCTGTACAGAGTGTGGAGGCTTCTCTCCTGCAACAAGGCAGCCTGGCTAACGGACCCTGGCTAACATATTATCAGCAGCATTTGAGTAATAGACTGCTCATTTAGTTTTAATACATTTTGCATAGAGAGCAATCAGCCTTCATCAGTCTTAGAGATGAATTGGCTTAGCCAGCTAAATTCTAAAGATATTAGTCTGACAGCAGCCACATAAATCATAACATTTTCTTAATGATGGTAATATTAAAATATACTCTTGCTTTGAGAAACCAATGAAGCCTTCCTGTTTGCAGGCCAGATCATCCTGCCTGAATTAAAAGGAAGCTTAATTGATGTGTTTTAAAACTAAACTCACAGCCCCACTCCTGAGCATCTCTTGTATTCCTTTCTTTGAAGTTAAATTAATTTGTCCTACCTCTCCCTATTCCGTCTTCTAATCTTCAGCAGTGTCAGTGGAGACCTTGGCTCGGTGTTCATTGACCAAACTCCTATGGGAAGTGAGCAGGACATACACAACATCAGAGCTGAAGGCTTTGCCAGGTTAATCGTTTGTGTTGCCAGTAGTTCTTTGAGCTTATGCTTTTCCTCTAACCAACAGATGAAAGAGACCACAAGAGCTCCTGTCTGTCCACCTAGCCTAGCCAAACATGACCTTTTCCTATTTCTAGTACATAGCTCCTGAAGCTGGCTTGAGATCCAGCATGTTTTTGCCAGTTAAAGCTAGCACAATCTGACTAGGTCAGCTCATACATCACCTAGCTGCAGCAGAGCTGGGTACCTTGCCTGTATTAAACGTTCTGTGTGATTCCATGTGGGGCAGAACAGTTCTTTGGACCAAGGCTTGTTGCTCTAAGGAATGTCTTCCTAATGCTCCAGGCTAACCATTCTGTCTCCTGCTAAGCCGTGCTGACTGACCTTTTCTTCCTTGGCATTCTGCTGCTAGATGCAGCAAGGCACCCAGGAAGTAACCAGGACCATTTCCTGTCCCAGTGCCTTGTGTTAGGGCTCTACCTTGTCCTGCTGCTTTTCAGCAGAGCCTCTATAGGGCCTGTGCCATAGAGCTTCTCAGAAAACCTACTTTAGTACGGTTCTGCTCACGTTAACACTCTGTACGAAAGACTTGACTGAAATCCAAATATCTGATACCTTTGGCAGCCTTTCTTCTGCTAAGACAATACTTTTGTGGTCAACTGTAAAGATTCAGTTTCTAAAGTATGAAGTTCATTGCTATGTAGAAACCCCAGCTCTAAGCTAGAGACCCTCAGGGTTTTAAGAAAGGACAGAGGTATCCTTCAGTCCTTACCTGTGCTATTTGCATGAGGGAAGGTTTTCCTGTTTCCCTTTTTGCATCCTCTGGATCAGGTTGATTTCTTAGAAATCCTCCTCTGATAGTCCTCTCCATCCTTTGCAGGGTCTTAACTGTGGTGCTAATATCTAGCAAAAGGACTAGGTGTTACTTATTGTGTACTGTGAAATGCTCATTCCCCTGGGCTGCTCTGTGGCATCCATACTCTGGTTTCTTGGCTGAAACAATGTGGTGGAAAAGGCAGATTTTCCCGGCAGGTGCTGCCCTGGGGTTGTGGAGCTACTTATGGGACATCAACCGCAGCTGAGTTCAGGTTAGTGCTTATGCCATTTGGGTATATGCTCCTGCCTTCAAAGGGATTAAAAAGTTCCAGATGGTGTCTCCTGTTGTTGTTTTTGTGTTGGGGCAGTGAACACCATGGAAAAGATGGGCCTAATTTGGGAGGCTGACATTGGGCTGTCTGTTTTTGGGAGTTCCAATCTGTGGCTTAAGGGAACTAAGGTGACCATGGTACCCTCCAGAGAGCTCACCTCTGAGGCCAGTTTTAAGGTGCAGTAAAGAATGGCTCTCCTTCAGGTCATTCCCAGCCAAGTGTTGCAGGCTCGTGGTTGGTTTGGCCAAGAATGGGGCCATTGCTCAGTAAGTGGCGTGCAGGATGGCTGCAGGATGCTCTTACCTCTTGGCTGTTCACTGACTTGCCAGGCAGCTTGGGCTGGTGGTGGTGATCCTTGGGTGGAGGTGTAAGTTCACCTTCCCAGGGCTGGGTATGAAGGGACAGTCCACAGCTGTGTGCAGTAAGGTGTTTGACACTGTGGTGTTGAGAATCATTTCTTTCCTGGACTGTCTTCTGGCATTGCTGAGGAAGGAAAGTGCTTTCGTTCGTTCTTGGATCTACCCACAGGGCTTGGAAACCTGTTCTCCCCGGTACATTGTGCCAGCTGCGTTTGTGCTGCTTGTAATCTAATAAATGCTTGGTCTGAGCAGCTAGGACTCCTGCTAGAGCCCAAATGAATGCAGAGGAAGGACCCTGCTAAGTGTACGCATTCTTCCTCTCCTGGCCAGCTCCGATTCCCTTTCATAGCTCACATCTGATGCTTCCTCTCTCACCTAGCCCCTTAGCTCCGATGTAAATGTGTGTTCACACTTCCGCCAGTCAAGTAACTGTGCTCTCTCTGTCTCTCCCCTTTGTTACAAAGCCTGCTCTGTAAATGAATCCCACAGGTCTGGGGCTCAGCAGGTAAAAGGAGAAGTGAGTCTGTTAGCGCATGAGTCTAATCAGGCCGGCTAAAGCGAATAAAGTAGGGCAGCATTGCACATTAGCCGCTGTGTAAATGAGCCCTTTGATGGGCTGGGCACCGCGGGAGAGGGTTTGAAGCCAAGAAGAACTTTTGTTGTTAATTCAGTGACACATGGAAACTGTAAAACAGCGTGTCTTGCACGCACACGAGAGGGAAAATAAAAGCCCTCACGACCGGGCTTTTCAATACCTGCCCTCGGACCTAGTCTGAAAACTTTCAGCCCCTGTCTCCCTCTCTTACCACTTGATTTTCCTTTCTCTCCCTTTCTTTTTTTGTTCCCCCTGCACTATAAAAAGAAAAGCTCTCTTGCCTTTTGAACTAGACGGCTGTGAGTGAGGGCTATCTCTGAGCTGTGTGGCTCTGTTACCTTTGTGTTCCAGATGAAACTGCCAAGCTCGGTGGGACAGAAGAAGATTAAAGCCCTGGAGCAGATGCTGATGGAACTCGGAGTAGGTGAGTAAAGGGGGCACGCGAGAGAGAAAGAGACACACAGAGCTAGCCTTTGTTCTCGAGATGGGCTATTTTTTCCCCTAGTAATACAGCCAGTTTCTTGAATAACAGTATGTGAATGGTTTTTAAAATATTTTATGTGTCTAAAAAAAAAGGAAAGAGAGGGTAAAAGCCAGAACAAGATGCACAGGGTTTTTTATTTTTTTTCCTCCCAGTAGAAAAATGTTTTAAAAGAGCCTTTGTTTCTCTCTTGTTTGGGCCTTTTTAACCATCAAGAGAGGCAGCACAGTATTAGAAGGCAAATCTCAGCCTTGCAGGGAGAGGTACTTCTAAGTGTGTTAGTGACCGCGGCACACACATTGTTCAGGGCTGCCCTGTCTTGCTTTCAAGCTTCGTTTCCTCTTAATTTACTGCTCACGGTGGCAAGTCCAAAATGCATCTGGGACTGTTCATCCCCCCTTTATAGGTTGCATGCTGTGTGAAAATCTGGAGCATCTCTGCCGAAGGGCGAGTAAACACACAGCCCTCGCTCTTGAACTCCAGTGTCTTAGCAGCAGAAAGAAGGGTTCACTTAACAGGTACAATACCCACTCGTAGCTAGAGGGAAAGAAGTGCAGCCCATGGCTAGCTGCTGCCCTCCATGCAGTGGGTACAGTTTGCAGGTACCACAGGTCCCAGCATGCAGTGCCCCTTGACTGGACACCTTTTCCCCACACTGTGGCTAGGGGGGGATTTTTAAACACAGAAAAGGAAAAAAAAGAAGGAAAAAAACCCAAACCATGACCTTATTGGTAATTTAAAAGAGATTCCTGAGCCTGCTCGGAGCACTGACTCTGTTAACTCTTGTTAATTTTTTGGGCCAACTGGTTTATGGCTTGATATGTTGTCTCGGAGACACTGCAGTTCTGAAGGCCTCCTGTGGCTGGTGAAAGTGGCTCAACCAGGGTGGTTTTCCCTTTCTGCTTTAAAACTAAAGGAGTTACCATCTTTGCTTGCTAGGGAAGCCTTGGGGAAGGATCTGAGTGCTTCTTACAGCTCACTTTCTATGAGGGTAAGGAGGGGTTCCTGACTCCCCACTCCTGCCTTAGAAAACACGTGTATCCTGAGGGCTTCGTGGTGCTCCAGCCCTGCTGTGCCTTAGAATCCATGTGGGAGTGAATGGGCAGTCAGGACCCTTCTAGGGATATTCTGTAGTAGGGTTTTGCAGGTCTGGGTGTTTAACAGAACCCTTTTTTTTTCTCCCTAGATCTCAACCCGATGCCCACAGAGGAGATTGTGCAGATGTTCAACGAGCTGCGGAGCGACCTGGTGCTGCTGTATGAGCTGAAGCAAGCCTTTGCCAACTGCGAATATGAGCTGCAGATGTTACGGCACCGCTATGAGGCCCTGGCCAAAGCTGGTAGTATTGGCCCCCTCACTGCAGAAGGCGTCCATCCAGATGGCCAGGCGGGGCTCGGCATCGAGGAGGTCAAGGGAGATACCAAGGACCAGATCATTGATGTAGTAGGAGCACCCCTGACCCCCAACTCGGTGAGAAGGAAGGTTGTGGGGGCAGAACAGGGAGCACTCAGGTCTCCGACGCAGATGCCCTGACAAGCGCTGGGGATGCTGCCCTGCTCTCCCTCCAGGCATGCGCGTCCAAGGGAGCACAGCACGCCTGTTTACCCCAAGTCCCAGTGCTGCTCTCTGGGCTCGTCTCCTGTGCTGGACAGTGTTCTTGGTGCTACAGGTGGGGTTGGCAGGGCTTTCTACATCCTGCATGCAGGCAGATGGCTTGACGTGGGTGCCACCGTGGACCAAAGCAGCAAGGCTTTGGGTGACGAGAGCTTGCCCTAGGGCAGCAGCAGTGATTCCATTACAGCTGCAGGCCTGAGGCATTTTCCTTCTAGACACAGCTCCATAAGGGTTTCTCAGAGGGAAGTGAGTGGGGAAAGCAGTCTTGAAATGATGAGCCATGACTTGCCCAAGTATCTGGCATCAAGCAGTAGTTCTGCCTGAAGCAGGAGGCTTGGGAAGGAGAGAGGTGTTTGAAGAGCAAAGGGGTGTTTTTATACCCTGCTTCCAGTGCTGTGAAAGGAAAGCCAGACCCTAGGGGTTCTTCCACTGCGAGCCCCGTGACAGTGTCCTGTGCATGTACCTCTGCAGGATGTGAATTACCAGCCTCTCCTCCCTGCCTCCATGAGGGCAGGCTGCCCAACCCCTCACCACTGCCTCAGGGCCAAGGGTATGCTGGGGATCAGCTGAGGTTGCTTTCCCCTCTGTGCAGTCCCCTGGCACAGCTGAGCTGAACTGCCTGACAAAAGCTGCCCGTCTTCACACAGTGGCATCCCCGACGCCTCAGATATACTGCCCCTGGTAGTGGCACAGACCTTTACTTTCTAAACTGTATAATGTATTGCAGGATATTGAGAACACCTAATCGGCAGAGGTGACACCTTAGTCTGGACTTGAGTAATGTCCTGTTTGATTGTGACAATATGGAGTCATAAGGAAGCGTTCCACTGAGACAGGTTCATGTTTGCAAAGGAGTCTTCTGAATTTTTTTTCTCCCCCTTACTGCTTTCAGTCTGAAATCTTACCCCTCCCTGCGGTCCCGAGTGTCCTGGGTTGAAAACTTTTCGGGCTGATTCACAACACACTTGCTCTCCCTTGAGACGTTGCTTGCTGGGAAGCTGGAAGAGGTGGTGGTGGTGGCCATGGCTGCAGGAGGAGGGAGCCCACGTGTGTTTTTGACCACATTGGTTCTCAGTGCCACCTTCTGGAATTGGAAACAAAGGGGTGGGCCCAGGCAGCACAGAGAGGGTTAAACTGACCTGGTCTCTGACATATTTGAAAGAAATATAATCAAGTTAATTCACTGCAAGGCAAATTCAGTACCTAAAGGGCCCCCATGTTAAATACAGCACTGACCTTTACCGGCTGATTACACAAAGACGACACAATTAGATTAGTCCAAGACAAAAGGTCAAGCACATTCACACTGTGACCATTTTATGCTACCTTTTGAGGGGGGGAAAAATTACATCCCAGCTGGAGGGGTGTCTTGGAGAGAAGTGGAATGGTGCCGCTGTACCATGTTCTGCCTGGCTCAGGTATGTTTGGAGAGTCAAGCAGGGCCTGGCACTGTGCTTGCCCTGAACCCAGCCAATGTGGCAGTGAGAGAGACAAGCAGCCTGTGACCCACAACCAGCTTTTCCAAGGATGGGCTGACCTTGAGTGGAGGCCATGTGTTGACGATGCTCCCTGCCCTGCCCACAACCGGCAGGAGCCTTCCCATGCCTCTCACTCAGCATCATGGCTAAAATTGGTCTCCGGAAGATAAATGGCTTGGGGTCAGCTTTAAGGAGAGCTGGGGTAGGTGCTGGCTGGTGAGGTGTGTGGGTGTGTGTCCTGGGTTTGGGGTTATCCCTGCACGAGGTAGGTGACACCTTGCCCTTCCTCTCACCAGGTTTAACCCTGCCACGCCAGCCTTGAGCTCCCCAGTTCAAGCGTGTTGCTTTGCCACTGAGCTGCTGGGGGCACTTGGGGGAATCATTTAATCTCCCTGCTTCAAATTCCTCTGGGTTGGAGAAGCCCTTTGTGCTGTCTAGCACTGCCCATCCGTGGCACTCCACATGTTGGATTAAGCATGGATTAGTTTAGCCTCCAAACCAGCTGCTCCCCTGAAGCCAGATTTGCTTCCCTAGAGAGAAGTATCTTGCTCCAGATGTTGGAGGGAGTGAGTAGCAAAGCTGGGAATAGGACTAAGGAGTCCTGACTCCTGAGCCCTGCCTGGCATGCCTGGATTCCTTCCTAGGAATTGGAACAGATGGGCAAAGGCACAATGGGGTGTTGAGATACTGTTTGTGGCAACATCTGGCTGCCTCCATCCCCCTTGTCCAGCAGTGGGGATGGAGGCATCTCAGAAGGGTGTTAGGGGTGGTCCTGGCAGTGAGACCCTGCGGGGCAATGGGAAGCTGGTTACCGGTCTACCTCACCGTGTCCACTGCATCCCGGCTGCCCTGGCTGCCTGTCCACCCTCCCCGAGGCACTGCGCTCCCGTCGCTGACCATTAAAGCCGAGCTGGGATCCCCCCAGTGCCGTCTGCTGCTGACCCTGGTAGGGGCTTTACTCGGGGCCTTTGGGAGGTGAAAGGTGAGCCGAACTCAGAACAAATTAGTTCCAAGCAGAAGTTCAGCCAGTTACTCCAGATTGGATCCTTTGATTTCCGCAACTCAGACTCCACTCAGTGATCTGTAATGAGTGACTCTCAGAAATCCTCACATTGCAGCACTTTGTTCCTGAGCTCACAAGTCAGCCCATTAATGGGTAAAGGAAAGGACCTTGAGTCTAAGAAGTCTCGGGTTCAGAGTCAGAATTATTTGACTTTTAAGCTTCCTTTATCTGAACTCCTGCTGACTTCTTGTTTTCTGAGCCTGTTTGAAAGCTAGAAGTTACATTGTTAAGATCAAACATTCTCTCTTTCCAGATGGAGTTACAATATCTGTCTTTTATATATATATTTTAATATATATAGTGTATATATACCAGGGTGTATATATAGACCTCTCCTTTTTTTTTTAATCGTTCTTTCCATTAAAAGAAACTAGACTTGTAAGCTCTTGTAAATTATAATGTAAAACATTTTTTTTAACCAGACAGTTCCCAATTTTGCCCAAGGCAACTGGAATAGCTGCGCCACAGAAGGCAATAGGAAGGTGATTAATATGAATTTGTGACATATTTGAAAGATGGGTCTTTTGCCATATAAAGATTATCAAACACATGTGCTCTTCCCCATTAATTCCACAGCCCTCCCAGGGAAGCCACAAAGCCCAGCTCCTTTGTTTCCAGGGTGGGTTTTTTGTTTTTTTAAATGTACCTTTTGGTCCCCTTGATTACCGCGGATTTGGTTTTTATAGGGCATCTGCTCACACTGCTGCGTGGGTTCTCTGGCCCTTTTATTTCCCCGTTAATCGGATCCCGCGAAGGCAGCCGTGCCAGGGCCTCTGACAAAATCCGTGTGTGTGTTGTATTTAACTTTTAGCCGTGCAAATTCCATGCTCTGTTTGCCGTCCGCCCGGTGCCCAGCGGGAACTGGGGGCTGCCTTCCTGCTGGTGGTGGAGGCAGCGGGGCCTCCCACGACGAGCGCTGGGCTTGATCAGTTTGGAGAGCATGTCCGTTGCTGCCTTGTCCAGCCCCTGGGTGCTTGCTGGCCTTTGGGGACAGGGGCTATCTGCAGGGACATGATCGCAGCCACCGGCCTCTGCCACTGCCTGTGGTGTGTTGTGCAAAGTGGACCCCAGCCTCAGGGCTCCGGCATGGTGTGACCATACAGCACCCAGCACATGGGGTACCTGGTGGCTCTGGCATGCCTGGGGCACCCTGCACGCAGAGTCCACCTTGGAGTGCTTACAGACCACTGCATGGTCTTTAGAGCCTGTGCAGTGCCTTGCAGAGAGGCTCCCTGCAATGCAGTGCTAGGGCTGAGGGAATGTTCCCTGTTTGGTGTAAATGGTCCCATTTTTCCTATGGCTGGATTCAGCCCACACCTTGACTGTGAAGGGTAAGGATTGCCACAGCCCATCAGTCTCACTCCTGTGTATTGGTGTGTGCTGCCCAGAAAAGAGGTGTTTTTTTTGAGGGGCTGTGGTTCTCTGTCAGCCTCCTACTTTGCTCCTGGGCCACTTTACTGCAGGTCTGGATGGTGGAGCAGCAGTTCCAGGCTCTGCCCTGTCACATGCTGAGCATCCGTTGCATGGCTGGCTGTAGTGCAGAGCTGCTCTGCCCCTCTCTCGAGGCTATGCTCCTAATGGCTTGTTGCATCCTAGCTTGCTCAGTCAGGGCCCCTGGGTTGCCACAGAGCTCAGCCCCTTTCTCCTGCTCCCTCCCAGACCCTGTGCCAAGAAGGTGACCATCCCAAAGCCCTGTCCCAGAGGCCCCAGCCATGTTGTCCCTGGCATTCACCATCAGGCCCAGCTCCTCCTGCTGCCCTGCCCAAGGCAGGCAGACACCTCTGGCTTCAGTCTGCAGTGAGGTCCCTGCACCCCATGGTTTGCAGGGCTTTGGAGGGGCTGCAGGGTTGCTGAAGTCAGCAATGGGAGCCTGGGTTTGTGCAATGCCCACTGTGGGCACCATGGCCCTGCTGTGAGCCCCACTACTGCTGCCCACCCCACGTCCCCTCCACCTGCCTTTCAAGTGTAACTGGTGATCGATCCGCTCTGACAACGTCCTCTGAGTCACATTCTCGCCTGCAGGAGGAAAGGGCAAAGGCCAAGTTCTTAGTTTTCATAGAAAACTAATTAGACGACTCCATCGAAAATGGGTCAATAAAGCTGATCAGGGGCTGCTCAGAGGGAGCCATTAAAACCCCTGTGACCTTTGCTGGAGCGAGTGGGATGGGGCTGCCCCTTCCCTCTGGGATCTCCCCCTTCCATGCCAGCTGGACAGCTGAGTCCCTGTCGCACCGCAGCAGCAGGCAGGTCCCTTGGGCATGTGGATGCGATGGTGGTTCCTGCACGGCCCGTGTATGGCTCCTGTGCATCATGGAGCTGCTGCTTGCATGGCAGAGCCATGCTGCCTGTAGCAGGGATGCTCTGTGATAGCAGCTATGTGGGCACAGCGTGCCAGGTTGCAAGGTGAGGTGACAGATGCCAGTGGGCCGTGGTGGTGGCACCCATTGGTGCAGCCTTGTTGGGACAGGCTGGTTGCATCCTTGGTGGCTGTCCTGGGGTACAAGCAAACATAAGGTGGTGGGAGAGGCTGCTGGGAAGTGTTCCCAGTACCAGGGAACCCAGACCTCCCATTCACAGCCAAAAAGCTTGTCTTGGTAGGGAGCATGGACATACTGGGGTGCTGTATCCCAGAAAGGACAGCCCCATCCATGGGGCACCCAGGCAGCACACACCTCTGCATCCGCTCCCCCTGTACACACTCGCACATGGATGGGCACAGCCCGGGCTCCTTTACCCCCAAACTTTATTCATGTGGCACATTTACAGCAAGGATTGGAATAACTAGACAATGAAAATGCTGGGTTTGCATTATCGGTTGGTTTAACTGGAACACCACACACCATGCAGTCATGTACCGCCAAGTTCAGTGCCTGTATTGCCCTTCTGGCTGCCGTCACCGGCTTCGCTCCAGGCCATGCACGCACGGGCCCGGGGCTGCAGCCTCCCTGCTAGGTCAGCACCCGGACGAGGGCTCCATTCAGCAGGGCCCTGGGGCTGGGTGATAGGTGACACTTTTTGGGGGGGGACGGGACGGGACACGACACATGTGCCCTCAGCCTGCCCCATGGCTGCCCCCCAACCGCCCTGGCCGGCCGGGAGCCCACCCAGCCGGAGGGGATGTGCTCGGCAACTCTCAGGCAACAAGCCAGCTGCTGCTGAGCGTCCGCGGGGACGGGGGTGGGGGGGGGCCGAGCCGCAGCTCGGGGTCGGAGGGAGGCCGGATGGGGTCGGAGGGGAGCGAGACCGGGGGCACGGGGCAATTTGCAGCTCCCCTGCTCGGGTACCTGTGGGCCGGGGGCCAGCGCTCGCTGGCACGTCCACCGCCGGCGACCGACGCGGTGCTGTGGCGGGCCCGTCCCCGGTGGAGCTGGGATCGGTCGGCGGGGCCGGGGCAGGGCTCGGGCATCCCACTCAGCCCTGCAAGAGGCACCAGCAGGCGGGACGGGGACGGGGCTCCGCATGGATGCTGTCACCTCCCTCTTGCCGCCCGCCCGCTGGGCCCCTGCCCCACTGAAGGGAGCCCTCCGGGGCCCCGCAGCCCACGGTGGGGCTGCCAAGGGGCTCTGCAGCGGAGAATACAGGCACTTCACCTTGAACATAAAGAGACGGATCGCGTTTGTCACATACAGGAGTCAGAGAGGGGTTAGTGTTGACTCAAAAAGGGGGGAGAGGCGCTCGGGGGAGAGGCGGGGGGGCTGGCAGGGAGGGCGAGGGGCCGTCTCGACACTGCTGAGCCTCCGTGAGCGCTGCCCGGGCGCAGGCATCGCTGCAGCAGCCATCGAGGCCTGGAAACATAAAACCAGAGAAAAGAAAGAAGAAGGGAAGGTGGGGACGGCCCATGCCGGGGAGGGAGGAGATGAAGGGGGGGGTATGCTCTGGCTACGGGGCGGGAGAGGGAGGATGGGGTGGGATATGGAGGGAGGGACGGAAATTGGGAGCCAAAGAAAAAGAACTACGAGTCTAAAATGTGGTGCAAGCGCCCTACGCGGCTGTCCGCTAGCATGGCATAATGTCCGGAGCAGCCCAGAGAGGGAGTCACATCAGGTCTACACAGATTTGCCTTCCCATATATACAACCTCTACTGGAGTTAACAGCTGAAATTGAGATTTTTTGTGTCGGTTCCTCTGGCCTCGGTTGCCGTTTTGTTTTTAATGCTGGAGCCCGTCCTCCCCGCCTCGCCGGCGCCGGGCGCATGCAGCCCTTGCCTGGCTTGCCTTGGGGATCAAAAGGGTTTGGAGGTCTGCTTGAAGATGAAGCCTCTATGGGCCAGTGTCTTCATGATGTTGGCGATGTTCTTACAGTCATCTGCGGAGAGAGAGCACAGAGGTACTGGGTTAAAGCCACGATCAGACCAGGACCTGTTGGATCAAGCTCCCAGTTCCAATGCTGGGGCCGTGCAGCTCCAGGCACAGCCCCTGTGTCCACACCAGTCCAGGCACTCTGTCCCGCGTGCTCTGCAGTGCTGTGGGGTGAGTGCGGGGTCCCCAGCTCCCCAGCATTGGTCACCTGCATCCCAGTATTGCCCCATGCTGCACTGGGATGGATGCATGCCCAAGACTTGGAGGCTTGGCATTGCCCAGGCTGCAAGTGGATACATCTCTGGCTTCTCCAGGCTGGTGCTTGCCCCACAGCCCATGGGGAGCTAGTAGATTCAGAAGGCAGCATTCCTGCAAGACAAGCCCATCACAGTCTCTATCTCTTGGCCAGTGTCTGCCTCCCTGCAAGCCTAGTGCCAGCCTCCTGTTCCAGCACCCCTGTCCCTCAGGTGCAATGGCCAGCAAAAGGGCTGTCCCTGCACTGGGATGGGGACAGCAAGTGATGCTGGAGCTGCCCTCCACCAGCCAAGCCTGGTCCGCACCTTACCCTGGCCCTCATGCAGGGGCTGTGTGGCACTGGGCTCTCTCTGCACTTTGGGGTTGTCCCTGTCCCCACCAGAGCCAGCCTTTGGTGCTGCCCCGTGCCCACCAGCCCCATGCTAAGTCAGACCACGGTCGAAGCAGATGCAGGGGTCCATCCAGCAGTTCCATGACCACCAGAGCAAGGGGTGGCCGTAGCAGCAGCCAGGAGGGGGAAGGCTCTGGCTGGTGTTATTTACCTGGGACTAAACTCAGGCACCGTTTGCTAAAATAGAAGCCGGGCTTAAATTGATTCCTAGTGTCTATATTTCATGTTGAAAATTGGCTTGTAAATCCATGTTTTGATCTATGAGGGCCGTCTCCTTAAGAAAAAGCAAGAGTAAATGTGTAATTTCTCCCTTGACAGCACACGGCGCAGAGGCGATCCTTCTTCCCGCTCCCCTCCGTTTCGGGACAGCTCCACTCGCTCCGATTACCACTCTTTCTTCCTCGCCCCACGCCTTGATGTCTCCATTTCATTACCGCCCGCCCATTTATCAAGCTGTTACCGTAAGGGTGACTTTGCCCACTTGCATGTGGCAGCGGGGCCCGTCTGACACGGGGAGAGGGTGCCCCGGGAAGGGGGGGGAGCAGGCAGGGCCCCCCTCTCCCTGCCGCCGCTGGATGGATGTTGTGGTGGAGGGAAGGCTGCATCATTACTGATGTGTAAATGATAAAGAAGCCTCCACATCCATCTCCCAACTGTAAATCCAGGGAGTGCTTTATAATCAAGCTACAGCGATAATAATGTGAAATTAGGTCTCTCTATCAACGGGAGGAGGCCTTTTAATCACGGCTTAAAGGGTGCAAACGCTGTTTATCATAATTGAACTGTATCCGGGCTAATTGTGGCCATATTTCACTGTCTAGGAGACAGCAGGCTGCCTGCTGACAGTGCCGCGTGCCGCACTGAGGGCCCCAAGCAGACGGGCAGCGCTGCCCCACTGCCAGGCGCCTGCCTGCAGGGATGGGGATTCTCTGCTGCTCCCTGCCCCACCACCAGCACCGCCCAGCCCCGCTGCGCCCCGTGACCTGATGGCAAAGCCATCACTTGTCCCTCAGCGCTGGTCGGAGGTGCAGCTCCTCAGGGAAGGAGGAGCCCTCCTGGCTGATGGCTGGCAGCAGAAGAGGTAATGTCCCCACTGGAGCTATGTGCCTCCATAGTGTTCCTCCGGCCCTTCTTATGGCACCGTTCCCCTCGCCACTGTGACAAACAGGGGAAGAGAGCTGGGTATGAGGACAGCCTGATGAAGGAGAAGTGTTCAGGGCATGTAGTGACAGGACAAGGGGAATGGTTTTAAACTGAAAGAGGGGAGATTTAGATTAAATATTAGGAAGAAATTCTTTACTGTGAGGGTGCTGAGGTTGCCCACAGAAGCTGTGGCTGCCCCATCCCTGGCAGTGTTCAAGGCCAGATCGGACAGGGCTTGGAGCAAGCTGCTCTAGTGGAAGGTGTCCCTGCCCATGGCAGGGGGTTGGAACTGGATGAGCTTTAAGGTCCCTTCCAACCCAAACCACTCTGTGATTGTAAGGAGAGGTGTCCCCAGACCCACTGGCTAGCACAGGGGCAGAGATGAGCCCGTCTGCGCCTTTGTCCTCTCTGCTAACCAAGGTGGCACTGATAGCTCTGGACGTGCCCTGGAGATGCTGGGTGTCCTGCTTGCCCAAGCCACAGAACCAGCTCCTGCTGTCACTTACCCTGACACAAACGAGCCTCTCACCATCCTTAGGACCTGCTGAGGCCCCAGGAAACCAGCACCAGACCTGCCCCAGGAGCCAGCTCCCAGGTGTACCAAACAGGGAAATGGTGGCTTGAAAGACAGAGAAACCAAGGCAGGGAGAGTGCCACCATCTGCAGCCAAAGCACCCCCACCAGCCAGCCCTGGCCTAGTCTCCCAGAAAAGTAACAGCAAAGCAAATCCTGGCCTCTGAGCTCCATCAATCCATGTCTCGTATGGGAAAGCACAGCCCTGGCTGCTGCCCTTCACCACTCCCAGACATCCCATTGCATCCTCCTTGTCCACAGCATCGCCCAGGGCCAGTGTGGGATGCTAGCACTTGGCTATTGCTCTGTATTGCTGTATTGCTAGGGGAACTGCACAGAGACCTGGGGGACCCCACGGAACCTCCTGGGACTCCCAAGCTGGTCCGTGGGGAGATCCCCTGGGACCACTGGCTGCTTCCTGAACCCCATCAGCTGCCTTCCCAAAGCCCTGATGTGCTCTCACGCCGAATGCCAGTGCTGGGAGCTGCCCTGGGCTCTGAGCTGCTGGCCTGTGAAGCCGGTGGGACCCCAGCAGGTTGGTGATACCTGCACAGGTAGCAATGTTCTCACCATCCCAAATGATGCCATGGCCCTTTGGCAGCGGGAGCGCCAAGCTTGTCATAAGTCATTTAGTGAGACTCATTCCAAATCAGTGCTAAGGTAAACACGCTTATTATAATTATCCATGTAAAAAAAAAATCAACAACAGCAGAACAACTTTCTAATATGCAATTACAGCCATCTATTGATTTTACAATGTAATCCGCTGCGATTGATTTAATAACACAATTATAGGCTGGCTCTCGGGATATTAGAGTGGGAGATTTTCATAAACTCCAAAGCAAAAAACTAAGCGGCTTTTAAAACAACACAGTCAGATGGCTGTTTGGGGAATTATTAGCAATATGAAATCCTCTAAATCTGGCCGTTGTTACCTTGTGAAAGGAATTTCTATTACAAAAATGGCAATTGACAGCCTAAGAGAGCGCGAACGGGATTGCTCTGCTGCTCTTTCGGTGCTTAATCCGTTGCAAAGGTGACCACTGGGCAGGGGACGGGTGGGATCCGATGCAGGCCGAGGGCCAGGGGCAGCCCTGCCCTCCTTGTGTCCCCGCTGTCCCCAGCACCCAGGCTGGCACCCACCAAACCCGTCACATCAGGGTGCCCCTGTTGGGCACACAGAGGCCCCCACGGTGCAGAACCTCCTGATCCCTACCCCAGCACACCCGGGTCCCAGACACTGCCAGGGGCCGTTGGGGTGCCAGCCCGTGTCCCCAGGGCTGTGCAGGGGGACAGGGTGAAGGTGGCCCCATGTCACTGGCTGGCACAGCTCTGCGGGTGCTGCACAGGCTCCGCGCGCTCCCGCTCTCCTGGCGCTCGCTCCCTCAATGTATTCCTGACTTTATGGGCACATTTTTCTTGTCAAGCTGACAGGGTTGCTAAGTGGATTTCTCCCTGATATGCGGACGGATTATCACATTACTCCAATGTCCTACACAAACATATTACTTTATATTCAATAGCCCTAATGAATATAAACTGCTTTTTCTTTTTTGGGGGTGGGGGGTAATCTATAGATTTTTAATGAGGGCACTATTAACTCCCTCCTCTTTAAAACAGACTTAGGTGCAGCCTCTGAGTAGAAAATCAATGGTGTTATTGTAGGAATATTGTATATTGATATTGTAATAATAAGATGCAATTGATTTAGGGGTGTTGTGCAGCGTGTGTGAAAGGGGTCAGCCTGGGGTTATCCTGCCTCCTGCAAACAGAGGGTGGCTCTGTCCTGCCTCCCTGCCCCTCGCCTTGTCATGCTGCTGCGGAGCATCGCCCCATGTCCCCCCTGTTACCCACTGCAGCACTGCATGGCCTCGAAACCCGTGTCCTGGCCCTCTGTGTCTTGACAAGCTCTTGCCGCAGTGACAGCCAAGGACAGTGGTATGTGCACACACATGGGGCGCAGGAGCCTCTCTTGATTAGGGCTGGAGTTTGCCACCATTCAGCATCACTGACTGCCCTTGTCCTTGGAGGGGGACAGACATTCCCACCGCACTCCTCTGCCAGAACGGAGGCAGAAACCCTTCATCCCAGCCAGTGCACATCCTCCCTCTGGCCACTGCAAACCCAGGGTGAGCTCAAGGGTTCCATCAGCAGGACGCTTAGCTTGCAGCCCAGGTATGATATAGGAATGGGGCTGCCAGGAGGAGCGATGCCCACTGAGGAGAGCATCACCTCCGCACACACCCCAGGCTCCTGCTGGCATTTCCCCTGCCTCTCCATGGGACTGGACTGTGTGGATGCCATTGCCACTGGGGCTCAAAGGACCGAGCACCACCATGACCACTGTGTGCTGGGCTGAGACACAGTGCAAGGAGCTGGGGGAGCGCAGGGCCCCCTAAATGTGCTAATTTGGAGGCAGCCCCTTTGCACCTGTGCTATGGCCGGGAAGACGGATCACCCCTGGCCCGAGCTGAGCAGGTCCATATTTAAACTGTCCCCATGCTTTATGGGCTGTACAAGAACTGACGCTCAGGCGACGAGGGGCCATTTGTCAATGTTCTAATGGCAGATTACTGTTAATGAATAATATCACCGCTGCCTTTGTATAACAGCTCCCTGCAAAGCGGAAACCCTAACCGCCGCCCTCCGTCTCCTGCTGTGACCCCGGTGACAGTAGGTGGCCTTGTGACCAGCAGGAACGGTATGGTCCCCATGAAGCTCAGCCAGCATCCCCAGCAATAGCAAAGGGGAGCGCTGGGTGCTGTGTCCCCTCAGTGGCTGTGCTGTTCCCTACGAGCAGTCACATCCCCAGGAGGGGACAACCATCAGGGGCAATGAACGACAGCGTTTGCCTGGCACACAGAGACACTCACTCTGTTCATGCTGGAGATGGGAGGGACCTGCGTCTGGTCCACATCCATCCCTGCCATGACATACAGGGCAAGGTGGGGACACCGGGATGCCCAGCTGCAGCGGTGACAAGGACACGGCAGAGCTAAGAGCTCCCATCCTGAAGGTATCCATGGGGACACCAGGGATGGTCCTGCCAGGCTTCTCCCGAACAAATGGCCTCATAATGCTGCATGTGGGGCGAGGGGCTCCGTGTGCCCCGCACAGCCGGCAGGTACATTAGGTGGAGCTGACAGCGACGTGTGGAATATTAAGAATAACTTACCTCATTATCTGCAATTACGTTACTGCCACACACCTCATTTCTTCATGAAGAGAAGGAAATTAGTTTTATATTGACTTCATCCCAGGGCCTCCCCTGCCTGCCCCGCCACAGACCGCCCGCACAGGCTCTGAAGGGAGTTTGGACACAATCGATACTCATCCTGTCCCTACCTGTTGCTGTCCCTATCCCTTGGGGACAGGATACTTGTCCCACCCTCTGCACACCGGGGTCAGTGAGACCTCCAAACGTGGCTCATCCCAGCAGGGAGGCTGGAGCTGGGAGAGCCTGTGTCTGGCAGCTTCCAGGTCCACAGGGAGGTGAGACCACTGGGTGTCCCTGGGAAGCAGCCAGGCAGACACAAGAGAGGGGACACGTTCTTGTGTTCCATCGTATACCCTGCCACTTGCTTCCCCCTGCCTGGGCTGGCCACTGTCACCCCATGGGTGATGGGATGCTTCCTCCTGTCCTCCATGCTGGGTACCTCTTTTTCTATCGTGTCCCCACCGCACTGGCATAGAGCTGGGTAGATGGGGACACAGAAGCCTTGAAACATGACATGTGCCAGCCCTCAGGCTGCTGCATGGCCTGGCACAGGCGATGCCATGTGCAGGGATCCCAACATCTGGGCCTTCCCAGCGTGAAGGGACGGGCAGCTCTCTCACAACATCCCCACCAGTGCACAATCTCAAAGGTCGTTGATACTGCTTGGGCTGAGGGTGGCACAGGGTGTGCTGAGCCCTTGGTTTGTCCTCCATCCCTGTGACTGTCCCCACACACCCAACATCCCAGTGGGCATCCCTGGGCAAACAAAGCGAGTGCTGCCACCGCCCCGCTCCTGGCTGCAGCCTCTCACCGGCCGGGAGGGAAGGGGAGCGGCGTGCGTGGTGATACAGGGGAAAAAGCCAATTTCATCTTTATTAGAAGGAGATTTCTCTTTTAGTAATAAGCACACTTCAAATAATTAGCGTGTTTTACGTAATAATGAAATTATGGAAATGCAGGCCACTTATTCAAACAAGTCACCATTACCATATTTTTAAATATTAGACTTAATTAGAGTTTATCACTTCAGAGAAGTACGAGGAGTGGAAATTTTTTTTCCTTTACAAAAAAAATCCTCATAAAGTGTTTATTAAGAGCGGGTAAGGAGGGGATAATGATCTGTTTGGAAATTAAGGCAATCAAACATTTAATGCTCTGCACTCCTGTAGGCAAAAGCATTCAAATGAGTCAATTATACATCCATTATCCAGGCACGATTAAACAAGGCAGGACGGGGAATTTGTCCTCCGCATCATGCGATTGTCGCGAGGACTTATGTCCACTTAAAGGCAGCTAATAAAACACTAAACTTGGAGAAGGAGAGCAAGGGAGGACTGAGAGAAGGCAAGACAAGAGAAGAGAGGCGGCGGGTCAGTGGGACTGTGGAGGGGCGAGGGTGGGAGGTGGGTAAGGATGGAGCCGTGTCTGCATCCCAGCCCTTCATAAATCAAAGTAATTAAGTTAACATGAAAATCAACTTCACCATCCCGTTAAATTACAGAATTTGCATATTAGGACTCAAATGAAGTAGGTAGCAGGCGAGGGGGCTGGGAGGGAATGGAAGGGGGGGTGGAAGAGGAGGATGAGCGGGACCACGCACCAAAAAGGGAACCATTTATTATGGTGAATAACTAATTTCAGAATTTATAGCTCTGGATTTTCATTCCCGTGCCATTTATATTACAGAAGGAAATTAAGGGGCGGGCAGGAGGCTGGCTGGACATCTTTCTGCGTTATTGCTTGTCTGCCATTTGCAAATCATTATTAATTGTGGCCCGTGTCACTGGTGCAGCAGGGCAGGGTGCCTGGACAGCCAGAGCAGACACACATATCTCTTCATCAGGACCCCAGCCGCTAGCCCTGGAGAGCCAATTACCCCTCCCTGATTGGTATCAGATAAGGAGGGAATTTTTACAAATTAGGGAATAAATAGAATTTCCACACGTGGAGCAGGGAGGGCTTGAGAGGCAGTAATGAAAAACGATACATCACCATCAGCCAGACAACCCTATTCATACGCCGACGCATTACGCTCACTACTCATAATCCCGCCGAGTGACAGACAGCCGCCGAGCCGGAGGGGAGCGCATCCCGCCGGCCAGCCCTTTCCCAAGCATGGCCTCCAGCTTCCAGCACCCTTGCTGCAGCCCAGGGAGGTCTCCCATGCTGCAGCCTTTGCCATGGCCTCGCAGGGTGCACACTGAGTGCTTGGCATTGCTTCTGGCCAAGGTGATGCTGCATGGAAGCCATCACTACTCTGCTGCCTATAGGAGGAGACCGGCAAGATAAGCCTCCAACTTGGCCTTGAGTTTGGTGGGTGAAGTCAGCAGCCAGGCACCCTGCTGCACCCCAGCCTCTCACTCAACCCCTGTATCCCTGCAGCTAAAGCACATTTTGCCCAAAATTATCCAGCCCAAACACTGCCCTCAAGAAGACTCTCCACTCCCTTGGTGGGTCATGGCAGTATCCTGCTGTTACAAGATGCCTATCTAACTTCCAGCAAGGATTTACCTTTTTCTGCTATTCAACCCCAAATTGGTCCCATGGCTCTGACCTCTGCTGCTCAGTTAGCACTGGGGTCCCTCCATGCCAGCGGGGTTCCTGCGTTACTTTATGAGTGGTGCTAGAGCTTGAGGACAGCAGCACTGCCACTGACCAGCCACAGGAGCAAAAAGGATGCTCCATCGGGAATAAGCTTGGGTTAGGGTGCCTCCAACCCTGTGAGTCTGCCTGATGGGGATTTTCAGACCCCAGCATCTCCCTGTGGCAGCACAGTCCTTCACCCTGCCTGCAACAAAACTGGACGGCCTTGAACACTAACAGGGTCCATGGCACAAGGTCCTTGGTCTTGGAAAGAGCAAACCCTGGGAGCATGAGGACCCCGCTGACATTCGGAGCCCAGTCTGCACCGTGCTCCCCAGCGTCAGAGCCACGTGCCTCCGTGCCCATAATTAGGTCTCCCTTATGACAAGCACGTCACTAAACAAAATGCTCGGCAGGAGATCAATCTCGCCTGTAAGTCACGCAGCCTTTAATTTATTCAGCATACACTGTCGCTCCGCTGCTGCCTTCCTGTAATTTATACCGTACACTGTCGTGTATTATTTAACTCGCCCCGGTGTTTTACAGCTCTCCCGAAAGTCGCTGTGCAAGAGAAAGTCATGGCAGGGCACTGGTGAGGTGAAGTGGGATGCAAACTGACCCCTTGCTCCGGGGCTGGTACAGCACCCCTGGCCCTGCCTAGGGACAAGGTGACAGTGACAAGGTCCCACAGAAGCTGGTGCTTCAGGACCCTGCAGGTGGGAATGGCAATGGGAGTTTACTGATGCTGCAGGCGAATCCCTGCAGGAGTCCAGTAAACCACAGGCTCCACTACTGGTGCTCCCTTAGAGGAGGACAGCACGGTGGATGCAGGATGCCTTCCTGTCGGGGCTGGGCTGCCTGGGGAGACCCAGCTGGACCTGGGAATGGGACAAGGCAGAGACGCTCTCAGCATCCCTCCTCCTGGCTGTGCTGGAAGCAGGGATGGCCAGGCTTGTCCCCTTCTGCAACATGGATGGAGGGTCCCTACCCACAGGTACTGCCTGAACACAGCCAGAGATGCTGAGCAAAGTGCGGAGGGTGGCTGGGAGCCCCATGGGTGGCTCAGCAGGTGGAGCAGCATCTCCTAGCCTGGCCTGACTGTAGGGCTGCAGGCAGCTGTGGGCAACGGAGGTGAGTAAGCAGCAGCACTGCCAACATGCTCAATCCCATCAGCACCAGAGCAAGAGAGAAGTCCAAGGGATGGAGAGGAGCGGGGAAGCTGCTCACAGCCCATCACCACCATGGCTCTGCCTTTGCCCTGCTGGCACAGCTGGGACCATATCTGCCACTGGAGCTGGTCCCTGAGGATTCCGGGGGATGCTGGTGGGAGCAGGCAGCCCTGCCAGAGTGGTGGGGCACAGGACACACAGCAGCAGCAGCCAGGCCCTGACAGCAGGAGGGAGGTCCTACCCCAAAACTGGGTGGCTGATGTGGCTGCTCAGAGCAGCTCACCTAGAGCTTTTCTTCGGCCGTGCAGCTGGATTGAAACATGATGTAGAGCTGGATCTCCTCCACAGGGAAGGTTAAAACCTCTGTTCAGTGTAAAGTTGCCATATCTAAGCACTTATGATCATGATATTTATGGCTATTTTATTCCAGGCCGTTAAAGGCAGCAGTAGTTATCCACAGATAAAGGGAATTCAGCTCCCCTGATGACTTTTCTCCCCACGGTGAATGCATACTTGGCCGGAGCGGGGTGCTTATGATGCAGGATCTCGCCACATGGTCCCTGCCAGAGCCAGCACTGGGGCTGGGCACACAGATGCTTGGCATGGCTCTGGTTCTGCTGTGTGGGAGCTGTGGGGACACATGCAGGAGATACTGCACCAGTGCGGGTGTCCCTGCCTCCCATATCCCCTCTGCACGCTGCCAGGCCCTGCTGTGATGGAGGGTTTATTTAGGGCAGCAGGAGACCAAACTGCTCTGGGGCTTTGCAGGGCATTTAGAGCCCCACACATCTCTCACTATCAACCAGCCATTGGCTCTGCTCCACATCCAGCTCCTGACACCCAGTCCCACCACTGGGACTGGGAACCTAATTAAGGAGAAATTTCAAGGGAGAAATGACAGAGTTGATAAAGCCGAGTTTCTCCTGCCTGTGAGTGACACGAGATGTCAGAGAAAGGAAATAAAAGGCAAGGATGCAATTCCAGTGCCGCTGAGAGTGTGTGGCGAGTCCTAATGGAAAGTTCTCCTGCTCTTTAAAGCTTGGTCAGATGGCCTAGTTATTGCTTTAAAAGGACCCAGAATCAAACTGCAGCGCTGCACTCGATGCCTTCAAATAAAGGGAGCTGGGTTTCTGCAGGTCCAGCGAGGCAGAGGCAGGTGATTACACAGAGAAGGGCAGGTCTCTCTATCTTGGAGGGAGACCTACCTATTTTTAAACATTAGCTCCAAATCAGCAGCTCACCTCTTTGTCTCACACAAACCCTCTCTCTCCTTCTGGAGGAGAGATCAAACACCAGCCCTGCTGCCATTGTTTCTCTCCCAGCGAGATGGATGCGGGACTGTAATCTTCCCACAAAGCTGCACGCTTCAAAGGTATCAAAAGTGCTTATTAAAAGTCCTAGGAAACTAATTTAATAACATCCCAAAGGGCTGGAAAAATCAGCACCAGCAACTCAAAATATAACCTTGGGCCCCATTCAACATGACTCTGTCTGCAGAGCGCTTCGGCATGCAGACCTGCCCCGCTCCCCACCATGTGACCACCCCAGGGCTGCCTTGCTCCTGCCTGGGATGCAGGAGCATGAGGGACCCTGCCCCGATGGCACTGCTAGCACAGATTGCGTGGGACTGTGTCCCCACCAAGGGCACTGCTGGGCCAGAAGCATCCACACACAGTGGGAACAGGGTCTGTCCATCCACCCCGGCTCCATGGCTCAATTCCTTGTGTGAAGTCATAGAATCACAGAATGGTTTGGGTTAGAAAGGACCTTAAGATCATCCAGTTCCAACCCCCTGCCATGGGCAGGGACACCTCATCCTAAACCATGTCGCCCAAGGCTCTGTCCAACCTGGCCTTGAACATCGCCAGGGATGGAGCATTCACAACCTCCCTGGGCAACCCATTCCAGTGCCTCACCACCCTAACAGTAAAGAACTTCTTCCTTACATCCAATCTAAACTTCCCCTGTTTAAGTTTTAGCCCATTACCCCTTGTCCTGTCACTACAGTCCCTAATGAAGAGTCCCTCCCCAGCATCCCTATAGGCCCCCTTCAGATACTGGAAGGCTGCTTTGAGGTCTCCACACAGCCTTCTCTTCTCCAGGCTGAACAGCCCCAACTTTCTCAGCCTATCAAAACAGTCAGAACCCTGCACCATCCCAGAGGCAGGGTTCCAGGCTTGCCTCTGAAACATGAAAAGTACTGCGCAGCTTTGGCTGGCATCTCAGTGGCTGCTGGAGCTTTGTGCAGCGCTCACCCAGAGTGCCAGGCTGAGGGAGCCGCATGGGTCCTCAAGCTGTGCCAGGGGAGGTTTAGGCTGGATATTAGGGAAAACTTCTTCACTGATGGTCAGATATTGGAACAGGGGAAATGGTGGAATCATCACCCCTGGAAGTGCCGCAAACCCATGTAGATAGGGCCCTCAGTGACATGGTTTAGTGGTGGGCTTGGCAGTCCTGGGTGAAGGTTGGACCCAATAATCTTAAAGGTCTTTTCCAACCGAACTGATGCTGTGACTCTATGAAAACGGAGGGCTGGGCTAGATGACCGATGAAGGTCCCTTCCAACCCAAGCTATTCCGTGATCCTGTGGTGCAGCCGGGGATGTCAGCCAGACCTTGCAAAGCCACCTCAGCGAGACCTGTGTGCTGTGTGTGAGGCAGACCTGCACGTTGCCGGTACACGTGCCCTCCCACCAACACGTACATGCTGCAAGCACGTGCTCACAGCCACAGTGGCCCCAGAGCCCATGGTCCCGGCTCCCAGCCCAGGTTCCAGGCACCACGCGGGACCCTAGGGCTGTGTCCCGTCTGAGCGATGCAGGCTCCCATGGAAAGGGGCAGGGGATGGAAATTAACGCTCCAGCCTCCCTCTCATCCTGCCCATTAGTGGGGCTGTTTTACTCCGGATCATTAAATATGTATATCTTATTACACGCCTTGTTACAGTATTGAGCTCTATTGACTGATAATAAATTCCAAGCATCATCCTGGTCATAAATTTATCTGGAGATGATGAAGACTCAATATTCTAGTCATGCAGATAATATGATAGGGCCTTAAAAAAGATCATTACATTATATGCCAAAATTAAAAGTGAAATACACTTTATTAACACTGTTTCCACACTCGGGGCCATTACTTGTTATAACCCCGTCTTCCCTCCTACCCACCAACACACTGTCCCTTGGGCGAGATGAGGCAGAGCTACCACAGCTCTACCCTGGCAGAGGGATACAGGGGTCACACAGGCAGTCACAGCTTGACCCCAAGGATGCAGGGCCTTGCCTGGTACAGCATCACTGCCCTGCCCATGGGCAAAGACCTCGGAGCATCTCTACGTGTCTCAAGAAATCTGTGCCTTGTGTGGCTTGCTGCCTGCAGCAGGCCCTCAGGCTTAACCACCAAACGGCAGCTTCAGGTTTTGTGGGAATGCTGCCCACCCATCAGGGTTAATCCAATAGCTCCCACCACGCAGCATCTCACCCAGGCTCTGGCAGGCTGCAGAGCCAGGACACGGGGCCCCGCTCATGCCCAGATGCACTGTGGTGTGGCACAGGCAGTCGGGAAGCAGAGGTGGGATGTGGGTGCAGTGGGTGTCCCCTCCGAGAGAGGAGAGCTCCCAGTGCCCTGGTGCCAGGATCACTGAGCTGCCCCTTGGTGGGACAGTGAGGGCCGGAAAGCTCCTGGCAACACTCCCTAGGGATTGGGGCTCAGCCCCCTCCTCTCGCCGGCCCCTCCAAAGCCGTTTCCCTCCTTTAATAAGAAGGTCACAGCCATTTAAACTCCACTGATGAGGGCAGGCAGCTCGTGCCCCTCCTGCCCGGTGGGGCCGGCCTGGCCACGCTCCTGCCTGTGGATCAATGGCACACAGCAAGTTTAAAGTGTGTCCCCCCCAGTCCCCCTTCCCTCTGCCACCTTCCTCTCCATACGCACAAGGTGAAGAGCGCTGGGGGGGGGCCCACGGATCGATGCCGCGACACAGATCGGCTGCCAGGAAAAACCAATCGTGGATCAGATGGAAACCGACTTCTTGTATCTGCCCTGCTCTCGGCGGGATAGATTGGCTGGAGAAATCCGATGGCAAGAGGAGACAAAGGGGGAGGCGATGGGGAGAGGAGGAAAGGGCTGATAATGCTCCTGCCACAGCCGCTCTAATCTGTGACAGCCCGAGGATTTGCTGAAAACCATTATCACATTGCTCTCCCTTCTCTTGTCCCTGATAAAGCCCCGGCTAATCTGTTTGTTGCAGGTATCGAACGAGTGCATTTAGCGAAACAAGGGGTGTGTGTGCTCATCCCTGCCTGCAGAGCAAAGGGGTTTTGCCTGCACCTCTGGCCTTGCTGGGAGGCCACTGGGGAGCAGGGAGGGCAGGGATGGTTTTGGGTATGGACTTGCTGCGTGTGCAGGCTCTACCCTGTTGGGCCATGCAGAGCTGCTGCGCTGGGCACAGGAGAAACATCAACACCACCCACTCTTTGCGAGATTTCCATCTCTTTTCCCTAGACGCCGTGTTTCATCTTGGTAACACAACTTGCAGTGGGTGACAAGTGAAGCCCTGGGGCCGGTGGGTGATGTTGTGGATGCGCCACGGCACATCCCAGCCTGGAGCTTTGCCACAGCTCACTGCACACCCAGCCTCACTCCCATGGGGCAGAGAAGCTGAGATGGGGATGCACACTGTGCCCATGCCATGCGAATGGCCTCCTAGCCCTGTGCTGGAGCCCGGCTTGGCTCACGCCTGCCTGTCCCGGTGCTGACCTTGTCCCTCCCCTTGTGAGATGCTCTTTCTCTGGGGAGGAGAAGATAATTCAGTGGCTGTGAAAGCCCAGACCTGGGGCTCTTGCAGCCGCCTGTTACAAACAGTTCTAGTGGAACATTAATTATAGTAATTTAGCCGTGGAACACTAACTGCAGCCAGTGCAATAGCATTCAGTACATTAGTGGCTATAACCCACTCCTTAAAAAAGACATTTGGCTACTGACAGCTGATAAAATGAGTTGTGAAGCATAACCAAAGGGGGGGTGGAAAAAACCAGAAGCGTGCTGGGAGCGAGCTGTGGGGCAGGAAGATGGGGGGACATGTGGGGAGGCACGGGGGTTGCAGGCAGAGGGGCAGGAGGAGATGGGGGGCCCTCCTGCTCTGCCATGGGCTCCAAGTGCCGCGGGCAGGGCTTGGCGAGGCAGGGGGCTGTGTCTCGGCAGTATGTCAAACAGAAGGACATTTCCTTCTATCTCCCAGCTGCCGCCCCAGGGCACAATCCACCTACATTCAATCTTTACTCCACTACACATGTTTCCTTTCCAGCCTCGGATTATTTTTTATCATCAAATTACCGTGGCGATAAGATGGAGTAGATGTGATAGTGAGCAGAGCTCCCACCCTCCCTTCTCCCCTCCTTCCCCAGCATCCCTCCTTCCCGCTGCCACCCCCGGGCTCTGAGCAGGAGACAGGGTTATCCAAATGTCAGCGGGTGAGGAGAGGCCCCTCAGCAGCAGGATTCACCTGCCTGGGTGCAGTCGGGCTGCGGATGCCACACAGTTTGGGTGCCCATGGAGCTTGCAGGGTGCCCTGCTGTGGTGTGGGACCCATCAGCAGTTGCAGCCATGCACGTGCTCCCCACAGCACCCTGGCTCCCCAGCCTGGCACTAGAGGTGTGACAGCCCGGTGACATCGGGAACACAGGGAACCCTGGTGCAGGGTGGCCAGGAGAAGCGTGGCTGGGCTGTTACAAGCCCAAGCAGCACTGCAAGGCCCTGCTGTGATGAATCCTCCCCATCTCCTTGTTTACTCCAGTCTGCAACAAATGAGTCCCTGCCCGTCCAGGGATAGCTCATTCGGAGGAATGCTCTTTCAGGCCTCTCCCTCTAATCCCTATTAATTTAAATAATGCTCGGCCACTCTTCTCGAACTATTTATTATTTATCAGGTTTGTTTATTTGTAGCTAACAGGTAGCGCTCAGCATGCGTCCCCGGCACGGGGACAGGGGCCGTTCATCACACCGGCTCCCCCGCCATCTACCATCCGTCAATTACTCCTGCTTCCTTTAATTAGTAATGAGGACTAATATCTCTGCCTGGGATGGTGGCTGGAGCGGAACTTCCCTCCGGTGGCATCCGAGCAGCACCAGGGAGGGAATGAAAAATAAATACTTGTACCAGCCAATGCTGCTGCTGCTCCTGGATGAGGAGGGGAGCTCACCAGCCCCATGCTCCCCTTCCCAAGGCGGGTCTGGTCTCTTCCAGCTCCCCAAGTGCTCCCTGTACACCAGAGGCCCCTACCCAGCAGGATGCCAGCTAGGTCCTGATCCATGGGTGCCCTTTCCCACAGGGCAAGGCCATCCCAGACCATGGAGGGTCCCCTGCTGAGCCCCAGCTGCTGAGCTCCACGTAGGTACTGGCAAGGGGAAGCCTAAATTAAATGCCCATTAGAGCCTCTGGCCTCGCCTGGCGGTCCTGGAGAGCTCTGTATCAGAACATGCCATCCAGAGGCAGCCTAATAGCAAAGGCAGCGCATGATATAAATCAAAGCCCCTTTGATTTATTGACTGGGAGAAGTTTTTACACGATAGCCCATTAAGACGGACGGCTCTGTTTACAGCCAGGCCATCTAGCTATAGGGACCCTGAACTGGATGGTGTGTTTTGCTATTGCTCTTCAGGCAGACATCTCATTAAGGGGAACAGCATATGGAGCTCTCTGGATCTATACTTCACGAGTCCTGAGGGAGGCTTTTACCATTTTTAATAAGCGGGCAAGGTTAGCAAACCTGCAACACGGTGACCTCCCCTCCTGTGCGATGGATCTCCCTGAAACACACAGAGCTGGACTCACCGGGTGCGTGCGGGACTCCATAAATCACATCCCTGCTGCCGGCCAGGGAATGGCAAGGGGGGTCCAGCCCAGGGAATGCTGTATCCAAAACGGGGTGGCCACGTGTGGCTGAACACACTGGGAGCAGGCAGCTCAAACACAGCCAGTGGAGTAGTGTGGGGCGTGCCTCTGCCCATCATGGGGGTGATGGGTGCCACGTGTGCGGCTCAGCCAGCAAAGATGCTTATAAGGAGAGAGTGTTAACATGATAGCCGCAGTGCAGGAAATGAAACCCCTAGCTGGCAATGGAGGGGGGATTATCCCGTATTCAGTAACATGGCTGTTTAGGAGAACAAGTAATCTCTGGCAAAGACCTCTGGCTCTTCCCCGATCTGATAAAGCCATGCAGCCTACAGGCAAACTGGCCCCTGCGGGGCTCCTGAGGCTGGATGCAGTGGGCTGGGGCTGCTGGGGCTGGAGGAGGAGCTGGGAGGCAGGCAGGCACACTGGGTGAGCTGCTGAGGGGTGAGGTAGACACAGGGCAAGCAGCTCACCCAGGATACCTTTCTGAAGCAAAAGGGCTTGTGAAAGGTTTGGGTGCTCCTACTCAGGCATCACTTACACCCCCAGGTACAGCAGCACAGACACAGGGTCTCAAGACAGTGGGTTACGCTCCATCTCTTCCAGGCCCAGGTATGTGGTTGTGCACTCACTTGCTCCACCAGAACAGCAATGTGGCTCCTGCCCATCAGCCAGCCCTTAAATCCCTGTTTTTCACTCCTGTGGTACCAGCTGAGCACTATAACCATCACCAACCTTTAGCATTTAACTTATCTAAAATTCACACCACGGTAAAACCCGACAGAAAAGCAGTAAACTGAGAACATCATTGTTTCCTTTTGAGACGTCTTGTCTGGCTTTAGTTGGGAATGAGGGAAGGCAGAGGACGAACAGACAGACCTGGTGGCATATTTGGGTCTTTTTCCAGCAATTCTCTCACAAACAGTCTGAGCATCTCTGAAATGAAATTTTGTAGGCGATTAGCTCACAATGTGAACTTAATTGCTTTTGGTATTTAAAAAAACCCATTAAATTAAATGGCCGAGATATTGAGGCTTAAGCAATGGCTGCTTCCACTGCACAGTAACTACCAGCCTCATTACTGGGATGCCAAATTCAGTGGCGGAAGGCACAGACCCATGCGATGTGACCGGTGGCGGCTCTAATGCTGCCTCCCAGCACACAGCCTGTCAGCAAGAGGATCATCAACAGCAGCGAGATGATGGCTCAGAGCAAGGCTGGCCTGGAGCAGCAGCCCAACAGCATCCTGAGCTCCTGCTTCCCCAGAGCATCCTTGTTGGACCAAATGGCCCAAATCTGGGCATCTGGAAGCCAAGCGAATATTTAGCTCCTTCGGCTTGATGGGAGGAGTGGCTGGAGTGGAATAGTACCATGCTGCAGGGCACCCAAGTCCTGCTCTGGCAGGACATTGATGTCCACCAAACCAGTTTGGTCCCCATTTCTTGGGGATCCTGCAGAGCAGTGGATGTGCAGCTCCCACAAGTAACTATTAAGCGACGGCACCATTTATCCCTCGGGACAGCTCCAAAGCCGGTACTTGCACCTTTTTATGCCATCACTACGCAAAGGAGCTCTCCTCACCACAGAGCCCGCAGCACTGCCCTGCTTTGCGCTGAGTGCTGTAATACAACAGAGCAGCCAACGGTAGTGCTTTCACCTTACTTTACTTGTTTGTTTAAATTATTTACACTCCTCAGATGCAAGATTGCTCTCCAAAAGGAGCATCCTTTTGGCTGCTGCAGCTTTAAAATGACTTGCATCCATCACTCAATCGCTTTCAGGTCAAACACACGCTCCCGACTTAATGACCACATTTCCGCAGCAACAAATCTGTCACTGCTGTTTGTTTAAAGCCAACAATCTGTAGGAGCACTGTGTGCAAGGATTGAATTAACTCAGCATCTGAATGACTGCGGTGCCAGATCATTCAAATTGCACCTTTCCCAACATCTTCCACAATGTTAATTAATGTTCCTTGGGTGATGTGCAACATGCTGCAGTGCGCAGGGCTGCTGGAGGGCACAAAATCCAATCCCTGTGGGTCTGAGGACATAGGAACCAGGTGCCTGGCTGCCCCAGACCCAGGAGCATGTGTGTGTTTGTGGGGGTGTTGGGGAAAAAG
The DNA here is from genome assembly GCF_028554395.1 of Pezoporus wallicus. Lineage (NCBI taxonomy): Eukaryota > Metazoa > Chordata > Aves > Psittaciformes > Psittacidae > Pezoporus > Pezoporus wallicus. The sequence goes on along the minus strand of NW_026641917.1, from coordinate 815,623 downwards.
AGGGGCTGGTGGTTCCCCTTTGCTCTGACACGACCTACCCTGATTTCCCCCCCAAATTTAGTGATCCGAGATACTCTGTGCTGGATGTCCCACTCACAATGCATTTTTTTCCCCAGGAAATTTCAGGCTGAACTGTTAACACATTGCCATCAACAAGAATGAGAAATACGTTGCTATTTCCCTGAAATTCCAGCTACTTGTTGTAACAGGGTTTTTTTTGTTGTGCGTGCCCAGATGTTTTGGAACAAAGCCTTGAAGTCTACCGGGAAGGTGATTTTGGGGCCAGGGAGCATTCTGGGTTTCCCAACAGGATCTCGCCAGCTTTGGGCAAAGCCAGCATTGCCCATGGCCCTGGGTGGCCACACAGGTGCTGACCCCAGGCACCTGCATGGGAAGAGGGGACCCAGCTCTCCGGAGCTCGATGACTTCCCCAGGAAGGGTGAGGGAGGAAACTGCTCCATTGAAGCCACTTGCACCAACAAGAGCTGGAGTCGGGGCAGGTGAAGCAGGAGGAAACAGTGACGGGGATTTAGTGGCGATGGTGATGAGGGGAGATGATACCAGAGAAATAGGGGAAGGGAGTGGGACAAGGAAATGAGGAGAAAGAGGTGGGACAAGGATGGGGAAACAGGCTGAGCTTGGCAAGATGTGTAGAGAAGGAAGGAGGGAGTGGGATTCACTCCAACACCAAACTGCCTAGGTCTCCGGCTGCCATCCACAGTCTCTGGCTACTCCTGCCCTTGCCCACCAGTAAGTCCTTGGCCCAAAGTCCTCAGCCCAGGCTCCCAGCCATGGTCCCTCTTTATGTGGGGCATTCACATCTGCATGTAGCAGAAGCAGAGTCTGCTGAGGGGTCCTAACCTGGAAAGCTAGGGCCCTCCTCCCACTTCCCCCCAGTTAACGGGGCACTGCTCTTATCTCTACCTCCAGTTTTCTTCTTTGATCTTCTCTCACAAACAGAACACAAATCCTCAGCATCCCCTTTGCTTTTCCCTGTGATATTCCAGCATGAGGTCCTAGGCTGGGGAAGGCAATGACTAATGCCTGTTTGAACCTATACACTCATGCACAGGGATGGACACACCAACGCCTGCCGACACCTTACTTAGGGCACGCTCACTCCAGCTTCTGCAGAGAGGGAAGCAGTGATGCCCTGATGCCATTCAAACCACAGGAGAAAAGCATCATAAAGGGACTTCCAAGTGGCTTCCTCCTTCTTTCTAGGGGCCTATAGGTCCAAGAGGGGATGTGGGAGTGCTCCTGTGACTGAGTCTCAGCTGCTAGGTTTGCACCCAGCGCCCATCTTCTGCTTGCCTGCAAACTGGTTCCTCTGCACTGAGCTCCAACCCTCTGTGGGCTGGGATGCTCAAAAGGCAAGTGGAAGGAGATGAGCTGGCTATGAGCTACGGGAAGACTGCTCCTTTGCTGTGTCCCTGGGGCCATGGATCTGGCACAGATACCAGGAGCACCTGCTCCCAGCTCCCTGATGCCCCTGATGCTCTGTGCCATGATCTGGAAGGGGATTCAGCCACTCAGAAGCAGTTAAAATCAGACTGCAGTGTGCTGGTGCAGGCAAGGAAGGGGTGTCCCCCACAGAGAGGTGCTGTCAGCACCATGAGTTTTCAGTGGGAGCTGTCAGGGGGGTACAGGATGGGAAAGTCATAATCCATTAACACCCATCCCTTCCTGGCACCCCAAAAGGGGTGGAAAACCTCTGCCAAGGCTCCTTGCTCAGGACAGCCTGGATGCAAGAATTTCAGCCCTCCCAGGGCCCTTCTTTTCCTGGCAGCAATTCACTATGTAAAGAGGCTGGATATTTATAATTATGCTCAAAGTGGCCACTTTGAAAATCTATATGTCTCTAGGCTCCCTGTACATCATAATGTCAAGTCTGTGAATAGAGGCATCCATCAGAAGCCTCACATCACAGACCTCGGAGCTGTGATAAACACTCGGGAAATGCTTGCTGAACCCTGTGTCCCACTGCTGCCTTCTGGGCAAGAGGCTTGGTCCATGGCGTTGCCCCCATGGGGACTCCTCTAGGAGGGATGACACTGGGTGCTCATGAGTCACTGGTCACAGATGGGGATGGAAGCAGAGTTGGGGTTCCTCTAGCCAGAGCCTTCCCTGCTGACTCTTGCCATCCCCAAGGAAGAGGGGGCTTTCCTCCAGGTGGGACCATCCAAGCCATCACCTGCTTCCACCCCATGGTCCCACTGTCTGCAGAAAGGCAGCTTCCACGTCTCGGTATGTGGGAAAGCCCCGGTGTGATGGTGAACTACAGGGACAGAATACACCACTCAAACACCAGCCCCACTCTAGGTCATTAAATCCCCATCCCTTGGCCTCAGCAACCCCAGGATATCCTAAACCTGGCTGAGAAAGACCAGTCAGTGACAGAGCGGGGGGTGTCAGCCCCCATTTGCAGCAGGGAAACTGATGCAGGGAGCTGAGGTCTCTTCTCTGGTACAGCAAACAGAGCTGACCTTGAAGCCACGCTCCAACGGGGAGTTTCCTCTGCACCTCTCCAGTGTGGGGACACAAAGCCCCACCTCAGCATCACCTCTTTGATAAGCGGGGCAGCGGGATGCCCGCGGTGGACCAGGAATGCCCCTGTCTGCTGTCAGCGTGGCGAGAGGACGCGCAGGCTTCGCTAACGCCTTGCTTGGGCTGTTCTTAAAAATTTATTGCTGTGTTGCAACATGAAAAATAAGACAGAGAAGTAATCATTAGTATAACTATAACTCCCCGTGCAATAGTCCCACTTGTAAATTGAGATTTATGATTGCAGCTGCCGATATTTTAGAGGCCGGTGCAGGCAGCGGTGGCAGTACAGCCCAGCTACGCGCTGCCCCGCCGCAGTTACAGTTTATCACAATCTGCAGAGATTATTGCAATGAATAATACACAACAGGCTGGCAGTGAAGAACTATTCCCGATCAAACGCTTCTGTAAACAACTGAATAAATAATATTGCTCAGCCCCTCTTTAGAGCCCTCGGAGGCCCAGGGAAATCTCTCATTACTCAGCAGGAGAGGCAGTGAGGGGCTTGGAGATGCCAACAGGGAGGGATGCAGTGACTCCCGGCAGGCACTGGGCATCACAGGGACTGGCACTTGGAAGCAGACAGCTCATCCTCCTGGTTTTTGGCAGAACAGGAGGCTCAGACACTGAAAAGACCTGCTCTCAGGCACGCAGCTCCAGGAACAGCCTGCTTGGACAGACAGAAGCCCAGACATACAGGTACTGCTGTCCTCTTTCTGCTTGGCAAGGCTTTTGCTCACTTCTGATATTGAGTTGGCAGCAGGTAAAGAGCAGGTTCAGGGGCAGCCAGCCCCGCTCTGCAGTAGGGATGGATGTTTGGGGCTAAGCCCACGGGCAGCGGGGCTCCCTGCGCTCCCTGAAATGTCAGTAAGTAATGCAACATGATGAGGGGTGCGCGCCAGCAGCTGCAGAAAGGGCATTTCTCACACAGCTCAGAAGGATAAAGTTCAGCTCCACGATGCCCCAGGTTCCCTCACTGCAGCGAGCTCTGCTTCGGCTGCCACAGGCATCAGGTCTGCAGAGACCCCTGCCCTGAGGGTGGGCATGGGAGGGGATTAACCTCTTTCCCAGCACCCGCTGCACAGAGGAGCTTTATTTACTCTCTGGATGTCTACGCATAAAATACAGTCATCAGAGGAGAAGAGACTTGCAAAGGAGCTAAGCAAGGGCTATAAACCAGGGCTGCAGCAGCTCTCTGAGGTTTCAAAGTCCTCATACCATGGGGTGCTCATGTGCCTCTGCCCAGATACCCACAGGCAGGGAGCATCCCCCTGCACCCGTGTCCTGCCTGCTCCAGGACCAGCTCCCAGGGTTGTTACCTGCTCCCCACAGGCTCTTCCCACAGCCAGTTCCGAGGGAAAGGCAAGAGAAGCAAAGCAGGAAAGTTTGCATCCCTGCACTGACTGCTCTGTATTATCTGTATGTGCAACAATCAGCTCCAATTAATCCCCCCTCAGCTTGGCCCGCCCGCTTCATTACCTCCCCTTGATGAGAACCATCAGTGGGGCCTGTAGGATTTTGCTAATTAGCCTCACTTCGTTTATCATTTCCATTTTCTCCCAGAGACGCTCGGCTTGCTGGGCGACAGCTTCATCTCCCGTTGAAACAATGCGGCCCCTTCTGTGCCTGTCTCACTTAGCGCTGTCACCGCAGCCATTATGAAATTGGGGTTTCATTTACACACTAATTAAACATTACAGCTTGTTCACAATTACAACACGGGGATGAAGAGGTAACTAATTACTTAAGAAATGAGCTAACATTTATCTCCCATTCTTCCCCCCCCCCCCCCCCAGCCCACCGCCCTCCTCTCCAATCAAGATTAGAAATTGTTGTTGGATAGAAGCAGCCCAGCGGGCCCCTGCCCGCCTCTGCGTGTGCCACATCCCCTTTGGGGAGCCGTACCGAGACCCTGGCTCTGGGACAATCCATCAACCCCTAATTGCAGCTGGGATGACGGGGGGGGGGGGCTGTGGTGGTGATGCGTGGCGCTGTGCCAAATGGGCTGCAACGGGATGAGCAGCGATGCTAAGGATGCATCCGTCCTGCTCGCTGATGTGGCATCCTCAGGACAGCCTGGCTGTGATGCTGGAAGGGACTGAAGTGCTCCATGGGCATCATGGCCTCCTGCACCTGTCAGGCTCTTGCCCATCGGGTTAATGCTGCAGAGGCGAGGGAACCCAGCACACCTTCCATGTCCCTGTGGATGGGCAACTCACCTGGGAAAGACATTTTCTTCTGGGAGGAATTAACATTGAAAACTGGGAACCACTAGAGCAAATAAAGCAGGCTGTCACTCAGATCAAGAGGCTTGGGGCACAAATGTGACTGGGGAGATGGGCCCTGAAGAGCAGGCAAGGAGGAAAGGGGCAGGAACCCCTTGGCTCATCCCTTGGGATGGAGCGGCTGGCATGGGCAGGCTGGTGGCCTGTGTTCAGCCTAGCAAGGCTGGGTGCTGCTGCTGAGCGAGCAACAGCCTCCTTGCACAGGCTGCCATGTGCTGCTGTCACAGCAGAGTGGTCCTCACCTCGCTGCACTGAGGGCAGTGGCTGGAGCTGTACATGGGTGTGAGGATGGGGCTGTGGAGAAAGGTGACAGTGACCAGGATTGTCTTGGGATGGATGAGAGGATGCTTAAAAGGCAGCAAGACAGCTGAGGGGAGAGAGGCCAGGGATGCTGCTGCCGTGCCTGGACACTGCTGCAGGCTCTGGGAAAGGGTAATGCTGCTGCAGGGCTTCTAAAACACAAGAGATTCCCCCCATAAACATCCCAGAGCATTGGAGATGCTCTCAGGAAAAACTACCTCAGCACCAGACAATTAAGGTTCTTTCACAACTTTTAACCCGTGATTTTGAAGACAAAGAATTCGGCCTTGGCATAATCTGAACTGTTAATTGCTTTGCTGATCCGCAGTGAGAGAACTGAGCTGTATCGGGGGGCACAAAAGCATCACCTTCCTGGGCTGGGAGAAAATTCAGAGCTGCTCTCCAGGGGAAGGGGATGCTCTCTTCTTCCCTCTGAGCCGCTTAAAAAATAATGATCAGGAAACAGTTAAGCAAAAGGGGGGTGAGCTGGCGGTTTAGAGAAAAAAAACCTCACACCACTTTATAATAATAGTAACAACTCATTCCCATAGTTTTTATCCTTCCTGTCTTTAGCCCACAAGAGAAAAAAAAAAAAAGAAAAAGAAACCCTGAGCTAAACTACTGACACTGGCTGGGAGCTTAGAACTGCCGTATCAAACAGAGCCCTTGAATCTCCTGAACATAATTGTGCTGCCCTCTAACCTCAACCTTCAATCAGTGCAGTGTAACTATCTCATTTTAGCCTACAGGACACACCCCTCTGCTAACTAGCAGCCATATTCTTCTCATTAGGAGACTGCTCTGGACGGGAGCGTGGAGGCAAAGCCGTTGTCTCTCTTTTTCTCTCCTCCTCTGCCTCTCTCGGCTGTTCTCTATGTACTTCTGGAGAGGGAGAGCATCAGGCAGAGGGCTTTGTGGGTGCTGGAGGTGGCCCAGCGGCCAAGCCCTGAGTCCCCCGAGCATCCACATGAAGCCAAATTGTTGGTTCTTGGTTGGAAACGCAGGACGGGAGAGGGAACCTGGCGCTGGTACCCCGAGCCCTGGTACCCCCAGCTCCAGGGAGCTGCAGCTAATGGCTGGAAGGGGCTTCCCAGCAAGTCACTGCTGCTGTGCCCACTGCAGGCTCCTTCCAACCATGGCTGCACCCCATGTGCAGAGCCCCTGGGGAAGGGTGTAGAGGTGGCAGTGGAGACATGCATGCCCTGGTGTGCATAGGCAACCAGCAGTGCCAGCACTGTCCCTGCTGCCATGGGGTGGGCAGGAAAGCAAGGGGTAATGCATGGCTAGGGTGTGGGCAGCAGGAAGGTCTGCACAGGCAGCCCCTCTGGACTGGTGGTCGCTCCCCCTGCACATTGCAGGCATGTGTGTAATTAACAGTGAGAATAACTACAGCAGGAAAGCTTACCCAGGGTTGCTGGGTGCTCTCCATCACAGGGGGGTTTTGCATCATGTCACTGGGTAGGGGTTTTCCGTGGTTTCCAGTGCCATAGGGGGATGAGGGAGGACAGTCCTGTAGCCCTCCCAGCACAGCAGCCCTTGTGACCCTGCTGCATCTCAAGGCCACCACCTGGCCAAAACCTGAAAGATCGGAGCTCTTGAATCCCTGCTTCATGCCACCCTCTCAGAGACCTCCAGGCATGCAGGCGGACACATCAGAGCACAGCACTGGACATGGACCCTCAGTCCCATCAGCATGGACTGGTGTGCCCACCCTCAGCAGTGACCATTACTCTGCTGCAGGACCGGGAATGAGCCAGAGCTGGAGTGGGATAAGCTGGGATCAGCCTGTGCAGTGGAAGCTTTGGCTTTGGGAAGAACCTCACGCTACGGAAGAAACAGGAGAGCAGACCCCCTCTGATCCCACTTGCAAATCTACAAACAGGCGACGCTGGGAAGGGGCAGCAGTGTGGCTGGTGCAGCTCTTCCTTCCTCCAAGAGCCCTCTGTCCTGGGATTTCAACTTGTTATCAACTTGGGAGTGGAAGAATTACACTGATTTTTGTAAGGACACGGGAAAACACAGCACTCAACGCATTTTTGATGCCTTGGTGTTCACCTTCCTCATAAAGCGGCACCTTCCCCATCCAGACCCTGTCCCTAGATCCTGTGCTGAGTTACACCAGCTATTAACACACTCCAGGTTTGCTAAACAGGACATGGGGCAGTGATCCTTAAACCAATTAATGTGATCCTTTGATTTCAGGGAAGGATGACGAGAGGGCTGCCAGTGCCACGGTGAGGCAGGAGTTATGGGTCAGAGCCCAACAGCACAGAGATGCCCATTAACATTTAAGAGGTGGGAGCTGGTGGGCAGCTGCTTCTGCCAGATCCCTTTTCTGCATCCTTAGCTCTGCCCCAGCACCTCTTCCCAGGCACCAGGAAGAGCGATGGAAAGCAGCACCACGGTGCTTAATGGGGGTCTGGATGCCAACAAAGCCTCTGCCGCCCCATGCCTGGGTCAGGGCTGCCAGGAGGCAGCTCCTGCATGGGGACAACTCCCCTCTGCTCAATGAGGACAGCATGGGGCTGGTGGTGCTTGGTCTGAAGGCCTGGTACCAGGGGCAGCATCACCCCATGGCCCAAAACTTTCTTTCTTTCTATGCTTGGCCGTTTTGAAAGCAGAAGTTCTCTTGGCGAAGTCTTTCGGGGGAGGTGGAGAGAGAGTAGGAAGCCAAAGAGAACCGTCTTGCTAGTCAAAGCCTTTAACAACTATTTTTAATATTAGGCAGAGGAGCCGGAATTTGAAATGAAACAGCCGGTGCCTCTTTGATGGGTGAGCTACAGATCTTGAAACAAGGTCCATTCCCTCCTCCTTCACTAACTAACAGCCATATTTCTCTCATTAAAGACAATCTGGCCGTATTTTCAAACTTCTTAACAAGGCGATCACTGTAATTTGAGATTTCTATTATCCATGCTCCTATTACAGCAGCCTTTTAAGCAGCTAGCTGCTTTTTTTTCTGCTTTCTTTCCCCGACTTTGTCTCTCCCCTCACTCTGCCATTAATGGTAATGACGTGCAGGAAACAAGAGCGCCAAGAACCATCTTTTTTGCCCCCACCAACCCGTCTTTTTGGTACTAGGTTGTGTGGGGGGGTGGCAATAAGGAATAAAATAAAAAGCGAAATGAAGTTTGGTTATCTCTTATCTGGAGTTCGGTTTTTAATCCGCCCAGGGGCGCAAATGAAGCCGATGCAGTTCCTTATCTCCCCCGTGGATCACAGAGCACCCCCCCCCTCCAAAGACCCCCAGCTCTGTCCCCTTCCCGAAGGCGCCTGGCCATGGCCCCCTCCCTGCCCCATTAGTCCTTCACTGGGCTCTGCCAGATGGATGCAATTTGCATAATATCACCAGAGGAGGCTGGCAGATCAACTGGGGTCAGGCTCTGACATCTCCAGCACAGTCTATCTCCAAGTGCTAATTTGGACTGCATTGATCTCTCTTTCTGATTTCTTTGTCATTTACGTCTGCAACGGTTTGACAGGAGATACAGAGACAGACAAGGGGGGAAAAGAAGGGGAGGGGGGGAGAAGAAGAGGACAGAAACAAAGATTGTAGTTACAGATGTCTTTAAGGGGAAAAAGCAGATTAATCCAAGGACTCCTCTGAGGGTCGCAGCTTTGAAACGTCCTAATTATCCTATTCTTATGAATTCCTATTCTTATGAATTCCTGTGCAGACTTGGAGGGGGGTCTTACCAGGGAACTCGGGAGAATGGGAACTTGTTAAATTGTGGTGGAGTCTCTGGCTGGCTGCTACCCCTTCCCCTCCTGCACCTTCCAATAGTTTCTGATGAGGTGAAGCAGGGCAGCTTTAAATCTGGCATCCCTCACTGAGATGGCTTTCCCTCCATAGCTCTGCCACCACTCTTGTTAAAGGCAGATCTTCAGTAAGACTTGGGCAGGAGTCTCTCCTCGCAGAGGGGGGCACAGTGCTCAGAGCCACCAGCCCCATGCTGCCCAGGGAGGCTGGAGCTGGGACAACGCATGGATGGCTGAACTCTGGGCTAATCTGAGAGGGACCGCAGCATCCCTGCGATCCCCCAGGATCACTGAATCACAGAATGGTTTACACTGGAAAGGATCTGAAAGCTCATCCAGTTCCAACGCCCTGCCACGGGCAGGGACACCTTCCACTAGAGCAGCTTGCTCCAAGCCCCATCCAACCTGGTCTTGAACACTGCCAGGGATGGGGCAGCCACAGCTTCTCTGGGCAACCTGTGCCAGCACCTCAGCACCCCCAGATTAAAGGATTTCTCCCTAATAGCTAATCTAAATCTTCCCTCTGTCAGCTCAAAGCCATTCCCCCTTGTCCTGTCACTCATGTCCTTGTAAAAAGTCCCTATCCAGATTTCTTGTAGTGCTTCTTAAGTTATTGGGGAATGCAGGGCAAGTTTGGGGACATGTTGTTGCAGGACAGCACGATGTTAAAACCCACCTTCCACTGGAGTCCATTGCAGAGCAGCACAGGCAATCCTTGCTCGTAATTGAGATGTTTATGTTCGTTAACAGGAAACTCTTCCCCTCCTCACAGGTAAGGGAAATCACACTACCATTTAGGCTTGTCTGGGACACAACACAGAGACACCAAGGCACCAAAAGAATCACAGGGAAATCAAAGTGACACTCAGTGTTTTACATTGCTGCTTTCTACAGGAAAAGCTCCCTAGAAAGTTAATGATCTTCCAAGGCTTTTCACCTAACATGTCTTGCTGTGTTGGAGGATGCATCATGGTGCATGGGAAGTGTTTGCTTGTTACAGGGCTAACACACTAGTAAAGATGCTTTACCTGCCCAGCACAACATGGGGTCAGCACAAGTGTTGTTCCAGCAGTGTGTGTATGGGATACTGTGGAAAGGTTCAGCTACAGGACTGGACAAATAAATAGCCAAGAGCAGGATGAGAATGAGGCAGTGCAAGGGTCTCTGTACAGATCATTTCATGTCTGCATGCTCCTGGGTTTGGGACTGGCTGATTGGTAAGACAGAGCACACACAATATAAACCATTGGCCTCTCCTTGTGCTCCCAGTATGCCAACAACGGTTTAGAGTGATATGAGAAATGCGTTTATGAGGTTTCTCATTCCTGGGGAGAGGAACTGGGCCAGGCGTTGGGCTGAGGATCACAGCTGGCTTGGGAAGGAGGGAGAGAAGGACAGCAGATCTTCTTTATCTACCTAGGGAGGCAGTCCCCACTGCTGATTCCAAAACCAGAATCCAGACAAAATGGGCTACCGGGCAGCTGCAGGATGACAGCCGTGCTGTCCTGATGTGGGTCAGCCAGGTCTGAGTCTTGACAGAGACCTGCCTTGATCTTCAGCTGGGCTTGTCATAGAATCATAGAATAGTCTGGGTTGGAAGGGACCTTCAAAGCTCATCTAGTCCACCCCCCCTGCAATGAACAGGAGCAGCTTCAACTAAATCAGGTTGCTCAGAACCACATCCAGCCTGGCCTTGAATGTCTCCAGGGATGGGGCATCCACCACCTCTCTGGGCAGCCGGTGCCAGTGTTTTACCGCCCTCATTGTAAAGAATTTTTCCTCACATCCAGCCTGAATCTCCTCTTTTAGTTTAAAACCATCACTCTCATCGTATCGCAACAGGCTCTGCTAAAAAGTCTCTCCCCATCTTTCCTATAGTTTTTTTTAAGTACTGAAAGGCTGCAATAAGCTCTCCCTGCAGTCTTCTTTTCTCCAGGCTGAACAACCCCAATTCTCTCTCAGCCTTTCCTCATAGGAGAGATGCTCCATTTCTCTGATCATTTTCATGGCCTCCTCTGGACCGTCTCCAACAGATCCATGTCTTCCCTGTACTGAGGACTCCAGAGCTGGATGCAGTACTTACTCCAGGTGGGGTCTCACCAGAGCAGAGTAGAGGGGCAGAATCACCTCCCTTGATCTGCTGGTCACTAAGATAATAATCCAGAAATCCCCCTTATACCCAGTCTGATACCAGTGCTGCAAACATCACTGCTTCCACCCAGAAGAGAGGGGCTTGTGTCCACTTCCCACACATCCCAGGCGAGCCGGCACTGCATCTGCCTGTCCTGGGGCTGGGAGGGGAGCATGGTGGTACCCGACTTTATTTCAACCTCTTCTTGCTCTTTCCTTTCCCCTCTCAATTTCCTGCCTCTCCTGGGGGTGCAGGGAATCCTGCTTTCCCCAGTATCCATGGGATCCATCAAAGCCCCACAGCCCATCTCACCCTCCCTTCCAAAGGCTGCTCTCCCCAGGGACAGCAAGACCTCAAGCGAGCAGCAAGGCGTGATGAGCCCATCACAACCCCCAGCAAGCAGCAGAGTCGGGCACAGGACCAACTTTAGGCAGGGTAGGACGGAGGGGTGAGTGCAGTCAACACAAACACTCAATCATCCTTCCTTTCTTTCTTCTGTGCCTCCTTTGTTAACTGCAGGAAACAGCTGAAAGACCTTGAGTTTCCCATTGTAGCGTGTATGGGAACAGAGCTGCAGTGATCAGAACATACCCCCCGCTGCTCCCGGGGAAAAAGGGAGAGCAGGATTCTGTCTAAAAAGGGTTTACGATTAGAAGAGTGTTCTGTCACTCTGGCGCGCAGTAATCCACTGCGCCACCAAGTCCCTTCAGAGAGATGTCGAAAACTTAAATGACTGAAAGCAAAAGAGCCCCGGCTCAGGTTCCCAGGCAGCCAGACATCCTAATTATCTTTAGATCCACTCCCACATGGAGGGGAGAGAGCACACATGAGTAAAAAAAAAAAAGAAAAGAAAAGAAAAAGAAAAAAAAAAAAGACTGTCACATTGCTTTTTTCCTTTTTTAAAAGCTTGTCTCCGCTCACTGCTTTTCCAGCTGTGACACCTCTCACGGTAGTTAATTAGAATCATGTCACCGCGTTAATGTGCTCTGACTGGACTCTGACAGACGCGTGTCCTCTAACCGGCCGGCCCGGCCAGAGCTCCCTCCCCATCCCTCCTTGGGGATGCGGGGCTGCTGCTTGTGGTGGTAGCACCCATTGCCGCCCGCCTGCTCTCCCATCCCCATCCCCATGGTCCACGCTGGGACACGCTGCCCGGCTGTGACACCCGGCACACCGCAGCCACTCCACCTGCTTGGATCCGCCTGACCTTTACGAGCGCTAATTCAGAATGACACTGCTCATTTGGTGACATTTCTGTTGATTTTTACTTAAGTCTCTTTTAATTATTTAACTCAAAGTCTTTCCCCTTCTGCCTTGGGCTTTCCCCTTCTGCTGTGTGCAGGGCAGCAGCCCCATGCCCCACTCTGCAGCAGTGAGCCCTCTGCTTGGCTCTTGCTCCCAGCATCCAAGGATGGTACGGTACAAATGGCACTGCCCCAGGCATGGCACCAGCTGCAGGACACCTCTGCTGAGAAAGCAATAGCTGGAGAACAGGGTATGTCTGCTCTGGGGGAGCATGGGGTTCTCTAAGGCTTCTCCCATCCCCTGGAAGGGACAAGGAAGACAGGACTGGCAGTGTTCAAGGCCAGGTTGGACGGGGCTTGGAGCAAGCTGCTCTAGCGGAAGGTGTCCCTGCCCATGGCAGAGGGTTTGGGACTAGATGAGCTCTTTTCCAACCAAAACCATTCTATGATTCTATGACTGACTCTGCCAGACAGGGCCATACGGGTGGAATGGAAAGTGATCCAAAAAATGGAGGGGAGTTTCACAAAATGCTGTCCCCTTGTTCCACTTGCCCCACTGCAGATGAGGTGGTGACAGGATCCCACAGATGCCTGGGAGAGGCAGGAAACTGAGAGCGGAAAGGAAAGCAGGGAAGAGCGAGAAGAGGCTGAAATACAGCCAGCAAGCTGCCAGGACTACACACTCCCAGCACCTTGCAGGGCGAGGCAAAGCCTCATCAGTCCCCACTGAGCTCCCGGTGAGGGAGAGCCAGTGCTGACAGCCAAAGGCCCCCATTACAGCGGGTGGCATGCCACGTGCCACCGCACTTAGCGAGCGTGTCCCTTGCTGCCCTCTCCTTCAATGTCAGCTCGGAGAGCAGCCCGGCGCTGGCAGGACGGGAGCAGGCAGAGTGGATGTCTCCGCTGGGCAGGAGGCACCCGGCAGCGCTGGCCCGGCTCCCCGCGGCGGTGGCAGCTCGAGGTAGTTAATTAGAATCGTGTCACTATGTAAATGTGCTCTGACTGGACTCTGACAGACGCTCACCTATGACACCGGGGGCCAGGAGACAATCCACATCAAACTACTGCAGTGTGACCCTTTTAACACAAAGAGTAAACTCAGTGCACATCGAGTTGAAGCTCATTAAAACTGTCTACTCTGCGAGCATCCCATTAACCTCACTGTTAAAAACACGCGATTCCTCTTCTTCTTTCCGAGGCCTAATTAATGCTCTGGATCAGGAACAATATCACACCCTAACCTTCCGAGATTTCCAATCAGTAAATGAAAAGAGAGAGATGGAGCCAGAAAGGCATGGTGGTTTGCTGGGTCGCTCACCGCATGGGCTGCTGACCTGCCCAGGCAGGTAGGGCTTTTCCATTTGGCATGGTAGAGATCCTCATGGAGGGAGCACAGCCCTGACCAGGGGGACTGTTTGCACAGGGAAGACGGTGAAGCCCTGTGCAGAGGCTCAAGGGTCGCAGGATTACATCAGCTGGTGTAAAACAGCCCCGTGAGGGCATCGTGTTGAGAGAGATGTTGCTATGGGACCAGCAATCCTGGGATGGGCAGTGTGGGTTCACTAGCAAGAGACACAGCAGCCTGGGAACCCTCTTTCCCCCCAAAGTAAAAGAACAACAACCCCAAACCAGACATTTAGCACTAAATCTAAAATCATAATAATGTGTGTGCTAAAGCCTGAACCTTAAAGATTCAGTTAAACTCAATTAGATTTAAAAGATCAGTAGCAAGGGGTAACATCATGTTTTAAAGACAGTCAATGCACCTGAGGTGGAAGCAGAGCTGATGAATGAGAAAAACTTTCCCAGCAGCAGCAGCTACTTCTGCAGCTTTAGAAACTTTTTGGTTTTTTTTCAGTGTATTTTCATTTCAATGGCTTGTTCAGAGCTGAGAAACAACCAATGATTGGGGGGGTGGAAGGGGGGAAGTGTGCCTTTTATCCTTTCATAATCAGGGAAACAAACAAACCACCAAACGAAGGTGGGAGAGGATGAGATGTACTAATGCTAAAATGTTGAATTGGTGCTCTCCAGAAACACTGCTTCAGCTCACCCATCACCTCTTGCTTTGGGTTCATGCATGAGGTGTTCTTACCTAGAAAGGATTCTGAAATTGACTTTTCCTTCTGTATTGAGTACATGGCAAGGGAAACAGGATTTTATGAATAAAACCAATTCAAACTACTGATGGGGTACTTCAGTATGGCATTCAAATCTTTACCCAAAATAATTTAATCACCGCCTCTTTAAGAACAAATAGTAATTCCCCATTTTTCTATCATAATGGATATCTAAAAAATAAGACTAAAGGCATATTATGCTACATAATTGATCAAAATAAATGTAGCAAAAATAGAGTATCTGATGAATAAAAGAAAACCAGGTTTAACAATTGGGCAGTGATAAGAAGAGCTGCGCTCAGTTTGATAGGTGCTGTTTGGTAAAACTTGACCTTTTTTTAGGGAAACACGTGAAAAGGCAAATATATAAGAAAATAAATTCCTGAATCCGGGTGATGCGCTAGCTGGTTTCAATCACAACTAAACCCTGGGATTTTAATTCTGATTTATATCAGTCTCTGGAACTCAGTAGCGAGACCCCAGTGCAAGACTTGTATGGAGCCAGTGACTGCTGATCTTTGCATGAGAGTGCCAACAACCCTATTAGAAGCTGCAGCTCTTTTTTGGCAAGCAGTGCCTCAAACACATGTTTTAAGAATGGCAACATACACACATCTGTAAGGGGTGTAACTTCTTGGCAAGACTCAACTTCATAGTGTTAAGGGCCAAGAAAACACCAGAAGTTCCTCACCCCAAGATCCTACAGTCCATGCTAGAGCTGACACTCATTTAGTCCTGTGTGGCCCTGTTGTGGTCTAAACCCAGCCAGGCAGCTCATTCACTCACTCCCCCCCTTCTTGCCCTCCCCCTACTCCCAGAGGGACGGAGAGGAGAATCGAAAAGAATGCAACTCCCATGGGTTGAGACAAGAACAGTCCAGCAACCAATGTACAACACAAATCACCGCTGCGACCACCAATGACAACAATGATAAGAGAAAATAACAAGGGAAGAGAATACAATACCACCGGCCAACAAACGAGTCTGATCCAGAAGACCCCTTGTCCTTCCGGGTAACTCCCAGTCACCCCCCCGGGCATGACATGCTGTGTTATGGAATACCTCTTTGGCTAGCTTGGGTCAGGTGTCCTGTCTCTGCTTCCTCCCAGCTTCCCCTCCTCCCTGGCAGAGCATGAGCCTCACACAGTCTTTGGTCAGGGTAAACATCACTTAGCAACAACTGAAAACATTGGTGTTATCAGCACTGTTCCCAGGCTGAAAGTCAAAACACAGCGCTGCACCAGCTACCAAGAAGGAGAAAAATGACTGCTACTGCTGAACCCAGGACAGGCCCTCAGGGCCACATTCAGCCCAAAGGGAATCCATAGAGGATAAATACCCTGCACTCCCTGGATTTTGAACAAGATGAAGGGGATAAGGTGAAGCATCAAGTGGGACTGGTCCACAAACATGCAAACTGCAGGGATTTGGAGTGGATACCGACTGAGCCAGTGAATCTGAGAGTGATTTGAAAATAAAGCAACACACAATCGGTCAGGGGAGGCTGCAAAATTCCTTGCAAATTGTTTGCAAAAGCAAGTGGCCATCCACTGAAATTTTTCTGCCGTATTTGAAGGGAAATACCCATGTTGCACATTCCTGCATGAGTGAGCTGAGGCTTCACAGGACTGCCTGCATCCCCCCAGACCAGTCCCAATGCTGCCAGGAAAGGAGTTGCAGGGATGATGGCACGGTATTCATGACAATGGTGTGGCTGGCTAATACATGTCCTTCCTGTTCCCTTCTCAACACTCTTCAGTTTGCAGACTTCTGAAGGGAAAGGCAGTCCTGGGCAGGGAAAGGGATGGCTCCTACCAGCCCTGAAGCAAGAGCAGTTTAGAGCATGAAAGAGGAGAGTGGTGAGGACTGCTCAGGTACAGGGTGACCGTCAGCAACTGGGACGACTGTGCCCAGTTTCAGTAGCCAATATGGAAGGAGTCAGCTGTGAAGGACTGATGCTTGCTCCAGGATGAGGCAGCAAAGCCAGACCCAAGCAAGCCAGGCCTCCTCTGCAGTGAACATCACCTCCTCTGCGTTTGGGCTGGGGACCTCTTGGGGTGTCACTAGAGCCAACATTTGACCCATGCCCATCCATTCCCAGCCAGCAGGCTGGGAAACGAAGTGGCCAGGAGGCCAAGAGGCTGGTGCCCTGACAAAATGCCAGGCAAGGCATTTCTCCAGACACCAGCATTGCCCCAAGCCTTATCCCAGGGGGGACACTGGGATTCCAAGCCCCAAAGCCAGCAGCACTGACACTGCAGGCAGCAGCTGTGCCTGGGGCTCCCAACCTGGCCAGGAGGAGAAGCCATTCTCCCTGCTGACATTCAATGAACCATGCCCTCAGCTCACTCCCAGAGGCCCAGCCGGTGGTAAAGGCACCAGACACAGGGTGCCAGTGGCTGCCACCTCAACAGGAAGGCAGAGGATTGCTGATACCCAAGGCAGAGCTGCTCTGGACCCAGCCCAAATGGAACAACCAGCAGGCTGCAACACACAGGGCACATGTGTGCTGTTGGCAGTGCCAGGGAGATGGGGACCATCACTCTGCTGGTGTGGCATCCTTCACAGCAACCATAGAAACCCCTTCAAAGAGTGTGTGAAAGGCAGGTTTGCCTCTGGGATGGAGTGCTGCAAGAAGGAAGCTTGGCTGCTGGGCCTTGCTTCAACATGGGCAATCTGCCTGTGGTTTACCTTGTACTGGGGAGAGCTGGGAGTGCTCCTCACAGAGGGAGTTTGGCAGAAATGAAGTTGCAAAACCCTCCTAGAGGACTGTAACGAGGAGAGACATGAACAGCATCTCTCTGAATTCCATCAGGCTGTGCAAGACAACAGCACTGAGATAAACACAGGCAGAAACCAACAACAGACGGATGATACTCCAGTGCTAGGGATGCTTTGTCAGAGCAAGAGAAGACAGCAACAGAGAGCTCCTGACATAAATAAAATGAGGGAAGATGAGGCACAAACCAACCTTGCACCCTCAGGAGACCCTAGGAAAAGCCCAAGCCCCCACAGCAGGACATGCACACACAATTCCTACAGTCCCTGCTCCCTCCCCATGATCTGCTCAACATGGCACAAAAGCAAGGCAAATCTGCTCCCAGGCAAGGAAGCAAATTTTAATGCTACCTCTGTCAATAATGCAACCAGATCCATAGTTCAAAAGGAGCTTGCTAATTAAAAGCGGGTGAGCTTTAAATAATTCATCTCCTTAACTTGGATTGATTGGAGAGTTTAATGGTTAGAGCCTTGAAACAATATTAAACAGCCTCCTCAAGGCCCAGGTAGCCAATGACTTTTCCAAGTAAATCTTACCTCCTTGCAAACTTTAATGGCCACACGTCACTGTGGATGAAGCGCTGGGAAGCAGAGGGAACACCTGACTGCTGCTCTCCAAGAGGTGATCCAACACCCCGCAGAGAAATGAGACAGGCAAGAGTGATGCAGCCCTGAGTTACAGCCCTGCCTACAGCCCAGTAAATCTGAGCTCCTGCCATACCACAGCCTGCTGCTGTCCCAGCTCTGTGCCCCCAGCACTAAGCAGCAGGCAGATACATGGCCTCGGTGTCTCAGGCCAGGTCTGCATCTTCATGTCACTTTGATCCCTGCTGTGAAGGAGGTAGGGGAAACATGGAGCACTGGCACCATGCATGGTTATTTCAGCTGTGGGACCATGAAACTCATCACACGTGAGCAAACGGGATGATGATTCAGTTCTCCAGCTGGGGCCATGCATCTTCACTCAGCAACATGTTTCCAGCCAGCTCCAAGGCTGTACTGCCTGGCAGAGCGTCCTTTCCAGAGCAGCTGGAGGACTGGTCCAATGGGGAGAGCATCCCAACCAGCCTGGAGACCCCTGCCCTGTGGTCCAGGCACTGTGCAACCCCTGTGCTGCCCACATCCACACCATCCTAAGCACTGCCAGAGCAGCCAAGGAGGGGAGCAGCTCCCCAGCCAGAGGTGTGTTTGGCACACTGGGATGTGTCAGGGACGGAGAGCTCATCTGTGTGCCCATCCTGCCCTGACACATCTTTGTCCCTTCCACCAGCTGGAGACCCTGCAGCCCTTTGACTGGCTCTCAGCACCCCAGCCTGGACAAGCTCTTGGAGCAGAGGCACATCCTGTGTGCCTGGAGCAGCAGCTGTGGGGAACGATGGGCACGGGGCGGCGTCACTCACCTATCCCGCTGTGAGGCCTCCCTATGTGCTGTAGGTTCAGTCCTTTGTTCATGTCTAAGAGCCCATTCTTTGGCCAACTCCCCATGGCAAAGCTGTAAGCCTGGAAGAGAAGAGCAGAGGGTCAGATGGGTTCACAGCCCATGTGCAGACACGTTTTGTACTTGCCCAAGCTTGGTTGCTCCTGGTACTGGTGTGGGTCTGTGTTCGCCGTGTTCAGTGTGGACCCGCGCATCATCTTTGCAGCAGCTCTCCTGAGCTCAAAGCATTCTCACCCTGCCCCGTCCCACCTGATGCACCTCAGAGAAGAGGTGAGCAAGGTCTCTGCTGGTCTGTAGAGATGACAACCCTCATGAGGTTTGCTGGGCACTGTGCTGGATTGGCATCACTCAAAACCACTTTCGCCATGCTGGGGCGAGCCAGGGGCTGTGAGCTCATCCTGCATGTCCCTGGGTTGCTTCAGCACCATCTCCCCATTCCTGCCTCACCACAGATGGGGTCAGCAGCAGGAGTCAGGGGTGCCCATGGCCAGCAGCTCCCTTTCCTTCCAGCAACCACAGCTCTCCCAGCCTCCCCTTTCATTTCCAGTCCCAGACCACAGTTGCCATCACTGGGAGAAACCCGACTGGAAGCCAGCACTGCCCACCCCACTGCACAGAGCCCACAGCCTGGCCAGAGGGAGCCTGCTCCATCCCTGCAGGATCAAAGCAGCCTGGAGCCTGATCAACACAAAACCCCACCGGACAATGCAAGCATAAAAGCAGCCAGGACCCGTGTCACACGCACGGCTGTAATTACAGCCTGACAGCCACGTATCTTCTTCATCTGCAGGAATTAAGCTCAGCGCCGCATTGTGAGCAGTAAGAAGGGTGCGTGGGCTTAGCGTCGCTCACGCTGGCGCTATCTCTGCTGCCGTGAGGGCCATTGTCCCCAGATGAGATCAGGTCAATCCAGCAGCCCCTATCTCCCTCCTGCAGTGGGGATCATCGCTAACCACGGCCACAGCGCGGCGGGGTATCACCGACAGGCTGCGGACATGGGGAAAGATGCTCTCTGCAGCAGGAATGGGGCTGAGTGGAGCTGAGCGGTACCCCCAGAGCCCATCACCCCCCTGCCTGCCACTGGGACCTGCTGCCCGTCCCTCTGCTCCCACTACCTGCTGCTCTGCACAGCACAGGCAGGGCTGGCAGCCCCCTGGGGGCTATGGGGCTTGGGGGAGTTAATTTATTACCAGCCTACGTAACCATTCACGCTGCTTTGTTACTCCTGCCTTAGCAAAACAGAGGGCTCCACAGATAATTAATAGACAGCATTGCTAATCCTATTGGGAGATGATTAGCAATTAAAACTCCTAATTAAGTCTGTGCATAATTCACTGAAATTACACTTTGTGTACACAACGGGGAGGTTTCCTCTGCCTTCAACAAACACGCTCTGCTATCTTCATTGCCATGGCTGGGATGCAGGTGGATGGGGGGAGCCCGGGTTGGAGTGCAGCATGGGACCCTGCCACCCGCCTGCTGGGTGGCCCTGGGTGATGGTGGCAGTGGCTCCGCATGTGGCTCCCTCTCCTGGGCTTCATCCCAAAAAGCAAGCCCAGGCACAGCGCAGTAAGGTCCTCACTCAGCACCAGCAGGTTCAGACCCAGGGTTGCCAGCACTGAGGCATCCCTGCAGAAGGGGTGTCCCCACAGGCTTCAGAGGAGGACACCAAGAGGGAGCAGGGCTGTCCCCGCACAGAGACAAGGCAGGCTCTGAGCTACCATATTGCAGGCTGCTTCTCCAGCACAGACACATCCCTCAGGCCCTGGCCAACCAGGGGAGCACAGCAGGAGGCTGGCAGGATCCTGGGAAAGCCATGGGGACAGCTTTGGAAAGCTCCTTACAGCTGGGTGCTCATGCCAAGCCCAGCCTGCCTACCCCAGCACCACAGCAGCATCCTCAGCAGGGAGCTGGCCCCAGGATCGGCACCAGACCCATCCCCGCATCGCGTTTTGCTTTCCTAACCAAGGTCATTCGATACAGCCGCAATACCTGAGCAAACTCGCTAAGCAGCCAGGGTGGAAGTTGGCCTGACCACTGAAGGTCAAGTATGCACTTATGCATATTCAAAGCTGCCTGCACGATCGATAGGGTTTTAATTGTTTTTCCTGGGGTTTTGGAAGGAAGTGCCAGGGGCATTGATCAGTCCCAGACGAGGCCGCTTGCACTTCGGGGCTGGCAGGGAGCATCGCTGTGCTGCAGGCAGAGGGAGATGCGGGCAGAGGTGAAGGGAAGCCAAGGGGAGAGGCAAGGCAGCCCCAGCCGGAAGGAGGAGCCATCGCTGGGCTGCACTGGAAAATACAAGTTTTTTAATTAAAATTGGCAATTCCGAGCCGCCTGCCGGCAGCAGCCACACAATCAAGAGCGAGGAGCTTTGCTCTTTAATATTTAAACACAGCGTTTAATCTTTAAACAGGAAAGTTCTTCTTCTGACTGTTAAAGCAAAGCAGAAAGTGCTGGAGGCTCCCCAGCGTAGGGCTCCCCAGCCCGCCGGGGTTGCCACTGGGACACCAGTGCCAACCACAGCCACGCTCACACCGGCTCCACCACCACATCCACTGGCAACGCTGTAGCCCCCTGCCCCTTCAGCACTGATCCCTGTGGCAAACTATGAGGCAGTTTGGGATGCTCCTGGTCTGCTTGCAAGCCAAAGGATGTAAAAAACGCCCTTATGAAACCCTTTCTGCAAGTAAATCACAGTAATTTGTTCCTCCCTTTGGTTCAGTCCTGATGTTGCAGGGACTGGGTTGCTTGCTCCCTTCTGGGTCAGACACCGAAGCAGGGCCAGGACCCTGTGGTGTTTCATTTTTATCTGCATGTTAATTGACAGAAAATGCAGTCAGCTTTACCAAAAAAGCTATTTTTAAATGGTTTTGGTCAAAATTACGATTTAGAGATAAACCCAATGCCTCTGCTCTGCTACAAACCACCCAAATGATGTTTGCAGAGTAATTTTCATGCAGGTTGAACACAATTATTTCCATTCACACCAGCTCCCAGAAAGGTCTTCCTTTTTATCCTGATTTTGTTTGTAATTCTATGAAGGCCACATTCACCTCCCTGCCAATGCTGCTCTGAAGTCGGGTAATTATTAATTATATTTATTTACTTATACAATCCCCTCGGCATACACAGGAGTTCACAGACAGAACCACCCTGGGTCCCTGATGCAGGGATCTCGAATCAAAGGGAAGCAGATACTCCTGTGATAAATGTGAGCTAAGAGCAGGAGGAGATTAGAAACATGAAGTGTTTCCATCCATAGAGCCAGCACCTTGTTACAAGTGCAGGTATGGGGAGGTAGGTCCTTAGGTGACCTGTACCTCACATAGCCTCCAGAAAATCCAAATAACCAGAAGTGGGGATAAGACAAGGGGTACAGCAGCCAGGGGCATGGAGGTGCTGTGTGCATGCAGCCACATCATTTTGGGCTGGCTTTAAATAAAGTGAAATGGGTCTGAAACCATCCTCCTGTTGCACTGGACCACAAACCTTCCCGGTGGCTGTGACACATCTGCCTCAGTCTGCAAAGAGCCAGAAACAAGAGCTCCAGGACCCATTTCTGGTAGTGCTGGGGAACAAAGATGGTCTTCTGTGTGTGAAGGGCACACCAGTGAGGCTGGGCAGTGATACAATGCTGCTTGCAGGGGGAGAATACAGGCTTTGGACAGTTTGGCACTAAATTTACCCTGCCTTCCCTTGCTGCAATCCCTAGCAATACCAGGGCCAGAAAGGTAACAGGACTAACATAGCCAGGTCTTGATGCCCTGCTCCCTAGAGCTTGTTTGGGCTACACACCATGGTTTATAAGCAGCACAGCTGCAGAGAAGATGTTCCAAGGGGTCTGAAAATTCCCAGAACTGGAACTTGTCAAGCTGATGTATTGATCTAAGTGGACTGAATAATGCTCCATCATTTATTTATGGGGAAGTGCCCGGCACACTTCACAAAAACTGGTGTTTGGCAGTCACATTAAGGCAAGATTTAACATCCCACATCATGCAAACAGGGCACCTGTGCAAAGGTCAGGATGCTCACTTAGATGCGGAGCTCCACGAATCCTTCCTGTATCCACAGGGAGGGACAGGGCTGCTCCTCACAGAGCTGTCAGAGCTCTGCTAGGGTGATGTGCTGATGCTACAGAGCCAGCTCTGTCCTTTCCACATGTGTGGATGCTGTGATCTGCTCGACCAGCCCCAGGCCATCTGTGCTCC
This sequence comes from Pezoporus wallicus, assembly GCF_028554395.1. Classification (NCBI taxonomy): domain Eukaryota; kingdom Metazoa; phylum Chordata; class Aves; order Psittaciformes; family Psittacidae; genus Pezoporus; species Pezoporus wallicus. The sequence goes on along the minus strand of NW_026641917.1, from coordinate 792,810 downwards.
GCTAAAGCTGCTGGCACTGCAGCACCCTGGGTGCTCTAGCTGAAGGGCAGGAAGGGAAGAGGGGCTCTGTGCTTTGCAATAGCATGAACATGTTCACAAACCACAGCAGCAAAACGTGCCAGGACCAGCACAGAGCTTCCTCCTGCCCTGTCCAGCCTGGCAACCTGTTCGCTTTTGATGTCGCACCAAGATGTCTTACATGTTTCATCTGCCAATTGTAGCTTTAACATTAATATGGGCACTTTCAGGGAGGGAGAAAATAGTTCCTTTTGGAAGAAATCCTCCCAGGAGCAAAGGGGCTCAGTGGTTTGAGAAGATGCTGAAGGGTGGGTACTAAAGGATAATAAAAGTGGTGTTTCGTGCTGAAAGTTCTGGTAAGAACTTCAAAGAGACACCTGAGAAAAACATGTTTTTAAAGAGATAGAGAGATCTCCCTTAGCTCGGGCAAGCAGCAGGTACCAGCTGTGCTCCCCTGGGATCAGGCTGGGCACAGCAGCCTGCTGATCGCAGCTGACCCCCCTGACATTTTCACAATGGAGAAAATGACTCTGAGACAGCAAAAGTGTTTTCCTCCTCATCAGCTGTGCTCCCCATCCACCCAAAATAAGCATTTCCCTCTAATTCCCCTCATTCTGCTGCTGCCACGATGAGGTGTCAAGGTTTTATACTACTTTGTATGGTGGGAAATAAAAAAGAGGCCATGTCTATGACTAACTGGGCTTTTAAACACGTTTTCAGTGCCACCCAGTAACCATAATGTTTTGGGGCTGGGGGGTATCTTGGAGGCCATCCCTGAATAGCACCCAGGACATGCGGACTGCAGGGTGGTCCCTCGACATCCCATTTTAATTGCATGACTCTTCAGGAATGGGAGGTGGGTATTTCTTGCTGGGATTTCTTGCCACGCAAACGCAACCAGCACGACACAAGGCACATTTAACACCACTGAGGGCTTGACCCCACTGCCAAATCACTTAGCAGCAAGGCTGAATGCAATTAAAGAAGAAGCAGGTAACGAACAGGCAGCTTGCCAAGCTCTGGCTGACAGCGGCAGAGCTCTGCTGCTGCTTTGGAAGGTGTGGAAGAAAGCTCATCTGGCAGGATGGAGGCATGTATCCTGGGATGCTCAGCCCTGGCAGCGCTGGAGCCCTTGCTGGCTGTCAGGAGGCAGCAGCTAAACCCAGGTGTAGCGTGTCCCTTTTAAGCAGTTTAGTCAGAAGTGCTGCCGCATTCACAGCTTTCAAGTATTTTTAAATCACTTACAAAAGCAGGATTAAACGATCAGGAATTCCATTTAATAGGACAAATAAAGAAATAACAATCTACTCCATCAGCCCTGCAAGAGGCAGGTTTGATTTAAGGAAAAAAGAAAGTATAAAAGAGGGAGAGAAAAAAGGAAAGGGAGGTGGGAAAAAAAAGGATAATGTGTGTTTACTCAAGCAAAGAAAAAAATATTTAAGTGATGTAGGGGAGAAGATTGCGGTAACTAGTGAAGAATAACATCGTCTGCTTTGCTGTCAAATCACACAAGAATTTCAGTAATAGATTCTCATTCTGACACTCAATTCAATTCGAAGGTGATCCTGCTTTATCCCAACACATCAAATATTAAACACTCGTATTAGCCAGGGTGCCGTCGCCTTTCCCGGCTTAGACGCGGCAGGAAGCTTTTCCCCCTACTTTCTCTCACTCGCTATAATATTCTCAATGTTATCTAAACATGCCTTCATACACTGGGGTTCCTTATCAATCCCATTTGGGGAGGGAGGAGGGGGCTGTACTTAAAACGGTATTAGTTTGGGGGGCTTTTATTATTATTATTTCCAAAGCTTTTCAATTTTGTGTGGAAAAAGCTTAGGAAAAAAAAAAGGCAGAGGGAGGGGAGGCGGCGAGAGAGGGAGAGGGAGCGCGGGAGCGAGAGAAAGTATAAGAAAGGGAAAAGCAGCCAGCAGCTCGTGTGACTGATGCCTTTCAACAAGGGCAGTCTAGCTTGTCAAAGCCCGGGCTCGAGATGAATTGGCATATCTATTCAGCCTGCCTCTGGATGTCATGCAATACAGTTTCATATTCCCAGATAAGGCATGATAAGCAATTGCTGCCCTGACACCAACTCCATCCATCCCTGCCTTTCTGTCCACGCGCATTACAGATCTCTGCTGCGCCGCTAATGAGAGGCATTTAATTCTTACCAACGCGGCAGCAAGAGGGGCCTCCAGACTGACCAGGTACAGCATTAACACAACTCACGCCTAATGACTTCTGCTCAGTGCACCGAGCTCCCTGAGCACTCCTGAGTGGCACAGGGTGCACGGAAACAACTTCTGCCCAACATGGCACGCACCAAACCCTCAGGTTAAAAATCTCTGCTAATAATTAAGGGGTAGGGGTGACAAAAGTGAAGGGGGTCCGCTCCCAGATAAATCTGCAATGCCATCAAGCAGGAGGTGGTTTGGCTAGTGTTTGGATGGGAGGATGCAGGAGAAGATGCGAGTGATGCCCTTAATCAGGGAAAGTCCCTCTCCAGAGCACAAACCTCTGAGAGCTGCAGGGAGAAGGAGGGAGGTCAGCACACCGAATGTGGGGACACCACAAATGGGTCTGGTGCTGCCCTTGGAAACCCCTGCCACAACCACCAGCACCCTGCAGTGGGAGATGAGAGCTGGACGCAATCCTCCCACATTGCTGAAAAGGTGCTGAGACCCTGCCTGGTGCTCCGATCTCTTAACACCATGGCACTTGAAGGCTCTTCAGGGAGCAGTGCTACACAACCCATAGCTTCCCCCATGTCCTGGATGAGCAGGGAGCCCACAGCACACAAGCCACCTCACCAGCCTACCTGGCCATGCCAAGCAACCTATGGCAAGCCCAGCTGGTGTCCACTTCAGCCCATTTGCAAAGCTACTGGTTAAAACAGCCATATCTTTATGTCTCACATCAGGCAGTAAACTAAACAAATATGAAGGTGAATGGTCTATTTCTGGATCTGGCTGCCTCTGCACACCTTTGAGAAGTGCTTTACAGAGGTGAGGTGTCCCCAGTTCATGGGAGGAGGGCAGGTCAAGCTTAAGGGACTGCAGCAAAGTGACAGATATGATGCGGAGAATGCAGTCTAACTGTACATGCCTTCTCCTTATTAAAATAAGCAGCCCACTCCATCAGATCTCTATAGATAGGAGCACTGCAAAAAAGAAACTGAAGCACACAATGATCTCATGCCTGGCCCTTCTTCCTAACAGACACATGCCTAAGCAGCCTCTGCCTGCCCATGTCCTGGCAATACCCCAGCTGAGCCATGGATATACAAACGCACTGTTAAAACTCCTCTTAACTTCAGAAGGGGCAGGATAGATCCTGCAGCCTCCAACAATCCCCTCCTGGGTGCACTTGGATGCTGTGGCTCAGTCAGGCAGTGGGGAGGTGGTCCTGCTTCCATGCAGGATTAGCACGTGCCCTGGTTTAGGCTGCAGCAGAAACACGCTGGTGTTTCTGACTCCGGAGTGTCAAAGTGCCAAGCGGTTTAGGCTTCACATTTCCCTGTGTTTGAACAAGAACAGTCTCTGTCTTGCTCCCAGGCTAGGGATTATCCTGGATAAAATGTTCTCGACTGCTGTGTGCTCTGTGGCTGGCGACACACTAGGTTAATGCTGTGGAGACCTGGGTCAAAGCCCTGGGTTTGGTCACAAGCAAAACAAAGCTACAGGTCTGAGTCCCTGGGGGGCTGAGGAATAGAGACGGGGTGTGCACAAGCCAGTGCTGGCCCAGGAGAGGGGACAAACGGAGCCAGAAACTGCCAAGAAAGAAGGTCAAGGATGGGGGCTGCTGGCAAGACTGGGAGGACTGAGCTCAGGGCGAGATGGCCAAGCAGAGCATTGCAGCAGGAACACAGGGGCTGCTGAGGAGACAAGGGGCTGGAGGATACATGTCAGGCATCGTTCTTGGTCCAGGACAAGTGGCCCTGCCCTTGAGCCATAGGTCATGTCTGCTTGAACAGGGCTGCCTCCAGTGTCCTGGTGTTCCTGGCTACAAGACCCAGGGTGGGTTATGCTGGTGCACGCAATCAACTCCTAACACAAGCATCTCTCAATTAGTGCCTGAAAGAGAGACACATGATGCCACAGCAGACAGCTTCCAGGGAGTACCCACACACAGCTGGGAAGTAGCCCCCTCCAGTCCTGGGAAGGATGGGCTCACATCCTGTGGTGCTCTCCCCCAGGAGAAAAGTGGCACTAAACCTCTCCCCATCACACCACTGTGGCCAGCAGGGAGGGGAAGCTGGGGATGGCACCAAGGAAACCACAAACACACTTCATGGATGATTCACCTCATCCACAGTTGACTCTCCACACAGACGAGAATGGACCAGTCTATTCTGGCAGCTCCTAGGGAAACTGGGAGTTCAGGGGGATGGGGAATATGCCTCCAACACTGCTGCAAAACAAGCAAATACTGGCACTGCCTCAAAATCAAACCCACCGTCAGCCCCTGCATAAATGAGGACAGCAAATGGCATGACAGGGCCCCAGCAGATGCCCCATGCTGCAGAGCTGAGCTGTCTGGGCAGCAGTGAGGTGGACACATCACACCTTCCTTGAGTTTAGCTGGAGATTAACAACCACCAAAGAGAGCTGCAGTTCTGACACGCTACATGAGGGTGGGTAACAATATCCACTGATCACCCCCTTCTTCTCTTCCCAGGGCCGTGAGCGATGGCTGCAGTGCTCAGATGTATGCAAACACACCCCTTTTAATCTAACCCCATGCCTTTCCCAAGCAAAGCCAGCACCAGGCTCCCTATCAAAACCTTCAGTCCCTTCTGAAAGGGGTATTTCCCCCCCCCCCCCAATTTCTATTCCTACACAGGCACACGCTTGCCTCTCCCTCGCTCGCTGTTTAATTTCCGTGTGAGAGGGAAGCAGGTGCCCGTGCTCCCGTGAGCTCTCCCTTCCCTACGTTTTTTTTCCCTTCTTGGATCCTGCCCCATTAGTTTAGTGCCCAGCCATCTGCGACGTCTCCTGTAATGCTGTCCCCCTTGTGTACCAGGGAGCTTTTCCATTAGCGCCTTTAATATTCTGACACCTTAGCACAGGCTGCTATTACATTCAAACACTGATCGCCCTGTGAAATTACATCGCAGGGCTTGCTAAAATGGAATTGTGTATAATCAGGCTCCTCCATGCACTGTCAGTCCCATCACAAATACAACGTAAAGCAGGCTTATGGATGGGCTTAGCAGCTGCTACAAGTGTATTTTTTTTTAATAGATGAAGTATCCCTTATTTAAAGCATTTCCTTAAGAAAAAAAAACCCACCCAAAACAACAGTGAAAGACAAATCAACAGCTGCTGCATTATGTTAACCACAGCACCGGCCTCTTAAAAACATGTTATTTACTAAGGTATCTGTTTATCTATGACTATATCAAACAGAGGAAGAGGGTGAGATAAAGGTAGTTAAACAGACAGCCAAGGAGATATCTGCCACTGGGAAATAATAGCTAAATAAAAAGTGCCATTATTTACTCCAGAGAGCAGAGGAGGGAGAGCCAGCGCTCTCCTCCCAGTGCTGCACAGGAACACACAGCCGGGAGCCTCCAGTTTGTAAGGGCAGCCCGTGCCAGCCTGAATGTGCCCCAGCGAGCCTGGCTCCAGCCTGCTCATCTCCTCACAGCCACGTCAGATGAATCTGGGGGCTAAAAAGCAGCTTAGGATCCAAGTACCGCACCTCTCCAGGGAGGCTGCGATGCAGGGAAGATGTGCTGATGGGGCAGCCCCCCACCTCCATGCAGGCTGACAGCAGGTCAAACCAAGGCAAAAGTGGCCATGACAGAGGGTCTGGGTGTGTTCCCACAGGGGAGGCTGGTTTCTGTGCAGGTAGCACACAAGAGACCAAGCTCCCAGGTTTTCTTTCTGAATTCCAGCTGAGGAAGTGATGGATTAGGACAAAGGTATTTCAGGAAGCGGCAGGGACACAGATGATGTGTCAGAGAAATGAGCTCCCTAGCTCCCCAGCTTGGTGTTCAAAACACTGCCTCTTACCAAGCCCTAAAGGTTATTCTGTCTGTCTGCTGTAAAATGCAACGGGCACATCACCTGAAGGGAGATTTCCCGAGGTGCTGTGACCCTTCCGCTATCTCCTCCGAGGAGCCTCTGCAGGAATGATGAGATTGTAGCTCATTTCCACACACCTTGAAAGAGCCTGGCTGGATCAAACGTGCTGGAAGGAGAAGCAGCACATCTCCGGGACTCATCCTCGCCTCCCGGCAGGCAGCGTGCTCTTGCTGTAACAGGCTGGGAAACCATGTCCACCCCACTGAAACACTGATACTCTGCCACTGCCTTTCATCCTAAACCAGGATGGAAAAGCCGAAATGTTGTCTTGTTTCACTGTGTGGGGACAGTTCTGCTTGGGAATCACACAGTAAAGCACAGTGACAGAACTCCTGCCTCTTGGAAAAGAGCAATCTATTCCTGTGTGAAACACCGGTGTGACATTTTGACTCCGTTTTTTCCAGTGCAAAAGCAAGCCATTTGTCCAGAGCAGCTCCACTGCACCACACACAGCACGTCTCAGCACACGGCGCTCTGGATGGTTTTGGAAGGGACATGTCTGGCAATGGTGTGGCTGCTGTGCACAGACATGCCAGACAGGGGGAGGATGGGACCACGGAGGGCAGAGACTCATGCACAGGTTACCAAAAGAAAAGCATAGGGGAGGTGCTGTGTGACTGCATCTCCATTCACACTGCAGGTGCGAGACAAGGCAATTCAACCCTCTGGTTTTCACTCCCTGGCACTGTCAAGATTAGGCGTTTGGAAGGTGGCAGCATGGGAGGGTGCCGAGCCACCAGCAGGTTCATGTCTCAGTTTCACAATCTGTTCCTAAAACCCAAGCTCCGGTGGATGGGAAAGCAAATAGAATGATCCTGCAGGACCTTCCAAGCACATCTGTGCATGTCTTACCACATACATCTCTCTCTCTGCTCATACCCTACAACTCCTTCCATGTTCCATGTCCACCACACCTTCCTGACACAGGTACACGACCTTCTCCAGAACTCACCTCTGGCATGGTGCGGAGAAATTGGCTCATATAGGACAGGTCAGAGGGGCACGGAAACATGTCTCCTGCTCCCTCTTACCTCCTTCTCCCAGTCAGCAGACTCTCAGGAACAAAACCCAGACTTTCATGTTTGGCACAGCACCTGCCCAACAGAGCTGTCGCGGTCTCTGAGGGTTACTGCTCTGCAAGAATTGAATAAAACAGTTTCTCAGCACTCCCACAAGATGCAAAGCCGCTCAGAGGAGAGGCAGCTGGAAGAGCAAGAGAAAGACAAGAGAATACAATGCACAAGGCATCGGGGAAAAGATCAATAAAGATTACGAGAGCAGCAGCCACGTCCCTTGCCCACGCTGGAGCCTCTCATGGCTGCAGTGAGGGAACACCAAGTCAAGCTAACAAGGCTGCAGCAGTGCCTGGGTGTGATACCTGTCTAATCAAAGGCGCAGTTTATACTGGATCATCTAAGCAGCAGCTCTTGCTCATGACTGTTGATTCAGGTCAGGGTTAAGACTGAGGAGGTTAAAGCAGGGGCACCTATAAGAGCTCTGATGGATGCAAACACCAGGCAAGCATGGGGCAGCAGGCAGCAAAATTGAGGCTCCCCAATTCTGATGGAAGAACAAACAGAAGGAGATGGTCCAAGGGGCCAGGCAGCATGCCATGAGAGAATTGATTTGGAGAGAGGCCAGGAAAGCAGAGAATAAAGGGACCTGAGAGGAGGACGTGACAAGGTCCTGCGAAGAGGTTATTAAAGGAGGTATGGGGGAATGAACTGTAGCAGCTATGGTCAAGCAGGAGTGGTGGGCAGGACTGGCTACTCGGACTGGAAAGGGGGGACCAGCACTGCATTATGGTGCTGAGAACATGATAAAGGAGATGATGATACAGAAATGAAGGGCTTTGGGTCCTCAAGGCCTCAAACTCATGTCTCCCAGGAGAGCAAAAGGCACCTCCATGGAGAGGAGCGGGTCCAGGAGCACATGCCCAGCAGTGTGGGTACCAGAGGGATGGCCCCCATGTAGCCACGGTGCGAGGACAGAGCCGTGGGGTCATGCAGTATTCATCCCACCTCTCTCAGCATCCCTTAGCTGCCCCATGAGCCTATCCCTAACCTACATGAGCTGTCTCAGCTCCGGCTAGAGGTGGTGGAAATAAGAACAAGCAAGAACAAATGCCCCAAGAGGAAAGCAGATCTGCAGCAGAGGGCCGGAGGGCTGAGATGTGACAAGGAAGTTCATGGGTTGACTAGAAAGTGCTTGGCTGTGGACTGCTGCTGCCTCCTGCCAATGTGCCAGCAAAGAGCGAGCGGCTGGTATGGAACAAGGTGTCCCAATTAGTCCTCCACTAATCCAATCAGATCTCCCTCCTTGGCCACCTGCAGCATTTCATTTGTCAGATTTTTAACTTGTGGTCCCACGTTTGTCCAGCTCAGCAGAACCTGCCCTGCCTCAAGTCCTGCCCCAGCTCCTCACCAGCAAAGAGCAATTACATGTGTACACAAACAGGCACTCAGCAACTGCGCACAGCATCCCAGCTCTCTGCTCCTGGGAACAGCTCCCAGGGCTCCAAATCAGATGTGTAAGGCGAGGAACAGGGAGCACCAGGAGGTAGAGCCGATTGGGAAGGCATGGCAGAGCACACCAGGTACCTCTTCGCCCCCCCCGAGCAACAGCAAGCCCTGTGAGCACACCTGCCCTCCCCACCGCCACCCCGCACCACCCCAGAGAGCTGGCAAACAAGCTTCAAACCAGCCCGCTCCTTGTAATCGGAGTCAGTCAGTGTGTGTGTTACGCTTGAGTTGATGGCTGGTGTTAAATTCAATGCCTTGAGTATTGATTTCCTCGCACATCCCGGACTTTGTTAAAGGGTTAGCCGTGAACCGAGATCAAAGGGAGGTTAACTCGTTTCTCATAAGTGGTAAAGCAGACCTCTAGCAAAACCGGGCACCAGGCCTCCTCCGCAGAGGATGCTCTGTGCATGTTGTTAGCTACCCTGGTTGCCTCGGAAGCCAGATAAAGCCACAAAGCTGCCTCAAAGCAGGGAGAAAAAATGATCCTGACAACTTCCCAAGGACCCCCAAGCTATTACGAGTGCACACCGGGGATGGGCAGCGTGGGCCAGCACACTCCTCCCTGACACATCCTCACACTATAGGGAACTGCTCTCCTTGCTCAGGCATGGAAAAAAGGGGAGGAAGCAAATCTTTGCCAGCTGTACCCCAAAGAGGCTGTCCCTGAGGGGCTCAAGAGAAGGGGAGAGCCCTCCCCAGGAAGCCTAGGTTGTCCCACAGCGCAGGTGGGAGAGGGAGAAGGCAGAGGGATGCTCTCTGAAGGACCTCCTGGCCAGGACATAGCACCCTTCCCACCATGGCCAGGTGGAGAGGACACCTTCACTTGAGCCACCACCATCAGCATCATCTCAACCTGTGTGGCACCTGCTTACTCCATTTTACTTTCTTCTTGTCTTTCCCTGCCCCACACAAAGTAATTTTGGCACCGACAGCACTGAGAACAGCAGATTTTGCCAAGGCAGTAAGAGTTAAGTGCACAAACAACACGACGCTAACAGGGTTTTGGCTTTACCTTTGTAATTTTTAAGAGATAGAGGCAGGGAAAGAGGTGTAGGAGACAATCTGGAATTGTTATCACTAGTATTAATGTATGCCCAGAGGGGCTGAGCAAGAAGCATCCATTTCAGATGAACATCTGTCAACAATAAGAGGTAAAATTTCCGAAGTAGCTAAGGTACTTCAGAGCCCAGATTGCACCAGCTTCCCAGGAGGCTTAAGCACCCAAGTAATTCCCAACAACAGGACCTTTGGCCCCTAAGTCATCTGGGCACCAATCAATGCTACTTCTCAGCACCTCTCCTCTACCCCAGGAACTACTTACAGCACCGTCCAGCTTTCCAGCAGCCATGCTGTTCTTCAACCAGATTAATTTGGTTTCAATGGCACTGTATTTTCCACCCTGGGATGACACCATGAGCAGTCCCCACCTCTCAAACAAGCGAGGCAGCTTCAGCTGCAGAAAATAGCACAATCTGCCCCTCCACACCTAAAAACCCATCCCAAAGCAACCTGGCAATGGTGGTAGTGTAGCTCCCTCTGTCCTGCAGCACTGGTAGGGAAGAGGTCCCCACCACAGCCCATTTTGGGGGTGAAACCCTCAGTGGGAGCTTTATTCCTGAGCACTTTATAGCTATGTTTGACTACAATGTCCTCCCTAGGGTGCTAAACAGGTACTTTCCTACCCCTTGTCCCCTCTCCCAAAGCCCCTGCCACCCAGCACTCCCCAGCAGCTGATTTGGTTTTAAGTGAAGGGTTTATACCACAGTGCTTGGGGAATATCTGCTCAGTGCCCAGCATACCAAGTGCTGAAGATTTCACTTAAACTCTCAGCATCTGTGTATCTCAACTAAATTAAGCTATTTGCTATAAAAGAGCACAATGACAGTAATGGAATAATAACAGCATTAATAAAACACAACAATCCTCGAATGGGAAGCGGACGCATCAGCTAGCTTCAACCAAGAGAAGAAGGCTATTTTAAAATCACACACAAAACCCATCTGGGGGTGGAGAAAAACAACAAAAGCTCCGAAACTCAGAGGTCAGACTGAAATTATGTTTTTAACCTCGAAAGAAAGATGCTTGCCAGAGCCTTCCCAGCCAGAGCACTCCCGCACCGGCTGGAAATGAATTTCCACAGCTCCCAGCAAAACAAGGGTTTACAATGGGCATGCTGGCTCCACAGAAGAGGGGGTGGGAACACTTTTAGCAGGGAGCACACAGAATCAAAAGCCTAAAATAGAAATTACTCCTCAAGCACCAGCAAGGTTTGTAACCCAGCTCCTGGGACAGACACATTGGAGCAGGGGGTGATGCTGCGCTGAACGTGTGAATGCCAAGCTACTGATGCAGGGCCAGATGCTGGCCCATCATTATGCAAACATCCAGATGCCTCAAGCTCACCACACTGACATTACCCTCTTGGTTGGAAAAGTCGCCTTCGCTCCATCCACAAATTCTTCCTCCTTCCTTTATTTCGGATGAGATTAAATACAGCACTTTCATTTTCAGAGTCACCTACACACTGTCTTGCTGGGATAAAATGACCCTGGGGACCTGCGGCAGGTTTGGGGACAGGTATACCCAAGTCCTAACAACAGCTATGAGGCCACATTCCTTTGCTGGTCCCTTTACAGGAGAGGGAGACTGAGCACTTGATGATGAGAGCAACCAATGTGCATTAAGCATGTCATGCTGTATCTCTGAGGTCTTGCCACAGCTCTATCCTGCCTAGGGCAACACCCCAAAATATCACTTGCCTTGGGAGAACTGGAAGGGGGGTGACAGTTGTTTCCCTGGAAGGGGAGGGGATGGAGGAAAAGGAGATCACCGTGTTCACCACCATGCTGAGAAGGACCAGTAGTGAGTTTGTGCCAGCAGGAAGGGTCTGTGTGCTTCTCCTGCAGGCATGTTTCTCCATCCAAACCTTGCCCCAGCTCCATGAGCAGAGAGCCAAGCCCATTCCCTACCCAGGCTCTGGTTCAGCCAGCTGCCTCTGCAGAGGGTATATGATAGCTGCTCTTCTCCTCACCCCAGCTGCCCAGAGCTTGTGTGCAGATCCTCCTGAGGATAAGGCAGCTGAGAGAGATGTCACCTCTTTTCACTGCCATGGAAGGAAACAGAACCAGCACCACAGTCCTGAGGCAAGTTCATTGCTGCCTACCTGCCCTCTGCAGCACAGTCTGAGCCAAACAATCTGAGTGAATCCTGACTCCAAAAAGGGCAGCTTTGTGCAGAAGGTGGGGAGCATCTGGCTGGCTTTCCCACAGAACAGCGGGTACCACCTTCAGCTCCACTTGTCTTTAAACAGGAGCCAAGAAGGGCCGGCAGGTCAGGAGGACAGTGTCCACAGCACCCAGGCTCACTTGCTGCAAGATGTCTGGAAGCCTTCTGGGGACAGGTCTGTAACACAAGTCCTCCCGCTCATCCCCTGAGCAGGCAGTTCCAACTTGGCTGACCTATCTCTTCCAGCTCTCCCGACTTGTACATATCTAAATTCCCATGGAGAAAAAGCCAAAGCAGCAGTTGCCCCAGACCCGAACAGGCTGCAGGTTCCTTTGTTTTCATTACAATTTCCAATCCTGATCCTTTTTATGTGTTTTTTTTTAGCCATTTCTGCTCTGCCCCCCGGAGGTGTTGCTGTGATTGAATGAAACACGACCCCAGGCTCCAATAAGTGTATTTCAATTACATCTGTCACCATGTAACAATGTAATGATATATCATGTGATATTAAATCCATGGTAATCATATCAGCGATTTTTTTAATAGTGTGCTAATCACATTATTACATCTCAATAATTAACAACAGGAGGCCTAAAAAACCTGGATGCAAAGCAGAAAGCTCAGAGGGTCCCAAATTCCTGCCTGGGAGAGGCCCAGAAGACAACAGGATGGCAAGGCACTGGCAGCTGGGCATGGCATGACAAGGAGCAAAGCTGTTCCCCATCCCTGGCAGTGTTCAAGGCCAGGTTGGACGGGGCTTTGAGCAACCTGCCCATGGCAGGGGGTTGGAACTGGATGAGCTTTAAGGTCCTTTCCAACCCAAACCATTCAATGATTCCATGACTTTGGCACTTAGCAGCATGGTGCAGAGCAGCCAGGTAAGACCAGGTTCTCCCTCAGTCCCATCCTAAAGGAGAAATGAGAATTTTGGAGCTGGGAAGAGACACTTGGTACATTAAATCTCACTAAGCATTGCTCTGTTCTCTTCTGTCTCTCTTATGCTGCCACTTTTCCTCCAGCAAAGCAACCCCTCTGCTCTGGCAAGTGCATTGCAAAGGTGCCATCTTGCTGCAGACAAGCACTGCAGAGGGAAGGACGGTGCCTTGAAACGGAAGGACCAATCCTACCAACATGTCCTTACCAGGCTGCTGGAAGAATGGTGTTATTTTCCTTCTCCCCTCACACCAGCTAGAGACAAAGCTAAGAGAGCACCCACCTCACAGAGCCACTGAAGTCACTCTGATTTTTGCAGCAAAACAAATCCATCAGCTTAAAACTGAAATGTGATGAGGATCCTTTGGAGGGACAGGAGTCCTCTGGGTCACCACCTGCACCCCAAGCTCTCACCCACATGCCTGGAGCAAACTGGGGCTGGACTCCAAAGCACCAACATACACATCCCTCCATGCAATGGATGTTACCCAGTTTAGTGCAAACAGGCTGCTCCCCCCAGCTCCCAGCTGTATTTTACCCCTTGTAGGATGAAGATGAAGATGTGCTGAGGTGGCAGGGAGCCACGGTGGCAGCAGCCTGGTGCAGAGAGCTGGGGCATGGGGAGTCCTGTGCTGCATCATCCCCAGCTGTGACAGAGCTTTCTTCCAGTTGCAGCCTGGTCAATCTAGCAGTTTCCACATCACAAGCTGATCTGAAGAGAGCCTCATTACCTGCCTTAAAGTTCCAGCCAAGCACTTAGCTCTTAAAGACAGGATTTAAGAAATATTTGACTGATCATATCTCTCCTCATTTAGTTTGGCTGCTCTGAACCAATTCAACCTGTGAAGTTGAAATAGCGAGGACGGGAGGGAATGTGTGTGCAGGCAGTCACACCACACACAACGTCCCAGCTCCCCCACCAGCTCTTTCCAAAGGGCCAGATCCTGGCTCAGGCAGATCCGCACAGCCTCTCCTACACCAAGAGTGCGCATGGGGCATTTCCCAGCACCAAAGGGGAGCCTCCTCTTCTTTCCCCCGGCGGGACAGCAATTTGGGGGGTGGGGATCATTAACTCATTGGCATCCAGACAGGACCTTTATGCATGCTTGGAAGAGCCAAGTACAGCATCTCAGACCTGGGAGCAAGTGATGGAGAGAGGGATGAGCCAGCCAGCACTGACAGCACCATCATCCACTCTCCCAGCACCAGAGATTCCTGTGTCCTTTGTCTTGCACACCTTCTTCCTATCCTGCTTTCCAGCTCCACAGTCCCCACAGCAGTGTCACAGAGTGGCTGGGTTGCTGCCCTCCTGCTGCTTGCCCAGTGAAGGTGCTGCCCACCATGCTCTTGCATACCCAGCAGTGCCCTGCTTCCTCACTCTGGGGACCCGAGCCTGTGGAGTGCCCTCAGGGAGATGAAAAGCCCTCAGGGCCAAACAGGAATTGCAGCAGCAACAAAAAGACGCTGCAAGTCATTTAGGGGTGATCCTGCCAAGGGGCAAGGAGGACAGATGGACCTTGCTGGCCAAGGCAGCGCAGTTGGACTTTCTCTCCTTCCCCCATCCCTTCTTTTCTATTTTTTGTCTTTTAATTCTGTCTCGGAAGCCACGATCCTTTAAAGATGTGCACGTCTCATTAGCTCTACCTTGACAATCATTACCGCTCCTGCCAAGGCAGGAGGAGAGCTCAGCCAGAGCGCGGGGGAGTCCATTACCTTGTAGTTAAAGGGACATTGACAACTCTGGGCTGCCCATGGCCTGACTCCCCCATCGCAACAGGGTTCCTGCTGCACACGGATGTTTCCCCTCCTCTACTGAGCAATAAACCTCTACTCAACCCCGGTAAGATGCAAACTTTGCAGTGATGGGTGGTTATACACCCACCACCATACACTCAGTGCTCACCTGGTTGGGCTGTAGGGCCAAGTCCAGCCCACAACACCTGGGATGAGGGGGACTGAAGCACCCAAACTTTCCCAACATGTTGTACTTGGCCTTCATGCAACCACACCTCACTTAAGCAAATCCATGCTTCCAGGCTGGAACACAAGACCTGAACCTATCCATGACAGCAAGCAGTGAGTCCAAAATGTCCATAGCAGAAATCATAGCATAGGATGGGGTAAGGGCCACACTGAAGGGCCCTAGGACAAGGGTAGAGGTACCATGTACGTACACCTGGTGGCACAACATCAACAGGGCAGCGAGCTCTGTGCTCATGAACCAGCTTCAAAGTGCAACATATTCTACCATACAAGTCTCTTCTAGCTCTGTAGGGTGCAACATGGACCACCACACACCCAAGGGTGGGATGAGGAAGTGGGTGAGCGTGCAATGGGGTGATCCCACGAAAGGACCCTACTCACTGAAAACGCTGGTCCAGACATTCCTGCCTTGCCCCGTAGACAGGGGCTATTCTCTGCTTGGATGTTCCAGAGCCTGCTTTACCACCCCCAAGCTTGATAACAGGGGACCTGACTCATGTTATACAAGGGCAGAACCCCTCATTCAGGAGATTCCCTGGTAAAGACCCCAAAGCAACTTTGGATGAGATACCCCCTGCCTTCTTCCAGCCCCACAGGGCTTTGAAGCCCGGTGCATTCCTCAAGAGGCAAACACAGCATGGTGCAGCCCTACAGAGATGATTCTGCTTCTTTGTGCCTTGCAGGATGGGAGCTTTGCTGCATCCGCATTAACTCCTCCGCAAAGCCATGCCAGGAGACAATAACGCATGGCCGCGGCTCCAAGGAAGGATCCTACCTCTGCACGAGGCTGTCCAAGAACTTGACAGGACCGTGTTTGAAAAAGATGTTGAAAGAAATGATCTCTTTAAGTGCAATGGGAGATATTTGTCTCTGATTTACCCTTGGCTTTTTGCTCTGGTTCAGGTAGGAGCGGTGTGGGATGGCTGGCAGATCTGAGAGCATGGCACGCCCCAGCGGGCAAAGCGAGCAGTGCGGAGGAAGGCGCGAGTCAGTTTGGAGTGCTCCCCATTTATCAAACTCACGCAGCCCGCCAGCAGAGCGAGTCTTTCCATCATTACAGCTCTCAAAATCCGATTCATACCACTAATCCTGCCTTCATTCTCCCAGATTAATAACATCTCTTTCAACCTTCACAGTGTGATAAATAGACAAAGAGAGAACAAAAGGAGAAACAGAAGTGAGAGAAAGAGCCTGAGCAACTCCACGTAATAAAGAGAACCAAGAAAGGGGAAAGGGAAAAAAAAAAAGGGAAAAGAAAAGGGAAAGAAAGGAGCCGGTGCACTTGACTCTGCCATTTACTTTAGTAGATTCTCCCCAAGAGCTCCCTGCGATCTTTAAAGAATGTAAAACATTGCTCAAAGGAAGGGCTCGTTAGCAACCCTGACCAGCCAGGTTTGCTGGAAATCTTTTCACTTACAGCCTCTGCTCAGGTCAGCGCTGAAAATGAGTTTGTTGGTTTCTCGTCCTCCTCCTCCCCAGCCTCCTGCAGAGGCAAAGCCTCCAGCACACGCCTGCTCTCTCCTTTACTTGCACTGGTTTCTTGGAGGGGAACAGGGGGTCTTGGCCATTTTCTGCTCCAGGGGTGCCCCAGCAGCCCAGTGAGCCCAAGACACACTGGCAGAGCTGCAGCGGGCTGGCACAGCAAGAGCTGTTCCAGAAGCCAGGACCATGTGTTGAGCTTGGAATGGGGATGAACATGAAAACCATGATGGCATCCCCATTCCATCAGTCTGGCTGGAGGGTACCCTTGGGGCAGAGGAATGGGGAAGCCTGTGTGGACACAGATGTACTGCAAGAGGGGTGTCACAAGCCCCAGCTGCTGGGCTGCACCTCTCTGTCCCCTGCCGTGTCCTCTGGCAGGGAGCTCCCATCTCTGCCTCTGTCACAAAGCCCAGGCCCACAATTGGGTCACCCGAATCCCACTGGCAATTGTGGAGGCTGGAGCTCCAAGCCAAAGGGGTGGCACGCATAGGCACTTCCCCACTCTGGTTCCTTTGGAAACAACTGAGCCCCAGGGAAAGTGGATCCTACAGCCCAGGACCCAAGAAAGCCAACCCCCCCTGGCTACAGGCACATGGATGGAAATACTTAGCCATTTCCCACCCCTAGCCCTCACCAGAGCTGTGCTCTTCAGCTTTTTCACCCTGCCTCATCATATTGAACACTCCATGCAACCTCTGAGTTATTTCAATAATTAAGTGTTTATTGGCACATTTTTCCCATGCTGCTTCCAGACTTGCCTGGTTTTCCTTCCAGTGCACGACTTCCCTTGCTTCTGTCCTTCCATAGGAGGCACCACATGCAAAACGTTTCCTCTGCTCCCCCTGCAATGAGCATCCCCCCCCTGCAGCCCATCCCCGTGGAGTCCTGGCAGTGCTGTGCACGCTGAGTAACACCACACCAAGCCCTGGTGAAGGGCTTGGGCACAGTGCTGGATATCTGGCCAGGACGTTGCTCTATTACAGCTCTCCATTCACAGCCCCCATGCAGAGGCTGGGCTAGGTTGTTTTTTTTCCTCCCTTCTTTTACACTGCTCCATATTACTCCAGGCTTTGAAGTACAGAGAAAAGCAACACTCAATGTGCCTTTTTTTTTTTCCAAGCTACCTTTATCATAGCAAATCTTTTCCTTCTCTGCTGTGTCGCTGGAGATAGATATCAAGCAAAAAGAAAGTCTCCTCTTCCAACAATGGATTTCCCTTCCCTTCTGAACTTCAAATAGAAAACTCTTATCTACAGCCACAGTTGACCAGGAGAAGAAAAGAAATGAAAACAGACATATGAACTGAACCCAGGCTCTCTTTCTATTCACTCAAAAAGGCTGTGCTGGGCTCTTCACGCAGAGATGCTCTGAACGTGTTTATAGCACATATTTACTCACTTCACTAGCTATCCCCCCACCATGGAAACCCACTTTTCCTCCAGAACAACCCTCCTCTGCTCCATGTACCCACTGCAATCTTTTCCATGCACCTGGGCCATCCAGCACAACAAAGCCTATACCTAAAGCTGAGGATAGCAAGAGCTCTTCAAACTCAGCTAAGAATAACAGCAGCAATGCCCCTGGCTCACATAAAGCCTCCCTTTTGCATAGTGCAAGTACTTTAAATGACAGGATAGATAACAGGTCGGACCTTGCTGGCTGTACCCGCACAAGATGCCTCGCACAGCCCTGACTGAGACCAGGCTGCTTCAGCAGCCCAGGACATACCCACACAGCACCTGTGTGCCACTGCTGGCACCAGCCAGCTCCTCTTTGTGCTTTAAGATTTCCCTTTGAACCATCTCCCTCCTTTGATAGAGCTGCTCAAGCAGAAACATACAGAACCAGCCACGAAACTTTCTCTTCCCTGCTTCAGTCCCTAGGTGCAGCCCTCTCATGCCCTGCCTTTCCTTCCCTCCAGCTGCCTGCTATCTAGAGAGGCAACACAGCCAAACCACTTTTGCTCCCTGCCCAGCTAACAGAAATCCTGTGAGCACTGCGCTTAACAGGTAGTGTTTCTCCCAGAGTAACACTGCCAGGACCAACACGCACATAGCAAGAAACCCAAGGAGGCAGGCACTGCTGCCTTACCCACCTCCCAGTGTGTCCTGCCAGGTAATGTGTGCTTCTTGAATGGTTCTCACTTTCAGCCTTGACAGACATGGTCACACAAGCCTTGGAAAACCTGGCTTTACAGCCCTGGAGCACCTCTGGCCACAGCCATGGAACTCCTGTTTCTCCTTAACCTCTCAAACCCATCTTGACTTCAGGCACAAATACATCCACAGGAGGCTGCTAGACAGATGAACTGTCCTCCCCACCACACCTGGCACCATGGGCTGTGCCACAGAGATGGACACAGCCACTGCCACATGTTGTCCCCCAGTCTGCAAGGGGGACCTGAGACAGAGAGACTTGCTGCTGGAATTGGAGACAAAGTCCCAAATTGATAGGGACAGAGAGGGCTGGAAACTTTCCAGATCATTTTCCATTAGAAATGAAATGCTTCCTTCATCAAAAGCCAAATCTCATTCTCATTGGGAGAATCTGGAGCTCCCTGCCAAAGAGAGGATGAACTCAAACCTGAGACATGGCCAGGAATCCTCTGCAGTCACACATGGGGAGAACGTGCAAGTCTGAGCTCTGCCTCATTCAGACTGGAGGCAGTTTTGGTAACTCTGGCTCCAAAGCAGCTCTCAGCCACGAGAGCCCAGCCCACAGCCCCAGCAGGTTCTCCTGTGGTCCCCCCCATAGCTTTCCATGCAGCAGCATCATTCCCTTCAGGTTGAACTCCACAAAGTCCCCAGTGCTATTCCCTCAGGGTAGTCTCCCGTGTTGCTGAAGGCCCCTCCCTGTGGAGCTACAATGGGAAGATCCATCAGACAAAGCACCTTGTCTTCAAGCTGCCTGATGACAGATGTTCAGCCAACTGAGCAGTGGGATTGGCGGAGCACCGCAGAAGCGCTTTATAATTCCTGCTCCTCTCCTCCTTCCTCAGCGTCTCCTGGGAGAGACACGATGATGGACGGTGACATAACTGACTGTTCCCAATCAAGGTAATGTAAGTAATGACAGCTGACGTGATTCCTGGAACGTGCAGGCGCTACTGGCCCACGTGCCTTGCCTACTGCGGGCAGCACTGCCTGTGCTCATGGAGGGAGAGGAGACTGGAGCATGGAGGTGTGGCTGGGGGACAGGGGAGGAAGAGTCCCAGGACATGAAGGCTGTCTCCAAATCAGCTGCAAATAACTCCTTACATCAGCCTGCAAACCAGGCAGGAGCCAAGGGGAGGTGGGTAACACCTTTCTCATGAGCAAACCCTTCCTGGGCAGTGCATAATGCCACACCAGTGTATCCCTCCCTAGTGTCACCTGGGACTGTAGTACCCCAAGTCCTCAGGAAGTGGTTTGCTGGGGTCTTGCCTGGCCCACCAAGTTTCAGCAAGGCTTTTACTGCTCTGGCCCTGCCCCTGCTCCCCCTGCCAACAGTGAGTATCTGAAATGGGAACATTAAGTCAATAACCTGGAGCTCAGCTCCCCAGATGGCTGTCTGGCACACAGGCAGCACCACGTCACCTGAACCCAAGGCAAAGGGGTGCAGCAGCCCCACACTGCATGCATGGATGTATGGAGAGCCATGGAGGGAAAATACTGTGCAAGCTCATAGCTGCAATCCTCTTCCAGAGCCTCGAAATTAGTAGGCAAATTTAACATGCAGAGAAGCAACCGATTAATAACCCAGCATTGACTTAAGAAGACCTTGAATAATACATAGTGCTTGTACATGGAAGGGGAAAAAGTCAAGTCCTTCTGCTTGTCAAGTGTATCTGCCTCCCAAGCACCGACACTCGATGAGAAATCTCCTTGCCAACAAGCCACAGCTTCAAGCAGCTCTTCAGAAATGTCTTTTGCTAAGATGAATGGTAAACTTTGTGCCAAGTTAGACTGGCATTTGGACAGGTCCAACTATGGTGCTGTTTTAAATGTAATTAGCACTTCCTGCTAATAGAGTCCCTTTAAACCTGCCAAGCAGAAGATGCTAAGCATTTGGAGCCCACAGTGATGAGCCATGGTGATGTCACGTGTTGGCTACGCTGATAGATAAGGGAGAGTATCTTACCATGAGGCTGCCCCAACCTTTTCTTCATCCTGTCTGCACTGCAATCCTCCCAGCAGCTTGGCCATGTGAAGGAAAAGTCAGACCCAAACAGACAAAAGACTGGCAGAAGCTCAGCTGCAGGTGCTGGGCTCCACTGCACGATGATGACAGCAGCTGAAGCTATGAATGGACTATTCCCTTCCAAAGCTTGATGCCAGCTTCTGTTTAATGCTGGTTTTAGTGTGAGACACTGAAAACAGGGGTATCAGTATCCCTGTTCGGTGCTGTCTACCTTCCTAAATAATGATGGCTGGAATAAAATTTGCTCCCTTTTGGGAATTTTCCAAACCAGAACTAGCAGAAAATGGTGTTTACTTTGAAACAGCCACTTTTTTTTTGTTTAGGTGCTACCTACACAATGCTCATTGTGAGAGGGGTGGAGAGCTGCGGAGTGCATCGTCAGTGATTGGTGGATCATCAGATCATTTGTGTACCATCAATGAAAAATGGTGAACCTAAAATGCATTAATTCTTGAGCTGGGGAGAAGAACCAAACAGCACCTCAGGCAGAGGCTCCCAACAGCCTGTTATTCCAACTCTTGCAGCTGAGTGACCCTCCTGGGCAGTCATCCCACAAGGATGCTGCATGGATTTAATACCTGCAAAGCAATTTGAAAGTGAAAAGCCTCACAAGCAAGCCCTGTGGCTGTAGTCCAGGAACAGGAGAGATGAGACCTGATTTCTATTCCCATCTCTGATATGGATTCACAGGGAAATCTTCCAACCCCTCCCTGTGCCTCAGTATCCCCACAATATCTATAGAGTGTTACGAGCTCAAATTCATTCATCTCTTTAAAGAGCTTTAGCGTCTACTGCCTGAAGACCAAATGACCATCACACAAAACATGAGCTGTGTACGACACAAGGTCAGAAGGCATTTAAAAAAGCAGCCACCCCATGCAAAATGCAGGGTTAAAAATATAAGCAGGAAATGAGATTTGTCTTCTTCAGATGTAAATGAGTGCCAGCAAGCAGCAGAGCTCCAAAGATCTGCATTTTAGAACCGAAAAGTGTTTCTACAAAGGAACTACAAAAAAAATGGAATAAACAAGCTCAATTCTTAGAGTTTGGTTTCCAGAGCAATAAGCACAAAAACTGAACCCACAGAAAAGACCTGTATAAGCAACCAAATCCAATCATTACGACAATAAAGAAGAGACAGCCGGACTGGTGCAGAACTATTTCCAGAGAGAAGTCTGTTCCCCATCCCTTTCACACCCTGCAGTGGCTCAATGGAAGAATATTTAAGAAGTTGCAAGTTTGGTCATAATGTGTAAAAAGCCCCTGAAATGCGACATCATTTACTCTTCTGTGGTATTGCTCAGCAGAGCTAATAAATCTTGCATGAGCAGAGCTGATTCTAATTTTCTAATATGAAAAGGCATTTGGATTGAGAGAGAGGGGAAGATAAAAGTGATTGAATCTCCAATAGCCCAGCGTCAGTGACAAGAAACATCCTGCTACGGACCCCAAGGAAGAATAGCTCCCCCTCCTCCCCAAACCATAGGCACACTCACCCGCTCGCATATCCAATTCTCCCTGCTTTCTGCTCG
Source organism: Pezoporus wallicus (assembly GCF_028554395.1). NCBI lineage: Eukaryota > Metazoa > Chordata > Aves > Psittaciformes > Psittacidae > Pezoporus > Pezoporus wallicus. The sequence continues at coordinate 770,847 of NW_026641917.1, read as the reverse complement.
CCACGTCTCAGTCTCCCCTATTGACAGGACGTGGTTTTAAACACAGTTACACAAGTTATCATTTCTGCCTTTTGATCAATCTGAATTTTCAGGACAATTACCCTCTTAATCAATGATTGCTATCAGCAGCCCCTTGGATTCTTCACCAAGGCAATCGTACCGCCGGGGCAGACGGCGTGTGCATATGCAATGAAGCTGCGGGGAGGTGCAAGTCCATCTTCCCCTGACGTAGTTGTCGGCTAAAAGGGTGGAGAGCTGTGAAGGCCACTTCAAGGAACACCTGACGTAAAAAAATAAACGGAGGGAATTAAAAGGGACGTTGTGTGAGGTATCTGTGGCACAGCCGGGCTGCGGGGACCAGGGAACTGCTGAAAACACCATCGAGTTGAAAAACAAGCCAACTAAACCAACAGATTTACCATCCACTGAAACCATACATTTCAGAGCTATCTATAGCCAGCACTAACTGCTCCTAATGAGGCTAATAAAGTCCGTTTGCAATCAGAGACTGAAACTATTAGAAGAAGGAAAAGCAGAGAGGCAGCTTTTAACAACCTCTAAAGATGTGGGGTTTGGATTTAGTGTTTTCTGTATTTTTTTTTCTTCTACCAGAAATAATTTAACATCACCAAAATGCCTCTCGTGCTTATATACACAAAGCAAGCCTCCCGCTGCTCCTCCCTGGCAGGGTACATGTTTCGGTAATTGATGTTTGCACAGAACCTCAGCTCTTGGAGGATGCGGCTCCTCGAGGCATCTCTCACCATCACAGCAACACATCCCCAGAGATTCAGATGCCACAAGAAACCCCAAAGCAGCTGAAGCCAAAATGCAGGAGCTGCAGATTGGCTGGGGGATGAGGCTTAGCATCCCTGCTGTTGCAAGAGCACCACCACGTTGGCAGGTTCATGCTGCTTGGCTTTTGTTATCAGCACTCCACATGAGGCAGGGTGAAGAAGCACATGGCTTCTACCTTCACATCACTTTGTTGCTCTCTTGACTACCTTACAGGCACAGGACTCCTTCACACATCGTAATAGCTTGGCTAGATCTAGATAACCATCGTATCTTTCCTAATAGCTCCAGCAGGCAGTGAGGCTGCATCCTCTCCTCTGTTTGGAAATCACTCTGCACCTCTTGGGCACTGTGCTGGCAGGAGGGAGCTTTGGGACCTGGACAGCAGGAGGGGAACGCTGCCGGAAAGCAGCCGAGCTCAAGTAGGGCAAGGCAGTGTGGTGGCAGCATGGTGTCTTCACCATCTCGACCACCAGCTCGGGCTGGCAGTAGGCAGCAGTGGCAGCTGCCTTTGCAGGCTGCTGGCTGGAGGAGCTCTCCGGAAGGCGCAGTATTTCACTAGCTATTTTACATGGAGAATTGCTGCTCAAAGATATCCCCACTGTGTACTCCAGAGCAATAAAAATAAAAAAAAAAAACCACAAGAAGAATTCTTTAGGCGGGTAATGGGCATTTTATTCCTTTTTATGACACTAAACATAGGCAGCTGGCATAATTACACCACAATAAAGGCATAATGTGCACCTAGCAGAACAAACTCATACTTTTGATAATTAGGCAGAGCAAACACAGTCTGGGATTCAGTCGCATGGCTTCACTGTCTCCTGGATCTGCCAGAGCCCCCACCCCTGCAGCACATCAGCCCTATTCCCACAGCTCGGTTTAGCTGGGCCCCATGGGCTGAGCAAGTAGAGCTGTCACCTGAGCACTCTTGCACCGAGAGGAATGGCTCTGCAGCTCACTGTTTAGAGTAGGGTGCAAGGGAGGGAGGTGCAGGATGGATCCACGTGCAGCTCCTGAGAGGCAGCTGGAGATGATGCACTAACAGAGCATCAGCAAAGGATGTCAATCGCCTCCTGATCGGCACTGGCTGACCCCATAGGCAAGGCTACAGTAGAACAACTCCATGTGGCCAAAGCATACATGGTACAAAGGCAAAGTGAGACAAAAAACACAGGAGAGATGCAGAGTTCTTCTGGGTTTGGCAGCTAAGCTGAGGCCAGTTCCAGGAGCTGGAAGGGCTAAGCAGGGGCATGGTGACACCCCTCCACAGCAAGGACCTTGGTTAAATGCAGCCTGTGGGACAACATCCAGAAGAAAACTGGGCCCTTTGGCAAAAGGCAAGGATGGAAGGGAATGTCTAAGGGAGGCTGAAAGACCCCACCTACAGAAAGGGCCAGTCTGTACCTGCTGGAGGCTAGCAATTAGCTCTTTGAAGGCTTTGTGCTCCCATTAGTACTCCTAGCCCTGCTAACTTGCAGACCTGCCTCCTCCAAAACACACAGGCAGGCAGCAAACGTGCTCCTCTGGCAGCTGCGGACATCCACGCAGGACAGCTCTTCCCCGAGCAAGGAGCTCAGCCAAGGCGGAGATCCTAAATGATCTCTAAAATATTAATAGCATCAATCAGAGCCAGGCTGACAGAGGTTACAAACTGGAGAGCGCAGAGAGCAGGCTTTCCTCCAGTTGGCACAAGACCATATCCACAGTTTGTTTAAAACATCTAAATATCCACAGTTTGTTCAAATATGCATCTGCAGGATGCATGCATGAGCAGTGCTGGCACAACAGTGCACTGGGGTTTCATCTCCACACTGCCGAAACCCACTGTGGGTGCCAGTCACTGCACGTAGGAGAGAGACCAGCTTGGCTACACTCTATCCTACACAGCTTAGTGGAAGCTGGTGGCTTTAAGGTATATTGAGTGCACTGCAAAAATGCTGGAGTATCTGGCCCAAAGAAAAGTGAAGGAGGTGAAGCCGATCTATCAGCCTCGAGTGAAACCTGCATATTCATCTGTGGACAGGATGCCCAAGAAAACATCACACAGCATCATTATGAACTCTTTCAATATGAGATTTAACGCAAGGAAGGGAAAAGTAAATACAAGCATCTTGCTTCCACACCTACTGACATGCAGAAAGGCACTGCTAAGAACTTGATGGGTACTGAGCAGGCCTGGGAAGACTGCAGTGCAGAAATCCAGACTATGACTTCAGGATGTCCATTTGCTCTGGAGCTTTGGCGAGCACCAAAATCCATGTCAAAGCACTTAAGGAGAAGCTGGTCCCAGTCTATATGAGGGGCCCAGGCAAATGGGAAAACCAGACACTGTGAGATAGCCCCTGGCTGGGCTCATGCCTTGATGTGATCAGAGATGCCCTCCCCAGTGGGCCACAAAACAGAAGTTTATGCCTAGATGAAGGGTTGTTTCCTATGCAAAAGCAGGCTATCTGCAGACTTTCCAGCCAGTTCTCAGGAAGCCACTGTCACAGATCCGATCCATGGGCTGCAGGCAAAGAGTTCAAGCAAGGAAACCTGCAAGTGGAAAGAGCAATAGCCAGGATGGAGCCAGAAGTACTGTGCCAGCATGGGGGAAGGGCAGCAGGAGACTCTTAATCCCAACTGTGAAATCAACTTGCTTAGTAGCCTTGGGGTTCTGAGGGATTTAATTAATTAATGACTGTGAAGAACTGTAAGTTATTAATACACAAATTCCTCTACAGTATCTCCCACCTCCCAGTTCTGCCTCTCTTGCTGCTTTATATCAAGCCCATGAGAAGCAACAGCCAAGCCACAGTACCCCTCTGTGCAATGGGGCAGAGGCTGCACCACCCCCAGTTTCTCAGTCAAGAAGCAGCAGCACCACAGTATCCCCCCTTTCAGCAGGATAGTGCATCACATTCAGCACAGGGCACCAGGAACACCTCATATAACAAAACCTCTTTCCAGTTACTGGCAAGCAAATTGCTACCATAAACCAGCCTGCTGTTGCTGGTGGAGGTGGCAGGCAGTCACTCTCCTTCTTGTAGCCATGCTGGCTTGGTGGGACAATGCGGACAAAACCAGTTAATGTTTTAATCTCCAAAGCTACAAAATCTGATTTACCCTCCATCCCTCCTTGGAGAGCTACACACATCAGCTTTTATGCTCCTACATGGAGCTCCTGTCTTTTAAATGCAGAGAAAAGAGGACACTGCTCCTTTCCCAGGCACTAGGCAGCTGTACCGGTACCCATGTAAAGCTCCAGCTGAAGGACTGGGATGCAGGGATGCTCTGCCCCTTGCCTGGCCCATGGGACTCTGGGAAAGGCCATCTTTCACGCACTGTGCCTTTGCCTACCAGCTCCTCCTGGCCTGGAATGCAGCACACGTTACAGGATTATTGTAAAACATGCCCTGCCTCTAATCCCTTCTCCTCTTGCCTTGCTCTGGTATTGACTGCAGGGAGCTGTGTCAGGCCCGGGGTCAGGCTTGCCTCGTGCAATACCAGGCCACACAGAAGGCTCCAGCCTCTCCAGCTGACCAGAGCACACGAAACTTGGGAAAACACAGCCTGCCTCACACCTTCATATAAGCAGGCATGTGAGATTGGAGGCCCCCATGTTTTGCTAACAGCACTGGTGCCTCACAGGCACAGCCATGGTCCTGCGTGCAGGTGAAATGCCAGACTGGTGCCAGAGAGACACCTGCTCAGTGGAGATCCAGGGTCAATTCTGACCATCCTTATGGTTTCCCTGGTCTGCTCCTAGGCTTCCATGCCAAGGGCTCACTACTGGGCAAGTCTGGATGCAAGTGTGTGGCACATCAGCCATGCAGCAGCCATGCTGTGCACACCATTATACCCACCTACAGCAAGGGTCCAGCTAACAGGTCCCCAGTCACACCATGACCAGGCCTGCAACAACTCCCTGCCTATCCAGACCCCATTGTGGGGACCATGAGGCCACTTCAGGCTGCATAACCTCAACACTGCAGAAAGATTTCTTACCAAAAGGACAAGCTGCTTAGATTTCACTGTGCTTATTTTGCTTGCTTTTGAATGCTCTTTCCAAAACTTTGGCACCTACAGCACACTGCCTCATCAACAGGCAGGACCAGGAAAGCCAGCGTGGCTCCTTCCTCCACCTGTGAGCAGCAACCTCTCATGGTGTAAAGGTCTGAGCAGTACGTTTAACCTCAGCAGCAGTGTGCACACAGTCAGATGGGAGCCAGGAGGCTCCTGGGTGCAGGGGGCAGATGCTCAAATCCCCCAGCAAGGGGAGCACAGGCACAGTGAGGTGCAGTTGAGCAATATGGCACTAAGCAGGAAGAGCAGCACAGGAGGTCTGAGCAGCTGCCTCCGTGCCTTGTGCCTGCAGGCTACGGTGATGTGCATGTAGAACCACAAATGCCAACCACTTGAATAGAGAATGATGCTTTAGATAAAGCAACCACTGCAGTGCACCCAGCAAACCACTGTTTACAACATCATCTAGAAGGCTAAGCTTTTGAACTGGCTAATAAAGGCACAGAAACAACAAATTCTACTTAACAATTTGTCCAGTATGGGCAGGCTGCATGGGGCCAAATAAGATAATTGTGTTCCTCAGCTTCCTTGAATCACCACTTTCCTGCCTTATCTGAGTGCCCTCTGTACCACACATGGTACCAGGAGGCCCTGGTCCTTGCTGAAGCCTGAAGGCACTGCCAAATAATAAAGGCCATCTTGGGATTTTCCCCATACAAACATCCTGATCTGGGTAAACAGCATCAGGAAAGGATGGGAGAACATACATGGCAGCCAAGGCAACCATCCCTTCTTTCCCTGCTCAGGTGCTCTGGGTTTCAGCAATGTGTCCAGGGAAAGCAGACATTCTGCATCCAAGTGTCACAATAAGGCAGGAAGGGAGAAGTGATGACCCACACTGTCTGCTTCAGGACAGGACCAGCTCCACCCAAACCATCCCCACCATAGTCTTCTAAACAATGAAATCTCAAGAGCTAAAGATCTCACATCCCTGCCCTCATCCTCAGAGAGTATTTACTGATCTCGTTGCAATAGTAAGGACATGAGCACCAGCCATTGACCACAACCACTCAGAATAAACTTTTGCCTTCCTCTGAACACTTTAATTCTTCCAGAAATGATTTCTGCTTAGTTTTCTCTAAGCTGAACATCCCACATCCCTCAGTCTTTTTTGGGAACACATCTTCCAGCTCTCTGACCCTTCTGTTTCCTTCTGAGCTCTCTCCACCTGTGCCACGTCCTCCTCAAGCACAGTACACAAAAACGGTTTGCTTCAAAGGCTAAAACTAGGCTCCAAAACACCTTGTCTAGGAAAAGAGATGACATTTTTAACATGTGCCTAGCACATTTTAATATGTACTAGTGAAAGAGAGTGTAGGAGAATCCGTGATGGTAAAGAAGTTAATCCCCGTGTGAGATGAACACGTGCTAAAACACATGCTGGATAGCTATGGGAAGGGAGGAAGGACAGAAGGATGGAAGGAAGTGCCAGGAAGAGCTTGCTGCTAATAGGACCAAAATACTGATGTTAATGGGACCAAAATACTGATGGCCCCTTTACACTGGAGTAGCTCTAAATGGTTTCCACATAACAGGACCTTGACAGAGATTGTCTTTACTTACCCAGCAGAGTCTAAATGGTAGTGAGGAAGGAATGGGCTGCATGTGCCCAACCCACAGCCCTCTGCTTGCCATGAGTTTGGCAGCACGAAGGGTTCTCTTTCACCCAGGTGTGGATTTTATGGCCAAAAGGATTTATTAATCTGCTATTTCACAAGCCAGGAAACTCGGCTACTTTCTAGTGAATCAAGATCAAGAACTTACATTAACCCACAGCGGATCACATCTTTCCTGCTAGCTCCGAGAACAGCTTGAACAGACATACGTTCCACAGAAAATTGCTCCTGTGCTTTTAGGATGCAACAAGAAAAAATAAACACAACAAAAGGCAAAGAAGAGGGAAATACACAAAACTATTTGATTTAGACAAAGATGGACACTGCTTATTTCTGCCCTCCTGGGATGGGCATGTATGTTATCACTCAAGTCATCCAAAACCAGTGAAGCCTCCAGGCTGCATCTAGAGCCCCTCTCAGCTGTGGCAAGACCAGCTCCTGAGACTGCAAGAAAAGGAAATGAAATGCAAGGCTGGGATCATTACTTTGAAACTATAAGCTCGTGCCACTGAGCCAAAGCCTGTTATATCGACATGGGTTTGTGTCACCCCAGCAGCAGAGATCATTCTCCATCTCCGCTTGCTCGGCTCCCCTCCTCCCAGGACAGCAGTGCTCTGCAATGCTCTGTGAAGTCTAGCTACAGAAAAAACTCCCAACACCTTGCCCAGCAGGCTTAAGTTATGGGGTTGAGCTACTGCAGAGCGGAAAGTACCCTGCTGACTGCTCCACCACACTCGGAAGCTGCTTGGCAAAGCACAAAGTGCCACTTGCAGAGGAGCAAATAGCAAAACCCCCAAATTCCCTTCCCTGGGGCAGAGAGCCTAGAAGGGGGGTGCTGCTTCTTAAAGCCTCCAGTATTTAAAAGGCACAGAATTTGTACCTCAGCTGTTATACAAGATGCTCCTAGCCCCTGTCTTCAGTCATCAGCCTGGGCAGCAGCTTTGAGGGATGGAGACAACTCTGCTTGCCAGTGAGACCGGGGGCTGAGACGGTGGAAGGCAACAACTACTGGCCACACAGCCCACACCCCTTTGTTGCCTTTGTTTTATGTGAAAGTGGATACTAAACCCAACCCCGATGGTTACTCTGCCATTACAGGAGCACCCTGCCTTAGTACATATTGCAAACCCACCACATCAACAACCCCTTGGTCCATCTGGTTATAACTTCTAGGGAAACAGAGGCAAAGAAGTCCGTTGTATCAACTCATCCTGCATCCTCTTCTAATGAGTCCAGGAGGAGGAAACAGAAAAGACTGCCAAGAACTTGAAGACTCTCAGCCTCTCTTCCCAGTACAACCTTCCTGCACATTGGTTTTCCTTGGAAATGTGTTTTTACTAAGCACTCTTTGTTAAATAAGAAAGGGAAGACAGGTCCTTCTGTAGCAGGATGGAGAGGGGCTGCTCCTTTAAGCCCTCTTCTGGATGCCCTTTCCCTTTGAGATGACTGTCCTCGACTCCCTCCTCATCTCCCTCCTTTTGATTTAAGAGTTCCTCTTCTGGCCCTGACAGTAAGGTATTTCTGTCCCACAGATTATAACTCACTCTGGGCTATTATTCAACTCCCAAGCCCTGGCCCTGCTGCATTTAGTCCAAACATAATATCCTTCATGCATATATTATCTGTCTCCCTATTATCTGGAATCATTTCGGAATTAAATTTCAGTCCTGCAATATTGGCTTGAAGAGCGGCTCGCTTTATGGGCTAGTCAAAGGTTAGAATACCAATCAAAATAACACTGCCGATGCAGAGAGACATTTTAATATTCCAAAACCCGGTAATTGTAAAAGGACATAATATTTTTTCCCTGATTACCCCAAAGGCAACACATGTTAACAAGGCAAGGGAGAGAGTGAAGGAAATTTCAGAGTTCAGACAGCCGCACGACAGATTTAAAGGAGAAGTGGTGGACGGCTGCTGTGCTCCAGCCCCTGGAGCAGAAGGGTTCCCGTGCCCATGCCAGCGGGATGCCGGCCTCTCCATCCCCAGCCTCACGGCATTCGTGCCACCTCTGGTCCCCCAAGTCAGGAGCCTTTGAGGGTGCTGTCACTGCAAGGGAAGAGAGCAGCCAGAGCTATGCTGAGATGGACAGCTGAAGATGATCATGGCAGAAGAAACTGCCGGCATTGGCTGCAAAGGCCATGAGGCTGCCCCAGATTAACTCCTGTTTGAACCAGAGCTGATCTTTTTGGGAAAAAAACCTTGCTTCCTGAACTGGAGAATGCATCACAGCCCTTGGTAAGTTGTTCCAATGGTTAATTACCCTCACTGTAAAAATTTGCACCTGAATTACCTCGTTTTGGCTTCCAGGCACTGGAACTGCTTATGCAATTCTCTTCATTGGTGACCTCGTAGCAGTTTTCCAGTATCTGAAGGAGGCCTACAAGGATGCTGGAGAGAGACTCTTCATCAGGGACTGCAGTGATAGGACAAGGGGTAATGGATTCAAACTTAAAACAGGGGAAGTTCAGGTTAGATATAAGGAAGAAGTTCTTCACTGTGAAGGTGGTGAGGCGCTGGAACAGGTTGCCCAAAGAAGTGATAAATGCTCCACCCCTAGCATTGTTCAAGGCCGGGTTGGACAGAGCCTTGGGCGACACAGTCTAGTGCGAGGAGTCCCTGCCCATGGCAGGGGATTGGAACTGGATGATCTTAAGGTCCTTTCCAACCCAAACCATTCTGTGATTCTATGCTTTTGTTTGCTAGGCTGAAGAAGCTTCTCACCACATTTTGGCTCTCCCTTTAGATACTTACAGACTACAGCCAAGTCTCCCTTACCCTTCCCTCTGTAACTTTAAATGGCTCCCAGGGTCTTACAGCTCTTGTGCAGTCTTCAAGTCTCCAGTATTCTTTCCAGTGCAGAGACGGAACCCAGCATCCCAGACCGGTCAAACCAGTTCCAAAGAAAGGGATGATCCAGCCCCTCTGCTCCTACTCGTCATTGCCTGTTTATAAATCGAAAGCAGCCGCCTCCTGGATGCAGTATCTGCACACTTTATCGAAGATGATTTTTATGTTTTCTTTTAGAGCATTGATAAAAGTGTTAAATACAAGAGGTCTGAGAAATAGATCCCTGTGGGACCCCACTAGGAAGACATGCACTCCATGATGATTATCCATTTACAATTAAATGCTAGGAGCTGTCAGTTTGCTCGTTCTTAATCAATGTAATGTGTGCCATGTTGATTTTGTATCACTCTTGTTTCTTAATCAAAATGTCATAAGGTACCAAGTCAAATGCCTTCCAGAAGTATATTACGTTGACATGGTTACCTTTATCAACCAAACATGTAGTCTCATAAAAAAAATATCAAGTTACTTTGAAAAAGATCTAGTTTCCATAAATCCACATTGATTGGCATTATATTACCCTCTTTTCATTCTTTATTAATCAACTATGATATCTGGCTTTTCATTACTTTGCCCAGAATTAATGTCAAGCTGATAGGGCTATAATTACTTCATCGGTCATCCCATTTGCCCTTCTAAATTACTGGTACAACATTAGCTTTCTTCCAGTCCTCTAGAACTTCCCCCATGTTCGAAGACTTATTAACAGTCCAGGACTTCTCAGCCAGCTCTTCAAAAACTCTTGTAGACCAGCTATGCAAAATGCCAACCAGAAGTCACCACTTAACTTTATCAACAAATTGTGTTGTAACAGCAAACCTCTTGCTCAGCAACAGGGCATCCTCTGCCTTTCTGTAAATACAGAGCTAAGTATTTATCAAACACAGTCATTTTGCTGTTACAAGCAATTCCTTCAACTTCCTTCCAGCTGTGAACCAATGCCACTGCAGACACCTTTATTTGCTAATCTCCATTGAAAAGACACTTTTACTCCCCTTAACCCTGGAGTCACACTTCTTGTGTTTCCTTTCACAACCTCTCCCCTTCTTGCCTTCTGAGAGAGACTTTCCAAAGCCAAGAAGTCCACAGCCAAGTGTGAGAAGCCCAGGAAAGCACAGATCCCATTGAAGGAAGGTGTGACAGGGTTTGGGAGCACTCACCCATGCTGCAAACCAGCAAAGCACTGAGCACTGGAGGTATACGAGCAGCTCTTCATAGTTAAGTGACAACATCTTTTCATGTGCTTGGTGCTTTGGCCATGAAACACTGCCTAAGGAGTCCTCTGCTATTTGTAATCTTCCTAGGCATTCCATATTCCCTACAGCCAGTAACTCAACAAAGAGACAACTGATAACAATCACAATAAATCCTCAAGAAGTTAGACCTCACAAAAGCAACTTCCAGCCACATAGGCCAAAAAAAATAAACCATTTTTCAGTTATACCCATTTCAAAGTTCTTCATCCAAAGCACTCCTCTTCCCACCCCAAAGGCAGATGGAATTGTTAATTCAGAGGAGAGACAAAAAGCTGTTAGCAAATCTTTGTTTGTTTAAGATGTGTTTATTTCTAGTTGCCAAATATTAACAAAAACATCCTATTACAGGCTTCCTCTGTTAGATTTCACAATGTGAAGAGGTGACCTTAAAACATTTGTGCATTGTAATAATTATTTGTTTTCAACTAGAAGTATCTAGATATCAACAAAGGCTGGGCCTGGAAAAGGCCAGCTCTGCACACAACCATGGCACCCTCAACATGATCACGCTGTGCTCCCCAGGGCTCTGTCACCTCTGTTTCGTGATGCCGAGAGAAGGAAAGTTGCGTTCCTCCACACACATCATTCAACCCCTGCCTTTCATAAAAACTCTTCTGAACTTCAGGAGGATGTCAGGCTAGGACCAGTTTTCTGTCACTTCTTAAGGAACCACTATTCCTGTACCTAAAGATATGTTGCCTTCTGTGAACAGAAATCAAAGATGGTCAAACATGCCAGGTCAGCTGTCCTGAGAAAGGGGCAGCTCTGATGGGTATGAAGATTGTCTTTTTAAACAAAATAAATAAAATATCATTTGGAAATTAAGGAATAAACCAAAACCTTAGTGGATACATGAACCACTTTTAACCGCTTAATATCCAGAGAAATGGGGGAGCAGGATAGTGTATACAGTGTTAAAAATAGCTTCCACAACCCAGTTCTACTCACAGCGCCCGCAAGCATCTTTGTGCCAGCCCTCTGACAAGTTCTGCTGTGCTGGAAGAGACACAATTAAGCAAGAGTACGGCAGAGGTCTCAAGAATAACACAGGGGACAAGAACTGGAAACACTTATTTGCTCTTTCACACAATGCAAGATCTCAGCCCAAGAAAATCATCTGACAGTAGGATTAAAAGAAACAAAAGGACCCGCATCTTCACGCAACATATGAATAAACAGAGTACAATTAATGCATAATTAAACAGCAAAACTCATTGCTGCAGGATGATGTTGAAACCAAAGCATGAGCAGATTCAGAAAAAGATGTACAAATTTCTGCTAGACGGATGTGGTAAAAACAGGGGGTGCTGGACACAGTAGTCATAAGGCAGCTACCGGCTCTCAATCCTTGAAGAGACAATTGCTGGGAAGCAGAGAAAGCTGTCTTGAACCATGCTCTCCTTGTTACACCTGCAAGCACTAGTTACTAGCCTGTGGTACAAAGACGATCTGGGTTAGACCTTTGGTCTGCCTATTTTGATACCCTCAGCATCCTTCTAATGTTTTTCTTGCACAAGCTGATTCTAAGAAAATTTAGCTTCACCCCATTCTTCCACCTCCTCCCTCCATCAAACCACTCTCCCCTCTGTGACGTGCTCCTGACCCAGTGGTGCTGACACTGCTGATTGCTGGATTTCCCATTCCCAGGCTCCCAGCCACTTTGCAATTGTAAGCACCTTGTCTTCAGCCTAACACCATGCTGGCTGCATCCCTGCAGGATGAGGCTCTACCACAGGACCAACCATGCTGCTAACCGAAGCAGGACCTGGAACAATAAACCACAGAGGCTCCTGAAAAAGCAAAGGGAGTATGAATGAGAGCTGATCCTTCTGTTAGAATAAGAACTAATGAATTTATCCAGGCTTCCTGAGGATGCTGTTGGGGCAGCAGCTTGGTTGTAGCTTGTTAGCTGCAGCAGCTTTCCTTTCACATAAATCTTGACCCACAGCCTCCTACCTTCTGCATATATTACTCCACTGGTGTCCTTCTCTCCTGACATGAAGCACTCTGCTATTTCCATCCTGAGCATCCAGCTCCAGTGATGTAGCTCAGGTTCTGCACCTCAGTCCCAACCCACAGGGCCTCTGTGGATCGACATGACAGGTACATAAAGAGAACTGGCAGATGGGATACTGTCTCTCTACTGAGATGGTTTAGGGGGATATCTGAAATGCTGCAGCATTCAGAGAAAGCCTCCTCTGCTTTCTGCTGCCCTCCCACAACGCTGAGCTAATCGAAGAGAAGAACATGATAACTCTCTGCCCCAAGTCAGCTCTACACTGACAGTTCACTAGAGATGCAAGATCGCTCAGTGACATTAAAAATGTCAGCAAACACCGATCAGGCTTGACGGAAGGGATGCATTAGCAGGCTGGGGGGGGGGGGCACAGGGCAAGGTAAAACTTCAGCAAACACAGTCAAGTGCACAGGCAACTTTTCCCCTTCTGTCCTCCACAGATCTTTTTCACAAATCTCAAGACACTGGGGCCACCATCACAACAGTCAGATGTGGAGCTCACCACCACCTGCACAGCCAGATCAACCTGAAAAGGTTTGCCTGGGGAAACATAAGCATGGTAGCTAGTAGGGACAAATTTCTGTCTTCAGCTTGCCTGGGAGACATGTCTTGGAAGCTGTGAAAGAGGCCTGGAGCCACAGGTTTCTCACCTCAACTGCTCCTGCAGCAAACAAGTGACAAGGGAAGAGTTTATAGGAGAATAAACCCTGAGAAAGACCATTTCACCACTACGGGAAGAAGAACCACTGAGCTCTGGAGCATCCTGTCCTCTGGCACAGTGAGCACAGACAAGGACTGTTTCTTCAAATGATACAAAACGGAGACAAAGAGGAGCTGAAGCCATGTGTGCATGGGCAGAGAGAATCTGGAGCATGTTTTGTTGCTGTCCCACTACCCACAGGTACACAAACACGTCTGCCCCATGCACGCACCTTTCCATATGTAATCCCACTCTTCCACATTGCCTTGTATTTGCAACAACAGCTCCCTGACTCAAAAGGGTTCTCTTGTTCTGCTCACAAGCAGAGACCCAAAGGAGGGACAGTAGATGCAGGTGGGGCCATCCTGCAGGAAAATGCTCTCAGTCACAAACACCTGTTTTCTCAATGTCTGAAACATCCAAGTCTTTTAATTATCCATAACCTAGAAATTAGCAGTTTCACACCACCCCCCCCCCCCATCACCTTCACTTCATGGATCAGGTCAGTGGCAGACTTGGCCTAGGAAGTATTTCTAAGTTAGGAACGTGCCAGAGGTAGGGGAAAAGGGGCCACCTGATCTATGCAGGGAAGAACAGGGGAGCTAGATACCTGTCCACTCTTATTTGTCTCACACTAGGAGCTCACTCAAAAGCGACTGAGGCTTATTGGGTGCAGGTGCTTGGACAGAATTACTTATTTAGGCTGGAAATCCTCTCTTGTGACCCCTTCAGAGAACTGGGCAGGGGAGCACTTGACTGCAACAGCTTCCCTCCTCCTCCTGCCTTTAGCTCTGTGCTTAGTACTTCATGGATGCTCAACTTAGTATCACAGTATTTGCTGAAGTACAATACATAAAATATCCATCTTGAAGAGCAGCCATTTGCCTGGATGTCCACATTATGATGAATCCCAGCTCCTAACACGCTAAATCAAGGAGCCTTGAACTACAGGAAAGAGCTGCGAGTCATTCATCCTGAGGCCCTGAGGAGGAACATGGCTGGATCAACCTACTTCTTAGCAAACACCACAGCACATTGGGATTTTTGTTATTTGTTTCTTTTTAAGTACTATTATTCTGCAGCCATCAACCTGCTGGTTATATAGCTGCTATCCATTCACCGGAAGTTTAGTGAACTTCAAATGGCGATCATTAATGGTCACTGAACTGCAGAATGCCCCAATGTGCTTTCAGATTTCATTTACCAAGGACCAGCAATCAGCCAAAAGATTTGCTCTGACAGCAGGGAAATACAAGACCCTTTGACAAGTTCAGCTGGGAATGTGCTGCCAGCATCCCTTGTTAAGTTCATGCTCTACCCTATTTGATGGAACAGATCATGCAAATTGTCCTCCTGCCTGTCACTTGTGCTTCCATTTAAAACAATAAATAAATAAAAGAACAAAAGAAAAGCCAACAATGAGCTGTTTACAAGCAAATTCCACTTACCAACACCCCTAATTATCAGGAAAAGATGCAGAAACCCAAATAAAACATTGAATTGGATGGGGGGAGGGAATCTTAACCAGGAAGGCCACCCCAGCTTCTCTCATGCATAGATCCCAGCCTTTCCCCTCACCCTGCTGCTGCTTGTAATCACACTTGTTCTTTTCTTCCCACTTTGTGACTTTAGGCATCACCATGTTTTTATGTGCAGACAGAACAACACTGCCAGGAGACCCTGTGGATGTACAGCAAGCTGCTCTGTAGCCATCCAGAGAAGGCATGGAGACACACAAGGCACCAGACAGTAAAGTCCGAGGCATTTTGCTTTGCAAAGTGATCACAAGTCTCTTAAGTGGACGTGCTGCTGAGACATCTTCCCTTCCCTGCACCACGAAGGGAAATGCTGGTTTTTACAGTGGAACATATCCACATTTATCAACTAGAATTTGATCTGAAGGGAACCATGCTCCTAGGAGCTTTATACGGCTGCAAAACAAAACAGAGTGAGCAACACCGAGCCAGTACAACCTTCAGTTGCAGAGGGGCCTCACAGTGTCCCACTATTACGCAGAGACACCGCACTGTGCCTGCCACAATGGGCTTCTCCCCAGCTGCAGAACACATCCCATCAAGTACAGTAAGACTCTATTAGAGGAGATACAATAGGGAGCTGGAGGACTCGCTCAGCCCAGCTTCTGAGAAAATAACTCATTTCAATGCAAAACAGCAGTAGTTATTAGACACCTCCTTAAAGAGGAAACGAGAAGGGAAAAGGGAGGGGGAGGTTGAAGGAGACCATGGCAGTTTGTGTAAAAGTACCTTTTTCAGATTAATCCACTGTTTGAAGTAATCAGCAACTGGCAGCCCTAAGTACTGGCATTGTCCTGGTAACCTGTAAGAGAGAAGAGAGAGCAGGTTTGATTCAATCAGTGTCCTGACAACACAAACTCTGTTTTCTTAAGTGCATTTTGTTCCGAGATGGAAGAGACCCTCAAGTCTGCTGTAACACGCTGCAAATCAGAAGGACCATAGCTCTTGGCAAAAAAAGAGTATCTCATGAGAGCACAGCGTGGCTGAAGACTTACATTACATCCAGCCACATCCAGGCTGCTGACACCTTTCACACTGATCATTTTGAACAGGAGCTGTGTGCAAGCACAGCATGCAGCTCCGCTCCACAGTGGCTAACACGCAAACATGACTGGAGCATCCTGGCTGTCCTTTGCTAAGTGAGCACATTACAGATCCCTGCAAAACCATCCTGCTCAGCCAGTGGCTCACGGGGCAGGTGGAAGGACTGACAATTCACCTGCCATGCCCTGGTGCTTTTCCATTTGAACTTTACGGTTAAAACACTGAATGAGACATAGGGAGGGAAAGAGGCACGAATACGTTCCGTTTTTAGCTAGTAACGCTGCAGGACCAATGTTTTAGGGCTAAGAAAGCAGAGGCTGTCTTCCGAGCATGTGCTTGGAAGAAGACAGTCACAACTCTGAAGATACAAGATGCTGCACACTGTCATACTATGGGTTGAAGCACCAGCAGCCAGAGCTATGAGCACATATAGAATCATAGAATGGTTAGGGTTGGAAAGAACCTTAAGATCATCTTAACATCTCCCTTCCTACAGCAAGCTGCAGAACAGGGCTCACAAAACAAAATGGCACTTTTAAGGGAATTTCCCGAAGGGACAGGAGGACCCCAGGATTTGGAAAGCTGTTTCTCCCCCACTCGGCTGAGTGTTTTGGCAGGGGAGCTACAATGTGCCCCTCAGATGGGGAAGCCTGAGTCACGAAGCCAAGCAGCTTCAGCCAAGCCTGTGCAGGAAGATGAGTTATGGGAGTTTTCCCCGGCCGGTTTGATCTGATCAAGAGTAATTGATGGATCTTGTTCATTCATGTACTGCTGAGCACGCCTGGGGCACTGGTCACAGGATCTTTAACTGAAGCAAAGGAACATCCCAAATAAATATGTCAACTAAATAAATGACTAAATTAGAGCCATTTGTGCATGTTAAAAGCCACAGCCCCAGAAATCGGCTTTTGCAAACAGAGGGGGGTGGGGAATCTTACAACTTCCTCGGGCACTTGGGAGGTTGTAGAAGAGAAGGGAAGAGCTGCAAGTGTCGGCATCAGCTGCTCAAACATCCCAACGCAGATCATATCCAAGGCAAAGTCTTCTCCCACTCCTCCAGAAAGGAAAGAGTGAATAGCCTAGGCTGGACTTCAGACTCAAGGCTGAAATTCAGGAACAAGCTCTGGTGACATGTGGATACAAGCTAGGTACACCACCTTGAGCTGTACCCAAATGTTCAGCCTAGCTCTAAACCCTTCGGTGAATAGGGCAGCATATCTTCAGACCTACAGTTTCCCAAGCACAGAGATGAAGGAGGGACACAGACAATGCACTTGCAGATAATGTGAGATTCAGGGTAAAACAGTACCAGAGTGATTTGGTGTCAGTGCTGTATCAATTTCTATGGGAAGAAAAGGAAGGAAGCTTGCAAACATATCCAGGAGAATCCCCAGGGAATATTTGGCTAGTGGAGCCAGCACACACTGCGACCCACCAGTGTACTGGCTTTTTGAGTCCTGCTTAGGCTAAGGCAGAAATAGACTCCCTGTGCCAAACCGGAATGCCTGGTCATTATTTAGGAGCAATAATTTAAGTCATACAAACACATTTGAGTATGAAGGTCCAGAGGAATTTCTTTGAAAGCAAGAAGCCTGTCAACAAGCTTGCAAGCAGCAGCACTATGGCGATTTGCAGGGTAAGCAATGTGACTTGACAGCACAGTCTCATCTCTGGCCATGGCTCATCTGATGCTAGCACCATCATGCTGAAATAAACCACCTGGAGTCACTCCCCACAATTGCATAGCTGTCACATAAATAGCAGCCTGGTACATGCATTTTACTGCCATTACACATATATCCATGACATCCGCAGTTGAACAGACCCTACCAGCCCCAACCAGCATGCTGAGAAAGCTCTTTCTCCAGGAAAGCTGCTTTCTACTGGTGCCCAGATCAAGAAAGATCACCAGAAAAGGAACCATCTAAACCAAATGACCCATCTAAACACACATGTCATCAGTTCAACCTCTCTTAGGCTGCTCACATTTAGAGAGGATGATAAGAAGAGTCAGCAAAAGGTATGTTACTAAAAGCAGAGTTTCTTCTCCCAATCCAAGAGGTTGTCATTAATACATGTCCCATTTATAATATTCCCTGTTAGAGGAATAATTATCAATTTACCTAACACTGGAATAGGGCCCAGAAGAAGCAAGTACAGCATTGCTCTTGTTAGCCACAGGAATTGACAGCTAACCAGCCAGTGCAATGAATGACATCTAAAGCATCTCCCCCCTGTGGGACCAAAAGGCCCAGCAAACTGGACAGTCTGGTTCTATTTCCACCCTGAGACTGATGGCAGTATGCCCTGGGCGCTGGACAGTGGGTCTTTAATTGGAGAAAATAAATGCTACAAATAAATATGTCAACTAAATAAATGACGTGTTTTTGCAAACAAGTAACAACCCCAGAAACTGCCTGTGAAGCTGTGTGACCTAAGGACATTCTCCCTCCCCCTCTGCACTTGTGTCCCCTCATTTCACACTAGCATCACAGAGACTTCACCAAGTTTTCCAAGCATTACAAGACTTACACTCATGCCATAACCTGGACTGGCTGTCAGGAGCATGGACCAAAGCATCAGTCTACCCCCCAAGGTGGAAGATGCAGCAGGGATACAGTTGCTCAACGCACTTGGCTTTCGCAAAGGATTGCTGCATGGATCTGGTCTAGTCTGGGTACACAGCGTTGCCAGCACAGAGAACCAGGGCTCTCACTGCACAGAAACCAGGTCCCCAGGTAGCTATGGGGAGGAAAAGACCCCTGAAATGCCTTTTCCTCAGCTCCAAGCTCACCACCTGCAGTGGGCCCTCCCACTCCTAGCCTGGCAATGAGGCAGGAGTTTCTGCAGTTATCTTCTCCAGGCTGGAGTGCCCAAGGTACATGTGTGGCTCTCCTGGGGAATAGAAGTGCCAAGACCTGTAAGGAAGTACCTCCATTTATCAGGGCCACCATTCATTTGAGCAGCTTATTTGCTAAACATGCTTTTATGCTCAGTACAACTTCTTGCTCTTGCAGAAGTCAATCTTGCTCACTGGGGGCAGCTTTGCTTAAGCAAGAGTTTGGCATTTGGCCCTCTCACAGGTAGTGGAGAAATGACAGCACATTTCACTGCATTCAACTTCCCATGATCCTTCCAGCTGCTGAGCAAGATCTCGCTCCCTCCCCAAACACTGCAGCTCTCACTCCCTGGGAAGGAAGCTGGCTCTCAAAACCACTCCATCAGGCAAACACCATGGCTTCAGGTGCGACTGCACTTGACAGAAACTTGAAAACGGCTGTGGGATTTTCCAGCCTCCAATTCAGCTCTGGTAAAGCTGTCATTACAGCAGCAGAGATGGGAAAGCACAACCTTCACCTGCTCCCCAAACATGGGTCTCCTTTGGAAAGGAAAGCAAGCGACATGAGGCAGCACGCTCTCCTCCACCAGCCAAACTCTTCAAGTCCTCCTTGGGCTGTGGTCAGCATTGTCAGCTCTGTGCCATTTTCAGAGAGCTTTCATCACCCCAGACTCTGATTTCTATCCATCCCTGCTCCTCCACTCTGCAGGGTAAATGGGGCCTGGAGATGAACGGGATGCAAATAGGAGGCGAGGTGACACGGCTGCATTTCTCCCGTTGAAGCCAGCTCTCTCCAAGGCGGCAAGAAGCACACAGCTCGGCGGTGATAAACGGCCTTGCTTTAGTTATCACTTTCCTTAAGTTAAGGAGAGCAGCCTAGTGATGGATGGGCTGGAATTCGGTTATAAGGAAAGGCTGTCAGCCAGAGTTGCCTATCTCCACACACATTTAGCAGGGCGTCATTATGCGACGGCATGGAGTTAAAATATGACCAAGGGTATTGAAAGAAAAAGAACAGGATTAAAAAAAAGCAAATTGAGCAACAATAAAGGAGCATGAGGCAAGAATGTTATCAGACTAGTGACACCTTTTATCTCAGTCTGGTTAGCTAGAGCAGGGCACAAATTGGTCCTTCCTCCACTATTGTATCCTCTTGTACAAACAGAGGCAGATAAAATGTGTCACCAGTGCGATAGCGTATCAATTTAACCCTAATTATCCAGGGGGTCAAACTAAGAAATAGGGGTTTCTCATTTCAACAGGTTCCTCTGTCTCAGCTCAGAGCAACCACATTAATATGGAAGGGGGAGGGGCAGCATAATTGATTTCCATCACTCAGGTGGTCCTGGCATATAAAAAATTAATGCTTGGCTCTCCCAACTAATCAGAGCTGGTTAACGTCCATCTGCTACTGGGTTCAGGATGTCAGGAGACACAGAAATTGGGCCACTTCCTACACACTGGGTGTATTGATACAGAGCCTGTCAAAAGAACAAACCCCTCTATGGGAAAGATAAAGGGACATTAAATCTTGGGTTTTATAGACCTGATCTCAGCCTTCAAAAAAAAAAATCTATGCCCTGAAGACCTTGTGTTGTAAGAGATGCAGAACATTTTTGTTGTGTCCTGGCCATCCCCACTGCACTGGGCTGCAAAGGAGAGGGCAAGCAGGCTCCTGCCCTGGAAATCCTTCACTGAAGAAGGGCTGGAAAGCCTGAAGAAAGCTGCCAGGATGCTGCAGCACACAAGGCGATAGCCAAAGAGAGGAGCTGTCAAGCCACCCGCACCCTAGTTCAAAGCAAGGCTGGTCAAGGCATCACTCTGGACCATGTGGCGCAGAGCTGATGCTCAGTTTTGATGTAGAGTGGGATGTCTGCCAGGCCAAGAGGAACGCCTGGGTGCCCTCTCCCAAAAGAGAAAGCTGGTGAGGGAATAACACCCTGTGTTAAGGCATCTGAGATATTTTAGCAGAGAAACAGCACCATAAGAAGCAAAGCCACATCCATCTGGACTGAACCTCAAGTGAGGTGGAGCCAAGCTAGGAATCCAAATCAGTTCAGGTAAACCCACACCCTCCCAAAGACAACCTTAGACTGGAGTTCAAACTTGGTTAAAACACCAAGTCCAGCATAGCCCAAGCCATATCACAGCCCGCAGAAACTGAAGCCTGCTGGCACACACCTCCAGAAAAATCTCCAAACTCCAACTGGCCCATCCCAATAATTCAAGTTATACTGGAGCAGCTTTCCTGCATAATCCAAGGCTTTGGCAGGGAGATGTCTCCACCCCAGTGCTGGAGTCACTATGCCACTCCCTGCAAAGAGGGAAGAGCTGAGCCAGCCTCCCCTCATGCAGGGGTGAACCCCCTGCCAGACCTCTGGCACCCCACTTCACACACTCCTTAGCCCCACAGACCTGCCAAGGGGCTGGGGGAACCCTCCTGCCCTTGCTTCCTACTGGATGAGCCCTTGCCAGGTGACTGCACCTCACTCTCACTGAGCATACCCGTGGTGCTTCCCTCTCTGCCCCCATCAGTGCAGGACAAACCACTCCAGCATGGCTGTACTTAAAATTCACGAGCAGTAGCTGTGGAAAGACAATACATTTGGAGAGGGTCTGAAAAGCCCTGAGCTTTCACAGAAACCATGAGACAGATCCCGTCTCCCTGCCTCTCTGCTTCCCTTCCACCCTTTCAGTTCCCTCAACCACCCCCAAAGTTGTCACAGTGCAACAAGCCTATGAGCCACACATCAGCTTTAAATATCAGCATGCGTGAAGCAGAGACATGAGAGCAGGGAAGTGGGAACAGACAGAGCAAGCCTCCATCGCCTGTCAGGAAACACTAATGAATTTCAGCACCAGCAGCCATTGCCTCAGACGGGCTAGCGAAAGGAGACGGAGTTACAGCGAGGAGCCTTTGCAGGAGCAGCCTGCCTTCTTTCAAAGCCCCCTCTGTTAATAAATGTCATTGCTGAGTGGGCTGCAGCAGTCCTCAAGCTGGGATAGGGTAGGTTAGGGGAAAGACAGGCGACTGACAGTGCTCAGGATGCCTGGACAGCACAGCCTTTTCTTCTGCGGCATCCCCAGACAAGAGCCAGGATAAGGAGGCACATGGGGCATTGCCACTGGCATGAAGCTGTCTTCCAATAAGGTCCCAGTACCCAAATAACAACCTCCACAAGGAACCCAGCCCCAGCACCCCCCAGTTCTTTTCACTGGGATGGATGGAGGCTCTACAGGGAATAGTGTTTGGGATGAGCAGAGGGATGCAGAGACTTCCAGACACACTGCCTGCACTCCTGGCAGCAGCAAAGGGTTACAGAGCAGTCTGTCCCTTTGGTAACACAAATGCATTCCTGAGGCAGCACAGGAAGAAGCATCCAGCACAGGGCACGGCATGGCAACCGCACCGATGCACAACATGAAGGTCAACGCAAGTCTTCTTTACAAATGTCAACCTGTCATCTCTGGATATTAATGAGGGCTGACCAGCAGCTAAAATGCATCCATGCTCCATTAGTAATAAGAGAGACACAACGCAGGAGAAGAGCACACACCATGGCATGTGGAGGCACCAGTGGGTCTGCAGGGCCTGGGGAGGTGTGGTGATGCACAAGATAACTAGGGCCACTCCAACTGCCCAGGAAGGAAAGCAGTCACCACACAAAGCCCTTCACTGGAGTGTGTTATCTTTTTCTATCAATATTTAATTGGATTAGTGTAATGAGGCCAAAAACCCAGGCTAAGCAGTGAGGCTAATACCTGGCACTTTCAGACCTTCCTTTCTTTTTCTGTCATGCCCATTCTGGACAGTGCTGCTTTTTCTCTCTGGCAGGCATATGCCTGCCCAGGAGGCTTAAAAGGGAAGCTGCAAGCCTTAACACTTGGGACTCACAGCAGCACTAGCTGAAATGCTTGAACATCCATCACATGCTAACAGCCAGATCCCTCTTCTCTAAATGTTTTCTGGGTACTAAGAAATTTGGGAGATCCCCAACACCATGCTTTCCAAACAGCCAGGCTGTGAATGGGAAAAAACTGTTACCCCAGATTGCAGCCAGAGCAATGTATATCCTAGGAAAATAATTCTGCC
The DNA here is from genome assembly GCF_028554395.1 of Pezoporus wallicus. Classification (NCBI taxonomy): domain Eukaryota; kingdom Metazoa; phylum Chordata; class Aves; order Psittaciformes; family Psittacidae; genus Pezoporus; species Pezoporus wallicus. Next base: position 748,034 of record NW_026641917.1, on the reverse strand, counting down.
ACAAAAAGCACACAGGGCAAGTGGCTCACTGTGACTCACTTGTCCTGCAAAGCAATGTGTACCTACCGCTGCCATCAACCTTAATGAAACATGAAGGCATTTAACACCATGTGAAATCTGGCCCTTTTATGGGTATCTGTCTGTGCGTCAGCTAGATTCTGGCAGAGATGCTATCTCAACATTAAAAGCAAGGCTGTAACACAGCAGGTATTCAGCCTCCAACAGAAGATGTTCATCAACAATTGCACACACATGATGCTACAATAAATCTATGTGCTACTGCTTAACAGCTTCTCTTAAAAAGATTCATAGCTCTATTTACAGGGCCTGATTCTGCTGCTATGCCATGTGGGAGTAAAACTGGAGTAACCCTACCTGGAGTTAGTAAGTGGCCAGTGAGAGCAAGATCAGAATTGAACCTTTTGATTTTTAAATAACTACTTAATTACCATGCAGGAAACCAGAGCTCAATGGTTCCACAGTTCAGCTGAGGTTAGGAGTGCAGCAGGCAGAAGCTTTGCACTCCTCCATTCTGAGTCCTCCAGATCAGGGAAGGGGTAGAGCAAATGCTCTCACCAGCCCTTCCAGACAGGGAGGATGACTAGGTGGACTTCCTTTTGACATCAAAAATGCATGATACTGCTCTCAAGGAAAGAGAAACTGGAAAGTCTCCAAGGCTGAGGTTGCCGCCCCAGCCTGGGGAACATGACAGTATGAAACCCCCTCACAAACATTTCTACACAAGCTTGCTGTGACAGTCCATTTGCTTACTAAATATGACATTATACAGCATCTTATGAATAGGAAAGTACAAAACTGGATACTGTGTGCAGCTACCACACAGGCACGTTCTCAGTGAAAGTCACCTGTCATGACCACAGGCTGCAGCAATTCCAATTTGTTACCAGGAAAACCTCTTCCCCGCACAGATGATAAAGCACTGGAATAAACTGGTGGTGGAATCTCCTCTGCTGGAGACATTCAAACCTGTCTGGATAAGACCCTGAGCAACCTGATCCAAGTCTGAAGTTAGTTCTGCTTTGAGCAGGGGGCTGGATTACAGATTCTGTGATTCATGCTGCAGCAGAGCCTGATTACACAGAGCGTGTCCCTTCTCCGTCTGTATAGTCTCTTATGAGTCTTTCACACTGATACTAATTTAGTAATCACCTAGTCCTCTGCATACTAGGTGTTTTAAGAGTGAGTCTTCAGACTCCTGCTGCAGAATACTGTAATTATGCACTGAGTAAGGGAATATATCTGATGCAATGGATGCACCCACAACGCATCGTGTCTAAACCCCCTCAAAACCAAAACACGCACAAAAACTAAGCTAAAATTAAACATGCTTCTCTTCCCACTGCAGAAGTATTTCTCCCGGGATACTGGAGCATGGAAGACCTAGAGCAAGGCACTGCTCTAGAACTGAGAAGTCACATCCTGTCCCAGTCCTTCCCTACACCAACATCAGGAGGAAACCTTGCCTCTTCCGTGCCTTGCCTGTCCAGACCATTTAGCATATAAACTCTCCAGGCCAAGGGCTTCTCTGCTATGAGTCATAAACTGTTTAGTGCCTAATGGTAGACGCTTAACATAATACAATCATGTCACTTAAAGGCCATTAGTCTCCAGCCTAAACAGCATTTTTCCAGTCACAAAGGGGAGCTGCCAGCTCAGGAAGGCAGGATAAGGGACATGGGTGGCCAGTCGGGTCACTGGACTTGCAGACACCCGATGTGAAGTCCCAAGCTCAGCAAGCAGCATGGGGGAAAGCCATGGCAGCTCTAGCAGTCAAATAGCTTTATGTTTTGGGCTTTCTCAAACCTCCTGAATCAGCTGAAATCCCCTGCCTGGCCAGCTGTAAAACTCTCACACCTAGCCATGGCTGTACTGCTTACAAGGGGGTCAGGAGCTCCTCAAACACACAGAGGGTATCCAGTCTTCCGTATCACCTCTCTTCCCACTCACTGAAGTAGATCATCTGTCTACAAGAAAACACACCATTCTGTCTTGTGGTGCTGTTTGAACCCTCTTCTTTCCTGGTGTTGTCTCTGGCACCACATCATCCAGGTCTCCCCTCAACTGACTTCTGTGCTTGCCTCTTCTTCCCTCCCACCAGCAAAGGGAAGAGAGAAATCCTAGAAGGAGCCAGGGGGATGAGATAAACCCCCTCCCCATCCCCTATGATAATGCACAACCCCGAATTACACATACAACAGCTCCACAAGCTCTTGACACAGCCTCCAGGCTGGCAGCAGTGGGGAGCCTGACACATCGTGTAACAGGGTCTGAACACAGGTTTCCGTGCAGCTTCAAATTACATCTGCACAAGGGGAAACAAGTTTGTTTTTTCCTTGTGGAGAAGAGCCTGCTCCCCACTTCCAAGCACGAGCTAGCATTAGCATTTGCTTCACCAGAGAGAAGGAGCAGCGAATCCTCCAGAGCAAAGGACAAGTGCAGCAATTAGGATGCAGGGGCTGCGGGAGCTGTTTAACAGCATGACCCAGAGGTCAGTGCTGCCGACTCCCAGCCCTGCATAAATATTGTATGAGTTGGGGAGAGGGGCTGTTACAGCCACCCTCAGCGCCAGCCCTCCCTCCTCCACCACCACTGCATCCAACCAGATACACCAGCAACATTATTTACTGATGTGACAGTCAGGAAAATCACTTCAGTAACTAGGGGAATGGGGAAGAAGGCTGCTCAATGGAGCAGGAGCCAGGAGTGGGCTCTCACCCACACCTCCTGCTTCCCCGTGTAGGGTGCTCCTCTGCATGGGTAATTGACACAGCCCGTGCTCAAACTGGAGGATGAAATACCACCAAGAGCAAGGAGGGGAGGCTGTGAGCTCTCCTCTCAAAGGTTGCCCAGGGGGTTGATTATCAATGCTGCTGAAGGACACTTCAGCCAGCAGCTGCTTTCCAGTTTCCTATCAGTATCTCTGCTAGACCCTCCCTTTGGAGGGAGCTTTATAGCACTATAATAACACGCTTTATAGAGAGCTTTCCCTCGGACTCTGTGTAGCTCTGCAGAAGGGTCCCTACTCTAACACAGCCACAGGGGCCTCACCCCCGCAGAGATTCACTCAGTGCTGCTGTTTGGCACCAACCACCTTTTTCACCTACAATCTGTCCACTGCTTATTCTCTGAAGGATCATATTCACCTGCAGCTTTAGCCACACTGACTGGCATCATCCCTACTGCATCCTGGAAGGCACTCTCATTCCTCTGCCCATTAAGTTTTGCTGGATATGCCAGTCAACCACATCTTTGCCATGATGTTTTGCACAAATGGAACCTACTTTCAGGTTCACCAAGATTAGAGGCTCCCAAAGATAAGGACATGGGTCATTCTTCACCTGTACCAGCAGCCTATGAATTCCTAGCAGCGCAGTGCTAATAAACCTTACTGTCCAGGGCAGCACACGAGGGCTGCAAGATAGGAAACACAGCTTGGATATGCTTCTGCCCGCAGTATCCCTCCAGAAACCCTTCTGCTGCTCTGTGGCTGGTTGCTGAATCCAGGGAAAGCAGAAGCCCGGTTTTACCATTTGCAGCTTTCCTGAACTCACTGTGCAATTAATGGGCTTAATTATTGATGGCAAAGGCAGGGAAGGGAGGAAAGAAAGAAAAAGCCAACGCGAAGGGAATGATGTGGGGGTGGCGGGCGCCAAAGGTCTCCAAAGATCTTCCCTCAGCCTAAAGCAGAGAAAGAGCCCCTAGCCGCTCTGCCGCTCCCACGGCCCTGCTCTAATGCTCCCTGACATGCCTCTGAAGACAGCGAGCTGTTTGCAGTCACCACCGTGATTTGTTAGTAATTATTTTCACGGTGTCACATTGCTGTCACTCTCTTAACAAAGAGACAGGCAGCCTGAGGCTGCCTGCGAGAAAGAGCCAGCAGAGAAAAGGAATTGTCAGGCACCCAGGGATCCTCTTTGCTTCTTGGGTTTCACAACCAGAGTCCTTACCAGCTTCTGAAGAAACTTCTGAGGAGAAGTGGCAAGTCAGAATCATCTCCCATCCTGGTCACAGTAAGAAGAATTAATTACCTAGCCCCCTCCTAATTTCACCTTACCAGTAAACCTACTGCAAGACCCAGGTGCTCAGAGCCCCTTAAGCCATCGATTTGCTTCAGGCCTGCAGCAAACAGAAAAAAACTTTGGCAACTGATGACTTTTAGAGCTCCCCTTGCAAGCTCCACTTTCTTTTCATGTGGTCTTGCCATTACACTGCACTTCCCAAGCATGGCAACCCTGATGACAAACCCCTGCCTAAGCCTATCACCCTCACACTCATTAACCCTCCACACCAGCCATACGCGCTCTCCCTACACCAGCGTCATTCATTCCGACACACTGCTGTGCTCTGTGTGGCAGTAACATTTCACTTGGCATTTCGCAATGCCAGGGGACCTCGCAGCTCCCTCACTCCTGAATTACACAGCCCTGCAGTCTCTGTTTTATCATACACAGTGTGTGACTTGACAAGAACCTCCCCTTGAACCACCTCCCATCCATCCATCTCACACCTGCTGTGCAACCACAGCCATCCATCCTTTGGCTGACTTGTCTGTCCAAGGTAATCACTCCTTTCCCAAGAAGCATGGAGCTTGCCTGGGCCCCCAAGGAATGGAAGCTATTTTGGCACCTGAAGTGTCACACAATATAAGGATATAGAGATGAAAGACTGAGACACCTGGCTAGCCAGCCCTTAAAGCACCCTTGATCTCTATATAGAAAGCAAGTGGACTTCCTCCAGAGCAACTCCAAGTTTGAATTACTCCCGAGAGAAGCATTCTTCCTCTGCCTGCTTACTAAGGGTATATCAGGGTCATTCCCTGCAGCCACAGGGAAAACCTGGGTATTAATTCACCTTCTTAGCACAGGGAGAGTTTGGAGATATTAAGCCTCACAGTCTAAGCACAACCCTCCTGCAATTAACTGCGTGTAGGAGCACTGACTCGGAGGGCAGCTCCTTTTCAGGGGTCCTTTTAATAACCAAGAAATGGCACATACATGCTGTGAAGGATTAGGATCACCATTGGGAAGCTAAATGGTCCATAAAACGTAACAGTTCTCTTCAGAGCTGGGAGCACAGCGAGCTGGAGGAGAGGTCTTGGCAACCTCCCACCAGCCTCCTCCCTCTGCCTGGTTTGTAGGGACACATGTGATTCCAGGCAGGGACAAGGAGCTGAACTCAGCTGATGCCCAGGCACTTCCAGACACTGGCCAACAGTCAACACCGAAACCTGGATCAACACCCAGGTGGTAAAACTGAAGCAGGAAAGTTAGAGATGACCATGAAGCACCTATGGAGGGAAAACGGAGGGCTTCCAGAATGTAGGTACTGGGCAGAGTGAAGGAGAAAGCCCTGCTCAAAGAGAGGCAAACACAGCTGGTGGGACCAAGGCAGGATGAAGTCCTTGGCTGTATGAGCTTCCCACACACAGCCTTGCCAGCACATCACACCGTGTCCTCAGCTCTCTTGCCTCAAACTCCTCTTTTCTGCTCTTTCTTCTAGTACCAACTCCACATGCCTCACATCATTGCTGAGACCTGGCCCAGAGCAATCTTGCTCCAGAGCAATCAGTGTTCCAGGCTGAGAGCAGCACCCTCACCAAACACACAGGAAAAGGCAACTCCAGCATGGAATGGACTTAGCTCAAAAAGTTAGTCCACAGCTTCAGCATCCTCCCAAGAGTCCTGCACACACCCAGGCATCCACTCCTGAGGATGCGGAGCTGCTGGACAAGGCACATGAGAACACGCTGGAGGGAAAATACCAGGGATGACCTCAAGATGGCCCAGTAGGTCTTTGCCAGCCAGGAGCTTCAGGAGGAAAGGGACTGAACCCATCCAGGAAAATGGCTCCCAACAGGAAACAAACATGCAAACAAACTAAAATGCTTTCAAGAAAGCTACTGACTCACACAATAGAGCAAGCGGAAGGGGAAGGACGCTGCTGCTCGCAGGCTGGCTGTATTTTTCAAGGAGACCTCTCTAAGCAGAGAAGCCATGAAAGCGTCGCTCCCAGCCAAGCCACTGGGAGGGCAGCGCTGATGCCAACATACAACTGGCTTTGCTTCAGCTGGGAAGTAAGAAGAGCTGAGATCTAAAGGGAGACAGCTGACATTTTAGCCCCAGCATGAAACACTACCGCTGTCTAACACCAGAAAAATTAAGCTTTTTGAAGTAATAAAGAAAATTCACACTTTGTGAAGCTAATCCTATTTTTCACACATGCCTCAGACAACAAAATTCAGATGGCAAACAGCCCTCCAGTGGTTTATCCTCCGCAGTCCCCAAGCCAACCAGCTTTTCAGTTCCCCAGGGCACAGGATAACCACGATGTTGAGTTGCTATCTCACATACAGACAGAAGCCAGGGTGTACTTTTTACCAAATATCCACTACAGATCCACTGATTTTGAAACCGTTTTGCCTGAATTCACTGCACACAGAATCCACCTTAGCGATTCCTGTTGCAGAGGGAATTATGGTTCCTTAAGGTATGAGCAGATGACACCAAGACCAGTGGCTTGCATTCAGTTCAGTGTGACTGTTTCCAAATACAGCTCTAGTTAAGTTACCCAGGGATGGAAAATCCACCTTCTCTATTCATTACCCCATCCCAACAGTTCAGTGCAGGAAATAAAGTACTCGATGCAATGCCTGTCTCATTCCCTCACACACTGTGAATTTATTCTAAGTTTCTCCACCATCTTTCATGCTCATTCCAACTTCTCTGGTCCTAATTCCCAGGCAGCAGAGTCTGTGCTCCCCAGAGTGCATCGGGCATCACAGCTCAATAAATCTGTGGCCACTACAGCCCTGACTATGAAAAATGTCTTTGCTGTGACATGCCAGACAAGTAGCAGACCTGAAGGTGACAGTCCATTGCATGATGATCCCTCTGCAAAGATTTCATGTCCAAAGCTTCACCCAAAGGCATTCCCAGAATCACACATCTCAAACAATTCGCAGAAGCTCATGCAACCAACAGATTTCAAACAAAGGCAAGAACAGGAGACAGACACGAGAACTGCTACAGAAGGATAACAAAAGTCAGGTGTGCTACAGTAATTTTAAATGAGAGTGTGCATATGGGGGAATCTTAAAACCTAAAATTTATTTTGCATAAGTGATATCATTTTCTTTAAAAACAAAAATCCGGACTGCAGGGTCGCAGAAGTGAATGGGGTCAGTGCTGCTCCCTGTAAGTGCTAGAGAAGAGCATGCTCACAAGGCTCCCCTGCTTAGCTCTGGCAAAGCACTTTAGGATGTAATTACATGAACGACTCCATCAGCAGAGCTGACTCAAAAGGTTCCTGACCCTGGATACTCAGTCCTGTCCCTCACTGTAGTTCACACCACCCTCTTCCTTCAGGCAATGTCACCGTGCAAGGATACAGACCACAGACTTGGTCAACAAAACGATCCCCACTAAAAGCAAATCTAACAAGATAATCAAAGATCTCAGATGGAAACAAATTGTTTTATTAATCTTTAAATGCAGATTACTACATTATCTTTCAGTTACCAACTCCTTCTAGTTACTCCCAAAGCCACTCTCTGAACGTACCTCCTGCCCTGCTGCCACCCAACCAGCCCACCCTCTGCCTTCTCCTGCCTTTCCCACAGCTACCAAGTGGTCCCACTCACTCCATCCAGTGGCTGGCTGTAATTTCTCCCCCAGGCAGAAGCTACCAATCCCCTCCTGGTTCCGAGATAAAGAACAACATCACAAGGGAGGCTAACACCATCAATCCTTCTTCATTCTCTACCTAAGGCTGATCTCAAACCAAGCCTCCAGGACAGAAGGCTGGAAAGACCAACCCATTGCCACACTGCAAACTGCCCTAGGAAGGCAAGCATCCTCCCAGCCTGTGTAACTTGCAAAGAAAGAATTAAAACAGTGAGATAAAATTAAGCAATGGTATAATTTACTGCTCAGAATTTACTAATATGCAACCGAGGAAGAGCACCAAGGGCTATAAACATTTCAAGAGACTTCACTGTGTTTTATCACTATATTAGAGAGTACTTGCCTTTTAACACTTACTTAAGAAAATAAAAAACTTCAGAGCAGTAGTTTCCTGTAAAGACATAAATAAGCATGTTCTGATCAGCCACAGTAAGTGCAGTACGAGTGTCCTCATGCCAGGATATACAGACTAAAGCCTATACCTATGTTCAATGCATTTGCAGAATGATACAAAACTGGAAGGAGGATTAACTGATGCTCTTGGTATTAAGGTGGAGGCCCAAGACTCAGCATGTGTGCCTTCAGCTCCTTTCTTTGCCTCTACCTGCCTACACAACCACAGGCACACCACTTAACCTCACCGTATCTCAGCTCTGTAGCTATGAATACATAGTAAAAATGCTTCTTTGGTTGCCAGGATTATTTCACATTGTGCTTAAGAGCAGGCAAACCAGTTCCATACACGGAGGGAGGCAATTTGACATTTCAGAGGAGATAAACCACGCTAAAGAGCTTTCATTACAAGGGCTCAACCCCAACAGACACCGAGTACCCTTTTCCGCTAGAACTGTCTCCTGCAGTCGGTAGCTCCCTCAGCCCTTCAGAGGCACATTACCCTCATCACCCAATGCCACATCAATGCAATTTGCTTAATGAGTAGTGGCAGTTCCACCCTAGGTGCAGGATGAGGCCCAAGCACTAAAGCGGATTACACCAGGTATCTGAGTCCATCCCTGAAGCTGTTAAACTTAGAGGATAGCTCCTTGCAACAGGCTAAAGGAATCCACCCGCTGAGCATGCAGAGGCCCGAGGACCGTGTGCCTAACGAGGCTGTATCCCCACTCATATTTTAGCTTGGCAGGTCTGGTGCTCGTTTTATCTTTTGCTTCAGGTAGCTCTCTTTAATTAATAACATTTCTGTGTCGACACAGGGAACTTTCCACCCTGAATGAATGGCCCTCTCTCATTAGAACCACGACTTGTCATGATGTATTCAAGAGCAGGAGTGTGATTCATTCCCTTGTCTAGGAACGAGGGGTGTTGCTAGGGGGTGTGGGGGAGAAGAGCCTCTGTAATGAGTGACTGATATTTGCTGAAGTTGATATGCGGCTCTGTCGGCTTGAACTGCCTTGTCAGGACAAGCCTTCAGAAAGGTGATGTTCCTACTCAAGAGGTTTTCCTCATTAAAGAAATTGCATCTTAACAAGAGGGAAGGGAAGGGCTGGCAGAAGAGCTGCTGTCTCCCCGAATCCAGCCTGGTTCACACACACACACACCAAGCACTGAAAGCCGGTTGATGCAAGCACAGCCAGCAGAGGATCAGCACTCCATTTCTGAGCCCTCTCATGCAATGGGCTCTCTCCAACACTGTCCAAATCCTTCCAACAGGGACAATCCTTCTGATGGTGTACCACACCCATGACAAAGCCTTTGGTAACATGCCTGAGGACCTCAACTCATGCTGAACTTCCATGAGCCCTTCCCAAATGCTTGGTGTCCTCTTCTGGGCACCCAGCAACTTGTGACTAGTGCTCCATCTTCCAAGAAACATCCAAGGTTCAAGAGAAATAAAGTCTGTAGCCACACAGTGCCTTATTCCCTGAAGACCCCCGAGCCAAGAAGAGGCTTCACTGGTCCTTTAGCAGCTGTTTCCATCTTGAATCTTGCAGAGTCAGGATTCTGCCAGACCCCCTTAGCAGAGAGCAGTACCTTGACACTCGCTATTCCTTTGATGCTCTTCTTTGAGCTAGGAGTGTTACATATGTCACAACTCCTGGCTTTGGCAGGCCTATTTCCCCACCTTGTCTCCACATCCATCGTTGACAGGCTTGCAGATTCCTCCTCTTTGTTCCAGGCACTCTCCTCATCCAGGTCACTCACCCCACTGTGCCTTCTGGTGCTCTGGCACCTACGGGAAGCACTCACAGTAGACAGCCCTGTCCAGAAGATACCACACCTCAGCTATTCAAAAATACATACAGAAAGAAGCGAAACTAAATGTCCAGGTCACTGCTAGAGAAGCCAGGAATAAGGCTGCATGGTTTCCCACCAACAGCTGAGCTAAGTACAGTGGATGACAGGAACTTCAAATCAAACTAGACAATGGGTAAGAGGACTGGAGCTTGCGTCACTGTCAATACTAAGGAAGGTCAGAAAAGGAGCATCAGAATTAGGGATGGACCTGTCCAAAGGCGCTGCTCCCTAAGCCAGGAAGCACTGCACTCACCTCATTGTCCCGAATTCCTTGGAATACAGTGGGTTTCTACCACACAATGCTTTCACCAACACTCCTCCAAATGTGGACAAGCAGCACTGCCTCCCCTTCCACTGCCCCAATGCCTTCTGTGCCCAGTGGGCAGTCTCGACACAGTAGCAAAGGGCATGAGCTACACCACAGGTCTTGTAGGGAAGCATGGGGCGATTCCCTGGAATATCTCCTAGATGTTCCACATCTCTGAGGCTCTATCTCCCTGTCTGAACAGCCTTGCTTCAGCTCTCTGCCTTCCCTCTTTAAAAAGAGATGCTCAGTTCTGCTTTGCTAAACCCTATTTGGCAATGTGTCTAAACACACGCAAACTTAATTAGTTCAGGAGGGAGACTCGGCATTTGTGGTGATGGATAAAAGTAATGGGAAATGAGGCTAGTGAGAGCTGGCAGGGAGTCTTCACTCAAGCCTCAGTTACTGGCATGGCTCTAATCAGATGTGACGCTACACACTGCGGCACCCAATCGGCGACGGAGCGACGTGATATGCTACTCACCAAGCAGCTGCAGCCAGACTCCCACTATCCATGTGGTTGGAAACACGACATGTATTTGCTGCTTTGCCCTGGAGATGCTTCAGGATTGAATTCTGAAGTTAATGGTTTAAAAAAATTTTTTAAAAGGAAGAGGGAGAAACGAACCACTCGCTGTAACCTCATGGCCAGGAGTGGAGTCTTCTTTTTCCAGCTGACTAGTGAGGCACAATCCATGCGAGAGACCACTTCAAATAGTGAACTGAGCATCTCTGCTCCAGAGCTGCACGTCCTGCTACGTCAATTCAACCCCAGCCCCTACAGCTCACCACAAATGAGGCTCACCTTTACCTCTATTTGCCCACTGTAGAGCTCTGAAGCAAAAAACCCCAACAGCCAAACATCTATAAGGTAGCCCACTCCATACAGACACCAAGTTAGGATGTCAGTTTCTTGGAGCCTTGCTATTCCACTGAGAAAGTGATGGAAAAACAACTCTTCCTCACAGCCATCACCAAAAATGCTAAACTGGACTCTTAGAACAGCAATACAGGAGTAAAGAACTGAGGAAAAAGAACAGATGAGAAACAGAAGTTTAGCACACCCCTGCAGGTGTCTGTGATAGCCTCTAATAAAAGTTTAACATGCTATCTAAAGGAAAAATAAGCCTCACTCTTAATTTAAACCAGTAACACAGGAATTGGCAATATATACCAGCTCTGGACATGGCTGCAGCAGAGACACAGATTCTGATTCAGTACCACACCCCTGTCTAGAGCATAGGAAATTTCTTATCTCCACTAGCGATTGTGCCACTGCTTGGGTCCTCGTATCTCATGTCTCACTAATCACACCAAGAAGAGGCAAGGAACTGCCACTCTACAAAGACCACTCTGCAGGAAGAACTGGTGCTGATTGCTCCCAGGCTGTGTGCAGTTTATTTAGGTTTCTGACTTGGGAAAACCAATGTCACCATGAAAACCAAGTAACACTACTAACGAGTTGTGGATGTCAGTTTAGCATTCGATGTGTCAAGCCCATGCTTTACCGGTGTGATAACAACAGGAATCTTTATCCAGCACTCTGAGGAAATGAAGAGCAAGATGTAGGAATCCAAGTGAATTCAGCACAACATGGCACTGATCTGCAAACACCTTACAGATTAGACTAATTCCATTCTTAGCCATTTAACTCTGTTCTTTTCAATAACAGGTTTAGGTTGGTGGTCTAACTATTTTCATAGCAAAACACATACAGACACCGACACTTTGCAGATCCCAGTGCAGGGCTCCACCTGGTACTCTAAAGATACAGTTGCCCAGCTGATGAAGATGACCTCAGCAGGAAGAACACTGATGAAGCATGGCAAACTTGGCTTGTACTTTCTTTTCTAAAGACTATTCTGCAACTCACATCCAGTTAGTGTGCCAAGATAACAGAGAGAGAAAGCCTTGCATGAGGAGGTCAGGTAAGGAGTTCAGGTAAGGACCATTGCTTGATTTGGGTGTACAGACACACGGTTCCATCTATGCACTCAGAAATATACATCCCTTTGGAAAGTACTGGATAAAAGGCATAACATCACAAAGCTACAGTTTAAACCTTTCTTGGGGTTCTAAAATGATTAATTTGCTTTAGGGAATATTCTAGGCAGTGATCCTGCATCATGCCCAGCACCCATCTGTCTTCTTAAACAATCCTCTACTCCAAATTATGCATGGCAAATGATTATTTCCCTAAGAAACAAAGACTAGGGACAGTTGGATGTTTGTAAGGACAAAGAAGTACATACTACAGCCAAACATGGAGTGATAAAGCCCAGGAAAATCTCCCTCCCCTTCCATACTCACATCACTTTCAAATCCCAGTCTCCACAGGTCACAAAAATTGACTTGACGCTGGGATCTAAGAGGCCTTCCTTCGCCATCCACTCGTCAACCCTCTGAAAGGAAGGCAAGAAAAGGGGATGAGTTTTGCAGAGACAGGCCGAGCCACAACAGTTACACTCAGATAAGCTGCTTGCAATCAAGAGAGAAGAAAATTGTGATCTTATCCACCCCTTTCCCTCTCTCTCTTCTCTCTTTGCTTGCCATCTCAACAACAGCACGTTTGGACCTTTGAAGATTTCTGATAGGAGACATCAGGCAACCAGAGCAGAGATGATCTTATCAGACACCGCAGCAGCTCTGCTTGTGGAGGGATGGAAGTTGTGCAGCATTAACGGGACAATACAACAGCGCTGTTACCTGGCATTCCTCCTCCACTTTTTCCTCTCCCTGTACCAAATGGGCTCACAGTGAGGGGAAAATATGGGCATCCTGGGACAGCATCCCTCACCTACAGCATTTCTCACATGTTCAAATTCAGAGAGCTCAAGGAGATACGTGAGAGGGGAAGAAATGGAAGGTCTGAACACACACAGGCACCGTGTGCCACTAACAAGCCAAGCCACATGTTCCCTTCCTCTACAGGCTGGATCTCTCCACCTCACAGTTCTAAGGAGATGCTTGTTGAGGGTACAGTGTGTATTTAAGGTGAATCCACTATTCCTGAACAACTTCCCATAGGGACACATGTTCTGGATCCACTTCAGAAATAGGCCACATTAATCTGGAGGATGAATATCCACCTCAGGGATTAACCAGGAGGAACTAACCTAGATTACAACCCCTGCACAGACACTTATTCCAGCTAAAACTAGCAAATGACATGACCAAAATCTTCCAGTGGCAGGTGACAGGCTATCAGCTGCTATTATGCAGCCTCACTAGCAGCATTTTCAGTGCTTCAGCAAGAGAAATCCCTCCTCTTTTCCCTTGCGCGACACCTTCTGCTCCTGAAGAAATCAGCATGCCCCAGAAGCTGCCTGACCCAAAACTCATTTTAACCTAGAAATACGCTACTGTATCAACACGTTTTCAGTGTTTCCACACTCCATGAAGCTCCTGTAGGAACAGAATGAGAACTGTTTTTTCTGACACTGCAGCAGTGCTGCACATTCACCCATGCAGGCAAAGAGGGCTCTCCCTCCTGGAGAAGCAGGCACAGGCATCCATATGCTTACAGACATGCATCACTGCTACATGCTCTCTGGAGAGCCCAGGGAGAGTTGGGAGTTTGCATGGATACAGAAGTCACCTTTGCAGAGCACCATCTTCGACCTCGTGTCACTCCTGCAGCCTTTCTGGCAGAGGACAGTGCTTCATTCTGTGACTGTACAACAGCCCTCTGGAGTAAAGCTCCCCAAAGCAGCATCCAGCCGCTCATCCACACTTCTCCCTCCCCTGGGCTGCTGGGATCTTCCAGCCAGCCCTACAGGAGGCTCCCTAGAGCAAGGAACAGCAGCAGTAACCTTTCTAAACTGCCTGAGGTGAGCACCCATGAAATGCTGTCTCCACAGAGGATTTTAAAGCCTTTAATTTGATTTCCTCAGATAAGCAATTGTTGCAATTATTCTGATTAGGAACAATTAGGTAACACAGCAGTGGAAATCCTGACAGAGACAATGCATCGAACACCAACCTGCAGCCTAAGCAGGCTCTGCTTGAGGAGGTTTCCTTCACTATTTAACTATCAACAAAAGCTATTGATGGAGAAATACTTCCAAGCTAATTAAGCCCTAAACGCTGTAGGAATTCAGCATTAAGTAGATGGCATTATTAGGGCTATATCTGCATCTGCATATCCTCCAGATTAGATTTTAGAGGCATTTTCTTTCTAGACTACATGTATTATTGAGCATTTAAATAGGTAGAAAAAAAATAATTTAATAAAGCACTGAGGGAGGGGAAGGAAAACAAATGCAGAAGCTCCCGGAGCAGCGGTCTCAAGCAATGTCCTGGTGCTTTAAAACTGGCTTAAGCAAGAATCGCCTCTTCTCCTATCTACTGGCAGGAGTTTGGATATCTTGTCAGCACCCTTGACATGAACAGCTGGAGATGACAGATCAATGGTTCAATACTCTCAACAGCGTGTCACCAACATGACAGCAAATGTTATTCTAATGAAGCTGTAATCATAGTCAAATTACGCGGTTCGATTCTCAGGAAGGGGAGGGTGCAGGGGAAGAGATGAAGAGGGGACAACAGGACCAGAGGTCAGAGTTCGGGAACTAAAGGTTACTCTGCTTACCTCAAGCACTTGCTGGAGGCTTGGCTGCCCATCCACCATGCCTTGAATAATCCCAGTCAGCTGAAATGAGAGACAAACAGAAAGCAGGCGTCAGAGAAGCGCTCAAAAGATCACCAGAGAGGTCTCCTCTCCTGTCCATCTCGCTGCAACCAAAACATGCTCCTGTGACCCACATGGACATTGCTGTGGAGCCAGCGACAGCAGAGTGACCCTGGCAGCTCCCCCAGCCATGGGCAAGGGCATAGATGTCTCCCAGACACAGAGATGTAGGGGGGCTACATCAAAAACCAGCAAGCTCTCAGTAGGGCAGGGTCCACCTGGGGAGCAGTGGCGCCTTCTGCTTCATATACTGGCATGATGGCCAAAATGCTACCCTTGTGCAACATGCACTTCACCAGTTCTGATGTTGCCTTGACTTACACAGGCAATGGTAACTACCAGAGCCTCTGGTCATTCACCTGCTACTGCAGTGACACCAGAACTGCAGTGTCAGATGAACAGAATAGACCGGTACTGGTTAGTGAGACCCATCCACACTTCCCTGTGCTGGGCAGCCAGCACACACTGTTTCCCACAGCCCATCACAGCATCCCTCTGTGTTTCAAAAGTGTATTTAAAATTGAATGAAATCTGAAGAAAACCACTTTCTTCCAGAATGCTGGTCTGCTCTGTTTTTTTTAGGAGCTTCCTTAGGAACAGGTCCTGCCAACAGATAGTCCTGACTGTATCCACACTGCTTGGCTGTTTAAAGCTAGACACAAGCATAAAAAGATGCAGTCTCTTGGGCCTCTGCCTGTGTCTGCCCAGGACAGCTTGAGGCACATGGAAAATAGATATTTTTTTCTGCCTGCCTTCCAACTGACAAACCTGTCTTTTAACATATTGAATATTGGAGGTCAGTAGCTTGCCATCAATGCCCAAGTAATTAAAAAAATCATTATTAAAACAAGTGCACACTACAGGATTTCACTTCATATGGCACTTTCCTGAAGCTACACATCTCACACGTTTTCATAAAATAAAGGTCAGACACAGCCTAGGAGCATGCCCTGCTGCCTGCACGTGTATCCCAGCCTCCAGAAGCCATAGCATCCAGTTGAGAGGTGCTGACAGCCCCACCACCACCACCCAGGAGTAACTCTTCCATGTAGACCAGTTCAACCTACTCATAAAACATAAGCCTCCTCACAAACCACAAGGTTCTGCTTTATTAAATGTGTGGCAACTGAAAGAAGCTCAATGGTTTCTACCTCTCTGTTTCTTTGGCTTCTTGGCTTACAGCACTGAACTTGGAGGAAGGAAGGAAAAAAAAAAGAGATTAAACTCCAATTAAACTGTAATTACATTTAATGAATACCAAATACCTGACTCACCGAATAAGCTGTAAGTGGAAAGATTATTTTCTCATAGTGACTTCCACGGATTGGTAACATATACCTTTTAGGGAAAGTATTTTAATTTTAAGAATGCAGAGTTCCTCTAGGTGGGTTTCTCAAGTTCATCAAGCCATTAGAAGGTGGAATTTTAAGGAAGTGGAGGGACACAGACACTCTTTTATATTCCAGAAACTGTTTTTTATATTAATCTCTATTTTAATTGAGTAACAGCTGCTACCTACAGACTTGCTGTACTCTGAGAGGCAAATAGATTTGAGAGATCAATGCACGGCCCTTTACAGCAATTTTTAGAGCTTACTGGCTTGGTTTTGCTTTTCCCTACATCGCCTGGCAGAGGTGGACAGCTCACTTACTGCAAAGTGCTGGCTCTGCCCCTCAGAGGGTAGCTCAAATCAAACCTCTGGAAGTAGCTCAAAGATGAGCTTTTGGGAAAGGATCACAGAATAGTTTGGGTTGGAAGGGATCTTTAAAGGTTAACAACAGAGGAATCTAAGGTTATCCAGTCCAACCTGCCTGGCAATGAGCAGGGACATCTTCAATTACATCAGGCTGCTCAGAGCCCCATCCAACCTGACCTTGAGTGTTTCCAGGGATGGGGAATCTACTACCTCTATGGGCAACCTCGTCCAGTGTTTCATCATCCTCATCAGAAAAAACATCTTCCTTATACTTAGTCTGAACCTACTCTCTTTTAGTTTAAAACCATCACCCCTTGTCCCGTCGTAACAGGCCCTACTAAAAAGTCTATCCCCACCTTTCTTATAAGCCCCATTTATGCACAGGAAGGCTGCTATTAGGTCTCCCCGGAGCCTTCTCCAGGCTGAACAACCCCAACTCTCCCAGCCTTTCCTCACAGAAGAGGTGCTCCAGCCCTCTGATCATCTTGTGCCCCACTTCTAGACCTGCTCCAATAGGCCCATGTCTTTCCTGTACTAAGGATGACAGGCAACCTTTCGGTATCATGGCCAGCAGTGATGTAAATGGCTTCTACAACTCTGGCACCTTCAGAACTGCATCTCTTCAGTGGCGCAACTCTTATGGCCATGGGAGGACAGGGTGAAATGGCCTCATCCAGACATTTCCCATCAGGAGAAGGGAGGGATGGGAAGATGGACGCAGAGGTCCTATCAAAGAGTCATGGCTTGATCTTGACTCCATCCCCACCAGGCCAAGCGAAGTACAGCTTATCTGTACAAGAACACATCATTACGCGCACTTGCACACAAAATTCATGCCACACATGAATACAAAGGGACGTACCTGCTCCACGGGTACATTTCAGTACAGGTCAGAGTGCTCAAAAGGGACCAGATTTCTTACTCTCTCACCCTTTCTGATCCTTTCCATTATCAGTTACACCCATCTGTAACACCCAACCTAGTGCACTGGGTTTCTGTAGTGTTATCTGGTCTTGCAGCTTTGATAAAGTATAAAGGCATAAAACTGCACAATTGTAAAGTTTCCCTGGCAATCCCAAGAAGCACACAGTACTTGGGAACATAAACAAGCTATAAGGCATTTATCTTTTTTGTACTTTTATTGTCTGCTCCTTCAGGAAAAAAAAAAAAATCAATAAAAATTAATCATAAAAAGAGAGCAAAGTACCATGAAAAAGCCTGTACAAGCACCTTCTGTGTAGAGGGAACCTTTCACTTAAGCTCCTGGCATGAACCTTCTTGGGCATCAGCCAAACCACTTGCATCTTCCAAAAGGGCATGATGAGCTTTATATACCTAACAACAGCTTTTAACCACTTGGAAGCACTTTCCACCTTCTCTGTCTACAAGTTCAGCACACCCCTCATGAAAAACAAGCCTCATGACCTGTTGTTTTACAAAAACAGGTGAAGAGAAAGGGAACTGGGTTAGTGCTAGAGGGTGAGCTAGCACTGGAAGCTGTGCTCCTGGCCATTGGTGTGGGGAGTCAGAGGAACCTCCTGTAGCCAGGGAGAGCAAAGACACACTAAAAGCTAAGCAAAAGGATACCTTGAGGGTGACCACGAGCTTTCCACCCTTGCAGACACCCTTCCTGTGCTGTGCTGTCTTCAAGAAGGAAGAGGGATGTGAGAAGTTCTCCCAAAGAGTAACATCAAACAAACCCATAATCCTCCGCCCACAAATCTATACCAAGCAGTCCTGTTGCTTCACAGCAAAGGCAGCAAGAGGAGGGGAGAGGGGAAAGCAGAATCACAGCAGACAGGCTCCCGTGTAATGTCAACACCTCTGCTTTTCTTGCAGAGTTTATCTGGGAAACCATCGTATTTCTACTCCAAGACAGTTTGCTGATTGCCTAAGCACTTGTCTCTGGTGTACAATCTGATAATCAGGCCTGGTCTTTCTGTGTAGACAAAGAGGCCAATAAATCTCACCCTTTGTAAGCAGAGGTGCCTAGACAAAGCCCTTTACTGGCATTTAGCAAAATGGGTATTTTTCAGAGAACAGAAACCAGCTGAAAGTCAATGGCGGGTGCTGGAGCTGTGTGGGCACCAGCTGTGCAGGAGCTGGACTCACAGCACATCCTGGCTGTGACCTCGGCATCTCAGGGGAACCTACTCTAGTGGCACAGGGCTGGAGCCACTGACCCCACAGGTCTGTCCACATGGCCACGAGACTCCACAAAAAAGCAGCTTCAAATAGAAAAGGATATTCTTGCAAATGTTTAGTAAGGTCCTCAGTACAACCAGCTCACCTGTGCCTCTCAGGGTTCTAAAGTCAGGGCTTTCATAAAGGGGCACAGGGACAAGCCCAGTTACTCCTCTAGCACAGTCTCACTCCCTGGACCTCATAGCAACAGGCAGGGGAACTACCAAGGCAGGAGGGACAGCGGCCACACTGTGCGCTAAGGAGCACAGGCTGGTAGCTTCCAGGCTAGGATTAAAACCAGCTCCCTAACACACACTGTTAATAACAACAGAAAACTTGCCAAACCTGGCAAGTTGGATCATTTTGTGCCACCAGTACACACAGGTGAGGGTTCTGTGACCACGCTGCCTGCCGGCTTCAGCACTGCCCATTTTTGTCCAACTGTGGACACAAGACACAAGACTGAGGTCAGCAGCACAGTCTGAGGCACAGCACTGCCGGTAAGACACCCATGTTCCTCCTTGGGACTCCTGCAAATGCAGAGCCAGCACACATGGCTTTGCTTACTCAAGGGCTCCACAAAGGAGACACAAACCTGTGAAGACACAAACATCTGCTACGGGCTCCTGTGAGCAAGAGAAGACAAAAAAAACAGCACTGTGATATGAGAGCATTGTAGAATCATAGAATCAACTAGGTTGGAAAGACCTTCAAGATTACAAAGTCCAACCATTACCCCAGGACTGTCAAGCCCACCATTAAACCATGTCACTAAGGGCCCCATCTACACAGGTTTCTGAACACTTCCAGGGACAGCAATTTCCACCCTGGAAAGCCTGATAAGAAGCCCATTATCAGATGGGCTGAATGCCTCAGTCACTCTCAAAGCCCCCAGGCTGCAGCAAGGTGGAGGCTCGATCCAGCTCAGAGAGCCACACCAAACAAATCATGCAGACCCTTGTGCAAGAACAGAGCTGCAACTTTTAGCAGCGGAGGGGAAGGATGCAAAAGAGGGAATTCCAGAAAAACAGCATTTTGGTGGGAGTTAATGAGATGACGTCTCTCTAGAATTTAGATGACATGCAAAATGGATGTTTTGAGCTCTACTCCAGAAGATAACGCTGCTTTTAGCCAAGATCAGGTGCAAGCTGTGAGATCTATCACATTTGTACAAGCATATGTCCAGTAAGTCTCATGGGGATAAAGACAGCCAAAGTAGTTGTCCAGCCTCCTGGCATTAAGGTTGCAAACCTGTTTCCATTGTAACTCTGTTTTCACACATTTATAGGTTTCTTAAAGCCCCTCGCTGGGGAATAATGATTTCTGTGTTTTTTTTTTTTTTAAGTTTAAATAAAATACCTTCAGATGGTTTTTAGTTACAAGAGAATAAAAAAAAGCATTTGTTTTTACAATGTGGAAATATGGAAGGGGCTGGCTGGTCCTGGAGGGGAACTCCACCTAACACAGAGGAGTTGTTTTCATCAAGTTAATACACATGGGACAAGCACTTCAAGGGCTTAAACTTGCAGCCATGGAAGTAGAGCAAAAACACACCACAGTGTCAATGAGACTGGGACAGAATGAAGACTTTGGATACTCCGATTCTCACAGTCAGTACTTCAGTCACTGAGCTGCCCAACATCAAACCAGTGGAGTCAGGAAAAAAAATCCCAAAGGAAAAGGAACTTAAACTTTGTTTTGATGGATACAGCAAAGGAAGAATGCACTTGCAGAAACAGCTGGCTTTTTGTGCTGAATGAAAAAAACCAAGTGACCAACCAAAAACGCCCACAAAAACCAACCCCTATCCCCCTATTCTTTTGAACTCTCAGAGACTGCATTCATCACCTTCATCCTCTTGCCTGTATTTGGGGAAAGGTGGCTGCAGCTCAAGAGCACCTGTCCTCAGCAATGAGAGTAACCAAGTAATAAGAGGCCATTTCCTCAGCAATCATTTCAAGTGCCCCACAAGCATGACATCAAAAAGAAAGTCTTAAAAATAGAGGCATGGGTTATCCTACCACTCTGAAGGACTCATCAAATCCCAACAGGCAAGCCCACAGGAGAGCCATTTAGAGCCTCTGAACTATGCAGCTGTATGACACTTTCTTTGCTTTGACCATGCTCTCTTTGACCTTCTCCACCAAAGAGCAGCATGGTAAAAGTCACAAAGAGCTCACAGAGAGGTGAAAGGATTTTGAGCATCAGCTAACACAAGTGCTTTTATTTTGTGGTCACTCAGCTACATGATCATCAATTGTAAATAAAACTATCTTAGTTAACAGATTACAGATAGAGTTATTTATGAATCCAAACTGAGGTCCTTACATGTTATTGCAATGACAAAAGATCATTTCCTTTGTCCTTAACTCGAGGTTGGCATGACACACCATGAAGAGGCAACCCCAACCCCTGGTGCAATGGAAACCTGCTTCCCAGGAAGACTCTTGGAGCACCAGGGAACCTTTGCACTTTACCTCTGTACAGAAGGGCGTAAGCTGGGGATGCACCACAGGCTGAACATACATGTGAAAGGTGGATTCGATCTCCATCGTCCTGCCATTCAGCTTCAGGATTGGGAATTCGATGATTTCCTGAATAGGGCAAAAAGAAAAGCAGCTGTTCATTTAAAACAAATAAAAAATGAAGCTGGAAATGATCCTGCCTAGCAAGCTGACTGTAAAAGGAGTGGCCTGACAGTCCCAAACAAAACCAAACCTGACACAGAGCTCTGCAATACAAGTGGGAAAGTGGTGCTGGAGCACTGAACACCTCCAATGCCACGAGCACAGAAGATGGTGCAGCAAGGAGGTCTCTGAGCCCAGTGCTGCAACTGCATGTATCATTGCCTAAGCCTAACCTAAGGAACATGGTCTAGCACCACTCGCACATGGTAGGCAGGGAACATGGAGATGTACTTGAGTGGGATAATGTCTGTTTATCGAGGACATCGCAGGGGATATTCCCCATAACCAGCCCCAGCCTCTCCACCTTGCCATCCTTTCAGAGGACACCACCAGACAGACAACAGAGGTACTGCAACAAGAGGCTGAGGAGCACTGTTCTCCTCCAACAGAGCGAGGAAAGGAGCTGGAAGCACCCCCCAATCCATCCCTATGGGATACGGCACAGTAGCAAGCCCTGCTTCATCTTCCTCTTTGTAGCCAATTTATGCTGATAGGGAAATAAAAACGTTCCTTCATCAGAAGAATGTTCAATTATTTGAATAATCAGCAATCAAAAATTTACATGGACCTGTTAATAAAAAGTTTAAACAAATGCAGTTGCGATGGATTTCTCAATTATTAAAAAATATACACGAAATTAAAAAAGCCGACCACTGAATAAAAGCGATAAAATCCTTTGTGTTCACCCCCTCCTTCTCCACTCCCTTCCCTCCTTCCAGTCTAATGTAAGAGCAGAAGTGACAATTTGTTTGGTGTCTTTAAAGAATAATTTGTCTATGTTATTTAATAGAGATCCATGGCACCAAGGTTCTGGAGTGCAAATGAGCCTGCTGAGTGATATCCATGCAACAAGCCTCTCAAATCACTTCTGGAGAGAAAGAGAGAGAGAGGGAGAGAGAATAAAAAAAATATTGCTTTTTAATATTCAAAAACAGTTTGCAAAATTTAATCAAAGCAGAGCAAAAGCTAACATTTTTACCACTTTGACATTTTTATTAGCGCTTTCATAAATTTTTAAAACATGAATGGAATTAGTTTAACAACAACCCAAAAAAAAAAAAGAAAAAACAACTGCCTGAAAACATCTGGAAGAGACAAATAAGAAATAATAAAAAAATAAAGAGAAAAAAAAAATCCAACTCCTGCGAGTAAAATTAGCATGTGGAAAACGCAGCCGCTGCGGAGGAACTAACGCAGTTTTTGGACCCTGGCTGCAACCTTCATGACCCGCAGGCGGAAATTATCCTGAAGTCATACATATGAGCTGGTGACATCACCTCGCTGGCAGGCAAGGGGAGGGCAAGAAGCTGGGTGGGTAAATGGAAACAACAAATAATTTCAATAGCTAAGAGAAACATGCGATTTCCATGGTGGACAGACCATGGCCACAGCAGAGCAGCTCTCCCTCCCTGGAGGAGCAGGCACACAGCCCAAATCAGGGCACGTGGGGAGCACGTGCCTTTGGGATGGAAAGTTAGGGGGAAAAAAATGAAAATAAAATGAAGTGTTAACAGTGCCGAAGTGCCCAGGTGTAGACATGGAGCAGCCAAGCTGTAGAGGACACAGGTCTTAACCATTTCCCCACAGTTGGCTGTGCCAAGCTCTGCCATGCAGGCTGAGGCAGAGCGGAGGGTTGGAGCATCCTTCCCCACAGCCGTACCACCCCGCAGGGAGCCACCAAGTTTCCCCTGGAAAGACATGAAATTCAAGCTGTGGGCTGGAAGAGGAGGAAGACAGGGAGGGAAAATATCTGAGCATCACCCAGATTGCCTGTTGTGGTGCAGCCAAACTCACTGGCTTTAGCCCCCCAGGGGGACCCTTGGAAACATGAGAAACTCAACCTGAGTAAGAAATGCTGGACGCAGCTGATCCTTCCTTCAAAAGAGCTACCACAGACAGGCTCTGAAAGAGGCAGATTTACATTCAGAAAGAAAACACACTGCAAAGTTTGAAGCCAATGGACAGGATGTCACAACAGAGCCAGG
This sequence comes from Pezoporus wallicus, assembly GCF_028554395.1. NCBI lineage: Eukaryota > Metazoa > Chordata > Aves > Psittaciformes > Psittacidae > Pezoporus > Pezoporus wallicus. The sequence continues at coordinate 724,532 of NW_026641917.1, read as the reverse complement.
CTTAACCCCAGGATAACACCACCCTGCCCTTCAAACCATGCTGGGCCAGCTCATTGCTCCTTCGGTCAACATCCCACCCAGGGGCTGACCATGGAAGTGCGTAAGCCCACAGCAGGGCAAGAAGAGCATCCCTGCACCCAGAGAGGTGGATTTCACAGCATGCACCGGCTGGATTTCACAGCAGGACTGCGTTGCAATGCTGAGATCAGTCCTAAGGGACCAGAAACATCCTCAGGGGCCATCAAGTGGCTGGATGCTAAGTGAGACTGAAAGACGGCCCTGCTGCTGATCTGATACACAAAGGCGTCGCTTGCCTTCCAGAATCAAAGGCAGAAAGCACTTCCAGGAGGGTCAGATTAAGACAAACTGAGGAAATAAAAAGCCATACTAAAAGAAAATGTGGAAAAATCTAACAATACCCAGAATTACTGCAGGTCTTTGGGAAGCACACGGCCAGGAGCAGGGGTGGAACCCCAGGAGCAACTCAAGTGTCTTGGGAGAAAGCGCAGCCACTCTTTTGGGCTTATTTGGTCAGTTTCTGAAGCAAGTGGTAAAGGACCTTTCCCAAAAGACTGTTTATCTGCACACTTCCTATAGCGGAGATTTTTCCAGTCTCTGGCAGTGTTTGCTCCACTGGTATCTAAGGCAACAGATACCAGCCCCATGAAATCAGCCCCACTCCTCACTAACGACGTTAGCCAGTCCTGCAATGAAATTTAACCTGTGACACTGCTGTACTTTTCATTTAAACTTTCATTTGGAGAGAAGCAGTGTTTGGAGACCCTGCAGTTTGTCCTGCTAATAAAGACAAGTGTTGGGACCTTTAAAGGTGCCATTCATCTTTTGCCTTTATTAAATTCAATTTTCTTAAGCCCATGATACATCATGAAATTAAGAGTTGACATTCCTGCAGAAACAAAAATATCTATCAACCATAAACAGAAGGAGGGGGGGTGAAAGAGGCCTCTATTACCAAGAATTTATGGCTTCAAGTTGATCTGTTTCCACTTTTTTTCTCTCTCCTGTTTTTTTTCTTTTACAAGCATATGGTTTGTTTTAGATATCCAAAATGTTATTACAGATCTAGAATTTCATTAGTAATTATTATGAAATGGTGAGCACTTAAGACACACACACAACCCCCCAACAGACCGGGATGCAGGAAGGCAGACAGGCGCTCTCCCACATTTCACAGCAGCCCTGCGAGCTCAACACACTCAATTCCATCAAGGAGCATCACACTCAGCTCCATCAAGAACCATCACTGCTTCTTCCTGGGTGGGAAAGGTAGAGGAGAGAATCACCAGGGAATTAAAAAGAGATGCTCACTGACACTTCCTTTCTTTGTGTTAGTCTCATCATCCGTAAGCGTTACCTTGAGATCCTCACCCATTTCCACTTCCAACACTTGAGTACACGCTCCAGCTTCAGCAGTGATTTGTGCCAGCAGTGATTTGGGGTTTCTATGTATTTATTTATTTATTTATTAAATCCCCCACAGATTTTCCTTCTAGCACAACCAGAAGTTATGGATGTGCTGAAATAATGCTGAGGGTGTCCAGAGCCTGCAAATAGCCGCCAGCTCTCAGAAGAACAAATGTACCCATTTGAATTTTGTGAGCACTGCAATTAGGTATTTTATTTAGCCCTGCAAAGTAACTTGAAAGGAAATCCAGGATTCAAACCACCAGCAATAAATAAGCAGCTTTTTATTTTCCTTTCATTGTCATGAAAAGTTGAACATGTTTTCTGTTGAGAAATTCTGCACGCAGCTCCCAATTACAGGCATTTGCATTTATATTGTTGGAACACAGAGCTTCTAAAATCAATATTAACACGCTTAAAGAAAAAGACATTGGCACCCTGTCCCTCCCCTCAGCTGCGCCCCCAAACACGGGAACAATAGGATCCTACAGAGCCGGAGGCTTAGACATATCCATTACCAGGTCCACTCTCTTTACAACAATCTTGCATTTATGATTTCACGGTACTTCAAGCAAATCCATGTGACAGCTTGCTCGGAATTTCTGCCTTTTTAAAAAAATAAACTAAACAAATGTTGCCTCCAAAAGGGATGTTCCAGGTGAAAGCCTCCTATGAAACCTGGCTGTCTCAGGCCAGGGGACAGGGTGGCAGCAGGAGGCTGCAGGGTCACTGTGGAATGGCAAGGGGCTTCCTTTTAAGAAGGATTTGAAATATTCATAAGGGCATGTGAAAGCAGTGCTATAAACCCACCCCTTCCTTATCCAACCGTCCTAAATGAAACTCCCCTCCCTTTAACAGCAGAGCAGGGATGCACAAATTCAGCTGTATTGATCTTCTTGCTAATAAAAGAAATGAACAAGCACATCACTATACTCGCTAAATAATTTCCTGTAACGGACAGATCTCTGGAGCTCAGAGAAGAAAGCATCTGAAGTTACACTAATTCCCACAGAGGAATCTTTTTGCTTATTCTTTTAGTTTCGGAGCACACGCCATCATGAGACGAAAAGAACACAGTGTCCAGCGAGACCTTCCTGGCTCTCAAAACCTTTTAATCCAGAAGCCCACATACAAAGTGGACAAGGCCCACTTCAGAAGACCCAGTTATATATTTGAAGAAGACTGTGTGGCCTATTCAGTTAAAAAACTACCAGAGAAGAATTCATCCCTTACTCCCACCTCCATGTGAAGAAGTTTAATAAACACAAGAATAAAAGATGCCCATAAAAATCAGAGCTGACTGTTCAAAATGCAATAAAAACAAGCAGAGGCCATTGAGAGAAAGGAATTTTTTCTGAGGGGGAAAAGCATAAAATAAAACTTCCTACCAAAGGACCCCTTTGCACCTTCAAGAAAGGTAAGGGTGAAAGAGGCAAGGGAGTCTCCACGGAGGGACACAGCCTCAGCACCAGCTCATTTTGTTCAGCGATGCTTCTTCTCCCCTGCTCTTTAAAGAAAAAAAAAGTCATTTTATGCACAAGGAGCTTATTTCTTAAACAAACACTTGTGTTTTTGATTTACACCACGGGCTGCTCCTAAATAATTTATGGCGGGTTAAATTTATTGCACAGCCCTGGCCGGCTGCAAATTCGAATTGCCAAATAATTAGATTTTAGGGCAATGCTTATAAATTATCCGCCGATTTGTCCGGACTTGTTTGTCAGTTGCTTTGTGCTTCGGGTCATCTTTGGCATTTCGCTGTTTGTGTTTTAATTGCTGATTTACACTTTGACAGATGAGAGTTGATGCCTCCAAGATCGGGGAGGGGGTGGGGGGTTGAAGAGCAGGAAGAATCAGAGCTTTTAAAGCCTTGTGATTTTCCTTTTTTTCCATGGCAATTAAAATCGAAAAGGGACATAGTAAGGACAGCACCGGCCTAACAGATCTGCCTCCCCAGTTCCCATCCTCTGCTTAATTATTATTTTAACTAAAGCTGTTTCCAAGCGAGCAGCCTTGCACTGGCCCACAAGGGTAGCAACCGAGATGACCTCATAGGTCTTTTCCCCACCTCTAAATTCGTATTAAACTAACCAAACCAAGTACCATCAAGGCAACACCTCTGCAGTGGGGAACAGCAGGACTTCTGCTGAATCAGGGCTATCCTGACTTTCCAAAGGATGTCCATCTACACAAACAGAGTGAAGGCTCTCAGTGCTCCTGTCCCGAGTTAAGTTACTCTGTGTACTGACTAACCTTGTCAAAACATCTCTAGGGAAGCAGCTGATGCCCAAATTTCATTTTGCATCAATACCTAGCTTAAAGCACACATGCAACCAACAATTTAACACATTTAAATTTAACTGTTTAATCCCAGGAAAGCATGAAGGGAAACACAAATCAAAATCAACACACACGAGAACAAGCAGGAATATGGGAAGATCACGAAACACTGGCATAAGATGATATGAAGACAAATTCTGTTGCCCAGTCATTGACTATCCAATGTCTCTTCCTCCCCTAACTCTTAGGTGAACCTCAGTGCCTACCCCCAAGCACTCGCACTGGACCCCAATGTCAAAGGATGGATTTTCTCAAGGATAAATTTGGAGCTGCATTTTTGTTTCTGCGCTGGCATCAAACCTGGCTTTTATTTCCAGGTGCTTCCTTACAACTGCAAGGGTGATGGACCGACCATTTCTCTTTCTTTAATAGAAGCTGAAATTCACATCTAATCACATGCCTCCAGGAGCTTGAGCTTTAAAAGAGAGTCCATGCACCTGCCTGAGGGCAGCATCACCTCCCCCTAAATAATTTCTGACTTTGTCTAGGCTGTTTTTACCGACTCCAATAAGAGAGACTCACACACTCCTCAGGCACTCTATCCTCCTGTTTCATTAGTCTTATCACTGGAAAGTTTGTCCTAATGTCTAATCACAATTTCCCTTGCTGCTGTTTAAATTCAAGACTGCTCTTCTACCCACAGCAGATACAGACCAGAACATTGCCTTTCACATCTTTGCAATGCAAGACCTCGTCATAAAATCATAGAATCAGCTAGGTTGGAAAAGACCTTTAAGACCATCAAGTCCAATCATTACCCCAAGAAAATACAGACCACTCTCATCACTGCGCTGAACACAACCCCAAAGCTATCCAGCCTGCACTCGCAGTTGTACTTTGCAGACCCCTGATCACACTCACTGTCTCTCTTTTGCATCCTTTTAAAATAGTCTCAAGGGTTAAGTACGAAATCCAAAGTGCAGCACTTCTGCAGCCGAGGTCCCCTCTTACAGAGCCAAGAAAAGGAGGATCCATGTCTCAGAAATGACATTTCACCCTTAAACTTACCATTGTGGTCTTTGGAACTCCTTTTATACCTGCCATTGCATCTGAAATCTTGACAGCTGGCTCACAACCCTTGTCCTGCCATCCTGAATAAAACCTTTGGTAGTCATATGCTCCCAGGCTGGTTCCTGCCTCTCACCATCAGCATCATCTCACCTTGCCAAAACTCACAAAGCTATTTGGATCTTTCCAACAGCACCCAGACATCAAGAATAAGGCACAACCTCCCTCCTCTTTCGACACCTGGGATGAGAAATATAGACCAAAACCATCAACACTTCAACTTGTTTCTTCAAGCACTACTGACATATACTTAACCACCCAGAAAATCTCCAACGACACAGCCAACAACAATTTAAGCTTGACAGTTTGGGGGAAGTTAAGTACTCAAATCAGGTTAAAAACAGCACACACACATTTCCAAATGTTACCTTTCCATTGCAAGATGACAACTACACTTTATCCTTTTTCACGTCTGCTCCTTTTTATCGCAGGCAACCAGCCTATGCACAATTATCAAATCATTTCAAGACCCAACCTCTTCACCTGATATTGAGCAGAACAAATGATCAATGTTGCCAGCAACACTATAACATCTGGGATGGGTAGAAAGGGCATGCTACTGCATGTAAATGAACACCCAGGGTTTTACAGACATCACAAACAGCTGCTGGTGACAGCGCATTTCTGCCTGGCAGAGAGGAGCTAAATAACATAACCAAGAGCTATTTTGCCAGCTAACAAGTACACAGACCAACAAAGACAACACAGGGATGGTTGCACAGCCAGCCTGGCACAAAGAGGAAGAAAACCACAAGACTTTGGCATGTCCTGTGTCTTTCTCACCAAAAGAGCTGAGCTGCAGTTTATCAAGGTGGTTTTGTTCAAAACTAAGTAAAGGCCACCTTAATACAGCAAAGACCACTCCCCAGCAATCACAGCAGCCTGAAAAGCAGTGTCCCTGTACAGCACCAGATACATACCACATCATGGGATAATACTGCCTGCTTTTAAAGCATCATGCTGGGGGTGATGCAAAATACCCCTCCTGCCACAGAGGCTGTGAAAGAGCTGCAGGCTCACACAGATCGTCAGCGACCACACAGGGCAGGACAAGCACAGCAAACATACAAACCTGTGGCACCCATTCCCTTCCCTTCAGAAATGCACGTGTTGTGAACATTTCCAGCAGCACACATTACCTTCAGCAGCAGCTTTACAGAGAGGTGAACAAACATTTAAACACAATGCAGCAGGCTTGCACATTCTTGAGCTAGCCTGGATCTTTTCTTTTCAGGGTGACTGCCACTCAACTACTTTCTGCTGTAACAACAAGTCTACTTAACTTTGCAACTTGTCACCTAAACGATGTGTAATGTTTGCACAGCTAAGGATACAGTGCTCAAACAGCACAGGTGGGGAATTGCACGCCGGGATGCATAACTGATGTCGGGTCTCTGCATGCTGCAAGGAAAAGGGCAACATGACTGATGGCTTTAAAGTAGTCACCTCACTGGCCTGTCAATAACCAGCCAAAAGCTAAGCAGGTTGGGTCAGGTTAGGACTGCAGCAATTGGCCACCTGAGTGTTTTGGTATTTTAGGCTTGTTGCTATAATAATGCTGGGTTTGTATCTCTAAATAAGAAATGGCTTTGAATACTTTTTTTCATACATCAGACGTCTTTCCTGGTGGTCTCCTGGTTGCACTCTCCAGGAGATCTGGGTTCAGTAACTGTTCGTGTTCTCTAGCTCATCGGACTTTAAATAAATACAGCTAATTCTGTTGCCTGAAGCCATAAACTGCCCTGTCAGATTCATATGGGTCACAGCTAGGTTGTCCCCACTTACTAGAAGAATAAGGGACGTATCCAAGGCAAAATGACTGCCACAGAGAATGCAGCTTTTGAGGGTTACACTGCACCTGGTGCCCCAAACCCTGCAGAAGCCTCTCTTAAACACTGGTCTTCTCTCCACATCTTTTAAAATAAAGACATTATTCTCCATATTGGTCAAAATAAGATTTCACAACAGCCCAAGAGAACTGCAGTAAAGCATGTGACACATGGAAAACATGATTAAAAAAGAACAGCATCTCTTTAATTTCAGATGCATCTTGTAGGACGCTGAGCTATGGATATTCATGTTCTTTTAGCAAGATTTTTACTGTTGAGAGGAATTAGCTACAAGCCTCAAAAAGTTTTTTCAAAAGATTGTTCAAAAAATTAACACAAACAGAAAAACCCATCTGAAGCAGCTTTTACATGAACTGTTTCCTGTCACTCTAGAACTTAAAGCATTCTGACATAAGAATGGCATATCAACAGCCATAATTGGCAAGAAGATGATAAATATATATATTACTTTACTTATTTTTAGTAAAAAGACAGACTTTAAGTCACTGTTACGTGCAGTTTTAATGGCATTTCTCTTGAAACAACATTGTAAGAAGCTGAATTGAGAACTGGGTATTTAAAACTACACCCAAGCCTAAGCTGCATGAAGACAGGTAATTGCAGATTAATATTCCACTGTAATACTTATGCACAAGAGTGCAGAGTTAAAGTTGCCATGGGAAACAAGCCTGAATTTCTTCTACTTTTCAGCAATTCATGATCATCCTTAATAAAGGTTTTGGCAGGTGATTTCTAATGTACTGAGCTTAACAGCCACACAAAAACCACACAAGAAGAAAGCTGCTACAGGGGGATGTCTAGATAGAAGAGGCAGGCACATCTCCATTATCCGCCTCTGGGTAAGATTTTGACATTCTCCGTCACTTGTGTGAGCCACCTTCTGCATTCCCATCCTGGCATAGGATTGCTGTGATACAGGCTCCACAGAGCACTGCTTGTGAAACACACAGAAGATACCTCACAGTCTGCTTCCCAGACTCCTCCTGGAGCAGGTTAGTGATTTCAGGGACAACATTCCCTCCTGGGATGTTCTGAGCCTAGGCTATGGCTCCCAAGGCAGCTTGCCTATCACACATCTACTCACTCTGAGCAGGGAGTTCAGCAGGGACTGCACATCTGTTGCTACAGCCTATATTTGGTGGAAATCAACATCCACTCCCATTACAAGGTGAGTCTATAAATCACTGCATCTCAGGAACAGAGACACATCATTCAGTTGTCCCTGCCTTGGGAACGAGACCATGGGTAAAGCAGTATGGGCAGCGAGAGGCAGTGATCATTGCTTCCCAGGGGAACACCACTGCCCTTGACCCTCCTTGATCCCCATTATGGGGGCCATACCACCAGACCTTCAATAGGGATTGGGCAGCATGAAAAGGAATGAAATAAAGGAGTCATCCGGGCTCCCGAATGAGCATGAAGAATTTCCCCAGGGATAATGCTAGCGAGCAGAAGAGCGTGAGGGGAAGCAGACGTGGCAGTTGCACACCTTGGTGTAGACAAAAGGACAGCTCTTCCCAGTTGTTTCTGGTAAGAAGCCAGAATAGTTTGAAGAGCAGTTAGCGAGAAATGTGAAATGTGCTGCACGGTGACAAGTGCACTCTGTAAGACTTTTAGGCTGAGCTGGCTAAGTTTAGATATGCCTACCCCACTAATGTAACCTGGATCACAGCTTAGCTCTGTATATGCAGCCTCCTTGTCAAATTCCAATGCATTTGAATTTCATTGATCTAGACTTCTATTTTCAGGTATTAAAAGCAGAAAAAGGATCAGGATCATGGTGAAGATCAGAACCTGACCATTCCTAGGTCCCAGGTGTGTCCTCAGACCAAACCTCCAAAACCTGTCTGCCACTGCTTCAGTGAAAAAACCTGCCACTAAAACCCTGCACAAAATATCACTGAAATACATGGCAGTTTGCCCACTATAACATACAGCCCAGCAGTGAAGAGAACATGCTGGTCAGCAAAAAGGTAAGTAAGATGTAGGTAGGGGCATCAACTAAAGTCTTATTTTATGAAGTTGCCCAATTCTGGCAGCTGTCTTCTGCCTTTGCAGCTACACTGATTCCCATGTAGCAAGAGCCATTTCTTTATTTGTCTAATTTGCTGGTGAGGATGTGAAGAACGGACGACCCTTTCCACACATGATGTGATACAGACAGGCAATAAACACAGCAGACTAGAAAAACAATGCTGAAGAACATCTCCACGTTAAAGGTGCTATCTCACCAACAAAATATATAGCGTATCTGCATTGGCCCAGACCGTTACTTTCCCTGGCAAGGACTTGGGGACAAAGCTCCTTAAAACAGTAGCAATCATATTCCACTCATGCTCCTTTTTACTGCCAGCTGTAAACTACCTCCACATGCATCATGGTTTTGCATCAAAATGTGCACAGACCAAGCCCATATCCAAAGGGACAAGGTAGATCCAATTTACAGCTTTGACAGGTCCGTGCACCCGAGGCAGAGCGTGCAGGAAATAGCCTGACATCTCACTTGGAGAGCAGTTAAGACCTTGCTAGCAGAACTGGATGCACAACCACAACAGCCTCTCACAAAGACCTAGCAAAAGAGCAGGGAATTTGAATGTTCATTTTCCAAGAAACACAAGAGGCAGGTGGCACTCACCAGGGCAATACTGGGGATTAGAAGAATCAAATTTGACCCTGACTTACAGCATCCCTTCAACAAGTGCAAGGGAAACCAGAGATATGAACACACAAAAACCACTCAGAATTCAGTATATACAAGGCCAATTGCTTGGCAGATGAGGACGAGAAATCCAAGTTCATTTTAGAGACTCAGAAATCCTGTTTATTTGTTACTAACCCAATGTTAGTTGTTTGGGATTTAGGTTTTTTTTACCCCTTTTTAGCAGTTTTCTAATTTAAATGGAAAACCTAGGCCCATCCGGCTGACAACTGAAAATATATTTACTAATACACTGTACTGTACTTCATCTGGATCTCTATACGTCTCAAGTGGTAAGTCACTGCAAAATCTCTCTGAAGCTGAACTCTTGTCTCATTACAATCCAGAGTTAACATGCACGCAAGATAACTGCAGCAAAATCAGACAGCTCCAAAATATTGTTCTTCTCTACTCAGAAACACCATTATGTTGCACATATATCATTCAGACTATTCTTGTCCTAAAGCTTTTGGCTACCAACAGCCTTTTTCCTTGCAGAATCAAACAAGGTTGCCATGAGTACACTACTAATGCAGGTTCCCAGCCAAAAAATTCTTACTCTCCCCCTCGTTCAGGCAGATGACAAGAATCTCATAAGATGACTTAAGCGATGGTTTCAGTTACATGTGAGTTGTTACTTCCTCAATGGAAAACCGGCTCCTTCATTTCATTCCCACTAAACAGTCTTGGCATTGCTCCTGAGAGAGCAAGTAACTGGCAAGAGCTCTGGAGGACCAGCAACAGAAAGGTGAGACAAACCAGAGAAAATGAGTGAGCCAGCACTGTGCGTTTTCCTTCCACCTCTCAGAACAGCAGCAGCAACCTGCAAGAGGGTAATTAACAGGACTGACTATTTACCTGAGGATGAATCTGTGGTTTATCACATGTAGCCTCAAAATCCAGCACTAGGAAGTAGTGATATCTCTGTGGAGGGAAGGATGACATTGCTGCCATGCAAGCTCCAAAGCCGTGGGACGCCAGTTTCCTGCTTATGATGGAGCTGTACTCTTTGAGAACACCAGCTGGGAGGAGGGAGTACACAGCTTGTCTTGCCCTTGAAAGTAAGTTTTGGGGAAACTTTGCTGCTCCAGTATGGAGGAGTGCTATCATTGAACATCCAGAGGCATCTGAAACTGAAGAGAGACTCACGTTACTAATGCAGACGTACATCTCATCTCTGTTAGCATCTCTCTACTGTCCTCTGACAGTGATTTCCTCTTGCTTCCCAGTGGAGGTTCCAGCATTGGAAACCTGAAATAACAGTACCCTGCTCTAAACACAACAGATGACATCTGGACTGAGCTCAAGGTGTCCAGAATACAGGCAACTGGAAGTTAACCACTGCAACAGCTCTAAATTAAGAACTAAGAGACACACAACAGTCATGGCTCCAGGCACCAGGCTGCAACCCCTTGCTGAACCTTATCATAGCAGAACACAACACAAACCACACAAAACATAGAAAATCTGTTCTAAACCTCACTGAAACAGATGATCTCCAAGAGGTCTCTTCTAACCCCAACCATTCTATGATTCTAAGGAGGTTTTTTGTCTTTTCATATACTTTTGATATATGGTAGGAATTCAATACAACAATACATATATCAGCACTACAACCCATCCAGACAGCTTGGCCTTGAAACACCTGTTTAGTTGCACCAAAACCTCCCATTTCCATTACAAATCCATGAATCTGGTGGCTGGAAGGCTCCTCCCCAGGGGAAATACTCATTTGCTCTGGGTATGAGGTTTCTCAGAGATGTGATTCTTGTGCTACACTCAATTTCTTCCTTCAGGTAGCTCAGGACTTCAGGAACTCTAAATACAAGCAAGACTCTATAAGGTTACAGGCTCCCTCCCAAAGAAATAGCTCAGCCGGCTATCACCTTCTGATGCTTCTATTTAACAAACGCTATGTAATAAAATACATTATCCATGTGAGACTCCCTGGATTCCCCCATGCTTTTTCTTTTAAGACATTCCAGGAAAAACCCAACAGGACTGTCACTGCCCAAGGCAGGTCAGCCTCAGGGCTGTTAACAGATTTATCTGATGAGAGTTCAAGCCCAACTCACAGAGGTGTTACATAGCTGGGTACAGTGACTGACAGCAAAACAGGTAACCTGCAACAACACAATCTTCTTGAACAAGGATAGAAGCACCCCTCTGTGTATGTACATATATATACGCACACCTTGCCATATAGAGATTTAAATCCATCCCTCCACCCTCATGGTTGGTCCTATTGCCCAAGGCTCTGGGCAAGACCTCCATCCCACCATGTGCCACCTGCCCGCTTGGCTTCTGAGTCCTCCCTGTGTCTGCACTCGCTGTTGGCACCACTGCGAAGGGCTGAAAGTGCCTGCTATGAGAGACGGAACCGAAATGGGCAAGGCAAAACAGAGGACTCATCATTGCCTGTGAACAAAGTGGCTGTTTGCACAAAAGACTGCGTTTGCTCTCTCCCATCCGTTAGTCCGTCAGGTAAATAATGCACGTGCCAAAACACACACTTAATGAGGTAAATAATATGCCTTGAATAACGGCTAAATCTGTATTTACCTGCGAGACCAGAGAAACTCGAAAGGACCAGATTAGGAGATAATTGCGGCTGAGCACGCTGTGTGCCTCGAGTAAACATGCATTTGGTAACCTTCCCTTTCCAAGGTTTCGAGTGAAAGGCAAAAATCAGAGGAGATGAGACGTTTAAGACTGAGCCAATGCCCACGCTGCCAATTCCATAGCATAAATACATCCCCACCTTGTGGCTTTCACATTCTGGGGGTGCGTGCTTTCTTAAAGCAGTGTGTCAGGCAGCAGGAACCTGGAAAACTGAAAACCCAAGTTACAAAACCATAACGAAGAGCCCAACATTGTCTTTATCTTAAAGGGGCTCAGTTCTACTTATTGCTTTTCCACCTACTGCTTTTACTGTCATTAATAAAGCATCACAGCCAAATAGAAGTTATATTCACTTCTAACCTGCCCCAGATAATATACATACTTTATCAGATAAGAAATATTTAAGATATACATGCTTTAAACCTTCAAACTACCGGCTATGAATCTGAAGGCACATGACAGCAAACATAACATCTCAGAACAAAGCAGCTTGTAAGTTAGTTGCAGTAAAACCTGGTCTTTAGCCTACTGCATAAAGTAAAACACACAGTTGGAGTGGGGGAGGGAGGCAGGCTCCAACCCCTATATCAAACACAGGCAGTAAAACATATATAATCCACCCACGTGCAGCAAGATCAGTACCTCTCTAATTTATCTCAACCGGCAAGACCAGGACATCAGACATGAACCCCACAAATCTTCGGGCTGGCCACACCACGCACAGTAGTGCAGCGGTTCCCAAGCCACTGAGCTACACAGCAAAGGTAAACCAGCCATCTGGGCAGGATTCAGGCACGGCACCATGCAGCCATGGCAGCACCACTCCAGATCCCAGCAGGCCTGTGTCCCACAGGTACCATGGGACATCAGCACAGGGAAATAACAGCCAACATCTAGTGCCTGTTTACATTAACAGCTTCCGCAGGTGGTCCATGTCCAACGACAGGATCAGGCTCCCTCCCTGTTCTCCTCTGTAGCAGAGGGAGCAATGCTCCAACCAAAGGTGCATGAGTGGGGTATTGCATGCTGATTCCCCTACACAGATGGCATACAAATAAGGGCAACCCCACTCCAAACTCTGCACCTTCAGCCAAATGAAGTTTGAACTGCATGTTTACCCAGACACTGTTCTAGGTGCCCTGGGAAGACCTCACATCATCTTCTTTGGCAAGGTCAGAGCATGAGATCGCTGGTGAGCAAACAGACTTTATTAGAAGTCACGTAAAGCATTTATAACTGCTATGACAATGCAAAGCACTCATAATTATCCTGTATTTTTTCCAACAGACAACAATGCAAGCAATGCAGCTTCAAAAATTAGAAACCCAGCTCTACCCATATAAATCCACATGTTCAGTGATTCCATTTCCAAGCCTATGTAAAACACCACATATATTTCTTACACACACAGGATCAGATTATAATCTCAGGGCAAGCTGTCACATCTGGCATTCAGAACTACTAGGTTAATATTTCGTATCACACAGCTCCGATTCCTTACACAGATACATATGAAACATAATGGGACCACGAACTGAGGCTGGACCTCAGGAATTATTTTGACAGATTGCACACAGACCGAGGAAAATGTGACAGCACTTTATATTTGCAACACCCAATAACATGGGAAACAGCCATGTGTGGTGGGTTTCAGCTGGAAGATAAAGTCTGTGTTATGTGCTGTATAGCAGCATGTGCCACACGTGACATCATCTAATCAACAACTGTCTTTAAGTCATTAGAAAAAACATCTGATCTGGCAATCAGTTACCTGCAGGGAACAAGCCAAGCTCAGGCTGACCACAGTTCTTGCTTGTTTGGTGGTTCGACAACATGATACCAAATCATGACAGTTTGACCACCAGCAAGTGAGGAAAGCCAAGAGAAAGGCAAGTGCCAGCTGCAGCCACCAGCTCCCGAGGGACCCCACCAAGTATGAAGCAGAAAATCTGCACTGGCAGCCATCATGCTCCAGGCTTCCCACTGGGGAAGCTGCTTAGGGGGGACCACAAGGGGCAAGGAACTCCTGCCACGTGGAGAATGCTGGTGACAAAAGCCAGCAGGGCACTGAAAGTGCTCTCTCCTACCTGCAGGGCAGCCCTAGAGCCACAGAGATGTGCACGACGTGCAGAGGATTCAAATCCATCAATGGAGAGATGAATTAGCCTATGAACTTGAGCTAATGGGCTTTTTGCATATAACATCATATTTACCTTCTACAACCACATCTAATTAAAGTACCCAGCAGTAAGAGAAGGCATGACTTTAACAGCTTGCCTTCAACCCCAAAATACTCCCCTCCACTGTCCGGTTTGATAAGCTGACGTGGAGTGGAGGCAAGAAGACCAACACCTCAGTTCAGGTTGGTACCTCCATTTACACATGAATTACTTTGTTATAGCAATATGGCCCTTTAAGATATTAAAAAACAAAAAATTCCCCATACCGATCTAAAGGACAAGACAAACAAATTAAAAAATAAAGCAACCACGCTTTGGGAGTTTCATGCTTCCTTTTAATCCCTGTGAAAAGCCTGGGTAGGGGCAGCTGTGACTCCTGGTCCTTACAGACAACTAACCTTTAGGCTAGAGCAGCCAAAACCAATCCAAAATGTAAGTCAGGTTTTTCTTACTTTATTCAATTATAGTGTCTCGTTTTATTAAATTATAAATATAAAAGGTAAAAAGATAGGGTAATAAAGATGCTTTTTGTAGAACAAAACTGGATACATTTAGGAACACCTGGAACAGAGTATAACAAACTTCCCTCTTGGTAGCTGTTCAAATGCATACTCAGAGGTCAAATGTGAGCCCATATTTCAGTTGTGCGAAGATTTAACTGAAGAACAATAGAGATAACTCCATATAGTTCTTTTTTTTTAATCAATCTTAAGCCAAACCCAAGTATTTCATTATATGAACAACAGTCCAAAAATGACAGCACCTGGCTAGCCTGCAAAGCAGGAAACAAGAGCCTATGACCAAAAGCAGCTTATTCCACTCTTATGATCCAAACTTGGAAAAAACCCAACAAAACAAAACCAGAAAAAATACATAAAGTAAAACAAACAACAAAACACAAAGCTTTCAGAACCATTTTAATAATGCCACATAGTTTTAGACAGGTAAATTTGCTTCTTTACTTCATTAGCCTCATGGTATCAACCCCTGAACATGAATCCAGTACACTTTATGATTACACTCCCTTCACTTTTGGCTGGGTTTGTCTCCGGTCCTGCTAGACAACCAAGCCTGTGTTTTGGAAAATGCATAACAGAATTTTCCCAAGCATTGCCACAGGATGCCTATATGCTGTCCCATTATTACTCAGCTCAGATACAACTTGGCATCAATCATTTTGTTTTTACAGCACTCCACAATCATACCCAGCCTCTTCCCACTACAGATGAAGAGGTCCCTGTTCTCAAGAACTTACAGTCTAAAATTAGATGCAATACAACAAGTGAGAGTAAGAGCAAAGAAGGATGAGGGTTACAGGAACAAAGTCAGGCAACCACTCATCTAGGAGGTACCTGCATCTTGGTAGTTCAATTAAAAAAACCCAATTCACTCTATATAGGCATCGGCTTCCCTCTATATGGGCCATTATAGAGGAGATAAGCAAACACAGAAAGGGTAGACTAAAGGATGGAGGGCACTCTTGGGTTAAGGAAGGTCTGTCCCGTTCTTGAGCTCATTCTTCCCGCTGCATTCCTTGGCTGATATGTCACAGGCACCACCAGATATGTCAGCTATGTCACAGCACCAGAATCTCTTCCATTGTGACACCACAGACGCGATGGCTTGTGAGATCACAATGAGCGAAGAAGGCGCTGATTAGTTAGGGAAGCACTTCCTGGGGCTATGGCACCCTATGAGGCTGGGAAACAAACACATCTCAGTTCACTTGACAACACAGTGAAACACGAGACTTCCACACGTGAACTCACCCAAACAGACCAACTAGAAGCTGTCCCAAAGATGCACAGTACAATTCCACTCCGATTTTATTAGACCACCTCTGCTAAGCAATCCATTTTTTTGTGACTGGTCTCCTAAGACAGGCTTTGCTGTGTATTTTTAAACCTTCTCCAAGAGTAATTGTGTATAGCTAATTGGGTGTAAGTTGGAGTCTAAAGAAGTTCCACAAAGTAAAGGACTGGTCACTTAGAGGAAATGTAAAGGAAAGAAACAAAAATTAAACCAAAGAAGCAACAACACAGATGCATACAGAAAAAGACTGGAAAGCTGCAGTGGAAGAGCAGATTTGTTATTAAGGAAAAGACCATTTGCAGAGGATCAGACCAAGAATCCTTTAGTCTAGTCTCCTGCTTCTGCATGGGAGCCATAAGAAAATGCTCCAGGGTGAAGCTACACAAAATGGGGTTAACCAAGCCAACAGTTCTGGGAGGCCAAAAGGAGGCAGGCCTGTCCTTCCCTCTCTGTTTTACTCTCCCGCTAATTACTTTACACCAGTTCCTGAGCTTGTCTGGCCCCTTTCTATGACGACTCAAGTTCAGGAACCTATAAAAGGACTAATGGAGCCAGAATAAAACACAATTAAAACAAGATAATTTCCTGCTGGTTTAGTGGAATGAATCAGCTCAGGGACAGGCTGGGTGAGTGCCAAAGCTCAAAGGAGAGGATGGGCTCACACTGGCAGAAGTGGAAGGAATATGAGCCACTGGGAGCTGTTGGTTGGCTCAGCCACTCACCAAGCCACATACTCAGAACAGGACAGACATGTGGGATGGCATGGCACTTTGCAGGAAATGGAGAAGGTATCTCAGCTTTAGCAGCATAAACACATAAAACTCAAACTCAAGAAGCCCACTGGACCATCCTGTCTGAACCTCATGTAATGCTGGCCATAAAGTTTCCACTTCATCATTCCTGAATTGAGCCCAAAGGCTTTAGTATCTTTCAGAAAAAGTTTCTGGCCTTGAATTGCAGCAGCAAGCATGGAGGCTCCCCGCTACCTTCACACAGCTCGTTCCAATGGTCAGTCCATTCGCTGTCGAAAGATAACACATCTTAGTTTTCATTCAAACTTTCCCAGCTCTGCTCTTTGGAGGAAGTTCAGAGATTCACAGCATTTCAGTGCTCTTGATCCACAGCAGAGCTCCCAGTGCCAGAAGTAAGAGATCTGTAGCTGCTTCGCTTCTAGTCAGTAAAAGCTACTATTACATATTGGCCTAATTTAGTGGAAAGGAGACATAGCAGGCTACCCTTTGTTTAATGGAATCTAGCACGCATAATTACTTGATCTTCATACACATGAATGCCACAGTTGTTCCAACTACTTCTACAACCGCACACCTTCATTATCTGAAGAATGAACTTGAAGGTTAACGCCTGAGAGTGTCAAACGAATCTCAGTCTGGATTTGGGGAGACATCACCTGCATTGCTCAATGCACTGGTCACTTTTGATCTTCACAAATGAATTCCGGAAGTGTTAAAAGAAAGGCTGTACTCTGCCAAAGTTCTGTCCTGGTAGACAAGCAAATGCTCCAAGCAGAGTAGCAGCTACAATGAGGAACATTTCCAGAAGGTGCCCCATGGTTTCCAGACAACCCTGT
The DNA here is from genome assembly GCF_028554395.1 of Pezoporus wallicus. Classification (NCBI taxonomy): domain Eukaryota; kingdom Metazoa; phylum Chordata; class Aves; order Psittaciformes; family Psittacidae; genus Pezoporus; species Pezoporus wallicus. Next base: position 706,949 of record NW_026641917.1, on the reverse strand, counting down.
CTCAGTGAGCCTGGAAAACCAGCCAGGGAAGATGTTGAGCCTAATACTCAACCACAGAAAAAAAAAAAACCAACAAAACAAAACCCAAAAATCAAACAACTGCAACATATGCAGTTGAATTAAAAAAGAACAACAACAAACTTTTCTTGGAGGGAGGGAGTGGGTCAGAGTAAAGTACCTGCACAATGTACCTGGAGAGAATACAGCTTCTCAGCTGGCATTTGCCCAGCACAGGTAACTTCTCTTAGAGGAGAGAAAAGTTGTCAAATAGTATCTAGCAGCAACAGCCAGCGCCTCTGCTCTAGATTACGCTTTGAGAGCCACAGCTTGTGCTCTTCTCCCCTCACTCTCCTGTGTGCCATTGTCCCATGCTGGTATGTTAGCTCAGCATGACTGGAGGAAAACACTCAGGATGACCATTTCCAGCAAAAACACATGCTTCAGACCCAAGGACAGACTTGTGATAAACACACTGTGCTCTACAGTCTCACAGCCCTCCACTGGAGGTGGCTACTGGATCGATACTGGGCAGCCAAGTGCAAAAGCCTCACACATTTAAGCCTCTTCCAAAATGGGGAAAAAAAAATAATAGGAAAACAAAATCACGGCCTACCAAAGTTAACAAAACCAAAACAAGATAAGCACTGAAACAGCTGTGATAGGGCGTCCTAAAGGAATCAAACTCACTTCGGGTATCTCTCAATTGCAGGGCAGACACTTCAGGTCGTATCAGCGTATACTGAATCCAAGGACTTCTTTATTTAGCATCAAGCACATAAGCATTTTCTTTTTAATGCTTTAATGGGTTTCTCCTTTTGGATTTTGGTAACACTCAAATCTGTTTGCCTACACACACTAATTTAAAAAAAAAAACCAAACTCACCCACAAAATTCCCCAACACATCATTTGTGTAGGGAAACCCCCAGTTTGAGATGAACAAGGACCATGAAAGGGCCACTCTTTGAAACAAGACAAGCATTAAATTAACACACTATAAATTAACATGAAAAGCCAGTTACAAAGGCCAGAATTCAGTACTTGAAAAAGGAACCAAAACCATCTGAAATCAAATTTTCCAAGTGTAGATGCTGAAGAGTACCTGGACTTCTAACACATCACTTCAGAGTAATCCATTCTTGGAAACACAAGTTCAACCACCAGCTTTCAACATCAAGTGATACAAGATGCTACAATGTTGCAAGCAGCAACTAAAGGATAAAATAAATTGCAGTTACCATTAAAAAAAGAGAAATATATATAATCCTAAAACAACTAACAGCACCTGATGGGACATGTGTCATTGAGATACATCTGCCCGGTGTCCTGTGCACCTCATCCTTCCCAAGGCACAGTGCAAGCATTAGCCTATTTGAACACTTGCTGGTCCCTTGCATTGCAACTGAATATAAAGAGTTCAGACTAAGCAGGAGCTGTCAATCCACCCATTTCTGAAACCAAAGGCTCCATAAGGAAAGCAGACAAGTAAAGAAGTAATGAAACAAATACCAGACTTATTAGCAAGCAGGCCAGCAATGACCATGTAAAACCACCAGACGCAGGACTTGTGAAAGACAGAATGTAAGGAGTAAGTGGCAACACCTTTTCATTCATCTGAGTTTAGAAAGAACACCTGTTAACAGCACAGCAGCTTAGAAGAAACACCTGTAACAGTACAGTAGCAAGAAAAGAAATTCCTACTGCCAGTCAGAAAACAAGTAAATAGATCCTGCACTTCTAAGCCTTCTCAAGTTTACTTCAGTCTCAAGATCCAAGACAAGTGACAAGTTCAATCTCACAGCGTAAAAAAATAGAAAGGAAAGAAACCCCAACCAAATCTCTTATTCCCCCATCACTGCCATCTAGTAACCTTCACATCCCAAACAACATGAAAGTCCCCATTGCTCCTGCCTCCTACTCCCCCCGGGTACAGAGCCGATTCTCCCTTCCTCATGCCCCAACAGCAACGGATCCCGCTCGCGCTCGGGGGGCCGCTGCCACCACCGCTCTCCACACTTCCACCGAAGTACAGCCTGGAGAACGGAGGGCCCGGCAGTCCTGCGCTCCGGCGCAGAGGAACCGGGTCTCGGCGTCGAGCGGACGAGGTGCCACCACGCCTGCCCGCCACCGCCCCGTGCCCTCCTCTGGGGCCGGGGCCACCCCCTCCCCGGCCTCCCCACACCCCCGGCACGGCACGGCACCGCCCCGCCCCGGCCCGCAGCCCGGCTGCCAGCCCCACGCTCCCGGGCCCGGGCCGCCGCCCCAGCGCAAGCCCCGCCACCCCGGGGGAGAGGCCAGGCCGCGCCCCCCTCATCTCCCCCCTCCAGGCCAGGCCCACCGGGCCTGCCGGGCCCCCGCGCCGGCCGGGCCCCGCCGCAGCCGTGCCTCCGCCCCCTGCCCGGTGGAGGCCGTTCCCCCCCACGCGGCGGGGGCCGCCCCGGGCCGGCGCTGCCCCCCCGCCCCGCACACACTCCGCACCACGAGTCCCCAACACCGCCACTCACCTCCGCGCACTCTGACCCCCGACCCCGTTCTGAGCGGCAGCGCCGCAGGCCAACCGCAGCGCCGCCTGCCGCCGCCGGGGGCGGGGCTTCCTCTCCGCCGCGCCCCCCGGCGCAGGCGCACACCCCTCGCCGCCGCGCAGGGGACACTGGGGTTTGTAGTTCGGCGCCGCCGCACCGCCCCTTCGCCCTGCCTCCCCGCGTGGCCGCGCCTCGACGCCGGCGCCGCGCCGGGTCGCGCTTCTCCGGCCCCGTGGGAGCCCGTCGGCCTCCCCTTTCACACTGGCTGCAGCGGAGAAAGCCACCATCCCCTTGCTGAGTGACGCAGGCACCGGGAGCGGGTCTCATCAGCACTCATGCCATTACTTCACCTGGGAAGTCAGTGCTGCCGGTGCTGAGAACTCTGCTGGTCTGCGTGGTGCCCGGGTAGGGCTGCGGCAGTAATCACAGCTGGTGCCGGCCGGTGTTTCCTTGCTTCATTTGATTAAGTCAAAGTCAGGTCCCTCACCAAGCCTGGGGCTGTCTTGCCTTCCCTTAACTTGGACATCAGTCACCGGCTTCCAGATCTTCTGTGTTCATGCAGAACATGATCCTAAAGTGATCCTAAACCTGAGTATAGACTTGCCCAGTTTCCACGAGACACCCCAAGCTGTGTCATGTCTTCCCCACGCACATGGCTGGCACCCACAGCCAGGACACCCACATCTTACCTGCAATGATGCCTAATCTTCAGCCCACTGCTGCACCATAGAATCACAGGATCAAATGGTTGGAAAAGACCTTTAAGATCATCAAGGCCAGCACCTACCCCACGATTGCCAAGTCCACCACTAAACCATGTCACTAAGTCATCTACATGGCTTGTGAACACTTCCAGGAATGGTGATTCCACCACTGCCCTGAGCAGCCTGTTCCAATGCCTGACCACCCTTTGGGGAAGATTTTTTTTCCTAGTATCCAGCCTAAACCTCCCCTGGCACAGACTGAGGCTGTTACCTCTTGTCCTATTGCTGGGTACTTGGGAGAAGAGACCAGCCACCTCCTCAATCCATCCTCCTTTCAGGTAGTTGTAGAGAGTGATAAGGTCCTGCCTGAGCCTTCTGTTCTCCAGACTAAACAACCCCACTTCTCTCAGCCATTCCTCATCACACTTGTGCTCCAGACCCTTCAACAGCTTTACTGGAAAGCACAGGTGCAATGACAAGCATACTAGCTGGGGCCAGTCACCGCTTTGCTTCCCTGCATCAATTCATACAACCACATTGCAAACCAGCAGATCCTTTGCCCCATCCCTGATACCCCACATGTCTGTGAAGAGCAAATTCCATCACCAACTTGCACAAATATGACTGTGAGGGATCCTGGAGGTCACCTCACCCGTCCCCTGCCCACAGTTAGGAGCATTCCTACTCTCTGTCATCTTGCCATTCTCTTCAAATCATCCTTGAAGGCCTTCTCTATCTCTGTGCCTTGAAATATCAGACAAACCTAAGCACCACAGGGATGACTGATGGCCACTTACTGATGACCACTCTGCAAGAAGGGCTGGCTGCCTGGCTGGATCTGCCTGGTGCTCCTGCCTTTAATTGCATTGCAAGCTCTTCAGGCTGGATTTATCTTTTTGCTCTGTTTGTATGCAGCCTTGAACTCAGGAGGCCTGAATCATGAAAGTAGCATGTCAGAACTATAAAAATACCAACAGCAAACCATTTAATAATAGAAAGAGTTCCTTTAAGCCCTCTTAGATTTGGCATCTCTCAGCCTCCCACCCACATAAGCGAGGATAATGTGAAGTTTTACTTTTAAGCTTAGCTGAATCACTGTGATTTGTCAAGCCTTTGGTGACTAATGTATGGTTTGCCAGGAGTCCAGGAGAGTGAATTGAGGAGAGCCTTTGTGCTACGGTGTTGCTTGGATCTGTCCCTGTCCCTCCTTATCAGGGATGGGAACTGGCTGAGAGATGCTTGAAATTACACTATAACCCCAAAGCCTGAAATTCAGGGCTCACAGCCTGCGTTTCTGGGAGGGTGAGGGAGAGGAGGCCTTTTCACCACTGGCCTCTGCATCTAGCAGTAAAACATACTTTATGTCAGTCTAGACAAGCACTGAATGGCTTATAGGTGTGTGCTGTTACCCACACAGCACAGCAGGCAGGAGAGTTCCTCTTGCCCATGTTTTTGAGGGAAACCTTTTTCCCATCTGAGCATCTGCAATAAACAGTGGCCACATCCTGGTTTCTGCCACTCTCAGGGACCCTTGTGAGAGCCATACAAGTTGTCCTTCAGAGACTGCAGGACAGCAATGTGATTCCCTTTGGCTACTGCGTTTCCAAAGAGGTCCTTTTTTCTTGTACAGCTATCAGCTGCTGAAGAAGGCACCCAAACCAGTTTGAGATGTGTTTTATTAAACATTGTCACTGTTTCTGTAGTGTTCATATCTGAGCATGCATGTCTCAAATGAACATTGCAAGCCACTGGAAATGTCACCTACAGATTAATCTGGCTCACTCCAGGTTTCTGGAATAATGAGGGTGATCAATGAATACCCTGTGGCTTCCCCATCAATGCATGTGGCCTCTCTACCAACTTGGTTGGGAGCAGCTCACCTCCATGAGGGGCTCAGTCAGTGGCAGAGCAAGAAATGCAAAGGTGAATGCCATGGGGCTCTGGGCAAGCAATGTTGAGAAACTGAGTCGTGCAGATGTGGAAAAGTGGGCATAAAGGCTGACAGTTGCTGTTGTGGTTTAAGCCCAGCTGGCAACTCAGCCACGCAGCCACTTGCTCACTCCTCACCCCGCCTTCCTCCCCTTGTTCCCGGAGGGATGTGGAGGAGAATCAAAAGAATGTAACTCTCACGGGCTGAGATAAGAACAGCCCAGTAACTAAGGTATAACACAAACCACTGCTGCTGCCACCAATAATAATAATGATAAGGGAAATAACAAGAGGAGAGAATACAACTGCTCACCACCCACTGACCGATACCCAGCCCAACCGAAGAGTGATCTAGCCCTTCCAGGTAACTGCCCTCAGTTTATATAGTGGGCATGTGCTGTGATATGGAATACCTCTTTGGTTAGTTTGGGTCAGGTGTCCTGTCTCTGCTTCCTTCCAGCTTCCGCTTCTCCCTGGCAGAGCATGAGACTCAGAAAGTGCTTGGTCAGAGTAAACATTACTTAGCAACAACTAAAAACATTGATGTTCCCAGGCTGAGAGTCAAAACCACAGCACTGCACCAGCTACTAAGAAGTAGAAAAATGACTTCTACTGCTGAACCCAGGACAGTTGCTGATCAGGGTCACCTTATTTACTCCTGGTAGCACAACACATTCCAGTCCCGCTCCCCCACTGCGTCAGGATCGACAGAATCAGCCCCCTGTCAGTCCAAGAGTAAATGTATTTCAGGATTAGCTCTGGAGTCTTAATTGCTTGTCCTACTTTAGACATTTTGGGATGGCTAGAAGCAGCCCAGAGGAAATAGGGTCCATGCTGGGATGGTGTCTGGGCTGTCCTGATTTACACAAAGGACTATCTTTGAAGCCAGGGTAGAAAGGGCATCCCAAAGCTTCCACCTGTGCCCCTTCTCTTCTGGCTGGATCCCCTGTGCTGCCACCAGCAGATGCAGCAGCCTTGTCTACAGTTACCCCGAAGTTTTATTTGTTTAAAAAACCCAACAGTTTCTTAAGAAAGCATCATTCATTCAGCACAGATGTGCAGCCACCTCTTTACTGATGGACAAACAGAGCTTTACGAGAAGGCAGCAAACTGGTGGGGCACAGTAAGGTAGAAAATGCAGAATAAACTCTCTCAGCCCCTCGTGGCAGCTCCAGGGGATCCCCTGTGTGAATAAAGGACTGAGCTCATCCTAGCCCACTATGAAGTGTGAGGTCTCTGCCTGCTGCTGGGTCAGCACAGAGGAGAGAGGGTCCCACTGACTACCTTCCCAGGCCTGCTCCCAGAGTCTCCTTCCCAAGGGCCCATGGAGCACAGCTCCTTTTGAAGCAATTGATTTTTACATGAATATGGCACAAAGAAACATCGCCTCATTTTAGAGGTGACTCCTTCAGTCCTGTTCAGCTGCTTATGCTGAATGCAGCTTTTAAATGCCTTATAATACACATGACAAGTAGTTTTGTATCACTGTTTTCTACTTAACCAGTTAATAACGTGCCAGCCCAAATCCTTCAGATACTAATGCCACCGGTGGGACTCATTAACCAATGTGAACACGTATTTAAGGGAATACTAATATTCACAATGTACATTTTTATATCCATGTTGTCATTCTTGAAACCACAGCTCAGTTCATGTATTCTGTTGGAACATTTGTTTGCAGAGGATTAGTCTGTCCTTTTTCCTCTAAATACATATACTATCACTCGCATATCATTCTGGTGAATGATATTAATGGCAGCCTGTCATCATGGAAAGCTATTCCTAGCTGTCAATTAAAAGGTGCTTTGAAAGAAAGCAGCTCATTCAACCCCGGTGGGAGAAAGCGTGTCTCATTGTTTGGCAGTGACCCCCGTGATGAATTTGGGAGCAGCAGCAACAGCAGCTCTATGGGGCCAGAAGGTTTGCAGATGCAGCACAGGGCTCTTGGGTGACAACAACAGGGGATTTTAAAGATGATGATGCCCTTAGTAAAGGAAAGAGGGTTTCGGGTCATAAAAACAATCTGCATGTAGGAGTAAAGGCCAGAAAAGGAGTCTTAGGCCTACCAAGTCATTCTCCTCTGTCTTGAAATATCATTTCGCATCAGACATCCCAGTAATTTAGAAACCTCAATTGTCAAATATGTTTGTTTACTTGCCCGTGCTAACCCAAGTAGAGGGCTTCTTTAGGTCTTCTCTGCCTGATAGATGGGAAACTTCCTCTAATTCCCAGATAAAATATATTCATAGCTAGTTTACATTAACTTACTCTGCCAAAATGATCCTTTGCTTTAACTTGTGGGGTTTTTTTCCTCCCCTGGTGTATTTACAGGCAGCTCTCTGATCCCAGTCATGTTTGTCATCTTTGTTTTGCTGGGATAAACAAACCATTTTAATCTTGTGCCTCCTCTGCACCTTAGCTTTCCACTTCCCACACCATCTTTGCACCTGCTCCAGATTCAAGTAGATTTCTTTGAGCATGAGCGCCCAGACTGGTACATGGTATTCCTGAGCTGGGCTCCAAGGCCTTGTACAATATATGTCACTTGACCCTATAAACATCACTCATATAAACATGCTTCATTTCTATATTTCCCTCCTCAACAGGGTGGTCCACTCTCAGGGCTTTCTTGTTCCTTTTATTTTCCTAAGCACTCCTTGCACAGTAATAAAAATGTACAGACTCAGTGGGGATCTGTTTTAACTTCAAATGTGCTGATTCAGTTCAAAACCCATTAATTCAGCCGGAATCAGGGCCATGGGGTGGAAATCCTTTTCCAGTTAAAACAGAGGTGAGAGGGACAACCTTTGGCAGGCTAAGAAATAAGTGCATTAGAAAAACATAGCAGGACATCAGAAAGTGGCTATTGACTGGGCTCTGTAAACAGAGGAGCAGGGAATCTTGGACATTTCAGATGAGGATGGGATGTTGCCATAGGAGACCTGCTGTATCTTGGATTTGAGCAAAACTCTGGGGTTTGCCTGTGTTTTGCTGAGTCGGACACAATGGTCTGTGATGGACCCCACATTGACCTCACACTCAAGGTGGTGTACAAAGCTGGCCAGACACAGTGGTCCTGCCTCAGAAAACTCCCTTGTTATTCAAGAGCACAAGAGGATGCAATGAAATGCAAAGCAAACACAGACTCTGTACCTTGGGCTGCACGCCACTGTCATTCCCCTCTGCATGGGTGCAGTGCGACCACACAGTTCTTGGTGCTGGATGTGAAACTGTCACCAGCATAAGTGCTTCACAAAGAGGAGCAACCCTGGGTAGGTGGCTTGGGAAAGGAGAAAGGGTGAAAAGTGCCCACTGAATCCAGCTTGTGCCTCTTAGACTCACTTTGTATATGGTATGAGGAGGGAAGCTACTTACATGCATCAGGAAGGCATCAGCGCCAGAGCACAAAATAAAAGACTCCTCAGCAGAGCATTTCCACATGATATTTGACCAAAGGAAAATGAAGGCTGAACATCAGGAGAAATTTCCCGAGGCTACGATGCATTAAACTGTGGGATCACCTCCCGGGAGGAGCAGTGGGAACCATGAAAGCAGCCACTTAGAGCACCATAAAATGTCCCGTCGGTGCCAGCCCGATTCCAGTTCAAGGGAGCTGCACTGAATCATCTACCATGCCTTTTCCAACTCTTGCTCCTAAAAATCATACCCAAGAAGTACAAAGAAAGAAGGACAAGCAGTGATGTCAATTTGCTGAAGAAATACAACCTCTTTTACATTATTGTATGTTGTAAAACCCCTGTGCTCGCACCATATACTTAATCTCCATATTCCAATGCCATCCACAAAAAAATTCAGGCTTAACCCTGGTAAAAAAATATTGTGCAGTTGGGTGCAGTTTATTCTTTATATTTTAATGGCTATAGCAAAACGCCATTGCTAACTAGTAAAAAAAAAGAACTGAAAAAATAAAAAGTTCAATGTGTTTTACAGCTATGTCGTCATGGGAAAGCTGCGTTTCAAAGTGAGGGCATCAACTGCCATGAAACGGGACATTTTTAACCATTTGAAACATTTTTAATGGGACATTAAAAAAAACAACACTTCACCAAAATCTCTTTGCCAGTATTTTACCTAATAGGGTTGCAGTTTATAAAGGAAGGGCTGTGATGCCTGCACAGGCCACCCAATACTGAGCCGCTGCTCAAGTGTCTTGAACTCTAAGTGTAAATGGAAAAAACATCTCAAATTAAGCATTTCTCCTGGAGGAACAACTTGCTGATAAAGCAAATCTTCCCATAGGACAAACACACCTGCTGGAAGGTAGAGAGACATTTTTATGTGTGGGATTTTAACTTGAGATAAAATACTTTTCACGGGCAGTCATATGGAAGACAGCTGGCCAAAAATAATAATAAAGGAATTTGGGTCCCTTGGGAAATTCTGAGGTTTCAAAAAATATGATTTTTGACCTAAGCCGAGACAAGAAGTTGAGGTCTCTGATTTCTTTTTCTTCATTTAATGACATATTCCCAAATAAAAATAGTGTATTTATTTCCACTTTACTGCTTTGACTTTTCTTTTGTTTTATTATTACATAATTCTAGAAGCCCAAACCATCCATTACACCACGCTGTTACGTTTCCTTATGCCATACATTACATCGACAGGCATAATCTCCACCCTTTTTTAAGATCCCTATTAAACCAGCTCAGTTTCTTCATGAAACTGAATATCAGGAGCAGCAAGGATCCCTGCCCCAAGCCTGGGGACAATGGGTTTTGATGACTATTTTTCAAATGTTCTTTTAGAAGATGGATGCAAGAACCCAGGACACCGGAGCAACTGGGAAGGAACATGATTACTTTAAAAGCCTGAACTGGCTCTTGGGATCATGGCTGGCAGGACAATGGCCTGGCACAAGCCCATCATCACTGGTGGTTTGATTCTTGCTGTGGGCAGAAAAGTGGAGCTTTGCAAAGGGAAGGGAAACTTTGCTCTCTTTGCCAGAGAGCATCTGGCTCCCCCTCAGCTCAGGAGACCCCATGGTTTTGGCCAAGTGCTTGGACCGAAAGGGGTATAAATAGATAACATAGAAATAAAACAATACTGTCAGAAGGAGACGAGGGAAAAGACATATGAACATTGTGGATAATTTCTCAGCAAAAGCTTGGATAATGTTGATACACCCTAGGAAATGCTCCCAGTTACTCCAATCAGTGTTTTCTAGTAGGAAACTGGTCTGTGGGAAAAAAACAAAAATGACCTCCTCTACAGTGGAATCTATGTTCATTAGTTATTTGGACTCAACCATGATGCTCAGTGCTATGCAAAACTTCCTGGATCCCCAAATCGTCTAAACTGTCCGTAGAAACTAATTACCTGGCTAGCACTAGCCACTGCTGCTCCAAGTGCCCAGAGGCCAGGTTTTCAGAGCATTTCCTAAATTCCTGACCAAAGCAGCTCCTTTCAGCAGACTTAAGGTCTCACCTCTCTCTCCAGAAACAGGCACCTCCAAAGAACAGCTAAATTCACTGGGGAAGGTGTGTAAGGGCTTAGTCCCTGGCGAGTCCCTGAGAGTCAGCCCCTTGCTCTCGCATGCCTTCCATCTACACTACTTTAATTTCCTCATCGTCTCCCCTTCTGTTTATTCTATTTTCTGCCTCTTTGTGTTTCCTCTCCAGTGTTTGGAGACCCTCTTTCCTTTTCCAGCCTCTCTCTTCCTCCCATCATTTCCCCCAGCTTGCTCCTTCCTTCCTTCCTTTCTTTCTTCTTTCCTTCCTTCTCAGCTCTCTGCCTGGAGTTTCTATTCTCTCTTCCCTTCCCCCTCTCTTCCAGTAGGACTTCCCCTTCTGCCACTGGAGTCACCAAATCTGCCAGGGGTAGGGAGGAGATGTGCCATGACCAGACAAGACTGAGACACAGACACCCCCCTTGTCTGGGGACCAGTCACAGCTTCTGCATCTCCAGCTGCATTTGATCCACAGGTACCAGCTCTGTGGATTGCTGTGTAGGGATGGGAAATCTAATCCTGACAGACAGTGCAAAGGGGGTCCAAAGGCAAGTGTCCTCTGAAACCCAAAGAGCCTGTGGGAGTGAGTGGTGCATCTGCTCCTCTCCTCTCTTACAGCCCTGAGGTAGCTGGGCTTTGAAAATATCAAAATTCCTTTTCCCCTTCAAATATTGTCACTTGGGTGCTGAGACCATGTAAATTCATCACAAGTGTGACCCATGTTGGAGGTAGAGACAGCTCCTCCAGCTGAAGAGGCCAGTGTAGTAATGTGCTACCTTATCTCTAGTGCCACTGACTTCAGTCTATTTAATTTTCCCTTTGATTTTAATATAGATTTATTGAAAACAACAGTTATCAAAACAAACTGCTCTGGCAAATTGCTGTTTGTCTGTAGCTGTACAAGCACCTATAAAGCTGCCAGCGTATGAAATAAATGGTGCTATATGGGAGGTCAGTTATTGCAATAGAAGTTCCCCAAGGATTTGCACTGGGCAGTTTAATATTTTTCTTATTACCCTCTTTTCTTTCCTACTATTTATGCCTCTCTGTTTAAATTTAAAACATACAGCCATCTGCCAAGACAAGCTTCTCTGATAAAATCACCTCTGGTAAACCTTTTCATGAGTGGGCTTCCCTCACAGTACTGGCAAATCCTGATGTGTCCTGTTCAAAAGGCAGATGGGGAGAAGCAGGCCAAGTTTTCTTCTCAGAAAGCTTCACCACCTAGGCCAGATCTTTTTTCCCCTGCTTCTGAATGGGTTTGTCCTTACCTCATGCTCCTTGAAAAAAAAACACTGATTAAAACCCTGCTTCTTGCCATGTTATTTAACCTCCATTCAAATTCTGCAGCAGTATCCCACCTTACACAAATAGTATCTGTGGGCTCCTCCCTGCACATGGTCCTAAAAAAATCAAATCCAATCATAGTCTAAACCTGTTCATCAGGAGAGATAAAAGGGTTTCTGTACTGATCTCCGCATCAGGAGAACACAAATCAAATAACATGACTGTCAAATGAGGAGACGAGGTGTTTAAATGCCTATAGAAATAGGAACTCTAATTACGGAAACATCTATAATGTAACTAATATTATTTACATTAGAGCGATGTTAATCCAGATGAGGGTTAACATCCCTGCTCCTAAAACATTACCGTTTAAATAGACAGCGAGAGGATGGAAGGGAGCATCAGCATGTTCGTTTCTGCTTGAAGATGAGGGATGGAGGCAAACTCCTCACGATGGAAGAGGATGAAAGCGAGCCAAAATGTGCAATAATGAAGATGAGTTTAGATACAGCCAGAAAGAGCAAGCAACTTGCTCAGCCTCACACAAGCTGCCTGGGGGGTGGTGGGAAATGAATAGAAACCGTGGATGGCTTATATGAGTCTCTTACTCACAAACACATTACTCGGCAGTGAGCAGAGCTTGGATCTCACTGAGTCTTGCACTGTGCTCTGCAAACATCCATTTCGCTAGGAATGAGCTCCTGCTGCCACTGCTTAAAGCCAGGTTGGTGGTTTTCACACCAAGCCGCTCCAAGTGGACCTTTGTCTCCATGTGAGAGGCACCAGGCATCATTGGGGGGCTCCAGGGAACAAGGCATTTTGCTTTGGTCGACAAAGAAAGGGTTGAGCTGAGGGAAAGCAAGTAAAGCCCTACATCCTCTGGAATCAGTGACTCAGCCCATCAACGTGCAGACAGCCCACCCCATGCTCAGCATTGGACCTTTTGGCCTTAACATCTACTCTCTGAAGGACCTCGCCCAGCTTCCCCAAGCCAAAAGCCTCCTACTCTTCATAAGTCTGTTCAAAATGAGGATAAAACATTAATTCAAACATTTTGCCCTTTATCCACTGTGGTTGCCAGCTCTGGCTTCTGTTTTCTACCTTCTCAGCGTACCAGTGAGAGGATATCTTCTTCCTCTCCTCCATCCTGCCCCTTCCCACTCTATTCCCACTGTAAAAGCTCAACATTTGCAGCTACCAGTCCTTTAGAAACCACTTCTGGTCCTTCCTGTCTGGAGAAGCTACCCCAATACAACCTGGGGTTGCACCTGACCTCTTTAGGTCAGATTGCTGAAGTGGAGACAGAAAAAGTAAATATGACCTCCTATAGATAAAGCTATTGCAATTTCAAACATTAGCTCTGGCATCTTCTGAAGGGCTCTCAAACATTTCTGTTCCTTTTCAGAAACCTGTTGTAAACAATAATAGTCCCACATGCCTGAACTGAGGCAAAAATCTTCATGTGGGGATCCACATAATTTGGCAATGGACCCGGATTTCCCAAGGATCTAGTGAGAGTTTAACACAATAGGAAAAGCCAGGAGATGAGAAGCAGAGCATTAACAAGTCTGAATGACACATGCAGCCAGACTGTCTGCTTCACTGACAATTGATGCCATCCCCATTACTGGAAAAATATTGTAAGCATGCTTCCATAGCGCTCTGCAGCTTATTGCTACCGATAGCCAGTGTTTTGTGTCATGGCTTACGGCTTTTGTGAGCTGGTGTAAAATGGCTTGCTGTTCCCAGGCTCAAATTTACTGGTGGAGACAGCTGATGCACAGCCAGAGTGTGCCTCTCCAAGCATCTTGTATGCTTTGGGATTCTGCAAAGTAGCAACTGTATTATAAATACTCCTCTGGCACAGCTAAAGAGACAGTCTTCACTAGAGAAGTCTCACTGTTGAGGATCAAATACAAGACAAAGGAGAGGGAATCCCACTAACAAGGTCTTCTGCACTTGTGCAAGGAGAACACAAGGATCTCCACATATGCTTCTCTAAATAGTACCATTGGGGAGCCCAAGGCTGAGGTATTTAAGTTAGGCAATTTATTCTCGCTGCCTCAGTAGCACTGGAAGAAAAGCAAGTGGGAAGGCCAGGGGTCAGCAGCCCTGGGCAGCGGGAAGGTACAAAGGAGCATCCCACAGCAGCCTTTGGGCAGGCAGAAAAGGGCTCAAGGAGTGAATCCAAGCAGGCAGGGACCATGGGCAATTCTCTCAAGTAAGGATCTGCTACAGAAACTGTTGAGAAACAGTCCTATAGCCATCCTCTTGTTTCTGTTAATAGTCCCTCTTCACTCTCACTCTCCATTTCTTTTCCTTTCATTCCTGAAGCATCTCATGAGGAAAGACAAGCAGCTTGCCGCTCCTGGCAGTGAAGATGTGACACAGGAGTGTGGTTTCACATCTTCACAGCCCTCTTACATCCTCCACCTACAGTCAAAAGTACCCTGTAAGGAGAACAGCTGTGGTGAGTAGGCAAAGCAGGGGATGGGGGAGAGGAAGGAAGAAGAAGAATTGGAGGCTGAGGCAGAGCATCACTGTGAATCATAGCAATTTCCTCTGATCCTGTTTTATCATTGGGGGTGGGAATGTAAAAGATGCAGAACCTGTGTGAACAAGGTCAAATTAAATCACATTTCCAGGCTGGGAAAATTACTTTTGCCTGAAGCAAGAGAGGTGCACAACAGGAATGAAAGAGGGAAGGTTCATGCCACCAGGCATGCTGTATCCAGTTAATGCAAGACAGAGGGAATTTATAATTAGTCCACTGAAATATATCCCTACAGGATTTCAGTGGAGAAGGGGGTCACACCAATTGGGCATGTTAAGAGAAAAACCAACTGAGATCTGATTTCAAACCTATTGCTCCTTATGGGAGACAGCTCATCCTTATCTCAATGGACATGTGTTTCTGTCTAATGAGGTGACATTACTCAACAGTGTCAACTACCCACACATGCTGAAGGCTTAAGAGAACATTTCCAGGACAGTCAAATCTGTCTCAGCTTCAAGGGCATCAATGGAAGAAGCACACAGATGCTACTGGAGCTCAAGATTTCCTACAAGAGCTCATAAATTGTCAAGTCGATTTAACATCTCTCGATCAAACCCCACAGCTGCTTCTCACTAGCACAGCCTTAAGGGAGGAAGAACAATGCCATGCTTAGTGGCTTGATGGACCAATGGAAAGATGAGTGGAAAGGAGTCTCCTGACAACCAGCTTGAGAACACAGGACTGGAAGAAGTCACCTTTTACATACTCCAAGTAGAACAGGGAGAAATTAATACAGACTGCCACACTGCTTCATGGACTATGCATGAAGCATTGCAGGAGGGTATCGGTGCATCTGCCTTAGCTAACTCTCTGTCTTGGTGCTAACAAAAGAAAGTGGGGGAGATGGTATGTGCAGGTGAGAGCTCTTCAATTCTGAAATGCTTATTCTGAGGTGTTGTCATTGGATTTTAAATCCTGATATCCCTCATTCCCTTCATTTTTGACTGTACAAAACCACAGGAGTTTGGAGATGGACCAGACCTAGAGCTCACCTAATCTATGTCTTGAGCCTGCTGGTAGGAGCACTGCCAGGAGGCACAGCTGGTGTGCAAGAAACCTTGCAAGGGGAAACTACACTGGCAGGACAAATCACTCCCTGGTCCAGTTTTCTCTTCAAGCCAGATACTGGTCCAACCTGTAGTGTAAGGCTTTACACCCCTTCCAAGGTTTATTGTTTCTGTTTGTTGTTAAAATTCAAGCTATTGTTATTATTTGAATCATTTTGTGAATTCCAGTAAACTCTGCCTTATTGATCCTGTGGGAATGTTCAATGTGATGTTCCTCGAACAATTGAGGCAGCCATCTGAAAGGTTGGGAGATATGAGGCATTGGGACTGGGTGTCAGGAAAAGCTAAGTAAAGATAGAGCTCAGCCAAGGTAAAGAAATTTTGAGTGTATCAGTTTCTGAACAGGCTCATGTCTGACAGAAAGCTAGTTTGTTGCATGTATTTACCTGCTTTAAATAATTTACTGCTAGAGTAATGCGAGCTGGATTAAAGGACAAAAGAGGGGCAAGAAAAAGGAATGGGAAATGCAGGTGAGGAGTAACTCGTAAAAAAGACCAGTATAAAGAAGACGTGTTTCTTGGAGGAAAATGGGTAATTTCCCAGGAGGGGAATAGTGAGAACCAAACATAAAGTCCTAGAAATCAGCAGCAGGGATCTATCTCAGTGTGAAACCAAACATTTTCCAAAGCTGTGAGAAGAGACTGTGAAAATGGCCTCTGAAGCCACATTTGGTGCCTGAGCTAAGGTAGACCTGGGGGAGCTCTGGAGCACATCACCCTCTCAGAAAGGCAATGGAGAATCCCAAGGAGGAATAAGGCTTGGTTGGGTCTGCAGCAACACCCTCCCTCCTGCGAGCAGCCCACTGATAGAACAAAATCTCTGCTGGGATAGCAGACGTGCTGGGGCAGAGCAGGAGGCTGGGCAGGTTGCAATAGGGACAGGCTTTCCTTGTGCCATGACTCTGCTGGGGCCACACTGCTGTGGGACCACAATAGGGGAGTTCAGTGTAGAAGTCCTTGGCCTGATCCACATCCCCAGGAAAGAATCCATTAGTCAGAAATTCCCACTCCCCTGCGCTGGTGCAGAGTCTTCTGCAAAGGACAGAGGGGATGGAGAGGATGAAAGACCTTTCTGCTCTCATCAGCCAAACAGAGTCTGGTTTGTTTTTTCAGCCTGGATTCTCCCCCTTCAGATTTAACCTCCAACTCCTATTAAACAGACAGATCAGTCTAGGGAAAGAAAGTATTTATTTATTTGGTTATTATTATTTTTTCTAGGGAGGAATACCATCTGGTTGGCATGACAACAGTTCTGTGGGCCACCATAAACACTGGATCATTAGCACCAAAGCATTGGGCTATTATGAAGGCTTGGCCATCAGCGCGGCTAAGGTGTGTGGGTTTATGGTGCAATCCCATTTGTACTGCAGCATGGGAATTATCACAGCAGTCACAGTAGTGAGCACTACCGCTGATGCTGAGGTCCAGCCTTATGCAGGACTAACTGCATTGGCATGTAGCATTTTGCTTTGAAAGAAGGCAGGCACAAAGCATAGGTTTGTCTTAAGTCACCTACGGTGTGTTAGCTGGGTAATATCTAATGCAGTTTCTGGGCTGGACCACAAACATCGTAATACTCATCATTTTATATGCCAAAACAACATCCCACTGTCTTATGTTATATCATGAGGAAATGCACATGTGTGTAAGGCATCAGTGTATTTTCTCTTAGGAACAGCCAGTTCCTATTTCTGCAGATGTGCAGGGTGCTCAGCATGGCTCTGAATAAGACCCGCAACCTGTATGTTCTTGGGAAAGAGCAACTTGTCTGTCTTTTTACTGTAATGCCCCATTTCAGCTTATATATCTGTAACAGGTATTAATAACAATTATGCTGCACTTGGCTGCTGCGAACTCAGACTGATGAGAGCATCCCTAACTCACACAAGTTTCAAATCGATTTTATCTCATGTTAGGCTCTAACTAATCATACCAGAGAGCTGCCTTAAAGCCTCACTATATCTGCCCTGCTCAGGTTTGCTTGCCTGGCTAAAAGGTGGGAGTTGAACTGGGGTTCCTTGCTGAAATGGGGAGCCCCATGTCTCAAACCAGGCTATTGAGGTAATGTTGCTCCAGCATCAGGCTGTGCAGCCTGCTTGGGCTCTGAAAGCAAACCAGCATGTTCCCTGAGGAGCAGTCACAGCTAACACAAAGAAATAAGAAGAGCAAAGCGTTGCTTACCTTGTGCTGTTTCCATGTGCCAAAGCAGGACCCACTGCTCAGAGCTGCTCTCGGACATGGCTCCAGCTTCCCCTGACTTCCAAGACACAGTTCAATAGCTTTGCCTTAGTTTTACTTGATCCCATTAATGACAAAAATGACAAACACATATGTGTTGCCTTTATAGCTATTTCACGCTTTGACATGATCCCGGGCAAGTTACCTATGCTGTCAATGTGATGGATGGTGAACAGAACGGGGGTTGGACAGGTGTAGCTCTTCTCACAGGGAAATATTTTTCCACACCATTAGCCTGTGGAACTCCTAGCAACAGGATATTGCTCAGAGAGGGATTCAAAAAAGCCCTGAAGAAAGACTGGATGCTTGTACAGAAAACAAGTGTCCAGGGCTGTAACAGCAAGTGTTAGAAATTATTGATAGGAAAGGATGTTGTGTACTGCATATGCTTAAATCACACAGCTCCAGCTGCTGGAGTTTTGGGGAGAACTTTTATCAGGAGCACTGTCCCAAAAGTGCCTCATGTAGTGCTCTAGATATCTTATCCTAGACATCTGGGTCAATGCTTGGCTTTGGAAATGATAATACGGTTGATGTTCACTTGTGAGCAGTGTTCCTGAAACAGTTGATAGAGTAACTAGCCATCCAGTCTGCAACCTCCTTTATGGAGAAGGCATTTTCTAAAGGGAAAGTCATATAGGAAATAGTACCACAGGACAATGGTTTATGAAGAACACCTTGTACCCATTCGCAAAATCCTGGGCATGGTCTCCACTCTGCTGCAGAGATTCGGTGACGAGCAAGATTTATAAGCATAGCAGTCTCTTGCAGCATGTCCTGAGAAGCAGAACCAGGAGGTTCTCCTTGCTCTCCTGTGCTACTCAGCAGGCTTTGGAAGAGACCTAGGTGATGGTGGTGATGATGATGATGATGTTGGAAAAGAGACACACTTATCTGTTGGTCATAGAAAATGTTTCTAAGCTGAAGAAAATTTTCTCACTACTGGTGCTGTGAGTCAACAAGTCATTTAAAGGGCTGTTTTCTCATTCTGGGAAGACTAGTCACTGAGAGTACGCCAGCTCTAGATTTCAGACTTCTGGCAGATAGTACGATTTCAACCCTGCCTCTGCCAAATTCTTCCTCTGCAAGAGAGAGGGGACTGGCAGAGGGCAGTCACATATGGATCAGAAGACGTAGAGTTCCGATACGAGCTCTCCTGAGCTATGGGAAAATCCTTACACCAATCACTAGAACACGGTGCAGATCAGCAGCTAAGACCAGAATAGTGCTTTCAAACTCACAGGTCAATCTTCAACTCAGATGTCCTTGCTGATAGCATCAGAGTGAGACACAGCTGACCGCAGAGGCTTCAAGCTCCTGTCCTCCTGAAGTGTAGGCACCAGCTTACTGACATTTAAACCAGGGCCACGGCTCTGATAAAACCAGGGGACAAAAACATTTGGGCAGCAGGGACTACTGCCACTGGCAGCACTGCCCAGCATCCTGGACGAGTGGTCCTTCTCCCAGCAGTGAGGACAGGGTGGTGGTGGCACGCTGCTGAGACACGCTGGCTGTAGCCAGCAGAGGGCATGGAGATTACACCCGCCAGCCAGCCAGCCACACTTCGTGGGGAGCGACAGCCGCCTTGGAGCCTAATTGCCATTCAAAGTTTACATTTAATAATTAATTAATTGATCAAGTTGACATTCCCCCTCCTCCATCCATAACTGCTGATGAAAGGATGCAAGGAATGTGCGGGTCTAGGAGAGGTGACAGTGCCAGTGACTTCAGGATGTGGTCCCATACATGCAGTATTTCTCAGGGTGTCGCTTTTGGGGACCCACAGCATCACAACAAGGCAGCTCCCAACAAATGCAACGCACTGTCATGGGGTCCCAGGGTGCTGCTGCTATATGTGCAGTGCAGTTTTCCACCATGCTTTCTACAGCTGCTGCTAACATTTAACATATTTCTCAGTCTTATTTTATAAAACAGCAGTGAGAGGACATAGTGATGAGTGAGGGGGGTTCTTGATTTAAGAACTGTCTGCTGGTATTGTAAGAATCCAGCAGGCTTCCAGTCAAGGCACTGTTCCTGGTGGAATTTACATGTACACTTGACTTTACGCGTTATTGGTAATCCTATTGAAATCCATATGCATAAAGTCAAGTGCATCTAATCAACTCTGTAGGTTGAGGATTGTATATGTTAATTTAATTCAGACTTCAGTATTTAGAACAATGAGAAGGTACAGCTATAGCTATACCTTGTGATAGCCTATAACAACCTCAAATGTTGCTTTAATATTACGAGGGAAAAGAAATATGAAAGAAATGAAGGTTTCCCCATTACTCTTAGAGATGAGCAATGCACACAAAGTTAAATCAGATGTTCAAAGTTATTTTAGGGTCCAAATTATCAGTGTAGAGTATATTTCAGTGGAAATTTTTCCTATGGGCCTCTGTGCATATCGCAGCTCCATAGTGGTGCAGGAGTCCATGTTTATGGATCCATTTCCAGGATCAAAACCCTCATTAGTAATACAGATTAATGGTAATTACCAGTATAAATAACTTGAGTGTATCTTCTCATTTTCCTCTGAAGACATTGCTCACAGAAGCTAGCTAAATGCCAGACTTGTTCCCTGAACCCAAACTGTATTAAGTTCTTGTGTGACGGTGTCATAACAGAAAGTTAAATAAAGCTGCATGAATTCTTTTTCAAGCCTCAAAACATGGAGCTTGATTCTCAGCTCACATAAATTGAACACCGAATTCAGATCCCTTTTTCCATACTAAGGAACTGAAAAAAAAAAAAAAAAAGATAAAAAAATCGCTTTTTGGCTAAGAACAAAAAAAAGAAGTTTGAATCTGAGGAATCGTTTTTCATGATGTTGTAAGTACTGAAAATACAGCTTTATAGTAAGAGCACTTGTTTAACCAGGATTCTGGTTAAAGCTGTAGCACAAGCTGGGCTGTGGTTGAATGTTTTCCCCAAGATCCCTGGGAAACAATGGTTGGGGCTTAATGTGGCTTCCTGAAGTGTGTCAGAACACTGATGTTATTTAAAATAGGGCTCATCTCTACTATCCTATGGATCGTTTATACTACCCTAGGAATATTATTATTGGAAGTCCTCAGCTGGTTGGTACTGTTGGCACAGAGCATGCTGCAGGCCCTGGAAACGTGTGTGATGCCCATTAATTTGGTGTCCCCACACAACTCATCATGACTTGTGCGTTAGGGCACATCTGTATATGCAGCCTTTGGGGCAGCTGTTTCCAAAGATGTGTTAGAAATGACCAATCCCCTCAAAACCTTCCCTTTGGTTAATCAAGGGGTAACTGGAGGATGTTACTCATGAGCTGAATATATGCCCAGTAAAGTTTACTCACGGTTGTGAGAGGCTTTTACCTGAAATATTGAAATGCCAGCTTTTACACAAAGCAGAAAAGGACCTCAGACTCCTCAGCCCACATTTACCATCACGACACAGCTGACCCGTGGCAGAAGGCAGTGCTTGCTGCCTGCCCTGCCACCCCTCTCGCTCCCACACATGATGTGCGGGGAAGCTGTGATGGAGCAGAAGCCTTGAAGGGCAAGAAGCATGCTCTCATGGTTTACTGTCATCAGTCTCTGCAGGGCTGAGCTGCAGGTCAGGGCAGGGAACAGAGCTGCTGGTAGCTATGTAAAGAAAGTACAGGAAGCTCCTTCACCCGGGTGCTTTCCTGAGCTGAGGAGTTTGAAATGCCACGTTGTTTTATTTTGAAATTTAAGTGTGAAAATAAAGAAAGCAGCCTATTTTGGGGGTTTGGGGCTACATTTACTACCATTTCCAAAGATTTGACTATTGACGAGACATGCAGGCACCCTGACTGCCTAACACCCATCGCTGAAGTGTTGTAGAATGTATGAGCTTTAACCCACCAGAGAAGCAAACCACTGCGGTCTTCACAGTGCACCCAGATAAGGCCTGCGGCCGTGTTTGTTACTGTGCCTGTGGGCACTTTTATAGGGGTTGGCATATTCAGTGATCCCATGGATTAACAGGCAAAACCAGCCCATATTCTTTAGTGATGAGTCACTGCTTACACAAAAATTGTTGGATGACATAAGCACATAATCCCTCTTACTCTCACACACACATATAGGATGTAGCCTAAGTGGTTGATGATGCTGATGGAAAGGACTTCTGTCAGTGTGTGTTGTACTGCATGGTCCTATTTTGCGAATACCAGTGCAGAGTTAGATAAAAGCCAAGAAATGCTGCCCATCCTCTGTTTTAAAGAACAACCTGAAATTATTTAGCAGTTGAAGAAGCAAAACAAACCAAAACACTTCCCTCCTGGGTGGAATAAATCAGTCTCTCGAATCAATCCCTGGTGTATTTTACAAGAAACAATGAGACAAGTGTTTCATCTGAGCCCTCATCTAAAACTGGCTCTTCCATTCCCTACAATGGGCAGTTTTTGCTCAGGACAGTCCCATGGCTGACAGGGCAGTTGGCTGTGGCCGAGGTGGTGTGTGTGTGCGGGTGGGTTTGCGCAGGGCTGTGACATGAATCCAGGAAACATTAAAATAGCAATGTGCGTGCTGTGCGTGCTGCAGCTGGGGAAACACTGAGAGGGTGAATTCCCTAATTTGCTCTACGGCTTTGCTGCCATGGTCCAAGGTGAATCTGGGGACGGTCTTAGGTCTGCCCATCCCTGGGTACCCTGGTACAAGTGCCAGCAGACGCAGCGGGGTGCCTGGGAAAGGCTGCATGAACATCCCGCAGGTACCGGCTGGCCCGAGACTGGAGGGGTGCAGGGGTGCCCCGGGGGGGGTTCTGCCACCCGAGGGACCCTGCTTCAATTCAGGAGGGAGCTGCGCAGTGGAAAATGTGACCAGTGGCAGGAACTAAGGGTGGTACGGTGGGGCTGGGGGGGAAGCGGCGTCCCTGGGAGGACAGCAGCCCCCCGACGCCCCATTTGGACAACTCCAGGGCTGTGCCTGGTGGCCGGCCGTAGGGTGTGCGCCCGGTCCGCGGTCCTGGACTGCATTTCCCATACTGCCCGAGTGCCCTAATGTATGCACTGCTCAGCCTGGCTCCGTGTGCGAGTGTGTGTGTGCGTGTGTATGTGTGTGCGTGTGTGTGTGTGTGCAGACAGGAGTCCCTCGGAGAGTGGAGGCTCATTCACTGATGAGAGCCGGCACTGAGAGGCAGCACTGCTCCTTCCCTCGCACCCCCGGCGTCTCCCGCTCTGCTACATGCGAACCGCGGGCGCGCAGCGGGGCCAGCACGCCCGGGACTCCCCAGCTCCCCGCACGCCGCCAGCTCCGCGCAGCGCCCGCCGGCAGCCGCACCGTGAGTACCGGCCACCGGGGCCGCCCGGACACACGCAAACTTTGCAGGGCAAGTTTCTCCCCCCTCCTTTCCCTTCCCTCCCTCCTACCTCCACCACAGCCCCCAGCGCCCTTTCCCGCTGCCCAGCCCCGGGGAAGCCGGGCAGCGAGACAGCGGCGGCGGGGAGCCGCGCCGGCCGCGGGGAGGGCCGGGTGGGTGCGGATCGGCATGGTGATGCCGAGGGGAAAGGCACATAAAGGGCCCCCCCCGGACCCTCGGCGAGCCCCGAGCTGCCCCGATCCCTCCCCCCAGCCTCACGGTGGCTTTCCGGGGGGACCGGTCGCCACCAGGGATCAGGTGCCGGGGGGCCCGGCCGGACCCAGGGCCCGGCGCACAGCCCTCGCTCCGAAACAGACACTATTTCTTTAACTCCTTTTCCATACCCCCCCCCCCCCCCCCCCCCCCCCCGAGCTTATTTTCCCGGCGGGGCAAGCCGGGGAGTTATTTCCTCGCTTCCCCCCGCGGCGCCCAGGACCTCGCTCTCTCCACGGTCGCTCTGGGCAGCGACAGTTCCATTTCCCAGCGGCTACGAAACAAAAACTTTTCTATTTTTCCGAAGGAAATAAGCGGATCCACAAACCCACCGGCCGGCTCGGCGCCTTGCTCGTGTTTTCCTTTTTTTCCCCTATTTTTTTTTTCCTTGCAAATACCCCAAATAAGGCTTTTATTTTTCAAACAGAGTCTCTGAAAAAGGAAAACCCCTTCCAGGGTTTCTGTTTGCTCAGGAACCCCCGAACAACCGGTAATTTCATTTACTCCGAAGCTTTCATTTTTGCAAGCGCGCAGTCCCCGTGTGAACTTTAGTTTTAAGCCGTACCAAAAATGCGCGATCCCTGCTCGAAGACCGAATGAGTTTTTATTTCGAAACTCACGTTGGTAAAGCCGCCGCTTTAGCTTAATTTTGGCCGAGGCTGAAGTTTGGCCAACATCCTCGCCCCTCCTCGGGTCCTTCATCCCCAAAAGATTGCCGCCCTTGCCCCCGACTGCTTTCAGGTAGGAACCGGCCGCCTGGATCTCTCTCGCACGCGGTGTCGTTCTGGTTTTATTATTGCAGATAAAACAAAAGGTAGAGAGGAGGTTTAAATTGTCAGCGTTATTCAACGAATGAGCTAAAATTACTCCACATGTGAATGGCGTAGCTTGGGAAGCCAGAAGAGGTGAAAGGAATTATCCTTGTTTTCGCTTTAGGTCCTTTAGAAAACTTTCTGGATCATCCAGCGATGCGATCGAGAAATCGCAGGATTTTCTTTCTTTTAACCAGCAACCCCAGCTCTAGACCAGGGAAGTCTGTAAATAGGTTGGAAGCATGGAAAATAATTCTTCACCTTCAGATCTAAATACATAAAAACCATCTGGTTGACCACAATGAAATCATTAGGAACTGTCTACTTAAAGAGTTGTATTGAATGCTTATCCTTCCACACAGGAAATGTGTATGGTAAGTGATTGTTGCAATAAATCCAAACAACTTTGGTCATCTTTGCGTTTGATGATCTTTGTGACTTGGGGGTTTAAGGAGGAGGAAAAGTGTGTGTGTGTGTGGGGGGGTGGGTAAGGGGGAAAGCGCTTCCCGGGCTTTACGGACCGGACCGGACCCAGGACCCCCCTCCCGCCTCCCTTCCCGGGAGCGAACAATTCCAGAGGCGGCAAGAGACGAGCAGCCCCGGCGGGAAGCGGGGCTTCTCCGGGCTGAGCCGAGCCCGGGGCAGGGCCGTACCGAGCCGTGCCCCCCGCCCCGGCCCCGCCAGACACCTGTTTAATTTACTGTTGGGCACAGCGGAGCGGCGGGGCTTGGCGGCCGCGGTGGGCTCCAACCGGGGCTCACCCCTTCTGCTTGTGTTTTATTGGGGTTTATTGAACACCCCCCGACCCGACCCGACCCTACCCGACCCGGGCGGGGGGAGAAGGACCAGCGGCAGGAGGCGAAGGTGCCAGCCCGGTTGGCCGAGGCGGGCGCTGCCGGAGGGGCCGCTGCCCGGTTCCGGAGCCCCGTGCCGGTGCCCGCCGGAGCGGGGCTTCCCTCGGGGCGACACCGCCCGCTATTTTCATTCGGGTTTCGCCAAGTTGGCAGCGCGGCCGGGGCGCGGCGGCCGGTAGCTCCGGTACCGGCGTATTTTATAATCCCCTATCCGGTAGGGCATTATTTTTTCTTCTCTCCCTTTTTTTTTTCACCCTATTCCCACCCCCCCCCCCCCCCCCCGCGCTTCCCCCCCTTCAGCCCGACACCGCCTCTCCCTCTCCGCCGGGGGCTTTTTTTCATCCCCTTTTTAATTCTTAAAATTATATATTTATACATATATACATTTGAGGAAGTTTATAGCAAAACAGCAGCGGGAGCGCAGAGCGGGACGAGGGGACAGAGGCCGGGCTGCCCTGCCCGGGGCCGGAGCTCCGGCCGTCCCCGCCGCCGGCTCCTCCGCTCCCCGCTCTCCTATGTAGTGTTTTGTTTTGTTCATTTCCCCTTACACCGGTTTTCACAGCGGCTGCCCGGGTGTGCGGCTGCACTTGGCGTATTTCGCACGTTGGGGTGTGGGGGGGGAAGGGAAAATAATAACAAAAATTAACTGTTTTTCCTTTGTATCTTAATCCGGTGATGAGAGCTCTCCTTTGTTGGCTTTCGAGCTTGCATTTGTTTTATTTATTATAAGGAAATCCAGTTTGGTTCAAATATATAATCCATTTGAGCACTTAAATCCCCAAACAGCTGGCATTATTTTGTTTTATAATCTTTGGCTTTTCTGCGCAGAGCATATTTCTAAATTCCTACTTGACATTTATGGGGAAAAGAAGTTTTTAATGTAAATGGATATTGTGATTTTTTTTCCTGGATCTTTCCTAATTTACATGCATCACCAATTTTCCTGGATTTCCTATTGTTTTGGTGTTGGATTTTTTTTTTTTTTTTTGCTATAGCTCGTTAATTTTTTTTTTTAATTTATTTTTTGAACCCCAAGAAAACTTTGTTTCTGGAGGGTGAAAAAAAAAATGTTAATTTGCCCCATTATTTTAATCTCTGGCATTTGGAAATGGTTGAGAGACCGCAAAAATGCAACCTGTTGTAGAAACCAGAGTGGTGCATTTTATTTATTTTAATCGATAGCAGAGAGGTGATTTAGTAATAGGAACTCTGAGTAAGGTTTTAGTAAGAGCTTTGCAGATCTGGTGGCGGCGTCTGGGGTGTGCATGTGTTTTGCCTGGGTGCCTGTTTCTTTGCTGGCTGATTAACGAGTGGGTTTTACGCTTCTAACCAGTGGTCACTGCTGTTTTCTCCACTTACGGCGTGCTTGTGATGCCTCCTAAATCCAGCTCCCTCATGGCTTCTCCTACTTTTGTCAGACTTTCCTCTTAACTAATTCAGCCCAGTGCTGCGACCGTCGTAAGCAGAGGAGCCACAACTGAGCCAGTGATAACTGATTACAACTTGTTCCTTAGTGAGAGATATTTTTTCCCCCTCGTGGTTCAGCGCTAAAGGCTGTTGATTCAATTTGTCTTGGTTGTGGCGTGTTGAGCCTTGTTCTTAGCAACACACACGATTACACAGGTAATTTGTGTACACCTTAAACAGGGTAGCTCTGAAACCCAATAACTATACAAATTGGGAGCCGTGAAAAAAAAAACAATAGTAATAAAAAAATCAGAGTTTGTTTGCAGCCTGTCCGTCTAACCTTCGTACTTGGTAGACAGTTTATGCACCTTCCTCGATTGATCTCCACCCCCCTTCCCTCTACTCCTTGTTTAGTTAATTCAACAAAGACTTTTTGCAATCTGTTTGGAGTTTGTCTGATGCTGTGGAAAAGTAGCTGCTGATTTATTTGGTTGCTTTTCGATTTCTGTCTCCAGCCCGTCTTTTCTCCTCCTTTCAGCGGGGATGTCAGCTGTTATTACTTCCTATTGATCCCTTTGCAAAGTGAGAAGTGAACTAAAATTAATGTCAATTCCACTGCCCGGATCAATAGCTGGAGTTATTTTAATCTGGATTTGCGCGAGGTGCTAAATTAAAAAAAATCAGCATAGAGGCAGAAAAGTAGCAGTGCCTCCCTCCACCTGTGCCCACCGCCTTCCCGGCCCCCAAATGTTCCCTCCAGCTGATTACCCCGCAATCCATATTTTTTTAATTAAGGAGGTCAGTCAGTTTTCTTATTTTGGGGTTCTGTATTTGAATCTATGACATTTTGACATTGGGAGTGTATTAACGATAGATTTTCATAATGACTGGCCTGCTGCAGTCTAATCTGTCCCTGTTGCTGGGGGTTGGGGAGGTGCTGGGAGCGGGGGAGAACGAAAAAGGAAGTGGGAGCTGAAAAAAAATCAAATTTGGCCGGCTGAGATATTGTAATGTGTTGATTTATTCCTGGTGTAATGAAGTTTGCAAACGAATAAGCGGCTGTAGTGATTCACAGTATCCTACAGGAGTGTCAAGTGTTGCGGGGCCAGATTACTAATTTATGAAATACGTTTAACGTAATGGGGTGATAGCACAAGTAAAAATAGAAAAGGAGGCAGAGGTGGTTGCTGGGTTTTGGTCGTTTTGTTGTTTTTTTTTTCCGCTGGAAATCCATGTTTTCCCATGATTGCTCTGTTGGACTTCCATGCTAATGACTGTTTATTTCTGAGACTGGTGGCTTATCCACATGCATCTCTTTGGACATATAATCTTGAGTGTGTATGTATGTATTTACATGGCTGTGTAAGCCCCCAGCCACCCAGGTTTGCCAGTGGCTGCAGTTTCCTGACCTCCAGTTTTTGATCAGCCTGGCGTGAAGCAGCTGAGCGAGTGTGCCCAGGACTGCAGCACTGACCAGGATGCCCTTGGCATCCCTCTCTCTCCCTCTCCCCCCTCATTCCCCGTGGCAAGAACTCGACGGGAAAGTTATTTAAAATTTGGAAGAGAGCAAATCCGTTAATGCGAGATACATAATCTGGTAATTTAGCAATGATGTCTGTAGGGATGGGTGCCAAATGAGGAAGCGGAGAGATGATGTCCACTCATCTTCACAATTAATAACAGTCGGTGGAGTGGCTGGGTATAGGATGGGAGAGAGGAAATGTTATCACTGAACTGCATTAAAGCCACAGACTGGATTTCATACACTTTGTTAACCTAGGCTCCCTCATTCATGGAGTACAAAAGGCACTCCATTAGGGAGACACTCTTTCACTAAGTTTTATTTGAGATGTTTGACCCTCTGGATTTAAGAGGCACAATTTGCAACAGCTTTTTATTATTATATGATTTTTCTGGCCCTTTGAGCTCCAGCGGCTAGTATATTGTTTCAAAGTTATAGTCCTTGTATTTTAAGCTGGGCTGTGGGGCCTGAATGGCAGGCGGCGGAAGCTTAAAAGAAAAGACATGAGATTGATTGGGGGAGAAAATAACAACACAAAAAGCCGGAGCGAACTGGGGGAGACACAGAAAGGAGCATTTTCCCTTCTCTCACCCTGGGAGGGGGTGGTGGCTGGCTGGGTGGCTGCAGCCAACCCGGGAGGCTCAGCAAGATGCAAGGCAGAAATTTTGTTAACATTTTCCTCTAAATGTTAATGGCGCATCCAGGGCAGTTTACAAATCTACTTAAGAGTGAGTGCATTAGGAAGTAAAATTACTGATCCATTCTCTCTTGTCCCCGACCCGAAAGGGAGATGCTTGCAGAGATCAGATGGCAGAAGCACCCATTATGATTTCAAATACTGTCAGAGTTGCCAGGCATTTTACTGGGGATGTCTCTTCTCCTTTGGCTAGCAGGGACCACATATGCGCATGTGGGTGCTTGTGTATTACACACATGCACTCATATGCAATCACATTCCTACATTCCAACAGTGTGCATATATATATATATATATACACATAATGATATCAAGTACTGTGTGTGTGCAAGTACCTACCTGCCCATATATACTGTGAGAATGAGAGAAAATACATGTGTCTTAGACATCGTGTACAGTATAACTACTTACGCTGGCTCATGTGGGTAACTATGTGCAACAGATATTTTTATGGTGGTTACACACACACCCCCCGAAGCAAATAGTAGTGTGTGCATGTGTGGGCTTTCTGAAGTTTATTATATGTACATGCCTCCTTTGCCATATAAAATTACAATTATAATTTGGAGTTACTATCTTAATTTTAGACTGAACCTTGTTTATTAGTGGGTTATTAAATCTGTATGTTATTATGGTTGGTTGTGCCTTTCATTCATCTGCACTGGATGATACCCTTTAACCTGGAGGGCCAGAGCTGATTCCAGTAGTGTGTGAAGTTGTCTATTGATTTTCTTGAATGAGAACAGTGGTGCGTCTCCGGCCAGTGGGTTGTAACACATGTGGCCACCCGGCTGCTGGAGCATCCCAGAGAGGGGAGTGCAGAAGCCTAACCGATTGTGTTTTCCTTTCTCTTCTGTTTCCTTGCAGTGTTCGGAGGGCGATGATGCTCCAGTAATTTTCCTCGCTCCATTCCCAGGCATCGCTTTGCTTTCCTTCCAGGGAAGATTGTTCCGCTTGTAATCCTGCTGACAAAAGAGACTCCGATGGACTTACACCGGGCCGCGTTCAAGATGGAGAACTCACCCTATCTCCCCAACCCACTGGCCTCCCCGGCGCTGATGGTTCTCGCCTCCACTGCTGAAGCCAGCCGTGATGCTTCCATTCCCTGCCAGCAGCCGAGGCCTTTTGGGGTCCCCGTGTCAGCAGATAAGGACGTGCACATTCCCTTTACCAATGGCTCATATACTTTTGCCTCCATGTATCACCGGCAAGGCGGGGTGCCGGGAGCGTTTGCAAACCGTGACTTTCCTCCGTCCTTGCTTCACCTCCACCCCCAGTTCGCACCCCCTAACCTGGACTGCACCCCGATCAGTATGTTGAACCACAGCGGTGTTGGGGCTTTCCGCCCCTTTGCATCTACTGAGGACCGGGAGAGCTATCAGTCAGCTTTTACACCGGCCAAGCGCCTGAAGAACTGCCATGACACTGACTCACCCCATCTGCGCTTCTCCGACACCGATGGGAAGGAGTATGAGTTTGGCACGCAGCTCCCCTCCAGCTCCCCCGGCTCCCTCAAAGTTGATGATACGGGGAAGAAGATCTTTGCCGTTTCTGGCCTCATTTCTGACCGGGAGACCTCATCCAGTCCCGAAGACCGAAGTGACAGATGTAAGTACCTCCATTGACTTGTTGGTTCTTCTTTAGTTGCACCTTGTTGAGATACTCAACAGGTGATTGTCCCGCAGTGCTGTGGTTCTTGCTGAAGGCAGAGGAAAACCAGCCTTTCCTGCCTGCCAAGCTCAGCCACACGGTGTTGCCTTGTCTGTTGTAAATGGACATTGGTAGATTTTAAGGTGAGGTGCTCTTGAAGGAAACTCGTCTTCCAGCACACAGCTGGAGAGGCAATGTTGACCGTGCAGAAAGCTGTCCGAGCCCCGAGTGTGAGGCTATAGATGCTGGTACATACATGTGTGTAAACAGGGATGCAGCTGGAGTGTGTAGCCAGAAACTTTCCCAGAGCTTGCAGGAAACATGTACCCCTTGCTTCCTCAGGTATTTCTTTCTGACCTTTTCTTCATGCACACCATTCTTTACAGCAAATGCATCACCTTCAGGATTTGTGCCTCAGGTTAAGATAAAAGTACCTTTTCCTCTGGTTATCGTAAGAGTATTTCTGGCTGCCAAGCTCCCTCTTCGAGACATAAACCTGGATCCATCCTTACAATTCAGTAAGCTGCGGCACCATGTGCTTTCTCGGAGTGTTTCCTCCTTTGGTGCTTGTTGAAAGGTGATGTGCTCTTTCGCACGGTGGTTGGACTGAAGGAAATCAGTCTGCATGTTCACAACTGTAACTCCCCATCACCTTGTCCCTTGTGCTGTTGCCTATGCAGGGGGGGCAGAGCTGTCCTTCAGGAAGGACAGGCTTCCAGATTTGCTGTGCTGGGAGGTGACCCATGACGGGGAGTGGTCTAGGGGCAGTGGAGCGTGGTACCCTGAAGAAGAGCACTGACTTATGATTAGAGTTTTCCTGTAAACCCAGACATGTAGACCGAGAAGCAAGTGGTTTGCTTTTCACATGGGCTCCTTTGTTCTGTTGAGTTTTCTATCTAGAAAACAATTTTATTATTATTGTTATTATTATTACTATTTTTTCCCCAGCAAAAACCTGCTGCACTGTTCCTTCCTCTCCCTTTCAGACGTGATTTTTCTTCTCCCCTTTATGATGCCGAAGAGAGTAATAGAGACATTGTGGCTCTCTCTCCCCTGTCGGCGCTGCTTCCTCAGGCTGTCTCCTTGAATTAGGCACTGTGCTAACTTACCGGCGCTAAAAGGCATCTGCCTAAACCCAGCGTACCTTTTCAATAAAAGTCATCATAAAATCAACCTGCCTTGTAAATCCATCGCTCTTTGGTTTTGAAATATGCTGCTTGTCTTTTATGTCAGCATTTGTGAGGGTAAGACGATTCCCACTGAAGGCAGAAGCTGTGTATTCCTTGCACTATGAATGCGAACTGTTATCTTTCCCCGCTCTCCTTCTGATCCACCCCTGGCTGTGCTACTTTTTGTGCCGTAAGCTTCTTTCATTGTTCAGCATCCCCTCTCCCTCCTTTTGGGTCCATAGGGACTTGGCTGTAGGTGGGAGCACGTGTGGATGTGTGTGTGTATAAGCTGGCAATATAATTATCCTGGGGGGAGGCAGGTGAGATGGCAAGGCTTAGAGACATCTTTGTCGATGCTCTTTCCCTTATCGATATAACCTGGCTGTGGAAATGAAGCCTGCTTGAAAGAATACTCTGGGAGATAGCGGTGGAGGAGTGGGTCCACTAGCTAAATTAATTTAGAGCGCATCAGCTGCTATGGATCTTGCTAGCAAAATCCTGTCAGATACCCCATTTAAAGAAGTAAATCTGTTAAATGAATTAGACCACATGGAGCGCAGCTGCAGATGGACAGACATATCCACATCCACATCCACCGCTGTGCCTTTCCTTTGCCAACTGTATGTGCTGAACGTGGGTCGTCTTCTTGGGAGCAGACGGGGCTCTGCGCAGGAGCATGCAAGAGGCAGCACGGTGACACTGGCTCCCTGTGCCGCCACCAGCCCTATGGCACGGCACTTCATGGGGAGGGGAAGCGGAATAAAACTTTGCAGGCAGCATGGGGAAACTGGGGCAAAAATGGGAGGTGTTTTGTTTTATTGTTTTCTTTCCCGTATGGTTAAATTTCTTTGAGATGCTTTGCTGCACGGTAGGAGCCGGGCAAATACAACGTCCCCGATATTTCATCCACATTAAAATTCTTCCGTAACTACCAGGACAGTGTACACTGAATATGTCTGTTGGCTCTGTATCATATTCCCATCACATACAGACACTGCACCATGGAAACTTCGCTCCATTAACACGGCGAGTTTATTTGGTGTGTGCATACGCACGTATGGGTGTGTTTGCTAGAGGCCGGGAAAGCGAGCAGCAGAGCGTTTTAGAGGGATCCTAATGATCTTTGATGTTGACCATCAGAAAAGGAAAACTTCCGCAATGAGGAATTTTGAGAGATCACGAGATGTGATCGTGATCCTGTTTTGCATTGACGTTTGCTTGTGTGTTTTTGGAGTTTCCATATAAATGCATACTCCGGGGGGAGAAGGGGTTGTTGTTGCCTCTGAGAAGTTTGGTGGATTCCTGGTATAATTGTTACGTATAACCCTTTGTAAAATGCATTTACTTGTGCTCCTGATGGAGAATTTGTTGCAGGTAGGTGGCTGTAGCTTCTAGGCAAAATGCAATGAGGTTTTTCTATAACTGAGAGCAAAAATGGTGAAACTGCCTTAGATCAGCAACACCTTTACACGTCTCACAGGTGCTGCTCAGATATGTAGGGCTCCATCATTCAGTTGTATTTTTCAGATTCCTGAAAGGGTTTGTATGACACGGAAGGCGAATTACTGTGATTGCTCTGCGTATTCTGTACCACTGCGCAAGAACCTGTTGTGAATAGCTCATTAAAACATCTGTTTTACCCCATAGCTTAAAGGGTGATTTTCTAAGGAATTTGCCTTTTTCTTAAGAAAAAAAAAGGAATTCAATGAGCTGAGTTTTAATTTTCCTGAAGAATATGATTACACTTGAGATACTTCGCAGCAAAAGAAGAATCCAAAGTCAGGCATTTTCATTTCAGGGAATGTTTGGAAGGTGCTGTATTTAGTCCTCTGCATTGTGGGAGCAAAATCTCAGCCTGTTTTCCCATGAAGGGAGAGCACCATTTCTGGGGTGCAGCTGTGTGGGATGATGCTTCTTGTCACTCAGCAAATTGGGCTGAGATGTCTGCATTGGGGTGAGCTGTCCCTTGCTGTAAAGTGCAGACAGTCAGGACATCCAGCGCGGTGGAGTGTACAGGGACCATGTAGAAAAGCTGAGCCTTTCCAGGAAGCAGCAGACATGCCATGTACTGGATGGGCCCATTCCTTCAGATGCTTATGGAGAAAAATAATGCCATTTGTTAGAGTTCAGGGCTTCTTGTAAAGCATGTGTTAAAGACACCAGGAGACGTATTTTATGGGTTTCCTTTAATAAGCATGCAATAGTTGAGATTCCTAGAAGGACTGGAAATAAATGGCATGTTTCTTTCTGCAGAAGAGACCTATACACCTGTTTTAAAATCAGAGAACATATGAAAGATCCCTGGGTTTACTCTTTCCTTCTAATAAAATCTGTCCCAGTCTAATAAAATATTGTACCCAGTCACCACAGCATCGTTTTCCCACAAAGTGACAGGCAGAGGTCCATGCCAAAGATGGGATCTCTTGGTGAAGAGCTGGATCTTGTCCAGTGGACACCCTTACTCTTCCCGCAAGGCTGCCCATGCCCCCAGTCCCCCTGTGCCGACAGAAGATGGTTTCCTATTGCTGTGTGCTGCTTGGTCTTCATCATGTGTTGTCTGTGACTTCTTGGGGAGCACAGCCTGACGTGTGAAGGTGACCCTCTACATCCTGGTTGCTGGTTCAGTTTCCATCCTCTGGGCAGAGCCTGGCTCTTCTAGCTTCAGTTCCCCTGCTACCATTGGCAGCTCTCACCCTGCTCCTGGTGTGTCCTGGGGATGAGCAACTGAGCTGGGGAGCAGGCTGGGATCCCCGCTCATCCCTTAGGACTGGTGCATAAAGTGGGGGTGGTTCTATTAACATTACTTTGATTATTATTTTTGATAATCATATTTAACCTTGGTTATCTGGACACGGACAGCTTGTGCTGCAATGGGTTTTCTCTCTGCAAGAGAGCTCTTTGTTCCACTGTAGGGCTTTAAAAAACACCTCTAGCACAGAGTTAGTTTTCCTTTTGAAATAACTGCTTCATTATTGATTGAATGTAAATCACACTTCAGGTGATGAACATCAGGGCTATGATGACCACAGCTTGAAAGCCTGAATAATGTAGCGCTTTGGAAATCAGGCTGAGAACTGTCTGTACAGTCATCCACCACTCAGATAAGTGTGTTTGTTGGGCTTTGTGTTTATGGGCTGGGACTTGTGTAGAGAGCTGTGTCTGTCTGTATGCCTATGTGCTGGGAGGGGAAAAGGGTTTTTTTCCTTATATTTTGTGTCAGAACAATGGGTTGGAGGGGAACGCGCACATGCACAAATCCATATGTGCGCACATCCATCACTCTATGCCTCTTCCCACTGGGATGCACCACTTCCAAGCCTGGTAAAATCTGGGTGTAAAGCAAAGTGATGCTTTGTTGCTAATAATAATCAGCTGCGACCATGGGAAATCGCAAGCTTAACACTGCTTGTGAAATAATGAAATAAATCGAGTGGAATGTTTGCTTTCCATCGTCAGTGCCCTGTGTGATGTAGGAGGAGAGAAGGAGCAACAGTAGATTTTGGGAAGGCGTTGGCAGGCAGATAGACAGTAATAGGCATGAGGGTCGTGCATCCATCCCCGTTGCACCACTGAAACCACGCCATCCTCATGGAGCTAGGTGCGCTGCCTGGAGGGAGGTCCTGGAGCAGGCAGCAGCCACCTCCTTTTTCTGCTTTTCTGTCAACAACCTTCCCGCTCCCCCTGCAAACTGTTGCCGAGACTCCTTTCTGTGCTGTTTGGCTTAATTGTCTTGTCGGGATAAAGAAATGTTTGAACAGTTAAAGTGGGGAAGGGCTGGATGGGAGCAGCCCCTGCCGGCTGCGGGGCCATCTGGCCTGCCTTGGATCTGCCGGTCTCCAGTTTATATTTCTCTTTCTGTTATTTGGGGCTATCTGGCACACTCGGAATACCTAATCACCGTGGTGAGAGGAGGGACGGGGCTGCCTCCCCCCACCGCCAGCCCCTCCAGCCTCCCCTTCCCATCAATTGTCATGCAGAGCCGGGCCGGGTGGCTATTCTGCTCGCAGCCCTCATTTGCTCTCCTCGCCGGGCTCTCTCTCGGCAGAAGGATGGCTTTTAATTGATCGTTTGAGGGGGAGGAATGGGGCTGTTTTCTCCTCCAAAACGTTTCCCTGCGCAGCCGCTGCCATCCGGCCTGCTTTCGTGTTGTCTCAGCCATGCCAGCGATGCCTTGTGCCCTTTCTCTTCCTCTTTGGTCTCCCCGGGAGTTGATGTCAAGGCTCGTAACCACCATCCTTGGAGCTCTGAGAAACACCAAAATGCCGTATTTATCCATCTGCTGGAGAGATGGCCATGGGTGCAGTACATACCTATCGCTCCTCATTTGCCTGGAGCGTCTGAACACTGGCACCAGGGTATTTATTGTGCAATTGCAGAGCAAACTCCCCACCTCACTCGGTATTTCCCATCAAAACCACGGCCCCCAAACCACCCGCCAAACCTTGCTTTTCGAGAAGGAATTAATCACATTAAATCTTCGGCCCCATCGATCACACTCCGCTGCTGTCACAAAATTGCAGCAGAAGAAGTGAAGGCAGACTCGGTGGCTGCTGTGCTGGGCTGAGGATCGGGAATCCTGACCTTGGGCATGGCTTGGAGTCACAGTTTCCCGATCCCTAACTGGGGAATGGCAATACCTCCCTCATGGCGGCGTGTGCCGCTTTGATATCTTCTGACAGAAGACACCAGGCAAGGGCAAAGTATTAGTATTATTAATATAGTACAGTTAGTAGAATATTATGAACTATTATAAATCATTACTGCTAAACTACAGTTATTAAAGGAAATGACCAAAGTGCACTTTGCGAGCCAGGATCTCCGACAGTTAAAACATTGTTTTATTATTTTACTTGCTAGCTTGCAAAATTCAAGAGTTAGCAACAGTTTCCTGGTTGATCAGTGGCAATTGTGTGAGGAGTTGGGATAAGCGGGGGGAAATGGATGTATATTCCAGAAGGGAGAGAATAGGCATTAGTGAAATCCTGTGATTTTTTTTTTTCCTCTTTCTTTGATAATCTGAAGGTCTCGAAGGAAAGAGACATACTGAGACATGGGCCTAATCCTGCTCTGTACCCGTGAAAGTGTTCAAAGCAACAAGGGCTTGGAGTTTCTGGAATTCCCTCATGGAAAAAATAAAAGTGAAGGTGTTTGTGAATTGTTGCTGGTTGTTATTTGCTTGATGTCATTTAGACAAGACCCATTAAATGCTAGCAGCAGATTAATTTTTCCTCTCTTTGTTTGCCTTCCAAGGAGCAGAAAACAGGCATAATTATATTTTACGTGAGAGTGTAAGATTTCCTCTCATCTCCGTTTTCTGGCTAATATCTGCAGCTGTAAAATAAATTCCATTTGTGCATACATGGTGTTAGACTGAGGTAAATAACTGTCATCCAAAATCTGTCTAACCTTAATCTGCATCCGGAGCACTATAGAGAACTGCACCCATTTGTATAATATTAAGCTTTATTTTTATTATGGATTTCTAATGCAAATTCATAGTGGGGGCAAAGTTGTTTTCTTTTAATACCATATTCCAAGCAAAGCAGCCATTGAAAGCAAATTGTGACAATTTTTATCCCGCAGTTCATGTCGCTGGTGGTCTTTGATCACGTCAGTTTGCTTGATAGCCTATGAATTTTTCATCTGTTCTTCAGGATGGAGCAGCAGATTTGGGGACTTCTGAGGACATTTTTCAGCTATGCAAAGCAATTGAAATTCTTCGGCAATAATGGATTTCTATTTGGGAAATTTAATGTGGGATTGGATTCCTATTCAGCATCCTCTGGAAAAGAGCATGTGTAGTATCTGTAAATGTACATCTGTAATCTGTGTGTGTCCTTCTCCCCTTTTATGTAACCTCACTGTTTGCCTCCTTGGCTCTTCTGGCCTGAGCAACCCTTGTGTATATAAACGTGCAGGTTTCAGGCATTCAGGGTAAATTCATCACCTTGAATGCAGTTTTCTCTGTTTTAATGCTGAAGTATTTTCCTGCTGCTCCTAGGGGTTGGCCAGGTTGGCAGTTTTCCACTGGCACCTAGCACTCAAGTCAGTGAAGGCTGAAGAAGTACTGTGGGGTTTGGTACTATGTGTGTCTGTCCTCTTCTTTGTCTTGTCATTTTAAACACAGATGGTGGCTGTGGTAAGCTGGGTGTTTTTAGCCATCTCTTTCTCTTCTCCTTCGACCTTTTATTGGTGCCTTGAATTGCAGCAGTACCCTGAACAACAGAAGAGGGAGAAAAGCAATGTTGGGCAGGAGTGAGGCAAAGAGAGTTTATTGTCCTAAATGCAGGTAACATGGGAGGGAGTTCTGGTGGCAGTGAAACTGCTCCTTGAGCTCAGGTGTGGACACTTCCATCGTATTTTTCTTCACTTGGGACATTGTTTCTAAGGAGTATTGTTTTAAAACCTCCCTTTTTTGATAACTTGATGCTAAGACCTGCTTTCTGAATTGCAGAGCAAGAATGTGCTTTGTACCTTCTTGTGTGAGCACCAGTTCTGTGAATACAGTGGGGAAAGTGTCTCTGGATACCCCTAAAAGAAAGAGTTGGAAACTGAGTCATCGCTTTCCCCCAGCAGCACCAAATCTTAGTGACTGGCTCTCAACAGAGTAACAACATCAAGCTTTCAATTTGGGAAGACCCAAGAGCTTTTCACTCATGAGCTTTTTGCTGGTACAATCCTGCAGCTTTGCCTGTGCTTTGCAAACCTGCGATGCTGCAGCTCCAAGCAGGGTGAGGGCTGCAGGACATATCCAGCTGCAGATGCTGGGCTTGCTGGCACAGCTGGATTCCCAAGCACGGGCTCCTTCTTTGGCAGGAAGGTGGAGCGCTTTGCGGCTCTTGGATGAAAACTAAAACAGAAAGCACTGGGGTGCCAGTCAGCGGGCGAGCGGCGTGCTGCAGGGGTGGGAGCTCCCCATGACAGCCTCACCAAATGGAATAGGATTTGAAAACAGAACAGAAAGTAAAACTCAAGGGACTGCCCTGGTGGAACCATTCCTTCCTGTTGGGATTTTTTGGTACTTTGATTCAAAGTGAGGTCTTTTTAATTGAAAAGGACTCAACTTCTTCTTCTGATTTTGATGTTGTTTCTCTGCACTTTAGGAAATAACTTGCAAAGCCATTTAGTGTAGGAAATTGTCCATCCTGTAACATCCCTTGCTGTAAGGAGGAATAGGGTAATAATCCCTCATTACAGATACCGTGGTTTGGTAGTTCCACCAGCATGGGAAAAGACCTGGTACCAGACGACAGCTTTCCCTTCTCCTCCAACTTTGCTTCTAATACTGAAGATTTCTTTTGGACTCTTCTGTCCCAGGCCTGTTTGGGGGAAGACTCCACAAAATTCCCTACCGGAGACCCCTGCCCAAGCCCCATATGATGCACAAGGCGATGCCAGGGTGTCTGTGAGCGAACAGGGAGGAGGGCTTGCAGGACGAATGGCACCCTGGGTGAGTGAAAGCCTTATCAGGGTGGCCTGGCCGTGCCACTGCAGAGCTGCAGAGCCACTCCGCACCCAGGCCAACCTTTGGCCCATGCAGGATAGAGGGAACCTTGTCTCCTTGTTTCTGTTTGCAATGCACACGATCCTGTGAGGTCCTGGCGGCTGCGAATGGATGGAAAGCAATATCTTAGATGCTGGATATCAGTGCAGGTCACAGGGATCCAGGCCAAACGCTGCAGCACTGTCGAGGCTGCAGAAGCTTGTTTCCTTCTCTTGCTTATTCTCCTCCTTGCAAACCAGTCTCACTTCCCATTACCAGCGCTATAGGTTGGAGGTAAACCTCCAGCGAAGTCCTTAGTCAGGGTGATGGTTTTTCCCTCCTGAGCACTTGTCTTCAGCCTCCCTGAAGAGGCAGTTTGACCACTGGCCCTTTTTTTACTGGGGAGATGAAGGAGCTATCAGTGACCTGGGTAACCCTACATGGAGCACAGGCAGAAGAACTTAATGGTCACAATCAAAAAGGTGCCAGCCTGAGTGGATTCATACATCAGGAGGTGCCCCTTAGACACAAGGGGAGAACAAGCAGCTAAACTCTTACAACCCTGCTTCTTTGCCCTCAGTTTTGCACTTTGCTCAATGCACAGCCCTGTACAGGACTGTTGGAGTTGCTCCTGCAGTCTCTGCTCCTGGGGGCTGGTTGCCACTGTCTGTTCTGCTCCTTCCTTTGTGCATGTTTGCGCTCACGGACAGAAGTGCTGCTCTCAAAGAGCTGCTCTAGCTACAGAAGGTGCATGGTGATCAGCAGCCTGCCTTCGCTCAAAATTTGGGACTAAAAACTTCAGGGGAAGCTGTGTTGAAGGCTCCTGGAGATTCAGTACTGGGGAAGCAGGGAGTCTGCAGACCAGACATTTAATGTCAGCAAGAGGTCTTTGAAACTGTGTGAAGCAGAAAAGCGCTACAAGTTATTTCTGTCTTAATTTGGCCAATGTATTGTGTCCAGTCCCATGTTTGGTCCAAGACTGAAATAAGTATGATGCTATTTGGATCAGGACTGGCATATACTGGAAAAAATCTCTGTCTCCATTAGCCAGAAGTAATGTTCCCACCATCTCATTATTTTCCCCTCTTAAAATGAGAACAACACGTTAACTGTGGAAACAGAGGAGGATTGTGTTAGAGCAAGACAGAGCTGGGCAGAGAGAACTTGAACTGGCCTTGCTTGTATGTAACTGAGATGTTGTGGGTGTTGTAGCCTGGGAAAGCTGTGTATGGTGTGGTCCGGATCAGGCCCCAGGTTTATGGCATATCTTAAGGAACAAAGGGCCTTAAACTAAAATAAGTAACACTCCACTTTTGGTCACCTCTTCAGGAGCACTGTAAGGACCTGAGCCTCCCCTTGAGTATGTGCATCTCCTTCCAGGCGCCCACCCTGAGGAGCAGGCACAGCCTAGTGAAAGCTGGGGAAGGTTATGATGTCAACGAGAAACATCTGGGTCTGTGTTCTCCCAGATGTTGCCAGTGGTGTCTGGGTTGTTAGCTGCACCTGGGCAAAGAAGGAAAGGAAATCCCTGGGTGGTGTGATGGATTTTGCAGAGCCTGGGAGGAGAAGGCAGTTAGACACTACTTGCTGATAGTCCCTCTGCTATGTACTCAGGTGGCTCGCTGCCGCTCGGGTGATCCAGGACCCATGTTTTGCTGTCGCTAAGGAAATGTGTCATTGACTTGTCACATACCGATTATTTCACTTCTGTTGCACGTTTCTAGCTTGACCTGTGTGGGGGTATTGAAGATGAAGGGCACATTTATTGGCAGAGTGGAGCGTGCCTTCTCCTCACAGCCAGGCATAGCAGGAAGAGGGAAGGGCTGCCTGGGCAAAGCCCTAAGCGTAGGTTGTGCTTGTTCTGTGGACTCTGTTGACCTTGTAGAAGCAGAGCCATTTCTCATTGCCTGTCTTTAAAGCAGGGGTTACAATATTCTTGTAGTACAGCTGCATGCTGAGGGTGATTGTGTTCACGTTTCAGACGTGCTCAGTCCTAAGGCAGTGGTTATAAACTTGGTACCCAGATGGTTGCACCAGGATTGAAAAGGCTGCGATGGGGAAAGGGGTGGAGGCTTGTTTCTTGAACATCATCACTGGGATTTTCTTCTGAAGAAACGATTGCCACATACGCATTTTTGGATGAAACTTGGATGAGCAGCTGGGAGCAGTGGCTAGGAACAGCAGAGAAAGAGCCGGGGGTGAAAAATTTGGAGTAAGGTAGATAAAAGTGAGAGATAAAAGGAATAATGCAGGGAAGGATGAGTAATCGACATTCCTGGAGCCCAAGCGCAGGCTCTGGCTTCCTTCCTGAGCAGTAAAATAAAATTAAAAAAAAAATTCCCTTAGAACAACAAAACTCTGGACGCGCTGGTTTCCTTCCTGACAGGCCCAGCCTGGTGCTGTTTCGATGAGTCCTCATTGGCAACCACGGCTGGTCTAAAGGCCAAAGGCAGAAACAC
Source organism: Pezoporus wallicus (assembly GCF_028554395.1). Lineage (NCBI taxonomy): Eukaryota > Metazoa > Chordata > Aves > Psittaciformes > Psittacidae > Pezoporus > Pezoporus wallicus. The sequence goes on along the minus strand of NW_026641917.1, from coordinate 665,548 downwards.
CCGGGGGGAAGGGAGAGGGATTTAACCCTTCGAGCTCTGCTGGAAAACCAGAGCTTTGCGTGGGCTCCTTTTGCCATCACTGGAGCATGAAGAGTGTTCATTGCAGCTCAGAGGTATGGGAGCTGGTTGGTGCATCTACCCAGGTGCTTGGTCATAGTCAGATGTGGTAAAACAGAAGTGAGGTTCTTTTAATCCTGGTGGATAGGGCTTATTGGGCATGGTACAGCATGAAACAACAGCACCAGTGAGCGATGTGGGAATGGACTGGCAGCTCTTAGTAGGAAGCCCTGACATGCTGCTGCTGCCGTCTCAGGGGTGCTCATTACACTTGTAGCATCCAGTTTACAGTAAAGTGCTACTCCAGTGTCTTTCATTAGCATGCTTCCCAGCCGGGAAGGAGCTGCTGGGTGCATGAGAGCCTGTTGTGCCCCAGAAGGCTCTGGACAGCTTGTGAGGAGCCAGGAGCACGGGAGGGGAGCCTGTGTGTGTGCTAGACAGGTTGAATGGCTTGGGCAAAGCTTGTTTTGCAACTAACTCTCTGAGGCTCGCCGCTCTCCGCAGGGTTCCCCTCTCTGAAAGGTCGAAGCTACTTCTTAATTCTCAGCAGCTGACAAAATATTTATTTTCAGGTACTTAAAATATTATAATTTGAAGTGGAGTCCAGGGCCCTGGCTGGAGCTGAGCTTTTGTACTCACAGCTTCAGTGAAATGCCTTTTTCCTCCTACAACTTGCCAACAAATGCTTGGAAAATAATTGTGGGACAGTCAACCCTTTAGTGAGCAGATCAAGAAGATTTGAGACTTGCCAGAGACTTTCAAAGGACAGGCCAAAGGTTCAAGTTGTTGCCAGTTCTATTTGTCTTAGCCTTTAGACTTACTTTTGTGTCATTAATTTCATCTAATGTCTGTGGGTAAAAGGCACCCAGCGGGCTGCTGCTTTTGCTGAGCTCTCTGGGTGTACTTGGACACCTCTCGGGAAATAAGCCCACCTTTTTGTCTAAGGAGAGAGATTAATCCCACCACAGCTGTAGCAGAAAGAGGCTTACCCACCGCAGGCTTGTGATGACCTGACATGGAGATGGCTGCGCTGGGGGAGCAGTACCGATGATCTGTTCATGATCTTTCTGCAGCCCTTTTAAGTGGGTTTTGCAGGGAGGGGTGCATATGAAAGATGCTTCAGTAGTGGTACAGTACCTATAGCACTTATACAGACCTACAGAAATAAGGTGCCACACCTGGGTTTTGTGGAAGTTACTGAAATGAGGGCTCATCAAACAGAGGCGAGCAGAAACCAGGCATCCTGATGCCCCAGGTCCTGTTCCTGGCTCTGCTGCTGGGTCTTCAGGAGAATGATATATCTTTTGGGATGCTGGCAGGTTGTTCTGTTGATTTTGGTAGACAGGGCATCTCTGTTGAGCTCTTTGTAAGGGCTGCCCTTGCTAGAGTAACAACTCTGTTGGCACTGTCCTCTCCTGCGGACCACGCAGTAAGATAAAGAGGGAGAAGGCTGTTTTCTCAGCAGGATCCCTGCAGGCAGAGCTTCCCTGCCCTTCTCCTGTGCTCTTGCACTGCATCCCATCGCTGCCTGCGTCCTGACAGCTGCTTTCCTACCCCTTCTGCCCCAGTGCAGCCGGCCAAGCACGTTAATTTTTCGGCAGAAGTGTTGTAATAATTAGGCAGCTCGTCGGAGGGTTTAGCAGTACTTAACCAGATGTGAAAAGGCTCGTCCCATGGTCCCCGCTCTCTCGCTGGGCTCCAGCCAGCTGCCTTGTCCCGCCTGCTCAGGTTGCCTAGAAAAGGCTGTAGATCTCCCTGCTGCCCAGGCTCCTCTTGTCTCTCTTCTTATGTTAAACACTCATTTGTAAAGGAGAAGGAGGGAGGGTGGAAATCCTGAGGCTGTTTGGGAGAAGAGCAGCAAAGAATTAAAGCAGACACCTGCAGCGCTGGGGCTTGAGACCTCCACCATTAACTCTTCCCAGGGCAGCATCCTTTGGGCTTGTGGCCCTGGCAGGGCTGTGTGGCTGGATGCAAGGGCTGGAGAGGATGGTGGTGCTACCTGGGGTTCTTGATGGCTCCTTGTTACACATCATATCCATCAAGATATATATATATAAATTAAATATATGAATAAAATGAAATCTCCATCTCCCCTGCCTCAGTTTCCCTCCCTGTGGGAATGATGCTGTTTCCCTGTCCACTGCACTCTATAAGCATTTATGCACAAGGCAGTATTATTATCACTAATGTGGTTATAAACCGAGGTTGTAGTAAACTGTATTGTATGCCTAATCCATATTAATGGGAAAAAAATGTCAGAGACAGGATATTGGCCTGGATGACCCTTGGACTGAGTCGTTCTGTCAATTCTTACACTTCTATGGTAGAGTTTATAAATGCACATTGGTACGGTATCTTAGGCTTAAAAAAATCTATGCACAACCTATAGCTTTATAGTTAGAGGGAGAAAAGCCAGAAAAAGGGAGCAGACAAGGTATAAAATGAGAGTGTATTATGCTAGAACTTATTGAAAATCCCAACGCATCTTTTTTTTTGTGTGTAAATGGTAAATTCTTTCCTGTGTTCTGTATTTGTTTCTTAATGTGTGTCACGTACCGGAATAGCAGCATGGACTCAGTTGCAAATACGGCATGTGTTTTATTGTGAGTATTATACTGCATAGCAGAGTGAGGGTGTTGAATATTGCAGTCAGTTATATACAGTAAATGGGAGCTACCTGCTGTTCTGTATACAGCGAGCTGCATGTTTATTAGTAAATACCAGTCTAGGTAAAATAAAAATAAAACAGGAAGTTGTATTAAATACTTCAAGGTTTAAAACTAGTTCGCACCAAGCCCCTGGGATCCACTGCAGGGAACGGTCCTGCATTTTCCAGCATTAAGTCTTTTCCGTCTGATTTTTCTAGTTCTGTGAATTCAAAAGCCTCTGCTGCACTCCCCCGCTCATCTCTTTGTGGAATAATTCATAAGGGTTTCAAAGCAGGGTAAAGATTGGGTTTGGGGCTGGAGGAATTGCAGGTCAGCTCCTTCCTGTGTGTAGCTGCAGCTGGACATACTGGAGTAGGTCTGATGGGTGATGTACTGAGGACCTTCGGTTTTGTACATGTGCGAGAGCACAGCATCCCACAAGTGTGTACACATAGCACAGAGCCACGTGTGGTCGATGCCTTCGGCAGGAAGGCCGGGTTAAAAGTGGAACGCAAACCCGTGTTTTCTGGGGTACCTGCAGGCTTTCCGGCTGACAGACACTTCTCCGGAGATAAAGGCATCAGGGCAGAGCACGGGCTCCAAACTGAGCAATGCGCTCTGAAATACCCGAGTGTTTAACCTAGAGGGAGCTCTCTTACATGAAGAATGAGACTATTGGCACAGCCTGCCCGCGCAGCTTTTAGCTTGCGTATCTTCAGCGAACTTCTGCCTCCCTCACCCTTGGTTTGTGCTCCTGGGTACCACATTTCCCTGCGCTGATGTATGGAGGGTTGGGGAAGTCCTGTGGGTAACTGCTGCACTTCCAGCTCTGCAGGGGCCAGAGGCTGCTTCTGGTGGAGCTTGATGGAGGTGATTCTGGCAATAATAGCGTTTCTTCTATTTTTCCTGCTCCCAGTAGTACCATCACACCTTGCAGATAAGTCATGGCTGTTGGGGTGCCAGGCAACTGATCCCTGCTCTGCTGGAAAGAGGAAGGGCTTCTTGGGGAGGAACAGTCTTTTGCTGGCTGCTGAGGGTGCTGTCAGCAGGTCGATTCACTAAGGAGATATTCACGTGATGGTTGGGGGTGGCTCAGTTGCTCCCTTTGGGTCTCTCCTTTTAAATGGCTCCATGTCCCTTCATCCTCAGGGTGGGTGCAGCTGCCTGAATACAAAGCCATGATGTTTTGGAGTTCGATGAACTAATGTATTTCCTTTTCTGGAAGCTGGAGATGCTGGATGCGACACAGATGGATGATGTGAAGGTGTTTCCCAGTGCACAGGCAGATCCAGCTCCAACCTGGTGTGAGTCCTGCAGGTCCTGCTCCTGGTGGGTGCAGGAGCCCACAGCTGGGTCGCAGGGCAACCTATCTCCAGACACTGCAATGCATTTGTGAGAAGCATGAATGAGCTGACAGGGAGCTTGTAGCCTTGTGTACCCACCAGAGCAAGGCAGAGGGGATGTGGCTCTCCAGACAGTGACTGTAGTTCTGCACCTCTAGGCCACCCACTGATTTAACAGAGTGAAAGAGAAACTTGCTGAGGCGCTGAGGCAGAGGTCTTAGAGAGCCAGCAGTGCCTGAAATGTCATTTAAAAAGAGGACTGAATGAATGGTGCTGTTCTTTCCTGGGTCCAGAAAGCACCTATCTGGACCCAAAAGAACAGGTTCATGGTACAAGGGTCAAGCTGAAGGTATTGAGATTGGCGGTGCTGCTCTGTTCCTCCATCATATCCTCAGGCATCCCAGGTCCCTATGGTGGCTGCATTTGCCCAGGCAAACGGCAGTATCTTCACTGAGCAGCCTCCCTGTCACTGGCACTGTGCTGGCCTGGAGTGAAAAAAGAACTACCCCAAAAAGTAGAAAGGGGAGTGCAGAGCTAAAATCCAACCTGCAAGCCAGAGCAGGTTTTCCCAGTCTCATCCCAGCCTCTTCTTTGGGGCTTCCTATTCTGCTTGGTGGAGTCTTTCTCTGTTTTCCTTCCTGATCTAAGAGGCTTAACAGCCCAGAGGATGAAGTGAGCTCCTCTCTCTTTTGGAGCCCTTGCCTTAAGGAGTTTATTGTATAAAGGTGGCAAGGGGATGGGTGAAGGAGGAGAGCAGAGGTCCTTGTCCTTCTGGCACATTGCTTGCTGAGAGCTATGGTGTTGTCTGTTATTCAGATCCCCACACAGGCACCCATGGGAATGCAGGACGGATTCCATGCAGTAGTGCCTCCCAGCCGCTGTTCCTTGGACACATCCCTGCTCTCTAGACAAGGGCTGGCTGTTGCTTAATTAGGTTTTTTACCCACTGTGCCCCCACTGACCTACCCTGCCCTTCCCCAGCTCTGTGCACCTACCTGATGGCTTGAAAGGATGTAAGGGAAGCTTAGGTGCAGAAAACAGAAAGGCCAGAGTTTCCACAGGAGAAAGCGAGCAATGCTGTCAGAGTCTCTGGAGAGTTCTTATAGCAGAGTTCACAGAGAGCTGAATTGAGCCTTTCAAAACCTTGACCCTGGTGTGCAGGGTTGGGGTGATCCTTCTGCAGCCCCACTGCCCAGTGGCTGGGCTGCTTTGAAAGAGGGCTGCAGAGAGGCAAACCTGGGAGGAAAATTAAGGACAGATGGAGAAGGGCAGCGCATATTTTCCTGGGGGTGCTTTTCTTTCTGTTGTTTTGTTATTGTTGAAGGTTGCTGTTGAAGGAAGGAGTTTGGGGAAGGGAAAGGCATGAATGAGGGTAAGGAGCTGAATGGGGAAGGTAGTTGGAGGAGGGAAAAAGAAGAACTAAAACACCTTTTAAATCTAATTTTTAAAGGAAGGCTTTGCACTAAGTTTCATGTGCCTTCAGTTTGTAGTGTGGTCTGTGGCAAAGACAAGTGTAAGCAGTGTAAGCAGAAGTTGCTTTGATTCAAACCCCCAGTCTAGCTTGAGAAATGCCAGAGGACAGTAGATGGGATTGGAATCAGCACTTTTCCCGAGGACTTCTTCTCTCTGTGTCTCAGATTATGGCCACCCCTTCCTTCCCCCATCTTGCTGTCCTTGCTTTGCTACCTAGCGAATCATACCTGAGTCTCCATCCTTCCCTTTTCCAAGCTGGCACAAGGAGATTCTGGGTGGCAGCTAATTGCAAGGGTATCTCCCCTGCACTTCTAATGGGTGTTGCTGTGGGAAAGAGACAGCAGGGTGAGTAGTCACACTTGACTTTGTGGTCGCAGCAGATGTCTCTGTATATTAATAATGCCCACAGCTCACCCCATCCCGTTCCTGCGTTTAACAGGAGGAAGCTGCACAGTTGGGTACAACTCTCATGAAATTCAAGTCTATGAGGGCCTGTCCAAGTGTGGTTAGAAATAACAACCCATTACCCTAATGGTTAGCTGTAAAGAAGCCTCTTAACTCTAGGAAGCAAGGAGTGGGCTCAATGTGCTATCCTTCAGGGCTGCTTCCCATATGCTAGAGTGGCAGCCCTTGTGAGCCCTGAAGCAGCAGCTATTAGATGTAAGCTCCTGCAGCGAGAGGTCTAGATGCCCAAATTGTACATTTGAAAATTGCCTTGGTTTGATGTTTGTCTCATGGGCTGTGGTTATTGACCGGCTATGAATGTCCCCATGTGGCAGAAACACTTCATCTCCTCTTCCTCTGTCCCTTGTGGTCCCAAGTCCAGCAGAAATGTGTGGTTTGAGGGCCTGGCTGCAGCAGCCTTTTCATTCTACACCCAAGTTTCTTGGCAGTGAGTTTCCTGCAGGTCTCTGCTCTTTGCTCAGCACAAGCAGCCCTCCTTATGTGCTTGACCTTGGACAGAAAGTTAGCTTTAGTTCTTGAGCCCCAGGGAAGGTGGCTGGATCCCCAGGAGCAGAGCAGGTCCTGTGTCCTGTGTCCTTTGTAGGGAATGTAGAGGCAGCTTTAGGGGGTGCTGATTTCTCATCAGTAATTCCCACCAGTTCGGAGTGAAACGCTTTGGCTCCTGAAGAATTCCTGTGAATTTGAAAGGGTTAAAAAACCTAGCACTTCTGAGTTGTACCTCGCATGATCTTCCCCTTCTCTTTACCTCCTTCCATTCATTTACCAGTCAGAGGAGAGCATTAGCCCAACATACTGCAGGTGCACAAAACCAGGCTGATTTATGTTAAATGAATTTGTGGTGCTCCTGTTGTCACCAGTGACTGTCTCAGTGTTCATGATGTGGGGATGAGAAACTAACTGCTCTGCTGCCCCTTGAGACGCTGCCTTTATACCTATATATTAACAATGCAGAGAAAACCTGGGGCAGTGGCCTGTAGGGAAAATGGGAAAGACTTAAAACCCACAGCATGTAAAACGCGAGTGGCTCAGGGCATCGGGGTTGGGTGCTGGAGCCTTGGAGATGATGGGAATGTCTGTAGGAAATGGGAGCAGGGATGAGAGGTCTAGGATTAGGGATTGTTGTCACAGGCTAAGACTGCTTTCAGAAGCAATTCTGGACCTTTGGTTGCTCAAATGAAATATTGATATCCTACACATCGTTGTTGTGTGTCCTTAATAAGACTGTACCCCCAGATGAGGAGGCAGGTAGGGGATGGTGAGCATGTCATGAACATGCTGAGAACGGCAAGGAGGAGGAGAAGAAAGGCTCTCTTCTTCCGCCAAGGCTAGTCTGACTTGGACCAGCCCTAAGTTGGCATCAGCTCTTTTCTCCAGGGCAGGTGGGTGATGATCAGCTGCACAGCCATGCTCTGTCCCAGGCAGGATAGATGTGTTTCCAGCTCTTACCTAGACTTTAAACTTAAAAGGTCCTTGCTTGGTAAGTCAGCAGCGATGTAACTTTTGCTTGCAAACCTCAGGCTTGATTTAAACAAGGGCAGCACTTTAAAAGTAAATCCTTCTCCTGCGTCCCATCAGGTAGGGTGTGCTCGATGCCGGCTTAATGCTCAGATTTAAAGAGATCATTTTGTCCAAAGCCACCCTTCTATAGGAGCCTTTAAGTAGCAATTAAAGCATAAAAAATATTTCCATCGAGTGACTCCTAAATAAATGCTTGTCACTGCTGATCAGAGTTGGTTTATTTCCATGTGTGTTTTCCTTCCCTCTTTTTTCGTATAACTTACAGCCCTGTAAATGCTCAGCAGCTGTTAATATGATTCTGTCGATACGTTTACCATGGTGATTTGGCTATATTTGGCGAGCGTGTGAAGAAATCACTCACTGGTTAGAAGGAGGAAAGACAAGCTGTCGATATCAAGGGAGAAATGCTAATAACCCCGGTGACAAATCATTCCTGGGAATCTCAAAGGGTTAAAAGCACTTCCCGGAGAGAGGGGCCTTGGCGAGTGAAGGTGACTCATCCGGAGCTGCAGACACCAGCTGTCATCTCCAGCTCCTCCTGTGCTTAATCACTTCACTTTTCTAAAGAAATATTTTGTTCTAATTCAAACAGACCTGGGCTTGTTTGGTTTTTATGAATTATTTACTGGTGAGGAGGACCTCTTGAGGTATCCATCTTCACTCAGAGCCTGCTGCAGCGCTTTAAAGCACACGGTCCCCTCCAGGATGAGCCTTTTTGGTTCTTTAACATGCACTTAAAATACAGAACAAACCCAAGAAAGTCAACTCTGGCACTTGGATTCGCACTGGAGGGAATGCATGCACACTTTGGCCTCACCTAGATGCTCTTTGAAAGATGTCCCTGCTCATAGAGGGGTGATGCTCCTGGTGACCCTGTGCCTCCAGTTTCCCAGCATGGAGGTAGAGATGTGCCCCCATTCCTGATACGCTCCTAGGTGCATTCCCATAGCAAGCATGTTCTCACCATTGTGCATGAAGGGGCTTGTGTGTGTCACTGACCCCCACTCTGGGCACAGACACCCCCAGCTCTGGGTGATGTTTCCATTACTTAATGAACCCATGACCAAATTCCACATGGCTGCTCCTGACTCTGCACATTTATAGCTCTTCCAGTGGCAAGAGGAGCCCGTATGATATTTTGCAGTCCCAAAAGGTCTGATCCAGCAGCTGTGGAAGTAAATAAATGGAAAAATTTGCACTGACTGGACTGGGCATCAGATTAGTCCCTAAATGTTGGTTGATCTGCTTTGAGGTTATGACAGACAAATATTGCCCCAAGGTTACTGCTGCAGGAATAATCGATCTACCTGTCTTGGGTATGTCTAGGCTGCCTATCATCGCTGTAATATCAAAGTGACTGTTACCTCCCAGGAAGATCATGCCTGACCAAATAAGTTGCCTTTTCTTTGTGTGGTCTGAGACCAGGGAGTGCAGTTTTCAGCGTGTTTAAGATCATTTCAATTTGGTACTTATCTGCTCCACAGGATATTACTACTTGACTGCAATGTCCTTATTGCCTACTTCTTATATTTAATTTAGAATTCTTTTTTTTTTTTTAATTTGCTTTTTTACTAAACAACTAACATGATCTGTGAATAAATGACTTGGTCCTCAACACAATCGAGACAGACAAAGTGTCTTGAGTGTGATTTAGCTTGAGTGGCGTAAGATGCAGGCTTATGCAAGCTTCAAAATGACAGGAAAGATAATCCCATCAGGCAGTCTGTAAAACAGAACAAGCCTGGAGAGGGGTTTCCTTGTATACAATTACACTTAGAGACACAGGATGAGAAGGAAGGGGATTTGGGACATGCGGAGGCTGGAAGAGGCATCTGGTTGTGTCCTAGACACTTATTTGCGCTAAAGGCCCCTTCATGCAAGCCACCGCAGCCCAGGGAGGCTGGAAGGAGGATGGGCACAGACCCTGTTTGAGGCATCTCTGGTGCCCCAACAGCATACAAACACTTTGGGTATGGCCAAAGGGCTTTGCACCAACGCTGGCTATAGGCACCGGTGTATCCCAGACCTGCTGGGAATGCAATAGGAGCATGCTGCATTGAGCAGCCTTTTTTCCATCCCTTGGGTTATGTGCAATGGGGCATATTTTAGCCTCAGTTCAGGGCTGCTCTTGTGTGAACCAGAAGCCTGCAGCCTGCCAGCTGCCCTGGAGCACAAGAGACAAAAGTGCCCAAAAGTCTCCTTTGTACCCCATTTCTGTTTGGAGAGTGGGAATATTCCCTGGCAAATAGGATGCATGAAAGCGATGCCTTTAATAAAGTCAACAATGTATTCGCTTTTGATTCCTGTCTTTTTTTTCCTTATCCTTGCAGAAGACCCTTTAAGCAACACTTTTGAAGGGGCACTTCTGACACACAAACCTCTTCTTCCTGCCTCCTTCCATCCTTCCTCCCTCCAGCTCACACAACCTGCTGGGTTCCCTCTCTGCTTCCCTCCCCGTGCAAAGATAAGACATGCGGGGTAAGACATTTGTGCCATATTCATTGGTGATGGGCAAGTTAGCAGAATTGAGGGTGACTTTGGGATTTTTGCCATTTACTATGAATTCTGCAATCCTGCTGTTTACAAAGCAGCGGCTGGTGGAAAGAGCAAGGTACAACCACTGACGTTCCCTTCTGAGCCAGTTTCTTGCCTTTTTTCCTGTTCAAGTTCTTGACTCCATGTTGATTTTCTTGAGATTGTGTTTATTTAATTCAGGATAATAATCTTCCAAATATACCCTAAAATTATATAGCCATATAAATCCTGCCATAACATATTCAGTGAAACTGTCAGGTGATCATTCTTAATGTAAAATGAGACCTTTTCATTTTCATCCAGTCAGTTAGCACTAAATTAACTCCTTGGAACAGGCTCAGAGTCATTCATTTGAGTAAATACCCCAGTTATTTATTGAATATACAGCATTGCTGGAAGTGAGTGGCTCCTGTCCTTATCCCAGCTCCAGCACTGGTTGGCCAGGATGCTTGAAAACTTCAGTAATATCCGCACAAACATTCATTTTGTTCTTAATTTCAGCGCAGCCATGAGCTGATTCCCAGTGATGGGGTTAAGCCATGGCTAGGCTGCAAGCAGGACTTCTGATGTGCTTCTCCAGCAGAAGCCCAGGAGAGGAATTGACCCATTCTGTCTTGAGCGCCCAGGGATGCAGACAGGAACCATGTCGTGGCATGGAACTGGGGGTGCTCTGTCAGTGGGTTGAGCCCCTTGAAGGAGGACTCTGACCAGCTGGACTGGTTCTGTCTGCCTTGGTCACCTCACCTCAGAGCACCTCTTTAAATGATTCTTATTTCCAACCTTTTTGATTCCTAACTAGGACTATTCTTATTCCTAGCTATTCTATGGTTCTAGGACAGGTCACCTCCAGCTAAGAACTGGTCTGAGCACATCAAGACCTCTCTCTCATCCTCTTGGGATGGAAAGGTGCCAGCAGGTGTGGAAGAGGTTTGCAGCGGGGTTCCCCATGTGTGGCTGTTTGGAAGAATCATTCAGACTCATGCTGAAGTCCCATAAGAGCTGTCACTGGGATAGAGACCCTAAAAGAGTTTCAGCTCACCCTTCAATAAGGTGATTTTGTGGAGCTCCTGATCTGTTACAGCCTCTTCTCCATCCCCAGAGAGTATAGGGCCCCTCTTCTATTCCTCTTCAGCCCTCCTCTGGCTGCCAGGCCAGTGGGGAGCATGAATGGTCAGCAGGCACCTCTCCCAGAGCCTGCCATGAAACAAAATGGAAATCAAAGCACTGCCTTCAATGCATTCCCTGGAGGACTCAGATATTTTATCAACACACACTGTTTAGATGTCCAGTCCCATGAAGGAGCAGGAGGGAGAGGTGAACTTCTTTCCCTGCATCCCTGAAAAGATGGTGGAAGTACTTCCAAAGATGCCCTGACATCCAGTCCAAGGTCTGAGAAGAACAGACTCTGTCAGGGTCAGGGAAACACCTTCCTTCTCCTGGACCTAAAGAAAGAGCCTTGCTTGCAGCCCTGTGTTCAGCCTGCCAAACACAGAAGCCAAATAAAAACAAACGAATCAATGAATCAAATCCTGACTGTCCGGAACCAGGCTGCAAGGAGACACACTCATCCTGCTCTTCTGGGAGATCAAATTCACTACACAGATCAAAGAAAGAAGAGGAAAAGCTCTTCAAAAGTCAGGAAACAAAATCGCCTTGGCCTTCCTTTAAAGAAGGAAAGTTACTGGACCGCAGCCTAAAAGGACCAGAGGAAAAAGCATCAAAGGGAAAGCTCTTAGTCACGTGCGGCTCTGTGAAAGGTGAGGTCTGCCAGGTACTAGATGTCCAGTCTGGACTGAGAAACTTCAGGTCTCAAAGAGCTGTCTCTTATCCTGCCCACAGGAGCTCTGCATCCCCCCTCCCCTAGAAATGAAGGAGATTAGAGTAAGGAAAAAAGAAATGAAAACGCTCACCAGGTTTATTCATAAATTCTTCCTAGTCCTGCAGAAAATGGAGAGCTTTCTTAGTTCTCCTTGTTGATGCCCATTGCAGCTATAGCCTACCTATGACAGTGATGGTGGTCAGATCGGTCTCTCCTTAGGAGGGTGAAGAAGACATCCACCCTCATTTGAGGATGGCAAGTCAGGAGGGAATTGCAGGTTGAAAAGTAGGAAGATGTGCCAACTGCAGATAAGGCAAGAAGTTCAGAGCTTAAACTGAAGCCTTTCTTATTTTCTAGCATGAGGGTGACAGAGCAAGGCAATAGGCACTCAAGGGAGTGGGAAGCACTGACAGGTTTCAGGAGCAAATTAAGCAGAATTATTTCAGGAATGTGTTAAATTTAGCTGTTTCTGCTTCTGGACAGAAAGAAACAGATAACCTCTTGCTCACCCTTCCTACTTCTGCATGATTTTGTTATTCTCCAGGTACCAGGTTCCCACTGTTGTGCAGACACAAAGTGTGGAGCACTGGGTGCTCTCCTAGAAATGTACTCCAGTTTCTGTGGGAGCTCAGTGCGGAGGGATGCTGTTGGGTGGGGAGATGTTTTAATAAATCAGAGGCACAGCAGATTAAAGCACAGGATCAGAAGCTGGCAGCAAAAATGGTCCCATGTAAGTTTATGAGCACATGATCAATTAAAGGAAAGGAGAAAGCAGTGCCCCCCTCCCCAGAAGAAAAGCGAAGAAGATGCAAAGGGGAAAGGTGTGAGCCAGTTGTGCCAGAATTGGAAGCAGGGAATGCAGCTAGAGAGATGTTCCTTATACCTTTCAAGTATACCAGCTGCAGGAGTATGGTGAATATGGTGAACTCAGCCATCTAGCGGGTCACCTATCTAAAGGACTCACAAAATCAAAGCTGGGGTTTATGGCTGCCTGGGGAGGACTACCTGTTCATAGGATCCCAGGTTTCAGCTGAGAGAATGCCAGGGCTTGGTACGGCGGATGCTGAAGCCTTTTATCTCTGTTTTCTTAGTCTGGCTGACCCAGGGTGATTTTGATGCCTAGCTGGGATTTTGTGTAGTTTGTTTTAGTTTAGTATATACACATTGTTTAGTGCTTAAAGGTTACCTGGGTTACAAATTTTACTTTTGTATTGATTGACTGGTCGTTTCTGCCTTGTTGCTGGAGATGAGAAGGAATTGAGAAAAATATTCCCATTTCCCCCACCAAACGGGAGTACTCTTCCCTGCAGATGGCTGGTGATTTCCTTCCAGCGTTTTCCGTTGCTACCATCTTGCTATGTGCAAACGTGCACACAAGGCAAAAGCTTCTTTCAGTGTTGAAGCTCACATTTCCAAGCTGCTTTGTATTTTACCAGTGCAATTTATGGGTTATGTGCAGCAAGGTTTTAGAAAAGCCAGCAATAACCAATGTGATTGTTTTGAGCTAGGGGTGTGTGTGAGGAAGGCAGATCAGAGACGAGAGGAAGATGCTCTGCTTCATGGTAGTCTAAGAATGTCCCTGCCAGTACTATGTCTGCTGCAGAGAGCAGAGCTGGGAGCAGATGTGTTAGTAGACAGACCATGTACGTTCATCCACTGGAAGGTGCTGTACTTTGGGGGACTGCTGTACAATGAAGCTGTGACAATAGCAGTTGCAGATTTGGTCCTTTTCTACTGTTCGAATGAGTGAAGGTTTCCTTGCTACCCCAGGCACTTTCCACTAACAGTGGGTGTCTTTGATCCTGCAAAGAAATATGTGTTGGCCCCAAAAAGCATGGCTGGGATGCTGCTGTCATACCTCTACTGGTCCCTTTGGTGTGTTTATTGGTATCCACATTCCTCCATTTTAGTGTTTTAGCAATCACGGTGATAAACAGCACCATAACAATGCCCCGTGGGCATCTCAACCCCTGTGCTGTAAGGTGCTGCATAAATACCTGTGCTGCAGAGCATCTCCAGATGGGAGCTGGTTTGAGGCTGCCCCCCAGCTCACAGTACCTCTGGAGGTCAAGGTCCAAGGAAGCAGGTGGGCGGCAGGCACGAAGTTCTGCCTCTCATCTTTCACTCTATGCACAGAGCACTGGAAAGCACAAATTCTGTTGAGACCAAGTTATAATTTAAGGCAGTGAACATGTGCTCTGCTGGCAGCTATAAAGATTCAAATCATAAAGTTTTACAGTGGAATGGTTTCTGTAAAAGCATCGTTAGAAAGGGGGAATCGTGCCTTTAATTCTTACGACTTATGGGGCTGCCTGGTTTGCTTTGGTTTTAGTGGTGCTTGGTGTGACATGGGGTGGGGTCTCAACCCCATCTTTCCATTTAAAGTCCAGCCTTTCTTCCCCAGGGCTCTGCTGTTCCAGTGCCTTGAGAAGGACTGGGGATAGTGCAGTTTTCTGTGTTCACCCCATCCACGGGTGAGTTTTGGGACCACTAATGTATGCAGAGCTTCTAACCTGTTGGACCAGCAGGGAGAAAGATGATCTGATGTGTGCTGCATAGTCATGATGTGGAGCCAGGGGAAATCCAGTCTGAGGTACAAGTATCTCTCGTAATGGTTGCACTCAATGATCTTAAAGGTCTTTTCCAACCTAACTGATTCTATGATTCTATCTAGAGCAAGTTGTAAATGCCTAACCAAACCATCAGTGTAGGGTTAGGGTTGGGTTAGTCAACCTGAGGCTTGTGAAGCTGTCGAATATCCTTACAAAGAACGGGTTAGCTTCCTTGTCGTTTTAGGCTTTGAAACCAAGTTGTGCCTCGTCATGTCCCCTAACACCGGTCAGTGTCCAAAAAGTGGCACCACCACAAGTTTTTGCACAGTGCAGGGTGGTGTTCTCTATCTATAATGTCTTTGCACTGGTAGTGTTGGAGCGGAGACCCAATTGCCTGGGCTTCGGAAGTGGTCTGACACAGATGGCGAAAAGCTGCAGCTGCTGCGCAAAAGGCAAATGAATTAAAACATAATATGAATAATACAGTCAATACAGCAGCCATGAGTTGTTTATTTTTATGTTAAATTCAATGCATTTTTGTCACCCTCATATTTTGAGTGATCAATAGGCCAAAGATTTTTATATTAACAATACTCAGCTGCATTGTAGAAGAGGGGGGAAGTGCGAGGTTTTGGCAGCTAGATAGGCACATAAGGTTTTTGTCACCTCTTTGGGAGACATGGAGAGCAGTTTGAGATTATGAATAAGCATCCGAGATACATATATTTGCTGAAAGATCAGCAATTAAATTGTTAACAGTATTCCCATCTCAATGGTTATCTCCAGCTCCCAGAATTAGCACCCCACTGGGGTGACTTGACTACATCAGACCTTGCCATGTGGCTATAGCAAGATATTTACAGGGGGAGAAATGCACTGGTGGTGTGATGATACTTGGTTCATCTTTCAGTTTTATTTATAAATTAAAGTACATGAACTTAATGGAAACTGAGATTGGTGCAGGTGGCACTTGTGGAGTATTTAGGGCTTTGACCCTAGGTCTCTGGTCTGCTGAGCTTTGCAGCTGGACTGCCATTGCAGAGCTTGCTTGGGTGAAACTGAGAGGGGAAATTAGCTCAGCCTTAAGTCATCTGGGTTTAAAATGGGGCAGTTTTATGTCTAAGTCTTGGGATTTTATGCAATCCTGGCAAAAAGCTGGAATAGAGCATGGGGAGATAGACACTTCCCAGCCTTCATCTGCAAAACGGGGAGCAGACGGCTAGCTGAGGTGCTGTCGGTATCTTATAGATGGAAAGAAGGCATTTAATCTGTTCCACTGGGTGGTGGAAGTGACTTCCCAGCTTTGGCTGGCAGCTGGCGGCTGGCTATATTGCCTTTAAAGCTGAGTGTCATGGGATTAGATTGAGTCCTGTGGCATTATGGCCAAGTCTTGCTCTGCTTTTGAATCCTCCTTTTGCCGAGCCCATAGATCAGCCCGGCTCAGGCTGTGCAGTGGCAGTAACCCGGCATTATTGAACCTGTCCTCCTCGCTCTCCCAGGCAGTCACACGTCCGTCTGGCCAGATTTGCAGGACTCAGCAACGGACAGCCCGGGCCCCACTTACTCGGAGGAGCAGATCGATAACAGAGGCGAGTGATAGATGAGGAGAGTTAGGGATGGATAATCTGCTGAATTTACATGACCCAGGGTGGTCCAGGGAAAGGCTGCAGCTTTGCTGGGAGGCTTTCAATAGGAGACAGAAGTTGCCTTAGTTTCCAGCTGCTGACTGCATTTTAAAAAACATTGCATGGTCTGTTTGGGTGGGTGGAGGAAGCTGCCAATTGTGAGCAGAGAATAAAGAGCGGCATGTCCACTGCCTGCGTCCCCCTGGCCCTGCTCCGGGGCAGCCAAACCAGCACTGTGGGAGTGGGAATGCATAGTGCCATTCACCTATTTGCCAGTGCCATCAGGTTCCGTACCACAGTGGAGTTTCAGAGAAGAAGGAAATGTTGGCAGGATTGGCAAGAGATGCTTTGAAATAGTATCGATATATTCAGTATATGTGTTAAATTGGCCATGCTGGCTCACTTGGTAAGAAGCAGAGGGTTTCAATCTGAAAACACTGTATTTTCAGGACCTGGTTAGCAAACACATCGTAAAAACAAGCACCAGCAGGTAGAAAAGAGAAGCAAAAAGCTATGCTTTCAAATAGCAATAATTAAAAAAGATTCCAGCTTTCCAGTCCCATTGATACTGGAGAGTGGAGTTTTAGGGCTTAATCCTGTAAGATGTTGCTAAATGCCTTCTGCCATGAGAACAGAGCATATGCCAGTGGCTGGCTTTTGGGGAGGAAGCTTCCCTTGAATTGAAGCTGCCCTGTAACTGTTTACAGTGGTGTCTTCCTTTTGTCTTCTTTCGTTTGATCTTTCACAGAAGCATCTGCTCTTGCCTTTGCTGAAGACACCACACTGGGCTGGAAGGACCACAGGTCACTTCTTCTGCCCACAAGTGACAGCTCTGGTGCCCATAAAAATATAACCTTCCTGCTGGCTGGAGTGCGCTGCTGACAGCCTGGCACACTTTGATTTAGGTGGTTTAGCTTTTTCTGTAATGTGTCTATGTCATTTGGTCTCGGATTCAGTTTTTGGTAAAAAACAGTGTTTACGACTCCTCAAAACAAACACACACCCCCCCCCCAAGCCCCAAACAAACAGTAATTTGTGCAAATACGTACACCAATCCTTTGCAAACCAACCTTCCTCCTTCCCTTTCATCTGTTCATTTCAGAGCTCAGGCCTTGCACTATTCAGCTTTTGCGTAAAGCCCTGAAAGATAAAGCACTGAAGAACAACTGCAAGCAAAAGCGAGGGGAGGAAAGCTGTTTTCAATACGCAGACCAATAGAAATGCCTACACTCCTGATAGGAGAAAGTAAAATAGATTTTCATGATTCTTCCCAGTGCAACAATCACAGAAGTTCTTAAAAAACAAACAAACCAAAAAGAGATATTATTTTTATTAAAAAAATACATCTGATTTTAATCAAAGTATGTCTCTTGATTGTTTTACTGAATTAGATCCTGATCCTACAGTTAGATCTATTTTGGATGCAGCTGACTGAGAATCACCTTACTCCCTCTGATACCAGGAGGCCTTTGCTGTCTGTAGAGTCTTTTCCTCTGTATATCCAGCTGCAGAGTTGATGTCTTGGTGTGAAATGGTCCTCTTCTGCTTGAAGATGCCTTTCTGCAGGTAGAGCGAGCATTGCAGGGTGAGAGCAGTGCTGGAAAAAAGGCAGGACACTGCAGGCCGCCGTGCACTGTGGTCTTGTGCATGTGCTGATGGGCTGCAGGGATGGCTGCGGGGATGGGGAGTTCTTGGCTGGAGGTACCCTGCAGCTCTGCAAATCATCTGTTTGGGCAGCTGTGCTGGGCTCCACAGCATCCCCAGTGAGGCCATGGTTCAGTGATTGGAAGGAGAATCCTGTAGGGGAGAAACAAGCTGTGCAAGTGTAAGGGAGTTCACAGGACAGCAGCAGTACCCAGGAGTACTCATGTAACGGTCTGGGTAAAACATGTGCTCTTCAGGCAAAGCGGTTGTGCTGCTACCAAAGCTCTCTGTAGACAAGGTCTACATGTGAATAGACCCCTTCAGCACCTTTGGTTGCCTCTGTCTTCTTCCAAGCAAGAAGAAGGAGCAGCACTGAGAGCCCAGCGTGGATGTGTAAGCCCGTGCCATTGAGTGTGGGTGCAAGAAGCAGGGGTAGCCCAGCAGTGGCAGATAGGCTCATGCCACAGCAAATCTATGTTGCACTGGTGCTGTGGTCATCTTTGAGCAGGAATAGGCTGTTCTACCGGACAAATTGTATTTAAGGCAAAGAAGTTTTCAAAAGGCAAAACTTAATTTTTCAAACAATTCTGTGTAGCAGTGATGGAGAGATGCTCTTCACATCTACCTCTTCTCTCTGCATGTAATGTACATTGGCATATCTGTATACAAGCACAGCATGCGTATTTTTCTGTAAAATCACAGGCATGCACATATCTGGACATGGGTATATGCACCCAGGCTGAGGCCTTTGTATGTTTGTGTTTACTGAGTGGGCTTAATGCAGGGCAAAGTTCCCTTTGCTTTCTACTTCCTGACACTTCAGGGAGAAAAATGTCCTGCCGTAGCCTCGGCAAAATAACTGCGTGAATAACTTAAAGGAAAAAGAAGTAATACCCAGGATTGCTCCAGTTAAGGAATTAGCCTGCCTTGCTCTGCAATAAAGCTCTTCTCCCTCTCTCCCTGTCAGTCCTGTGGCACCCTCCCTGCTCTCTGCTTTAATTCTAGTCTCTAATCTCAGCCGCTCCTGTGATAAATTAATTGTAATGATAGAGGCCCCAGTTACGAGGTCTGCACCGTTTGCTTGTAATCTGAGCGACAGGTTTAGGGCCTGCTTTATTTAAGATGCGAGGGTAATTACATGGGAGTTAGCATATGCAGGCAGGGAGATATGATTCATTCTCCCAGCGACGGCCATGACACAGCTGTTTGTCGGATAAAATAGAGGAACCGTGTTGTTACAAAATGTTCCCCTTATTATACCTCATTAAAAACAAGGCTGCGATAAGTCAGACCTGGCAATGAATAAAATGTATTGCCCCCTGTAAAAGCTGATAGGAGAGAAAGAGGGTCTTCCAAGCAGCCTCAGGTCATTTATTTATTTTTTGTTCTCTTTCATGCTCCCTCTCCTTTCTTTCCCTCTGTTTTTCTGCCTTGCACTGGCTGCTGGAGAAAAAAAAAAAGCAGTGTTTTCTCTTGCTTTCTCTTCTTTTCTTCTTTCTTCCTTTC
The DNA here is from genome assembly GCF_028554395.1 of Pezoporus wallicus. Classification (NCBI taxonomy): domain Eukaryota; kingdom Metazoa; phylum Chordata; class Aves; order Psittaciformes; family Psittacidae; genus Pezoporus; species Pezoporus wallicus. The sequence continues at coordinate 646,363 of NW_026641917.1, read as the reverse complement.
TTTGAACCTGCCTATGCCCTCCCCTTCTGGGAGCAATCGCAGATAAGGCAGAGTCGGGCCAACGGCAATTAGCAAAGCCTTTTGCAGGGAACAAAAGCAGAGATTTGTTCCCATCGGCCTAACACGAGTTGTGCCTCTTCACCTTGCCTGAATGCAACAGGCTGAGGGAGATGGGAAGCTCCATCTCCAGCCATGGGGGCCGGGGCGTTCCCAAACAGGTTATTTAAAAAATAATAATAATTTTAAAAAATCAAAATAATACAAAAATGTTCCTTTCAGGAGAGAAAAAAGTATTTTTCTTTCCCTTTCTTTTTAAATAACCCAGGAAGTGAAAAGTGATTCTCTCCCCTTTTTCACCTGCAGGAAAACAGTGGAAGTTTAAACAGTAAAAGCCAAAAGTAGGGGAGAAGGCCACAAAAGACTTCTGAGAGCCCCATCAGGGTAAGATGTATAGAAGGGGTCTCTCTGAACTGGCATGCTGGAGCAGATGCATAAATCCTTCGCCTAGGAGAGTGCTTGGGCGCAGGAGTTCAAAGGATGGCTTTCACTCTTTCACCAGTGTTTTTTCCTTTGCACACACTTTAAGCTGTCAGACTTTGTGGGTTGCAAGCATTCCTGCTTATTTATTTATTATTTTGTCACCCTGAGGATACAAGGTTGACTTTTGTTTTATTTATTTATTATCATTCCAGGGAAGATAGGGCAGTTTTAAAGTAGTAGGAGCAGTAAGAGGTCCTGCCCGCTCTTGGAGGGCTGTCATTTGGGTGAGAGGCACCAACCAACTCAAGCAAAGCTCCAGGCAGGCAGCTGTGGCCTTTTGGAGCTGTTTGTGTGGGCTGCATTAAACCAAATGACGTGTGTCCTGTTTTCCTAACAATTTTTTGTTGTTGAACTCTGATCAATACGTTCAGCTGCCTCTTCTCAGGCCATTTGCTTCTCTCTTGCGTACGTTGCTCTTTTCTTCCCACAATAGCTGAGGTGAATGAATAAGGCTGATTGATAAATTGGCTAGTTTATTTTTAACTGAAGCTATTGAAGGAGTTTTATAAAAGCATCATAATTTCTCTCTGGATGGATATTTAAGTTATAAACACTGTAACATTTGACTAACAAGATATTGAGCTGCATTCTATTTAAAAATTAGATGCAGTATCTTAGAAATAACTTTCTGAAGTACCAGCAAATTAGTCACCTTTTAGGTTTGTTCCCTTGAGAACAGGTCCTGTTTGTAAAAATGTGTATCTGGTTTGCATCCAAAACACCAGATCTGTACCATGGGGAGGTTTAGATTGCATATTCGGAATAATTCCTTCACAAAAAGGGTTGTCAAGCATTGGCACAGGCTGCCCAGGGAAGTGGAGTCACCATTCTGGAGATACTGAAAATACATGTAGATGTGACACTTGGGATCACGGTGGACTTGGCAGTGCTGGGTTTACAATTGGACTTGATGATATTAATGATCTTTTCCAACCTAAAAGATTCTATGATTCTATAATTTTTGGAAGGGTAAGTCATTGCTCACCCGGGCCTCCCTGCTGTACCCAGGTCTTGTATTGCCATGTGGCTGGTGTTGGGTGTTAGTGGGCTCAGGAGTGACACAGACAGCAAAAAGCATTGTAATACCATGGGCTACCATCATGCTGGTAAACCAATTAGGGACTTACGATGACAGAGCCAATGTCCTGGGCAAAGAAGATCAGATCCCAGGGTGCTTGCTGTGTTGATGTCCCATTGCTGCTCATGGCTTCTCCCATGTCAGTCAGAAGAGGCACAAGACTGCCAGGTCTTGCCTCTAGTGGTAGTATTTTAGTGGAAAAAGTGATTTCTGGGTTCAGGGCAGTAGCAGCTCATAGCAATAATGGCAGTAATGGTGTCATGGACCTGCTGGGTTTTACAAACCCACTTTAGCTTTGGGAAGATCAGTGCTGTGCACTTGTGAAGAGCCTGTCCTGTTCAAATTTTCTTGCTCCAAGGATATAGGATGTATGGGTGAGGAGATCTTTCAAGATAAAATGTCCCAGGCAGATGTGTCCACATTCAGGAATCTACGGCATTGCCACGGATGGCAACAGTGCTGCAAGTTTCAGGAAGAGACTAGTACGTTTTGAAGGCTGATTTTGGAAGTTTGGGGAGAAATCGAGTGCAGCATAGGCCGCACTTGGACAGTTTTTCCCAAATCCCTGTGTTTATCACACTTCCCAGACTGGCTTGCTTGTCCTCTCACCTCCTCTTCCCACTTCCATATTGATCCTCTGCCCCAGTCCTCCTTTCTGAGTAGATCTTGTTTACAGGGATGTAATGAAGTGTCTTATTTCCAAATAAAATCCTAACCAAGCAGGTGCAACGGTTTGCAGATTCAACCACTCCCACACTGGTAATTTACTAAAATAAAAACTTAATTAAGCCAGGCTCGCTCAAAGGTTTTGCATAATTTAGTAGTCTGTCTTGGATAGCCAAGGAGCTGTACAGGCAGGGAGCTGAGTCAGAGGCTTGGTCTCTCATCCAGCTCTGGAGTCAGAGCTGTTGGCACTTTGTACACTTACTGCTTTTCACTTGTAAGAGCTCAGAGCAGCTTGAAGGAGTGAGCTGGAATCACTGCCTCCCTTTTACTGATGGGGAAAACAAGGTCCAGAGAAGAATATCTCCTGTCCAGGTTGGTGCTGTGAGCAGTAGTAGAGGAGAACCTGATGTCTGCACTCCCTCATTCCTGTTTATGCATCATAAGTTCACACAATCATAATGTATCAGCCATTCTCAAGATTTTTTAAAATGGGTTATACACAGTAGCAGCATCTGAACAAGGACATGTCTCTGCTGAGGGAAGAAACTTCCATTTTAAGGACATATGTTGGTGGAGTATGTCACCTTTGACAACAAGACTGCTTAGTATCACTTAGGGATGACATTTTCAGAGTGCGTGCAGCCAGGTCATGGTGATGGTACCCATATGACTTGCTGCTATGGATTAGGGCACATTTCAGAGGAACACAGGGCAGGGAGGAGAGCTGTTTCCAAAGATCTTTTGGAAGATCAAGGATCTTCAAAAGGAAAAGGAAAAATGGAAGGGGAAATGGAAAGGAAAAATGGAAAGGCTCAAGGTGTCATAACGGAGCAGCAGGAGAGGTCCTGGAGAACGTGTAGGAGCATAGGTGGAATTGATGGGCTGCTGTCACTGTGTTAGCTGTGCTGTCTCCCCCCCCCTCCCCCCAAGAGGTGCCCTGCAAGAGCCTGCTGTTGAACTGGGAAGAAATCAAGGAATCTTTGTACCCACAGCTACTTGGTCTCTTTTCTTTATTCTATAAAGGAAAAGGCCAAGTTTTATCACTGGATGCTCTGCTGCCTCTGAGAAATCTCTGGAGAGACTTGGTGATAGAAATGCCGAGCCCTCTTTTTGCTCCTGGGAAATGGCATTGACACAAGCACCACTGTGGGAGGTTTAGCAGAAAAGCTGGTGTCTGGTGTCTGAAAACCACGGCTTAGTGTCGTTTTGCTCTTCTTCTGGGTGCAGGTACCCAGACACCCCAGAGCTCCTCTGTGGAGAAGTTTGAGCATTAAAATCTTTCTCCATTTTCTCACTGGCCACATGGGGACAGCTGATGGGGACTGCCCAGGTGGGTCAGCACCATGAGGTTTTGAAGCCCAACAGGGCAGTAGGAGTGTTGTTGCCCTTCTAAAGCCTCTGAGAGACACTGCCTTGGCTGCAATGGGTGGAAGAGCTAGCGGAGTTGGCTTCCTATACAATCAGGCATGAGTGGGGCTTACGGAGAAGACACCTCTCCTCTGTGCGGGGAATACAGAACTAGGAAGAGCATTTGAGAGGGAAACAGAGCAACTGTTTGGCTGAAGATGCACAGAAAGAAGCTCACCTCAAAATGTCTCCCTCAAAGGGAAGGGAGCTTCAGAAGTCAATGTCTGGACCATCCACACTGAACGGGACACCCAGCAGCAGCACGGAGGGGTGGGACATCAGCTACTTGCAAGGTTAAGGATCACCCAGAAGATACTGGCTCCAGAGAAGGGGGGACGGCAACAAAAGCTGGTGTGTGTGTGCATAAAACCAAAGGGCAGCTCTCCCCTCCCCCACACCCCATAGAAATCCACGGGTGGCTGGAGAGGCAGGTGAGTAAATCACGCCGGCGGGCTCCATCACCGCCGGGCTCCTCTTTGTGCGCCGCACAAAGGCGGCGAGGGTTTGGGTTTCGGTGCGTGCGGGTGTGTTTTGGCGCGTAGGGGGACCCCCCCCGGCAGAGGGCGAGCAGCGGCCGGGAGCGGGGAGCAGGGCCCCCGCGGGGCTGGGTGCCCCTTGTCGCTGGCCCGAACCTGCCCCGGCCAGACAATGCGGAGGGTGGGCTGGGGGAGGCTTTTGTCTCCCTGTTTTATACACTCTCTTTTCAAGGTGGGGAGGAGGGAGCGGGGCTGAAAAAGTTTTTGAATTTCAATCAGGTTTGGCTTTGAAAGCCTTTGGCTTTTGTTGCGGGGAGAGGAGGGGAGGTTTACATTTCAGCTGAGCCTGGTGGATGGGCGCTGGGGAGGCGAGGGGGAGGCGAGGGGGGCAGTCACTTTAATGACATCAGTTTGGCTTTGGGGCTAGGCATCCAGAAAGAAAAGTGTCATCCCAGAGCCGGCTTATTTGGCAGGCACATGGAGACGGTGTGCGGGGGGACGATGGGACAGTGCTGCGGCTGCTTTCTCAGTAGCTCCGAGATGGGCATATCCATCTGAAGTGCTGGGTGTGAAACACAAGCCAGCCTGAATGGCTTGTCCCCATGAAGCACCGGCCACCCCCCGCCTAGCTTGTCCCCCCCACCTCGGCAGCTTTGACTTGTGTAAGCTGGTGAAGAATGGACCCACCCATGCCTGGAAATCCGCCTCCTCCCTCCCTTCCCACCCCTTCTCCCCTTTTCTGAGAGGTGTAATGGAGCAGATCTTACAGGGAGCAGCTGCCTCTGCCCCCGTGCCTGCCTGCCCTGTGCTCCGCTTTATAACCTCGGGATGAAAAGGGGGCATGGGGTGCCCGTTACCCCCCGAGATGCAGGGCTTGGGTCTGCTCTTCCTGTGCAGTGCCACGGCTGCCACCGTTGCACACGCTTGTTTGGCTGGATGCTGCAGCACCCTCGGTTCAGTGCCATGCAATTTCCAATCTTGCAGCACCGTGACGGGGTGAGGGCAGCACACTGCGACCTCCATGAGCTGGTTCATCTCCCTCTGTACTCTGCTCACCCGCTTCCCACTGCAGAGGCAAGAGGGGATTACCCTCTCTGCATGGCCAGCCTCGGCCAGGGAGAGGTCTCGGGGAAAGAAGCATCACTCATTCCAGCTTGTCATCGTCTCCAGTAATGTGTCCTTGCATATTGTGATACTGTGGGGTTCTTGTCCCCCATCTGCCTGGTGGTAGGGAGGTCCTGTACCAGCTTCCATGATTGTATCAGATGGTGCAGATGGCCCTTCCTCTTTTGTGTGTGGACACATTTGACTCCCCCATTCAGCTGCAGGAGAGCTTATTTTCCTTTGTTTTGAATAGACTTAAGGGAAACACAAACCCGCACTTCCAAGAGCAGATCTCGGCTCTCCTAACATGAGCCATTCAGATGCACTTTTTTGATACTAAAAATCAAACACTGCCCTCATCTTCTGGTTGCTGCAGTTCTTTGTGGGACAGACTTGGAGTAAAAAATGTGGAAGAGCCCATGGGAAGAGAAAGAATATAGTTTCACATTATTATTTTCCATTTTTGAGGCAAATTCTGAATTCTAGGCCATAGGTTCTGATTCTGAGGTCATAGAAAGAGTAGACCATTCCTAGTTTGAAGAAAATAAAACCAACAACCTTTGGGTTTTGATCAGAAGTATTTTACATCCCAGAGGTGTGTGTGCTGTCAGACCAGTGTGCCCTTGGCAATGAATTAAGTTCTTCTCCTTGTGCATCCTTCCGAAGCGGATGAGCAAGGGGATGAGAAGGTATCAGGAGCAGGTCTTAGGTCTTATAAATGGAGATGGCTCCTATTCTACAAATATAAAGAACCCCTCTCCATTCTTCAAAAGTCAGAAAATCCAGAACTTCAGTCCGGCCCCACAGAAGCACCTTTTCCCAAGCCTTATTTCAATATAATTTGGGAGGAATTTCCACACAAAAAAAAATGGTTTGAAAGGAGCCTCATTTCAGCCTGAGTTTTTCTTTTAAAGTTGAGTCTATTAACTAATACGGGCAGCCAAATGAAACCCCAGGGGAGAAGATCCAAGGGGAGCTCACCAGCATCATGCCAGTGAATGTGCAAAGGCATAGTCTGTGTGGAGTGAGATGTGGGTGAGGTGCTTGTCTTCCCATATTGTGTTTGGATATTTTTAAGAAGACTTTAGCTTTGCCCCTGAAGAGTTCTTAATAGGTAAAAATGCATGATATAAATTGCATTTCTTAGAGCAGTCTTGTCATATGCTCTTTCTACCTGGTGTGGGGCTTTCTTCATCTTTAAAACAGTACTGAAATTCATACTGATTATCTTGGGAGATATAAAGTGGCTTCTCAGAGTCCCTGTGATGCTTGGCACAGAAGGCCATGATATAATTTTTCCTGCTTTCCGTCCCTGATGTGAGCCCAGCACCTTCAGCTGGTGTCTGGTATTGAGGTACCCGTGTTCACCATGTCCATACTGAGCTGTAAGGGTCTGGTATAGAAATCAGCGTAGGGGAATAAGAAAGACTTACCATCCCTTTCAGGAACTTCACCATAATCCAAGGACATGCCTGCAAAGAAAACAGTGGCATTGCTACATTGGGCTGGCATTGCCAGCAGCTCCAGGTGCTTTGTATTCCTCATCATGAGGAACTTTGGAAATGACCTGAGGCTCATAGATAGTGTATGGTGTCCTGCTTTCCATTCATGTGTCCACCACCACCTGTAGAACCACAAGATGAAGGGAAAGAGCTGCTGTACCACTACAGGGCAAGTCCACCAGGGTGCTGACACAAGGCTGGTGTGAGCCTGAGTGTGAAGGAGGTGCCTGTACCAGCCCAGGCTGCTGAGGGTGGTCAGGGTGGCATGGGCAAACCCAGAGCGTGACGGATCATTGCTCAGAAAAGGGAGATTGCCAAGAGAAGAAGGGATTCAAAAGAACAACAGGTTTTGGGGAAAGCAGCTAGAACTTGAAATTAGAGAGGTTGGGAATGTTCATATACGAAACCAGTCAGAAGACCTTTGAGGGCAGATGTTGGCTCCTGGCTGGGCTGTGATAATGTGGTGCCAAGAAGTGGAGGTCAAGGAGGACATATTCTCTTTGTACATTAATCTGAACCATGGCTGTGGAAACTCCTGCCGTGCCCCATATTTACACTCATAGTTTACTTTTATCTATTTACCTCTCAATTTAAAAGAGATGGGAGTGGATGTCTCCTTGTAGGGGACTCATTTCTGGCATCAGTTATGTCCTGAAAGCCTGTCACATCTCCTGATTCCAGCAGCGTTACTCCAGGATTTACACCAGCATGGCAGAGGTCAGAATCTGTCCCTGCCACCCCTCCTTCTTCTTACAGGGATCTTTTTGGTTTGTGGCTTGCCCATGAGTCCCATACAACTCCGTTCAGCTTTTCTCTTCTTTGACAAAAACCCCACACTCTAATTTTCGCTCTCTGACCGATGCCAGGGCCTGAGGTGCCACCCCAAAATATAAAAGCATCCTCCCTTCCCCAGGTCCAGCGAGGTTGTTTTGCTCTGGCTCCTGCAGCGCAGGTTAAGCCAGTGCCAGCTCTGGTCTCGGGAGATTCCCTGCAACCCCCACTTGCCTCGCTCCGTCGCCGGCAGCTTTTTCATTATTTATTTAATGTCTTGTACCGTAAATAATGGTGACTTTATGGTTATTAGGAACGGGTTAAGGTACATGCGGGCAGCACCAGGCTGCCTTCAAAAGGAACAGGCCCGGCATAAAATGTTGCGATAATTGCTTTACTGCTGAGTGCTTGGTCTTTATTTTGTGTCCGATTTGTCTCTTAAGCCAGCGTAACATTCTCCCCGCTGCAGGAGAATGCAGAGAGCAAATTGAAGGTCTGAGCGTGAACAATGCAACATGGTGCACTGCTGGGTTTTTCTTTTCTTTCCTCTTTCTTCGTTCCTCTCTCGACCTCCCTCCAGTCATCCCTGCTCCCCCTCCCCCTCCAGCCTCCTCTCCCTCTCGGCCGCTCTGGCTTTTCCACCTCTCGGCACCCTGTTTATGGCAGGTGAGATGGGAGGTGGGAAGCAGTCAGGTCCTCTTCAAAAGCAAAGAAAAAGATATATAACGGTGGAAAGTACCTTCTTAGGCAAAGCCAGGCATGTCCTTCAGCCTGGAATGCCAAGCACATGTCCCAACACAAGGGTAATGATGGTGTTAACGATACCTACGCACACAGCAGCTAAGGATGCTCATGGGTGCCAGACAGCAGCACGGCTCCTGCCCGTTCGCCACACGTGCCAAGGAAGAGGCAGCAGGAGGCAGGTGTGCTTTTAAAACACGGCTCCCAAGGTGCCGGGGCCTGGGGAGTGTTTGTGTCATCTTGCCGTACACGATAATTAGCTTGTTAGGAGTAATTAACCATGGATTTGTGATCCCTCTAAGGTGGAGCTTCCCTTTCCCTCCTCTTAATCATGAAAGGCGGCTGCAGTTGCACTGCAGACAATGGGAGCATCCTGGAGCAGGGCGGCTGTGGTGGGTGCATCAGTCATCCCAGGGCACTGGTAGTTAACCCGGCTCTTTTCCCACCCATACGCTCCTCCTGGTGTGAAACCATCTGAATTGCTTTCTTCTGAGATTTATTTTTGCCAAAGGGGGTACAGCCGAGTGCCAGCCTGGTTCCCATGTGGCACTGCACTGTGCTGCTCCTCTGACCTTGATAAAGCTGCTCAGTTTTCTTGGACCTCAGTTATCTGGGCTGTGAAATGGCACCATTGTCCCCAGTCTGCCTGATTAGAAGTTTCCATTTAATAACTATTCAGAAAGTACTATACACCAGAGGGACACAGATCGGCCTCTCCTCTGTCCAGAGGTGGGTGGAAACAAAGGTTGCGGTTTCTCATCTAACCAGTTTCTCTGATTGTAGAAAATTATTGACATGGCCCTGTGGACTCCTCTGGAGTGCCTGGGTCTCCAACCTCCTCTGGCTGTAAAGTCAGATGTTTCCTGGTTGTGCAGTATGGGCTGGCATGATGGGATGTGGTGACTGGGAGCTGGCTTGCTGCAGGCAAACAGACCTGTCTCCATGCCTTGCTAGCAGTTTCGGGGCCAAGGCAATATTTTGTTTACTAGGAGGAAACAGAGGAAGGGAATTTGATTGTGAAGGAGCCCACAGCCTTCTCCTGGATGCCCAGCCAGGAGTCTTCTGAGATGTTGTGAATCTCTCTCATTGGAGAACAGCTCTTTGTGGTGTGGCCTTCCCACTCCTTATCCACCCGGCATAGAAAATACAACAGAAAATTTTCCACAGGCAGATGTCATCTTTGAAAAAGCTTTGGTTTGAATTCTGCTCAGGAGTTTAGATTTGGCTGCTACCCCAAGTGCAACAGCTACCCAGCTGAGGAGTTAACGTGTAAAAATGCAACTTCTTGCTTTGCCCTCTCTTCCTGTCTTAGCTAGATACGTGATGCTTACCAGGGATTAAAAATGAGAGATTTTACCTTCCCTGGGCCTCTGGAAAACAGCTTGTTTAGTAGAGCAAATTATTACACAAAAGAAGTTTTGTTTTTTTTTTTTTCTCTGCAAGGATCTAGGAGTTGTTTCAATCAGAAAGTGCTAATCATCAATTTAAGATTAAGAATCAATGGGTTGTAGCCGTGGCAAAAGCCAAATCAATGCTGAAAATCTCACCCATAGATAGGTCTGGTCCCCTTTCTCACACCCCCCACCTGCCTCCCTTCCCCCTCCCCTTGTCCCCCACAGCAGCTACCGAGTAATTAATAAGGCATAAGGGGAAATACGAATGAATTGGGCTGAGCGAGAAAAGGAAGAGCAGGAGGAAGGATTTGCTGTCTGTATCTGAACAGCTTTAATTAGCTGTTTCTTAGTCTCTTTGGTTTGGTTGCTTGTTAGGGTAATCCAGTTAAAGAGGATGCCTTTCATCTCCGTTAGACTTTTCCCAGCAGAGAGGGATGGGTGAGCTGCGCTGGAGCACGGGGTGGTGCGGCGGGTGGGAGCCGAGGCCACCCCAAACCCCAAATGCGATTGTTCCTACAGGGCTGCCGCCTTTAAAAACAACTGAAATAACCCAGCTCCGGTGCAGCCCTCTAGCTAGCCACGAAAGTCAGTGGTAAAATGGCCAATGTGCTTCTCTGGGCTTAATGTGTCCTGTTTTCTGACCCCGAAACGTTTTCTTTATGAAAGGATCAAGTTGGGAGCATTGTCCCAGCACCTTGAAAAGAGCTGCACAGAATGCTCTTTTGTGTTAAGTTGCCTTTTTTTTTTTCCCTTTTTTTTTTGAGCCACTGCCTGCTGTGTTTTTTTCCTCCCCCTCCCTTCTGCACGCTGGGGGGGGGAGGCTGGGACGGACAGTGATACAGACAGAGACTGTCTTGATGAACCATCTGTGCCACAGTGTAATCCAGTGGAGCTGAAAAATTAAACAGCATTTTCAATTAACTTTCTCTCTCTGGTTCTTTTTTCTTCTTCTTCTTCTTCTTCTTCTTGGGGAGAAGTTTTAGTTTAACCCCTTGGAAGCCATTGGGATGGGGAAGGTATTGGATGCAGGCGCATTGTGGGCAGGGCATGTGTAAAAGCACACACCTGGATGCAGGACTGCGTCCGTGAAGCCCAGCATCCTGTCTGGGCCAAGAGATGCTGGCTGAGTTAGGGGATGGTTCAGAAAGGCATGTAATTTTGGAATAAATAGGTCACGAGGGAACTTTTCTTACTCAGCTGGAAGAGTGTGTGCTCCTTTAAAAAATGACAATGGCAGGTTCTATTTGCTCTGGTTGATATGACCTGGGATGTTTTCATTATCCTGTTTAAGTGGGTTTTTTTCTCCCTCTGATTGTAGCCTCAGCACTATCTTGTGGCAAGGAGTCCCAGGGGTTAACTCTGCATTGTCTGTATCTATTGCCTTTTTATCAGTTGAAAGGGTTTTTTTGCCATTCGTCTTCACATCTTTATTTAATTTCCTTCTTCCTTTACCCATGGAAAGGCATAGGAGGTATTACTTTATTAAAACTACTCCTGTTCCACTCCCTGTTTTGTATATGTCTTTTGTGATCATTTTTATTTGTCCTGTTTCCAGCAGAGGTGTGGAGGCTGGCGTGGGACTCAGCATCCTTGCTGCGTCTCCCGGGTTGTGCTTACTGTGGCTTTTCAGGGAGAACCCTGCCTTTTTCCCTTTGATGACTTTAGCTGTCCTAGGTGCTCGCTTGGGAGCTCCTCTGTCAAAAGCATTTAGAAAGCCCCCAGAACTTGCCAGGGCCAGTCACTGAGCTGAAGCACTCAGACAATTCCCACAGGGAAGAAGGGATTTGTCTTTGCAAGAGGCTCCCTGCATGGGATGTGTTAAATCGTGGCCACCTGAACACAGCCTGTAATTCTGGAGCTGTTGCTAGTGATTTGCCTGACACTGAAGCAGGGCTTTGCTTGTCTGTAATCCTCACGGCCATCTTTCAGCCTCTTTGAGAAACATTACCAGTGTTTTGCCCTCCAGTCCTCTGGCTTAGCAGTTGCAATAATCCTTGTACTATTTTGCTCTTATAAGCTCCTTTTACAGCTGTAAGACTCCCAGTACTTCACAAGGGAGATGAACCTTGTTAGTACTTTATTTTGAAGGAGAAATGAAGCATGAGGAAGCAAAGAGACTCACCAGAGGTATCACCAGGTGACCAGCGTCACGGCTGAGTCTGGTCCATGAGCTGGAAATCCGGGCTGTTTCCTGTTTCTAGGGAAGTTTTGCTGCTGGTGTTGAGGACATCCAGCCCTGTCATTCACACATCCCCTCACTTGTGTCTCCCCTAGGCCCGGGAGCTTGAATTCTTGTAACCTATGCGCTATGCACACACGTGGGCAGAGGCACCCAGGCTCTTGCTCCTCCAGCTCATCCTTTGCCTCCCCCCTGAAGCACTTCAGCAACCTCTCTGAGCCCTCCCACCTCCACACCCTCCTCCTCCCCAGCCTTCCCTGTCAGTAAGCTCTCTTCTCCCACACTTTCAGCACAGCAGCAGCAACTTTTCCCCAGAAAAAGACCCACAAGGATGGCCTCATGCCTGGTTCCCCTCCCAGTGCTCATACTAGGGCAGAGAGGTGGGTCAGTTGGAGACCAGGAAGTGAAGACCTTTGCTTCCCATGAGAGCAAATCCAAGCTGCTCTATCCCACTCTGTGGAAGCTGGGAGAAGGGGGATGTGGGGACAGCAGAGCCACAGCTTCACTGCAGCCTTTGCATCTCTACTTCAGACCTGTTTCACACATCTGCAAATGACCCCCGGAGCCAGTGTCCCCTATCCACTGTCTTCCGCAGCCAGGAAGGGAGGCCACTGGGGCACATGGGTCCCTGCAAACCCTGCACTGCAGCTGGAGCTTGTCCCTTCTCAGCCTGGCAGACAAGCAGGGAGAGTTACCCCTCACAGCAGCATCCCGGTGCCCGCTTGTCCTGCGTTGGCTGTATTCCCCCCATCAGAGCAGCCTGTGGGTCTCCCCCTCCACGCGGGCAGCCTCCCAGTTACCAGGGGCTGCTGCTGGCATGACAGGGGGGAAGAATACTCAGCAAATTGCTTTGCTGCACATCTTAAAGCAGCCCTTGATTTGATTTAAACAAAAACAAAAGGGGGCTTGGTGGAAAGCGGGGCGATTGGCGGGCACTGGCCCTCTTCTGTGTCTTGCACAGGCTCGCATAAGTGACAGCTCAGTGGGCCGCTGTTGAGTGCTTTCATTGCACTGGCTCAGCCTTTCGCTGGGGAAAGCCAAAGTGTCTGTCACTGTGTCCCTCCCCGGCCCCCCCAAGCTTTTTCTTTTGCTTTTCCCTTTCTTTCCCTCCCTCTCTCTGCAGAGGAATGGGCGAGACCTTTGCATTCAAAGGGAGGATGGCTCTGTGAGGTCTCACTGAGGGTGGAAATCACTTTAGCAGAGATGATGTTTCTTTGTTTAGGGGCAAATTGTGCCTCTTCTCTGCTGCTCCTGAGTTGCCAGATGCTGTCATTTGCAAGGGGTCCCCAGAGAGGGGTGTGGGAGCCATGAGGGGAGAGGAAGGATTCTAGTTTGGGAGAAGAGCTTCTGGTTTTAGCAGTTTCCAGTGGGAGGCAGGGATACAACCAGGAACAGAAAAAGGTTTGGAAGATTTGTACTCAGTGTCTGGGGAACTGCAAAGGCCCAGGGAAGAAGTGCAGCTGAGTGGAAAGGATGTGTGCTCCTTCCTCACATTTTGGGGCCATAAGCTCCATGCAGTTGCTGAGCAGTGACTCTCCCTGATGCTTTGGCCTGAGTTCCTACTGTTATTTGATACTGCATCAGGTTCCCATGCTGCTTCCACCTCTAATCTTGACCAAAATGGAGCCCTAGGACTGAATTAACTGGCACCAAGGGAGATGGATCAGGTATTCCTTTTCAATGTCTCTAGTATTTCATTTGATTGGAGCTGTTCTGACCATATCCAGCTCTCGTAGCAAGCTGGGGTAAATCCATCCCTTGGCTTTCACATGAACCTTGCACAAAACACAGGATAGTGGGATCAAGAAAAAGCGGTGAACAGTGTCAAGGAAGACACAGGATGCTTGGACATCTGTCGACAGGTGCAATGGGTCTTGGCCCGCCGTGGCTGAGAATGTGCTCGGGATGGTACGTTCTCCTGAGCCCCTGGACTAAGGCTGCTCTTATTTTGACAAGGGAGCAGATCCTCAAGCTCCTGTCCCTCATCACCCTTCATGAGCTCCCTGACACCTTTGCTGAGCTCCACTCCCACACGTATTCATTGGTGGGTCTTGTTCCTGAGGACTTAGAGCATGGTCTTCTCAGCCTGCTGCAGCTAGTTGTCCTTCCTGGGCATGATCCTGAAGTCTTTGCCTTGACAGCAGCAAACATCAGGTACAGGTGTGTCCAAGGATGCTCTCGGATCACTTCCAGGCTCAGTCCCAGCACTTTGGGTGTTTTCAGTGGTTGGTATTTGAAAACAGACAGGGTGGTTTCTTTAGCAGCAGATCGCTGTAGCCCCCAGCACAAGGAGTGTGATGTAGAACATGCATCTTGGCATGTGTGCTGCTCCCAGGAATCATTCTGTGTATTTCTATTCCCAGTGGTTTACTACAGGTCTGCTTTGGCAGAGGGGAAGGGAAGCAAATATCTCCCCAGTGAGGGATAAGGAGAACAACTCATTTGGGTGATCCTGTGGAGTCCTGCCAGCCCTGGTTTCATACGCCTCGGCTGTGTTGAACACTTTCTCGAGGTCCTTTTGGCAACCTCACAGTTAAAAACTTTACCAGTTTCTTTCTCTCTCTTTTTCCCTTCCTTCCTTTTCAGAGTTGACAGGGGCAAAATAAAGGCTTTATTTTTTTTAAACAATTTTGTTCCTTCTGGGAGTGATGGAGCGAGAGTGAGTGAAGATTATAGCTCTGTGTGCCGAAGACCTTCATAATGGGGGGAGAAGCAGTGACATAATGGGAACCTAATGGCAGTAATTGGCCCTGGTTTTGACAGGGCCTATATCACGGCTCAGGAAAAAAAGAGATGTTTAAAGTAAAAATTTACACAAAATTATACGGTTTGGGGGGTGAAAACGGCTGTTTGGTTTTTATCTCTCTTTTTTTCCCATTCCTCTGGGGACATTGCCTCGCACTGTGTTTGTGTCTGTGTGTGTTTTCATGTCCATCACTTAATCAAAGTCAGAATGCAGGTCCCTGAACAAGAGAGACCAGGGTTTTAAAGCTCCAGGTCAGATGCTGAAAGCCAACACTGCTGAAGTCTCCTTTAGGAAAGGTGGGATGTGGGGTCCCCACTGAGGCTCATCTGTGCCAAGGCTGGTGGCATGGGGAACTGAGGAGCATGAAGGGGAGCAGAAGCCAGAGCAGCAGAGAGGGGCTGTGGGCAGGGGTATCTGTTCCTCCTTGCCATTCACATCTCTCTGAGTGAGATCCCTTCTACCCTTCTCCATCTTCCCTTGTAGGGGCTGTAAGAGCCCACGCATGGAGAGGACAGTGAAAAGGATGTATGTCCATCAAGCCAAGGAAGGGGCAGCCCTGTGTCTTCAGGCTGCTCTGCCATCCCCTTAGCCCTCAGCACACTGTGTTTAGCATTTGCTGTGGTATTCAGGGAGCAGAGGTCCACCTATGAACTCCCTTCCTTGAATGTAGCCACAGCTCCTCCAGCTTTAGTCAGCTCCCAGGATCTCTTTCTGTTGAGCTCCAGATCATCTCTGCCTCTCTCAAACACTGCAGTCCCAGGGGACAATGTCCTTTCTTCCACACAGCCACATCAGCATCAGCTAGAGTAAAATCTCGGATTCTTTTGCAGGACACATGTTTTGTGTTGCATGCTGAGGTCCAGCTTGATGTCCCCTCCCATCACCTAGGTCTTGCCTGCTGCTGCCGCTTGCCTTGCACATTTTCTTACTTCGTACGTATCAGTCAGCTTGTTTTCCCTTGGAATAGCGGTGTGTGCTAACGAAAGCCTGTATACTGTAAGATTGCACTCTGTAGGCCTTTAGCCAGAAAACAGCCACAGGGTTAGAGGTGTGATTGCAAACAGAAGCTTGGAAGTACAGCATCATGAGCATTTGAGAGTGACTGTGCAATTTTATATGCACTGCTTAGGATGGAGACCTAAACTTCAAGACCCTGCAAGAGCCCTCAAAATGTGTGTGCATATAGTGGTGTAAGCATGTTTATCACATGCCTGGTGCTGACAGCTCAGTGACAAATTGCATCACTGCAATCTGGATCACAGAGCTATTCTAGAAGATACTTCGATGTTTCTAGAGTGCCCTGAGTCTTCAAGCTGGATTTAGCACAAAGGGCTTCTGGCCTCATGGACAGAAAGGTGTTGAACCGGGATGATCACCTTTGCTGGTTGCAAAGGTCCTGATTCTTTCACTTTCCTGACACTAGGACCTTTAAGTACGTTTAGTAGATGAGATCAAGGCTCACCATGGCCATTACCCAGTAGAAGTTGGGCAATATTCTTCAAGGACTGACCCCAAGGGGGCAGCCTGGATGCACAGCATGTACAGTTATCCCATGGGAACAGCCGAAGGAGGCTTGTACAGATGTCTTGCCCCCATTCTGACCAAAACGAAAACAGTAGATTTTCAGTAGTACAGTTTGAAAGAGACAAGGAGCTTAAAGCAGGATCTCTCAGTGAAAATGCCTGAGGGCTGTTGTTACACCTCTGTGTTAAGGGATCAATAGTCATTTGGACCAGATTGAGCAGAGCAATGACTAATCTCGGCATACACAATTCCCTGTGTAGCTGGGCTGGAAGTGGTGTGCCATGGTCTGGGAGGGTAACCTGGGCTCACTGGACTCATGGTGAATTTGCAGACCCTAGGTGGCCCAGTCTGGTGTGATGTTTTAGGAATAAATAAGCACATCAAAGCCACAAGCAGTTGTCTGTTCTTCAACCTAGGCAGTTGAGAGTCACAACACAGAAGCTCTGTGCTCGTCCACCAAACCCACACAGATCACCTGCTGCTGCAGTCTGCTGAAGAGAGCCTTCCTCAGATTCTGCAGCTATCTCAGCCCCCCACATCTCCCAGGGGGCACAGAGAATATGTTTAACTCCAGTTTAGTGTTGGGATTGCAAAGTCCCAGTGCCTGTGCTGCTGGCTGTGGGGAAGGGAAGTCCTTTTAACACTAACGGCTGAGCATAGCCATAACTCTTCCCTGTGCTTGCTTTGCTTTACTCTGGGGTGCCTCTCTGCCCACCCCACTGTCAAGCTCATTTCTGTGTGTGTGAATGTGTGTGTTTGTGCACATGCACCTGACTGACCTTAAACAAGTGTGCAAAACTCGTTTGCCTTCCCAGCTCAAAGGCAGCAGAGCTGCTGCAGACCTTGGGGGCAGGGGGAAGGCAACATCTGTTCAAAACCAAACAGTGCCTCCTGCTAAATGGCCTAGAAAGCTCCTGCGAGCGAGGTCCTGGGTGGAGACTCCAAAGCTGGGAATGTTTTGTCTGGAGGAGCTGGGATCGGAGGTGGGTGTCTGTGGGGGCTCCCACATCCTGAGAATGAGCCACATCTGGGGAAGTCATTTGGCTGGTGCTGATGATTCCCCAAGCGCTCTTGGCTCTAATGACTCGTGATGCCGCAAGAAGTGGCCCTGTAATGGCCATTCCATGCTTGGCCAAGGGGCGTGTGCTCTGCCCCCACACCACTGTATGTTCTCATTCCCACAGTGGACCAGTGCCTTCTGCTCCCCAGCTGCCCCAGGCAGGGACACCTGGAGACCCCAGAACCTTTGGGAAGGGTCTGGGGGATTTGCAGGTTAAAGGTGTGCTTCTCATAGCCATCCAGGTGTTTGTTCTGGCTCTGCTGTCCCCATCATCAGTACTGGGCCAGGGTGAATTCTCCCCCCAGGAGGTGGGTTCAGAGGTGCTGACTAAGCTGGGCTGTGGGTGCAGACCCAGGAGTGCAAGTCTGAGCTTGGACCTGCTGCTTGTGATGGGAAGGAGAACGGGAGCACCCTGACCCTGGAGCAACAGTCCTGGCTATTTCACTGCCTGGGAGCTGAATTTCCAGTGAGGATGCTGTATTGCATTGACTATAGGAGAGGTGGCCAAGCCCCAGGACACCAGCACCAGGATTGCCTGCTGGAATTCACGTGGGACCAAGCATCCCAGGCATGGCCACGCATCCACAACCCTTCTTACTGTGTAGCTGAGAGGCAGTGAAGGCACTTGTACCCCTTCTTCCTGCCAGACTGCCATAGCTTGCCATTCAGAAAGGTCCCTGTTTTGGACCTTGCACCCTTCACACAGCTTGTAGAGACCCAGGGTATCCTGTCAGCCCAGCATCTGGGCAGGCATGCCCCTTTGGCTTTTAGCTTTGTTCAGAAAGGTGAGCTGTTGAGGGTCTTGTCTTGCTGGGAAGCAAACTAGCAATCTGTTTAACCCAGCACCTTCCCTGCAGCAGTGAGTGGAGCTCAGTACTCCATCAGGAGTTTAAGTAACCTGCTGTTGGCAGTTCAGTTAATTCCCCTCCAGCCTTTGCCATTAGTAGACCTTAGTTTGAATCCCATGGCTGCATGGCAAACCTAAGGCAAAGTTGCCTTGACTAAAAGTTGCCTCTTGCTGGTTTGGTGGTGTCTAGTAACAAGGGTGCTCTTGTAGCTTTTTCATTGCCCAACTACCATCGTTAATCCTCCACAGGAGGGTTTTGGTGGGTCTCAGCCTAGTTTCTGGTGGAACATACAGATAGTGGCCAGGACTCTGCTCTCCCTCCTGTTGTCAGCCTTGGCACAGCAGTTGAAGCCCAAGAGGGGCTAGGGAGAATGAAGCTGGTACCATCCAAAGCATGTGTCCTGGCTCTCCTGCAGCCTCTGAGACTGCTGCTGACCCCGCCAGGTATGTGGGGCTGGCAGTGGGACAATCTGCCACACCGCTTCGGTCTCTCAACGCCAGATAGTAGAGGACCATAGCTGAGTACCAACAAGTTATTTTGTCTGCAGAAAACAATGTTCTCCAGGCTCCAGCTGCTGTGAAGAGGGATGGAAAGACAGAGTCATTGCCTGGTGGCTCCTCCGGTACCTCCATGGACTTTCTCCTTGGTTGTGCCAGTTTGAGGGTCTGCTGCAGCCTGCTCTCACCCTTGCTGTCTTGATAGTCTCCAGATCTGTTTCTGGAAGACAGACCCAACACTGTTGACTGTCCCTGTCTTCCTCCCCTCCTGTCCCTGGTGTGGGTTGCCTTCCTTTGGTGAATTCTCTTGGTGCTCTCTTGCTTCTCATCCAGACCCTGGTGGGAAGATTCTTTTTCACGCCAAACCAAATGCAAAGCCCATGACAGCAACAGCAATGCGATTCACGTATGGATTCAGGCTGCTTGCGGAGCCCGGTTCCCGCTCAGCTCCAGGTCACAGCATCCGGTACTCCATCCTGGCAGGAGCCTGTCCGCTGTGCCGGTGGGGAGCAGGGAATTCCCTCCCCCTGCCTGCCTTGCAGTGAGCGCTCATAAAGCCGCAGGTGTGGGATGTTTGTTATTTAGTCTACAACCTGGTATGTGACAGTTTCTTTTCTGCTCGGAGTGGTTTCAGATAATTAGTACATTATGATTCCCCCACCTTGAGTGGGGGAGAGAGGAGGGGGCAGCCCACCCTCAGACTACTTGTAATTTCACATCCTGTGTTTTATGGACCCGAACTGTTTGGGGGCGGGGAGTTGGATGGGGGGGGGGGATCAGAGAGCAAACAGTGAGTCCTTCCCCCACCTTCACCATCAACCAAACCCTGCGGTTGTTAGGGTGGCCAAATGTTATTTTGCAGAGTTGCAGCCAACTTAATTCAGAGATGTTTGCCTTTTTCTTAACTCGTTTTTTTGTTTTGTTTTGTTTTTGTTTTGTTTTGTTTTGTTTTCTTGCAAGGTTTGAATGCCTTAAAAAGGGAAGAATGAAAAACAAGATGCTCTTTCTCCCGGCCTGTCCATGCTCCCCTCTCCCTTTTTATTACACGCTTATCGCTTCTTTCCCTCCTGCTTTTGAAATTGATTTCCTTTCCTTTCTCCCCTATTCAGGGCCTAAACGCTGAATGTTCGATATTTCATTTGAGGCCGCTAATCGCATTACCACCCTTGACGTTTTACAGATATCATATTATGGGCGCAAATTTGGCAAATTATTAGCGTTGTAATGTATAGCTTGTCAAAGGTATTTAAGACACTAAGAGCCCTGGGCTTATCGGGGTTAGCAGAGAGCTCTCGTTGAGCTTTTGAAATGCAGAGAGCCGGTTATAAAACACACTGTGACTCTCTTTTCAGCTTGTAAAAAAAGAGAGTGCAAGAGAGAGAGAAAGGAGGGGGAAAAATATCATCCGTCTATCAGGGGCTTCCAGGGCTGATAACAAGCAAAATTCTTCTCTGTGGGTTTCACGGGAAATGTGAGAAGCTTTTAAAACATTTCACAAGCTGTCTGGGAAAGAGGAAAAAATCTTTATTGAAAGGATGTAGCAATCTTTTTACTGGGGTCTATTTATCTCCTGGGAACGAGCTGTAAGTAGGAGTTCCCGTCCCGGTCACTGGAGGGGTTTGGGGAAGGAGAGTGGGATCCTCCCGTGCTCCCGGACGGTGACTTCTCCCGGCCCAACTTGGGATGCTGGAGGCTGGAAGTGGGTCCCAGCAGCCCTCCTTCACCCCGCTCTGCTAGGATGCTCATACCATATCCTGTTAGGCAGCAGAGGTAGATGCTTCAGGCCAGCCACTGGGCAGCAGGTCCCGGGAATCCCTTTCCCTGGTGCCCCAGTGCAGCTCCAGGGCTAGCAGAGCAGGACACAGCCAGTGTTGGCATGTGCTCAAAGACCCTCTCCCCAAGGGGAGGCGTTTCGTCTCTGATCAGTTTATTAAAATGGTTTTAAGTCCTTTTAAAGCCCTGTGGGGGATTTGTGCCTTCCTTCGGTGTCGAGATGTGAGAGTGTGTGTTTCCCCCTCTCTTTTCAGACCGAGGGAGGAGGGGGCATGGCAGCGCTGGGTCACATTTTGCTCCCAATATTGTGATGCTAACAAGCTGTGGAGTTCGTCAAGGCAAAGCGGGGTGATGGGGTTGGCGTGATTCACTCCCCGCTGGCAGCAGAATGGATATCATGCGTCTTATTACAGAGTTAGACAGACAGAGCCCCACCACTGAGAGCTGTCAGTCCTGCCTCCGCTTGACAAAAACAAGCCATAAATAAGCAAATGCTTCACAGCAAGGGGGCTTGTGTGTGTGTGAAAGAGAGGGAGAATGACTGTGTGTGAAATACCCGGGGGGGGGGGGGGGGGGGGCTGCATTTGTAACCCCTGTTTGCAAGAGGGAAAATGGGTGGGATTTATGCTGCTGGGTCTCCATGGAAGGGAAACTGTGTCTTCTTATTGCTTTGCTGAAGTGTTTGGAAACATAAGCTCGTGTACACCAGGCAGTCCACATCTGGGTGCAAGCATGCCGACACGTGGGGTGTGTGAGCACATTCGCAGCAGTTTGTGTTTGCAAGGCTGCGTCAGCAGAAGAGGTAGCTGGAGGGTTCCTCCTGCAGTGGTATTTCGCTGGGTGAGCACAGTGGGATGCTGAGGTTGGCAGAAGCTTTAAAAGTACCTGTTGCATATGCATGCGGGCCTGGCTTTGATGCAGGTGCGCTGGGAAGGTGCAAAGCAGTAGGTTCAGGGAGTTGTCCTGCTCTTCTGAGCACAGAGCATCTCTGGAGAGATCATCATGGAGATGGGTTATGCGCAGGCATAGGTGAAGTGCCCATCATATTCAGCAAGCTCTGCCAGCCTCTGTGAAGGCAGAAGGACATGCAGCCCTCAAGTGAAGGGAGCCTGTCTTGTTTGGGACAGGAAGGGACTTGTCATCACTTTTGTAAGAGAATGTCAGTGAAGGACTTTGAGCACATGCTCCTGCATGTGTCCTGGGAAGGCTGAAGCACTGATATGTCACACATCCCTCCCTTGCTGAAGCAGGGGATGGCACATGGTGCCCAGTCACTGCTGATGGGTTTAGCAGGTTTTCCTGGCAGCCTGGTAGCCACATCCAGCCCCTTCCACTGTGGGTGCTCTGCCACCCACATCCTCACAGCACCTTTCAGCCTCTTCTTATTTTGTGGTGCCTTGGGGGTTTCCAGCAGACATGTAGAGCCCACACGAAGAGCACTATTTAATCCTCAGTTTGCTTTTCTTGTTCATCATTCCTGGGTAGCTGAGAAGTAATCCATGGACCCTCAGGGGCCACAGACCATGGGCTACAAATCACTACTCTGCTTATGTCTGTCAAAGAGTTTTGTAACTGCCCCCATGCTTGTTGGAGGGCAGGGGATAGTGTCCTCTGACCAGCCAGTTAAAGCAACAAACCACCTGATTTTCATGATTTTCAGTGCCATACAGAGCTGCTCAACACCTCTGAGCCTTGCAGTAAGTTCTGGGGCAGTACTAAGGGCTGTAAGGGCAGAAACATCAGCCACAGGGCAGGAAGCAGTGCACAGGCCCTGGGCACTGCGGATTGTTGGTTCATGCAGGTTCCTGGAGCAGTGGTGGGAAAGAGAAGATGCAGCAGGATTTGGGGAAGGGTCCTGGGTTGCATTTGGCTCCTCTAAGGAATTTGCCTCATTGCAGGCAAATGTGCCAGGAAAGCCCTTTCCACTATAAATAGAGCTACTTTTCTATCTTGCATGGCTAGCTGCGGTCCTTCTACCTTAGAAGAAGGCAGTAGGAAAAAGAAACCTCGCTTGGTTTCTGCTGGGTTAAAGCCCATCCTTAGGGCTTTGGTCCCATTTTGTTAATGGACAGAAGTTTGTTTGATTTGAGTGTGGAGCCCTGGGCTCCCTTCCACTCTCAGCCTCCTAAGGATGCAGCATTCACCCTCTCTCTCATATGAAATGGCGCATCAGTAAGTGCTACTTAAGAAAACACATGTTCTCCCCCTTGAAAGCAGCCCCCCCATTCCCCCCTCACACCAACACCTTTCTTTATTCGACCCAAACCTCACCAAGGGGAATTTGCAACAACTGCGGTGATAAATCCGCCCGCAGATAATTGGCAAGAAAACAACACTTGTGCAGTATATAACGTTTTATGGTTGTTTCATGTACTTTATTATAATACTAATGAGCAGTTATATATCAGGAGCTAACTGCACGCTGGATTAGCTTGTTAGCATGATATGAAACGGCAGAGCAAATAGTCCAGTCCCCCTCACCCGCGCACCCTCCCCCTACCTCTCGTTCCCATTTGCACTGAGTAATTAGTATGCAAATTAGACCCCGGGACCACACAAGTTCTAGTATATTACAAGGGCTTTATTATGCTCTTGTGAGTAGATGATGGAAGCGGCCCATGACAGTGTTTATCTCGCTACCTCTCTCTCTTTTTCTCTCTCATACACATTGGCAGAGAGTAAACACACACTGAGCTGGGCCCTGTACCATTATGACTCCCTGAAGATGCCACCAGCTTGCCTTTATCCCGACGAGCAGAGTTAAGAGCCTCCTCTGGAAGCACCATAACAATGATGTTAATAATAATAATAACAACCCTGATGATGATGGTGATGCTAAGAGCAGCCTTGGCTCTGGCAGTCATGGTGATGACTGCAGGAGCAAGGAGAAGGATCAGAGTGAGCCAGAGTGAGCCAGAAGGAGCTCTTTGTCACCTGGGCCATGCTGCAGAGGAGCAAGGGTTGGCCTCCGTTTCCAGCCCTGCAGGGATATCCTGCTTTCTTGCAGCACAGGATTATGGTGTGTTAACTGCTCTTGGTGTGTGACGCTCAGAACAAAGCATCTTCATGGTATTTGATGATTTCCAAGCTATTAAGAGAGAGATCTCAGCTGAAGTTTGCTTCTGGGTTCCTTCCCTCTTCTATTTTATGTATACCTTACTTTGTGTCCCACTTCCTCTTTTTCCATTTATTGCCCACTGAGGTGGTCTCTGTCTTGCAACCACATATGTGCTGATGGACAGATCCATTTAAGTTAGACTTTAATAGACTGTCAGCATCTTCAGACTTTCCTGCCAGCACAACTCAGGTGTGCACCAAGACACAGACTGAAATCTGTTTCCATGATATGTTGGTGCTTTGCTGGGACATTGAACATGGTGCCATGGGGCTCTACTCCTGCCTATAGCTGCTGAACCCACCAGCTTGGGTGCTCAGCACTCTGAGGAGCCATTAGTCACTGTTGTCTAACGAGGGCTGATGCCAGTCTGGTCACCTGGGTTTGAATGCATGACACAGTCTCATTCCTATCCCTGACCCAGCCTGCTCTCTTCTCTCCATGTCTGAGATGGGGTGCCTCACTTAGTTGGGGCTGCTCTTTGAGTTGAAGCAATGAGTACTGAGGAGCTGGTAAGGATGAAGGAATGGAAGGAATCCCAGTGAAACCTCATCCCCACTTCTTGGACCCTTGTGGTACGCAGTCACCTTCACAAGCGCGTTGAGCTCTGTCTTAGACACAAGCAAGTTTTTGCCCAGAGGCTTTCCATTAGAAAATCCTGTCTGTGAAGCTCTTGGGCTTTGACCAAAAGGAGATGTTGTTGGGGGGCAGCACGCGCTCTCTGGAAATGCAACCTCCTGTGGTCACTGTAGTGTTTCTGGGGATGCCTGGGACTTCATGGAGGTGCACGAGAGTCCACTGATAAGTCTGAGGTGGGGCAGAGAAACCTGAATCGGCACAGGCTCTGTGCTGGGGGGCCCATGGGTCAGGACAAGTGTGGCAGGTGTCAGGTGTTAGACCATCTCCAGGGAGCTGCCTCTTGCAGGGTTTGCTGCCAGCATTCATTTTGGTTTGTTCCCATTTGCAGCCAGCTTCTTCTCACCCCGAGAGCCGACTGTCCAGGATGTTTGCTGTTCCGGGGGACAAAGAGAAAGGGAAAACAAGGGTCTGTTTTCTGGAAGGCATCTACGTGGGGCTTAATGCTGAAGAACTTTGTGCAAAAGGAGAGAGATCCCAAAATCCCAGGGCAAAAAGAAATTGGCCACATTCATCCTGAGCATAAGTGAGGGACCGTCTTGGGGGGGGGGGGGAGCGGAATTGTGTAGAGGCGGCAGTTTTTGTAAAGCGCTGAAGTGCCCCACACATCACGCCCTGACAGGCCCTGATGTTGGCTCCCGGAATGGATCACAGGAGACTCATTAGAAAAAACAAATATTATCACACGCTGAAATGATTTATGGAGAAAAATGAAAAATTTTGTGTTGCTGCGGCCTCGCTCTCCTGCTCTCCTCTGCTTTCGCTCAGGGAAGTTATTTATGGCAGCGGGCCCTTAACAAGAGCAAGGCAAAGCGCCGAGCCGCTCGCTCCTGCAAACTGCCTGCATTTGATTTTTATTAGCGAGTTAAAACTTCCTTCTTTTCACCTCCCCCCCTTTTCCCCTCGCGCGCCTTTATTATCCCGGACTAACTGAAATGCATTTTAATGCCTACTACTTGTGCTTTTAACAGGGATCCTCTCGCCACCCCAGCAGCGCATAAAGTGACATTGACAGGGGGAGGAAGGCCTGACAGACAGCCGGGCAGACAGGAAGGAGTTACGGGCCCGCGTGTGCTCCCTCCTCGTCTGCTCGGCGCCGCTACCTTCCCCGTAACCCGAGAGGCGTTTTATTGTCAGCGCAGCAAACGCACACCGAACCCAGCCGCTGATGTGTTTGCGGCCCCGGCAGCGTGCCGCCTGCGAGGACGGGCGGCGTGCGGTGCCCTGGGCACGTGGGCTTGTGTCCCTAAGGAGGTGGCAGAGAGAATGGGAGACTTGGAGCTTCTCCTTGGCTTCCCACGTATCCCTTGCGCGGGAGGAGACAGGCTTCCTAGTTTTCCTTTGGCAGGGGGTTCTGTGTCCTCAGTTCTGCTTCCTCGGGGGGAAACAGCCCTATAGTTCCCAAAGCAGGGCACTCAGCTCCAGGCCCTGCCGCAGGAGCAACTTGCAGTGCTTTGGATGGGAGGGTGAAGCAGGGGATGGTTCCTTTCCCCTCCAGGACAAAGCCTGGCCTCTGGAGCAATTTTCCTGTCTCCAACCCAGCCTTCAGCCATGTCTGGATGGGTTTAACCCTGGCATGGGGCAAAGCCACCGAGTCTGGGTGGCGGAGTCTGGCAGGCACCAGCCACCAAGCTTCCATCCCCTCCACTCAGTTGCCAAGTGTCCCCACGGCCACAGTTGCTGGGCTCCCCAAATCTCTCTTCCAGCTGGGTGGCTGGAAGCCCCATTCTCCCCACTGAAGCAGCCCTATAAGCTTTCCAATGCGGTGGTTATCACTTGGCCTTCCCCTCTGCTCCCTCTTTGTGCAGGGTTTCCCACGTGCGCTTGGCCCGGGGGACCTCCCAGCCCTGTCTGTGGCCCTCACCGGCTGCCTCCCCATGGCCGGGCGGGAGCCCCGCGCTGGTTAATGCCCGCTGACACCTGCAGCTCCTCAGCTGGTGCTGCTGGATGGGGGAGGCACGCAGGAGGGGGGAGCGTTGGTGGCGTTATTATGAAGAGCTCAGCAGGCCTGGGGCCTTCCATTGTCCGAGTGGCAAATAAATAAATAGAAGAAAGCAAGTCTTCCCTATGGCTCGGCAACGGGAGGTTAACAGCTGGACATGACATGACAAATTGGGAGGGTTTTTTTCCTTGCAAGGGCCGATCCCAGCGGCTCAATGTGAGGGGGAGGGATGGGGGAAGAGCGGATGAAGGAGGGGAGGGAGAAGTCAGCCAGGCAAGGGTCCCATCGGCTTGTGGAGAGGCTTTGTGGAGGCTGGCCACCTCCCTCCCCACTAAACTGGGTCTCCAGGACAAACCCTACTCTAGAAAACATGTCATGGAGGCATTATCTTCCATGAGGGAATCCCCAGTGCCTAAACGCTCACTGTAACCTTGTGCACCTGATTCCCTTGCCAGCAGGTCCCCGCAGCCAGCCCCCATGTTGTGTATGTGTGTCCCCCCTCCCAGCGCGGCTCCGCTCCAAAATCAGGCAGCGCGGTGCCTTTTAACGGCCAATAAAATCCGGAATTCTCCAGCAGGAAAAGCAGGGAAATGAATCAAATCGTGGATCTGCTGTGAATTACGTGCTCACCTCCCATCTGCCCATTGAGCCAGCTCACCTTCCCCTCCCTGCCTGCAGCCCCTTCGGCTTGCTGCGGGAGGGAGCCTTTATGGCTACGCCTGGAGCCCTTGCCATTTGTCGTGGGCTTAATAGAAAATGTGTTAAACATACAGGAAATAGCCCAAATGTTACCAACGGGCCTAGTTTGCTTGATTTGTTTCTCCTTTTCAGGGGTTGCAGGGGGTGGTTGGTTTCATTTAGACATTGTGGGGTGTAATGGCAGCCGGCCTCAAGATGCTCCTCCATGCAGCCTCTGCTCACACGGTGCCCCTGGCTGTGTGTGCTGCTGGTGGCAATGATGCTGATCACACTGAACACCTGCCTGGGCTGTGAGCTGAGTTTTGTTTGAGGCTGCTCCCCAGCCCTTTCCACCAAACCCTGCCTCCCTCCACTCTGAACGACTGCCTCACTGCATGTCCCATGCTGGGGTCCATGGGCTCCTCTTGCACTTTGCTGCCTGCTTCCTTTCCCAGAATGTGGGCATCTTGAGCCTGGCCTGCATCCACAGCTTTTATTCCCATTCTCGTCCTTCCTGGGATCTTCCAGCACCTCCGTACAGTCAGGAGGGACTGCTGCAGCCCTTTGGAGCATCTGCAAGCACTGTGCCATCCCTAACTGCTCTGCAGCCCTTTCTATACTCTTTGCAGTACGTTGACTTGCTGAAGGCTTTGGTAGAGCTGGTGTCTGCTCCGTGTAGCTTCTGGAAGCCTGACGCAGTTAAGGGACCTGATCCCCCTGAGATTCAGGTTGTACTGAGTTCCCATCACTACGTGGATATGGCTGGGGAAGATCTGGTTGCTCTCTTCCATCTCAGCTGATGTGCTTGGGACCAAAGAAAGGTCTTTTAAAGTAGCCAGGGTATCCAGCAGATGTAGCCAGCCTGGTTTTCCCTGTATGGTGGACACCAATGGAGCCATCGCCATGACTGCTGTGTGGACAGGCCCAAGGGAGCTGAAGCCATGGTGGGTGGTCAGGAGGGAGACTCTATAAACCCTATCAATCTCCTCCTCTGGCTCCCATACATCTGCTTGCAAAGGGAGGGGGAGGCAATAACCTGGCTATCCGCTCACCATTGGCGCTTTGGGAGGTGGAAGGGGGAGGAAGGGGGGAAACGCCAGTCCCGATTCCTTGGCAACTGCAGGTCAAAATATTAACTGGAAGAATGTGCCCAAGACTTGGCCCCCAAGCTGGCCTGCTCCAGCACTGCCTCCTGGGGGGGGCACAGGGACAGGGCAGCCTGTTTGCACAGCCTAAGTGTCAACTAATTAATAGGAGTTTATAGGAACGTTTCCTGGGCAGCTGGCTCAGGAGCAGTGCGGGTAGCACCCCACGTTTCCGGAATCCCAGCCATGACCCAGTGCTCTTCTCTGACCCAGGTGGGTGAGCTTGGCTATGTGTGTCCTACAGCAGTTCCCTGAGCACCCATGCTTGGTTGAGGAGCTGAGAGTTTCACATCCTGCTCTCTGTCCTCCAAGGTGCAGGTGTGGATGAGTCAGTTCCAGCCTACAGTTTCTTATATTTTCTCAAATAACAAGAAAGATGCTTCTTGGGAAGTGAATACACTCCCAACACTGTATTTGCTGGATGGTCCCCTTGGAGCACATGTGCTGCTTCCTCTCGTGTTGACATCAGACTGTGTAGACATCAGTGAGAGGTCTCACATGCACATCTCTCCTAATGCATAGCATGTTCCTAAGGGTCAGCTCCCGTCCTGTGCTTCACCTGGTCGTGGTGGCGATCTTACAGAGGAGCCAGGATGGATCTGTCCTGGGGTAGGGAAGGGCACGATCTGGGGCAGCACCCTGGGGTGCAAGGCAAACCCATGGAACCCACCACAGAAAGCGTGACCAGAGACCCCTGCTCCTAGCATCCCTGAATTTAGGGCCTACCTGGCTGTGATCTTTGAACAAACCAATAAATGAAGTGTAATAACCAAAGCGGTGATTGTTTTCCTCTCAGTAGCTGCGGAAATCTCTCCCAAGGGAGCACAGACCTGCCAGCCTCAGGTTTTAGATCACAATCCCACTAACCTTCCTGTCCCCTGGGCAATAGTTTACCGCTGTTGCCCTCAGAGCTAGGCTGTGTTTATTGTATATACTGGCCTCTGTGTATGGCGATGTGTTTGTAAAGCCTGATTGAGCTGTAAGGAAAAGTGCACTCGAGGGGAAGGAGGAGACAAATGCCCTATCTGGCCTGCCCTAAATATGGGCTTATAACATCTATGGGTGCTGACAGAAGGTTCAAGGTGGCCATCCAGATGCAGCCCCAGCCACACAAATCTGTTCCTTGATAACCCTCTTCCACAGGTAATTGCAGTCATCCTGCCCTTGCAACCACCCGTGGTGGGGCCAAAAGGCTGAAGGAGAAGAGCAGGACCTGAGAAGCTTTCTCTGAGCTGGTGGCTTGTCCTTTACATGGATCTGCAAAGCCCAGCTAGGAGAAATGGAGACCCCTGACAGTGCAGGTGCAGCTTGGAACAGCCATGGAACCTCAGCACAGCTGGCGATGCTAAGGGCCAGAGCGTGCAAGGTGTTGTAGCCATTGGATGCTAATGAAGTATTTGGGGTTTGTTTGAAATGATAGGTACATGTAGCCTGGACCAAAACTGCAGGCGTTTGCCTTCAGATGATGGATGGGCAGTCAGGTCTCTGTGGGGAGGACAGTGGTCTGATCTCCTGCCAGAGCAATTCTTTAGCTTTAGGCTTGCAAAAACCTCATCAACGTGGCAGAGATTAGCAGGCACCCTTGTCCTGTGCTGTCCAACATAGCTTTCATGAGACCTTTACAGTTACCATGCTGCAGGGAGAGAATCTGTACCTCTCTGCAGGGAGTTGGCTGGTTGTATGGACAAAACCTTGGCTAAAGAGGGAAGAGGGATTTCTACAGGGATGCTGTACTAGCCTGTGTGTGTAGTGCACAAGTGTAGACAAACCCGCCCAGCAGTGCTCAGCTGAGTGTTACAAGTCCTATACAGCTCAGCTCTGGGAGCAAATCTTCGGTACCAGTGTCAGCAGCCATCTGGTACAGACAGCTATGGGCCATGGCACTGCTGATGCTCGGTACAGTAAGTGGCCGTGGGGACCAGCAGATCCTTGGCTGGACATTCCCATTTCACTTTGCCCAGTTTAGCTGGTTTGATAGAAGTAGAACAGGACAAGACAAGGTAAATGAGGCTCTGTCACCCCCTGAGGGATGGCATGACCCAGGAAAGCCCCAAAGGACAAGCAAAACATCATTCTCCCCTCCCAAACTCCACTATGAAGTGAGCATTGGCTGTAACTGCCTCCAGACTCTGTAAGCATTTACTCCTGGGCGTGGGCTTCGTGTTTCAGACCCATCCTCAGACTTACCTCCCAAAACTCACCCTCCAGGTATGGCTGGTGCTGGAGATGTGCACCAGCACACAGTGTGGCTGTCAGCTGTTGGACACATCAGCATTGCCCTGCTTGTCTTGCTGGATTTTTTACTGTGCTAGGAGAGAGCTCAGTACAGATTGATGTAGGGGCTGGAAGACTGGGAATGGCAAGGCTGCCCCAGCCACTCAAGAAGGGGCACAGTGGCACGGCACAGACATAGTTATTCTGTACTGGGGTAACGGAGAGCTGTAAGATCTTTCATTTTCCAGGAATCTGCCCCCTCCCCCTGCTTTTAGCTTTCCTATATAATATTCCATGCTGTAGCCTATAAATGCTGCTCTGAGCCCACAGCCTGATTGAATTTGGAAGCCTTTGTTTACAGATGTCTGGCTGTACAGGGGTATTTATTGAATTTTCCATGAAATGTTGCTCCTCTAATGCTGTAAAGCACAAGCTGCCCACATCAGAGGAGCTGCGTGTTAACGGCTCAGGTTTCGCAAAGATGCATTGCTCTCCATCGCCGTCCTTTCCTCTGCCGCGGGAGGAAGGTGGGTGCTGGACTCCACGTGCAGGAGGCCAAAGAGAAGAGGAGGACTGACTGTCCTGTGCCCTGTGCTGCAAGGCAGCAGCTCCAGCCACATGCAATGTTGACGGGCCAGTGCTAAGGGCAGAGCAAGTCACTGCATGTCACAGCAGCAGCCAGGTCTGCTGATGGGACTGAAGGTGGGTCTGACTTTGGGCTGTTTTAATTGCAATGCTGGTTTTCAGTGGCTCTGAGGAGACCTTGATGACAGGCAGATGTTCACAGGGCTTTTCTGTGCCTTCCTTTGAGGCTCGCAACGTTGAGGTACAGTCAAAATAGTGGATAGTTTAGTAAGATGCCTCTTCAGTCACTGTGTAACCAGTGTCCATCTTTCCTTGCTCACCTGATCTGCTGGTGGTCCACAAGCAGAAGACTGTTACCAGCAAAAGAAACAGGATTTTCTTCCTGGCAGAACTTTATGGAGCCCCTTGGAGTATTCTCTGACCTCAGTGCGTCATTTTTAACATCTGTCTTGAGAGGGAAATGGGGGAGAGCCTGGTCTGTGGACACATCCGGGACCTGCCGTTCTTGCAGTGGTAGCTGGAGAAATGTGTCTTCCTTCCTCATGGGGGAAAGTACAAAACCATCTTGCAAAACGCTGGGTCAGGAGCCCCAGGATCTCTGATGTAAAATAAATGATTCTCGGGAGAGAGCATGTGTTCACCATGTTAGAAAAACAAGCCCCCTGCAAACAGCACATACCAAACTCTGCCCGGAGGAAGGGACTTCAAGGGTGGACAGAGGGAGCAGTTTGAGCATCAGAGAGCAGCCTGCCCCCCTCTCCCAGGCTGGATCTTCACACTGGTCCAAGGAGGAGGCAGGAGGGATGGGGGCTTGTTTTCTCAGATTTGATTGGTTTATTTATCCTTGGTCCAGGCTCCCATCTGGTCTGACTTCAAACAGGGGCTGCCGCGAAGTGTGGAAGCCACCAAGAGAGATTCTGCAAACAATGGTTGTGCAAAGTATATAAATATTTCTGGACATAAAACTGACTGTGTCTGAGAAGGGATCAGTTTGGGCTGGGATGGAGGGCTCCCTGTCCTGCTTGAGTCCTGGAGGGTGGCTGGAGCAAGGAGAAATATATGCTTACCTACAGTTTACATGTGCATGTGCAAGGGCAGAACCAGGCCTGCTGAGTGCTGCTACTGCTGGGGGCTGTAAGGCAAGGAAAGGACAATGGGAAAGTCTGTCTCTCTGCTCTGATTTATTAGTGTGAACATGTCTACTGATTTGGCAGGCCAAATTGTATTTGGGGTTTGTAATTCATTGGAAAACCTAGCATGGTCTGTCTCAACTTCCAAAGCATAGCAGCTGCATTCAAAAAGTTTGGTGCAGCTGCTGGACGTGAGTTGAAGATATAGTCAAGATGCAGTTCTGTTAGTGACAGCCTTTTGTGCTGCTTGAGCAGCAATGAGTGTGTGGGCCAGGATCCTTGTGCATCCTGAAGCCATACAGCTGGTGGCTTCAGAACTGCCTGATGGATAGTAAATCAGATCAGCTCACAGATTACAGTTTGGATGGCATCTCTTCAGGGAAAAAGGCAGTGGCTGGTGTTATGCCTGGCCTAAGGCAGTGTCTGTGTTGATGATGCTGAAGAAGACACGAAGGCCACGTGGAGGAATTTGTAGTGATATCACAATGAGGGAAACTGCAAACACTGCTGGAGGCAAAGAAATAGTGTCAGGATAGAGAGGACAGTGCATGTTAGGCGAGGGATGCTCAGGTGTAGGAGTGGCACATGGCATTCCCAGGTGTGTTTCTTTGTATTCACATAACCCTCCTTCATTGTATTTCCAGCTGGGATGAAGAGAGGGACAAGGAGGCCACCTTGGTGAGCACACTGATGCCTTTGGAAACACTGCGGGGTACTGCATCTTGTGGGGTTCACCAGGAGTGTGCCAAGCCCGGGCAAGGCATGCTCCATGCTGCAGCTCCTCTGGGGTTCCACTGCCCATTGACCTCTGGCCAAAGGGGCTGGAGCCAAACCACATGCTTGGAAACTCCACCCAGCTGGTTGTTCTCAGGTCAAAGAACACAAAAGCAGGTGTTTCTTGAGTCTGGTCTCAGTTTCGGGGGGGTGGGGGGGGGGTGTGCAGGAAAATTCCAGATCAGTGGATTTGAATCTGAGTGGTTTACATTTGCAGGATTCAGAGGTTTTAACCTACAACTTTGAGGTATGTCTTAGCCTCTGCACACCCAGATGTGCTCTAAGCAGCACATCTGTCCTTCCCTCAGAAAGAGACGAATACTCTTGTCAGTGTGTGGCAGGACCCAACTGATAACCATGGACAGAGGTGACATTGCGCCCAAGTGGCAGAATGGCTGAGTGCTACCCCTTCCACTGCTGCAGAGTGACCCCAACCTTATTCCAAGAGGAAAATGGCAGCTGGAGCCTGGTGGCATGGACTCAGCCAATGGAAGAAAATCAGCTGTACCCAGGCTTGTTTTTTATCACATACTGCATCAGGCAATAGAGTTGGCAGCAAGGCAAAGACAGAAGACTCCTTAGGAGCAGAGGCAGGATGCTGAGATTCCCCCTTTGCCTCTTTTCCTCTTAGCAGTGACTCGGATCAGCCCTGTGTGAGCTCCAAAACCCACTGTCCTGTGGCATAGGGCTGCCTCTCTGAGATCTACTGCTCTCGTGGCCCGCAAACACCGCCAGCTTCCCATGCTGGGGCTCCCTAAGACTGGGTCCTGACCAGTGCCTTGGGGAAATTCACTGGGAATATCTCACATTGAGCTTGTCTCTCTGGAACGGAGAGCATCTAAAAACCATCCTGCCCTGTGAAGCCCAGCCCGAGCCCTGGCCTGGCCTCCAGCAGCCATGCTCTGCAGTGGCCCTCAGTTAAACCTGATCCCTTGCTTTAAAGGCCTGCCTGGCACTTAGTGGAGACCATAAATAGCAATTTATAAACGATCTTCACGCCGATTCCTCTGCCGCTGCTCAGACATCAAAGTCTATAATTCACGCCCTCCCGCGTCCCGAGCCTTGCAAACCCAGAGCCTTTGATGTGAGCCTCCCCCTTCGCTACCTGCGAAGCCCGGTTGGGCTGCGGGCATGTGCACTGCTTGCAGCAAGGCGCCAGGCCCGCTCTGCAAGGCATTTTATAAGGTGTCTGCTGTCATTCAGCCTGTTCCTGAGCCTATTATCCCCTTTGGCAGGGCCGCATGGGACGGCTGTGAAACAATGGGAATGGACCAAGGGGGAGATCGCTGGGGGCAGCGTCCAGAAAGCACCTGGACTCTCCTTCTCCCCCTTCCCCCCAGCACCTGCAAATTAATGGAAACTTCTCCTTCCAATAGTGCTGCCTGTGCTGTTTAACAAGTCCGACTGTGGGCTCTGAGGGCTAGAAACCAGCCCTGCTTCTTGGTGTGGAGACAGCTCCCAGGATCCTTGCATCAGCCCTAAAGCTGTTAGGGCAGGGGCGAATGCTGGTACAAGAAGAGCTGTGTGGTGTAAATGGGTGCTGGTTATATCTAAGGTTATATGTCTAAGAAGGAGTTTCCTGGCTCTGCAAGCAGAGACTCTCTGAACAGCCTCCCAGGAGGGAATAAAGAGAATGAAAATGCCTGGCTAGTTGTGAGATGAAGCTGGGTCCATTGTAGGATGTGGTGGGGGTGGCAACTGCTTGGGACTCTTCCGTGTGCCTGAACTCATGATGGTTTGCAGGCAGCCTCAAGGTTGATTTGACAGCCCCACTGGCCTCTCTAGACATTGTGAGGCAAAGTTCAGCTTTGTCATTCTTATGAGCTGGCTTGGGATGCTCTCCCATTTCCCCTGATCTCTGCCTCACCTCTCCTGAGCCAGCATTGCCCCATGCAGGTGCAGGAGCCCTACTCCAGTGCTACAGTCAGCCTTCCAGTGCCCCTTCCAGCTCCTCCATTATCTTCTGAAACCTTGAGCTGGCTATTTCACCTCCTGTCTGTAAAATGTACAGTTTTCCTCATACATGTGAGACTGCAGAATGAAGGCTCCACGCTGTGATCAAGCTGAGGTCTGGGTGAGCTTTGTGGGACAGGTGTCCCTGGGCACAGCCCACCAGTTTGTCCGTTTCTTCCTCTTTCTTCTGCCTCTTTCTGCATTTGTTTTTTAGCCTCTGGTGCCATGGAAAGTACTTTCAAGATGTGAAACCAGCAGAGGCTCTGGTGACACACCCCTGGTCACATCCCTCTTAAACACAATGATCATTCAAGCACAACATGTTTGATCATGGTACCAAAGTGCTGTGAGAAGGGAGAATGAGAGAGGGGATAGATCTGTATCCCTTTGCCAGTTCAGCCCCTCATTCCCCACATGAGCGTCTGCAGGGTCAGATACCAGAGCTGGATGTAAGTCTCATGTAAAGCACAAATTAAACCCTGTCCATAAAACAAGCTGCCTGGTGTGGTGCAAAATACTTTGTCTTAGCAGCCAGACACTACAAAGTTGATAGAGGCATTTGGGGTATTGGGGGGATTTCAATGTATTTTGCAGCTGGGATGGTTATGGATTTACTTATTTTAAGTGAATGTCTGTAGAAATGTATTGAGAGAATCTTGTGTGTGCTACAGGCTGGCAAGCGGTGAAGAAAGGGCATGAATCATGTCACTCGGCTCTGTATTTAATCATATCAAACTGGTTTGGTTCTCCAAGAAGTCAACATATATTATCTGTGTAAAAAAGGCATTTTACAGGACTGGGAGTCTAAATATCATTTATAAATATTTAATTCTACAAGTGATCTTTGCAAAAGAAGGATAGCTATTCATTATCATACCTGTGTCTATTGAAATATCACCATTATTTATCATCCACTGTTGGTGCAGTGTCCCGCCTGCAATTGGAAGAGTTATTTTGTACTCTTCCACTGCAGGACTGGTCCTATCCTTCTCCCCATGTGGCACACCATATAGGACACACTGCTCTGGCATGAGGCCCCGTCTACCCTGGCCCCTGACCACAATAGCGTAGTGGCAGGAAAGTCACACCACATAGGTGCTCTGGGACCTAGTGCCTAAGCTTCTGGAAGACTCATGCCACCTTAGCCTAAGCAGCCAGAGCTGCTGAAATCCTCTGTCAGAGAGCTGTTGTTCACGCCTGTGTTGCTATGAAAGTGCCCTGCTCTGTCATAGTCCTGCTCTTCTTATATTTGCCAGAATGAACCATAAAAAGCAGCGCCCATCCCATTTATCCTGCCCCATCCCCATCCCCTTGGTTTTCTGCCTGTTTAATCTCTATGACATTCAGCTCAGCTTTGCCCTGTTCTGTTTTGACTCCTGACAAGCCTTTCAATTTGCTTTCCTCTCTGAAGAGCTGAGAAGCCATTGATAGCTCTCCCCCTGAATTATTGAACCTCAGCGTTGAGTTTCGGGCCCCAGGGAGCAGCCCCACATGCCATTGATCTGCAGAGCTCAGCCTGAGCTTGATACTGGCACATGCCTGTCCTTGGGTCCCCAGGCAGCTGTGGCTCCCTGTGTGCACAGATTCTTGCTCTGCTGTGGGAGGAGACCCCCGTCTTTTAGGGCTGGGGCTTTAGAAGTTGCCACCTCTGGGGTGTGCATACTGCACTATCATCTTCCCTGCATTTGAGAGGGATGGGAAGAGATGGACTTATTCCCATTTGTGGCCAGCCTGACAGCTCAGGAGCTTTGAGCCCTCTGTATCTTTGTGTCCCCTCCCATGAAATAGAGGTGTGCAGCTGAGGTAGCGGAGGTGTGTGGAGCACCAAAATCTTCTGTTGGGCTAGGAAGAGACAAAGAATTAGTCTGGTTGGAGTACAGGAACCTCTGACCTTGCTTTTCTTGGAGGAACAAACCTCCCTGGAGAAGCCACTGTGACAGGGAGTATCTCATTTAAACCCTGCTGGCATTTTGCCCCAACTACCTAGGACTTCCCTCTTGTCACTGCTGCATGAGCTGATGAGAAAACAGATACCCATTCACACAACAAATACCCATGGTGTTTTTATATGCTGTTGTGAATTGTTTTCCAAAGACCATGGGAACGTGTGTTGACAGGCTGCAGAAAACTGATGGCGTTTTTCACCGTATTTTCAAGAGAAACATTTTTCATTTCCATTTTTCACTGCCACCGCATTCTGAACAAGAGCAGGGAGCAGGAGCAGGTATTCCTCACACACAGGCCCATGTCACCATGCATGTCCCCTGGCACTGCTGGGCAGTGCTGATTGCCAGAAAAGGATAGACATCTTCTCCATCCCTTCCTTATCCACTTAGGGCATTTTCAGTCCCTGGCTGCTCCATGGTCCCTCTCCCAGAGGCAGGCAGGATGCAGGGGCATGGCAGGAGCTGTCCTGGGAGCCAGAGTGCAAATGCATTTCAGTAGAGGGGGAAGAGGAAGGGCAAGTGTGGATTTTATTAAGTGATAACACATCTTCAAATCAGATTAGGGGAAATTTTCGGGGGCACCACAGCATCGATTGGCTAGGCCAGAGTTGGCAGGGCCAAGTGGGAGCACGTCAGAGCATGTGCAATCGGATCCCTTCCATTAACCTGATCAATAGCCACTGCGTGGGGGGAGTCACGGGAGCGTGGACAAAACTGCATAAATATATACGTGAGAGCCAAGAAATCACATTACAGCCAAAGAATCTGAGCACAACACAGGTAACCCTTTCACCCCAGCACCCAGGGCAGAGGGAGCATTAACCCTTTCAGGGCAGCCCTCTGACTCTGGTGCTGGATTGGAGGGTGACCAGATTGTGGCTTGGTGTAGCAGTAGGAAGAAGTAAGGTACTACTTCCCAATGCCCAGGTTTCGGGAGGCCAGGTGTGTCTCTTTGGCTGAGAAGGATCTGATGGCACATGCTCTCATATGCACGAGGTGTGGTTGGGCACAGGGAGAGTGAGCAGTGTATGCAGTGTCCCTTCCAACTGCCTCTCCACTCTTCTTTGCAGTGAGGTGCTTGTGGCACACTCTGTGAGTGTGTTGGATGCTGCATCCGTATAATGCACAAAGAGAAGGAAGTGGCCAAGGGCTGGAGAGTCATGCAGTGCTGAGCCAAGCCCAGCCTGAGGGCCAGGTCTTCCTCCATTGTTTCTCCACCAGTAATTTGTTGTGCAACCTCAGGAGACTATGAGCTGTATGGGCTTTTCTTCTGCATTGTTACATGCAGTATCTCCAGGTGCTCACAGGCAGGCAGAGCTGGGTGCACCCAGCTCAAGGCAGCCTGATGTCAGTGTATGAGATGCCGGAAGGGAGAAAAAACACTTTCTATGGGACAGAGAGCGAAACTGAGCGGCAGAAGGCTAACATCAAAGACAGAAATAGCACATTTACAAAATTTTCTTCTCTGCTTCTTACAATCCTAAGGATTTGTAGGAACACAGGACAGATCTTGTCCTCTGAGCCCGTTTCCTTTACATTTCACATTTGGGATCTCTGGACAAAAACTTGTCAGGGAAGCTCAAATGCACTGCAGGGGCTTTCCCGCTCCCACCTGCAGTGTGGTCCGGAGCTGCAGGATTCCAGGTCTCTCTCCACCAAGCCCTGCTTATCACGTTTCCAGGCCCTCCCCAGCCATGTCTGCCTTTCCAGTCCTGTTTTGACACTTCTAATTAGCAGACATTTAACACCTTGTTTTGCTTGGACTCTGCCTTCAGCCAGACAACACATCGGTGGCCTTTGACTTCTCCGCTGACCCCAGCTAACCTGGCAGCGCAGCGCTCTTGGCATCTCTCCGAACACATCCTGTCCAATTTCCTCCCACTGCCCTCTGCCCCCCTGGTCCCCACGGCCCTCCCAAGCCATGCTGGGGCAAAGGCTCGGTGAGATGTGATGCTCAGCCTTTCCTTCGTAAGCGCTTTCCTGAGCATGATTTAAAGCACTGAAGCAAGAAAAGAGAAAAAAAAAGAAAAAAGACCTGTAATAAAGTCAGCACTCTGCTTATTAAGGGGAAAAGGCTGTGCTTTACTTATACTAACATTAATTAGATAGATATATAGGGAGCAAAGAGGCCTCTTGGAGATTTATAGAGGCCCCGAAGATGGATGTGAGGACTGACAGACAGCAGCTCCCGTAGAGTGCCAGGAACAAGATACCTAGGAAGTAGTGATGTGATGGGAAACCAAAGGGGCATTGGTCTGGGGGATGCTGTGAGTATGAGGGCAGGTGGAGATGTTGGGACCTGCCAAAAAACACATCGGGGTGCCATAAAGCTGCCAGGAGATGCTGATGGGGAGTACCAGGGAGGTTCCTGAGAGCATCCTCAGAGAGGAGCATGTTTCCCTGTCCTGTTCCCCTCTGCAGTACCATCTGGCAGGTGTAGTGGCAACTGAGGTCTTTCAAGCAGTAGTTTGTCTTTCATGCCCCGGAAACCTGTAGTCACTTGGATGCCATTACAAAATTTAGTTGATACTCAAAGCTGTTTATTTTCACTATGAGACTTTTTTCTCCCTCTGTTCCCTTCTTTGTTGCATCTATCAAATATTTCCCTACTGTTCCAAGCCCTGGACAGACACCAGAAAATTCGTGGTGGCTTTTTCATCATCCCCCTGCAGAAGGATACTTTGTAAGCGTCTGGTCAGAGCAGGTCCCCTCTGCTTGATGCATCATGCTGACACAGGAGGGTGGTCCCTGCTCCAGTTGCCGCAGCCTGCAGCCACACAGAGTGGGGCATAACCGTGTGTATGCTACTAACATAACAGGACAGATGACCATCTTCTTGGTATTCTGGGCCAGTCTTCATGGCCATCTGGACCATCCTTCTCTTGAGCTTCTGTTCTGGGGAGGTGACCACAACTTGTGGGTCTAGCAGGGATAGCTAGCTGAGCCTGCGCCATGCACAGGATCTATGTTTTTCACCACCCTACCTTATTCCTCATCTATCACCCTGGGGAGAGCAGAACTCCTCACTGGTCCCTTCCCAGTGATGCTTCAGAAAGGACAAGTCTGAAAGTGCCCTGTGGTGCCTTTGCAATTGCTGAACTTTCCACTTTGTCAACGTAGTTGGCATCCTTGGGCTTTCTTCTCTCTCCTCTCCCTGCAAAGACAAGATCTGACTTAAGCAGGAAAGGAAGCTTAACTGTGTGTCCTTGCAGCCCCAGTGGAGGGGCCTCCCTCATCCCAGGACTGCCAGGTGCTCACACATGGTGAGAGAATTCCCAGCCTGGAGAGCTGGCTGTCTTGTTAAATCCCCA
Organism: Pezoporus wallicus; assembly: GCF_028554395.1. NCBI lineage: Eukaryota > Metazoa > Chordata > Aves > Psittaciformes > Psittacidae > Pezoporus > Pezoporus wallicus. The sequence goes on along the minus strand of NW_026641917.1, from coordinate 606,628 downwards.
TTCTCATCCGCTTTGCAAAGGAGGAGCTTTTACACAAGGAAGAGCCCAGGGCTGCTTCAGGAGGCTGTGATGGAGGTAGGAGTTCAGCTGAGGTCTCTTTGATCTGTAGCCTCGTGCTCCACCACAAGCTAGCTCTGCTCTTGGGTTAGGCTTGTAAAAGGGTTGTGGCTGCTGCTGACAAGTGGAGGGAGAAGGCTTTGGGGGTTTTATTTACAACTGCTGCAGCAGGAGCCTGCCTGTATCATGGGCTGTGTCAGGGCCACTTGTCACCCTGTCTTCACTTTCCAATCTTGATTTCTCTATCCTGCCCAGGCAGTGCCCCCTCCCCTCTTTCCCCCAGCCTGGGTTAAATATAGCAGCTAACTTTGGTGGTGATTAGTAATAAAATTTTAACAAGCATCCATATGAACGTCTTTCTGTCACTTTTATGAGCCCATTTACCACAGGGAGATATAAGAGCACCTTAAATCTTCCCCTAATGGGAGGGGTCGCATCAGAAGGGTGAGAAGCAGAAGGCCCAGTGTCCCATGGCTCCTGCCTGGTGGTGCTGTAGGTGGCCCCTGTGCCCACAACAGGACAGGTGGCTCCCCTATGTGCAGATGATACTGGCTTGGCCAGTCACTTTCTGGACCAGTGAGTGAAAGAGCAGAGGGGATGCCATGGGCACACACAGGGATGGTGCTGGAGTTTGGGATGGGCACAGTGGTATGAGGTTAGCTCAGGTTCCACTGAGCAGCAGCCTCAGTGCTAAGACGCTGCACTTAGACAAATAAACTCTGTTAGGAAAAAGTATTCACATCAACCATTTCCCACTCACTTCCCAAGCGTGCTAACTGCAAAATGGGGAACGGTTCCTGCTGCTTTGCCCAAGCTTAAATTTGGGGCCTGACTCTACCCTGACACTGTCTACCTTTTTTAAGAAAGGCTTGTAAAAGCCATCCACCCTTCCTTGTTTCCAGCTCTTGCTTGGCTGCACGTCAAGGGCAGGGTCTGCTCCTGCTTCCAGTGGTGCAGATCTCCTCCACCCTCAGCCACATCACACCCGGCGTAAGTGGGAACAGGACTGAGTCCCTGGTGGGCAGTATATGTATGGGCAAGTGAAGCAGTCCTTTCCAGGAGTACAGAAGAAGGAATAAGTCTTTGTATTTCCTGCGTAGTTACATGTCCCACCTCTGCCCCTGTCTATAGGCTTCATGTGGGCAGTGATATCTGAAATCTTTCTGCCTCTGTTTTTGCCCAGCTTGGCAGTTGCATCAGGCTAGGACAGGTCCCAGGTTCAGCCATGTTCTGGGCTGACCAGCTGAGACAAGCGCAGTTTCTGGAGCATTGATCCAGCCGGTAAATTCAGTATGGAAAACTGCACAGGACTTTGCTGGGTGGTGGTTCATGGTGTGAAGGTGGGAGCTCCTTCTGCCCTAGGTAAGAGGCAGCAGCAAATTCCCACACTGGCCGGTGCTCCCATGCACCCAGAGAGGGGCAGAGGGGCTCAGTGACAAGGAGAGGTGCTGTGCCTTCCCCAGGGTCACAGGACCCTTTGAATTGATGGCAAAGTCCAAAATAGAGCCCTTCTGTCCTGACAGCTGCCAAACCACACGGCTTCGCAACTGCTCTGTGACACCCCTTTCGTGTGGGCTCTCTGCTTCCTGCACCCGCATCAAACACAGTTTCACCAAGTTTTTAATAGTAAGACAAACACCAAGACTTGTGGTCTGAGTTTTGGGTGGAAGTTTAGGTTTGTTCCTTTTTCTAGTTTTGCTTCTTCAAAAACAACACACCTTTGAACAGTGAAATGAGAAAATAAGGAAGCAAAACGTGTCCAAAATGAGGCTTGTTTGTTATGAGCAGTGCCTGGTCCCTAGAGGAGCAATGGCAGCCTCTTCACAGGCAGCACAAGCTTTATGGGACAAGCTACTTTTACATAACTAATACACATTATAACTAGTGTGCATTAGTTGTGTGAACATATATAACTTGTTTTCCAACATCATATACACTACCCAAGAGCTAACTATGTAGTGCAAGTATAAATATCACCCATGCAAAGGCAAGGGAGCAGATGTGGCAAGCCAGTGCCTTGTTCTAGGTCTAGAGCTGGAATTAGAATTCACTTGCAAACCTGCTCCTTTCCAAGGAGACGAGGCAGAGCTGTCAGCATCCAGCAACCCGGCAGGGCAGGCAGCAGGGGTGCTCAAACTCCTTTCGGTTTGGTCAACAATGAAAGTAAGAGGAAAAGATCAGTGTAGATTACTTTGATTTTCTGGTGAGGAAGGCAGAAGGGAATAGGTTGGCTAACTCAGACTGTTACTTTTTGCTTAGAAAAAGTGACATTTTTCTCAGAAAAAGTGACTTTTCCATGTTTGAAAGTTTCATTCTGGAGTTTTACAGGATACAACAGCCTTCTGGTTTTGACCAAGTGGGAAAGATGCTGGCAGTGGTGTTTCCTAAACAAAGGCTGTGTGAGCCAGCAGCCCTAGCAAACAGCACCTCAAGGACTGCTCCCTGTATGGCTCACAGGCCATGGGATGAAGCAGGGGTAGAGGCACAGGACAGCTGCTGACAGCTTGAGAGGAGGTAGTGGCTGCTGCCAGGATAAGATGGTGCTGGCACTGTCAATGCCTGGCAGCAGTGAGGGATGACCCTGCTTCTTGCTCCCACGCTGCTCTGTTGAGTTTCCCTTGGAGCCCAGGCTCTGCCCGATCTGGTATTCGAGTGTTTTTCTTGATTGCTTCCCTGGGTCAGATGAGATGTGTATCCCTGGGAGCAGGATGGACCCAAGGCTCCCTCTGTGCATCACTTCATGCTGCTACCAAGAGCGCCTTGGTACCCCAGACGAGGTTAGCGAGCTGGGATTTCCTGCACATCCTTGGTGCTTTAAATAACATTCTCCATCCTCTGCACACACACAGGCTCCCATCCCATCCCACGTACTCACTGCGCATATCAGTGCAGTCACTGATAATGACTGGGATGCTGGGATCACCCAAGTAGCCATTTTGCAGAGGCGAGTTGCCTGAGCTTGGCTGAAGAAGACCCCTGGAAGGATGGGATGCTGTGAGAAGGCGAGCAAGGAGCAGCGGACAGTGACTGGCAGCCCCCATGAGTGGTGGGATGCAGGGGTAGCCCTGCTCCATGGGGTTAGAGCTTGCTCTGGCAGGAGGTCAAAAAGGCAAAGTTTCTTGGGAGGTGAATTATCAGTGGGAGCAATATTGGCAGGTCAAGCACATCGGTGCTGGGGTAATACAGTTAAGGTGCAGAGCCTTGGAGGGAGCCCGGCCGAGGAGTGCAGCATTAAAGCAATGAGCCCAGCTTAATCTGCCCCAAGTGAGGGCAGTGGGGTCTTTAATATTGTGTCAGGCTCGCAGGGCCTTGTTGGCGGGTTATTCTTCACGGCAGCTAATGCCACTGGGCTAACTGAATTAGCCCCTCCTTCCGCGGGGTGAGTGTGGGGTTGCCGGGAGGGCGATCGTGCCTCGCAGCTGCAGGGAAAGCGAGTGATGGCCTGGAAATTCAATCAGGTGAGGAGCCGCCACCATCCCCAAAGGACAGGGAGCAGCCAGATTGGGAAGGAGAGCCTGGGACAAGGACACTGGTGACTGGCTCCATGCTGCCCCTGGGCAGGGTGCTCTCCGGGCGCTGCTCCCTGCTTTGGATGGCATCAAGTGCTGCACTGCAGCCTGCTGCTCTGCATCCATCAGCCCTGCCTCCAAGGGAACGCCTTGGTGGAGAGCCCATCCGTATCTCTGTGCTCCTTTCCAGCATGCTTGCCCCTGGGTGAAGTATTCTCTCATGCATCCATAGGGAACTGTGGCACAGGGACGTGCTAGGACATGCAGTGTGTCTCCAGCCAGGCTGAGTGTACCCGAGGCCCAGCCTTCAGCACGCTTGCAGCATTTCTGTTTGATCAGAGATGAAGGCTGGCCAGTGAGAGACAGCCTGGCCCAAGGAATGGGCAAGTAGGTCTTTTTCCTGGCCTTGCTGTTAGGATGAGGTGCTCCTCCAACAAGCCACTGAGTGATTGCACTATTCTCTTCGTAAAGGCCTGAGGGATGTGCAGGCAAGGAGGATGGCTAAGGGGCTGGGTTCAGCAATGGCACATCATTCCCAGGAGTCATTTTCTGACCTTCAAGTAAAGGAAAAAAGAAATTTCGAATATTGCAGGTGTTTGCTTGTTCTCTAAACCTGCCACTGCTTTCCTTTTGTTCCCAGCCTCAGCAATTGCCCTCTCCTTCACATCTAATTAAAAGCACACTCCTGGCAAATACTGCAGCACATCCTGAGTGGGTAATAGTGCCATGCCCACTGCTGCCTGGAAGGTGCTGAATATAGAAGGGCTCACCTGTGTGCCAGGTGTCACGTAGAAGCACTTTATCAGCCCCCAAGGCAGGAGCAGCTAACAGGGCCACAGAGGATGCTGTGGTCTCAGGGGTCCAGGACAGCAGACCCATGGCACAGGGCTGCTCCCCTGCCATGGGGCACAGCCCCACCACACCAGCCCTTTCCCTAACTGAACCCACCATCCCTTCCTCCCTGCTGCCAGAGTAGACATGCTCCTCTTTCCTTCCTTAGGTGCCCCTTTGATCTTCAAACCTGACCCATCTCCCTTCACCCCCCTTCCCTCGCATGGTTATAAATGGAGGCTTTGGCCGCCTTTAAATAGTCATATCTATCAGACAAGCTCATGTCAGCCATAAATTCTACAGTAATGATGATTTTCTAAGTGGGTCAACTGGAGCTATTTCCGCCTCAGCCTCAAGTTACTGCACGTGTGTCCCCCCCCAGGGGCCAGCAGCCTCATTTGTTGTCCCCCTAATTGTCATTTCTCCCTTATGTACTTGGGCATGAGCTGGAAGGAAGACTGGTCCTGCTGCCAGCCTCAAGCTGGGGCTCCCCCCTGCCTTCACGGGTCCCTCCTGGTCTTCCCACGTGGAAAGGGGCTTCAGAGGAGGGGAGGGGGCTGGAAAGGCGAGAGAGCACCAGCTGCCTCTAAGGCAGGCAGGGGGAATGGCTGCAGAAGCCCACCATATGGATGCCCTTACCTCTTGCCATTCTCCCTCCCTTCTCCAGCCACGTGAAATCAGCCCCGACGTGTGAAAACTGTAATTGCAGGTAATCCCCCCTGCACTGTGCATGGTTTGAATTTGGTAGAGCAGGAATGTGGAAGGGAGAAGGGGAATTACTGCCCAGACGTGCTGCAGGGCCAACATCTGCACGAGTCATCAGTGCACATCTGGCTGCAGCAGCCTGTGCTTGTAGCCCAAGCCAGTCACATTTAGCCCATAGGGTCTGTCTCAAGCTCCCACTAAGGGCAGGGCATGGACACCCCTTAGGAGTCATGAACCTTAGGCTGGTAGAGAAATTCCTTCCTTCACCTGATACTGCTGCTGATATTGGGGTGATCACATAGAGTTGGTGTGCCTTAGTTTCTTCATTTGTAAAGTAGCAGGAGCGCTCTTTAGGGTGCCTATCACTAGCTCTTCTGGATAGGAGAGTGACTGTGGTTTGCCTAAGGCTGGCATTGCTTTGTAGCATCCCCCAGTGAGACACCAGAGCAAAGAAGCTGCCTCCATGTGCAGTTGGGATCAGCCAGTCCTGCTCCCTGGGATGCTGCTTGGACTCAGGAGGAAACAGAAAGGGCTGGGGAAATGGGAGGGCTTAGGTCACTGGGAGGTGCTGCAGTCTGGGTGAGGGGAGGTGAGTCCAGCACCGGCCTTGATCTGATCTGCCAGTGAAAGGTGGGACAAGAACTGGGGAGGTTAGAGGGATAGACAGGCAAGTGGCTGTGCTCTGGGACGAGGGCTGGCTCTGGGGAGCACTCTGGCAGTGGCTCATCCCTGATGTAGGTGACCCTGCTCTGTCTCTTTGATGAAAAAGACCTTCTCATCCTGACCCTTTGCTTGTGAGGTATCTTTGTGAATGTGCACAGTCAGGCTGTAAATCCTTGCTGCCAGTGAGCTGCCCCATGCTGGCGGGAGGGATGCTGGGAGGCTTTAAGCAGCAGGCAGGTCTCCTCCCAGTTGTGGCTGGGCACCTCCTCATAAGGAGCCTGCTTAGGGCTGACCCAGGAGCAAAAGCATCTTCTGTTCAGCCGCTTACACCCCTCCCAGCCCCGAGGAAAGCAGCCTGACCTGGCTAAGCACGCAAGCAGACACAACCTCCTGCCCAGGCAGGCGGCTTCCCAGATAACCCCCGGCTTTCTGAGGGCAGTGCAGGTGTCAGAGGCATTGTCTCTTTGGAAATTAATTTTCCTGTCGATTTCCTTATTTCTCTTAATTGATGAGGGGCAAGTCTTAGGCACGTTGCCAGCGGCACCAGCCACAGCCTCCTGTAGGTATCGGCAGAGCCAAAAGCACTAGCGCCGAGGGCTGGGGAGTGTAATGAACTCTCAGAGGACTCGTTGCAGCTCAGCCCGTGCTCTAGATTAGCTGAGGAATCATCTGGCCCAGCTATTAACTGTCCCATTTAACATCATAAATTATTAACCTAATTTTGAGGAGGGTCGGTGATGGATCACACTGATTTTGTCAGCTTTCCTGCAGCCTCTCGCACAGCCTGCCGGTGTGGGGTAAGCCGTGGGCAGGGCCTGAGAGGTCAGTGCCTCCAGAGAAGGAAAGAGATGGGGTAGTACAGCTCAGCTGCCAGAAGGACCAGCTCTGCTTCTTCTGCCAGTGGAATGCTTGGGGAGAGCCTAAGCAGAGGGGTTCCTCCAGTGGAAATAGGGGATAGAAGAGCTGCCCCCAGGGAAAATCAAAGCTACCCACTCCCAAGCACATCTGCACCCATGTAGGTATCATCTGCATGCTTTGCACATGGATGCTCAAGACCTCTGCCCCTGACTGGGTACCAGCACATGCTGCCTACCCTCAGTGCAAGCCATTACCAGAGCTGCTTTTTAGGTTGCTTAAGCAGCTAACAGGATGCTCTTTAGTTTGCATGGCAAAGACCTGTGGTCAGGAGGTCTTTTTCCTTATGCTTGTTGTAGACTAGAGCTTGTTCAGAAAGTTTCCTCCCTGGGAAAAGATTTAAATAAAATAAGAGGAAAGTGGATTCTTTGGTGTAAAAGTTTTAAATGAGAGGATTTTTTTTTTCAGCTGATTGAAGTGCAATGAAAATTTAAGGGATACCATCTTTTCTTTCCCCTCTATCTTTCTGTGATAAGGCAGATGTGTGCAGGAAGAAGGGGCTGAGAATTACACTTACACCAGCATTATTTTTAATTGAGTGGAAAAATTTTGAAGTCATTTGGTCTGCTGAAGAAAACATACAAACCTGAAGGAGAGCAAGCTCTGAAATCCTTGTAAAATGCCTCTTTCATTCTGGCATCACAAAAAGGACTTTTTGTTTCCCCATGAGCAGCTGTGCTGCTCGGTGCTGCCTGTCCGTGGTGTGTAAGCGCGTGGCCCCAGGCTGGCTGTGTCCATGCCCCTGTGCTGTGTCCCACAAAGAGGTGGCATTTGGGATCCAGTTTAGGCCCCAAACCCACTCCCCTTTGCTTTGAGGCTGTGTAAGTTTCAGGGGCTGTAGGACCAAGACTCACTCTCTGTCATGAATTTCCCTGGATGGGGGTGCCGCATTGCTGGTAAAATATAAACCAGAAAAACCCAACACAAGCACAGGGAAGTGCTTTTGGTTGTGGTGGGGGCATGGAAAGGTGTCAGAGTCTGCATTTAATTGGCAAGAGCCTGTACCACTAACCTGCTCATCCTTGGATACTCACTTACTAAGCAAAAGCGCCGGTAGCTCATAGTGTGGATACTGCTTCTCTTTCCCTTGGTGAAATGGGAAGCCCCAAATTTGCAACCCTACAGCATCAGTGCTCTCAGATCCCCCTTTCCTGATGCAACGCTTCACACAAGCACAGAATAGGGAAGCTGCAAGGAAATCTCCTTCACCAAAGGCCTGAACCTCGCAGTGCACACACAGTACAGACCTGCACAGGACTGATGCCCGGCACATGGATGTAAAAAACAGCGCCCTGCCATAAAACATGCACTGCTAGTCTATATATTTTGCAATCCCTTTAAAGATTTTTTTTCTTTAAACCCCTCACCCCAGCTCCCTCCCTATTCTCCCCCCCAAAAATTATTATAAAGAATTATTGCCATTAGTGCGTCTTTCCCAGTGAAAGGAGAAAATCGCCTCATTCATAATTTATACCCTCAATTACTATTAATAAAGAAATATTTCAGCAGAAAATCGCCTGGGAAAATTACACGTAACATTGCATTAACATTCTATTTGAACATTTTCATCACATTTGTTATAGAGTTAATAAGAGGGATATGCTCCCCTGACTTCTTCATGAAATTATGGGCTGCCTATGATAGTTTAATCTTTTAGACTTTATATAATATATTCACTTTACTAATTGAGCTATCCAAGGAGCAGTTAGGGATGTTCTTAAATGTGGAAGACAAAGTAATCAGGGCCGTGACTTCCTGACGAGAAGATCTTCTTCCGGAGATGAGGAGCCGCGTGTGTGAGGAGCACACACGTACGTGTTTGCGTGCAGATGAGCTGCTCCATTAGCCCTTCCCTGCTGTACTCCGAATGAACATGAATGAAGGGTGGAGTGGTTTTTGGACTAGTGAAATAGTCCTCAAAAGCTCTGTTTGTATTTCAGGGTGAAAGGGGTCTGGTGAGCTTGAGCAAGCTATTATTTTGGGGATAAAAAATGCCCAGCATGGGAGTTCCTTAGGAGCACTGCTTTGAGCCTTCACACTCAAACCCCACTCACAATCGTGCACAGGCCACCTCCAGAACTGTGGACAAGGAGCTTATCTGGGGTATACAACCCATCTTCTGCTCTCCCTGGAGCTTCTGCTTCACAAAGTAGTGTGATCTGGGACACACAGTGCAGAAAGGCTTCCCCTCACCCATGGTACGAACCAACCCAGAATTGGGCCAGAGGCAAGCAGCAAGGTAGGTGTGAGCAGTGAGGGATGAGGAGGCACCTGTGGATGGACACTGCTGTGGTGCACCACAGTGGGGCCACCATGGGCATTGCTCTGGACAATATACTTGTCTCAAAACCCCTTGAACAACAGGAAAGCTTTGCTAGCTCTCTCTTCTGCTTGCTCCATCCTCAGCTGCTCTTGGACCCTTTCTTGCACAGAGGTAGTGTCACACACTGAGATTTGTGCCTCTCATCCAGTCTGGCCACTGAATCCAGGTCAGGGTCTCTCTGCAAGACCCTCTTTCCCCTTCATGTGCACATAAGGTGTCCCTTACCACAGATGTAATCCAGAACTCTTGGTTTCAAGCAGGAGGCTTCCTGAGGCAACAGCAGGCAGCAGTCTGCACCAAGACACTGTGGAACAGGGCTGCATCGTCAGCATGCCAGGAGGTTGCTCGCTCATTAAGTCTAAGTACATGCAGCTGTGAGCAGGTGCAAAGAGGGATCCATCACTGCTGAGCAATGGCCCTGCCATGGGGATGAAGGTGAATCTCTGTTCACTGCCCCTGGTGAGGGAGACTGAGGAAGACCAGGATCAGCCTTTTTGTTTCACATCCACAGGGCTCTCATGTCCCCTCTGCAGCCACTGAGACCAGGCATGGGCAGGGAAAGGGTGACAGGGCACAAGGTAGCACGCAGGCTCATAGGTGAGGGTCTGCAGTCACCCCTGAAATCACTCTTGTGATTCCCAGCCTCTGCAAGCTGGTGGCCAATGCTTACAGAAAGCCAAAGGGTTAATGAAAAGCTTTTATACATTTGGATTCATTAGCAGGGACTCATTAAACAGCAAATAAGAGCCTGAATGTTGACAACAGCCCTGCTGAAGGCAGGTCCTGCGGGTGAGGCAGCCCGGGACCACAGGAGGCACATATCACCCCTTGGTAGACCATGGCCAGGGCATTCCACCAGAGATGGGAATCAGTGCAGGAGGGTGCTGGCAGCAAGCATCTCTCCATCTCATACCCAGGGCTTTAATGTCTATTCACAAGACTCAACCGTTCAGACTGCTGATGTGACACCCAGTTCTGTCACCTTGGCAAGGGGGCTGAGATCTTGCCATCTCTGTCCTCCCAGTCCATGTGAGCACATCAGGGAGACAGGGATGGGTGCATGACAGCTGAAACCTGTGGCCCTCCACTTTGGCATGAGGTATGAGAAGCAGAGCACCCACGCATGGTTGTATGAGACCTGCAGCTCCATTAATGCTTTCATGTTGGAGCATGCTTGTCCCTGGCTGGTATCTCATGGAATGTGCTGCACCATCGTTTCAGAGCTTGCATCAAATGTTTTTCTGAGTGATGGTGTGCTACCGGCCAGCACTGGTGGAGGCTGTGGCCACCTGGGCCACTACTGGACAAGCAGCAGCCTGTGCAAGCCTACGTCTCCCTGTTGCCTCCTAGATGGGCAGGAGCCCACAAGCTGCCCTGTGTGTAAACACATGGGGAGTGTGGGATGTTGGGCATCTTTCCAGGGACCCCATAGACAGCCTGGGCATGGCAGAGGCTGAGGAAGGTGAGGCACAGACTGCCTGCTCTGGGGATGGCCACTGCCTGGTCCTGGGCAGGATGGACCACGCTGTAAACAGGACAAGGCTTGTAAACAGGGCTCCAGCTGGGATAAATTTAGCTCGTTGGGGTTGCAGCCCTGGCGCGGCAGGACACGGTGTCAGGGCATTGTCGAGAGGAGATGGGGAGAAAGAAGCTGAATAAACAAACACAGCTTGTCCCTGTTTTTTTTCTGTCCCAGTGTTGTTATTTCAGCCGGACAATTGCCCTGCACATTGAGGGAACAGGCTGGAGTTCAAGTGAATTTAGCTTCCAGCACCTCCCTTTTACATTGTGTTTTCACATGGGAATGTATCTTGGTGTATATGGGGGCGTGTCCATACCTCTGTGAGTGTATGGATAACTCCATGGATGCTCATGAGCATCTCCGGGCTGGTCCGCAGGGTATGGGCTGCTTTGAAGCCCAGGTGAGGCCAAGTAACTTGGTGCTGACTGTCATGTAAGACTTTGCTTTCTCCATGTGCATAGCCAGGACTAACACCCATGGGTGTCCAGGAGCACATGTGCAAGGTGGTCGGTGCTCCGTATGCCTCTGTGCATGCCTCTGTGTGCGGACCAGCCCTAGAAGTGTCCCTTCATGGCAGAGAGGATGCTGTAGAGGTGAAAGTCTTTGCAGGACTTTACAAATGGGGATCAGGACTCCTAAGCCTGTCTCCTCTAGTCCTGACATGAGGTTTGGGCAAGTCCTGTTCCCTTGACAGAATCATCTGTGATCTCAGGAGCAAAGAGCACAGATTTTCTCTCTCAGCCCTGCTCTGTGAGGCCCCAAGTCTTTTCTAAAGGCCATGTTTAGAGGCAGACTAATTTTCATGTCTTCATTTTATTTTTCTCACATCTCTCTGACACACACATACACACACACTCTTCTATTGAAAAAACGATTTTAATACCCATGGCACATTGTCCTGGTGTGATATAAAATCCAATGACATGTGGCATTTGGAAAAGGTCACTTCCCCCATCAGGATTCATTATCCTACCTCAGCCTGGGAAGCCAAGGGGTTGCCCCTTCCTCCACAGACCCCTTGCCCCCTCCCTGGCTGCATGGGGCAAGCAGGGACCAAGGATGAGGCCCTGGGTGGCCATGGTGGGGACTTCGGCAGTGTCAAGGCAGTCCCTGCAGTGAGGGCTCTTGTTTCTCATGTTGATGTCCCTGCCCTTCCCAGTGCCTTCATTTTCCCACCTACCACAGGGCAAAAGGAGTCACAGGGAGGTCCCAGGCCACAAAGCTGACTCTGCCAGGCGCATGGGGCTTGCTTTGGCTTTCACCTGCCTCCCCCTGCTCGCTGCTCCCTCTCTGTTCCCTTTCCTTTCGAGCAGGAGCTGGGTCTTGTGGTGCCCTCACTCTGCACTTTCAGAAGGGAAACACTCCCCTTCCCTGTTTCACTTGTTCAGTGCCTTGACTGGGTTAGTTGGGAAGTGCCCTTTCGTGTCAGTGCTACCACCACCTAGGCGGAACTGGGAAGAGAAAGCAGAGGGGACATGGAAAGCCCAACTCCTCCTTGGCCAGCTTCCAAACCAAGCAAGTGGTCCCCAAGGTGTTTCCAGCTGCTCCCTGAAAAGGCAGAAGGACACAGGAGGGCCAGACTTGCTTGGAGGCTGCCTGGGGATGCTCAGGGAATGTAGTCCCTTGCAGGGCAGCACATGGGCTATTCCTAGCAAGTCATCCTATGGGCAGGGGACTGGGAGCCAGGACTTCTCCACTTGGTCACAAACCACCCTGAGGCGCCTCGATCAAGTCATAACCCTGTTCTCCACCTTCATGGGAGGGAAGAGGCGAGGGTATGTGCACCAAGCATGCAGAGAGCTCTGAGCTGCAGGAAGGGAGGGATGTGGGGAGCAGGAGCAGTTGTTCCTGGGGAGAGGAGGGTTGTTTTTGTAGCAGGGAGCAGGGTCTAATGTCTGTTGAAGATGACTTCTCAGAGTGCTGAGGGTGATAGTGAGCATAGCCCCTTCCTACCGTATAAACACCGATGAGTTATGGGTACCCCAGCCTCTAATTATGCAGTCAGCCCCAAATAGGCTGTGTCTAACGAGGCTGACAGACTAATATCTCAAGAGCCCTTAATGCGTTATCATCTCTTGCTGTATGACCTCATATTTATAACTGCTCTGGTGGGAGGTTGAGAAATGTCCTTCTCTTCCCCCAGCCCCCTCCCCAACTTTCCCCCTCCTCCCCGGAGCAACAGCTCTTCAGCCTCATCTGTTAGGATCAGGAGGAGAGAGGCGACTTCTCTCCATCCATCATGAGTGGGGTTCGCGCTATTAGATGATTAAAGACATTTTTTATAATATTTGGAAGAGGCTTTGAAATGTCTCTCAAACAGTGTGATTAATGCCTGTTAACCCTCGCCTGGCCGGGATGGGGTGGTGGGGATGCGCGTGCATCCTGGGGCAGGGCTCCCTGGGCACCGCAGAGGTCACCCAGCCGTTGGGCACCCCGAGCCCTGTGACAAGGTGTGATTCATGGGCCCGGGGCACCTGCAGGAAGCTCCGGCCTCCAGGCAATTCCTAATGCACCGGGGACTTGGTGGTTTCTGAGGCTGCAACGGTCGGGGCAGGAGGAAGCAGCGCCTGCCCCTTCCCCAGTGCTTACAGAGGGGCCCCGGGGCACTGCTGGTCCCAGTCCATCAGCCAGACCAACCCACACCGGTGCTGTGGATTTCAAGGGTGGGAAGAGAGAGGATGTGAGCAGCCTGTGCCCCTTCACCGCTGGCCTGAGCTGGGCGGTGTTGGCTTTCCTCATTTCCCCTTCTTTTTCCTCCCAATGACTTGCTCTTAGGGACAAGTCTCCTCAGAAAAGAATCATGGGCATCTAGGTGCTCCATTACGATCCACCTTCAGGATGCTGCATCCTTGCTCAGAGTTTGCCATAAAGACCAGTGGGGCTGGGGGACATGTGCCAATATTGTCCAGTATCTACCAAAGGCCAAATCACTGACATTCAATGACATTGGTTCCCATGGGGAGTGGAGATTTGGCCTCCTCCTTTGATCACAGCCGCAATGTTTCATAATCTCAATTTCTTGTCAATTGATTGCCAGATAGAAGCGACAACCAAAGAGGGCCCCAGGCGTCTGCAACTGCCACTCATCGTATGATTTTAACTCTCCCCCTCTGTAAGTTTGCATTATTTTCTTGTTGTTGTTGTTGTTATCTAAAGAAACCTCCCCTCCCTCCCCTTCCAAATATCCTCCCAGAAATCCCAATGCCCTTGTCAATTCGGTGTTCAATGTACACATAGCTGAGAAGGGTTAATGCATGATTAATAGGTGTTTTATTAAAATGGTTAATCTGTCATGATACAGTCCAAAGGATCAATAGATTTCTTATAATCATGGCTTAAAATCATCTTTAGCACTACTGCTTATGGGCTTAAGACCTGGGGCAAGACGCTTAGGGGACCTGGGAGTCTCCTGTTAACTCTTTCTAACCCTTCTGCCATCCGAAGTGTGACTGCAGACAGAGGAAAGCCAACACAGGGCTGTACATTCCATTACTGTTAACATCCACCTTATGATTTATGGGTACTAAAATTGTCACACCTGGGCAACAGAAAAGGGAAACGGAAAGAGGGAGAAACTGGGAATGCAGCTGGATAAATGTTCTTTGTTAGGACTGCCAGCAGCGCCCGAGCAGAGCGAGGTGGGGACATGGCTGGGCTGTCTCTGATCCATTAGTGCCGTCGCAAAGCAGCAAGCCTTGGCCAAGCATCGCCCCATCACAGCCTTGCTCCTTCACTAATGAGTTCCAGCCTTGCACGGGGATGAAGCCATGTGGCTGGTGTGAGGCAGGGTGTTGGTAGCCAGGGAGGACCAGCCCAATGCCACCTGAGCCCCTTCCGTGTCCTCAGCCCCAGAGGTTGCTTTCCCTGCAGATGGACGATGATGTTGGGTCTGGTTGATCCAACCCTTTGGCGTGCCTGGTCCAAGCTGCTGTTTGATAACTCCAGCACTACCATGACAAATCCCAGAGATGCTGAGCTGCCGACCCCCAGCACAAGGTCTCTGCAGGAGGAGGTGCTGTTTAGACAGGCTGACACGGGAGCAGCTGAGCCAGTGCAGGCGGGGGGGAGCGCAGCCCCCTTTCTGCCCCTTTGCTGCCCCACAGCATCCTCTTCTCCACAGCAGAGGAGGGATCCTGGGGTCATGCAGGAGGTCTGTGGTGGAACCTGAATGGCAATGTAGAGGGCTGCACGAGCACTGCACTCTGAGAATGAGGCACCAGTGAGTGGTCCCTGAGTGATTTTCAGAGCCTTGGCTATGGATGTTGGCTGTGCCACTCATGCAATGGAGACCCAGACCTGCTGCCTAGTGAGCAGAGCAGACGTTGGTGTGCTGATACCAGAAACCCCTCCCTGTGCTTCCTTTTCTCTCTTTGAGACGTGTGTGTGCAGCCCCAGCACCATAAGCTTGCCCGACGTTGGAGACCCTCGCTCAGAGGCTACTGGTTGCTGATGCTCTCTGGCAGTTTGGCCACACCAAGCACCATCACCACAGCCTTCTTCCCTCACCTCCTTGCCCTGCATGGCGGCTCTGCCCCACTGCCCACCAGGCTTTGCTCCCTCCCTGATGCCCCAGCCCATGCCAGCCAGCTGGCCTTGAACCATAATTCAGGTAAAATTAAAGCAAGTTCATACCGTTACTTTCTCCTCTTCCCTGCCTGTCCTGCACTCATCCTGCTTCAGAATAACTCCCTCCTGGCAAGAAATCCCAAGTCTTGCCCCATCCAACTGGCGGTGAGTGCCTGGCACAGGGGTCCCAGCCAGCCTCCCACCCCCACTGGTGCTCAGCATGGGGCTGGGAGGAGATTTTCCAGACCCCCAGCGTCCAGCCCTCTCCATCCCTGCCTCATTGCTTATTTCTGGGCCATTATGCTCGACAGGGAGAATTTGTTTCTGTCCAGAGCAGATCCCCAGACAGTCTCAAACCCCTGAGGATTTATCATCCTGAGCATTTGTTTGTGGGTCTCCAGGACCCTCTGCCCCACAGCCAAGCCCAGATACTTCTCTGTCTCCTCCATGGAGCCTGCTATCACCCAGGAGCACTGACCCCTTTCCTCCCCTATGGATGCCCAGGCATGCAGGCTTCCTTGCATCCCAGTCACACACAGGCAGGATGCTGCAATCACAGGGGACATGTCCTACCTACTAGGATGGTGATGGCTGTGGCTCCTCTGGCTTTGTGGTTCACAGGGCTGCTGAGCAAGGTAGCCCAGGGCAGAACATACTGGGTTCCCAGCACAGAAAACCCTTGGGATAATTTGGTCATATTCAGCCTTCCCTGAGACCACTGGCAGGGGAGCCTGGACTTGTCCCCTTGCAGCTCCCACAATGCATCCCTGCTTGCAGTCCTGCTCCATGGCAGCCAAGCATCTGGGAGGGCCAGGAACAAGTAAGGTATGAGAGTTTGAGCCCCCTTTCTTGTCTCGGGGTCAGCACTGATGTTCCCTCATGTCTAATAGAGCTCAAACAGCATCAGCTGCCTGTGCCGAGTGACAGCGGGGTGAGTGGGGCCAGTTCAGGTGCCAGCACCACTGCCTGCCCTCTCCATCTGAGCAGATGCTCAGCTGCCCTGTGGTCATGATGGGGAGGATTTGAGGTCGCTCTCAACAGGTTCAGGTGTATCAGGACAGAGGTAGCAGTTGGCGCAGCAATTAGGTTTGCATTAGAAAGCTACTCTGGAGGCTGCTGGAGTGTGATGGAGAAGGAAAGGGATGCAGGATTGGTCCACCTCATCCGCCTCGTCCCCTCCCTGGCTGCCCACATTCCTCTGCAGCAGCACCAGGAAGGGGGGGAACCAACCTTTGGCACCTTTATTGACACTCCCTGAGTTCATACTGTGCCTCTACAATCTTTCCCTGAGATTATTAAGAATTAATTGATCACTTTTATATTCCCCCCGATACCCAGTGCTGCTCCGCGACAGGCAGCAGGAGGAGGGAAGGAGCCGGGAGGAGGGCGGGGTGTGTGTAAAAACCACACTGATAAATGTTAATTACTCTTTTACAGCCCCTGTCAAATTCCAAAGCAAGTCGTAAATTCATTAAACTCTAACGGATTAAGCACATGCAGCTTATTTAGTCACCATAAACAAGATCATTTGGATGTTGATTTTCCCCTTTTTATTGCTGCAGCAGAAAAAGGGGGGGGGGGGGGGGAAATCAGATGAGGGAAGCAATAGGTTGTTGCCAGGGAGTCAGAAAAGTTTGGATTTATTTCCTATCTTGTTTTCTTGCTCTGTAGCAGCTCTCTGCAGCACATCAGTCTGCGGGCTGTGCCTGGGCAGTGTTTTGGAGGGAGCATGGCCTTACCAGGAGCTACATCTGTGCCCTGAGCAGCATGGATACTGCATGGAATTTGCATGGACAGCCCTAGGGTGGAGGGGCTATGCTGCACAAAAGGTCTCCATGTCCTCTCTGTGCCACATGGCTGCCTTCTTAGTGCTGAGGCTCTTAAAGACCCAAACAAGGTCTGGGTACCAGAGGTGGGATGCTCAAGGACCTTTTGGTGGTGGTTTTGGGCTGGGCTGGCTGTTCTCCAAGGGTAGGTCATCTCTAGCAAGGCTCAACCCGGCCCCTGGGATGCAGGGATCTGCCCTTAGCCACTGTGCAAGGGACTGCACAGGCAGAGTTAGCATAAAAGCATCTCTGCAAATTCTGGGATGTTTCAGCTCATTTAAGTGCTCTCCCCAAGGTGCTGACTATGTCTAAGTGAGTGAGGTGTGTCCCCATCCAAGCCCAGCCATGAGAGAAGAGGCCAGGAAGGGACACCATGCTGGTGGGATGTGATAGGGCACCTCTGGCTGCTCTGAACACAAGACATTGCCCAGGGTCTGCCAACCCACTCAGTGAGCTTGCCATCTTCCACTTGCATGTGTTAATAATGCTGACTGACCTCCTGAGCTGTGAAAGTGGGGGAAAGAGAATAAGAGGAGGGTCATTGGGATTAATTAATACTCAGGGCTTTAATTATGAGTTTCTTCAGCACTGGGCTTCTAACGAGGAGCAGGCACTGAAGCAGCCTCTAGTCCTGCTGCCCCCCAGCTGGCCCGGCTGAGATATCGAGATATCTCCTGCCTCCTTGCAGAGGAGGTGTTACTGGGAGAAGGATGGGAGTTAGTCCCTGGCCACCAGCATCTCTCACTGGGGCTCTGGGCTGTGTGGCCAAGAAGTCACCGCACTGCTGTATAACCCCATCTGTGCTTCAGACTGAGTGCTGGAGACCTACTGCCACTCCCAGCACACCCAGCTCCCTGCCTTGGTACAGTACCTGAGAGTGGGATGGGGACAGGAGGTGGCCTGGGGGACCAGAGGACCTCGATGGATGACACAGCCCAGCCTCCGGTGAAACTACTTCTGGAGCTGCAGGCAGCCGTGTGCTGCAGGCAGCAGAGGGAACTCTCAACACCTCACCAGATATCACTGCCTGCCAGAAAAATACAGGGCTTTTGCTTTAGAGGCTTCAGCAGCACTTTGTCTAAGGGGAAGATGGGCAATGGAGGGGCAACTGCCTTCCCCCAGCCCCAACTCAGTCTGTGTCTCAAACAAGTACAGCCAAGAGGGTCTGAGATGGGTATGTACGTAACCATCATGGTTCTGCTGCCTTCTGCATTTGCCTTGTAGGGGCAGAGGAGCCACAGAAGGTCCCAAATAGGGCAGTGAGGGGGTGCCAGCCTTCAGAGCCCCATTCCCAGCAAGCATTTCCTTCCTCTATGACAGGTATAACATGCACACATAAGTGCCTGCAGAAGCATCCCTGCCCACCAGGTCCCTCCGTGCATTCCCACTGCACAGAGGTGCTCTCTGGAGATCTTCCTGTGCTTGAGTGTGGACGGTACATCCAGGGGTTAATGGAAGGAGTGTGCCCCATGCTAAGCAGTAGCTAACAGCCACTAGCTAATAACTTTATGGCTTCAAAGCAGGGCATTTATCATGCTGAAGTTTGTTTATGCACTAGTTGTATGGCGCATTATACCAGCACTGTGTTGGGCTGATAAATTCTCCTTGACAAGCGAGGCTAGCAATGGGGACTTACCAAGTCCAAAAGACCAGTAGCTTTTTCCTGAACCCTGCTTGACGAGATAAGAATGTTTTTTCCCTCTTTTGTTTTGGAAGGAGGAAAGAAAAAAAAAAATGACAACCTGTAAACTTAAAAGAAGGAGATTTTTGTTCCGCTTAAGTTGCCTGATTCTGTGGTTCCCCAATGGGTCATGGTGGGGACCTGTGGGGCTGTGTATGAAGACCTCTGTGCTGGCAAGTGATGCCAGGAGATATGTACATGTGCCGATGGGCACTGACACCTTGTACAGTGTCTCCAGAAACAGCCTATTTCAGTCCCATCTGCCTTCAGGGAGGGTATTTTGGGGGTAGAAGTGTTAGAGGACACTCTGGTAACCCTCCAGTTCCATCCAGTGTTTCTAAAATGAGCCATAATTGTAGTATTCATCACTATTTTGTGGTTGTGTGTGTGCGATTTCTTGCTGAGCAGCTGCTGCATTCACCTGTACCCCCTCACTCTGGGTTAAACTGCTTTAATCCCACCAATAATAATGACCTTCACATTTCTGCCTTGCTCTACCACAGGAGCCAAACCCACTTTGCAAACATTAACAACCTCAGCCTCCCAGCTCCGTGCAAACATGATGGGTCAGGATTATTTTTCCTGCTGTGGCGGTGGGGAAACTGAGGCATCGAGTAAGGCTCTAGCTGCTCTGAGCCTACCCAGAGGGGCACCCTTTGCTTTAACCAGTGGACCAATTTGGACCAGTGTGAGCTTTCCTGGGTCTCACCTGGGGAGCAAGACTGCCTGACTGGTGGGATGCAGCAAGATGGACCCTTCCAAGCCCTGTTCCAACCTGGCCTTGAACACTTCCAGGGATGGGGCAGCCACAGCTTCTTTGGGCAATCTGTGCCAGCGCCTCACCAACCTCATAGTGAAGAATTTCCTCATAATATCTAATCTAAAGCTGCCCTCTTTCCATGTAAAACCATCTGCCCTTGTCCTGTCACTACGTGCCTTTGTAAAAAGTCCCTCTCCAGATTTCATGTAGCCCCTTTTAGGTACTAGAAGACTGTTATAAGGTCACCCCTGAGCCTTCTCTTCTCCAGGCTGAACAAACCCAGCTCTCAGCCTGTACCCAGAGCAGAGGTGCTCCAGCCCCCTGGTAATCTTCATGGCCTCCTCTGGACATGCTTAAGCAGGTCCCTCTTGTGTTGGAGGCCCCAGAGCTGGGCACAGTACTGCAGGTGGGGTCTCATGAGAGAGGAGTAGGCAAGAAGAATCCCCTCCCTCGACCTGCTGGTCACATTCCTTTTGATGCAGCCCAGCACACAGTCAGCTTTCTGCAAGTGCACACTTCTGGGTCATGTTGAGCTTCTATGCACATCTGCAGGTGCCC
The DNA here is from genome assembly GCF_028554395.1 of Pezoporus wallicus. NCBI lineage: Eukaryota > Metazoa > Chordata > Aves > Psittaciformes > Psittacidae > Pezoporus > Pezoporus wallicus. Next base: position 586,712 of record NW_026641917.1, on the reverse strand, counting down.
CCCAGTGAGGGCATCTTACCTGTGCACACCTCTGTGCGCATGTATGGGTGAGCATAAACATGTATGCATTGGTGCACTGTGCATCTCCATCTCTGTGCAGCATTAGGATCCACCCACGGCTGCATCCCCAGCTGTGTAGCCATCTCCATCTGCGTACCTGTTGCATCCCGACTGTGTACCTGTGCTGTTGTGCATGGCCCTAGCTGCGGGTCTGCATCGCTGCGTGCAGTGACCCTGCAGGCTGTAAATACTGGCAGTGTGGCGGGGAGGTTGAGCGGTTTATGGCTCAAGGTCAGGCCCATGAATCATAAAAAGGTGTCGGAAGGAGCATTAACTCGTAGCCTTCGCTTGGTCTCTGTGTGGTTTCAGGCGGGGCCCTGGAGGCAGTGATTAAAGGGTGCACCTTCCCCTTTCAGTTTTACGGTAAAAGGAAAGCAGTAAATTAGAAGCCCACAGGCTGGGGCAGGCCAGGTCCCGCCAGCACAACAACCAAGTGAGTACCTGCCGTGCGCCCTGAGACCCTGCCACCACCTCTGCACCCACAAGCAGCATGGTTCGTTCACAGCCCCTTCCCAAGGCAGCTCCTTCCCAAAGGACAGGGTCCAGATGTGTGTTGGGCAGGCGGCCGTGCTCATGATGGGTACATCCCTCCATCGTTGTCCAACTGACTGCTTGGTATGGTCAGGAGCGCTCAGCCCTGCTCACCCACAGGGCAGCAACACCTCTTTGCTCTGCATCTTTTTACAACTCCAGCTATAATTAACTCAAGTAATAAAATTTTTCTAATCCAAATAGATACAATTAATGTTTAATGTCCCTGTTTTCTTGAGAATTGCCAGGACTATTAAGAGCTGAATACTGATCGAAGAGGTGAGGCAGATGTTTCTGCTGATGAGGTGGGATTGTTGGGGCAGAGCAGAAAGCCCTGGTAATGATCAGGGCTCTGCCCTACATCCAAACCTCGGGACAGAAAGTTGGGGCTGGGGAGAGCAGGGGTAACATCCAGCACTGTGGGGCTGACCCTGGCCCACGGAGGAAAGGCTGAAAGATGCTTGAAGGATCCTGCTTTTTCCTACTGCCCAGCTATAGGTAGTCTCCAGTATTACAGCCTTATGGTGAGCACCCTTGCGGGGCATTGAGGGAGGTTTTAACTCCTGGAGAAGGGTTTTTAGGGATGGAGGTGTGAACGCATCCTTCCCCATCCTCATCCCAACAGCAAGTGGGATATGGGACATATGCAGTAACACCTTCCCCAAGCTGCTGCTGCTGCAGCCAGCCCCATAAGGCATAAGAAAAGAGCCGGGTGAGTTTGTCCATCGCCAGGCTGGTTTCCCCCAGCTCCTGCCCCCTTGGCACGGATGCTCACCCCCTGACCTGCCTGCAGGACCTGCGGGCTGCGGGTCAGGCTGCCACCACCTGCCTGGTATCTGCAATAGCAAGGGCTCGGGTGCAGGAAGGATGCTGGAGCACATCTGCCCGTGGGACACTGCACATCTGCCCGGGAGCACTGCACATCTGCCCGGGGACACTGCAGGTATCTCAGCCCTTATGGCCGCTGGCATATGGAGGGGAGGCTGAGGCTGGGATGAATGAAAAGCCCATGCACATGCTCTGCCCCTGTCCCCGGGCTGGCTGCAGCATTAAAAGTCTCTGAGGAAGGGAAGAATGGAGCCTAGCAGCTTGCTGGGAGGGAAAATTCTTCTCCTCTCCCTTAAAAGAAAAAGTGCCTTTTCCCTGAGGAATGGCATCGTGGAGCCCTGGAATTGACGGGGCTGCCAGAACTGATGGATGGCACTGGCGGAGGGAGCAAAGCGGGTCAACAGAGCAGAAATCAGCAGGCACAAAGAGAGCATCCCCGCTAACCAAGGCAGGCAGTGACACTCCGTGCCGGGCCTGGGCCCACAACAGCCCCCTCTCTGTTGGTCTGGAGAGCTGGCACAGCTGGGGTACCTGGGGTGCCATCCTGCGATGCCCCCAGGCTCACCCCGACTGCACCCGTCGACAAGAAGGGCCTTTCTTCATCCCTACACAAGCCCTGATTGTTCAGATGCTTCCCCTGCCACTGCCTTGTGCTTCTGCTCTTCCCAGAGGCAGTTCTGGGAGGAAAGGGAGGATTTGGAACATCTGTATGGCCAGAGCTGCTGGGGCTTCAAGGTTTCTAAGGGGGCTGAGGCTCCTCAGGCAGCTCCAGAGCAGGACATCTTGGTTCTCTTGGCATCTGCTGTGCATCTCCCCTTGCCTCAGTTTCCCCGCTGGTGGCTGCATGCATTTGAGTCGAGGCACCCCAAGATTTGGGGAGCTGCATTGCCAGCTGCCCACCGCAGCCTCAGTGCAGTTAGTTGTTCTTCCAGGTCCTCTGCCTTCCCTCCCAGGTATACGGTATCTATCCTACCGGCCATCCCAGAGCTGAGAGGGAGGAATTGAAAAGTGGAAGCCTGGGCTGGTGTGGGTCTCTGAGGGCTGCTCCAAGCAGGGACCTGACCATGTTTTAAGGCTGGTGGGAGGAACTGAGTTTTCATCAATGGTGGCTACAGGAAGAGACTGAGAGACTGGGGATGAATCAAGCTTAACCTCACTGGAACTTGTGTGCAGACTCTGCTTCCTCATGAGAGGACATGCTTCCCAGTAGGAGAGGGGACAGCAGCTTATAGGGATGCTGGGGGGATGCTGGCTGTTGTGTTGTGACTGGGACTCACAGACACCCACTCTAGCCTGGGAGCCTCTTCCTCTGCTGGCAGGAAATGTCTCCTTCCTGAGCACTGTCCATATCAGGCACATGTGGGAGGACAGGATCTGTCCCCATCAGCCACATGTGGAAGGGAAGGATCTGTCCCCATCAAGCATGGGTGGGTGGGCAAGATCAGGAATCGATCAAAGGATGGAGGCAGGCCATGCTGAGCTGTAGAAAGTGACAGCTCTTTTGGAGAGCTGGAGTAAAACAAGGGTGCAGTGAGCTGCAGGCTTGGGATCCAGGAATGCAGGCTGCTCCCTTGTCTCTTGTGGGGGCAGCAGGACTTTCCCCTTTCTTCCCCTAGAGCATAAAGGCAAGAACAAGTTCCTGCACCACCTGAGAGGCCATAGCCCTTTGCCCAGGTCCCCCTGGACAGAGGCTCACAGTGCCCTCCAGGGATGCAGAGCTGCATTGCCCTCCTGCAGCCTGGGGATGTGGAGCAGATCTCCCAGCAGATGAATGGCAGGAAGAAGCCCAGGAATCCTGGCTCCTGTCCCATGCTCTCCAGCAGGGAGCTGTTAGGCTGGAGGGACCTGTCTCTGGAGGGATCTGAACCCCAGACTGACTTCTTTGCTCCCCAACAAGCCCTGCTGCCGAGTCCCTCTGCAGCATCAACCAGCAGCTGCAAGGAGCAGGAGTGTGGGGAAGGGGCTCAGCTTCAAATCGATTCTGAGCACTGTGATAAGAATCTCTTATCACCCTTGTCATTGTAATGGCTGGGACTGAAATGCTGGGCTGAGAAAGGGCCAGATTTCTGCATGACTGGCGGTGAGGAGAAGACAGGGTGCAGCAGGGAGGCGGTGGTGGCTCTGGGATGAGGTCCTAGTGTTTCAAGCATCTGATTGCCCTCACCAATGATGACAAAACCAGCTCTCCCTTCCTTTCCCAGCCTTGAGGCTGCCCCATCACCTTGCCCAGTTCCTTACAAGGAAAGATGCTCCTGGTGACATGGGTAAAATGCAGGGATGAGTCCAGCAGATCCAGAGCATGCATGGGGATAAGGGACACACAGAAGAGCAGGCCAGAGGGCTGAACACTGCCAAGAGAGACCAGGAGTGAAGAATGGGAAGCTCTTGCTCCCACCTCTGCAGCTCCTTACAGCCTCTTCCCACCTCCCGCTGGGCTGGGCTCAGGAGCAAGGAACAAGATAGGAACCCAGGAGCCGGTGGAGTGACAGGGGTCTGGAGTGGGTTTCCAGGCCATTGGGAGTTCTCTGTTCCCATTACTGTGCAAAAGCAGCTTTTTCAGTGGGTAAGGAAAAGGGAGCACTAAGCTTACGTGCTCTGGGTGGTATTGGGCTAAGCAGTGGCAGCATGGAGTGTCCTCAGCCCTGCAGCAAGCTCTGCCTTTAACCCCCCGTGCTTCTCCCCTGTGCGTTTATTCACAACTGTTGACTGGGATTCCAAGGTCATGCAGAGACGCAGATGACATCTAAGCTTGCTGCAGTCCCCAGCATCTCTGGACCCAGAAATCTCTGCCTGTCTGGAGCATCTCCTCCTGCTCAGCTTTCCTCTGGTGTACAAGCCCGAGGAGATTAAACAGGGTCCTGCAGCAAGGCCACTGCTCCTCCTATAAACCATGTCGCTGGGGGATGTGTTAGCTTTCCACCCCCTCACCCTATTCCCCTTTGCTGTGGCTGTGCAGGATGTCCTGCTGCCCGGCGGCCATGGCCATGGCCAGGCAGGGACCATGGTGCTGAGGAGGGCAGCACTGCTCCACAAGTCTTGCTGAGGGTCCATAGCTGCCTGGGCGGTTTTGCTGCTGGGTACACATTGTTGGTGGCAAAACAACGCGCACACACACACACACACACACACCATGCTTGGAAGATGCCCTGAGCCCCCTGCACACGGGTACCCTGCTGCTGGTGGCTTATAGCCAAGGTGAGGCTATAGCGCTGCAGAGCTGGGGGCTTGCAAGCAGGGGCTGTATCAGGCTCCACAGTTGTTCTGCTGGAGAGGATGGCTCTGAAGCTACAGGCTCTGTTCTTCTACCATGAACCAGGTCCAGGTTCCATGGCTGCTCCCGGCTTGGTGGCTGGGAAGCCAGCGGGCAGAGGTGCTGGTGTGGTGCTGAGCAGCTCCAGAGAGGCACCTTGGGACTCGCCTGTTTAATTCCAGGAGGAGCAGTGTCAGGTTGAGTGGAATTGGCCCCTCTGCAGGATTTATTCATTTCTCCTTCCCTCTGCCTCCTGCCAGGGGCTGAGCTAAGACCCTGCACGGCGCAGTCATCTCACTAAAGCCAAGGGGGGCTTAGTGCTTAAATGGTTTTCATGCTGCCACAGAGTTTAGTGCTTGTCAACACGGCCGAGGTCTTGCCAAAGAGCCTTGACAAACAGAGCAAGGGGAGAGAGGGCACCAGTGCTGGGAAGGGGGGAGCACATGAACTGAGTCTCCAAACCACCCTGTGTACATGGGAATGTTGCATACCAGCTCAGTGTGTCCCCTCCAGCACAGATTTGGCTCTCCCATGCTGCAGTAAGAGGTGCATCTGGCCCAGCTCTAAGTTTAAACCTCATGGAAACACGTTCATTAAGCCTCACTAATGTGAAAAAGCAGAGCTCACTCACGGTTTTCAAGCCCTTGCTCTTGTAGGCTCTTGCAGAAACAGTTGCATGCATATGAATATGTTTTGTGCTCTCTGTATATCAGGCTGCTTTTAGCACTGGCGTGAGCCCGAAGCCGGAGGGGCTGTGTGAGTGCCGCTGCAGTAACGTTCCGGCTCTGCAGATGGGGATAGCAGAGCTCAGAAACCAAGCCCAGCTCCAGATGCCACTTGGAAAGCTTGCCCTGCCTGGGGAGGGTGAGGAAGGCACCCGCACCTCCTCCAGCACCCCAGCCTGACCCGATGGGTGGAGAAGACCTTAAACCCATCTCCTTGCCTTTTGAGTGGCTGGATTTGGCAGTGATGGATTTGCTTTGGCCATGGGATAGCTCAGTTCGAGCTCTGGGACATAGATCTGACATGGTGCAGAGCTGGCAGCGCTGAAGTCCCCTGGGAAGCCATCCCACATCTCGGTGGCAGCATGGAGAGCCAAGGAGGCACATGTGGTGGGGCAGGCAATAGCAGTCCCCGAGATGCCCATCCCATGGGATGTGCTGCTGCCGCTGGGTCACTCCAGTCAAGTGTTTGAGCAGGACTGGGAGGAGAGCTGGGTAGTTTTATGGGCAGTAATAGTATTTACAGCCCTGTTGGCTGAGGCACTGATCCAGGGGGAAAGGAGCCGACTCCCTACGAAAACCAGATTCCGACATTATTTGCCTCCAGCCTTCCCAAGGGCAGGATTGGCCCCATCCTTTTCTTGAAGCACCATTAGATGACCATTGCCCACAGGTCGGTCCCACCTGACACAGCCAGCATTCCTGTGCTGGTGAGGTCCTCACCTCACACTTCTCCATGGGTTAAGCCATTGACTTCCACAGGAAGTGTCAGGGATTTTCTTTCTTCATCCTACTCCTTGGTTTTGTCCTGGCATCCACAGTAACTGCTTCCTTGGCAGCTCCCCTGCCTGATGGGCAGCCCTGTGCACACCCCACATTGTTTTCCCATCACCTGCCATAGGCCCCGCATGTTTTCACTTAGTCGACATAGGGAAAGGCTGTAAAACATATGTCTGCTTCCCAAGGAGAGAGGAAAAAACGACTCCAACAGCTTGGTCCAGTTAATGGCTTGGGCTCTTGACTCCACGTTTGGTTTTGCAAGGACTTTTGTTTCGTGCTCTGCATTAGCTGGCCCCCTTCTCTGACTGGACCAAGGTGTGCGTCTGGGGGGAAGGATGCTTGGAGAGGGGAGCATTCTCCTCACAGAGCATGGAGGGACTGTGTTGTCCCCCAGGTGCAGGCAGAAAGGAGCACTCCCACCCTCACGGGCTCCTCCCAGCACAGCTCCCCATCCATCCCATACATTTACCTAACGCTAATGAGACATATTGATTGGAATGATGGGATTTGTAAAGGTCGCAGGGTTAAAGTACATAAAACCAGCCTTTCTGGAGCTGCAATATCAGGGCCGATGGGTCTGGTGGGAGAGATTAAAGGCCTCGTGCTGCAAGAATGGAGAGAGCTGACAGCAATTACATTTCAGATGTGTGCATAGTTATAACCCCCCCTCTACAAGACAAGCGACCATATCCCCACCATCGGAGAGCAAGTCTCCACGCCCCCATCTCCCTTTCAAGAGCAGGATTTCAACAGTGGAAATCAGGGAATGAAAGAATGGAAGAAAGGCAAAAAGGGAGAGAGAAAGACTGGAGATCCCTTTGGAGAGGTGGTGCCAGCCCCATCCCTGTGGTTGGGCTTATACCCCTGGTTTGGGATTCCCAGCTGAGCTGTTATGGCACCACTGAGCTAAAATCACACTGGAATGTGAACTCTGAAAACACTGCAGTCCCTTTTGTTAGGGCAGGACTCCCACTACTGGTAATGAGCTGGCAGGTCATTAGAGCTCTATCTGTCCCCTGGAAAGGTTCACGCTTGAGGGCTGGAGGAGTCCAGATCCCTGGAACCACAAGTGCAGTTGGCTGAAGATTTGTCCTAGGACAGGGTTAACAGGTCTTGATGTAGGAGACAAATGGATCTGGACATCACTTTGTATAGAGGTGTTTCTCAGTCACATCCTGGGATGACTGGGAGCTCAGTCCCTTGTGCTGTGCCCGTCAAAGGTATCTCCTGGACCTGAAGGTCCAGCACAGCTCTGGTGGCATCATCTCACCATCATCCCTCCTTGCAGGCCTATCTCTGCACCAAGTCTTTGGTTGAAAACAGAGAAGAAAACACAGCCAGGGCAGTTGTACCACCCGAATGTTGTGTGGTTTTAGCATCATGGGCTCCTGTGCTGGTTCTGAGGTGCAGGGGAATAAACGTGTGCCTCAGTGGAGGGAACAAGTAGACAGAGACAGAGGCTATGCTGTGGGATACACTCATGTTAAGGAAGGATTATTGTCAACAATATCACTACACACAGAGACAGATAAATTAGCTCCACGACCAGGCTTCATTAGCCCAGGCTTAAAGCCAGGAGGAGGTCCAGCTCAAGGGCCTTTCAGCCCCAGCTCATCTTGACTTCACATCACCCACTGTACCTCTCACAGCAGGATTAACACCAGAGGTGCCTGGGACTCAGGGAACCTGGCTCCATCTGGCATCACACCAAGCCAGAACATGAGCAGGGGCTGCACTTCCCCAGGGATGAGCCTCAAGATGAAATCCAGCAGAGAAAAGGAGCTGTCTACCGTGCAAGAAAGGAGGCACGTTGCTCTCCTGTAACTGTAGCTGTCTCTGGCTTAGAGCCTTTCCCTGGTGACAAGGCAGGGCTTAGCACATGGCATGAAGAACCAGCGATCGTAATAGCCCTGCAGAGCAATTGTGCGCAGCAGCTTTTCCCTGCTGCCCATTCACACATGCTGGAGCCTGAAATCCTCCCCAGAGCCCTGCCAAAGGGATTGAAGCAGGAGCATCCCCCAACACTGCAGCTCACCGCCGGTCCCAGGCACCTACCATGTAGCTCAGACTTTATTTATCCCTCCTGCGCACACTCCTTCCGTCTCTCAGATGGTAATGAGTGGTTTGCACTGGGAACTAAATGAAGTTGATTGCCCACTGGTGTCTGCCATTAGTGGTAATTAGTTAAAACATCAGAGTATAAACAGTAAATTGGCTCTAATAATTAATACTAGCACTCAAGCATATGAGAGACACAGAGACTGGGAGAGAAGCAGCGGTAAGCTTGTAAAATCAGCTGGGGCTGCTTTAATTAAAAAAGAAGGAATGTAAGTAACACAGTATTGGAAAAAGGACAAAAGCCATCAGGATCTTGCTCGTTAGGAGCGTGGTTGTGTCTCCCCTGGTGTGCAGCAGGGCCGAGGGCTTGCCTCAAGCCTTGGGTACCCACCACTGCAAGATGCAGGGGCTGCTGCATCCCCAAGGTGCTGGGAGACCACTTGTGTGATGAATTATAACCTTGTCACCACTCTCCCGGGGCAATAGAGGGGACTGTAACATGTGGATCTGCTCCTGCAGATGTGAGGTGAGCGGGGCAAATGGGTGGGATAATCCCATGGGATTTTTCAGGACAGGTCTTCTTGGATCAGAGGGCCTGTCTCATTCTGCTGCTCCCTGCTTAATAAAGGCACCATGCTCCTCTCTATCCTTCAGTAGCAGATAGTACCTGAGATGTCCTTTGGGAAGAAGGAGCCAGCAAGGAATGGGTGGGTCCTGCTGAGGAAGTTTGGCTTTACTCTTAGAATAACCATTTTTTGCCACCCTGCATCCTTCCCCTTCTTCCCCTTGATCACATTCCCCTTCTGCCAGCTGGCATCTACGGGGGGGGGGGGTTCCCATAGCCCTCTGCCTTAAAAATGGCAGTAGTAATAAAATACAGTGTAAAGCAGTACTACTGTTGGTGCTGAAGTGATGCTGAGCACCCGGGCTCCCAGGGAGGGGGTGCAACATGGTTCTCCCCACTATAGCAAATGTGCTGGCTGCATTCCTTGCAGTCCTGGCTCAGCAGAGGTGGTAGAGATGCGGCATTTGGGGAGGAGGCTGCATGTATATTGCTATTAATCATCCCTGCGTACGTTAACCATGCTAATGTCGTAAGTGACAATAGCCCATCTCAGCTCATGATTTAGGGTCTGTGAACGGAAGCCGGGCTCCTGGGAGTAAATGCGTGAATCCTCCGCTGGTGCTAAACCTTCTAATAAATCTAACGCACACCAAAAAGCCCTGGGCACTAAATCCCAGAATCCGGTAATTGAAACCCTTACAGCTCTCAGGAAAAAAGGTAACTGGTGAGTGGAAGTGAGTGTGTGTTTTTACAGAATATATATCCTATCTGCTCCTGATTATCTCCAGCAGAGACAAAGGAAACCTGGAGCCTCCTCGTAAAGCGCCTCGTTCCACAGGCCTAGAATAATACCTTTGAAAAGAACCGAGCAGGCTCAGGCTGCAGGGTTCTGTGCTCTGCAGACCCGAGTAGGCAGGAGGAAGGAGCCATGGCTGCTTGCTGCATCCCACTGCTGCCCCAGCCATTGGAAAATGCCACCAGGAATGTGGTGGTCCATCTGGCTGCTGCCTTGGGCTGTAGTGCCTTGGTGTCATGGGGATCAGTGGGTTGGCATTCTTAGGAACAGTCGCCAACCTGTCCTGGCTTATGTGTGCTTTTGCACAGGTTGTCAGTACCAGCAGAGGGGTATCCCTGAGCTGTCCCTGCCTTACAAGTCAAAGGATGTTTCCATGGGGCTCAGCATCTCTGCTGAGGTGGGGTGATGCAGGGCAGGGTAGTTGAAAGTGTTCCTTCACCAACCAGCTTTTCAGTGCAGGGAGCAGCTGGACAAGCAGAAGCAGAATGTGTAGGTCTGGTCCTCACCTCTGAGAGTGGAGTGTTTGCAGGCACAAGTAAGTTTGCTTTGTGGCAGTGATGAATTCAGCATCCTTCGCATGGCTTGCATGTTTCTGGTAGCCAGTGCTGAGGCTGTTTATTGGTTTGTTTGCTTGAAAAAAAAATCACATTGGTGCTTTATTCTGCTTTTAATCTCTGTTACAGACCACTCTGTAATGCCTTGGCAGGGGACTTAATAAATATAGTCATTTGGATAATGAATGGTGATGATACAGGCAAGCCTCGTGGAGGTTGCAGAGGACAGATGCTGCACAAGGCACCTGGCTGTGTTTGGAGGCAGGAAGACTGTGTCCTCCCTGGGATCGACCCTCTGCAAGGTCCCACAGCCCTGGCTGGTGCCCGGGACTCAGGGGTTGCCCAGCCCTTTCCTAGTTCAGCATCCTTCACCATGGGAAGAGGGCTGAGACAATCAGGGATCCATGCAGAGCCCAGTGTCCTGCTTGGAAGTAACCATGAGCCTGTCACCCACCAGGATTGGCGCGTATCCGGTGTCCCTGCACCCTGCGGACCCGGGAGCCATTCTGTACACGCTGCAGCATCGTTTCATGCAGCACTTCTGTACGATGGTTTTCTGCATGATATTTCTCAGAAGCAAAAGATAACTGAGATTTATATTCCCCCTCTTTTTACCTTTCCACTTACTGCTACCTGTCTATCTCTCTCTATTACCATGGATCATCCTCACAGCCTGTCCTGGGTTCAGCAGTAGCAATCATGTTTTTTCCTTTGTGTTAACTGGTGCAGTGCCATCTTCCACCTTCCAGAACCCACACGCCTCCCGTCAATGCTGTTTGCACACAATGCAGCTGTTTTTAGGTGCCACACTGCCGTAACGTCCACCCACCTGCATCCCCCATCTCATCCCATCCCATCCTCGGCCACTGGGACTGTCCCCTTGGGGACAACCACAGGATTTCCATTGCCTCTCCCTTTCCTCCCAGCCAAACCTGGGGGGAGCCTGAGCACCCTCATTTCTCAGGTCACCGCTTGGCTAATGGTCTATTAATTTGTTCAGTTGTCCCCTGTGAGCCAAACTCAATTTCAGCCCGAGATTCCTCCCTGGATGTCAACACAGTGATGGATAGGACGAGCGGCTGTCACTGGCAGCCCCGCCGCCCGCTCGGCACACGGGGTACCCTCCTCCTGCACACCGGCCCTGCTCCGCCACCTCACACCCGAGGATCTGTCTCCAGCAATGAAAAATGACAGAAATATTTAAGGACAAATAAGGTTTACAAACCCAATTTAAAATTATTACGGGAGGCCCTGGCTGCAGATGGGCCCAAGCTGATTCGCGGCGGCAATCAAATCGAATTTCCTTATCATTGTATTATTTTAGGGCGTTATCTGGCCCCATAATGCAGTTATAAATTCAATTTCATCTGCGAGCATTCATTGTTTACTGTCGCCTGTTTGCCAGGGAAAATGTAAACACTTCGCAGCCCTTGGCTGCAAAATTAATTTCTGATGGAGAAACGGGAAAGGGGAGAAAAAGGTGGAAGGTGCCAAAAAACAGGAGAGAGAAAACAGGAAAGGTGGTGGTGGGAATGCGGCTGGGCATGACATCAGGGATGGCCAGGGCACTAGCATTGGTTCTGCTGCTTGTGATGGTGAGATGCTGGGGCTGGCTGCCACTGTGGTGGGACAGCAATGGATGGGATGGATTCATAGGGATGGGTACCCAGGCGGCATCAGTCGCTCTCACCTCTCATCCCCACTGGAATGTTTCTCCCCTGTGCAAAAGGAGCAGAAAAAATACTCAGTGACCTGCTGGGGCTGCCAAGGGAAAGTTGAAGGTCTCCCATTAATTCCAGACTAAAAATGACAAATTCATCTTCTACGACAATTAAATGAAGTCAGTAATTGATGCTAATTGATCTTCAGCCGAGAGGGCTCTTACTGCTTTGCCATGCTCTCCCCCATTCTCCCACAATCCCCCCCTTCCCCACTCTTCCTATCCACAGCCCCTGTCCACGGGGATGTTCCCAGGGCCCCAGTAGCCACTCTGAGCCTGCCCAGCCCAACCAGCTCCATTGCATCCCTTTCTTCTGTCCTCTTCTTGGAGTTTGCATCTCTTTTCCTTCTCCTTTTGGAGGCAGGTACCAGGCCTGGCTGTGTTAGCGACAAAGGATTTATAGCCTACAGCTGTGTAGGTTTCCACTTAATTTTTATAAGCCCAGCATAAGAGCCAGCGGGGGGTAAAGCACACTTGGATTTTCTCTACTTAAAATATTACAATGTTAGCACTTTTGCTTGAGCCTTGAAAAGGGGGCAGTGGGGGGGCTGGATGCATATGTGTGTGTGTGTGTGTGTGTGCGCATTTGGGGAGGGTTTTTTGGCGTTTTTGCTGTTTTTATTTTTTCTGGGTTTTATGAGAGCCCTTTAATCTCAAGCCAATATGTCAAAATCAAATTAAGGCTTGGAAGGGGAGCAGGCTCAGCATGCCAAGCTTGCTCGCTGGGTTGTAAATGTACAATTGTTTCTGGGAGCTGTTATTAAAGCGAGGTGACTGCTGCCCATTAAGGGACCCTGACGTCACGTCCTCAAGTGGTACTGGGAGGAGAGGGACAGGGTTAGTTAGTTAGTTAGTTAGGTGGCCATAGGGAAGGGGTGGACCCATCATGTCCCCTAGAGCAGAGTGGAGGGATGGTGGCACCAGCCCTGGTGTGGATGGGGTGCTCAGTGGCCACAGTAAAGTGACCATTGGGAAGTCCTGGGGACACCTGGGGACATGGCAGAATAGCAGGTTGAGACTTCCTCCAAGGAGCTGTCATAGGGACTGGGTTTGGGGGGCTTGCAGCAGGGTCTGTGTTTGGGAGGTAGATGAGGTTGCTCAGCCAGAACTTCCTCTGGCCCTTCTGGAAAAGCAAAAGAGGGAAACCATAAGAGGTTTTTTTAGTGATTTCTGATGAAAAAGTCCCTGTTTGCTTTGGTTGAGAAGATTGTTTCTTGTCCAAGCAAAACCCTTTCAGTGGGGTGGTGGGGCCAGCCAAGACCCCCACCTGCAGAGCCCCTTGCAAGGTATGGAATAGCATTGCTATTTATTGCGGAGCTGGAGTTCTTAGCCTGATGATGGTTAGGGGCAGAGGGGACAAAGAGCCTCATACATAGTGGTTACTGGACTCCCTTGATGCAGAGGCAGGATTTGGGGTGCTCTGGTGTGAGGTACATGCTCTGCAGAGGGTCATGAGCCATTTACAGGGGGTCTCACCACACTGAGATGCTGCCATCAGTACTGTCATGAGTATTTTAAATATACATTTCTGCTGAGCTTCACTGCAAGCAAAGACAATACTGTAAAGTACCCCCGTTCTTCACTCAGGACAGCTTATAATTCTCTGTAACGCTGATATCTGGCATATTTAGGCAGTGCATGTTTTTAGGGTAGTCACTTACCTCCTTTTAATTCATGTTGTAGAGCTAAAACGAGCTGGAGAAGAGTGTGGGGCAGTGGGAGGTTTGTTGGCACACTGAGATCTGCTTTCCACCCTCTCCCATCTGACCCAGTTTCAGAGCAGGTGGTCTCTGCTCTGCATCCCCAAATCCCTGATTTCACTTCACTGAGATGGGCAGCTTTGTAGCTCACCAGGAGCCGTCCGGAACTGGATGCTGTGATCCCAGCAATGTCACCATCAGCACTGGCTTGAGGATCTGGCACAAGGACAGCAAGGGGACCTCATGCATCCTCTTGGCCATGCCATGCTGAGCAAGGGAGGTGAGCTAACAGCTTGGGTAATTAGTCCTGGTGAGCAGCAGTGCTAATGAGATGGAGAGTAGCATGCAGTAACGGGGCTGTCTTGCTTCCAGGACATGAGACAGGAGCATTGCATGGTGCTGGGCTGTCCTGGGGGATGTACGAGCTCATTAGGAGCTAGCTGAGAGACATGATGCTGTGGCAGGGTGTCAGACCTTGGGGTAGGCAGCCCCAAGGGATGTAGGCAATGGTTCTCTGTATCAGGTGGGTGATGTGGCAGAGAAGCCTTCATGCCAATTCAGGCTGCTTTTGCTGGTCTTACTGGGTTGTCACTGGGATGCAATGGCACGGGTAGTTCTGTTCTGTGGTCTTTATGGGTCCCACTAAATCCTGTGTAATATACTGTAAATAAAGTTTACAGCTGAAATTGGTGTTTTACAGGGGGAAACCAAAGTCCAGCTGCAGAGCTACAAACAAATGCACTGTATGCGAAGGGGAGAGGGCACCGGTGCCTCCTGCTGAACCCCAACCTGTTTCTTGGGCCTGTCTCACTGTGTCTTAGGGAGACCGTAGCTTGTACTGGCTGGCTATGGCTCTGGATGTGCTCATCACCTCCCAGTGCCTCTTTCCTATAAGCAATTGAGACCAAAAGTCATTTGCAGAGTGAAAACAAATGACTTTCTGTAACTAATGCAGGGAATCAGCGGTGAGGGCAGAGGCAGATGTCACGCACGAGGAAACTGAGGCAAGGAGCTGTGCTTCAGGGTCCTATAAAAATGCTCTGGCAGAGCTGAGAGGAAGCCCTGTGTCACCCTCTTTGTGTCTCTGCTGTTGGTGCCTGACACGGCGTACAGGGACTCAGCCCTGTGCTTTGGACCAGTGTGTCAGATGCACCCAAAATACCCCCATCGCCCCTTTTCCCCATGGCTCTGCAGCTGGAATGGCCAGTGGGCAGGGCTGTGCTCCGGGTTGCTCAGCGATTCCCAGACGTGCTGCGCTCGCTGTTTTCCGGGAACCCAGCGGCCTGAGCGGAGATAAATAAGTGATACAGACATCTCTGCACTAAACACACATGAGGCGCTCCTTCCCGCTGCCCCCCTCACGCACACAGTTCTATTAATCCTGACAAATTATGACGTACAGACGTGTAATGCAAACTGATTCATCATACATTCAAATCTGCTGTGCGGGAGCAGCGGGAGGGCAGAGGCAGACAAGTGTATTACACGGATAATGTATTTGACGTATTAATAAAACCAGCCGCATTGCTCAATCTGGAGAGAGGGGGGGGATGCCAATACATCATGACAGATCACATATTGATGGAATCCAGATGTTGGGAATCATAGTCTTGGGGCCTTTCTTGTATTGACTAAAGGTAAAAAATGCAGGCTGTCAGCACATTAAATCTCCGCTTCACCAGCGAGTGGTTATTTATTTCTGGAGGATGAGGAAACTGCTCCCTGCATCCCCTGTCCCATAGCCCAGCTATCTGCAAGGGAGGATGTGGGGATAGAGTTTTGAACCCTCCTGCGATTTGGTTGCCTATCGACTGCAATGACCAGACAGAGCACACGTTAATAGCGCCCCATCAGCTTGAAATCCTTGGCTATTTGATGTAAATCAGCATCAAAGTCATCCCGTTGAGCACCTGGCCTTGGATTTTAGCCAGTGAAATTGTCAAAAGCATCCCCCTTGGCTTTACCATCGATGCTGTGGCTTCCCACATTTTGCTCCTTTTGGTCAATGATGCTGCACAGCTCCATCTCCCTTTTCATCCATGTTGTGAGTGGTTTGAGTGAATGTTACACATACATGCACACATATATATGTAGCTATAAGGTATTTTTAGCATTTTTCAAGGAAAGGTATTCCATTACTCACACTCTCATGGGTAAAAGCCATTGTGCCAATAACAACTCCAACCTCTATTTTACCTTCCTGAGTCCTTTTAAAATGAAATCATCTTGTTTCAGATCTGTTTGGGTTGGATACTTTCTAAGGGCTGCTTGCATTCGTGAAGCCTGATTGACTTTGGCTTGTGTGTGACAAGGCGTTATGTTACCTGTTGGGGTACACAGGTACATGAATGTACTGGCTTGGCTTTTTGCTCCTCTGCCTGAATAGAGCCTTTCCCTTGAGCATCCTCTTGTTGCAGCGGGTTAAACCTGCTGCTCGGTGCACAGCCAGCACAGCAGGCTGCAGTGACACTGAGAAGATGACAGAGCTTTATGCTAATGCTCTTTCCAGGGTTATTGTCATCCTGGAATAGGTGCTGTGCTCTGCATTTTTGGGCTCTACCCCTGCAAGCTTGCATTACCCGCAGAGGGGAGTGACCAGGAAGTGACTGAAACACAAATGGTCATTGCCTGGGAGGCCAGGGCAGCTCAGGTGAGGGGTGTGTGTTTCAAAAGTGATGCTTGCAGCAGAGAGGGAGGGAAGTTTGAGCACTAGGAAGGATTTCCTTGGATTCAGACCACTGGGACTCACATATAAAGCCTATAGAACTATTATGTAGTCTCAGAGAGAGACAAAAACTATACAGGAACTACAGAACTATATACACACATATAACTCTCTACATAATATAGAGCTATTATATTATATAGAACTAATCTATAGGAGCCTATAGAACTACTTGCATAGCATTTTCTCCCCAGTCAGAATGGATAAAAAATCAGAAATCAAGGAATTTAGGGAAATATAAAAGCAGACATTGCCATCTTGGTACTTTCCCCAGAGGAGCCCCGCTTGGTGCGTGCCATGAGTCTGTGCCAGGCAAAGGGGGATGCTGTGAGGTCTCTGGTGTGCAGACATGCAGATTCCTGGCAGAGCACACCTGAATTCCTCTCCTCCCAGGGAGGATAGCCCAAACTGGAACTATGCTGAGTGATCAGCTTCACTGAGCCTTCCAACATACATCCCCAGCATCCTCAAATGGCTGGCAGCAGGGCAGGGATTAGCATCCAGCAGGTTTGCCAGGTGGGAGTGAGCCTGCCCCATGCTCTGGGGTCAGGACTTCACCACTGTCTCTGCAGGTCTGCAGTCTCATGAGGGAGCTCAGCTGATTGTACAGGGAATTGGTGCTGCCCATTGATGGCAGTGGCCCCATTTGCCGTCTTGAGGAGACCCGGCCAGCCCCAGCTTTGAGCACACACAGCAGTGCTGCTGCCCTCAGGCATGGCCGGGGCACAGTGCTGATGACTGGGGTGAGCCTCTGTCCCCTACTCAGCCACCAGCTCCCTCTTGATCTGTGGGTGACCTGCACCATACAGGGCTTTCAAAAGTGAGGACAAGTCCCTCTGAGCCCAAAGTGCTCTTAACTCCTTCTTTAACCTCTGGAAGCCGTTTCTTTGCATGTGAAATGGAGACAATAAACACCTAGGATGAAAGGGCAGCTTTTCTGTGCTAAGATAAAGGGGGTTGCTCTTTCCACTGGACTTGTTTGTTACAAGTGGATGGGTCTGGAGGCTGGACCGCTGTCAGGGAGAGCACACCAGCCCCAGAAAGTAGCAAGGTCGTTTTTCAAGTTGGAGAAAAGCAGCTTAGAGGAAATATAAATTGCACTGAGTGAACAGGACTTGAAAGCAGGGAGGGCTCCTCAGATGGGAAGCTGGGGAAAATGATGGAGAGAACGTAAGAATGACAAAGCATGTCGTTCCAGTGGAGTGCAAGATGATTTGCTTTAGCTCATTAAATACTGCAATAAAATATTAATAGTTATTGTCCCTCTATTTTTTGTAATTATCCTTGCAAAGAAGGATCTGCTGCAAGTCACTAATGTATTCCCAGCAGCGGGTTGCTTTTTAATACGGTGATGGCAGTCAGGGGTGAGGAGTGGGGGGAATGAAAGCATTTATGTGTGGCCAGAAAATAGTTGTATGATCAGGGTCATTAAGGAGCCAGCTCTGTCTACAGAGAGAGAAGACATGAGGAGGGGAAGAGAAGGCTGAGGGGAGGGGAAGAGGGTGCAGGTCAACCAGGGAGCACTTGAGATGAGATTTGAGGGCAGTCTGGTGTCTGCACTCCACCTAACTCCAAGGAAGAAATTCATGCTGCCATTGCCCAGCCTGGAGCTCAGGTGTTTGCTGGTGGAGTGACTTCATTGCCTGATCACTCTGATGTGGCTATGAAGGACCTTGGAAGTGCCAAGGAAGTGCACATGGGAGGTAGACCTCAGGGAACTGTGTATTGTGCCATGGAGGGTCCCCTCCATCACAGAAGTGAGGTGGGATGTCCCCTGCCAGCAGCAGAGCCACTCTAAGGCTATAAGGCAGCAGCACCTACATCCCACCTTGTTGTGCTCTGACCACTTCCTCCACCTCTGGTTTCCCACTGCTTGAGCAAAGTGGGATGCAGAGAGGTGTTTCGCAGAGCTTGGCTTTCAGCTTAAACACAGCACTGGGGCAGGGAGCTGGGAGCAACCAGTGGTGCCCAGGGTGGGTGAGCGAAGTCTAAGCCTCAACAATGCACTCCTTGTGATCACTACTATGCAGCTTGAAAAGCCTTGGCTGGAGGACAGAGAAAGCTCTGCTGTCAGAGGAGGAGAAAGCAGGGATCAGGGATCCCACCATTTCTCCTGTCCCCAGGCAGGGAAAGCTGGGGAACACAGGTGCTAGTGCAGCGGTGTCAGCAGCAGTAGCAGCCACGGCTGTGAGCCCACCTTGGGGAGCAAAGCCTGCCCTGGTGATCTGCTCATCCATCCAGGCAAGCCAAGGGCAGGGCAGCCATACTTATGATGCTGCCTCTCACAACAGGAATGCTCCTGCTTCCCACACTGGAGGAGGGACAGAGGCTCCAGCCCCACTCAGATCCCATCAGCTGGCGCTCGGCAGGGAAACGGTGCTGACAGGTACCTAAGCGAGGCAGAATTAAGGGAAATGATAATAAATGTAGATGGTCAGGCAGGGGAATGAAATGATCCATCTTTTGCATGTTAGTCAAGAGGTGCTCTCAGGCTCCCCCTCTCCCCGCTCCCATTCAATCAGGGCCTGTCAGACCTCCAGCAGGCTGGCATTTTTGTGAAGAATCTCTCTGCTAAAAATTGTTGTCATTCCTATTTCCTTGTTATCAGTCGGCGGCACCTCGGTGGAGCCCGGAGATTAACGCAGAATCACCGGGCGAGCATCCATTCCCGAGGAGCCCTATCCATTACGCCGAGCTCGGCGGGTCCCTCCTGCCTCACCTCCCACATTCATCATCTTTAACGCTGACAGCCCGGCGCAGGCCTTTCAAATTTATCTCGCCGCGTCCCGGGCAGGCTCTATCCGTCAAACTGCACGAGAGGGAGCGAGCGGAGCGCCGTCTCCTCTCCCCTGTTCATCGGGGAGGGAGAAGGGGGGAACAACCTGCCCGTGTGAGGGACTCGGTAAAAGATTGGTCCGAGATACACAATTAATCATGGCTTGCATCAATTTGCTTGATTTACTCCCCGGAGGGAGAAGGGGCGTAAACACGGCGTGTGCAGAGGCAGTGTGGAAACATAATGTGTCTGTCTATAGGAAAAACATTAACACATCATCCCCGTTGTGGGTGATTGATGGGGGAATGGGAGAGGGACAGCCCAGAGCTGGCAGGGTGACAGAGAGCCAGGAGCTTGCCAGAGACATGGACCCAATGGAGATGAACCTCAGGGGCCACCGGTCAGGGCAGTCGGTGCTTGGCACGTCCAACCCACCTTGTGCTTCCCTACCAGTGCTCTCCCGGAGGCAGCAGCCTGGCCCAGGCATCATCTCCCAGGCTGAGACTCTGGATAGGGAAGGGAAGTGGGATGGGGAGATGCTGGCCATGCACCATGCATGAGGCAGGTGCTTCAGGGTATGGATGTACGAAATGTCCCGTCTCCAGGGTGGTGCAAGATCCAAAGCAAAACTGCTTTTGCACTTAAAAATTTCCAAGGTGTATTTCATGTTTGCCACCATGTCCTGAATAGGTAACACTGCAAATTGCTCTGCCTTGCCTGCCTTGAATTCCTCTTGTAAATAACTGTTTATACCTGTCCCTGGAAGTGGGTGAATTTCAGTATGAGATCCAAATGTGCAGAGTGTGCTTGTGAAGCCCTTCAGCAGTTTGGTGCGGGAGATGCCGTAGCAATGAAAGATGCTGTTGTTATTAGATCCCAAGCACGGGGTTGTGCCATCCCTTGAAGGCTCCAGCAGAGAGAAGAGGCTGACTTTTATGGAGAAAGTTACTGCTGTATTTACAATCCAAACCTCCTCGTAACCAGCCAGGAGGAGGAAATGCAGAGAGAGTGTGTGATGATTTAATGTGTCCTTCCCACGTGCCTTTCAGCTAAGGAGCCTCCTCCCTCTTTCACCAACCTGCACTTGGCCAGGCTCTGCCTTGGTTATCACACCACATGGACAAGGGGAGTGGGAACAGAGGTTTAACCAAGGTCAAAATAGGAGGCCAGGAACCTGGAGACCCATGTCCTATACCTGCATCTTCCTTGGTAAAGTCTTTGTGGAAATCAACCATACCCAGGCCTCGCCAGGGTCTCCCACTATTTTCCGGGGAGGTTACGGTGCTTGGAGGGGAAGGTGGGGGCTCAGGAGAGCTCACTGCTGCCAACAAGTAAATCTGCACCTGGTATTTGTAGGGAATAACCTACCTGATGGGAATAGCTCAGTGTGAGGGCTGTGCAAGATGTGTGGATGCAGCTCTTACCACAAGGGACGAGCTGATGCAGCTCTTACTGCACAGACAAACACGTTTCCCCAGGCAGGTTACATCCCATGAGCTGTTTCAAAACTTGTCACCATTCCTGCTGTGAGCACCCACCTGAGCCATGCTGCCAGGTTTGCTCCCTGCTTAGCTAGTGGTGCTGTTGATGGGGCTCGTTCCTGCCTGACCATGCATGGCCCTTGGCTGGGACCCTCCTGCAGATGCTCCTGTCATTTGGGCTCTGAACAAGCAGCAATTTCAACATGTATGTTTCTTGATGAGCCCAAGGGTGGGTTTAAAAGCTGGTCTTTCAGCTTGTTCACTACCTCCCTGTACAGGGTTTCCTTTAGTTGCACCCCAACATTTCTATTTGGGAAGAAGGGATACTAGGGCAGGGACATTTGTGTTCCATGGTGCTTTGTAAGTTAGAAATGCAGGAGACAGATTTAATCTGCCTTAAATGAAACCTTGAGTGGTGCGGGCATGATTGGGGTATCCAGGCTGTCCATTTGTTGCCCTCAGGTTTGCTGGTCCTTGGGAGAAAAGCCTACTGTGCCACATCTTGTCATGTGCCTATCTCTCCAGCTATCAGTACAATGCTTCTGACCATTCCTATTCCTAAAACAGACAGTATTAATTAAACTCTAAGAATTAGCACTCCAGCCAAGAGCTGCTCCCATCTGCAGGAAAATTCCCATCGCCTCCCTGTGATATGCAGAATCAGCCCAATGCACCCAGCCCTTTGCCCTCCTTGGGATAGATGCGCTCCCTAAAGTACTCAGGCTGAGATCAGCTCTGTGGCCCATGATTCTGGGGTTGGTTGTGGTTTAAATTTACTAGTTTAATTTAGTTTTGTTCTCCCCTGATTTAGTTGCATCTGCAGAAAGGTTTTGTTTCTCCTTATCTTGTGGAAATTACTCATAATTTTGTAGTGGCTGTTTAATATATATATATGTATATGCAGGGTTTTACAGCCCATTTTTATCACCTTTTTATTATCTTGGGTCAAAAGCTTTACTGGGTTGCATTCAGGGAATTATGCAAACTAAGAGAAAATACCATAGCAAAACTATAGATTTTCTCATTAAACTCTGCTTGGACATGTAGTTATTGTAGTAAAACTCTAGTAACTATTACAGGCCCTAATATAAAATTATAGTTTGACACCTCAGCGTGATTGGCCTTGTACTGCGGTTACATTAACCCTTTCCATCCCATCGCCTGCTCAGACTAAAGGCTTTTGCTGTAAGCAGGTGAGCTGGGTTTAGTGGCCAAGCCTGGCTTAACAAACAAGCCAGGTTGACTGTGTTGGGTCTTAGGCTGGGACTCAGTGATGCTCAGACAAGGGAGGATCCAGCAACTCCAGATGGATAAAATCCAGCAAGGAAGTAGGATTTTGCTGGAGTTTGCAGCAGCCTGCCCCATCATCCCAGAAATTGCTTCATTCCCACCACCCAAAGACTGTAATTCTCCCTGCTCATGTGCATTTAAGGAGCGATGAGCATATTCAGTGACTTAATTATCTCAGACCAGATTTTCCTCTCAATTACACTCAAGTGAATCTATAGTGGTTCCATTCAAGTGCATGGTGTTAGTCCACCCTTGTAAAAAACAAAATCAGGTAAAATAGAATCCATGCATGCGAGCAAATCTCTACACCTCTGCCAGTAATGCCGCAGCAATCATGTGAGGGTATTGGGGACCATCTGACACATTGACAGGGAGCTGTGTTTAAAAACACTGGGATGGTCCGGCAGGGATGGGCACTATTTCCTTCTGATTGTCTGATTAACATTTTAAAGCCATGTTGATAATAACCTGGGGTACTGTGACAGTTCAGCAACTTCATTTGAGGGAAACACTTAATCATATTTATTATGTAAACACAGCTTGCCATGCCCCCATTAAATTATTAATAGTACCATTAACATATTTACATATAAATCTTATGGCAATTGATGGAAATGGCTTCAAGAACCTTGCGTTAACTCCCTTTTTATAATGGATTCTCTCTCACAAATACCCATTTATTAAAGAGAAAAAATATGAATTTTTTGTTAAATGTTCATGTCAAAAATGTCACCTTTGCAGTTTTGCAAATTGCTGTTTATGCAAAACCTACTGACTTGGTATTTTCCTGTCTTAAAAAATGGCCAGTTTAAAAATATTGCTTCAATAGCAGCAATTAAGGAGAATGAGAGTAAAGACATTTCAGTGATCTGGGGTTCTGTTGCATTTTCATTAGTGATCAAGTTGAACAACACACATACTGGGTGGGTTGTTCCATCATTTTATCCCTGGAGGTGCCCTGAAATGGTCCCAGTCCTTCTGCCTTGTGGGTCAGTTTTTACACATTTGCAAAAGCTATTTGTTACTACTGGGACCTGAGTTAATTTACTTTGGGTTGGAGTCATGCCCACATGTCCTAGCTGGAGCTGAGCTCTCTAATGTGACGCCATACCCCAGTTATGCATGAGGGATGCTGCTGTCCCAGGGAGTTCCTAGGATGAAGGTCAGAGGATAAGGCAGAAGGGACAAGCACAGTGGCTGGGGTGCCGGCCACCAAGAGCCCAGAGATCCTTTCTGTGTGTTCTATGAGAAGAGGTGAGGTCTCCTTTCAAAACAGGAGTGGGAAAATGAGAGAAATAGGTGGTATGGTTGGGAGCATGGCAGGAAGAGAAGGAGGAGGGTAGGGAATGTGAAGGCAGGATTTACCAGATGGGATAAAGAGGATGGTGGGTACGTTAGTCCTTCTCCGGTTTCTCCTCCAAATTCTGCATCTTTCCTAACCAGCCCAGCCCTGACTAATAATCCTAATTAGGCTGTACACTGTAATTCCTTAATATCTTCCAGGTAGCAGTGTCCCGAGGTGATTCATTCTCAGGACTGCCAATTTTCACAAGTTTATCATAAGACTCTTAGGATTTTTTTTGCTTCTTAAAGTTTCAGCCCCAGCAATTGAATGGTGATATAAGAATCTCAGTTTTCCTTTAAATAAATACCAAAGGTATGCTTCAAGCCCTGCGGTCAGGGCAGAAAGCTTAGGTATATGCTGCAAGCCTGGTCTTTAAGGCATAGAGACCAGAAGGCAAAGAAGAATGTGATCACAGGGTAATGGAGTTGTAGGATAATTTAGGTTGAAAAGGACCTCAGGAGGTCATTGTACACTTAATTTCTGGTGCATCTCATACTTAAATGGCAGTTTTCATTAACAGTTTTAGTAATAAAGTTAATAAAACATAGCTCACACTTCTGCATGAACTATGTATTCTATACATCTCCATATGGTGAAGTATAAATCTCTGCTGAGAGCCTGGCTCTTGCCCCTCTGGCACACCAAGCTGCGATGGCAGATATCCCACACCAGCAGCTCCGAGCTGAGCAGTGGGGAAGGAAAACCAGCGTGCTGGAAAGGAGCCTGAACTGGGATGTGCTAGGAGACCCAGCATGAGGCTCCCATCCCAGCTCCACTTAGGATGCACAACCTCAGCAAGTCATGCTCCCTTCCACACCTCCCTTCCTCCCACCTGAATACAGGGGTGAATAAGGCACTTTCCTTTCTGGAGAAGTATTCAAGAATGAGAACTCATTATGGTAATGCAGAAGCCATGGAAAGGCAGAGGAGGCATTGCAAAGGATTTTTTTTCCCTTTCCCAATTAAACAAATGTTCTCCTAACGCATCATGCCCAGCCCTCGTGTGTGCTGTTACAATTGTCTCTAAAAACTCTGCCTGATTTTTCGAGCAGTTTCTCACGAAACAGGCACTTTCAGAAAAATCATAAGAAAGCAATCATTTCAAATTGGTCATTTGGGACCCAAATTACTGATCTAATACATTTTTTATTGAGGGTTCCTGAAAGGTTCCATAAAACACAGTCTGTGAAGCTGCCCAAACTTGCCAGCCTCCCAGTTTGACAAATCGAACCCAACAATCCACTTTGCAGCGCAGGTTTAGGGCTCGCAATGCCACCACTTCAATAGCAGCCTTTTATATTTCTCCATCAATAGTGCCTATCTGGTCAGGATTTTAAATTCCCTGGGATGTGTTGTTCATATTTTTTTGCCTGTGCCTGATTTTTGTGTCTGTGTCCAAGCTGCAATTCTGACATTGAGGATATATGGGGAGGGTTGACCTGGAATCCTCTGGCACTGCTGGGAGGAGCAAGCGAGAGGGCAAAAGTTGGGTCAGGCAAGGAGAGGACTGGGAGCCAGAGACTGGCTTTTTTATTATTTATATTATTTTTATTATTTATATTCTTTTATTATTTTGTTGTATTATTTATAATGTTATTTATGTTTTTCATGAGGCTGTGCATAGGTGGGGCTCCTATAGCACCAGAGCACTGTCCCTATCCCATTGAACTTGAAGGCTGAACAGAGAAAGAAGCTAAAATATGGGACAGACAAGGGATTTTGATCTTCTTTCTAGAAATGAGGGCTTAAAGCATGGGAAAATGAGTGAGACAGAAAAGGCAGTCCCTGGTCCCAGGTCTCTGTGCTATGTCATGGCTACATGACCACATTCCCCTCTTTGCAGCAGTTTTCTGGGGAAATAGGGATAGTGTTGACCCTCTTCCCAATGGCCACTCATGGTGATGAAGCACCAGCCTCCCCACTCACAAGGCACTAATCCAATACATGTTAATTACTATTTTGGCAGATGCTGAGGACTGCCTTGAGGTAGGACTGAAAAACCAGCTCCTCTCTGATTGGGTTGAATAAAATCCAAAACAAAACCCCTTGAGCTGACAGCTATCTCCTTCCTGATGATGGACAGACAGCATCCAGCAAGGAAAATCAAGCAGCACAAGGCCAATACCAGCTCAGCTTGCTAAGAGCCCAACCAAAATTGCTTTACTCCTTTAATGTCAGTTTTCCTTTTGCAAGATCTTCCAGTTGGGAGCAAGGCAGAAATGTAGGTTTGGGGGAGGATCTTCTAGCAGTGTGTGCTTCTTGGTTCAGCCAGCACAAGAGTGCTGAGAGGAGGGGGAAAGAGTGGGGCAGCTCAAGGGAGAGGCACAGAAAGCTGCTGGGAATCAGGCAGAGATGGGGATGGAGAGCTTGGAAGAGAGGGATTACTCTGTCCATGGCTCAGCATCCTTGAAAGCACATTGCTCATGGAACAGGGATGGGGTTGGTGCAGCACCAAAGCTCTTGGTTCCAGTGTCTCGGTTTGAATCTCACCCTGGTGTGACAGGCACCATTTAGGCAGGGAGAGGAGGCTTCCCTGCAGACCCCATTGCATCCAGGCTGCTCCTCACCTCTGGTGCCCTCAGGCTGTGTGCCTGCCTTGGTGCTGAGATGGCCAGCTATGTGTTGACATAGTCTCCAGTGCCTCCAAGGGGGCCTGTTACTATTTATTGGGTTAGTGTACTGTTTTCTGCTGCCATTACAGTTTTACTGTGGGGATAATGCACAATGTGTAGTTAAAAACAGGACCTGGAGTTGCTTTCAAGCTGAACACGGCCATTTTGGATATTGGCTGGGGCTGCATTGCAGAGGGGAGATGCTCTCAGCTGATTCTGCCTGTGGTGATCACCCATGGGTGATAGGGATGAGCTGGTAGTCCCTCCAGCCCATCCTCTAGTTTGCAGCTCCCCAAGGAGTGTTGCACAGCTCCCTGCATATCCATGGGCCCTACAAACAGACTGGAGTTTACTATTGTGCTGTTTCTCTAAGAAATATCCAACCGTCTATTAAAAGTAATAACCAATGTCATTCCCATTTCAAAGAGAACTTCCAAGCCAGACTTCAGACTGAAGCAGTTTCAAACAAGACCATTTATACATCAAGCAAAAGGAAGGTGAAGCAAGAGCCACTTTAATTTGGTCTTGGCTGCAGCTGTATCATCAGCAGCTCTTACCTGTGCTGTCCAGGCTAGGGGTGATGGTGCCAGTTCATCACTGCTCTGCCAGCACAATGTTGGGCACATCTGCTCCCCTTACAGGAGATACAAGTATTTTTATTCTAGATGGGAAAACCGTCGTGCAGACATGTGCTGCCAGCTGTGTGTTTCCTTCTGCCCTGGCTCAACCCTTCTTTAGGCATGTGTGAGCAGCAAGATGCCCAGGTGCTTCCATCAGAAGGGCTGCATGACCCAGGGGGACATTGCCTGATCTCAACCCTGCCTTTTCCCTGTGGATCAGCACATTACAGTGTGCAAGAGCAGGTTCATCTCCCTAAGGCTATATGCACCAGCCTGCTTGCCTCTATCCCCACCAGGTAGGAAAGCCACCAGCATCAGTCCCTTGCAGAGGGGTGGAGAGGTGTCAGGCCAGCATCTCGTCACAAGATCGCTGCACAGAGGCACATGGGGCCCTTGGCAGGTCGAGTGCATTACTCCCCACTCCACCAAGCTGCAGGTGCAGCTCTGCCAACCCCTGTCCTTGAACTCCCTCCAGCTGCTTGAAGGCTTCTCAGGGTGCGTGTGCTCCATCTCCTCTTTGCTCTCCTGATTCACGCCTCTCCCCTGCCGGGGCCATTCCCTGCTCTGCTGCATGCCATGGCCGCCTGCCACAGCTCAGCCTCCCTGGGACGGTGTCTGATGAGCTGTTTGCTCTAGCCGGAGGGAAGAGCCAGCCACGGGGCAGGAGCAGCGGGCGGCTGTGACAGCACGTCTCCCAGCCCGCTGCTCCGCAGACTTGGATGCCGACAGGCACGGAGGTGCCAAGTGCTGATCTGGCTTTCACGCTGTTGAAGTCCATGAAGTTGCTTTGGATTTACACTCATGGAAGCAGGATGGGAACTTGGCCTGAGGTCTCGATGCTGTCATAAAGCTGAAAGGGCCTTTGGACCCACTGCCAAGCTTTTAGTTAGGACGGAGGAGAGGAGAGGTGAGGCTTGGGGTAAGGGGAAGGCAGCCCTGGTCTTCTCGGTCTGCTGGGGAAAAAGTGGTGGCTATAGCATGGAAGGAACAGCGAGGGTCTGGGCAGGTCAGGACCCAGAAAGAGGGAGAAACAAGGACTTTCAATACCTTCCTCATGCTCCTCTGCACCCCCTCTGCCTATCAAAGTCACATTTCCTTGTGCATCAACCAAGGCACCCCAGGGACGGGGATAAGAGCATCCCCGTGCAGGTCAGGACTGTGTGTGAAAAGCCAGATCCTCACAGCAGAGTAAGAGACTGAAGCATCGGGACATGTCCTTGTCTTGTGCTGAGATTCCCTCTTTGGGAAGGGGAGGCTCTCAAGGCAGATTTCACCTTGTGCAAAGGGGTCAGTGAAAGGCTTGTGCGCCACTTAAATCCCACTTAAGCACTCTGCACTGGGGTGAAATTAACTCTCTCCACAGAATAAGCCATCAAGAAAAACTGATCTAAAAATCTACACTGGGCCACAGCCGAGCCACGCTTCTATTAGCAAGTAAAAAAATATTTCCCATCCTTAGAGTTAAATGAGCCAATAGTTCAATCATGGAGCGAAAAGCAGCAATAGAGACGGGGATGCTGAGTGCCTCAAGTATTGGCAATCTATGCAAGGAATCACAATAAGTAGGACTTGCCTGTTTTCTCTGTGTTTAGCAGCAGTGTTATTCAACAACCTATTTGCAAATGCCATCTTCCCAAGTCCTTTTCTCCCCCCTCGTTAAAGTTGCAGCGATAATAGGGCGATTACACTGCAATAAGCTAAACGCGATCCATTAGTGGCACCACGGCTGTTTTTAGATCTTAAAAACAAAAATAATCAAAGCTGTTTAAGTTTTCTTATTATGCACATTAAAGGCAGGCAGCAGGGTCTGATCAAAGACACCACCACCCCTGTGCTCCCCCCGCCCACCTCCTGTCCCTGCATCTTGTCCACCCCTCTATTCATTAGTGGTCACAGCTGTGCAGTTGGCCAATTACTTGGGAATAATAAGTACATTTTGCAGTAAATTAAATATTAATTAGTCCTTGGCAGTTGTTTGGGGCTTTTTCTCTTTATTTCCCTCCCTCCACCTGAAAAGGCAGAAGGGATGTGACACTGTCATTGACTGTGTTGGCATGTGGGTGGCAGCGGGGGAGGCTCTCCTCTGGCCCTCTGCTCGGTCTCCTCTGTGGTGGCTTGCAGCCTCATCTTTCCTGCTCTTCCTATAGGATTTGCTGCTGCTGGGCTAGGATTTGTAAACCTATCCCCAGCTTTGACATTGTCTTTTTCTTCCAAGTCCTGTCTCTGCCTGGGCACTTAGCTCGGCAGGATAGGGCACCATCCCTGACTGCCTGTGATGTGCCTGTGAGAGTGGTCTGGAGGCAGTAAATAAATCCATGTGGGGTTCATTGGGTCTCCTCCATGCGGTGCGAGAGTGCAACCCTCTCCCCAGCAGTGGTAGCAGGAGAGATATTACATGGTACCCTGGACGTGCCTACAAGGACTCATAGTGCCCTACTGCTGCATAGCAGGATTTCAGTCCAAACACCATATGCTGTGCCAGGAATGAAGAAGAGGAGGAGGGATGGGCAGGTGAAGCCCAGACCAGATCCCAGGCATGTGTCTGCTGGGAAGGATGGTTCCTTAAACTGAGCCATGTGGGCTGGTTTTAATGTTGTCAACATGTCAGCTTATATTAAGGTTTAAAGAATGAATGCAATGTAAAGAAAAGGTGAATGAAAAGAGCAGCTAAGCTCCATGTAGGAGGGATGAGAGCCTGACAAGGGAACAGTCATGCTCGCCTGACATGGAGGGAAGACCTGTCCTTGCTCTAGAGCTCCCCAGTACTGCAGAGGCTGGCACAGGAGCCCCTGGGAGCCCTCAGCAATCAGGACAGGAGGGGAAGGTGCTCTGGTCATTCACCCTGCTGGTTAATTCTGGTTGGAGCCACTGTCCCAGGCTGTGTCTCCCTGATGTGCAGCACCACCTTAGCTCCCTGAAGCCAGGCAGGAGCCTGCAAACAAGGAGATGGGGTCTCAGCATCCCACCTGCCACCCATCCTTCCTCCCTGTCACCACTGCCAGTGTGAGCAGAGGACAGAGCTTTCCGTTCTCTCTGTTCTTAAGAATCCCTTACCAAGAGTTTCTGGGGCAGGAATGAGCTATGTTAGCAAAGCCAGAGTAATCTGTGCCTGTCAGCACATCCCAAGGTAAAAGGCTCCACTTGTCCAGCTCTTGGATTTACACTTTAGTAACAGCTCTGCGGGCTGTGCTGTGATGCACCATGCACCAGTTCACCCCTTGGTGCTCTTGAGTGCAATTAAGTTGTTTCTTTTAAATGTAGTTTGACAATACGCAGGTTAGGTTTGTATTTCATTTACAGCTTTTACTTGGGGACCAATAAAACCCCAGCTGGCTAATGTGAGATCTAAAACTTACATCTCACTCTTTGCCTTGGATATCTTTTCTATGGCAAACTATTTCTTTTGTGTTTCATCTTCTACAAGCTCCTCTTTCCATGCTGAGAAGCTGAGAGCTCCAGGGGCTCTTTGAAGACTATTTGCTATAGGATAGCAACTGGAATTCTCTTTAAACATCCACGCTTGCTTTGTCCTACAACTGGCCTCTGGGTTTCAACACGCAGTTTTGTGCGAGTTTCCTATGCAAAGCTAACATTTGCACGCTCCCCTGGCAATTGCACTTCCAGATCCCTCTTGTTCAAGTATATCCCACCGTTTATCCTTGCAAGCACGAGCAGCAGTTACTCCACGTGCCAGACGAGAGGCAGCATCAAGGCCTCTTTAAAAAGGAAGATTTAACCAGGTTATGAATGAGCTGCTGAGGTAGGAGGGATGTGCTGCATGTCCTAATTGCTGGTCAAAATGGTCCACGTTTGCACTGCAAGTACTTGGTCCTCCTACCTCTGAGCCTTCAGGTTCTCATCACACCATTAAAATGCAACAAAATCTTCTTGGAAAGGGTTATTTGACAGCAGGATGAGGCGCACTCATGCAAAATCCCAACACATTTCAATGTCGGGCAGTCAGACATCTCCACCTACGAGCATCCCCCGGACACTGACCCTGGCATGCTGGTGGAGTACGTGTGAAGGGTGAGGTGGCATCAGGCTAGCAACACAAATCACGCTAAAAATGCCAAATAGCTGCGTTTATGTGCATTCACAACCCGAGGGTCGTGCTCTTGCCATAAAAAGGAAGATGAACCCCAGCGAGATGGGAGCAATGTTCCCAAGGATGCCTCTGGGAGGGAAAGATCAAGAACTGATGCTCGTAATGGCCTCGGCTGCTGAAACAGTCAAAATAATAATGGGGTGGGGAGGATGCTGGAGGGGATAGATGCAGCCAGGGAGCCATGTGGTCAGTGCCCATCGTGTGCTGCTGCATCTACCAGTGACACCCCATTCTCCCTGAGATGTTGCAGGCCTTCGGTGTGCCTATCCCAGCATCCAACCCCTTTTCAAATCCCAATGGAGGTCTCTGTTGTGGGGTGGAAATGACCAAAAAAGCTCTAGCAAGACCCAGAAGAAACAATATTTTCTTTCTCTCTGGTGTTATTTTTTCAATGCCTCTGTTTTCCTTTCTGGTCTTCCTTTGCCATCTCACGGCTCTCTAAATTCACAGGAGCTTTTCCTCAAGGTGAAATGAAGGCTCCGGGCTGCATTTGGTGGTGCTGGCAGGGGGAGATGAGGGTCAGGGAGGGTTAAGCAGGGAGGGGGCAGTGCAAGAAGGCGTCCTGATCTAGTGATTAAACAAAGGGATTCAGCCAACATGTGTAAAATTAAGTGATCAAGAGTTGATTACAGAGTGCATTGATTGTGTACTGATGGATTAAACAGAGTCGTGCTCGGGATGCGATTTTCCGAGCTGGGCACGAAGAGCACAGGCAATCGACGTGTTGGCCAGAAGGACCCGCTTCTCCCAATCCCTGGCTTTTATACATTCTCCGGATAAATCTGCAGAGAGGCCCGTGGAATTATAATCGATTATCCATTTCTCAAAGTCACTTAAGG
The DNA here is from genome assembly GCF_028554395.1 of Pezoporus wallicus. Taxonomy (NCBI): domain Eukaryota; kingdom Metazoa; phylum Chordata; class Aves; order Psittaciformes; family Psittacidae; genus Pezoporus; species Pezoporus wallicus. Next base: position 555,352 of record NW_026641917.1, on the reverse strand, counting down.
GCCCTGAGCTACAAGCTAAAGTGCCGGTGCTGCGAAGAGGCATTGGGTATGCGCCGGCATGTGCAGGTGCTGGCGCGAGGGGAAAATGTGGCAATGACCCTGTGTGCTGCAAGCTGATGTATCTATTTTCTTGTAGGAAATAGTTTTGACAGTTCAATATCTGTGTTTTCGATATGTGCCCCACACACCCCCGAGGGAGGAGAGGAGAGGAGCTGGGAAGTAGGGGGGAATAAGAGGGGGGAAGGTAGGGAAAGGCTCTACCCCATCACCCCTTCGAATTATAAGCATATCAGTATATCACCAACTTAACAGGCTGCCCTCCAAGTCAAGGGCATGGGAGCAGTGTGTCTGCTTGTGAGCATCTGCTGCAGGGCCAGGATGGGGCTGGAGCCCCCCTTGGGCACCTCACTGGGGTGCGGGGGGACCCAGAGCAAGCCCCCAGACCACTGGCACTGAGGCGCTCCCTAGGCTCTTGTTTCACTGTCAGTGGTGAAGGCAGAGTCTTGTTTTCAGGCTGATCCTGTCTCTCAGGATGTGGGCAGACCCTTCACCGAGGACCCTGAGGAGCAGGAGGATGGGGCAGTCTGGTGCAGCCTGGTGCAGGATCATCCTGCAGGTTTTGCAGGAAGCTTGGGACGTGGAATGAGGCCGGGACAGAAAAGACTCCTCAGTGCTACCCCTGTGCAGAACTATTGCTCCTGTTCAAGACTGCATCCCAGTTTTTGGTGTGGATGAGCATACTATCCCATCTGGTATTTGCCACGTTCATCTGATATGGATGGGCAAGGCACAGGCCCCAGAAATGTCAAGGACATCAGAACCCAGCTCTCTTATGGGCTCCCAGCCAGATATGGGGATGTCCGTGTGAAACTCCCACCTTCTCTAGTTCCCATTGCTGTTACTTTTTGGCAGCTAAAGAAGGTATTTTCCTCCAGGTCTTTCCATCCCAGGAGCTAATGCAGAGCAAGGATAATCAAGGCACACTTTGGCAATGCAGCCACACAATTCCTCCTCTCTGCCCTTTCCCACCAGGCTAGCAGGAACCACCAGCACAGGTGACTGGTTCAACAAGAGACAGCAAACAGGGCCAGAGGCCAAGTCTGGCGGTGAATGTCACCCACCTGACAGCACTGAATGCACAGCCCCAGCCATGTGAAGAGGAGGGATGAGAAGGCATTGGGTCAAGCCATATCCTGGCTGCATGGTGTGACAAGGCCCATGGGATAGAGGGCAACTCAAGGATGCGAGGGGAAAGAGGTGCACCAGGCTCCAGGAGATCCCCCAGGCTGGAGAGACAGGGCTATAGGATTCCCTCAGGAGCGTTCCTGCCATTCCATGTTCACTGAATCCAGGGACCCCACTGATGCTGTGGAGACCCAGCTGCTCCTCGGGACTTGTGTGTCTTGGAGACGAGGCAGTGGGTTGGAGGAGGCTTCAGTTTCACAGCCAGAGCAGAGGATGGTGGTCCAACTCTGTGGTCCTGAGCTTGCCCAGACTCATAGCAGCACCCATGTGAGAGAAGCTGGGGTGGAGAAGGGATCATCTGTCTTCTCCTACTGTCCCAGTTTGATCCATCTCCAGCCCAGGGTGGGTCATGGCCAGACACCAGTGTGCTTCCTCAGGGTAAGCCAGCATGGGCAGCGTGCCCAGCCAGCAGCCACGAGGAAGGAGGACAGTGACAGAGGCAGTGCAGCCCCTTGGCATGCTCTCAGCGCTTCTCTATTTCCCTCTTGTGAAGCCTAGGGGGATGTTTCTGCTCTGCTCTAAAGCCGTGCTATGCCCAGGAGCAGCACCATGGGGAGATGGGACCACGGCCCCTCCCAGCCTTCCTCTTCCCCTCTTCCCTCTCTCTTCCAGGTCCCTGTCACACTCTCCCTTTCCAGCTCTCCCGGTGGCCCGTGGCCCTCTCATCGAGGATTCATTGTCTTGTCAGCCTCTAGTTAGCCGGCATGCGTGCAAATCATAAATTACCCCACCCGGGCCTCTGCTATGCTTCAGCACAGACAAAAAAATTGCACTCCATCACCGTGTCTCCCGGCTTTTAGTGGTATTGATCAATGCTGCTCCCTTCCCACCCACCCCCCCCCCCTTTTCATTTTAACCGAGCCGGTTAAGTGCAGTATCTTATTTTGTGCTGGGACAAATGAAAAGAATATTAGCAAGGGCTGAAATATATCTCTTTTTTATCTCTCTGCTACTTTTTTATTGAATCTTTCTGAGTAGGTGGCTTTCCGCAGGATGACAGCCTCATGACAGGCTCCTCATTAGAGCCGAGACAGTAATTGTGATGCATTTCTCTGCGCGGCCTTTTCACTTCTCCCCCCCCCACTTATGCCTTTCCTCCTCTCTCCTTTTCCCCTGATTTGTAAAGTGATTGGATGTACAGACTCACTCAGTTTCTTAAATTATTGCCCAACTCAATCCATCTTCCTCTGCCCTGTGCCGGGTGTCCGTGATGTCCGCAGATGGAGAGCTGGGGCCAGCATCATGAGCGGTGGGGTCGGATGCTCAGAGGGGCTCCTCACCTCTCCTTGCTGCTGGACTGCCACCCGCCATGGTGCTGGACCCGATGGGACATGCAACAGCCTCTGAAGAGCACAGGGTGCTGTTTGAACACACATCTTCATTGAGCAACCCTTGGGATCATCCCAACTGGTGGTAGCTCTGTGCCACCAGCACCAGTTTATACCAGTCCTCTCCAGTATGCAGGTAGCCTGGAGAGGCAGCCACAAGAGCAACTCTTTTCTTTGGAAGGAAATCAATATTTCAGCAAGCTTTTCTGCCTCAGATCCCTCTGCAATTTTTAGCCTCAGGAGAAGCAGGTGCATTTTCTAAGCTGCTTGGTAGCCTGGGCACCTTAGCAGGGAATGGTGTCGGGGATCAGGCCCTTAAAGGGAGGCAGGAGGCTGAGCTCAGCCCTTTGCTGTGCTTCAGTTTGCTCATGAGGTTGTAGAGGTCCCTCACTCTGTCTGTCCCTCTATGTGGTTTATATAACCCACCTGGATAAAGCCTGCTGTCACTCATCCCTGGATAATCTAAGTCCAGCTTTTGCTGATGCCCTGTGGCAGCTCTGCACTGTGATGCAGGAGTGAAAGAAGTAACTTCTCAAAAGCCTTTTCTTACTTGAAAAGCCACTTTTCCAGACTGCTCCCTTCCTGCCAGCACAGACCCTCAAAAGGCACATGCTTCAGGGAAGGACAGGTCTGCTCAGCCCAGGGGGATCCCTTGGTGATCTGGAGGCACCATGGGGTCCTTGCAGAGTTAGGTTGTGCTGTGGATGCAGTTGTGGCCAGATCACAGAATCACAGAATCACATACTTGTGAGGGCTGGAAGGCACCTCTGGAGATCATTTAGGCAGGTTACACAGGATAGTGAACCCAGCCACAGCATGAAAACCTAGAATCACCTCATTGCCCATCTCCAGTGCCTGGCTCTACATTGCTCTGTGCAGAGCAAGTGCAGGAGAGGCCAGATCCAGGGCACGGGGTCCTGGGCAGCACACTGAGTCTGAATCTCGTACAGCCAAGGTCTGCATCACACAACCAGCCAGGAGCCCACAGGAGGGGAAGAGGCTGCTGGACAGAGCAGGACATGTCCTGACCTCAACCACCTCTCTTCTGCAGGTTTTGGTGGGCCACGTGCCTTTTGGTCACAGTCAAAACCATCAGGGTCCATGGCAGCGCCTAGCAGCAGCACCGGGAGCACAGCGGTAAAGAACAGGGAGATGGGAGAGCAATGAGCAACGTTATTCCTGCTCTCACTTCACCACCAAACACTTTGTGCCTCTGCTGTTATTCCAGGGTGCTCTGCGCTGACACATGAACCATCTCCACCTTCCTTGCCCCACTCTTGTCATCCTCCCCCAGCTGTGGCTGCCACTTACTGTCAGTGCTCTGTGAGCCCCGTCAGCTGCAGCGCAGGATTGCCAGGAGAATAGCGAGTGTTTGGCTATTTCCAAGCTAATATGGGGCTTTCTTTGAATTATTGTTTTTTGAGCTGGAAGGAAAAGAGGCTTGTCACACGAGATATCTGCTATCAGTACACAAATAACAGCAAGCCCATCATCGAATGGAAAATAATCGCCACAGAAACCGAGTTGCAGAGGAGCCGGGAGGGATTATTACAGGCGCTGGCAGTGGCGATGCTGTCAAGGAGCCTGTGTCAGCACTTCCATTACCACCCACCTGGTTTCAGCACGGCCCCAAAGCGGTGTGCGGGGCCCCAGCATGGGGTCATTTCTATTCAGAAGAGTCTCAGATCAACTGGCTTTGATTGGGTTTAAATGATGGAGTGTTTAAGAGGGAGAGAGAGGAAATAGGAGGGTGAGATGGAGGGAGGCATCTCGGAGGAGGGGGAGTTTGGTACTCAGACAAGTGGAAAACAGTTTGAGATAGGAGAAATCAAAGAGTCGGGAAAGAAGAGCTGGTCCTCCAGGGGCAAGTTTGAGATGGCCGTGAGGAAGGACAGTGTGAGGAGATGACCTGAAGCCTGGGCAGATGTGCTGAGGTCTGCCCAGCAAAGGGCTCTTAGGAAAGGGCAAATGCATCCCCAGCAGTGGAATGCGGTCCCATCTATGCTCTCTACCTGCTGCCACCGCCTGTGCCACTGGGGTGGCAGTCCCTGAGGAGGCACCTGGCTGGGGAAGAAGCCATCAGCAGAGCTGAGCAACTGAAATAAACAATTTATTTCACTCATTTGGCAACTTGCTGAGCTCTGGGCCTCATGCCTGTAAACTTCGCTCAATCAGAGTGACTTGGGAACATCATTTGTTCTGTGCTGCGTAGTGAGGAGGAGCTGTATACATCACATGCTGTCGCAGCTGTTTGTGGGCTGGGTCCCTTTTTTCCTCACTTAAATACTCTCCAAAACAGCAGAATGCCTTGTGAAGGGTTAGCTTTCCCTTACAAATGACCTGGCTCTGCCCTGCAAATGCCTCGCAGTGCTGACAGCCCTCCATTCCAGGGCACTGAGGTGGGAATGTCTTCATGCCTTCACACCTACCGAGTGCCATGCTTGCATTCCTGGTACCTGAACCCAGCTTCCAGCCTGGAGCCCAGGTCCCATTAGCAGTCGCTTTGCAGTGAATCCAGCCTGACTCAGAGGACTCAGGAGAATTATTTTGGATCCATGGCAGTGTAATTGAGGTCAGGATCTGGCCCTGGATCCCCAGCTGGGTCAGACGGGTTCACTTCAGTCCCCCCCTGAACTGGGATCTGCTTGCAGACACCCTCCAAAGGAGCCCTTGGACAAGTTCTCCCATGCAGGGGTGCGTCTGCACATCGAGCCCTCTGCTTTCAGAGCAGGAAATATTGGATTTCAACACTTGGAGTTAAACATTTCCGCAGAGCCCAGGAGATGGTGCAAACAGCAGGAGCACCACAGCTCTGCCTTTTCATCTCTCTGGCACTGGTGAGCAGGGGGTCGGCAGCGGGGGAAGCAGGCAGAGCCGAGGAGGGTAAACACTGGAGCAGAGCCTACCGAGTAACCAGAAAGCAAAGAGAGAGAGAGGGGCAAAGAAAACAAAAACACAGCTGCCAAAAAACAAAAGCCTGAAAAGAGCCATTCAGGGTCTCCCAGGAGCGAGTTTGGCACAGGGCAGCAGTGTTCACTGCTGGAGCAGGCTCCGGTCCAGCCCACTCAAGGCTATGGACCCTGGGCAAATCAAAGCTGCCTGCTGCCCCGAGCAGGGTAAGCATCTACACCCCAGCACGGTCCAGCCACACAGAGTGCAGCATCCTTTGCTTGTTAGTGGTACCAGGATGTCCCTGCTCTGGAGAAGAGGGATGTATGCATCTCACTTCACCTTTGCATTCAAGAACAAAAGCCAGGGACTTGCAATGTGCATCCTCTCCCTCTCCTAGCACCCCACACTGCAGAGCTGGGTACCACTGCCTAGTGCGAGATATCACAGTGTGGGATGTGCCAGGCTTTGGGGCACGCTGCGGATGAGGATGCTGCTGATTTGGGGAGACGCATCCCGCTGGCAGCCTCTGTGGCACTGCAGGATGCAGCAGGTTTCATGGACCTCAGGAGAGTTGCGTAGGTGTCCCTGTGGCTCTGCATATGATCCCCCCTTCTGACTGTCACTTGCACTTAGACTTGCTCCTGCAAAAGTGCGGTTGTCAGCCCCTTGGGCCAGGAGCTAGGCTCCTTCTGCCTCCTGCTTTGCAATCTGTACATCAGGGACTTGGCTGCATGTCCAGGTCCCTGTTCTCCTGCCTCTCTGGAAGCCCTTACTCCAGTGCAAGCACCAGCCTCCTGCACTCATTGGATCAGGGGATTGTCCCTGACTGTCGCAGCGATGTGGGGTGACAGCTGTCATGTCCTTCCTTGGCAGAAATTGGTCGCCATATCATTGATGTAGTCAGTGGGTAAGGCCATTGCTGCTCATTTCTTCTGCTGTCCCAGGCTGAGGTTGGGAGTGGCCATGGAAGGCAGCAAAGCTCCTTCCTATGACCTGAGATCTCTACCCACTGAAATCCAGAGTCACTTCTGCTTAGAAGCATGCAGCCCATGGAAAAGCCCCAAAGAACAACCAGGGGGTGAGAACCTGGGTGTGCAGGAGGTTGAAAAAGGCACCAGCCTGTTGGAACTGACCTGGTCCCCAAGAGGGACCCCATCTGCGCCTGCTGGTCTAAGGCTGTCCATCCCAGCAATGGGGTCCAGGACACTGTCATCCCCTCCCTAGAGAGCAGAGACCTGGAGATGCTCAACCTTCAGTTCACCCTCTGGTGCTGCTGAGAGCATCCCTGCCCCACTATCCCAAGCTGTGGGTGGCAGGCGAGGGGCTCAACGGGCCCCACGGCGGTGGCCTGGTCTGGGATCAGGGATGCGGTGCGGTAGGGCGGAGGGCAGCCTGTTTACCCATCCATCTGCACACCCCACAGCGGGGATCCAGCAGGATTTCCCGTCCGCTCAAAGGCTGCCTGTTTATTTTGGGAGGGAGACTCAGACAGTTCCATTGTTTTGCTGTGAAGTTGGGGTTATAAATAGCAGGTGGTCGGGGATGCTCTGGGGTTATTTTGGGCCCCCACTATACAAAAGTGGAAAAGCTCCAAGAGGAAGGTGGAATTACTGAAATGCCGACCTTTCCCGCAAGGGTCAGCAGGAGCTGGCTGTTTGGGTTGGGTTCTGGGCATTATTTAAACACAAGGGAAGGAGGAGAAAGGAAGGTGTCCCAGTTGCATGGAATTCAGTCTGTGTCCTCCCGGGCAGAAAGGTGGTAGGGATGAGGAGCTGAGGTGCCTGAGGTCTGCCCAGGAGCCATCAGGAGCAGCTCACATCCAGTGGAGAGACCATCTGCATTTTCCTCTGCAAATGGAAGAGTTCCCAGTGGATGGAGAATAGGGAGGTGGAGGATGCCACATGGCAGTGGCCTGCCCCTACTTGTCCCTCATGCCTCAGTTTCCAACCTCTTCTATAAGGAGGCTGAAAAAAAGGGCAGGTAACACCTCGCCAATAGTACTGTGTCCTGCTGGAAGTCAAGGATGAGCTAAGGTGACCCTCAAACTTATTTCAGACCCTTCCTCTCATTAAATGCCTGCGCCAGGCGGTTACACAGTGAGCAGCAGGACCCAGTAAAGCCACTCACACCAATGTTTTATACTTTAAGAAGGTCTATTCCTTTAATGGGGATTCATTTAACTGGGCTCTGCCATCGTTAGGAGCCATAAAATAGCTCCTGATTGGAAGGCCATGGTGCACGCAGCCCCCTCGTATCCAGTGCCGGCTGCTTTATTGTGCATTACTGCCTCTCAGTCGGATTTAACCAATTTGATCCATGTCTAATACATAAATAAATAATCCAGCAGGAGGGTTCACGTTGGATGACAACAGGCAGCTATAAAGCATGTTTCTCCCTCCAGAGCCATCTGAACCAGGCTCCGCACGCCCTCTCATGAGCAGAGCTGCTAATACAGCTGGGAGAGGGGGGCCTGGAGACCCGCGGGCTCCTCTGTTTTATTGAAACTTCATTGTTTGCTTTAGAGTTTTATTTCATGTTAAATAGATGCTGTATATGCCTTACAGAGGGGGCAATAAAGTTTCTGAGCTGGAGGAAATTGGCTTCGGAGAAGGGATTGAACCAAGGAGATGTGGTTGGGGAGGGGAACAGCAGGAAGGATTTTTGGAGAGGAGGGTGTGAGGCTGCATACTGCTTCCAGGTGGCCCCAGGGGCTTGGGACTGGAGAGCACAGGCATCTCACCTAGGAACAATGCAGCCCCAGGGTCCTGGGGCTCAAGCAGATGAAGGGTCCAGAGCTGCTGGTGGTGAGGAAAGGGCAAGGGACACCACCCCAGCCCAGAAACAAGGTGAGCCTGGTCCCAGTGACCACAGGGACAGCCATGCTGAGCATCCAGACCTGCTTCCTGCTATCCACAGCCTGGCACTGCAGGGTCTCCTCTGCCTCCCAACCATGTGGGCCCATGGGGAATCACTCTGCCCTTTGAAGGGGTCATCCTGATCCACCTGACTTCAGGAGTGCTGAGGAGGATGAAGACAGCTCTTCTTGACTTGCTGTTATTTGTTCTTCGGATCAGTGGGCAGTGCTGTGTCATACCGCCTTGCACCGCAAACTGGGAAAGCCAGGGTTGCATAGCGTCACTCCCAAAATGTGGCTCTTGCTGCTCTCCAAGTAAGACTGGAGAGCCCATAGCTGGAGATGGGATGCTGTCATGTCACTTGCTGTCCTGCTGCAGAACAGAGCTAGTCCCTGACCGAGGGAGCATGGGGCAGGGAGAAAAACCGGCCTATACCTGGAGAAAATTCCCTGGTTTCAGACCTTGGCTAGGACAGAGACCAGGGCAGAGTGCAGGCGGTGCTGATGGCAGCCGATCAGAGCTAAAGCTTTCTTCCTTCTTTTCCTTCCCGCAGGCAAAAAGAAAGCAACCTTGTTTGACAGCCAGGCTCCGATCTGCCCTATCTGCCAGGTCCTCCTTCGCCCTGGGGAGTTGCAGGAGCACATGGAGCAGGAACTGGAAAAGCTCACCCAGCTGAACATCAGGTAAGCAGCTCCCTTGGGTCCACCAGCATCCCTGCTTAGCAAGCCAGGGTAGCTGTGGATGGCAGAGGAGATGATGGCACTCACAGCTACCAGATATGGAGATTTAATGCTAGCCAGTGGGGCAGAAACATTTCCCTGGAGTTCACTGCAATGGTAAAGCCAGGTAGAAATGGGTACAGACACCCATTTCCCTGCGGACATCACGTCGCTAACATCCTGTGATGGAGCAGGCCTGCAGCAATGGTGAGCACTGCCCCTCAGCTGCCTGCAGCTCCCTTCAGCTTTCCCCAGCACAGCAAAGTCCCCTGTTTAAAATAATAATTGCATTCTAAGTGCTAGCAGTTATTTAGGAAACGGCTACAGTCAAGGGTTGGCAGATCCCTGGCCCTGACTCCATAAAACTCAGAAGCCTTGGAAAAGAACGTGTTTATTTCAATTATTAATGAATTCCCCAATCATTAAAAGGTGAGGAAAGGAATCAAACTGCCGACTAGAAGCAAAGTTACATCACCAGGTGGTAGGAGAGGAGGGAGGGTGCGTGCGTCAGTGTGTATGTGTGTGCCAGGGCAAGGGGGTGCATGTGGCTGTGCATAGTGCGGAGGATGCAGAACCCATCCCTGCCTGGCTTGGGTCTTCATTTCAACTCAACAATAGCCATTGCAGATGAAAGGAGAAGAAGGGAGCTTTAGAAAGAGAGACCTCTCCAAATGGGTCCTGGCTGAGCTCTCCCAAATCCAGCACCCACAGCCTCAGACTGAGACCTGTATCCCCATTGCAGGCATTGCACGGGAAGATGGAGAAGGTGGGGGGGCCGTGGGGAACAGGCAGCGCATTTATCCCCCGTGACACCCAGTCCTCCTGCGAGCATAATTTATAGTGTAATTTGGGCTGCATCCAACTTAATAAAGGGCCACTGCAAATTAGTGAACAGGTTTAAATGAACAGAAGCAATTAGTGCTCGCAGGAGCCCATCAAAGAAGTTGGGCCAATATCAGAGTGAAACTGAAACCGCAAGCCAGGAGCGGAGGCTGGCTGGCGCGAGGTGGTGATGGGAAGGTGGCATTTAATGGGAGAGGAAAGGAAACCCTAAATCATAAAGCATGACAAGGGCCATTGTGGGCCAGCTGACAAATGAAAAAGAATGGCATTATTCCTTTAAATAACAGCAGCAGTTAGAGAGGAGACAGCTCTCCCCAGCTTGCCCTCGCTTCCCCGGCCCGCTCTGCTCGGCCACGCAGGCGGTGAAGAAGAATCAGAGGTCTTTATTAATTATTAAATAACGACTCCCTCCATAGTGTGATAGATAACGTTCAATCTAGTCGATGGATTCAGGCAATGGAGGCTAATCTGTAACACAGCAGCTCTGCACAGGGATGGTCCCTACCAGCCCTGATGGGGGCCAGCAGGCAGCAGCAGGCAGGGCGGGCAGCAATAGTGGGCAGCGGGATGTGAGCAGGTCGAGGTCCTATGTGCTGCCTAACTCTAGTGGGGCGGCCTGACCCAGCGGGTGGCCCCATCTCCCATTCCCCCCACCCTTCCTGGCTGGAGGAGCCGGGAGCAAGAACACATCAACAAGAGGAGAGAGAAACTAATAATGGTCTCAAATAACCCAATAAACATAAAAATAAAATGTAGGCCTATAAACATGACGGGCACCGGCAGCCCTGGCCGCTCCCTGCCAATACGGACTTGTTAGGGAAATGGCTGAGCAGCTGTTACTTATCAGTGTGATGGGGAGAAGGGAACGGGGGGCTGCTTTCCAAGGGCCTTTTATTTTTCTTAATTTAAAGAGGATGCAGCCAATCATGGCTCGTGCTGTTAAGTTTTAATAAACCTTAATGATTTGCAACAAAATCATAAATTTCCAGCGCTTGGGGTTAGGAAGGCAGATCCCTTCCTGCCTGCTGAGCCTGCAGTACCAGGGACATGATGGGTGACACAGCAGCTCCTGCCATGGCACTGGGGCTCTCTGTGTGCTGGGATTTCACCCAATGCAGCGTGGCCAAGGAGCTGTGTGGTGGGTGAGCCAGATGAGATCCTGCCAAAAGGCCAGACCAAGAGGGGAGAGGCTGGTGAAGGAGCTGCCCCACGCCATTGACTCTGTTGGGTATTGATCACTCACCAGGGGCTTTTGGGCATCGCCAGAGTGGGGAGCTCTGCGTTGCTCAGAGGAGCACAGAAGAAGGCAAGGAGGAAAAGGGATTCCTCCAGGTCATCACAGGATCTTTTAGGGGTTGGGACACAAGGGAGCTGTAGGAGCCACCTGGATGATGCTTCCCCATGGTCGCAGCTCACCAACAGCCTGGGGTTGCAACCCACCCACACCAGTGACTCCTTGCTCAGCTGGTGGGATTGGTGTTTGCTATCTCACAGGGACAGGGACAGCGTTTCACCCCCAAGAGCAGAGCTGGTGTGAACATCCTGGCTCGGGGCAGGGACATCTCAAGGTCAACCCAGCTGGAGCATCACACAACGAGGCAGCAGGAGCCGTGCTGAGCCACAGGGCAGCACCCACCCATGCCAGGGTGCTGCACATGCCCTGGGGATGGCCGCTGGCCACTGGACCAGTGATGGACATCACTCAGAAGGATCCAACCCTGGTGCAGGGTCAAGATTTCCCTTGAATAAGCAGACTTGAGTGTGAATGAGGGATTGAGTTTCTATCTCTGCTGCCTTCTTGGCGTGTCCAGTGTCCCAAACCAGAAGGAGAGACCTGCTGGTGCTCGCCCCACAGCTCCTCCACCCTGTGTGGGTCCAAGCGAGCCCCATACCCAGCTCCACTCAGCGAGGCAAGGCTCTCTGAATGCAAATTTCATTTCTGAGCCACTGGCGCTGTTTCAAGAGCCGGCAGCCTCCGAGCCCTTCTCGGTGTTACATATGTAACAGCCTCATTGAACTTGACATGTCAAATTCAGGCCATTTGTGCAAAATCTCCCTTTAATAATACCGTTTCATTTCGCTCAAATGAGACTTGAATGCATGTAAAATGGAAAAGGATATTTAAGCGCTAACATTAGGCAGATGTCTTGCCAGAGGCCGATTGAATATATGAGATTTTGAAGTGCTTAACACGTTTTCGGTGCTCCCTCTTAGAATATGTCACCTGGCTTTCTTTTTTCTCCCCCTCCTTTCTTTTTTTTCTCCCCCTCTTTAAGTGAAGGGTATAAATTGAAAGAAAACAAAACTACAAGCCTTGGGTTTATGGGGTTTAACTCTTGCCAGCCAAGACTGTTAGCATTCCTCCTCCAAAGAGGAGCTCACCTTCACAGAGCAAAAGCACAAAGCGGCCCCATGGCGCTGTGCAGGAGGGATGCGCTCCTTGCTCTGCATGTACAGATCATAGGGCAAAAGGTGCCAATCCCCAGCTGAGCAGCGAAGTGCCACCAAGGTGAAAATAAGAAATAATAACAGCAAACCTTTGTGTACAGCGATGCCCTGTGCCCCAGCCAGGCTGGTCGCTGCAGCATACATGAATATTCCTGGCTTGTGTGCATGAAGCTTATCTGTGTGCTAGATGCAGGTCTCCTATCCTCACTCGATTTGTATTCACTTGTTTTACACCTCACCCATATTAAAGGCTTGCAATAAAGCACACTGAAATGTGAGAGTCTTTGGAGCTGTCAGGGCCCCAGATCTGAGCTTTGGCCAGTGCTTTGGCTATACATGCATTTCCCCAGCCCAGGGCTACCCAGGGAGTACAGGCAGACACAGCAATTGAGAGCAGCACCCATGGGTGTCCCTTGGCACAGGCACACATGCACACACCTCCTTGTGTGCATATGAGTATATTGCTGCATATGTCAATGCAGGTAAATACCACGAGCAGAGGTGGTGGACCCCTAAACCCTGCCCACTGCTCCACAGGCAGTGACCAATCTGCTTATGATGGAGAGGCTGGGTGGAGAAGGGGCAGGTCTGGGGCTGTGGTTGGAGTTTGGGGTGGAGGGAAGATGAATTTGATGGCAGATGAGGTGTAAGGGAGGCAGCGTGGGAGCTGTGGAGCCCTCATGGGCCCACGGTGCTTTCTAGGGTTTGGGGAAGAGGCATTTATTGGCCATTTAAAAAGCCTCAGGAAGTCACATTACAAATATTACAGTTGCTGAGTCAAGCACTTGAAGGTTGGGAACGTGCCTTTGGACACCGTGGTTTTAATAACACAATGCTCTGCTCTTCAATATGCAGCGCTCTTTTTAAAATAGGCATTTGGCAGGGGGCATTTTTACCTCCCTGCGTGACAGCTAACAGTTTCTTCCCTCCATTGCCTTGCTCCTAAGCAAACCTATGCTTCAGAGCTGTGATTTCACCCCCCCAAAAGAGTGAGGTGCAGAGGGTGTAGCGGTGAGTTGGGCCATGCCAAATCTGCTCCTGCTTTTGCGGGTGAAAGATGGCACAAGCACAGACAAGACTATCTCAGCTGTTTGCCTTATTTCAAGGGGTTTCTTAGCTCAGCAGACATAGCCAGCAGTATCCTCATGCTGTGTTGTAATATTGCCTGTGCCTGTGCATCTCGGAGCTGGGCACGGTTATGCTTCCCCACTGCCTCCATGGATGGACATGCTGGGTTGGGCAATGAGGGGTGATGCTGTTCTCACAGTGCCCCATGGCTGTGAGAACTCTCTCCTTCTTCACTTTTCTTCCTTTCCTTCCTCCACATTGAATGATTAACCTGAGCATATTTGTGTTTTAAAGCCCATGCCCACCAGTTGGCTGTTCCCAGCATGGGCTAGCAGCTCTTATTGCTCCTTGCCACTGTGCTGCAAGTGTGGGGACACATCCTTGCGCACCCAGCATCTCGGGAGCTACTAATTCCTCCTAATGACCTTTCTGGTGTGTCTTCTGATTCTCTGATTGGGAAACATTTCCCAGAAAACAGAGGGCACCAGGGTCTCTCACCTTGGTGCAAATGGAAATTGCTACAGGCAGTTTTCTGGTGACCTCAAAGATGCTGTCATGAAGAGGGAGCCAAATAGTACCAGGGAAAGGAGGGCAAGATGCAGTGGGAAGAGTCCTGTTTCAAAGCAGGTGAAATTCCCAGGTGGGAGATTTAGCTTGGCTCTTGTAGCCAGCTTTGGTTCATGTCAGAGGAAAAGAGCCAACCGTGAGATCGTGGTGCCCTAGCTCCTGTAGCAGCTCTCAGTGCACCTCTGCCCAGGCTTAAATCTTCCTTTAGCATCCCTCTTAAGATTCTTTTCCCCCATTTGCATGTGTGCTCTTTTTGTCTCAGCAGTCAGGGTTGAAGCAGAAAGTGCTGCCTCAGTCCCTGGCACTGCACTGAGCATCCTCACTCTGCTCGGGGGGGCTTCAGCTCGAGGCTTCTTTATGTAGATAGGAACAACGATAGCTCTCCTCAGGGAACAGAAGCAGCTCTGGACCTGGTGGGATAAGGAACAGAGAGGAAGCTGGCAGTATAGCTAAAACATGAAGGCTATAGGACCTTGGGAGATGGCCTGGTCGCTCCAGGCAGGGTCCCTGTCCTTGAGATGTCTCCAGACATCTGGAGATGAATGCTGGATTTCACATCCTTTCACAGGTTGCTTTCCCAGTGTTTCATGGACTTTCTGGCTAAAGTCATCCTGTGGTAACCACCCAGAGTCTGCACCGGAGACTCCTGCTGATGGACAAGGAGAGAAGCACACAATCCCTGTGGTCCCTCTATGCCCAAATGACAGGGGCTCTCTGCATTACTCCTCATCAGAATAAGGACCTAGAGCAAGTTTTGAGATGTGTCTCCTCCTCAGGGCGCCGTGTGTTTAAATACAGCTGCTCCTCATGCTGCGCCAGGCAAGGGTTTGCTTCATCTCAGTGGGATCTGCTGAGCACTGCATTGTCCCAAAGGGCCCTTGGAGGAGACCTTCCCGGGGCTGGGGGAGCGGTTGTTCTGGGAAGGGCGAGCAGCCACACTGCCACGTCCAGCAGGATAAATAGAGTGTGTAAAACCCAAATTAGCTCTGTTGTCATGTGTCACACCAGGGTCATGGCTCTCGCCTCAGGTCTCCTTGATTTATGCCCAGGGACTTTAACTTGATGGCCAGGTACTTGTGCAGACTCCTTGTGTGGTGAACACTGCAGGAGCCCCAGCATGCGAATGAGTGAGATTAGAGACAGTTTTGAGCGAGAAGGCTTTTTTCCCAAAGCTCCACTGAAATACATGCTAATTTTCTTCCCTGCATGTGGTAGCCGCCTGCAAGCGCTCCAGAGAGGGCAAGGAGCCCTGTCCAACAAGTGAGATTACAACCAATGAAAAGCAAGCACTGCAACCTCCTGCTCCTCAACTTCATCTTTTCCATTCCTTCTTTTTCCCCTATTCTCTCTCCACCTTCTTCATTTCCTTTCTTCCCTTTCTCCCCCTTTTCTTCCCCCTCCCTCCATCTCTCCCAACCCCCCGGTATCGAGGCGACATCTCCAAGCCAAGTACTTTTAATTTCGCCCGTGGCCCTTGCTGACACGGTGGATATGCACAGCAAGTTAAATTCCCGCCTGATCAATAAAGCAGAAGCAGTGTGTCCGACTGGTCGATATTTTTTTATCTGTCTTCAGCCCAGTCCTGCTGATGACAGCCCCCTGCGCTTCAGCAAAGGCACTCAAGGGCATCGGGCTTTGGCAACACAGCTCTTTTTTTTTTATTATTATTTAAATTAAGAGAAAAAAAACCTAGATGCCTTAAAAAAAAAAAAAGTTCACGGAGTTTGGCCTTTGCTTAATAACATTTTATGATTTATCTTAATTTTTAATTGAAAAAAATTTGCGAATTAATTGATTTCTGGGACTTGCCAATTAACATTGTAATTGGGTGCATGATAAATTCCGAGGGAGCATCATTTTTCTCCCTCTCCCCCTTGTCACCGAGAAGGGGAATGGTGAGGGCAGCGGCTTCCTATCCGTGCGCCCCCCGCTCCTTCCTGAGGTGCCGCTGCCCTCCTTCCCCCTTGCCACTGTATCTTAAAGAAGGAACAAGAAAGCTAATAAAGTCTTGTTATTAGAGTCTCGCCAGAGGTGACCCCTCAAGGCATAAATCCAGGCCAGGGAGATGGTGGGGACAGGTATTATTAAGTGCCTGACAGCACTTTGCAAGGTGGGACTGGGTACCTCCCCTGCAGCATCCTCTCCTCAGGCCATCGGGAAGGTGTCCAGTCAGCCTGGGGCTTTCCTGGAGGGCTCTGACACCCCTCAAGGTGTTCAAGCAAGTGATTCATTACCTGCGATGTCTCCTGACACTCTCCCCATGAGAGAGTCGCAGTACACATGAGCCTTCACGCAATGCCTGGCTGCTCCTGGGACAGACTCAACTGTGGCACCGAGCATTTGGTACCCAAACGGCTGCTTCTCGCAGCACATGCAGCATTCAGGGCTTGTCCTACAGCCAATGTCCCTCAATAAAACCAGGCTGCTGGGGCAGGCTGGAGCTTGGGAGCTGCTGCTTTGCTCTGGGGACACAGAAGTGTTATTTGCACCCTGCTCTGCCCCAAGCACCCCAGGAAGAGAGTCCTGCCCCACAGCAGCAACAGAGCATCCCATGACACATGGCAGAGATGTTCAGTGTAGGACCTCAGCTCTGGGGTCATGGTGTCCAGATTCAGGCATGGACACATCTCCAGCTGTGTGGGAAGTAGCATCACCTAAAGCTTTCTCTAGCAGTGTGTCAGATTTAAATGAAACACACTCTGTCATAGAATCATAGAATAGTTAGGGTTGGAAAGGACCTTAAGATCATCCAGTTCCAACCCCCGTGCCATGGGCAGGGACACCTCACACTAAACTATGTCACCCAAGGCTTCGTCCAACCTGGTCTTGAACACCACCAGGGATGGAGCATTCACAACCTCCCTGGGCAACCCATTCCAGTGCCTCACCACCCTCACAGTAAAGAATTCCCTCCTTATACCCAACCTAAACTTCCCCTGTTTAAGTTTTAAGCTGTTACCCCTTGTCCTATCACTACAGTCCCTAATGAAGAGTCCCTCCCCAGCATCCTTATAGGCCCCCTTCAGATACTGAAAGGTTGCTATGAGGTCTCCACGCAGCCTTCTCTTCTCCAGCCTGAACAGCCCCAACTTTCTCAGCCTGTCTTCATACGGGAGGTGCTCCAGTCCCCTGATCATCCTCGTGGCCCTTCTCTGGACTTGTTCCAACAGTTCCATGTCCTTTTTATGTTGAGGACACCAGAACTGCACACAATACTCCAGGTGAGGTCTCACAAGAGCAGAGTAGAGGGGCAGGATCATCTCCTTTGACCTGCTGGTCACGCTCCTTTTGATGCAGCCCAGCCAGAGAAACCTGCCTGGAAGTGTCAGCATCTCCATGATACCTGAGCAGGGTGTAGGAACAGGGTGATGTCCCCATGTGGGGTGCAGAAAAGTGGTTGAGCTGGCTGCTGATAAAACGAGGAGTGAGGTGTTGAGCCAGGGCAGGGAGAGAGAACAAGCCACATCTAGGGACTGAGGTGGGGAATGGAAATAACGAGTAAACTAAAGGGTGCTTGGTGTCTCTAGTGCTTCTCCCACCCACTTCACGTGCTGGTGTTGTCCCAAAATCAGGGCTCTTCACCTGGTGTGCAGAGAGCCGCAAAACACACAAGAGTTATTTGTGTATGGATCACCTCAAGACAGTCAGCTCACGTGTCCCATGCACTGTCTAAAGCCCATGAGCTTGGATGGGGCTTCACTGTTCTGCCCTGCAGCACCCACTGCACCTCAATGTGTGCAGAGGGTGAAGGATATCAGCCTGGTGAAGCCACAGCTCTCCCCACCAGCCAGGACACCAGGAAGGCTAGGATCAGCCCAGCTCCATGTCTGCCAGTGTCAGTGGCAGGGAATGATGGGGGAATGGAAGGAGATTTATGAGAAGCAGAGTCTGTTTATTATCTAGCAAATGTGGTGCTGCTGATACCATGGATTTATCCTCTTTCATCCCCCCTCTGATTTGTGTCCCTGCCCCTCACTGTGGCAGATTAATCATGGACAGAAAGGGAAGAGAGACCCTCCAGCTTCCTCCTGTGCACTCAGAGGGTAGCAATGACAGCAGCCTGGATCCTTCATCCATGGCTTCTCCAGTGGAGAGAGCACAAGCCATATAGCTGCCTGTCCTGCTTAGAGATGCCCCATTCCTTTCCTCCCATGGCAGACGCCAGCGAAGGCAGAGGCTGCTGCCCATAATCCGTGGGTGAGAGCACTTCTCACAGATCAGGGCTTTCAGGGTAGCACAGCGAGTGAGAAAATCTGTGGGTTATGTATCCCCCCGTTCCTGCAGTGACCTGAAAGTGCTGTGAATGTTCCTACAGGTGCTTTCAGACCCGCTGTACCCACAGCCCGTTCCCTGACTCTGGGGCATGGGTTTGCAGGTTGGGGTTTGGCACCTCAGAGAGCAAAGCCTTCCTCTGCTGCGGCATCCCTGGACAGCAGGAGCCCTGTGAAGGGATACATAGAAACCCAAGGGTGAGAAATAAATCTTCGGTCAGTTATTTGCCCTGAAGCGATGCATGCCTTCTGCAGAGCCTCTCCTGAACTGCCACGTGAGCTGGGAATAATTAAACAGCCATTACAGCCACGGTAGCAAAGAGCCCCCCAGATCAATCTAATGCATGACCTTTCCCTCTGACTTTCCTTTTTATTTTTCCAGCCACCTTCTTTTCAAATAGTGGGAGAGAAATGAAACAACCTTCCCACCCCAGCCTCTGCTTCATCCCAGGACCACCACATCCTCACCCAGAAACCTATTGCCTGCTCTGAGCAGGGTCTCGTGGCAGGGGTATGGAATACCAAGGGTTGATAAAGAAAATGCAGCAGGGGAGAAAGAGCCAGGGGGGTGAATGGGACAGAGCAAATAGGGGATTTTAGCAGACTCAGGTCATGCCACAGTGTTTTATGGTCTGGCTTCATCTCTGCTGCAGCTTCATGTCTTTGAGAGAGGCAGGTGGCTGTCCTGCAGGGTCAGGTTTGTCACAGCTGACCATGTTGGTCTCACAAATGCTGCCTGGGGGAGCATTTGGGAAGCACTGCATTGTAGGTGCAGAGTGTTTCTACTCCTGACTCCAGTATCTTTGGCAATCTTTACCATTGCTCAGCCCCTTTCCCCATCACAGGATGCAGGCGATGCTAAAGGAGCCACAGCAGGTTAAAAACCCCAGCACACTTCCCCTGGCAGCACAGATCATAACCGGCCATGCTGGGCACTGTCACTTGGAGCTGGCTGAAGATATAGCGTCATGTAGTTAAATAAAAAAATCAAACTCCTATTTCCTTATTTAGGCTTCAAGTGACATCTCTGCTTATTTAAACTGGCGTTCACAAAAGCCAATTCCCTCCTTACCCAGCGACTGCTTATTTACAACTGGCGCTGCCATCCACATGGCTCTGCCGGAGGCTTGCTTTGCTGCTGGGGCTCCCATCCCAAGGCTGCATATTCAAGCCACGAGTCCTGCAGCTAAAAGCAAATTGTTTCCACTGGGTTATTATTTGTTTTAAGAAATACATCAGTTGGCAGCAGCTTGTAGAAACCTTTTGGCTTTGTAGAATCTCATGTGGGAGCCGCTGCATGTGCTCTGGCTGGTACCCATCAAATCCAGAGGGCTGCTGAGAGTTGTGTAGAAGAATCGCAGAGCTGGAAGACACCAGCTGCATGGTAGCAGCCCTCTTACCACCTCTTTACACCTTTTCTGGCTGCAATGTCAGTAAGGGATGAGCACAAACATCTGTAGCAGCCCAAGCTCAAGGAACTTCTCTTGCAGTTGTTATTAATGACGTGCAGGGAGTGTTCCCAGGGGGTGGCTGCTATGCCAGGTACTGAGCTCAGCCCTTCCTTGATGGATGCTCATCATAAGCCCTGCCTTGCCTTGAGTGGGGGCTTTGCAGAAATCTTGTTTTAACATGCTTGGGGAGCCTAAGCTAAGGCTGAAGTGCAGCATTGGAGCTGTTTCTGGCCTTACAGTTGCACTGAGATTCCAGACAAGTCCCATCACTGCTCTGTACTCACATTTCCCCTCTGAGCACATCTCTCTTGGTCTTCTCACTCAGGCTGTAGTTACAACCGCAACACAACTTTCCAACCCTTGCTCCGGAATGCTGCAGCGATGCCCTGGCGCAGATACTCTGTGTGTGTTGCAATGAGCACAGAGGAGGAATGCTCCTGTCCCTGCTTCCCTGGGGCAGCTGCCTGACACCAGCCTTCTGCCTGGGCTAGGGGTGAGTGAGAGCCCTGCCTGCACATGGTGGGTTCTGGGAGCAAGAGCAGACCTTGGGTCACGCTCCTCTGCCTGGCAGTTGATAGGGGGGAGCAGGGCTTATCTTGTCTCCTCACTTGAGCACAGAAAACTTTCCTTTGGAGGAAAGCTGAGATTCCTACAGAATAAGGGATGATAAGGGACCACTCCTTCCATGTTGCTTCTTTTCTTTTCCTATGGCAAGCATACCCCAAAAGATATAACAAAAGACATAAAGACATTAGAAGGCCATTGTGTACAACAGAAACCGTGGCAGGGGGAGAGAAACACTAAGACTGTGGGTAAGGACACATATTTGGTGTGCTGAGCTACCCTTTGCCCTTTGGGACGTCATGACATAGAGACTGGGTCTGAACAGCCCCTTGGGGATCACTCAGGGAGATGCACAGGGGTTTCCATTTGCATCTGGGGATGCTCCTAACCAAATCTCTGCCTTGGGTTAAAAGACATCTGCATGTCTGTGACGTACCCTGAGTCTTGCTTTCATTGCAGAGAGTCTTGCTAAGAGTAAATGATCCTCTTAAAGCTGATATGCCCTAATATAGAGGAGTGTTGGGTCTCTGGTTGGCACCCAATGGCACGTGGGGACCTGGCCATGCAGCTCCCATTAAGGGTGATGCAGCTGCAAGGATGGACAGAGAGCTCCAGCAGCACCAGAGCAGAGACCTTGTTTTGTCCTCACAGAGGTGTATGGCACGTGGGGATGCCCAAATGCACAACCAGAACCTGTGTCTCAGCCCCAAGAAAGGGAACCAGTGAGGAAGCAGCCTCATATCACTTGGAAGTGCAAAGTTGTCAGGAGAGAGAGAAGGAGGCTGCCCAAATTGCTGGGTCTTTCCAGGGCATTTCTTGTCATCTTTGGTACTTTGGGGGGGTTGCCTAAAAGGGAAAGAAGTTGTTTTGTTGTAATGAACTAGATAAACAATTCCCCAAATAGATTAAAACTAACTGTAACTTAGAAAAGCGGGTAGTAATTATATTTTATTAGCTAGCAAAACACCATTTTTTTATTTCATAGGATAATTCTGTGTAAATCACCTTAATTAGAAGTGTCAGGCGAGCCCGTGAATATCGTACTTACTAACTAATTTCCTATGTACAGGTTATAATTTAAAACACATGGATCACTCGCCGAGTGGAAATATGCTAGCCATGAAATAATGTGGGGAGTGTTGGGGTTATTACTATGTAAATGTGTAATCATTTCAGATCACTGAAGCCTGGCTGGGTGATTAAAGAGAATCCCAAGGTCTCCAAAGATTGTGCTGTCTGCAAGGGCCTAGAGCGAAAAAACTTTAAAAGGCACCGAAAAGTGTTTGAACTTTAAAGGTCTTGATTTCCCTTTTACCATTTTTAATTTGTCTGCGGTGTTTATGGAGGGGAAGGTCTCTCTTTGCTGACGGCCTTTCGATTCTCAGCCCGCTGCCAGCATCCTTAAGAGATGCAGGGGGCTGCAGCCACTGTAATTCAGGGGGTTGCTAAGTGGGATGGAGGAAAGGACCCTTATACTCCAGGGTCTTGGGACTTGGGTGACCAGGGCTTGTGCCTATTCCCGACCAATCTCTATAAATAGATAAAAACCAATTGCAACCTCTTATTAGTAACAGTGGGGCTAAATTGCAAGGAGGGGGTGGTTCTTAATAATCCTTCAAATATAGAATAAAGTAAACTTTGTCAAGTTATCTAAATCAGTCCTCTTCCTTATCTGTCCCAACAGCAGAAGCTTGGCCTTCAGCTGACCAAAGAAACTCTCATCCTGGAAACTGCAGTTTCCTGGCACAAACACCATTTCTGGGAGGAATTAATGAGATTCTTCCTCTTTCCCTCGAAAAGGAATAATTTTAAAAACCTTTAACGAGAAAAGGGAGGAAATGAGTTGGTTTTTTTAACCTGGTGTTTGGGTTATAAAAGGAAAATAAAGTTTCACACTTTAGGTGACTGAGGGATTCAAGGTAGTGCTGGAGATGGGGAGGGGATAGAAATCTTTCCCATCACACGCATTTGGATGCAGGCTGGAGCTGGTGCCAGGGCTGCATCTCAGGGGACAGCAGGGACTGACTTTTCTCTGTGCCACCTCCTGAGAACAGGGGAGCAGAACTGGGGGACATCCTGCATCCTCCAGTAAGCATCCATCAGCACATTCCCTCAGGGAAGCAGGGCTATGAAGGAGGTGATACCCCAGCCTGTGATCCCTGGTCCCCAGGAACCACAGCCACTTGCTCCAGGAGCAGAGCTGCAGCATTTGGGGTGACCTGATGGCAACGGATAACTGCGTGTTTCCCCCCATTTTGGGATGGGGGGTGAGGGCGGTGGCACTGAGAGAGGAGGGAGGCCGTAGCCCTGGGAGAAAACACCTTCCTCCATCCCTGCTCATTTCATAACACCCAGCCATCTGCCAAATCAAGGCAGATTAAAGCCAGCCAAATTCAATTTCTCCCTGCTGGCACTGCAGCTCGGCATCTGGGGCTAAAGTGTCCCCGACAAAGCGAACATGACAGGCACATTGCTTTTTTGTCACATCTAGTACCGTGTTGATCTTCTAAAAGTCTCATAAAAATTTATTGATGTCTCCCATAT
The DNA here is from genome assembly GCF_028554395.1 of Pezoporus wallicus. Classification (NCBI taxonomy): domain Eukaryota; kingdom Metazoa; phylum Chordata; class Aves; order Psittaciformes; family Psittacidae; genus Pezoporus; species Pezoporus wallicus. Next base: position 532,557 of record NW_026641917.1, on the reverse strand, counting down.
TGCTGTGATTGAGAAGAAAGGAGCATGGGGTGTGCGGAGCCGGGCGCGCGCGCGCGGGCGAGCGTGTGTGCGTGTGTATATTAATGTTTCTGAAGTAGATCTGATTTGATATGTCTTGTTCTATTGTCAGCATCTGTTTAGCGAGGCTTTTTAATACTTTCTGGCTGCCGATCACTCATCCTTAGCCTGGGATGCAGGCTTGCATACAAATTTTGTTATTAAACACAATTCCATTCCCCCCCCTTCCTTCCCCAGCCTCCCCCTTCCACACACCCACCCATCCATCATCTCCCCGGGGCTATGGGGAGCTGGGAGCCAGCCACCCCACCGGCATGCACTTACAAGCCCAAGCACTGGGCTTGGCAACATATTTCACGAGCCTTTTGCCTGCTGCAGGTGCTTTGCATTGACAAATCGAATCATGGGGAAATAATTTATTTCCTAATGCTGTTTGCAGCATGTTAGCAGGAGAATTTACATGAGAGAGATTACTTTAATAACCAAAAAATTACAGTGCAGGCCTCCCTGCCATGTCGGCTTTGATATGTAATTGTTTCAAGTTTAACCTGTCTGGAGGGGGGGAAGGTGTTATTAAATCTATAGCATCTCCCGCTGGCGAGGGCAGGCGAGGAGGAGCAGCGTGGCGGGGACCTCCTTCCCTGCTAAACGGGGAACAAGCTGAATTAACAAATCATTCCATCCTCCGGCAGAGCTGCTGCCCCCACGCTGTGGCTGGAGCTGGGAGGATCTTCCTTCCCTTGCTCCTATGCCGATTCCACCTCCTTCTCTTTCCTTTCCTCCTTTTTTTATGATGCCTGATCCACCGCTCCCCTCTCCTTGGCTTCCTTCCCTGTGACCCTGCAGGCTTGTCCCCATTTGCCCCAGGGCTGAGAGAGGAGTTGTGCAATACCCCAAGGAGGAAGAAAGTCAGGATTTGACTCTGCATTGTGTGTCTGGGTTTTGGAGGTTCCACTTGTAGGACCATTTTATCCCAGCTGGAGAAACAGTCAGAGCTGCCCTCCTTTCCATGGGTGGGGAGGGGTTAGGGTGAGGAGGCTTTCCTTGGTCTGGGGAAGGAGAGACCTTGTGAGATCCCCCAAAGTGCTCCCCCATTGCCCACCACAGCATTTCAATGACTGATCCCATTCTCTTCTCTCTTGGCAGCAAGAGCTCCATCCTGAAGGATGCCATGGCAGCAGGCACCCCCAAGGTAAGTGAGAACAACTCAGCATGCTTTCTTCCCCCAGAGGGATGCTTTTTACACCCCATCACCTTCCCACCCTGCTCCCTGTATTGCTATTCAGTGTGTCCCAGGAAGGTAGCCACACTATGGGGGCCAGTGCTGGGAGAAGCCTCTGTCCCATTCACCCACCAGGCTGGAGCAGCCAAGTACCCACACGCGGCTTTCTCATTCCCCATGAAGCCAGGGGACAGCAAAGCTGAAGGGCCCAGTGGGCTCAGGGACTCCAGATTGTGTCGAATGACAGCTAATGAGGTTGAGCTCAGCCTGGGAAATCGTGTGCAGGAGCTCCTGTAGCCAGAGCCATATGCCAGCTTTGGAAGAGGGGAGTGGGACTGTCTCAGGGCAGCAAAGCACACCTGAAGAGGAGCCCAAATCACTAAAAGACCCCATCTCGGCTGCATCCCCCTCCCCAGGACCCACTTCCCATCCACTTGGCTCAGAATGCAAAAATGCAAAATGCACAGAGCATCATGGCATCACTGCGGAGGGCACCATTCACTAATTAATATTACCATTAGCTGGACTTCATATGAGAAGGACCAGAGCTTGGGCAGGAAAGTGGGTGGCAGGGAGCACTGCAGGGCAGCTGGGCATTGCACAGCCTCTGGGAACCACGCTGTGCTCCTCAGTGAGGGCAAAAGCAAGTGGTCCAGGCTCTCCTGCCCTTCTGGTGACACAGTTCAAGCAGTCTGAGGCTGCTTTGGGATGTTTCAAACACACTGGAAAGGGCACTCACAAAATGAAAGCAGCTGGACGCTGCAAGTTTCCCTTTCCCTCCTCATCAGGTCTGAGTGCAGATAACTCAACAGTCCCAAACACATCACCTGCAAGGGAGAAGGATGGCTAGGAAGACAGATAGCTGTTTGGAGGGAAACACAGCCAGTGACTGACAGAGACCAGATAAAGACGAAGGTCCATCTCGCGGCAGGGCCGGGCTTTTGAAGTTTCCATTGACAAAGAATCCCATTTGCCTTGAGTGAGGGGATTAAACTGGGACTGAAGCGTCGTTCTATGTAAAAGAGATCAATCGTCCCCTGTCACCACATGGATCTTTTTCCTTTGCCCGTCACGTCTGGGGCTAAGAACATTAACTTCAAGAAGCCAGGAGAGCAGGGAGGGAGAAGGTGAAATCAAGATATCTTTCATTCCCTTCTCAGAGAGCTTGAAAGCCTCTCAGCCCAGGAGGATTCATTATTTCTAGGTGGGTTTTGCTGGGAGACAAGTCCTGTGTGGCATGGGATGGCACAGTGCTGTCACCTTCACCTGAGCTTCGTATTAAAGACCCCTTTGTAACCAGGTGGGATTGAGCAGGAGGAGGATGGGGAGATGAAGTTTTTTCCCCTTCTGCCCACTGAGTGCTTGCAGCATGGGGTGGGAATAGCCCATAGGGATGTGAATTCCCTCTGAGAAAGTGCTGCTGGAGACAAAGCTGGGCCTCTGAGCCACCATTAAACAGGGGTCCCAGGCAGAGGGATGGGGGACAGATCCCAGGGTGGGCATCACTGGAAGTCTGGCAGGAACCACCTGGGAAGAGGTGGGACCTGTACCATGTCGCATTTCCCACCCTGGGCACTGGTGGAAAGTGTTGCAAGCACCACAGGGACCGCTGCAATGTCTCCTGGTCAGTCTTCTCCTGGTGCCAACAAAAGTGCCAGCACCTCCAGCAGTGGGAGAAAGGGGCTGCACCTCCCCAGTCTTCAAGAGCATTCCCTGGCAGCGCAGGCAGGCTGGTTTTCACTCAGGGACATGGGAACTGGGATGGGGTGCAGGCTGGCTGTGTTGTTTTTGTGATCACCAGTGGCTTTAAGACCATTAAGACCACCTTAGGACCCATTTAAGACCTTTGCATGCAGTATCACTACCATTGCTGCTTCTGTGCTGGCCTGAGGCTCTTCCCGGGGTGCATCTGGGGGCAGGGAATTTAAACCCCCATGCCCTGCCTCCTGACTTGGCTCCTATCCCATTCCCATAGTTGGGAATGTCTCTCCTGGCAATAAAAGCCCAGATGTAAACGCATGCTCCTCGCACGCAGCTTTCCTGCCTCTGAAGAGCTGTCACTCACTGCACTGGGTCAATTTTTATGGCAATATGTCAAAGAAAATCCAATCACTCAACATGGGATGTGATGAATGCAGGATTATTGTATCAGATTCTTCTATTATCAGAGCTGGCGAAAGCAGTGAAAGCCAACCAAGAGCTGAGAGCTGTGGGGCTCCAGCCAACCCATCTGCTTGGTGCCTGGGCTCTCTCTGTGAAGGCAGCTTGGAGGGAACACTGAGCACCACATAGCTCTGCATTGTTCTGGATCCTCATTTGCTTTCTGTTAGAGACCAAGTCCAATTGATGGTGATATGCCAGAGTGGACAAGCCACTTGGACAAGCAGATGACAAACCTGCACAGTGAGTCTCAGGATGAGATTCCTATCTAATCCTGACTGCCACTTAGGAAAGCTGGGCTCTACCAGCCTTTGATGGGGGAAAAAGGCCTGAGATAGCTCAAGGTGTCTGCAAGAAGTCCCATAGCCTGAAGATAGCAAGGGGAACACCACTGTCTCCTCTCAACAGCAGTTTCTGTCCCTGTTTGCATGCTTGGATGCTACACCCAAGGTTTGTGATGCTGAATCTTCTTATTGCTGAGTGCCAGGTAGCCCACTGAGTCCCCATACGTCAAGGTGACACCTTCCCTGCAGCACTGCCCAGCATGGCCAGAGGCTGTGTCTCAGGCAGACCGGGCAGCAGGGATGACTTTCAGGGATGTATGGACAACATCACAGGCTCCATCCAGGCTCATGGCTGTCCAGGGGTCTGAACATAGCTGTCAGCAGTGTGCAGTTCCCTGGGCATTGGTCGTGGGCTTCCTGCTCTCCCTCTGCCTTTCCTGCCTCTTGCAAGGGCTGGTACAGGAGAGGAGCACATGTTGAGTTAAACCCATGTTGGTGAGATGTATGAGTAACATTTAGTCCAAGTGTTACTGTTCTTCATTGAGCAGCCAGCAGTAACTTGGAGAGTCAGTATCCCCAGGTCCTCCTAAGGGCACTTCTTTGCCACTCTCTGTCTGTCCCGTGGCTCTCCCTCCACAGGCTATCATCTAGGTGGGTATCATCTCTGTACAGAGAGATCTTAACCCCTAAATCTCAGGGTATTAGCTGCAGCCTGTTACCCATCATCTAACAGGAGAACTTACATCCCCTGTGAAAGTGCTGGTACTGACCACAGAAGCAGAAGACGCTGGGCTCCATGACACATCCCAGCGATGCCGGTGGGGTCAGCACTGGTTTTCCACTGCTGCTCCCTAATACATGACTGCAAATTCACTTTCCCACTAACAGTCCAGTCTGGGCGCTGGCTCCTGCTGCAAGCAAACACTGATGCGAGCAGCCAGCAACAAAATCCATCTTATGCACCTAGCAAATACTTGCGGCTGGTTTGTTTAGGTGCGCACCCAGCTCCTCAGAGGGTGCCTGCAGGCAGGCAGCCAGCACGCTGCTCCGAGACCTCCGGCATTGTTGGGAACCAAGCCACAGTGCCAGAAGCCCTTTGATTCCCCCACCAACCTCTGTGATTTTACAGCTTCACTGGGCAGTTTGAGAGAGAATTACAGCATCTAGAGGGAAATTTGACCACTAAAGCCCTCCAAGGAAAAAGAGCTTTGAAGCAAGCAAGATTTGGAGCCTTAAACCTTGACAGAATGTCTGTATTAAGCCCTTCCCAGCTGCCTTGCTGGAGATGGAATTTCTAGCACAATCATTTAACTTCTCCGTATCACATCTGGTGGTAGGAACAGGGGACGGGTGCCAGGGCCCTGGGGTTTTAACTCCTTCTCTTGTGTCATTGGCTCACTGGGAGGGGGTTGCAGAAGTCACTCACCGTATCTGTGCCCCCTCCCTCTGTAACTGTGATTTACAAGGAAAGATTAAAGAGCTATATCTGACACCGCTTTGTGGCAAAGCTATGGCCAAGCTGGGGACATAAGAACAGCCCATAGATATGTGAAAGAGGTAAAATTACATAGGATGAGTGTTGGCTGGTCACAGTCCCTGCCAGTATGGGGTGATGAATACCAGAGCCACTCCAAAAAACACTCTCTGCCAGGTTTTATTCCATAAGACAAATTACCCCATGAACAAACAAAAGCCTCTTGCTCCCCTTGGGCCAAACAGCTGTGCCCTCCCATTGGGCTGGGGGAAACCACTGTGTTTGGCATCAGGAGCAGAGAGGGATGTGACGGAGGAGAGCTGCACAGGCTGGCAGACCCCCGCAGACCTCTTTCCCCTTTATCCCTGGTGTGCCCATAGGCACTTCTGCTGGAAGGGGCCCTTTCCCATACTGTGTAGCTGGTGTCTTGCCCAAGAGGACCCAGAGCTCGATTACAATCCCAGGTGTAACTGTAACATGCACAGAAATAAACCAGCAGCTCACATTTCTGTAAGCTTATTCTGCTTGAAGACCACTGGAATCTTTTAGCCATGGCCAGAAGCTTCTGTTACCATAATTTCTGTTCACTACTCACACCCTTCTCACACTTAAGCCTTTCATCCTCAGTTCCATACCACCTTTACCTCTGCCAGCTAAAAGCCACTAGATAATTTTACCTCTAACTTTACCAGGAGCAAATGTGAACCCTCCGAAAGCTTCTAGGAAACTCAGCTCTAATAGTAGCATCTTTGTGTCAGGGATCCTCCAGGAATAACACAAAAAACAGCTAGCAGAGTTAAGGGGGAAAATCACAGCAAGGCCTGGTATCACTCATTGCTTTCGGGTTACAGTTCCCAAGTGATAACAGCTATTAGCAACACTTTGATGGCTTCCCTACCGTGGAGGGGAGGGCAGGAGACAGAAAACATGTCAAGCCATCACCTCCATGTTAAGTGATAAGTACCTATTTAGACAGCAGCCTTAAAGCTGAATGCATCAAGCAGGGAACACTTTGTGCCAAAATAGAAAAAAATAATAATAAAAAAGCCTATACAGATACATAAAAAGCAGGGTTAGGGTATTTGTTCTGCTGACAGCAGCTGTGATGGATTGTTTAAGAAAAATAGACTCCTTGTGTTTTTCCAGGGCTATCAGAAAGCAGGAGTCCAGCACTTTAATACTCTCAGATGACTGGCCTTGAGAGGCAGCAGAATGTCAGAGGCACAGGCTGGGCTCTCTCAGCACTGACACCTCACCCGGCCGCCGGCGAGAGGCAGTGCTTGGTGCTGGGGTCAACGAGTGCCAGCAATTTCCATCCATTTCTTTGGATGCACCCTGACACCTGCACCCTCCCCTTCTGCTGCCACAGACACACATCTTGAGTGCCTATGGTCTGAGCTCTGGTGGCATGTTGGCACCCATGCCCTTGCCAGCATCACCTTGGAGCTGCCCGAGCAGGGAGGAGCAGGTCTGAAGAGCGATGGACCGGGATCAGAGCAGCACGTTTGGTCCATGGCAAACCTGTCCATGTATTTATGTATGTAAACTTTATGTCGTTCCTTATTTGAATGAGACTGCTGAAACATTTGCAGATGCTGTGCAGAATTGCACGGTCCATGGAGGATGTTGGGAGCTACCAAGGTGTGAACCTTGCAGCATGAGCAAAGCTTACATGGCCTCTCCTTCTTGCTGGGATCCATAGACACAAGTGGGTAAAGCCATACATCCAGACGTGCCTCTTCTCCTTGGCACAACATAGCTGGGCTCCAAGGGGTAGGAAGGACCAGTGAGCAGGGCCATGGCTGCCTGGCATGGCAGGAGGGGCAGGAGGAAGGAGGGAGTGCAGGGCTTGGACAAGATTGATAGTCTCGTTGCCATTAAGAAAAAAATTAGCCGGTGGCGGCTATCATATTAAAGGGTGAAGAAGCCGTGAATTATTTTCTTAAAGATCTTATCACTTACAATGATAATTTTACCTTCCAAAAGGCCACTTTTAATGAGGCAAGCCAGGCAAAAAGTCATGATTTAATGCCAGATTTTTTTTTCCAAACACATTTTACTGCTTTTTTGTCCATGTTTAAAAAGCGCCGGTGACCTTTTTTTATTTAGCTTGCCCCAGGTGTAATGCTCAGGCTGATCCTCTCAGGGTTTATAACCTCCGCAGAGAGTGCCTTTACCCAGTGGAGAGATGATTTAAAGGGGAGGGAGAAATATGAGGCTGCATGGCCGCTCGCATAAGGCCCTTGCTGTCTTTGATACTGGGAGCTGTGGTATACCAGGGTAAGGGGGACCAGAATGGGCTCTCGCTCATTTCACTTGCACCCTGAAAGGGAGCTGGGCTGAACTGGCAACCAGTTAGGGATGAGCTGGCTGGTGGCCTTTCCACAGGGGGGAAAGGGAATTCTCAGTGTCAAGGCTTGTTCCCACCATGCCAAAGGGAGCATCTCCACACAGCCATACGGCACGCTTGTCTGTATGCAGAGCACCCAGCGCTGTGTTTCTGGGATGGGATGCTAGAGTTTGGGTTTGCCCTGCAGTGTGAGCATGGGAAGCTGCCTTTTCCTTCCATAGCTATCTTCCCAGATGCTGCTTGAGATAGGAATGGGGATTATATCTCTGCCCCTTCCCCGCTTGCCAGGACCCTAGTGGGATTGCGCTGCGTGGGTCCATGAGACAGCAAATCCTTGGTCTGGCGTGCTCTGGCCAAGCATCCTTGCCATCTAGCCATTGGAAAACAGCCCCAACATGACAATCCAGGATAAAAAGAGGCCAAAATTCTGATGGCTTCTTTTAGAGAGTATGGCCTACTGCAGAAATGAAAGTCATCCTAATGGCGAGTGCCTTTCCTAATCCCTTATCCCCAGAGCCTGCATCCCTGCCTGCTCCCACAGCTGCCTGAACAGCAAAGCGTGGCACAGCACATGGAAATGAGAGAAACAAATGAAGTCAAGTTTCCTAAGAGTGAAGGGGAAGTGTGACTTGGCATCTCTAACGCTGTGTTTAACATGCCGGCGAGGTATTTAGAATTGAAGTGCTTGCACACAATTTAAAAATAGACAGTTTATTAATCTAAACTGCAAGTGTATGTAGAAGAGGCCTCGAGATTGACATCTTTGGGATTAGTTTAGCCCTGCGTTTTTCCAGAGGTCATCGCCATGGTGCTCAGGAGGTTTGTGGAATAAATGGGGCCGGCGTTCTTCCCGGGACCACATGCTAAAAACTAATACATAACGTTTAATTTACTGTCTCCATAGCTAGCCCCACCATTTTTCACATAATAATATTGGATTAGAGCTACCAGAAGCTGAGGGGGGAGCTGGAGTGGGGGAGGGTTTGTCTGTCTGTCGCCAAGGAATGGGGAGATGGGTATTTTTTCCCCTTCTCTAGAATAGGTTGCAAGACAAAACAGATTTAACCCTCCCAGCTCCATTGGCTTATTAGAGGGGAAGGGCATTAACACTGCTGTAATCTGGGCTGTTGTTCTGAGTCCCACCCAAAGGCTTTGAGCTCCTACCTCTCCATTTTATAGGACATATGCAACCCTGCTTCTTCAAAAATGGTCCTCATTCTCTGCTTAGAGAATAAAGAAACTAAGCAACGGCAGGATCTTGGGGTCTACACCCTGAAGAAATTCTCCTGGTGGCTTCACATGGTTATCAGAGGGCTTTTCCAGGCATAAATGAGCCACTCACCAAAACCCATCACTAGTTGGGTTCAGCCAACACATGAGGCTGGAGAGCCCCCTGTTCTGCCTGTGTCTCCCCTGGGAGGTGGAGGCTGATCTTTTCTGGGTACCCACAGGCTCCCACTGACAATTCCCCTATCCTTTCAGGATATCACATCTCTGCTCCACCATAGAATCATAGAATTGAATCACAGAATGGTTTGGGTTGGAAAAGACCTTAAGATCATATGGTTCCAACCTCCTGCCATGGGCAGAGACACCTCACACTAAACCATGTCACCCAAGGCTCTGTCCAACCTGGCCCTGAACACCACCAGGGATGGAGCATTCACAGCTTCCCATGGAACCATGGAACCAGCCATGGAGCCATGCATTATGGCAGAGACTCACAGGGATGTGGGTCTTGCCCTAGTGACAAGACTAGAAGTTCATGCCCATGGGGTTGAACCCAGCATCACAAATCCTCTTTCCCTGCCTCCATCCCGATCCTGCTCTCCCTCCGTGCCCACACTGACTGAGCTTTTCTCACTGGGAGAGCTGTCCGAGCCCAGGGGATCGCATCCTGCTGACTGAACGGATTTGTATGCTGAGTCATTTTCCCACTTGCTCATATCTTTCCAAAAAACGCACATTTTTTCACGTTTCATTTCAGCCCAGAGGCAAATGTTTCTGGAATACTTCCCTTTCTCCAAGGTATTATGCTTTTTAATAATGTTGTCACCACACTTGACCTGTCCAATTCAGATGATATCTACACTTCCCTTTGCAAACATACACATCTCCGAGCAGTCATTTATTGTCATATCTTGCCAGCTGATTCTCAGAAACAAACATCTGCAGAGCAGCGTTTCCAGTGCGCATTTTGTTTTACAATGTATTGGACTATATTTAGCTCAGTTTAGACAATTTATATTTTAAATTAGAATTTTGAATTGCATTTTGCCCTCAAACTCTCCTAATAATAAAGTTCACTTGCAACTCAGGGTATGGTTTTTTAGATACTGTCAAACTCCTGCAGTAATTTTCCCACTGGAGTTCACTGTGTGTGGAATTTAGACTTACCTACTATTGACTTGAAGTTTATCAGTGATTTCTTAGGTCTCAAATATCACTGATCTTTTTAACCTTCTAAAAGGCCCTTTTTTTCTCTGCTACTTATTAAAATAAATAGCATCATTACAGAAGGAAGAGGTAGTTGTGCTGAAAAGGTGCTGAGAGCTTTAGTGCGGTTTACAAAGCTATTGAGAGATTTAGTGGCACTTAGAGGGGTGGATGAGAGCCCATAAGCCCTGCTCCATATCAGCATGTCTTCACCTTTACCTTGTGGATTCCTGGTGTGGTCCTCACACAGCATTTCCAGCAGAGACTGATCCTGCTGCCCCTAGTCACCAGATCTGAGGACAAAATGACCATCCCTTTGTTGCCTGATGCATCTGCACTTTGCATCCCAGTCCCTCGTGGGGCAGGGTCCCTTGGGAAGAGCAGACCCAGCCCATTAGTCCATCCCAGCACAGCCCCACAGCCCAGCAGATGCTCTCCATGGCTTTGAGAACAGCTTAGCAATGGGCAGAAAGCTCAGCAACACTCACAGCATAAATTTCTCCTTTCTCTTGCAGTCAATTTTGTTGTCGGCCTCAATCAAGCGAGAAGGAGATTCTCCGACAGCATCACCCCACTCCTCAGATGACATCCATCACTCTGACAGATACCAGGTAAGCAGGCGGATGCTGTCACTGGTCTCAGCCTCAGGCAGGGAGCCAGCTTGCCCCAGTGCTCACAGCTCTGTGTGTGTGAGAGCCTGCCTCATGGATGTGCACCACTGCCCCAGTTCGCATGGGGACGTGAGCACTTGGTCCCTCACACAGCTACAAAAGTGTGCTTTTGTCTGCAGAGTGCTCCCAGTTCTGACTTCAAACCACAGCCAGGCAAAACTCCTCTAAATACTGTCAGAAGTTTCTGTTGCAGTATATTCATTAGTTTGGTTGTTGCCATTGCACGTTTGTCAATACTTACCCCCGGCCACCAGGAAAAGTCCAAAGAAGGGATTTTTTTGTAATAGAGCAAATTATGTCAGCCTGCAGCAGGCCAAACTTCTCCATTTCACTGATGTGCTGCTGCCCAGCACACTGATTCATGACTCCCACCCAAAGCAGAAATGGTTTCGGACCGTCCACAGCCATGCCAGCATGCTTTATAAAACACTGTCTGCCCAGAGGAGCAGCAGGTCTTGACTTGCTCTGCAGTGAATAAAAGCTGAGGGAGACGAAGCAACAAAAGAAGAGGAAGGCAGCAGCACAAGTACAGCTTGTCTTGCTGTGTCTGTGTTTTGGGGCAGGCTGGCACACTTGACTCCAGCTCAACACACATCCAAACCGTTTGGCTGCAAGCCTGTGCTCGGCCGCTGACTTCAAGTAAGTTCTGAAAGGCAGCAGATAAATTAATGGTGGTCTTCAGCACAGCCCCAAGCCTGCTTCTACCTGCCACATGGTCAGGATGGGTGTGCTGTGGCTGTACCAGCACAGCATACACCCATCACCCTGCATCCTGCCATGCTCTGCAGAGACCCTGTGCCCAGGGTCAGGCAAACGGTCACATCTTCCTGTATCAGCCACATTGCATGTGCCAGGTCTGTGTTTAGATCTGAAGAGGGAGAGGCTGATGAGCAGTGCTGCTATCTTCAAGAAGACATGCTTCAACTGAGGCTTCTCAGTTAAGACCCCAGTATATAACCAAGATATATACCTAGATAGATAGATAGATAACCAAGAGAGAGAGAGTAGCAGATTTGTACATTTGTCACCCATTATTCTCTATATTGGTTATATTATCAAATACAGACCAGAATCTCTAGTGTTTGCGACATATTCCCATGCAGCCTTCAGTTATAACTTGGTGTCACATCAGTCACTTTACCCTCCTATGAAAGATGAGACTTGGTACAGAGTAAGAGAAGCAAAACCCTGCAGAAGATAGAGAAATGCATGATTCAGGTAATCTTGCTGTTTATTAAGGATAATAAATAAACCATGTTCTTCCTGAAAGGACATAGAAGAGGCTTTTACCATGACCCCTTTGTTGAACACTCCTCCCTTCCACCAGTCCTTGCAGTCCTCCATTCCTGTATGTTTTTATTATGCCATACTTGAGGACAACTCTTCTCGGCAGAAGCCCTCTCTGTATGCTGAGTCTAGCTGGTCTCTAATGTGTTTTAAGTTGGTGAGTGTATTTTATGGAGGGTTGCAGCCCTTAATGCAAATGTGTAATGGGAGCTGTAAGTCTGCACTGCAGGGAGGAAAAACCTCTGGGGCCTGATTTTCATTTACGCTTGTGCTGGCTGCGTTATGCTGCTCTGGCAGTGTAAAGGGACCTCAGAGTGGGTGTCAGGCTGGTGTAAAGCCTCAGTGTATCCTTAATAAAGCCACAGTATGAATGAGATTTCAGTCTTCCTGGCTTACCAAGGGAAATGCTCAGGAAGCAGAGCAGAGTACTCGCACGGTGGTGACTTTAAGCCTGCAAAATTTAGCTTTCCATGTGCAGAGGTGTGCTGGAATTATGAATGTCCCCTGTGTTATCTGTGATCTAATTGCGAATATACAGTGTATCAGTAACATGCTAGAACACGAGTTATTGGCATATAGGTTTTCAGAATTCCTGTGGCTCAGTTTTCTTCGTCATCGTGTTTATTTTCCATGGGGATATTTAGGGAAGAAGGAGATTTATGAACAGGAGTGCTACAGGAACACAGCCTTGCACAGCACTTGGGCTGCTTGCATTGCTCCCCACGCTGAGACGGAGCTGCAGAGGAGGCAGCAGCATGGCTCCGGGATGTGGGGAGGGGGGATCCTCTTGGCTCCCTGTGCCAAGACTGCTTGATGGGGTTTGGTATGGGAACACTGATCAGACCAAGGTGGTGGCAGCTGGTGTAGTGCAGGACCTTGCCATTCGGCCAGGGGTGGGTGCTCCTCTTTGACACAGTATGTTCTGTCAGCTGGGGATTTTCCTGTGCTTCCAGTAAAAATAAAGCCATTTTAGTTAGATTTAGGTACAGCCCTGAATCCCCAGTGGAAAAATAAACAGCAGTTTATAAGTCATTTATTGTACTGCAAAGATAACATTTCAAGCTTGGAAAGAGACCATCTTGCATGGGTCAAATGAGCCCACAGAGTGCTTGTGATTGGATAATGTGGGGAGTAAGTGTAACAGAGAGCCTAAAAACCTTGTCCAGGGAAGGCTCACCTTCCTCCCCCTGTGCCCAGCAGTGAGCATGCCTCCTGAAAGGCAGCTTTATCAGTCAACAGGGTAAAACCAACAATCAGCAGCTTTGATTTTGTAAGTAAGCACCTGTATGAAAATTCAGCAGCATTTCAGCTTGCAGACCCAGCTGGGGTGTATGATGCAGCTCAGCTCTGCATAAAGCTTACCTGCCAGCACCTTAACTTGCTAACTGCCCGTCATCTTAGAGACACAGAATGGTTCGGGTTGGAAAGGACCTTAACGTGATAAACACATTAAGAACATCCAGTTCCAACCCCCTGCCACGGACAGGGACACCTTCAACAAGATCAGTTGCTGCCCAGTTTGTATCCTAACCCCAGGCTGCTCTGCTGAGGCATCCCCCACCACAGACATGGGCAAGAACCCCAGGAGCAGCCACTGCTGGTGCTGGTGTTCAGGGACAGGCACGATGGCCGGGCACCGGAGGCAGCCCTCGGGGCTCCATGGCAGGGCAGGCACCACGGAGGGAGCTCTGCACCCTCACTGGCCACTTGCCTTTGGGTCTAGGTATGCCTTGGGCACAGACTGGCCAGGTGCCTTGGGCCCCCAATCCCTAACTGGGCAAGGAAACTTGGGGAGAGGTTGGTCCTGGTGGCTGACTGGCTAGCACCTTTGGGTTACATTCAGGCCCAAGACCCTGATTTGCCAGTGCTGTTGGGCCTAAAGGGTGCTCAATGCCTCCTCAAACAGACAACTCCACCTTGCTCCCTTGCTCCCTCCCTCCAGGGCGCCTGGGCTCCAACTAGCCATCTGCCCCGGGTTCCTGTTGCCCCGTTGTCCTGATTGGTCACATGTCCTTGAACTTTCACCCGCACGGCTGTGGGTCACATGACCGGGGCTAACATGGCGGCGGCCGCAGGGGGCTGATCGGCGGCGCCTGCCGGGTCTCGCCGTATCCGCCCGCATCCCGGGCCGTGCGGGGGGCTCCGCCCCGGGGCCCCTGCCCACCGCCCGCCCGCGGCTATGCAGAGCGGCAGGAGGGGGCCCGGCGGCGGGGGCCGGGAAGAGGTGCGTGCTGGGGGCCAAGGAAGGGGGGGTAGTGCAGGCCCGGGGCTGTTGCGTTGTCCCGATGATGCGCGGGGCGGGGGGGCGCCGGGGCGGCGTTGTTTACCGGCGGGGGGGGGGGGGGTCGAGTTGTTTACGTTGGGCGCCCGCGAGCCCTGACAGTTTTCCGCTCTTGTGTCCCCTCTGCAGACCTTCCTGCGGGTGCGAGCGAACCGGCAGACCCGGCTGAACGGTGAGTGCGGCCCCGCGTTCCCCCCGCCCCGCAGGGCGGCCCCTGCCCGGAGAACTTCACAGAGCTGGGCCGAGTGGTGTGAACCAGCCCCTCCGAAGGCCGGGAGCTGCGGCCTGCCCCACCGGGGCCTCGCCGTGCTGCTGCACAGGGTGCACAGGGTGGGTTAGGGGGAAACCCTCTGCGTTCATCCTGGCTTCCCGGGAGGCAGCCCCCGGGATCCCACCAGTGAGGCTATAAAGTGGGCCCAGCATCCCGTCTTTTCTAGACCAGCTTTCCGTGTTTTCATAGCTCATATGGCAGAATCTTGCAGTAAACTTTTAAACCAGCAGTCTGAGCGTCCGTGCATCTGACGTCATGTTTTGGTTGTGGCTTTTTTTTTCCCTCTCAAACCCACTGATGCTGGTGCGTTACTTTTGCTCTTGTATTTCTGGGTGTTCCTGGCAACAAATTACAAAGTGTTCCTAGCAAAATGTGTCTTTGTATTTGAAGAACAAATCAGAGGTCGCTTTATTTCAGAGAAAGTCCCATCTTTGTGCTCGTAAATCAGAAAACAAAAGCAGAAAGTATACTGTTTTGTTGTTGTTTGAGCTGAAGAAGTTGAAACTCTTTTCCCAGAGTTCAGAGAACTTAAAATTACACTTTAAATGGTAACAGTACTCTGGCATCTGATTTTGTGTTGTTTGGAGCTGGTCTGATAAGTACCATTTAGTCAAAATGTGATTATTCAGGCTAATAGGAGGTTTATTAATTGTTATCACAGCTTCCTGCTGTCCCAGTTTAAGCTAACACCGGTGACATTGTGCTGCTGCGGTTTACTCAGAAGAAGATAGAGATATTTTAACAAAATAGCAAAAGGCTTTAGAGTGTGCTGGTGGCACAATAGGGTGCTTGAATTTGAAGTACTATGTGTTTAGCGTAGCCTGAAGCAAGTAGGAGCGTTATTATGACCCAGGATCTTTGATAAATGATACATAACTGAGTTCAGATTCTTAAATATAAGCCCAGAAGGCCAGAAACCTGTGAGCTCTTGGAAGCCTGTTCAGTCGTATAGCAAAGAGGTGAGTTGCTTTACCTCAGTTACAGGTAACTGCTGGTAGGTGTGCTCACATCTGTGCTCCCAGATGAGTGCAGTGAGCTGCCAGCATTGGCAGGTCCTGTTCCAGACACAGAGACTTTAGATGGCTGCAGTATGCTGAGGTATTGCTCTGCAGTGACTTGTTTTGTGTGACAGAGGTCTCTGGAGTCAGCCATGTCAAACTGTTTCTTTATCATTTTTGGATAGATGGGGTTAACTCCCACCTTCCACCTTTTTTTCAAGCCAACAATGTGAAGTTACCTTATTTCAAATTAAAGAAATACCCCCCAAAAAAAAACCAAAACCAAAAAAAAAACCACATCTGAGCCAGGCTTGTGAGGTTCTTGGTGTTGTGCAGTCCTTCAGAATGAACGAAAGCTCTTGATGACAGCATGCTCTGCTGAACTGGCTCAGTAGTACTTTATGCTTTCCACTATAGCCCAAAATAGGGCTTCAGCACAGTCACTCCTCTTGGACCCTGTTCTTGGATGTTTTTGTGAATCTGAGCTCATAATCTAAAGGGATGCTGGTTTTGAACAGCGTTTGCATTGCTTTTGCTGAACCTTTTACTCCTTTTATATATACCTTTTGGGGTACAGTGAGCACAACTAATGAGGGCATTTGTTTGATTTATATAATGCCTTTATAATGCTGATATTCCTGTCCTTTCTGTTGTACACCCTGACAGTACTAGGCTCAGACGTTACGGAGCTGGATGCAGGGATACCAGCTGAAGTGCTTGGCTTTGGGTCACAAAGAAGGTCAAACTAGAACAGAACTAGTTCCTCCTGACTTTAGCTTTTTATGATTCTGTTACTGCTGTCCTCAAAACATACCTGTAATGATATCCTATGCCCTTGGACTGACATCCAGCTGAATGGTTATACTGCTCCTTTCTATGCCTGTGACTTTCTATTTGTGACTACTGAACTCAGCCTGCTTTCTTGTTTTCTCCTCCAAGTGTTTTTGGTTTTTTTTTTTTTGCACTAAAATAACTTTGTGGTACTCGTAAGCTTTGCCACATGATTGTTAAACAGTTATTTAAGCAGTGTTGCTCTAGATGGAGAGCACTTGAATGCTCTGGGAAAAGAAAAAATGCTTATTTGATACTGTCTTGTGGTTTAATGAGCTTCTGATCAATCATGCAGCTTTGCAGCTTGCTTGGTGAGAATGGTTAGTTTGCATTGGCACAAGGACTTGTCCAAAAATACCTGGCTTTTTGTTTCATATTCTTATTGATGCACTGAAGAAATTCAGGATGTAGAAAATACAGCCTTATCTGTCAAAGAAAAATCTACTTCATTTGGGTTAAGTTTTAGTGTACTTTTGAATGTTGTTGTAACATGTTTATCTTGGTATCTCTGTCAGGCTTCCTCCCATCTGAGTTCCAGAATCACATTGGAAAAAAAAAACTCTAAAAAAGGGCATATTTGCTCTTCTCACACATCATCCTTGACTCAAATCTCAGCTGCCCACAGCTTTGCTTGAGCCCTGTCAGATCTCCTTGATGTCTTCAGTCCTGTTGTAATCACTTGGGAAAGTGCAACAAGAGCTCAGGAAAGAGAAGGTAGAAAGAGAGTTGCCTTCTGTGGGCTCCTGTTGGCCTGGCTGTGACATGATTAGGTCCTGATGGTTACATGGTTCACAGGTACCTGACAGTCCAGAATTTTAATTCTGTAAGTCAAATCTTTGACTTAAATTGAACTGTAAGTAAGGTGAATGCATTTGCAAGCTCTGGAGGAAGAGATTAATGTTCTGTCTGTTAGACTCTAGGTTGAGTGTTTTTATCTGAACTTCCCTGTCAGCCTCAGTGAGTTAAACCCACACCTCTCACCTGTGCTAAACTCACTCTGCAGAGGTTGAGTCCTTGTGAACCCTGGAGTATGAGGTGTTGATTCCTTATGAACCCGTGTGAAAAAGAAGGCAATTCTTTCACTTGCTTTATTTCCAGTGTTGCCAAACTGGAAACTTTAAGCCACCCTGTAAATTGATGCTTATGAAGTTCAGCAGTGCAGAGCAGGTTGGGTAGTCATTCCAAATTAGAGGCACAATGTTACAGGTTAGTGTTTCAGAACATGGATTCAGCAGGTTAAGTATGTGGCAACCTTGGAGAAGAGTGTCAGAAGGCTGCAGAAAATCATCTGTGGGGAAGTTTGGCCATGTAAATGTGAAAGTCCCACTGAGACCCTTCTGTGAATTTTGCCCTTAACATTCTCTCTTGGGTAGATGAGCACCAAATTGTACGTGAGGTCTGAAAAGCATTCATTCTTGACCATCTGGGTTTTTTTGCTTTAGCGTGTTCTTAAGATTTTTTTGTGCTCTGCCATTGCTGCCTTCGTTCCGTTTGGTCACATGCTCTTGGAGAAGTTGGTCATCCCCACGAGTTTTTTGTGATAGGCCTAACAAAAATAGGTGTAACCACTCCTCACGACTCCTCTAGTGGATTTGTAGAGAGCAGGTGCTAGCTCTTGTGCTTGAATATCTTTAATGCAAATTTAGGGGTATTTGCAAAGTTGGCATTTTCAGTGCAGTTGTAAAATAGGGCCTTACAAAGCTCCTTTTGTACCTACCTGAGAAGCTGATTCCTGTTTTGGTGGTGACCATAAGCCTACCTTTGGGCAGACATCCATTGAGGTGGCCACGGTGCACTTCATTGTTGGACCACCACCAGCATTTCATGTGCTGTTGTAGCTGATGGGTGTGGGGTGGAAGAAAGCTAGATGGTTTTCACTGGAAAGGAGACAAAAAATGTTTCCACTTAATTTGATTGGCCTGCCATTGCAGGAGCTGCTAATGATGTCTGCATGGGACTCGGGGGACCACTCAAACTGGTGGAGGGAATCATAAGAGATATTGCTAGTAACTTAATCATCTCCTTTGATGCTGTGGTAGAGGTTTGTATAGTATCCACTGCTAGATGCTGTGTCAGAGCACTTCTGAGGTAATTAATGCCATGTCCTGAAGGTGAATTTTTACTAGGAGAGGGGAGTACTAGTGAGAGCTAACATCCATTAGCTTTTCTCTCGGGAAGTTTTGCTGGGCTAGAGAATAACATGATCTTTAGGTTTAGCCTTGATGTGGGGAGCCTGTTGTGACAAAAGATCCTTGGTCTCTTCTGCTCATAAGGTTGGCTCCTCTCTGCACCCATGGGAAGGCAGGGACCAGTGTGCCCTCAGCAGCAGAGGCTCTGTCAAGTGCAGTTTGACCCTTCCTCTTGTGTCAAAAGCAGCTTCTCACCTTGTGCTGTCCCAAAAGACCCTATGTTAGGAAAGGGAAGAGCAGCTCCTGTAGCCAGCACAGCTCCTGAGTTAGGTCAGAGACTGCAACTGAGGCCTCAGCCCCTGCAGAAGGTCCTAATTCTTGCTCACCTCCATGTGCTGCTTTCTCATTCATGTGTTGTAATGACTTAAACTCCCTGGGTGCCCGATGCTTTAGTGTAACCTGAGGGAGAACATGCAAGTGCAGCAGGAGCAGTGTGTAGGGTAATGTACGTCTGTTAAAAGTGAGGCCTCAGACGTGCTGGAAGCCCTCTGATGGCCTAATAATAATTATTAATGCTAATAAAAATGAGTGAACTCCTCACCTCCTGGCAGAAGGCTGGAATAATAACTATGGAGTCTTTGTTCAGTTACAGATAAGAATGAGGGGCTGAGGGTCAGCCTCGTGCGAAGACCTCCTTCTCTGAACTCCGTCCTCTTCTTGCATCCAGTCCCCCACTGGCTGCATTTTTATCCTCCTGCATTACAAGAGGGAATGGCTCTTTTTTTTCCCCCTTCTCCCCGTGTTTCTGCGACAGGAGCAAGAGGGAGAGGGATTAGTGAGCTAATTAGAAATGATCGCATCTATCAACACTAATTAACAATCCTGTGGCCTCACTTGCGTGTTCTTTTGAGCTGCTCCCCTTCGGGACAGCACCACAATCACCCCCTGCCTTTGGGGCCTCTCTGTCCCTTCTGCACTGATTGGAAGTGATAGCCTGGTTGCATGTTGAGTTGGGCAGGGACAGCGCTGCTTCAGATGTGCTTTCCAGGCTGCAGCATTCCCTCCTGGTTTCTGCTGTCACCTGGGGTACCCTGACCATCCATGGACACAATGCTGCTGCTGCTGACCACAGAATGAAAATGGCAGGGGATTTGTTTCCAACACCTCTTTCTTCCAGTGGCCTTTTTAACTTGTGGCACTAGAACTGAAAGGGCTGCTTCTTGGCAGAGCTAAGTGAGCCAAGAATGGGGGCTGTCTGCTGAGTCTTGCATGGAGCTGGAGTGGAGTGAGGTTCTGTTCCCAGCTCTGCAATGTTTTGACAGCAGATCAGGTGCTTGTTCTGGCAAAATGGTCCCAAGAATTTATCAGTGCAAGACCTAAAATAAGTTATCTTCCTTTTGTCACTGTTAGAGCACATGGACTAGAGGATAGCAGTAAAAAAGTTAAAAATACCAATAAACTTGCCAGACAGGCTGACTGAGCTGAATTGATTGGCCATGGGGAGTCCTACCAGAATAATTAAACTGCTACCTCCCTACATTTCCCTGTTTAAAAACAAGACGAGGTAAGAGAAAGATGTGTCTGTGATCAACATAGAGGAGGCTTTGCTCCTATGTTTTTCTCTGGTCAGATAGACGAGTGCTGGAGAATACTCAGGTCATACCTGATTCCAGCCTTCTATTTTGTGCTGGCTCTGTAGAGTTAGTGAGCCAAGGAAAGAGCATCCTTAAACTTACACAGAAGAGCCGTCCTGGAGGATACATGTAGTCACTAAACCAGAACTGGAGAGAAACCTTCTGCACTGAAGTACAAACCAGAAAGAGCATGGCTTAACTCTTGACTACTTCTGAACAGGGCCAAATGATGTTGAAAGGGTGCAGGAAGGGGAGAGAAAACACACAAGAAATGTTGAGGGGTCATTGTTTTATTTAAAGCAGAACATAATTCATCTGGGCACAATGAAATTAGCAATAATACTTCATGATGTTTGCTTCTGTATTGACTGGAAGTCGTGTGGTTTACTTTCTGAAGGAGGAGCTGACAGTAGAGATAACAGATTCAAGCAGAAAAATTGGAAGGGAAACCTAAAATACCCCAGTAGGAATGCTGAGGTACCTGATGTGTGGGGAGAGGCAGGTGGGCTGTGGAGCTGGCAGTGTGGTGTACCCAATAAAAGGGAGGGTTGTGGAGCTTCAGCAAAGAAAATCTAGACAAGCGATGAAAGTGGTGTGCATTCACTTGGGAGTCTCTTGTTCAAAGTGCCAAGTATCAAAACCACTCGTTTTGATCTCGAGTTGCATCTCAGAAATGTCCCTTTTGCAGAGCCCTTTTCATGGTGCCAGGAGTGGAGTTTTATTTTCCAGGGAATTTTTCCTCAAATCTGTCTTGTTCAGTGAAGGAAAGTAATGCCCAGGGAATAATTTGAAGCCTTCTTAATCCTGGAGCATCAGAGAGTGTAGGGGATGCTGAATACTCCTCATTCTGGATTGTGGGAAAGAATATCCTAACCCATAGAGTCCTGAGTCCAGAGAAGGCAAAAAGAAAGCTTTAAAAGAGGCTTTTCAGGTCTGTGTTAGTGTATTCAGCTGAAACTTTATCATTCACTTGGTGATGTGCATGCACTAAACTGAGGTACTTTAGAAAACAGTGACTGACAGAAACTTTCACGTACCCTGTTCCTTCCCTTCCTGGCATTCCAGCAGCTTTCTCTGACTTGTTGGCTGCAGGGAGCTGTTGATCCTTCAGTATTCAGGCATGAAGGCTTTCAGAGCATGCTGCAGTGCTCACAATGTCAGTAACGATTTCTGGCTAACGCAGCTTTTTGGTGGTGTCATCTCTCATTATCACATGGGCTATCCTTGGGCTTTTCCTTGTCTCTCATTCAGAATTTTGACCTTCCTTATTAATTAAACAGCGACTTTCCTCCAGCCAGTGATTGAGTTATTCGGTAATACCTGCCTAAAGCCATCATAATAAAGGACAGAAGTTTTTTAATGCAAATGATTTGGTTCCAGATGTTTTGATCACATTAAACGATGCCTCAAATTAACCAGAGATTGGATTAAGCAACAGGCTACCTTGGCTGCTTTTTCTAATCATTGTGATTCCTGACATGTTAGTTTCCCAGAGCATGCCCTCAAGAAGGCAGTGTAGCCCCCAGTTTTCCTGTGTGTGAAAATAGTGAAATAAAAGTAATAGAGTGCCAGAAGCTATTGAGCATAGGTGCTGCATTTTTCACAGCAAAGATCTTTCCTCTCTGTAAATGTTACCTGCTACTGAGATGCTGCTCTGACTTGTGATTGGGAAGAAATGTGTTCTGGGAAGAAATTATTCAGGGTGTACAGGAGACTCGGTGGTCCTGGAAGTGACTCTTAAATACCTTCTCCGGGGCTTTTCAGGTGCTACATCATCCTTCTGCAGTCTAAGCAAGTTCTTACATAGGGAATAGATGTGTCAGTGGATGGGGCTCAAGACTTAGAAGGCAAAATCCAGAACAGGATTCAGTGGCTTGGTCACTCAACTTTGAAGACAATTTCAGGCTTCCAAGAGAAAGAATTTAACCATTTGACTAACTTACCTGGGATGTGCAGCAGGTATTTCCTCTCCTAGTTATTAAATCATGAGTAGCTGCCTTTCTGAAATTGGGCTGTTCTCAGCCATGGGTTACAGATTTAATCTGGAAAGTGCTAAGTAACACTGTACTGTTCACAGAGGTCAGAATAGGGGTTTTCTGGTGTGAAATCTTACCATTTCTGCTAAGGGTTTATTTGGAGCTGAGCAAATAGCAGAGTGGAACTACAAACTTGACATGTCTTCCTTTCCTGTTTTTTGTTTGTTTTCTTTTCCTGGTTTCTCCATGCAGCTCGGATTGGAAAAATGAAACGGAGGAAGCAAGACGAAGGGCAGGTATGTCCCCTCTGCAGCCGACCTCTGTCAGGATCCGAGGAGGAGATGAGTAGGCATGTGGAACAATGCCTTGCAAAGGTAGAGGCGCAGCAGGATCGCCAGCTGCCATTCCCTTCTCCCTACTCCCAGCTTTGTCTGCAGTTGACCTAACACGGGGCAAAAACTAACACTGCTGAGCTTGCAGGCAATACTAACTGTCTCACTAAGACCTGTGTAGTCACTTCTCTTTGTCTTGGAAGATGGATTTTTCTGGATTTTTCTCCTGTGTTGCATTAGTAACTTTCTTTCTTCATGCACCCTTTCGCTGTTACTGAAGTCTTGAGTTGCAGGCTGTGAAGGTAGAGCTATTGAAGTTTATGATGCCTTTTGTAGGACTTCATGCTTCCTGTGTAGCACAGCAGGAAGATTTCTTTCTGATCTCTGCCTTTAACAATATTAAAATTATTTTTTTTGTTGGGTTCTTTTGTAACAGACTGGCATTTGTAAATGTTGCATGACCACCTTAACTCCAGGAAGTGCATTTGAACAGAGCCATTCTCTTGCTGTTCATCCCAAAGATTGAAAGGAAAGAACGAGCCCTAGGGGAGGGAGAGAGTTGTCATAGGGCTTTCTGTGCTTGTTTCTCAGGAAAAGCCCACAGTAGAGATAAAAACCTATTCACGCTTGTTGCCTCAAGAGGTGCATGGTGTAAAGAGAGGGGTCTTTTGCTCAGTGTGCCCCAAAAATTATGGTATAGGAGAACATTCCTGCTGGGGATCAAAGGAATTTGTACTTTACATGGCAGGGTTGTTGTGCATGAAAGGCAGGGGAATGCATGTTGAAATGCACACCAGCATTGGTATAGGAACCAGAGCTTAAACTTCCATGTGTAAATATCGTGAACCTCTCAACTTGTTTTAATCTTAAGGTTGTCGCGTTCTTCCAGCACCCATTTACTTCTAGATTGAGATCATTGGGAATGGGAGTGGGAGTAGATGTCTGCTGTCCACTCTGTACTTGGGAGCAGTCCAGCTTTTCTTCTCCATTCCACCATGAGTTGTTAACCCCAAAGAGCTATTTCCTGCATCTCAACAATATGCCTCTGCTTTACCCTTTGCAGAGAGAAGGTTCATGCATGACTGAGGATGACTCTGTGGACATTGAGAACGAGAACGGCAACCGATTCGAAGAGTATGAATGGTGTGGGCAGAAGAGGATACGGGCTACTACTCTCCTGGAGGGAGGATTTCGAGGTGCGCTAGTGTTTTGGGGGCCCTTGTAAATTATTCTACTGTGGAAATTGATCATTGCCTGTCTTTAAAGGGAGGGAGCTAGAGATTCGCCTTTCACAAAGGGTGGGACCTTCAGCCTTTGCCAGAATGTAAAGTGATTCCAGCTTTCTGCCTCTCTTGAATGATGAGAGTCAAAATTTGTGCAAATGTTGAACAAAAAGCGTGGTGCTATTTCTTGCTTGAGAAATGTGTCTGAAGAGGGAATGAGTAGGAATGGATAGAATGGGGAGATCGTTTGGGGAAAATAGCTTCTTACATGTTACACATAGTAAGAAATAGGTGGAAATATATGAAGAGAGGGAAATAGAAATGAAACTGTAAAAATTCCCAGCCTGGAGTGACGAAAGCTGGTGTATCGGCCTCTGGTGATGTATTGAAGGTGACAGCTAAGTCGCTTTAGCACCTGCATAAAATATTAAAGGGCCAGTTGTGCATTTATCACTCCATCCCTTTTAAGGTTGATAAATGAGAATCCAGGAACCTGCTCTGCACCTGCAGCACTGCAAGCCCTTAGGGCTCCCAGACAAACACATTTTATTTTTCCTCCTTCTTCTGCTCCTTCCCCAGTGACGGGGAAATCAGTTACTGTGGAGAGAGTGAGTTATGGCAAAATTTGACCTCTCGTGAGCTTTATTGGTGAATGTAATTTTAGCTAGAAAGCTGGCCCCTTTCTTACACTCAGCCCTTTGGCCTCGAAGAGGAGGATTTACTAAACTGTTCATTGGCATGAACCTCTGGCACTAAGGAGAGTCTCTTGCAAGCAATCCACGTAGCGCATGCCTAATGAGAGGAGGAACACTGGCTCCCTCGGTTCAATAAAGAGGATGGGATGTGATCTCTTCTTATATCAGCTTGGATTTTAATTTAAAATATCTCAAGGGGAAAGGCTACTACATAAGGAGTTGGACTTAAAAGCCAGCTGTGTGCTCAGTGACAGCCTGGCACTCCTGATCTGCTCTTACCTTCCTCTGAAATTAAATTGTAGCTGGGTTGTAGCAGAGCAGATGATCAGGAGCACAGAGGTGCAGGAGCAGCTTCTTTGGGTTTTAAAGGCTTCCCAGTGAAGCTCACGCTGTCGCTGTGTCTGTAGCCATATCTACCTTAACTGTTTTTTGTACCCACATGGAAAGTTGCATCTGTACGTAACCTGATGAGACCATGCAAGGTCTTAGACCATGACCCTACCTAGACACTTAGGTAGTACAGTCACTACAATCCATAGTGAAGCATGGGACATCTGCATGCCCCTATTGTTGTCACTGCTAGTCCTGATTAGATAAAGCTACTTAGTTAATTTCTGCCCCTTTTTTCTCATTCATGGCTTCTTCCTTCACCCCCAATAAACATCTGAGTTTGAAAGCACAATATTCTGCCTGCTTTGGTATGGATATTGTGCTGCCTTCACCTAGTTAATGTTCCCAGATGGTTTTGAGTTAAGTGAAAAGTGTGATCTGAAGCTTTCATATTGCTTCTGCTATATGGAGATGCTCTTTCAGATGAAGCTTCAGGTGGTTAAAATGTCTAATTGATGTGATTAGGCTGTGTAAATTCAAAGTACTTGCTCCTTTTTGCGTTTTCTTCCTTATTTTAAGGAATTCTCAAAAGGGTTAGTTTGTGTTGTATAGATCAGCTGCTTTCCTCCACCAGAAGTTAGACAGGTTCTAGCATCAGTCAGGGCTGTAACCTAAGCTAGATGGCTGCAGCATGCACGGACAGGTATTTCTGTGTTTCATAGTTAGAAATAGCCCTGCTTCCATCAGGAAGTGTGGGGTATCAGAAGACTAGCAGAAGAGTAGAGCACAACTAGATGTGGTTCAGAAACCCTCTGTAATTACCCTGATGAGAGGGCTTTTGGATTAGACACTTTCCCTTTGTGGTGCTGGATGAAAGGTGTCTGTAGATCAGCTTGCAAGCGCAGGAACCTCCTGGTAGCATTTGTCCTTGTGCTGCTTTTGGTAGCAGAGCCACTGCTGAAGAGATGACTCCACCTGAGGGGCTAGCAGGTCCCTAGTACATACGGTTCTCTCTGCCGTTCCTCCTCTGGAGCACACCTCTGCTGGCAGCTGGGTTCAACAGCTAGGACAGATTCAACAGCAGAGGACCTCTAGAGAGGTGTCCTCTTCCCTAAACAGGGGAGCTTTGTGCCACCAACTTTCTACCTAGTATTTTGGGATGACCAGTTAATATCTGCAAGGTACCTACCTACTCTGCAAGAAGTTTCTGTAATATTTGCCATAGCAAAGCTGGAATCTCCTGTAGTTCACTGATTGCTTCTTGTTTCTGTTTAAGCAAGTCACACGTTTTTATGCTCCCTTTTGTGGTTTTTGTATTGTCTCTGGCTGCTGGCATTGAGAGGTCTCCATCAGTCAGGCCTGCTTTGTGCACTCTCAGGTAACCTTAAAGGTGACTGTCCCTTTCTCTGCCAGTGTTGGCTCTTGCCTTGTTTTAGGGACAGAATTCTTAATTTAAAGCCTGGAAGCACAGCACAACGTTTTGGAGATGCTTTCCAATGCTTAAAACTGCTTTGTCTGGAGTTGGCAAGGCCCTTGTTAACCCCTGTCACCCGGGGCTTTGTATTTGGCTCTGTTCCCTTTGCTGTGAAGTAGCAGCGATGTGGAAATCGAAGGCCTTTTATAATGCCAGACAGCCTTTGCCAGGCTGCAGCGATGTCACCGGTGTCTAAAGAGATGACATGGGGAAATACATAAAACCGGAGGGGAAAATAGATGGCCGTGTGTCTCATTAATTTTGGTTTTAATGGTGTGTTGCTTTGAGGAGATGTCACAGCTGGGCAAAGGGGGAGCAGGATGCGGTGGCCAGCATGTATCACATGAATCGGCCAGACCGTTGGGCAGCATTGCAGAAGTGACTCAAACTTAACACAGGTCCTGGCTTCTTCTTTTTATCACTTCTCATTAATGTACAAAGTTCATATCGCTCTCAAAGTGAGGCAAACTCTTTGCTAATTATATGAAAGATCCTGCCAGGCTCTCATGTGGGATAAGGTTGGGTTTTTTTTTTCTTCTTGAAAACAGGAAGGTCAGAGAAATGAAGAGCCCTGCTCAGATGTTTTGGAAGGTGGTCTAATCCTTAGGAGCAATCACAGGCTGAAACTCTCAGTTATGTGGTTCCTAGGATGGCTTTTTCTTGCTTCCAAAGCACTCGCAGGGAAATCTTGCTCCTGTCACCTATGGGGCTGGCTTACAAGGTGGAAATTCTGTTGTTTGTATTAGAGCTGCAAATCCTCAGTCAGGTCTAGGGAAGCAGAGCCAAAGCACACGGTTTGGCATACTTGAGGCAGCAGGTGGAAAGGACAGGAGATGGCAGCAAGCAGGAGCATGGCGTAACTGAGAAGTGCAGGGATCCGTATGTTGTTTCTTAAGCTGTTGGGTTTGATGGAGGCATTCAGTCAGGAAATACTTGGTACATCTACCTGTCCCCCTGGCTTCTTACAAGATAATTTCCTATCACTTAATCTGCTGACCCAAAACTGGAAGAATGCAGGGTGTAAATGAAGATTATTGGCAGTTATCTAGCATTTGAAACCACTTTGTTTCAGCAGAGGTTCTGCTTGAAGTAGGGGTTTGTAGTAGGAGAGTTCTTGCTTCTGTTTAGGATAGGTGCAGAAGGCTACCAGCATGAAATACCAGGTGCTGCTTGAATCAAGCTTGTGCTTCAAAGTGAAAAGCTATACAGTTATAATAATGAAATATTTCCCTGTCTCAGTCCAGTGTCACAAGACTAAAATTTCTCTTGAAATAACCTGAACATTCAGTAACCATCTATCCCCATGTCTCTGAGTCATCCCTCTCTGAAGCTCTTTGTTGCAGAGGATTATTTCATGCCATCTTTGTCTAATGAGTTTCTGTGTTTAGGAAGCCAGCAAGGCTTCGCAAGTGAAAGCATCAAGTGGCTTCCTCTCTGATGTTTTCTTTTAATGCTCAACATATTTGTAGCAATTCTTCTGTTCCTCTCCAGAATGGATGCACGTTACCCTCAGTGTTTACACTGTAAGGTTATCCTTTTAAAGAATTCCTGAGGGAAGTTCAAAAGGGTTTTTTTTCCCCTTTGAAAGATTCAGTGTCTCTTTTTGTGTGTATGTCTCTTACTTGAAAGAAGGGAAAGGGAGGGGGGAGTGAAAAAAAAAGTGCTTTATCTGAAAAGAATCACATCAGCTTCGCACTGATAGAAGCCGCTGTCATCTCTTAAACGGCTTAGCACAGTCAAAAGGCAAGAGGACTTAAAACAGTGTCTTACACAGGGATCGATGGGTGGAACACATAACTCGTAACTGCAGAAAAAAGGGGGGGGGGGGGGAGAGATAACAGTAATGATTGCATTGAGGGAAGCTTGAGGGAGGCTGGGTCTTTGTAACACAGCTTCAAAGGTGTCTGGACCGGTGCCTAAGCAAACGGTCCTGTGAAGTCGCTGCCTCTGTAGGTCTAGGGAAGGCGGGGGGGATGCTTGCACCCTTCTGTTTCTTAGCAGATGGGACAAAGATTAGTAAATGCCAGGTTAGCGGCTCCCTTCTGTTGCTTTGGATTTGAGGAGAGGATTTGGTCACTTGGTTTCTTGCCCTCCATTCTGGGCTTGTCCAGGAGAGGGGAAGAAGGCGAGAAGCGGATGGGGTGGGGGGACGGGATGTCAGTTTATCGATCGCACCTCAGTCAGGAGAGCTGCAGGCGCAGTGCTCTGAGCACGAGCGGCAGCGTGCTTAATGTGATTGAAAGGCAGTTAAAATGGCGGTGACCTTTTCAGGGGGAATTAGATTGCCTGCCAAGAGTGGTTAGAGGGAGTGATAACGCCAGCTTGAGGAAGCTGTCCAGTCTGCTTCAAAGGGAGAGAGACAGGGAAAGCAAGCTGGCAGCAAGTACCATTTAAAGCACGAGCCGCACGATCTGATAGAACAGAGATTGCTGTCCTCTTTAGATATGAAAGAATAGAAGAACTTCAGCTAAGTTCTCTCTACCCACCCTGTCCCCATCTTCTCCCCTCCAGCTCCCCCACCAAAAAGCCTTCCTCTGGGTGCACTAGCAAGCTGGTCACCACTGCTCTTGTGGGTCTCTCTTTCTTTCAGCAGATCAGTTTCATCAAAAGTAACACAGAAGAGAGAAAGACTTTGAAAATGTTAGAATGGTAAGCAGGGCATTTTCAGGGAAGGATGCTTTCTAAGAAAGATCAACATGACAGGATCTGTCTGATAGATTGTGATACTCTTGACGAAGGAGAAACACACAGGGATTACTTAACTCTGAAGTTTCTCTTTATTTCTCCATGCTGCCCTCCTCCCAAGCTGGCAGAGGGCTTGTATCTGTTCATTAATGTCTTACGAAGGGAAAAGAACAGCAAGACTTAGCAAATGCATAGAAGGACATAGTAAAGCCTCATAAGCTGTAACAAACCGCAGTTATACTTGGGTGCCCATCTGCATTGGCTCTCATGGCATGTACCATTAGGGCAGCTGCCTGGAAAGTGGGACTGTATTAGAATATCTAAAAGTTTGCAGTGGATGTCTGCATTCCCACTGTTGACTTTCTGTCTCTGCAGAATCAAGATGTTCTTCAGTTTGGGCAGCAAATGCTGTAGGCCAGCTTTTGTCCAGCATGGATTAGTTGTCCAAGGAAGAGCACTGGGGCAATAGCTGTAAGCTCTCACCATTTCTTCTCCTTCTAAGTACATGCAGCATTAGAAGCATGCTTTCAAGTGTGAGGTCCTGTCTTCAAAATCTCAGTAGATGCTTTCCAAGTCTCCTGCCTCAGCAGCAGTGGCTTTGCTTGTGCCTGGTAACTGCCTGGCAGAAAGCTCCAAATAGAGGAGGAAAACTCAGTTGCACTTCTCAGTGCAGTTCTGTGAGCATCAAACTCTACAAGAGAACTCCACAAACATCAGTGTTTGACACGTATGTGGAAACTGAAGTGTAGAGGCATCTTCTCTAATGCTATAAAGATACTAGCAAAGCTGGCAACACAGCTTTAAAGTTTTGCTCTAGAATGACCCCTAGCCAGCTGTGCCCTCTTTTTTAGATAATATATAAGGAGGTGTGTAGAAAAGCATCAGGAGGTAAGGAGACTTTCAATTTTTCCATGCCAGGAGGTTCAGGCTGCATTTAAGATCATACTAAGAGGCTGTAAATTGATCTACTCAAATTCAGCAAAAGTATTTAAGCTGAACAGTGTGACTTCTCCTAAGAGACTGTGTGGGATATAGAAGATGTCACTGGCATATTCAGGCTTTTTGGAAGAACGGTCTAGTAAATAGAATCATCCCTATTTCTGTATAGATGAGTCAGAATTCATTCATTTTACCCTGGCAGGCTGAAGCAAACTTCAGCTTGGATGCAAGAGTATAGGAAATCTTTGCCATAATGAAATTCTACTCTTCCTTCCACTTAGCAAGAGCTCAGTTCAGTGCCTTTCTTTGTCATGTTTCCAGTGTCAGCATCCCTTGTAGCTTAGTCTCTAAGGTGAATACATCTATACGTTTGAGCATCCTTCTTGGCTTTACAGCTTTTCCTTATTTGGGCTGCTACTTTCTGCTGGTCACTTCTACCTGCTCTAAGCTTTCAGGTGGGTGAGATGTATAAATTTCATGTTTCTCAAGTGCTTGTTCTGTGCCTTATACCCCTCTTTAGCAGGCTGCTGAGTCCCAGAGGACTTGTATGCCTTACCTCAGCCCTTGTGTATAATGGTGGTAATCCTGGGTAATCTCCCTGTGGCTGAAGGATGGTACTTTTTACTGGTCTGATGGAGTAGCCCAACCACTCCTTAATGTTTGCACCTCTCTCCTTTGAGAGCAAGTACTTGTCCATAAGGTAATACTTGACCTAAAATGCTAACACATCTGCTTACATAGTGTTAGATGCAATAATCAAATAGGCTATACTTGCATGTCTTCTGTGGTTTGTACCCACATACAGAATGTGAGAGATTCTGTGGCTAATAAAGATCTCTTGGGTACTGTACTATATATTAATTTCAGAAGTTGACTTTAGTGAGCAGGAAAACCAGATGAGAATAGCGTGTGATTTAAAAAGAAAGAGATTCAGAATTACTTTATACCTCACGTACAAAAGCCAGCAGGACCCACCATATAGATGGTGCTTGATATCCTGTGTGTTTAAAGTTCATATACTGCTTCAAGGAACAGCATTTTCTTCATTTTGGAGCACAAAGTAATCAATGGGACTTGGCAAAGCAAAAATCACTGTAGTTGCAAACAAAAAAAGCATTTTGTTTATTGCCTTTAAAAGTCCTGATTGTTGGTAGAACATTTTCCTTAACTTGAACACATGTAAAAATGTAAGAACCTAATTTTTGTGCTCAGACTGCCAGAATGCATTAGCTGAAGGGAGCACAGTCAACTAAACCTTGCTGTTTGATTTATGTAATTCTGACAGCCACTCTAAGTAGGGAAAGTTTTTCTGCTGGAGGAAGGGGAATTCTCTCCACTTGGCAGTATTATGTATCATAACTTGAGTTAGGAAAAGGGATGTGTGTCACCCAGGAGCAGGGCAAGGAGGTAAAATAAAGCAAGCAAACAGAAAGTGTAGTTGTAACACCTCGGAAATTGGCAGGGGGAGTAAGGGAGCAGGAACAGCACCTGAAACTATTCAGTTTTTTGAAACTGAATACCAAGTTGGCAGCATCCGTTTGAACTTCTCGGGTCTTAGGCATTCAGCATAAGATCTTCCATTCCCATCTGCTGCATTTGCTTGCCTGCTCTCTGCAGTCCATTTTTCTAGTGGTGTGTCTGCTCTGGTTTTGAGAATCTCAGGCTTTAAGAAGTCATTTGATAATTATTTGTTTCCCCCGGCATATCTGCAGTTTTACTACAACTGAAACCTACTTCTTGGACACTCAGGTCAAACTTCAGCCTTAAGCACACAATAGTTGATTGACGTGATTTTAATAGCATTTTAGAATACAGTTGTTAAGTCAGGGGCAGGGAGATTTTTCTAAAGGAAAAAGGGAGCGTGGGTCTCAATGGCTCTAAACAGCTCCTGTCTCCACATGTCGTCTCTTACACTCGGCGGTGAAACGCATTATCGAGTAGTGCCCGGAAAGTGGCTAACTGCGTTTGACACACGCCAACTCCCTGCCTCCACACTGGATAATTGCATTGTCAACTGTTCAGCAAAGTGGCAGGTGACACTGCAGCCGGATTGATTGTCCTAGTATGGAGGCTCCCAAGACTGTCAGCCACCCAATCGATAGAGTTTACACAAGACACCATGACTGCATCTGTAACTAATTTCAGTTTGAACCTCACAAGATGCGCTGTCCCTGTTTCCTGGCGTCTCTTCTTCTTTGCTTGCATCTTCTCCCAGGATGAAGAAGTTGCTTTTCCGCTGAAAGCCCAGGTTTATTTCTCATTTTGGAGCTGGAAGTGAAGAAATCAATGGTGTGTTTTGTGGTTTCAGAGTTGAGGGCATTACAGCACATGGCTAACTAGCAGCTCCAGTTTTGCAATCAATAGGCTGATCAATTGATTAAATTAGCACTGATTTTTCTTTCTTCTTTCCAACCTAGAAAAGAATTAGTTTGGGGGGAAAAGCGCATGGGTTTGGCCTGTGAAATTTAGCCCTTGTTTTTTCCAGTCCTTGGCTGCCTCTCCCTCACGAATACAATCTCTGTGCTCATCATTATTTAAAGCAAACTGCATCGAGCCCCACCGCAGGCAGTAGCCCACTGTAAGCCAGGGTGTCACTTTCAGCTGTTCACCAGCCCTGCTGCTTCATGCTCCGCTGCCTTAGAAAAGTCATCCTCCAAGCTCTGCTGTGCTGCTTTATTATTGGCAAAGTTGCGACATTCCTGTGATCCCTGTCAGTGGTGCTTATTGATCCAGTGATGTGAATCTGCTTAGTGATTCAAGATTACTTTAATTCTCCCTCTTCCTTTTTTGTTTGTTTCCACCCTCTCCCCAGGGGAACAAAAGCTTTCAGATCCACCTTTCCCTGGCTGTGGAAAAGGAGCTGTAGCTGCAAAGACCGTGGCTGTTGCTGTTGCTTTTGTACTCTAGCACTGGGTTTTGAAGAGCAGCCTTTGAGATAGAAGTGAGACTGTTCTCACCTTAGTGCATCACACTAGCGTGAAGCTCTAGGAGGCAGCCATGCATGAATGGCCACACCAGATCAGACCTTTGGTCTGAGTGCGTTTTCCCCTCTAGCCACAGTCTGTACCTGATGGATTATGGAGAGGCATTAAAGAAATCTCTGGAATACTCCATGGTGCTGTGAAGGGTGGGGAAGCCTCTTCCCCAAGCCCTGCAGCAGCTGGCTCTTACCCTGTACAACAGAGCTGGCCTGCCCTTTGTTCAGCATACTGCTGCAAAATGATGTTAATGGTCATAAAATTATATGGCCCCTTTCCTTAAAGGCAGCTGTTCCTCTGATCTGTTAGCAGAGATCACTGTAAGCATCCAAGACACTGGTAAGCAATCAGATCTCTGGCAGCCTCTTTGTGCCTCTGTGGGAGCTAATAGATGCATCAGATGGGTGCATCTGCTCTTCCCGGTGTACGCTGTAATGGCACAGTTGGGTCTCGGTTTTCCAGGTAAGTCACTGTTTTGCTTGAAAAGGTTCTGGCTCAAGAGAAATAAAACTGTTCCCTGTAAGCAGCTTTTGATAGCCTCTGAATGTCATTTTTCTTGCAACAGGCTAGGAAAGTCACCAGAAGAACTATTCTATCCCTGTTTGTGCTAGGAAAACAAACGGGGGAACAATTTCACTGTCCCAAAAATAATGGCTGAGGTTGTGTTATAGATCTGTAGCAAGACTCCTGTTCAGCGTGGCATCATCTCTGCTTTCCGCTTGTTTTCAAGAATCCCTAATGGCTTTCCCTTTCTTCCCAAAAGCCTTTTAAAATGAAACAGCATCCGTGCCGCCTTGTCTTCTTAGCACTAGTTGGGGATACTTCAGCAGCTGATGAAATAAACCCAGTTTAGAGCCGTTCTTGGGAAGTGTGTGAGGCCTGGCCGTGTGTCTGCATAAACTACTTTTATTGCCTTCGTTGTTTTTACTCTCCAAGAAGCCAACGAGTGACATTTTGTTAAGAAAATAGAGTGAACGTGCTGGAAAGGGAGGTTGTGCAGGAGGGGGTCACTGCAAGGAGTGTAATTAGCAAAGGCTGCAGTGCTGGAGATTTATGGGAGGCTTTTTTCTTCTTTCCTGAACATGTGTAAATTACCTGCAAGCAGAACGAATGCCCCTTCCCAGCCAAAACAGGCCCCAGCAGAGCTGCATGCCCCCAAAATGGATTTGGATTTAGACCCACTTACAGAATTTACACAAAATTCTGAGTTTCCAGAATTATTTCCAGTATAGATTTGACACTCCCCCAATTCCTTGGGAGCCAAACAGGAGAAACACTAATTATGCAGATGAATTTGTTCCTCTGCGTGAGCAGCAGCTAGTAGCTGCTTCATAACAATGGTGCAAATAATAACACTAGCATCTTTGTTTTGTTCCTTGTTCTTGTTTGAAGTGACAGTCAAATGTCTACTGAAGAGTTTGCCTCCAGACCTGATTTATCGACCCAGGAATGAGTTGAGGATCAGAGGTGGGGCACAGCCTTCCTACCTGTGCTGATGAAATGTGCCTATGGCCTTTTGAGTCTGCACTGGTGTGGTTGTCTCACTTTTCAAGTCCCGAGGCTGCTAGTCTCCCTGTGAGCTCATGTCTGCACAGGAGCCAGCAGTGCTGCCAACACCTGAAGCAGCATATGTTGTCACTTTGACCATCTGCCACTGCATGTGATGGGGGAAACAAGGGACTTGAATGTGAGGCCCTTTTATCTGTTCTGTGAATCTGCTTATATATAACGTTAATGACTCTCGATCTTAGCTTGAGCCACCATTCACTTGAGAGGTGTTGAATTGGCCAGTCATCAGGGGGACTGCACAAAGGAAGAGAGTTTTGAGAAGCAGAGCAGAGGTCAAAGAGGATGTTTAGGCACAGGGGATGGCTTAGGAAAAAGAAAAGTGCTGTGACAACCTAGGGGGAATAAAGTGATTCCTGATGAGATTTATCTCCAGCCATTATTAATAGAAAGTGGGAAGTGTTTTCCAGTCTCCTACAAGCTCAGCCAATTGCTGTAGTGCCTGCAGCCTGACAGTGGTGAAAAGGCATGTGAATTTTTCCTGCTCTTCAGACCTCTTGAGTCAGTATTTCAGAATCACTGTTGCTTGTGTAGAGTACCTAAATTTTTCAGAAACTACCTTGAACTGGTGCTCAGACAGACTGCTCCAAGGCCAGCCCAAGCAAAGCTGTGTACACAGTGCTGGAGGGTGGCTGGGCGCTCTAGGTAAGTGATCTTGATAGGTACATTCTGATTGATGGGTGAGTTTGTCTCCCAAACTGTCACAGGGTTTATAGAGGTGCCACTCAATACCGGTGTTGGAATTGCTTGTCAGAGCACCTGGCTACAAGAGCAATGGGGATTGGAGACAGAGCTGTAACTTTGTTTTTTCTCTGCTTAATGGCCCCAGCATCTGACCTGCCTGCTCACTCCTGTTTGTCTGGACCTTAAGGAGGCAGCTGGGATTAAGACTGTCAGAGGATTGTGCTGCTTTAGCGTCAGGAGGCTAATTGTATCGGGGCTGGCAGTGTATGACAAGTGGTTGCTTCCTAACAAATGCACAGCAAGAGCAAAGATTTCTTCAACAAGGAAAGGGAAAGATACAGGAGAGCCTGCATTTTGGTGTATTCTTTTTTTCATCTGAAAGCAGTGTTTTCACATTCACATGTGGAATTACATTCCTCAGGCCTTAGGTGACATCTCTCCTTGTAAGAGTTGCAGCTGTTTCTGTGAAATAACAGTCTCCTGTAAATTCCTAGGTCAAACACACAACATTCAGTTGTCGGATTTCAGTTTATTAACACGTTGGGATAAAGTTCTGGTCCCGAGCGTTGACCTCTGGATAGTAGCAGTGGCTTCAGAGGTCCACTCTAGGCAGCATTGCTGATGGCTCGGAATTATTGCATGACCTTCAGAAGCTGAGCCTTGCTGGAGGAACCCTTCTCTGTTCCCAGTACACACTATTGAATTGCAGATCACTCAAGTGTAATGGTAGGGGGTCTTCTGGAAGCTCCCATTCTCCTCTGGTAGGTCCAAAACAATGCTATTGCAGAGGCAATTTTATTCTGCTCGACATCCTCTGCAATCCATCTCGCATTTTCCTTGCTCCTGGATGGCAGCATACACTACTGGCAGGAGCTGGAAGTTGTGAGCCCTCTTTACACTTGGGCTGAGTTAGTGAGAAGCAGGTGTGATCCTGTCAGGCCTTCCTTGCATTTAGTGGTCCTCTTAATCCATTTATAACAGCACTTTTCCAGAAATCTGGTTTGAATGAGCCTGAGATAAATGAATAATGTCAAGCAGTTCAGACGTCAAATATTTGAACAGCTGCCTGGGTGTTTTCACTGGCTTTGTGCATGGAGGCATCCCAAGAAGTTAGACAAGGAGGGTCAGGTCGAAATTGTGGCACTAAACCCCAGGCCACTGGAACTGGCCTCAAAATCCATCCCTCGGCCCTGCTGCAGATGAAGGGGCATTAGGATGCCAGTGGCAGGCCATTCACTCTGCAGGTGATGCTGGACTGAGCTTTGCATCCTCTTTGCTGTTCTCTTGTGTGCAGGGGCAGTACTGCGATTCATGGACCTTTTGATTCACATCAGAAACATATTTTGTGGAGGGTTTTTTCCCCTTTTTTTTGTAAAGCAGCCTCTGAAGTCCTAAAACTGATAGCCCCACTTATATTCAAAGTCTTTTCTGGGTTTGCAGAGGTTCCTTTGGTCAGCAGTTAGCATACACTTTCTGAATCACTTTGTTTTTACCATGTTGCAGTGGACTGCACTTGGTCATGTTAAGAAGAAATCCATATTTGGCAAAAATCTAAGAGTTGGATCATCTTATTGTGGTTTCCTTTAGCTGCTGGCCTGGGAGTCCGCATTTGATCAGGAAAGAAAATGTACCCTTCTCCTGTCCCTCATCTTAACCTATGAACTTCTCTGCTACACCTCCTTTATGACTGAAATGCTCTTTCAGGTCATCCCAGTTGTATCTGTCACTGTAACACATAACTGCCTAAACCCATCGCTGTGCACTCCCTGTGTAGAGAGGAGAGGATTCTGTGGCAATGCAGTGATTCCCATTAGAGACTTAGATTCAGCAAAAGCTCTGGAATATTTTCCTTTCAGACTTAAAAGGGATTTTCTTAAGTACAAAGGTTTTGAGAGCAAGGACACCAGGATTCTGAATTCAACATACTTCAATATTTGTAAACTGTATCACAGTAAGCAGATCTTCTCTTCTTAAGCTCTAACCATAAACCACTAGTTGGCTTGAGTCATTTGGAAACAAAATTGATGGAAAGGTGCATATTTGATGTATGCTTGGCATCCTTGCAGATGGAGAGACATGGGGAGCAGTCCCACTTACACTCATTCTTTTGGACACCTTCACTCTCCTCAAGGCACTTGTTCCAAGTATTCATTGTCTGGCTAAGGTTCAGATCACCTCTGGGACTGGCCAAGTCACAGCTCCAGCTTTGCATGATTTGTGTTTCCTGCAGTTACAAGAAAAATGAAGACCTGTGTGTCCAAAGTTTATGGCCTTTGAGAAGTGATGGGCTAAAGTAATGCCAGGTGCAGGGGATGGTGTTACTGAAGGTTAAATGCCATGCCTGTAAATTACCACGCCATCACCCACTGTGACTTGAGGCAGCTTTGAAAGACTATCCAGCTTCTTTGACAGGTCTCTCTTGCTCCTCTAAATCTTCTCCCAAGCATTGTGATGAACTGAAGGAGTCAAGATTTACTAGATAAGCCATTGCAGCTCATGACATGTGTTGGCTGGCAGCATGCAGCCAGTATGTGAAGTGCTTTATTAAGGGGCCTGCTAGGTGACAGCTGCCCCAGTGACACCCCAGAGCTGACCTACAAGTGTGGCTCCTGCAGTACCTGGCACAGATGGTGGATGCTGCATTGTCAATGCTCATCGTGTTACCTCTGCTCAAGATTAAGGCTGGCAATTACTTTGAAGTAAAAGGTAGTTTATGCTTCTAGGGAAAGGTTAGTCTTAAAATCATTGCCATGCTACGGTTATCACTCGTTAAGGGCCTTCTTTATATTCAGGGAAGAGAAATATCAAATCCATATAAACAAATTTTATTGGGGGCTTAATGAATCAGTGAGAGCATCCGTTCCTGGAGAGTGACAGTAAAGAACTGTGCCTGCATGGTGTCCTTGGAAATGAGACCTTCGCCTTGCCCTGCTCTCTGCACAGATGTAGGCTGTTAGATATATCGCTCACTATTCTGGGCTAGGAAAGTGCAAGTTTACAGCTGGCAGCACAAGCTTATGTAAGTCTGTTGTTGAGAGCCCAGTGGGATGAACAGACTTCGACATCTGTAGCACTAAAAGAGCTATCCTAATGCTTGGGAATGTCCTCATTCTTTGGATATGCATCTTATATTCAGTGCTTCTAGATTAATTTTAGCCTGTTGTGTCCATTCAGAACCACATTCGAAGTGCAGAAATGTAACCCCTGTGGGGAATATGTGCAAAGCCAGGACTACATCTACCTGTCTGCAGGTGAGATGTGCTCCTGGTCTAGTCACAGACGTAGGTAAGTTACCAGCCATCTGGATGTGCCAGGTCCTTCAGGCTCCACCAGCTACCTGCTGTGAGCCAGGTGTCCAGGTCTGCTGCCTGGACAGTGGGGTGCTAAGTGAAGGAAGGTACTGGAGGCAGCCGGAGTGAGCAAATTTCTGCCTGCTTAGCTTCTATCCCCAAACAGCTTAGATCTGCTGCAGAATAGAACACAAATGAGGACCTTACACCACCCTAGGTTTCAGGAGATGTTTAATTTCCAGTCTCATGGGAGAGAGCATATCCAGTATTAGATCTCATAAAGAGAGATCTAAAGAGTAAAAGAGTAAATTAGTTTCCCTTCTATTAATAAACCTAAGGCAGTAAATACCATGCGAAGGTTCATCTTTGTCAGTGTTTGCACACCAATTCAAGAAAAAGAAGCCTGGTTACTATCAGCAGTAAAACAGACTACAAAATGCTTGAGAACCAAAGTAAATGTGTAAGGTTTTAGAAACTGGCAAGTGTTAAACAGTTCAGTCTCGGATGGAACTGTTAAAGCTTTAGTTGGGACTGGTCTTGTGCCTGATCCACCTATGTTGGAAGTGCAGGACTCTTTTTGACTTGCACTGGAATTTACTCACTGAAGTACTTGTAAGGAGCTGTTGGTGACTGTGGAGGCTTTCTGGGTTTTATTTTATTTCTTCCCCTCTCCTAGAAACAGGTTTCCCATTCTTATATGTTTTTGTATTGTAAAAATCTAAGCCATGATTAAATGCATTTAAAAAATAAAATGGCGTTTCTGATTGTATTTTAGTCTCTGCTTGCCCTTTGCAGCTGAGTTAAGGACTAATTCCAGCGGTCCCTATGGCCTTCTCTTACCTGTTAGTTATGCAGTTTTTGTATTAACCACTTCTCTGAAAAACCAGTCTTCCCTATTTTGCTTCTGGTTTTTTCTGCCTTTGAGAGAGCCTGCCAGTGCCATCAGCTTTAAAGTAACTCGTGGAGAGCAAAAATGTCAGTGTTGAGGGGCATTTTAGAGCATAAAATACATGAAGTTAGAGCATTTCTGTGAGTGCTTTCTCTGCAGTCTCCTAAAGATTGTTCTTTTGCAGCCTTTGGAGATGATACCTTTTGTGAGGCTGTTAAGAGTAAGGACAGCCTGCAGACTGGTGCTGTTGCACCATGCTTAGGAGATCTTGTACGCTTCATCTCTAATTCAAATGCTCATCCATGTGGTTTATTTTCTTCCAGGTTCTGGGTTTATCATGTGCAGTGGCAAGGAGAATCCAGACAGCGACGCTGACTTGGATGTGGATGGAGACGACACACTTGAATACGGGAAAGCACAGTATCGTTTTTGAAAGGCTCTTACTGAGAGGGAATTTAGAGATGCATCTTCAGCTAGCTTTCCTACAGCACGTCCTGGGTATTGGTGGATAGTCTGTGTCCAGCCCTACTGGAAATGACACAGCCTTCTCCAGTTACCATGTTATTTGAAAGAGGAGGAATTCTCAGTTACCCCCTTTGAGACCTTTCTGTTGATGCAGTGCTACTTCAGACCTGGTTGGAGAGGTCTGTAGGAGATATTATAGGAGATCAGAGTTAGTGATCTATCTTCCTGGTTTATAAGCAAACCAGGAAGATAGATCAGCAAATCCATGTTTCTTCCACGTAGTACTTTTTCCTGCTTCATGGGTAGGCATTGAGTTTATTTTCCACAAGATAATCCTTTGTTTTCAGGAGTTTTGTGCGGTAAACATCTCAAGCACTATTCACCTGCCACTCCTTTCATTAGATATGGACAATCATTAAGGGCAGTTATGGGGAGCTTCTCTGTCTGGGAGCCAAGCTTTTCAGACACAGTTCTCCTCCATCAAGGAGGCATTCATGCAAGGGTATTAGGTAGACATTGACTTAGCTGTGATGAGGGGGAGTGTATAGCTATAGAATTAGACCGTATTGAAATCTGTACCGGCCTTTAAGACTGAAGCCCCAACTCTTAGCTGGTAAAAGATCTCTGTACCTCAAACAGAAATAGTGGAATTGTGCAAGGTAGGCTTGCAGAGGTTGAGGAACTGGTTTTCCCCTTCTAGAAAGCTGTGGCATCATGTCGCTGTCAAAAGACTTTTCTGTTTCTTTCCACCTAAACCAGACTTTAATCAGGAATTTAAAAGCAAGCCCCTCCATGAATACCAGCCCCTCTTCTTTTGAGGTGTTTCCAGTTGGAATGAATTTGTTCTGTATCCCAGATAGTGTCCTAACCATCTCAAAAGCCTTTCCACTATCTCCAGCAAGACTGCATGCTCCTTAATCCCTTGTGTTCAGGTACACAGAGGCAGACGTTATCCCTTGCACTGGGGAAGAGCCAGGTGAAGCCAAAGAGAGGGAAGCGCTCCGAGGTGCTGTTTTAAAGTAAGTACTGTACCTTTCTTAATTTGCTTTTATTACTTTTGGGGGAATCTCAATTTATTCAACCACTCGAGTGCAAGGATCGCAACAAGAGAGACTTAGATGAAGCATAGTGTGATGGGTGGGTCTCCATTCTGCCCATGCAACTTTATAAAGCCTCTGTGTACACTCTCCCTCCCTTAACCACCCTGCTTCCCAGCCAGTGCCATCTCCTCCTCAAGAGGGCTGGACAGAAGGTGAATTCTGGCGATGGAGAAACTGTGTTGTACTAATACTTTATGCATCAACTTGCTTCACGATGAAGTGTGGCTTCTTAGTAGTATAATGTGATGCTGGCTGAATCATGTTTAGCACATTTGGAGTCTGGCACCCAGGGTATGATTTCATTACATCATATTGTATGTTGTGAGGCATGCAGACTAGTCCTTCTGCGTTTGATTCTGGTGTTGGGGCAGGATGTGTCCTCTGCCCACATACATATGTGGAGAATGTAGGCAGCCAGTATTCTGGGTGCCTGGGGCGGCTTTCAGGCAAATAAAATGAGTCTTAACACGGAGCTAGGATTGCTTTCTAAGCCCTCTGCCCTGCATAAAACAGGGCTTAAATTATCCCTCTGTCTCTTTCACGGGGTGATCTTGTGAGGTCAAGGTTGAAGTGATTGATAGAGCAGTGAAATGAAGTTTTCTTACTGCTTAGCCTGTCACAAACACTAGTTCAAAATTAGGTTCCACTCCATAGAAAAGTGGCATTTGCCACACTGGATCCAAACCACTGGTCTGTTGTATACTTTGCTAACCATGCTGGTCCATAGACAGGGCCTCAAAGATGCTGGAACTCTTTCACAGCCAGGACAGTGGTACTGTAGCAGGAGGATATCTGGGTATCCCTTGTGAGTGACTGTGGACGCATAGTGCTTGGTGAGACAGCTGAGGTCCTGAGGCCAAGAGACCAAGTTCCTTCATGTGGCTTGCACCTAATACATTGCTTCACTGTTTGGGCAGTGTCCTTGCACGTCTCCTGGATGAGCTTGTCTGCCCATCTCTAAAACAGGAGAGGTGATGCTGCTTGTAAAAGCACTTTGAAATTGCCAGGGTTTTGTAGAAACACAGTAGGGTAGCTGATGCTATGGAGCATGAGCCTGTGTTACCTTTTGAGTGCAACTGTCCTAGCACATAGAGCCAAAATGTTATACAGCCACAGGTGTGCAGCCTGCTCAGAAGATTCCTTTCTCTCACAGTCTCTTGCTGGCTTGCAAGTGAATAGACAGGGTTTTGAGTTGTCTGCACTTCAGCGCTGCTGTTCTTCAGATGGGAAGATGGAAAAGATGGGGCTTATGAAGGTGTAAAGTTATTCTTAAAGGGAGAAGCTATTGCAGCACTGAGGATTTCTGTTCACAAGTAGGGTTTTCAGAGTAAGGTTTTCATCTTTGAAATTGTGTATTCAAAAACGAGCCTTAGGTCACAGATGCTCTCTGAATCCCAGGCCTTCAGTTAACATCACTATCCCCATGTGATTCAGCAGAGGTCGCAGAATGTGGATTAGCACAAAAACACCTGGAGCAGACAACTGCTCACATTTTGAAGCCTAGACTGATGGATAGAAGTATTGAGAGAGAACTGCTGGGTGGAAGGGGTAGCTTTTCCTGAGCAGCAGAACTTTCCATGTCCAACCTTTAACATTCTGCCCTTTTCTCTTTCAGTGGTGGCACACCCAGTACCCGAATAACACCGGAGTTTTCTAAATGGGCCAGCGATGGTGAGTGTTGAACTTATGAAATATTAATGTGTGTGCTGCAAGAGGGCAGGTAGATACTCCGTATCTTCCAATTGCCAATAATTAGGCAAACCATAGTTACATATACTTTAGCACAGTAGCAACAGATATGTATGCACGTACAATCACACGGTCTTTGTGAAGCTTTACCACACAATCAGCTGGAGTCAACGACAGCTGAAGGAGTTCCCAAAAATGCAACCTTAACTGATACAGTGATAAGAGATAGGGGTTGGATTGACTTGCTGTCGTGTCACTAAAAGACAAACTGCTGTATCACAGAGAGGGCCATCAGAGCTCGACTGTGTGATGGCAGAGTTCAGCTGCTGGGCAGTTAAACTACACAGGCACCAGCTGTTTAGGTCTTTTTCAACAACTTTTTTACCATCCTTGCTTCTTTAAAAGGGTGTGCTGGGGACTTGTATCATGATCTGTTGGGTAGGTCTTGTCCTTGCCTGCCTCTGTAGGGAAAGAAAAGCCTGCAGCTCTGAAGCCTCCACCTTTGAAGTGGGACCTCTAGAATCTGTCCTACTTGATGACCTGTTGTTGAGACTCCAGCGCGAACGAGTGAATGTGACATTGTACCTATGCATGCATTATTTGAGAGCTCATAGCATTAAGGGTACAAGGGTGTTAAACCCATTGGACTGCTGTGTTTTTTTATTTAATGCCTGTAGCACTGGAAGTGTAAGCAGCAGCCTAGTGGAAATATGAGAATGATAAAACCTGGCACTTTCCAGCTGTAGATGCCAAATCCATTTCCAGAGCTGGGCAGTGCTACTCCAGCTCCCTTAGGAAGGGAACTGAAGCTCGGCGACCTGAAGAGACTTGTCCCAGTGATTTTGTTCACTGTTCTTTTACTGTAATGCTTTGGGCATTTGATTCCCAGCCTTGAAAGTACCTACAAGACATAATTGCTTGTCAGTGGGAGGGGGGTGGGTAGAGCCAGTTTGCCAAAGGCATGATGATGAAATGGAAGAACATAGGATATCTATCGCAGGCATTTTCTTCTGTGGGATAGGCAATCTCATTTATTTTCTGTGATGTAGGAACAGTTGCCTTTAGGTGTGTTCAGCTTCAGTAACTACAGCCACAGAGGTGATGAGGAAGGAGCCCTAATGACATTTGCTATAAGCTGTTTTCTTCATACCTTTTACTCAAAGCCACTGTACTGAACCTACAGCTCAGGGGCTCACCCTAGGACAGTTCACCTGGCTCATCTCCAGCTGGTATCTCACACCTCCTCCAGTGCTGGGAGGAGCCATAGGATTGCAAGTACTAGGAGACCTGTGAGCAGACTCTTCTGTCATACTGGTTACCTGGCATATATTGTCAATGTCTGAGGGGTCTCAGAAAAAGGGAGAAGCTGAGAGCAGGGGTTTTGCTCCAGAACCAACTTTTAAGAAGTACGCTTTGGCGTGGCAGCCACATCAGATCATTCTGAATTAAATCCTGGCTTGAACAAGTGCTACATCTGTGAGGGTCAGAAAGTACGAAGTGGGGA
Organism: Pezoporus wallicus; assembly: GCF_028554395.1. Taxonomy (NCBI): domain Eukaryota; kingdom Metazoa; phylum Chordata; class Aves; order Psittaciformes; family Psittacidae; genus Pezoporus; species Pezoporus wallicus. The sequence goes on along the minus strand of NW_026641917.1, from coordinate 488,692 downwards.
GACCGTTGGAATTGTATTTTCAGCCCTGAATCATAGAAGCGTGCTTTCCAAAGAGAGGGCCTCCCTCCCAGACAGGGACACGTAGCATCAGTCTCTCCTCTCTCTTTCCAAGAATCAGCATGAAAGTAACTCATAGGGATCCTCTGCTTCTGAAGCTGTAACTCACTCAGACTGTTTCATTGCAAGGATCAAATGCCCTCTTACTAATTTGTCTGTTCTTCCCCAGCAGAAATGCCCTCAACGAGTAATGGCGAAAGCAGTAAACAGGAGACCATGCAGAAGACCTGTAAGAACAGTGACATTGAAAAGTGAGTGTAAAGTGGATAGCTTTCATTTTTCTTTTTTTAAAAAACCATAGCGTCTCACCTGGTGTTCCCAGAAGCAATGCTACTCTGAGGGTAGGCATGTTTGAAGCTTTTAGCACTGAGAAAAGAAGTTGTGCTCCAATGTGAAGCCTGGACTTGGAGCTGTTGGTGTCCTGACTTGCTGTTGCTGTGTCCACAGAGGGCCTGCGGGGCAGTTCTTCCCCAGATAACCTGCATGGGCAGGTACCCAATCACAAGGAATTGAGCAGAACTTCCAAATGGCTTCTTCACTGCAAATTGCCTTCTTTTAAATCATGTAAATAGATATATCCATGTTTTCCACCATATTTTAGTTACAGTGTGTTTTCAAATATGTTGAGTGATGCATAACAGCCTAGACTAGAGCTGGGACTTTGAACAGGAGGTGAAGATTCAAACCCACTTTAACATGGCCAAAGCAAATGGCTTGTCAAGCTGTACTTATTTTTTTATTGTTCTTACTCTCTTTGCAAGATTTCTGCTATAAATGTATCATGGGATCCTGCTTTTACCGGAGAAGTTACCTTATCTTTCCATCTTGGGTTTTGAGAGCATTCCTTCACATGGTCTCTATTCTGTTTTCTCTGTGGTACTTGCATTTTTCACGCTCCTTCTCTCCAGCAAAAGGGAATCCCAGCAGCCCTGTAACTTGACAGAAGCATCACTGAGATAATTTCTTTTCATTTAGGATCCAGATTTCATCTTTGTATGGTTGCTAATGGAAATAAGGCCTCAGTTCCTGAGGTTTTCACCTGCAGCCTTTCCAGTTGATTCAGAAGTGTTGGAATATACAATAGTGCATTTGAATAACAACCTCTGTCCTCAGCCTCCTTTCACACGCTGCTATGGTGACTTATTGCTCAGGCAGATTCGACAGTCCAAGCCTAAAACTGCAGGCTCTTCACTGCTGCCATGGACTGCATTAATTGATGTGTTTTAAGTTGATTGTTGCCTGACATAAAATGTTCCCCCAAGATCAAGTGGGAGACAAAACAGCTCGAATGAGATGGAAGCAATGAGGTAGTTATGGGTTTTAAACAGATGGCATTTACATTTTGAGGCTGAGACCTATTGATAATTTGTGATTGAGGAAAAAAATCTGGTGATAGCGTTAAGCTGATTTCCTGTAAAGTTGGGGGTTTTAAATATAGTTTGTTCTCCTTCTGCCTCCTGGTCCCAATTTGCGTTCCTGGCACATTTTGGGATCTCTTGATGGTTCAGCCATCCTGGCAAAGCATATGTTCACAGTTAGGGGTTAACTGGGAAACTCCCTGCTGCAAGAGGAAACTTTAATACTGCTTTGCTGTCTCGGCACTTTCCTTTTTAGAAGGCTTTTTATTAGCATGTCCCAAATATGGGCTGTCTGTGCTTCTCAGTGAGCAGACTGTCCAAGGACCACTGAGTTTGGCCTTGCAGGTCAGTGCAGAAGCAGCTTTGTCCTTAGAGTGAGCAACCACTGCATGCTGTCTTGGTGGCAAGGACTCATCCCTTCTGCCCTAATCTGTCAGCCTCTGTCTCAGCCACTGCTTGGCTTCCCTTTGGGCCTCTTGCCTGTCAGCCCAGCAGCCCTCTAGCCTCCCAGATCCACTCCTATTGAAAATCTTTAAACTGCAGGAGCTGAAAGGATTTGACATTTTCCAGAACACTTGAGCTCAAGTGATAAAATTGACATAGCTTTAATAATCTGATCAAAGAGGCTTTAGCTTGCACCTTTTGAAGGATCCCGGAATCCTTTCCAAACAACACTTGTGCTAACACTGCTGTGAAGTACAGGGAAGCACGTATGTGCGTGTGTGCGCGCACATGTACGCACACACACCTTGCTCTGCAGTAACCTTGCCCCACTAAAGCTTCAGTTCCACAAAAGGTACAAAATGTCAGCAAAACCTAATAGAAATTACAGGAAAAGCCTTAAATGCCTTGCTGAATGTTTCCAGTAACGTTGAGTTTTTTGGAAGTAGAAGGTAGAGGTTTTTATTTAAGGCATTTTATTTCACCATGGTTCAGAAAACAAGATGGTGTTTCAGGTGGAGAATTCCTTTCCCCCCCTCCTTTCCTTTGAGATTTGTGTGTGATAAATAGTTTCTGTCCTGCCATTTAAGGAGTCTGAATGCTCTGTGTGCTTGTCTGTGTAGAGGGGTTCTGTTAAATTAATTGATAACAGGGATCAGAGCTAGAAGCCTACAGAAAAGGAGGGGGAAGGGTTTCACACTGTCTGGCTGCTTCCCACTCCACTGCTGAGCCATGATATATGGCGACCCAGCCCAACAGGCTAAATTGATTCATCTCCAGTTCCTGTTTCTTAATCTGGAGCTAAATTGGTTTCATTTTTCTTGTTTTGGGCGGTGCTTACAGGAAGTTTTTGGCAGCATCACTTTGCTCCATTGTTTGTAACTTTAATTTTTGCCTTTAAATCTGAGCAGTATTGATTGGCATATTAAACCCTGCGCAGCATCTGATTAGCATTTTTTAAATTGTCCACAAGCACATGGCTTACCTCTTGTGTCAGCCGTGCTCTCTCTTCAGAGCAGTGCCTAATAGAGTTAACAGCGATCCGCTATTGATCCTTCTCTCATAAGAATGACGTTCCTTCCCCCTCCCCTCTTCCAAAAATAAGCCTAGCAAGGAGGGCAGTGTGGTTTTGTTTGGGTTTTAATCCATTAATACAGTACAGCAGGTAGTCTTCCTTTTGACACACTGCTAAAGCTCTGCTTAGGTAAGTTAATTTAGTCTAAACTTAGGGTCTGGTGGAAGTCTCTTGCATGTTGAATAACTAGATGGGGTTTGGGGTAAGTCTGCCTTTGTTGCTTCACGCCTTGTGCCATGTCAGGTCATCAGTAGCTTGGGAAGGTTGACTTCATCTATGTTGAATGTCAGATGGCAGCCACAGGTAATGAGACATGATGCTGGTCCCAGCATATCCTGGGTCCTTGGTAGCTTGGGCAGATTTTTCACTGTCGGGCTCACCTGTGTTGCATTGAACTTCAGGTGGCAGCCATAGGTAATGAAGGAAGTTGTCCTGGTCCCAACACTGTGGGGTGTCTCAGCCCTGCTGAACCTTTCTAATCTCACCAATGCGAGGTGTCTGGGAGAGACACCCTGAAGGTTCATGGGGAAAGCATTGCACTGGCTGCAGCCCATCTGCTGAAGACTTGACTCTGCCCATCTTGAGTCTCTGAACTCAAGATGCAGCTTTGCTCAGGGAGAGCAGCCAGCCCCTAGTTGCGCAGGTATCCTCCTTGGCTCCTCCACCAACATCGTACTCTCAGCCAAAGCACTGTCACGCACAGAGAGCTGCAGAAAGCACTTTCCCCACAAAAAGTCTTCCTCCCCCCCTCCCTCCCACAATGCTGCTTGCAAGGGTCTGGTGCCATTTTGAAACCGAGGTTTCCCGGGGTTAAAAGCCAGCATCTTAATTCAGAGTGCCAATGTTCAATTTTGCTTTCTGCCACCAGACTAGATTGCAGGCCAGCGAGAGAGTCTGGGTTAGTGGCCCACTGGGTCACCTCCCATTTGTTTTCCTCAATTTTGTGTTGTCATAAATTCATTCCAGCCCGTTGTGGTTGATCAGTTTATCTCCGCCGGGGCAGGGAGCGCTGCGAGCATGATATATGGCACAGAGCATTGTAGCCAGCCTCTCCATGAATCACTCCAGCTGTTTGGTGTCAGCCCCAAAGCAAACAGGACCCGGCCGCTGAGCGTTGACTACGATGAGCTCAGTATGGGAAGAGACATGACGTATGAATGTTTATTTAATAATTCTCTAATATTTCCAGCGGAGTGTGGCTGTGCCTTCTGGGAGGGGTGAAAGGCGGGGGGAGGTTGAAGAGGGAAACTCTAATCTGTTGGGGTGGGTCATAAATCAGGCAGACAACATCATTAATCAGGGATGGGACAGAAGTGGAAGGAGGTGGGACTGGAGCTGCCATCCTCGGTGGGAAGGGGGCTGTGCTCTTCTTTTTTTTTTTCCTTAAAACAAATCTTGTTTCTGATTCCGCTTGGCCCCAGCCACGCCACCCGCATAATAGCAAACCCGGACACAAGGCTGGTTAAGTGAGTATGCTACCTCTGCTTATAAACCTCCAATACGAGCCTGCCAAGCATTAAATCCCTTTATAATTATCTTCTTTATATAACACTTCATGCTCATCATGCTTCATTGGATGAGACACTCCTTGGGTTAAAAAGAGGGGTTTAGAGACAAAAAGCAATTGTATTTGTTTTATTTTTCTTGCCTCCTCTTTCCTCCCCCTCCCTCCCACCTTACCTCTTTCCAGTCCAGCTGTTCTGAAAGCATCAGTTCCAAAAGGGCTCTGGTGTGGCAGCACAGGAAGGAGCATCAGTTAAAATGAAACAAAGTTTGGTTTGGGGTCCTTGTGCAAAGAGTCAAGTGTGTGAGAGCAGTTGGGGGGACAGCAGTGTCTGTCCCGGGGACCCTCCTCCTGGGCAGACAGGTCAAGATGGGAGCAGAGTAAGTGTGAAGCCAGAGGATTAGTAGAGGCCTTAAAGCGAAGGAGCCATGCTTAAGCTGGTGCATCAGATGGAAACAGAAGCTGTTGTGAATTGACACCAGAGGATAAGTGCTTCTTAGCCCTTCGCTATAGTGTCACACCATTAATAGGCTTTGGTGGGAGGCAGGAATGTCATATAGCAAAGACAGAATCTAAAAATTAGCTTGAGTCATAAATGAACTAACCCTTTGTGCTCTGCTGAGAGAGAGCATCCTCCTGGTGTGTCCAGTCCTAGATCAGCCCATGTTAACTTGAGACAGGATCCAGGAAGCTGAACTGAAACATGGGACTGTCAGAGCCAGGCTGAGAAAGCACTGCTGGGCTGTGCTGCTTGTGTTCCAGATTGTTGTCTTTACTAGGTTTTACTCCTTCCATTCAGTAATTCACTAGTGTGTAATACATGCTTGTAATGTATACTGGTGTTCAGTGTTGAAACGGTGCATAGGCAGATGCTCTGTTTCTTTATGAAGTGCGACTGTGTTGTTCCTTCATCCCTTAGACTGTGGTGTTGGAGAGCAGAGTGCTGGGCTGTGTTTCTTTATTCTGCTCCCTCTTTTAACTGTGCGGTAGAATTTGCAATGGTCTCAACCGTTATTACCAGTGCACCAGCTGAAATTGTATCAGTGTCGTGGATTCATCACAGGCTAGCAGATGACGAAGCTCAGCGAGGCAGGCCGACTGTATGAACTTAGAGATGGGGGAAGGTGGTATCCCTGTTCAGTGCAGCTGTGTCCAAAGGTTAGGTCTCATGCCTTGGGGCAGTTTTCCATAGGTTTTTAAATTCTCATATATACTCTTATGTCTGTTGAACCCGTGGTGGTTTGGAGCTGAATCCTCTGCAAACACAGGGTAGCTGCTTGGCTTCGGCAGTATTAGCATCCTGTCGCGTAACGTGAAAACCCTAGGAAGAAATTTCATTCACATGTTGGGGGTACAATTTAGACATCTTTCCATTTGTATCTCTTTCCCTGCCCCTTTTCTTTTTTCCTTTTCTTTTTTACCTTAGTTTCAGAAATGCTGTTAAGTTTAATTTGTGGAGTTGCTTCCTGGGAATGAAAAATCGATGGGGGGCTATCGCAGTGTGAAATTCGACTGTCACTATTGAGCTATAGAGTTAGCAAGATGTCTTAGAAGGTAAAAAATAAATCGTGGCCCAGCAAGTGCTCAGCTGTGCTATTTCAAAGGGGATATGAGGCTGATGGTCTGTTAGAGGGTACTTCAGTTAGATGGATGATGATTCCCTGTGAAATATTGGAGTTATTCCATAGGTAAGAGAAACTTTAGCTTATAAAACACAAACAGGCTGCCTTCTAGCAGACGAATTCTGCCCTTAAATGTGTGAGCAGCTTGTCAGAGAGAGGACTTGTCCCTGAAATTAGCCTGTTGTGTTTAACAGCGTCTCTGAAGGAGCATTGTAGATGTTGCTGTGTTCCTTCTGAAAATATTTTGAGGATGCGACTGTGTATTCACATTCCCTTACCCATGTTTGTACGGTGCCCAGATGTTCTCAAGAGAAAAGTAACAATTATTCTTGCATGGGCTGCACCCCTGTTTGTATGGAAATGTTCCTTTGAAGAGCAGAAAAGGGATAATGTTGTGCCCTATCCATTGCCAGTTTGCTGTCGCTTTCATGCATCTGCTGAAGGGCAGCCCTGGCTGCACAGGCTGGCTGTATGCTGGTGTTAATAGGGCTACTGCTTTCTTTGGCACTTACTGGCTATTGTGGACAGACTTAGTAGGTGTTTGTGCTGTGCCAGCTGCTGTATGACAACAGAATGATTGTAATTATGGCTCTTGGTGGTTTATGCATTTATACATTTATTTAACTGTAGTTAGTAAGTATAAATATGAAACAGTACCTCAGTAAAAAAAACAGCCCCGTTTGTATTACATCTCACTAAACTGTATCTGGAACAACTGTAGAGTCTGTAATTATTTCTCTTACACTTATAGGCACAGTTGTAATGCCGCAGAGGGGAGCTTACTGCTGCAAGAAGGAGTTTTAAGCCACATTTAGCTGGAGCTTGGTAAAGATTTCCCAAAGAACTTAATGACAGAAGAATTCATTGTGCTTTCATTTCTCCTTCTGTAACACAGTGCCCAGCACTGCCTTTATAGAAGCAGTGTAGTAGCAAGTAATGTAATTAACTTAGTTTAATATCCGTGTTGAGTTTTTGCCCTCACTTCACCGTCGATACTTATCCTTACTCGCTCCCCCTTGCAGGCACTTCATCCTATTTACTACTTCTTTCTTCCTTTTTGATAGTTTCTGTCCATAAAAATCTGCTGTTTCCCACTCAGTTACATAAGCATTCCTGCTTTTCCCTCAGATAGCCGGCTCATGACCTGTCCTTCCTCTGCACTGCTGGTTTCCTCTTTCAGCTCTGGGACCACAATTGGTTATGTGATACTAATGTGCCGTGGCCTCCTTTAATAGCCTCATGTTTCTTTTTGAAGGCATGATTACCTTAAATGATACTAATTCTGATCCTTTCTTTCCCTGTAAAGGAAACAGCAACAGTGTAAAAGTTCTAGGGCGGCAGCAGCAGTTGTAGGAAGCTGTCTGGAGGATGTGTTATCGCACTGCCCTTGAGTACCTCCAATCAGCAGTCATGAATGGAAGTTCTGGAAAGCATATCACCTCCACAGCAAAGCCCTTAAAAGGCTGCAGATGAATCCAAGTGCTGCTGTAGTAGCATAGATATTTCCTGTTTATTTCGGCTGTTTGGATGCAGGCCATGGGAGTAGAAGGCATTTCATTGTGAACAGAGGCTGGCTGCAAGACTCAGCTGTGTGTCCAACCTTCTGAGCACCTTTCAGCCATAGGAATTTGCTATTCCTCTTTCCCTTCAGGGATATTTTACAATTTTGTGCCCTAATCATCCAACCAAAGCTACCACTAGTCCCAGGCCACGGTAAGATGACAGGTTACAGCTGCCATAGGTCTTCCAGTAGAAAAATATACCTGCCTAGCTATACGTGGAGTGTGGTCGTAATCCAGACATGTTTACTTGTGGGTGAAGGCAAGTTTCAGTAGGCTGAAACCTGTAACACAATGTGCCTGAGCAGGGTGAGGACCTGCATTTTCCATTTCCACTGCCTGCCTTTTGTAACCTTGACTTCTATTACGATAGAGACCATGGTGTACCTTCACAGGTCTGTTAGGAGTACAGTTAGGGTCACCAGGATGAAGGATGCATCTGAAAAGTGAACTGCGATATTAACATATTAGATGTGCAGTAATTTCTATTTAGGAACTTTTGTTCAGAGAATCATTTTCTAACTCAGCCTCAGCGAAACCTCGCTGCAGCAAAATACTTTCCTGTAGCATAGCTATTTCCTTTATCGCCAAAGCTGCTCCAGTAAAGCAATGGGATTGCGTTTGTTTTCTCTTTGGAACAGGGGACATAGTCTCTAAATCGAAATCAGAATGACCCATGCATTCTTTCTCCCAGCTTTCATGTCGAACCATAATTGCTCAAATGGCGCATTTAGAATTTTGGCGCAAGCTCAGGCTTTCACTAGCCGCCTTTTTAAATCAGTCCCAGTGGCCAGCGGATACTGCGCAGCCCTACATATGCATCTAAACATGCTGACTCTGAGGCTCCTTCTATTCTGAATGATCAGCTGGGCCATCTGTCTCTGTTTTGATTGGGGCTGGGCACATGTGTCCCAGCGAAACACGGGCCAAGAAAAAGAGAGAGAGAAAGAGCCAGTGCCTGAATTCACTTCCCGCTTCTGTAAAGACATTGTTGGGTTTTGTGTTATAGAGGCGGAGGAGATATGAAAGCATAATGAATTCTTCTGTCATTAAATTCTTCGGGGAATCTTTACCCAAGTCCCTACTAAATGCCCTTAAAACGCCTTCGTGCAGCGGTAAGCTCCCCTCAGTGTTATTGTGACAGTGCATGCAATGTAAGAGAAGTAATTCCTCTGTAGGGAAAAAAAGAGACAACATTTTGGTTTGCATCAGGATGAAATTATTCAGAAGCAACTCTGAATTTGGCAAGCAAATGCCAGTATTAACAAGTTGTGCAAGCAAGTATAAAATAGAGGCGCTCATGACTGAGAGAGCATCGTATGTGTGTGCCCTTGCATGCACCCCACTCCAAATTCACAACTTAGAACACGGAAATTAGAATGGGGAACATTGCATTATTCATAACTTGGCAACCAGAAGCCAGGGCACTTTGCCAAAACAAACTATTCTCTATAATTACAGGTGAAGCAACATTCTTTAATATCTTACAATACAAAAACATACATTAATCAAGGAAAGAGGGCTTTCTTTTTTTTTTCCTAGAGGACAATAAATTAGCATCCTTGCCAACTTCCTCAATACATGTGACAATGCTTTACAGGATTATAAGTCAACCTTTTTAAAGAAGGTTAGTCTGAAACCAAATAAACCAAATACATGAGATTTTTAGCTAAATAGAGGGGAAGCCGGCTCCTAAAACATTGATATCTTGCCAGAAGATTTGCTTTTATCACTGGCACTCACAGGCTGAGGGTCTAAACTTCACTCGGTGTGATTTGACATGGCTCTATTGCAAACAGCTTTGCTGGGCAGTTTTCTGCTGCTGGGGATCTGGCCCCTTCTGCTGCAGCCAGCTCATCTAGTGAAATAAAATCACAGTGCATCATGCCAGTCCAGTAGCCCACATGTTCTGGGGTGATTCATAGTCAATCTGCCACCAGTCCCTGACACTGGACTTCTTCTCAGAGACTTAACATACTGAAAATGCTTGAGCTGTGTCTGTTTCCTTTTAAAGCCACCTGTAACTTTTCAGAAACTTCCTTATCCGTTTAAGTGTTTTGCTTGTTAATAACAAACTTTTTTTTTCAGCATTATGCTATGTTCTTGCATTCCAGTAAGTGCGGGAGGCATTTGTGTCTTTATTTCCCACTGACTGTAGTGGTGCTCACCTACATCTGCCAAAGTAAACTCCCCATATTGTCAGCTATAGCGCTTGCCGCAGGTGGTGCTTGCTGAATTGAAAAAGGGGACAGATTCTTTCACCAGGTTGAAAACAGAAGCAGTTTTTATCCCAGAACGCTTAGGGTTGTTTTCAGTGGGTGTTTAGAACTCAGATAGCAGGGGAATTGTGCTGAAGGCAATGTACGAGTGAGAGCCAATGCAGCAGCATCATGCTCTGCCGTTCTGCAGTGCTACCAGTGTCACAGGAGCTACGCACAGCATGTCACAGGCTAATAAAACATGGTCTCTTCTCTGAAAAAGTTGCCCTCTCACCCAAACGTAAATTGGTTTTGAGAGAAGGCTTGCAATTAAATGATTGAGCACTGATGCCTGGGTCATTTTTTGGATCATTTTATCAGGTTTAAAAGGTTTGTGCCCCACAATGCAAGGACTGCAGTAGGCTTTCTCTTCTGCAGCATAGTAGTGGTTATGATAATTGTCATCTGTGGCCATGGTTGGATATGGCCAGGAGCAATTTCTCTGCTCCTGGAATCTTACTTTAGTTTGACTCTGTCTTCAAAGCATCGACCAGTCTGTTTCTAATATTTATGATATGTAAGCTGCTAGTGACCTGACCTGTGGCCCTGGTGCAGGGAAGAGGCATGTATGTTCTGCTGGGATCAGGTTCTTCACCCCAGACAAGGGAAAATAAAGGCTTTGTTTAAAAATGAAGACATCACTCTCAGGTTTATCAGCAGTACTGTACATTTTCCACTCTGTGTTTACAGGCATACGAAAACACAAATAAATACATGTGGAAGAGGGAAGAAGGTCAGAATATCAAGTGTCAAAAGTAGCCCATGAAATTTTATTGGTGGTGCATTTAATCAGTGCTAAGCGTTTTTTACAAGGTACATACAAATGGTGGAATTGTAAAAATTTATGGAATGCTGTGTACAGTGTGGCCATTTATGAAGAAAGGGAAATTTATATCCAGTTGAAATAAACCAGAGGGGAATGTTTTATGGAGACTTGTCAACAGCAGGGTACATCGAGAGAGATCTGGGTAAAGGGAGGATGGGGGCTCACAGATCTTTGAGGTGTTTTTCTGCTTCTTCAGTAGTGAACAGTTTGCATCTTTCTGTGGCTCTCAGATACACAGGATACTGGAGGCCGTAATGGTGTGGTGGATTTTCTGCGTAAAGGAAAGGAAACACAAGTGAACAGCTGCTACTGGTATCTCTGGTACAAGGCTCTTGCTCTTGGGCTCATTCCAGTGCAACAGTTCCTTGAGTAGCCCTTGATATCCAGCTGGGAAGGGTTAACTGAAGCCAATCACTTTGACATCAGCATTTTTTGTTTCCTTTTCCGTCCAGTATTTTGTTGATGATAAAGCACAGACTTAGTCAATTGAGAGATTCCAGAGCTGCAGAATCAGAGATAATTTAATTAACGGAATTGCTTGTGATTGCCCACTGGGACAGCGGGTAGCAATTGCTCGATTTAATTTGGAGAAACAAAGATCACATGCATGCTAATGTTTAACAAATAACCAGTGTTTGGGTTAAAGTCTATTTTTCCTTTTGCAAAGAGGGGGGCAGCTGATTCCCAGGGGAATTTCCCAGGAGGTGATTGCTGACTAACAGCTCAAAGCTACAGATAGGTGCTTTTTCCTTACCCAGGGTATTCTTATGCCCTTCTTCTGGTCTTTTACCTGAACAAAGCACGGATTTGCTCAGGGGAGGAAAGTTTGTTCTTATTTTCAGTGCTCGGGGGGAGATGCTGCGAACAGTAGAAGAACATGCATTTAGCACAAAGGCTGAATACTAACACATGCCGTGTCCCCAGTTTCGCAGACTTGCCTCTTGGTACCCAGCTTCCTCAACTGCGACTGCCAAGTTGTTGAGGAGTTAACCACAAAGCCCAGAGAAAAGCGCAGGACCAAGCTTCCTCTGCAAGAAACCAGCCCTTTATGTTCTTGCTCTTGTATAAGTGTTCTTGCTCATGCTCCTGTTTGTGGTGATGTAGGTCCACAGCGCATAGAGCATGAATGTGCCCTATTGATAGGTCCTCAGCCAGGGAGGACAGTTCAGGCATCAGTGAGGCCGCTCGCATGTTCTGGAACCCCAGAAGAGCAAGGGCTGGGGGTCCAGGCATTGCTTTTGCCGCAGTTGTGCTCAGCAGGTCTCTGGAGGCTGATAAATGACGTTATCCAAACACGTCAAATCAGAGCACTGAGGCGCAAAATTGTTCAAAGAGTCCTTCTATATCCAGCATGAGATCAAGGCAAAGCAGGGAGAGCAGGGCTGTGGAAGCCAGTTGCTTCTTCCCTGCAATTCCCTCTGCCTCCCTTGGCAAGGTAACTTATACACAGCCTTACCCTGGGTGTGGAGCTTGGCTTTCTGACCCTCACTCCACCCTGGCATTGCCCTGTAAAAATACTGCCCAAGCTGCTTCCAGCTGTGTCCGGGCAAGCGCACATGAGGTGCGCACGGAAGAGGGAAGCCTGAGGGAGTTCCCAAGATTGCTGCTGCAGGAAGAGTTGCTCCTCAGAGATGCTTATCTTTAGGATACAAGCAGCAGGTTGACGGTAAAATGTTGCTAAATGGAATGGCATGTGTCCCAAGTGTGCTGGCCACCGCGGGAGCCAGACACATGGGAAGTGACTCTTGTCTTTATTCTATCCCTGGAGGTAGTTCCAGTTTCCTTTATTTACTAATGTTCTCCCTATTTCCCTTGACCTCATTTCCTCTGGCTTTTTGGAAGCAGCCATGCAATTATCATTCACTTTGGGTTGACCCTTGGCCGCCTTGTCCCTGGTTGCTGCTGCTCCAAGAGGCTTTCCTGAATTCTCAAGTGCAAAATACTCGCTTACGGCCAAAACCTCTCTTTTTTTGAGGTAGGAGCTGCATCTTCAGCACTACACTGTGCATCAGGATTTGTCCTGAATGCACACTTGGCAGGGAGATCATGGGGTTTAAAGTCTGTCACAGCTGAGCTTTGATCAGCACTGGGAGATATTGCAGTGGCTAAAGCTCCCTCTCTTACCAATGCACCCCAGCCTTGTTAATAAATGTATATTTAACAATGTCTGGAGCGTATGAAGTGATAATAACTAAATCAATACCTCCCACATTGATTGTCCAGGATCCCTACAGCGTGACGCACGCAGCGGTGCGGTAATTTTCCAGCTAACTAGCACCCTGATCTACAGCCCTCCTATTGATTGGCCATTGTATCAGGCAGCCTCTGAGCATTATTGCTTATACCTCTATTCAGCCTCCTTTTCTGATTCATTCGTTTATTACTGGACAGGTACGATTATCTGGGAGACTTTCCGAAATTGGCCGATGGGGGTCAGCCATTTAGGCTTCTATAAACAAGCCATTTTCTATCTCCTCTGGTTGTTGCAGTGGCAAGTTTTTCCTTTTCACTGTTTGTGAAACAGTGAAAGAGTTTCCTTTGACTGTTATTGGGGTGGACTTGGGGATGGATATGCCTTTGCTTGGATCTGTTCGAGGAATCAACTTTTCCCTTGCTGAGCTGCCTGCCCTTCAGAGGACAGATAGCTCCACAGATAGTAATAAGAGAATTTAGCAAGGGTTGAGGCTCTGCTTGCCACCTGCTTTTGGCAGAAGCCACACTCACTGCCCTTACACCTCCAGTGCCCTTACTCGTGCTGGGAGAAGTGGATTTCAGAAAGTCAAGTTCAGCTGCAGCCTTCATCCAGCATCAGCTTGTTGACGGGCTAGACTGGAAGGGAAATAATTTTCTCATTCAAGAATGGTCTTCAAGCTATAAATAAATAGTTCTCTTTCTTCCTTGGACAAAACTAACACCTTTTAGACTTTCTTTGAAAACACTAACAACTCTTCCTTGAGGGTGAGAACCCAAGCTGGGATGCGGTAATAATTTATCCCAGTGAGTAGGAGCAAGTGGGTGGTTCACAGCAGGGAGCACTGTCTGCTACTGAAGCTCTTTCATTTCACTCCAAAGAATATTTATGGGTACGCAGACTTGAATCCACAGTGTCCCTGTCCCTAGGCAATCCTCACCCACTGGTCTGTCAGGGGACATGTGCGTTTCTTTGCCTTTTTTGCAGTTTTAAAATCGTTACCATTTCACAGCAGCTGTCATTTGCAATGAGTCTCCTGATGAAGATCTTCCCACAGTTAACTCGTGCAGAGAGCGTCTGATGCGTGTAAAGGCAGGAGTGAACTTGGAGGAGCTCTGTAACACTGGTACTTAACCAGACACACTCCTGCAGCTGCGGTTTCTTCTGAAGTGTCATAATTAGACAATCACTCAAGGTTTTTAACTAGTTCTGTTTCCAGAGCCTTGGGAGAAACCAGCAGTCACCTCAAGGGAGATACCTCAGGTTCTTCCCTGCGTGCTGGCAGTAAGTGACTAATGAACAAAGGAGTGAATGTATGCGTGCAGTAGGAGTACTGAGACTGCAGCTCACTTTATTAGTTGCAGTGATTCCACTAGACCTATGTTTTAGCCACCTGTTGATGAATCATGCTCTAAAAAGGCGGAACATGTATGTGCCGCTGTGGGTTATGCTGTGATTGATGCACCTCCTGGTGGTGAGGGTACTTTGCAGGTTCTTCTGAGCTAGTTCTGCTTGGACAGGCCTGAAGTTCACTGACTTACATGAAAATTGCTGGTTTGGTTTTTCATAAGAGTGAAAGCTTTAATGTCAGTATAAAGCTCTAAACCTTTTCTGGGGAATGCTTGAGGGTCCCTCCCTGTCTGCACTGTAGAAATTGGGAATTTTGCAGCATGCTGGAGTGACACATCCTTGTCTACATTGCTCCCTGCATCTCATTTGCTAAGCGTTGCTGTCTGCCCTTGCTTTTAGGTTGGCAAGTTGCTCTTTTCACCAGCCTTGCAGAACCATGAAAATACACTTGTCTGCCCTCGGCACAGCACCTGTGTGACAAAAGAGATAATGCTGCCCATCAAAAATGACCCTAGGAAATGGGAAAGCAGAGATTGTAAAGCTGCTTTTATAGCCACCCCTTTGGCACAGTGTCCATCGCTTTGTTTTCTTCTTTTTTTCAGTATTGGAGCCTAAAAAGCTAGGAGTTCCTGTAATATAAAAGTGTTGTGTTATCTTGTGTAATGAGCTGATTTTGTGGTTTGGTTGATGGCCAGCAAAGACATTTATTCTCTATGGGGAAGAGCAGCTCCTATTGTCTACAGAAAGTTATCTCACCAGCTTTAGAGCAATGTACAGAACTTTGTCCAGAGCATTTCGTCCTAGAGGAATCTCTTAAGGGGGATAAGAAGCAAAAAGCAAACAAATCTGTTCCTTAAGTGCCTGTGTTTTGCGGAAACTTGCTCTCTGTGAAGCTGGCAGCCCCAGCACCGTTGTGTTCTGTCATGATGCGTTTGGAAGTGTTTAGTAGGACACCTCAAAGAATTCACACTGGGCTTCCCAGGAATTCTTCTGCAGCCCAAGTTGGATGTTTCCATTTCCTGTGTGGTACCTGTGATGGGATCCATTTCTCCCCAAACTCTTAACCAGTCTTGTGTGCTCAGTGATGCTCACTCTCCATCATCTTTTGCAGAATAACAGAAGACTCGGCAGTGACAACATTTGAAGCGTTAAAGGCTCGTGTCCGTGAGTTAGAAAGGCAGCTTTCCCGTGGGGACCGCTATAAATGTCTCATTTGCATGGTGAGTAGCACTCCACTTGTGGTAATGAATCAGAAATGCCTTGGTATCTTTGCTAAGGAGGAGAGAGGCTTGTCTCCTTTTTTTGGTAGAGTGGGGGAACTCACCTTTGTCCCTCTACACCAATCAGCCTTTTATATGAAGGTGCTGGGTTATTTTAGCAATTGAAATTTCTATATGCATTACACGGTTCCGCTGGTATTTGTAGCTGTCCATCTGTATGAGGGGTAGAAAAGCCACAACTTGAGACAGCTTACAGCCTTCCTATACAAAACTCCCAGATAACAGCTTCCCCTTCCTGTATGTACAGATTTACATCCATAGGAGAGAGCAGAAACTGTGTTCTGAGACTCATAATGTGATTTGGAAACAGGAATGTTGCCTGAGTGCTTAAAAGTTGTCGATGTCCTGCTTGCTCTGTGGTGATGCTGTGGCCTTCTTAAAGAAGAGCAGCAGCTCCCTCTGATGGTGTGAGCCTGTAAAGTTTCACATCTGCTGTTCGGTTTTTACCCTGCTGTTAGGTTTTTACCCTGCTGATAGGAGAAAATTCTGCTTGGTGAGGGCTCCCTCTACAACTTCAGCTTGATGCATGGTGCTCTCCCCCCCACCTCACGGCTTGTAGGTGTGGAAGCGCAGTCTGTGTCTCAGGTTAAGCAGCTTGCTGCTGATTTCCAGAGGTTTATTCACAATGATAGAAAATACTCAAGGCCTGCGCACTGACGTTGCAGCAGCACTTTTAGGATGCAGTTAAACTGTTCTTGCCAAATTAAGAGTTGGGGTAAGGATTAATCTTACCCTGTCACTGGTTTTCATATGCTCTGTGACCTTATGATGAGAGTGATGGCAGGTGGCTACAGCAACTTCAGATGCTCCTGCGATAACTGCTGAGCCAGGTCGCCACTTGAGTGGATTGTGGGCTTCCAACAGGAGTTCTGGGAAGTCAGAAAAAGGGACTGCAGGGGACTCTCTGCCTCTACTAGACAAACATTACAGAAATACAAACTTACATATTGCACAAGCTTACTTTTTTTAATGCAAAATAGAAGGCAATGTTATCCACAAAGAAGGACATTGTGATGGGCTTGGGAGCAAAGGATCAGTAGATCCCTGCTGTGGCAATAATCTCTTTGCTTCTTCTCTTCAGGACTCTTACACAATGCCCCTGACTTCCATTCAGTGCTGGCATGTGCACTGTGAAGAATGCTGGCTGCGGACTCTGGTGAGGCTCTGGTCTACTTTCTTGTTGTCTTACAGGCTTTTTCCTCTCTTCTGGGATACTTTATTTTAAATCACCACAGGGAAAGGTGCTTTTTGCTTTATTTTAAACTGAGTGCTGTGCATGCAGACTTCCCAAGCCTTGCAGTTCAAAACCCCATTCTGGCTTTGACTTGAATGAGTTTCATTGGAGTCATCATGACCAAAGTGTAGCCCTGCCCCTCGCTTGCTCCTCTGCTGCTGTGGGGACAGCCATTGCTCATGTAAGAGCTCTGTGCTGGGGACAGCCTTGTCTTGCAGTAGTTTCCTCTGGGACAGCCAGGCAGAAGGGTAAAGCTGTGAGAATGGAGGCCAAATCCACTGAGATTTCATGGAATGGGTAGCTTCTGAGAAACCTAATATTCCCCATGAAGCAAAGGGAATCATCTTCAGGATACAAGATATGAAAGGGAGCTTTTATGAATATGAATCTGTATTTTTCAGATTATTTGAAACAGTACTGTGCATTTTTCATGTGTATGCCATTCTGTTTTGAAGATTGGGGACTGCCTTGAACACTGAATAGGTGATTCAGTGCAGTAGTAATTTACACATGTATTAAAGGAGATCAGGTTAAAATTTAAGGCATTATTAAATTAAGTGTTTTCCTTTCCTGTGTTAGAACTGTGGCCTTTATAATCAGCCCTTAATGTCCCCTGTGCAGCTGATTTTCAAGCTTTCATTTTGCCCAGGCTGGGGAGTGGAATATAGTCAGTTACGCTTTCTAATTCTCCTGTTAGCAAGATGATACAGTGTTGGGTTGCAAAAAAATGCAAGGGAATGCCACTCCTAAAAACCATTCCTGTAAGGCATTACTAAATCTACTTTATAGAATATGTTGTGTGCTTGGAATTACGACTAAGCTGATCATACTCCTTTAAATCTTGCCTTTTAAAAGTCTTGTCCAAGAAAAGTTACCAGGATGGTGAAGTGCCTGTGGGCTTGAGTAACTAATAGCAACTCAATAACTTGGCTATCCCTTGGGCTGTATTTTATAGCTCTTCAGCTACACCCCGTCACTATTTAGATTATACAAGCTTTTGTAAACATTTTAGCAGCATGTTATAAAAGACACATATGTGGGTACATAGCTGGGAGGTGTTTGGATGAATGTGTGCTCTGCCACCTTTGCTAAGTGAAGAGTG
Source organism: Pezoporus wallicus (assembly GCF_028554395.1). Taxonomy (NCBI): domain Eukaryota; kingdom Metazoa; phylum Chordata; class Aves; order Psittaciformes; family Psittacidae; genus Pezoporus; species Pezoporus wallicus. The sequence goes on along the minus strand of NW_026641917.1, from coordinate 470,835 downwards.
ATCTTGTCCTTTAGCGGTGCTGTAATAGAGGATAAAACACTGATTTCTATCTCATTTTCTTTACTCTGAAGTCTTTGTCTTCTCCTCTTCCCACCAGCCTCAAGTCATCTTCTAAATCCGTGGCACTAATTTCAGGTTGTTCTTATCCTCAGCAGCTACTTAGTTCAACTTCAGTCAGGCGCCTTTGTTTCTTGTACTGTGGTTACTGCTGCTCGTGGGGATGGGGAAATCCCATTCCACGTACTCAGTGATTAGCATTTACCCTTGCGGGGGGGAGCCATCTCCTCTAGAATTCCCTGCGGAAGGTGGGGATGGAGCTGGCTGTGTGCTCTCCGCACACGGCTCTTCTGCCGGCCAGGCAGGCGGGATGGGAATAGTCCAGCAAGACATCATATTAGGACTTGGCACTTGCATAGGGGAAGCAATTAATAAGTGGCTACTCATGTGTTCCCCAGCCCCAGCCTCTCCCTGCAGCCCCCAATTTATTAAAGCAGGCCTTTTCACAAGGCATGCTTGCACTCCTTCTCCCGTCTCAAAAAAAATCTCCCAGCCTGTGTTCGCATGTTTCTAATGTAACCATTAAAATGTAGCCCGAAGACAGCAATAAAAACCCTGGAACGCCTTGGTGCTTTTGTGTCTTGATCAAAGTCAATGTGTGTAATCTCGTTAAGACTGCCCTCCTTCCCCCCTCCTTGTTTTTATGAATTTAATGGCATACAGCAGCTGGGCTCAGAGTTTAATGCTCACCAACCTGCATTGTTCTAATTAAGGTATCTCCTTTTATTTCGGGCACAAAAGAGACTCTTGTGTTTTTTAACAAGCGAGGAGCTGTGGGATAGTGTGTGTAATAATCGCCGCCGTTACCTTTCCCTGGGTATAAAGCTGGCTCCCCAGCGGGGGCAGGAGGAGGGAGCCTGCGCGTGCAGCACACATGGAAAGACTTGGCCGGGGAAAAGGGGCAACGTTTTTCTTCTGTTGTGCAATAAACAATTTGTTGGAGTTAATAGGAGCTGGGGCGGGTGGGTTGTGTCGGGCTTCCGGCCCCTTTTGAACATTCTGGAGATCTGCCATCCCTGCTGGTGAAAAGTCCCCTTTCTCCTATGCGCCTGTGGTTTGTGTGCCCGGCCAAGATCTAATGTTAAATTAGAGTGTGAGTGTGTCTGAGAGAGACGGAGAGAGGGAGGACCGTGTATTGAACAAGGCCCTGGAACTGGAGGCTCAGAGTGCCTGGGAGCACTTCTAAACCTCTGCAGGGTATTGAAGACAGGGTGAAATTTGATGTGCACCTCTGTCTATAGACCAGAGGAGGTGAAGTGGGTTTTAAAAGGCTTAAGCATTCTCTAGGATACAATGCTACAAGGATCTGAGCATCTCTGGTATCCCCTGACTTCAGTGGTGTCTAGAGCACTGATGAGGATTGGATCTTTAGAGCACTTGGGCTTTCTGAAGATGAAGCTTTTGGACTTTGGGCTCTTGATGTCCAGTTCCAAATTATAACTGTTCGGTTGCTAAGGGAGAGGGATAGATGTATTTAACCACTGACTCTACAAATGTTTGCTGGACTCTCTAGCTTTGGCACCATTATATTAGAGCTGAGTGCATCCAACTGACTTCAAGTTGTGGGGGATGAAACATTCACCAGAGGAGACTCCATCTCTGTCTCCTGTTGGTGTGTTGGATTAGCATGAAGGAAAGGCTAGGGCTGCAGAAAGGGACCCTGGAGATGGCTTAAGAGAACTGAGATCACTGTGCTCACTGAGTTAGACTGCACCTCAGTGCCAGTAGGAGCTGCTTGGCTAGACAGTCCCCCTCAGGGCTGTGGAGAAAGGGAGGAACAGTTTAATGGTTTTCTCTCCTTCCACTTGCTATGTGAGCAGAACTGTTCTCCCCGAGGGCTTTGGTCCAGGGGCCACAGGTTAAAGATGTGCTGTACACTGTGTACGCTGTGGGCAGCTCTGTAGTTGTAGGCAAAACAGAGAATGGAGGCAAGCAGAAGGAGACAATAAGGTGTTACTTGATGCCATGTAATCGTGCCTAGGTTCCCAGGAAATCCTATTGGCTGGGTTTGTCTGCTGGTTTTGTATTGCTGTGTCTAATCTCACCAGTGAGCTTGCTACTCCCTGCTTGCTGGTTGTCTGGGGCACTCAACACAGTGATATTTTTCATTCATCCTTCCTGCGTGCAGGGATCTAGTTGACATCTTCAGGTAACACAGAAACTGGGATATAAGCCTGGAATGACTTCCCTGTGATCCCTTTTGGAAAGTCCTGAAAACATGTGCTGGCTCTTCCAAGACAGGAGAGGGAATGGTGCTGCAGGAAGGAAGCTCAGCCTGGTCAGCAGGAGGTGGGATTCATTTCCCTGGATGTCAGTCCTCCTAGCAGCAGGTATCTATCCTCTGTGGGTTGTTGGACTGCAGCCCTGAGTCACTGGGTGATGGGGGATGAATCTCCCTCTAGTAGAGGTTTATCTGCCTCTTCTCCATCCTTCCCCATTAACTTGAGCTGCTGGTGACTGAGATTCATATTTTCCTTCTCCTGAGAAGAGTGCTTTGGCAGTTTGCTGCAGTGCTTTGCTGGAGAGGTCCTTGAAGGTGTGTGAGAACAGGTTTGGTGCGTGTCCATCAGCAGTAATTCAGGTTGAGGTGATCTTGCTGGGGAATGGGTCAGTGAGTTCTCGATGTCCCTCTGAGCTATAGTTCTGTGACCTCCCAAACCCTGGTGTCCTTCCTTATGAAGTAAATAGCATTCAAAGCTAAGTCAGTGGTGGAGCTGTTGGTGGGTGCAAGCAGGCAGGGGCTGAAAGAGGGCGGGTTTATTTGGGCAGATGCCATTTGCTGAGTTTCTGCCATCACCTGTACTGGGTCCAGCATTTCCTGTGTGTATTTGCAGACCCCAGGCTTGTGCTTGCCTGTCTTGGGCCTATTTGAAAATGACAACTGCAAGAGCAGGAAAATACCACTTCTAAAAAGCCTTCTTCACAGAGAATGTGCTTCCAAGGGACCCGTCGATAGATGTGTATGGTCTGCAGTTGACACATTTATATCTTTGGTAGATTACTACGTTCTTAGCCTCATCGCTTTTTCTAGGCTATAATAATGTATGTCCCATGTGGGCTGGAGCAGGTTTGTAAGAACAGTGCCGATACAGAGCTATCTTTCGGGGGGATTCCTTAGTGCTTCCAGCAACATAGGCACCTTTGGGTCAGCAGCTGCATGGACAGTGCTGTGCTTGATCCTTCACTGTTTCTATCTGCAATGAGGTTATCCAGTTATTTATTAACATACTTCAGCTTTGGCCTCCCAACAACCTGTGGGGGTGATCGCCACCCTTTTGGGGGGTCTTTGTGATAAAGATTGCTCTCCTGGTTGCTTTAACCCTGATAACCGGTGGAAACCCCACAACGGCAGTGAATGGCTGCTTCTCTGGGAATTAGCATTTGCAGAGAAGCAGCTGCCACTTCATGTGGAGACAGGGGAGGGAGACGGGCTGTTGCCTCTGTTGGGAATTGGATCTTGGAGTTCAGTTCTCCTCCTCGCAGAAGCTGGCTCTTAGTTTGGGTCTCTCTAGTCACCTTTTAGAGGTCCTCTCACATTTTAGAGGTTTTCCTACCTCTAAGCTAGGCAAGCTTTAAGCCTAGGTTTGATGGTAGCACTGTGTAGGCAAAGTTGCTCTGTGTGTGTCTCTTTATTCTCTGTGCCTGGTAGTATATTCAGCTTGGAAATGGCCCATTTTTAGGACCCACAGGACAGCAGGAAGTGCCTAAATCCTTCCTTTTGAGTTTTCTTGTTTTAGCCACTTTATAGCAGACGTCACACCATTTCTTGGTTTTTAAGAGGCAACTTTAAGACAAAATCCTCCAATCCTTCCTGGCACCATCTGAGCCCTAACGACTTCTCAACATCTCAGCTCTCATTAATGTATTTTTCAAACTAGGACCCCAAGTGATTAGCCTGTATTGTGGATCAATCACTTGCCAAATTTTAATTAAGAAAGGAGGAGAAAAAATAAACTCCATCCTGGTTTCCAGCCCCTTTGCATTGCTTTGTAGCAGCCCTGGAGCAAACTTCTTGCAGCAGAGTTTTATAAACCCCTCAAAACTGGGGTTTATAATGGAAAAGCTGAGGTGGCCTTTACTCTAGCACACGCAGCTATAACACATCAAGGCTTTTCCATGAAGCCATGATGAAAGGAGCAGAAGGACCTGGAAAAAAAAAGAAGAAAGAAAGAAATGGCCGACAGGTGGGACTTATTATTCCACAGCATTTTTATTTCAAGGGAAAAGTTTAGTAACCCCAGCTGGCAGGTGAGCAGTGGGGGAGCAAACGCTTTTTCATTGTGCCTGTGCCAGCATGTGTGTGTGTACAAGCTTATGTGCCTCTCTACAAGACAGGAGAGCTTAAACGCTCGTGCCAATAAATGTTGCACACCTACATCGAAAAGTCAGATGTAAGGAATAAGGTTCTAAGCAATTTCAATGTAAAAAGGACTAAAAAAAATCAGGACTTAGTTCTCAATTTAACACACATGCTTATGTGTGCAGGGGATGACAGTTTTATTTAAAAGGGGGAAAAAAGAGAAAAGAGAAAGGCTTCCCCAAGGGTCCAAAGTCATTATTTTTGCTTGAACTGTTTAATACCAAGCATAAGTACTAGGGAGACCCGGAGACCCGAGCCCAGCATGCCTTGTGCAGTCAGCCTGCACAGCATTTGGGCCAGGCTGCTGAAGAGCTCTAGGATGCCATTATTCCCTCCAATGTACTCAGGCTTCAGAGCTCGAGAAGAGCTGCTCTTCCCACGTACAGGTGAAGCAACATCCACCACTGCCCTAAATCAGTCTGTGATCATGAAGCTTCTGCAGAAAATGGGTCAGGCTACACGTGGTTGTGTTCTGCTTTCTGGCATGATTGAAAACATGGCCCTGGCTGCACATGTGCAGCTCTCAGCCTTAGGCGTGGGAGAGTGGGTGTCCCTACAGCCGTCAGCATGTGATGTAGAAAGCAAACCTCCAGGACAGAGATCCCAGGGTATGGCAGGGCAAATCCACTCATCTTCCCTTCCCTGTGGTGTGAAGGAATTACACACCTGATCTTACTTTGCCACGGAAGAGAGAGCAAAGCTGCAGTGGTTTAATCAGGCTTGTTCTGCCATCCTGTGGGCTGACTGTGGAGGACTTCTGCTTATAGCAAGCACCTGCACAGCCTTTGGAGAGACCGGAGCAGAGTGGCTTTCCAGGAATCTGTCCTTCCAGAATTTCCCACAAGGAGGTCTCTGATATGTGTTAGCGAGGTTGCCCTTGGAACGGCCCACGTACATGTGCCTGCGGCTGGCTTAGTTCACCTCCAAATCCCAGAAGGGAGCACGAGATGCAGTGAGATGGCAGCACTGAGGTTTAGTTTTAGAAGAAGTTAACTCAAGGGGGGGCTCCTCCCCACGCACCAACAGACAAACATCTCCAGCAGAGCTAAAAGGGAATAACTACTGAAATGCTGTTCAGCATTGCACAGGAGCACTGAGGAACAGGGGGGCAGCAAGCATCCTTTGAGGCGTTTCATGGCTCAGGAGACTGGTCTTGCAGAAGGTACCTCTCTCCCTGGTGCACTGTTCAGAGGAGAGGCTCCAGCTACTTGGTTGGATGCTTTGCTGCTTCTTGCCATTAAGCTATGCCTGTCTAGGGAAGGAGAGCATGAACACAGATGTGTGCAGGAGTCACATCTGGAATGCCTTAAAGTCCCCATGCACACTTCTTGTCAGGGCTCGCAGGGGCAGCTGCCAGCTGCAGCCCCTTTGACAACATGGTGTGAATTAATTCCTCAGCACCTCCCTGCCACTTCCCCTGGGACACTTCAGCTACAAAGATGATTTGAAGAGGCCAGCCAGATGCAACAGGCGCCTCTGAGGACCTGGGGACTGCATGGCAATGCAGGCCTGAGCAGGGAGTCAATTGAAACAGGCTCTTTTGTGACATTTGAACCCAGATCAGTGAGCCCTCCTGAGCAGTGTTGTTATGTAGCCTGACCCACAATGGTTTTAAATGTGGCAGAAGGGGCAGATGTGTAGGTTTTTCTGTCCTACCTGTTGGAATTGCTGCAGGAAGTTTTTACTGGGACATAGAGCTTGTCCTTATCTAATGCAGCTTTGGATCTCCAATCCAAAGCTCTGGACTTAAGCAGGAGCAAAGGGGCTTGTTATATAAACAGGCTCTGTTAAAGTCCAGTGCAGTCAGTCTTCAGTTTCATCAGGCTTTTAAGCCTTTCTTTCCCACTGTGGTTTGTGCTTGCTCTTCCCAGAATCCAGCACTCAGCGAAGACTGGTGCATGGGGTTGCCCAGTGCCTTGCACAGGCACAGTGAGATGCTTCCTGCCCCAGAATGCTGAAAATCTAAATAGACACGGTAGTTAGAGAATGGGATAGGTCCCAGACAGCTGGAAGGATGTGCCCATAGGCATCAGCACCACAGCGAGGTCCACCATCCAAGGCACGAGTGCTCTGTCATTCACCCTGAGAGTGATGTCAGATGTGTCTTGGGTGTCTGTTACGTGTTTAATTCAACTGTAGTTCAACAGGACTTTATGCATGGCTATTTTAGATCTTGGGTGCAAGTGCCTGTGGTTCCAACATGTGTCAGAGCAGCAGCTCAGCCACGAGCAGCAAAGGGTTTCAAATGAAAGCCTGATTGCTCAGAAGTCCAAAGCTTGAGGAGCAGCAAGCATGCAAAGTCCATGTCTACCAGGAATAATGGGAGCAGGGTTCAAGGCTGGCTGGTCTGCAGGGGCTTTTTGGTAGTACTCAGTAGTGCAGAGCAAACATGACTTGCACCTCTTTGGAGCTGTATCCTTGTGAATTACTTGTACCTGTTTAACTTCTCTGTTCCTAGGATTGTCCTCTCCAGATTCTCCTGAATCCAAGAAGCTTCTAGGGGAGAAAGCCCCTGTCCTGTCTCTGCTGGTGTTGTCACAGAGCAGAGAGGACCTTTCCTAAAGATGCTTGCCTTTTGTAAGCAGTGGTGCTAGGGATGTACCCAGGTGCAGGCAGCAGTGCCAAAGCAGCATGGCAGATCATGGTCCTGCCGTGCCACTCCATCCATGTCCTGCAAGCTGCCCACTCACTGCCGCAGGTACTGAAACAAGCCCTGCTAAGGAAGAGCAGCAGCAGCACTGAACTGAATGGCTTCAGTTCTGTCAGCGAGAGCCTGCAAGCTCTCTCACAGCATGCTGCATCCCTGGCAGCTTGCTTGTCACACCGAGCACTGGGTGTTAGCTGCAGGGAGGGCCTGACAGCAGTGAGCAAACTTGGGGTGCTCACACAGAGCCTGCGCTCAGCTGTGTGCAGAGGGAGGTTGTGTCGATGCTGTGGTCAGTGTTTAAAGCCAGGACATCCCAGTTTCCTGTGCTGGTGCTGTAGATGGGAGGCTGCCTTGCAGCAGAGACATCATTCTGTCATTTTTCTCATCAACTGTCTGTCACATCTGCCAATCTAATGATGACTGGCTTAGGTTGACCCCGATTCTGAGGCTTATTAACACTCTTTTGCTGTCAGGCTCGGTGACAGATGACACATCAGCCCTTGGTTTATTTCATGTCGTGTTCGTGTTGGCCGCCCATTTCCTCACCCAGCTCACATCACAGCTTGATGGTTGTAGCTCACCTTGGCAGAGCACTCATCTCCACAGCATCTCTGTGAGCTGAGAGGGGACAGGATGGGGTTCCCTTCATGCCAGCAGCTCTGGGTTTGAGGCAGTCCCCTGGTGTGCTGCCCTGAAAGGGATGGTCGATCCCCACCATGCGCTTCTTCCTTCTGGGTTGGGTTTCTGCCTGCTCAGTGACCTGAATTGGCTCAGTGAGGGCTGTAGGTAAGCAAGGGAAGCAGAAAGGAGCAGCTCTCCCAGAAGCCAGCGGTCATAGCGCAGCAGGACATGGGGCTCAGGATGATCCATCTGCAAAGACTCCTCTCCCAGGGCTCTTGTGCTGGGGACTGCAGTGGGATGAGGGGCTTGCGGGGTAGGGAAGAAAGGCACTGGGGCTTCTTCTCACAGCTTGTACCTGCTGTTGGGAGGACGTGGTTCTCTTGGAGGGGAAGTGGAATGGCCTCACTGCTCCTGTGCTGCTCCCCCTGAGGTCCCAGGCCAAGGGCAGGGCCATGCAGGTTGTCCTCCTTCCCTCTCTCACACCGTTCATCTCATCTGCCGGTTGCAGGGTGCCAAGAAGCTCTGTCCCCAGTGCAACACCATCACGTCTCCCGGAGACCTTCGGCGCATCTACTTATGAAGGACCCAGCGGGAGGGCAGGCCCCAGCTACTCGGCTCAGCTCATCCATCACACCAAGGGGGAGAGGAACGACAGCAACAACAAAAAAGACCTTTTAAAATTCAGAGAAGATGAAAGGTTACAAACAAAGCAGAGACTCCAGGCACGGACTCGAGGATACAGGAGCAGTGGGCTCGCGTGTTGAGACCTCCTTCAGCACCCGCAGCGGGCAAAACCAAACCCTTTGTTGTGAAGCCCCCTTTTTTAAGTACCAGTATTGCCCATCACCCGTCCCCTGGAGCTGGCTTTGCATCGCGGATGGCTCGTGAGCCCTCCTTTGGACTGTGTTGTTCACCACTCTGACCCCAGGAGACCTGGGGACAAGGGACCCTTGCCAGGAAGATGTTAAATAACCTGTAACTTGTGTTCTTCGTTCAGTTTCGTTCTGGTTTTGTTTTTATTTGGTTCAGTTTGGGTTTTGGTTTGGTTCCGTTTTGTGGTGTTCTAGTGATAAAACAAAAAGTTTAAAGGAAAAAAAAAACCCACACCCAGGCAGAAATGAAGCACATGTAATATAGATTATATATGTTTACAATGTTGTGTATAAATGGGATAGACTCAAACATTACATACTAATAAGTTTCCCTTTCTGGTTTGTTTTTTTTTTGGGTTGTATTTTTTTTAAAGAAGAAGAAAAAAAAAATGAGCAGAGAACATTAAACCCATATTTTTCTTGGTTCAGCAAAGTTTTGGCATTAAAGTCATTAGTTTAAACAAAGTATATATATACATATATATAATATAAATGGTTTAATGTTCTGTGGTGTATATTTCCTCATTCAGATATGAAGTTAACAGCTTTTAGTAATGGCTGTAGCATTGCCCATAACTTACAGAACTTATGGGGAGTAGAGGAGGTGGATTTTTGTCATTAGTTGTAGCTAATGGGGCTATTTATAATAGAATCGTTATCCCCGGGAAGACACGGCTTTTAACTCCTCGCCAGGGGACCGGGCAGGGCGGGGGGATCTGGCTCAGCCCCCTTTGCCTTTCCCAGCTGGAGAAGGAGCAAATGGTGTGGAGCTGGAGCCCCTCGTGCCTCCTCCAAGGCCGTAGCCCCTGCCCCTGCCTGGCTTTGCTTTGCTGCTCCCAGTGCCAAGGCAGGATGCTGGGAAGCGGTGGGCACAGGGAGGGATGGAGGGGTCTGAGCGATGGCTCTGTTGGTGGCTTGGCTGGGAGGGGCTTGGCCGGTCCCCTCGGTGCCCTGGCAGCCAGCACTGCAGAGCCAGCCCCTGGCTTCTCGCAGGTCTCTCCTCCTGCAGCCTGTGTTTGCAAAGGGGATTTTGGCGCTGAGAGCCAGCCCTGCCTCATCCCCAGGGCTTCCCAGCTGGGATGCTTCCAGCTGGGGCCAGAGGTTCCCTGCAGCCCCAGGTTCTTCCACGCGGTCCCTCATGCTTGTCCCTGTGTCCCCTGTCCTCAGCCTTAACCAAAGCTGCCGTCTGGCCTGTTGTTTTGTTGGTTTTTGTTTTATCTCCAGGACCCAGGAAACAGATTCTGATCCATTTCCCAAGGTGAACGCATGCCCTGTGTGCTGACTGCTCCCAGCCCCAGCTTCCCGGGCAGCCATGGGGTGCCAGCTCCCCAAAGTCAGAAGACAGGGAGATGGAGAAGCTCATCTCCTCCACTCCCGCTGGGTCTTTCCAAGCAGATCCCACCTGGCACCACAGAGTGGCTGGGGAATTTTAAGACAGTCCAGAGCCAGCAGTGGATGAGGGGTTTGGAGCTGGGCACCGCTGGGCTGATGGGGTGTTTCCAGAGAGGGAAGGGATAGGGAGGTAGGATGCCTGGAGTGATAGTCCCATTGCCACTTCTCTGCCCTGAGCTTGGTGCTGTTTTGCAGAGAACAACTACTGCCCTTGGCATCTCCCAGGTGGTTCCAGAAGGATCCCACTGCACCCAAACCAAATTGAAGGAGCTGTATTTACAAACACCTCAGCAAAAGGCAGCAGTTCCCAATTGAGATGCATCTCCTGGGTGCCCACGCTCACAGCAGCATGGTGGTCTCAGACCAGAGCTGCAGCCTCCCCTCCTTGGGAGCACATCCCTGTGGAATGCCTGGGGACCAGAGGAAGGCAGGGCACTCCCATAGGGTCCTGCCTCCCCATGGGCAGGGGAAGGGGCTCAGCGGTGGGTAACCCTCCAGCCAGCAGCACTGGGGATGGGGAAGGGCAGGGACAGAGAATGTGGGTCTGGGTTTATAGAGGTGGGAGGGAAGCTTTGGGATGAGTATGGATGGGCTGTGAGTGCTGGATTTGGAGAGGGTGCAGTGGGTTTGAGAGGCAGGATACCCCATCCTAACCTTTCATTGGGAATAGGCCCCAGGAGGGAGCCAGCCTTTCTGGCGGGTGTTGTGGACCAGCCGTGTGCTCTATGTACGTCTGTGTAAAGCCACGTGTAACTCGTCGTTGGTTCTTGGTTTTGGGGGTTAGATTTTTGTTGCTTTCTTTGGTTTCATTGTAAAGCCATCCCCTGTTTTCAAAGGGGGGCTGCAGGGGGAAGGCTGGGGAGAGAGGTTGGTCACAGGCATCCGCCACTTCCCCTCTTCTGGAATGAGTTGAAATGATTTAAAAAAGAAAAGAAGACCTATTGGAGTTACCTATCTTTGCCCAAAGAATCCCAGTTGCACAAAGCGATATTCCAGTGTGTCGATGATTGTGTGTCAGTGTATATTATACAAAAAGGTACTTGTCACTCCCGTTTGTAAACTACATTTGACATTAATTAAACAAGTATAAATCTTCTCAGGCGCTTTCTGCCTTTCTGTGTTTCCCTTTGCAGGTGAGAGGCAGCCGAGGAGACACAAGCCCTGGATGTTGGCAATATCCCAAAGGAGAGCCCCAGTCCTATTTGGGATGCAGGGACAGATGCAGCAGCAGCACCCCCTCCAGACCCCACCATGGATGGTGTGTGTCCCCCCCACCCGTAGTGCCAGGAGGGCAGGGTGAAGGGCACACCTCAGGGGACACCCCAGTAATGAAGTCTCATCAGCTGCATTAGCTGGGGGCCAGAGGCGCCCAGCCCCAACAGATCTATACGTCCTGCATTAGGGGCCACCGCCGCAGTATAGGGTTACCCCCAACAACAGGCACTGGGAGGCTGCAGGGACGGGGCTGGCGCCGACGCTTTTGGTTTACAAACATTCAGCAGATGGGTCGATGGGGTGGTTTAACCCCACCCCCCCCCCCCCCCCCATGGCTGCATGCACAGTGATGGGGTGCTGGGAGTCCCCTGGAGCAGGACATCAGGGACCTCTTCCCAACTGCAGTGGGAAAAGATGGGGAAAGGGGTTGATTTGGCCGCTGATTTGGCTGGCAGGGAGCGAGCAGAGCATCTCAGCCCATGGGAGGCCTGAGGGCAGGGTGAGGGGCAGGAACCCACCCTCCTCCCCTGCACCCGCCCCGCAGCAGGCTGCTAATATTTTATTTAGGATATCTTTAGGAAGCGGAGGCCCGTGATGTATCGGAGGTATTGAGAAAATGCTAATGTGTAATAGCGTGTGTCTGGGGCCTCGTTCATCACCCGGCGCCGCCTTCTGGGGGATCCATATCTAATTAACAGTAATGAATGAGGGAGCCCACCTAATGACAGCCCGCCAGTTTGTTATGGAAATGAGGCAATCCCATTAGGCAAAACACTTAATTAAACAAACTGCTCCGAATGGAGGCCGGAGCAGGATGGGCCCAGGCCCTTTGGGGGAACTGGAGGGGGGGGGGGGGCTGTGGTATCCAGCCCCCCATATGCCGGGTGGGGGCACACAGAGGCTTCTGCAGCCCCACAGTGTCCATGGTCAACCCAGCAGCAGCAGGCTTGGGGAGCCGAGGGGGACCCACTGGTGGGGGCTCCAGCTGGAGAGGTGGCAGCAGGGAGGTTTACATCTCCCCCCCCCAGCCCTCATCTCTCTGCACATCGACGGGCACAGAGGCGGCAGAGGCCAAACACGGATTTCCAATCATATGTGTGTACTTGGCTCCTGCTCTATTGACATTGAAGCAAGAAGGGCTCAAGGTTAATTCCTTATCAATACCCTATTGTCAGCTCATTCATCACCCAGGGAGGGCAGGAGCTGCCCAAGCTCTCCCTCCTCCAGCCCCCCCGTAGGTTTGGGAGGGTGACCAAGGATGCTGTGCACACCTCTGCCCACCCCAGCCCTGTCTGGGCCACCCATCTCTGGCCTGTGGTGCTGGGGTGGGCTTCCAGCCGTGTGAGGATGTAGAGATGAGGGGTTGTGGGCTCAAGTTCAAGGGCAATGGGATGGGGAAATGCTGTGCAGGCAGAGTGAGCTGCTGCCTGGTGAGCCCCTGCCCTGGGCTGGGTGCAGGAGATGTGCATAGGAGCTGCACTGGGGGGTTCAGATAGTGCCTGTGGCCCCCATTTGTGCTGTCATGTTTCCTGACTGCCCTCCAAGCCCCAGCCCTGTGTGCTGTGTGGTCCTACCAGCCTTTTAGAGAGCAGTGCTAAGCTCAGGTCCCTCGTCAGGGCTTGGGGGCTACAGGGGACCCGAGGGAGCTCCACAGTCCCGATTTGTGGGGTTTCGAGAAGTTGGAGCATGGTCTGTGACCACAATATTGTATGGATTTGCTTTAAAGAATAGTTAGCCCTCTCTGTGCGATGGGTAGGGAAGGTGCAACCTGACCTCCTGATGTGGGAAGAGCAGTAATGCTATTCCTGACATCAAGATTCCAGTTTATGTTAAGTTGAAGCTAAGAAACAGTATCTAAGTACAACTTCCCAGGGCGTGCAGCTCCAGGGCCTGTTGCTGTTCTCTATTAGCTCACCCTCTCCACTCCTCGCCATCAGAGTTTGCTCTTGCTGGTCTTTTTCCTTGCCTCACGAGGGTCCTTTCTCGCAGGCACACGCTCAGGTTGGGTTCTCCTCGGGTGGGAATCTCCCCACGCAGGAAGGAGAGCGGCTGCTGCCACCTCGTGGAACGCTGCTCTGCCCGGATCAAACGCCCCAGCCTGAGGGCTGCTGTGGCCACCCCCTACCAGCTCTGGCCTCCATCACCCCCATGGGGATGGAAACCAGGCTCACGCCTCCCCCCTTCTCTTTCTGGCAAGCAGCAGATGGAGCTGGGTTGCTCGGGTCCATTCAGGCCATTCACATTTCTCCATCAGTGGCAGATCTATGTCTGCAACATCCCAACACAGGTGAAGATGGGAGCTCAGCGCACAAAACGCAACAACAGACTCAGTTTCAAACAACACCTTTATTAGGCACAAGTCTTTGCTCAAGGGGCTGCTTTGAATTAGCTGTGCTGCAAGATGCTCCCTCCTGCTCCAAAACGTGACCCCTGGCTGGGCTGGATCATGCCCCTGCTCTGCACCAGTCCAGACCGCAGCCTCTGCCAGTGCCATGGGCCACCCTGGCTACACAGGCACCCCCCCAGCAGAGATCGCTCGTGCCATATCCTGCTCCCATCCCACAAGGCAAGCCCAGGGATGCTGCATTTTTCCTCCCAAAGACCACATCTGAAATAAATACCCTCCCATAGCTCCTCTCAGATATTTACTTGGATTTACCAGGATATCCCAACCTTTGGCTTTCAGTGTTCGGGCTGAAGCTCTTTAGGAACCCAGGCTGCACCAAACTGTGACAGTTTAGCAAGGATTAAACATCTGAAGCTGGATTTTTTAAATCCAGTAGTGCTTGGATCAGTTCTTGGCCGTGTGCCTTCAGGCTCCAAGTTATTAACCTTCTGTTTTAAATAACAAGCAACAGAAATAAAGAGGGCAGAAAGGGGACTGTGAGCATACATACTGTATAGGCAAGAAGAAGGTGATGTATCAGACAGTACATTTAACACACTGCTCATAAGCATAATTAAAACTGGCTGGGACACAGAAAACAAAACCCACCCAGGAGATATTGATGCTGATGGTGCCTCTGTAAATCACTGGCTTGCTGGAGAAGCCCCTGCTCTTAGAGAGGTGTGTGCACTGACTAGCCCTGAACTCCAAGTCAAGTTTGAGCAGTGGAAATGCCCATGAGCAGGTTCCCACCTGTAAAGCCCAGGGCATCTCCAACTGCAGAGCTCCGGCACCTGCTCCCTGCCCTGCTGCTGTGGAAAGTGGGGAGCTGGAGCAAAGCTGTACTGAATTAGGGAAGCAGCAATCCCATGGTGGGGAGGTGAATGTGGAGCTGACACTGGTGAGGCTCTTCCCAGAGGGAACCTCGCCACCCTGTTGCACAGGGACAGAGGGTTTAGCTCCAGCTCCTGCCAGCCATGCTCTGCAACAGCCCAAGTCCTTAAACAGGAGAAGTTCCAACACCCACAGCAATAAACAGGAACAGCAGATTCCCAGCCCAGCACAACTGCATTAATCCAGTATGTTACGGAGTGTTTAACTGTTCTGTAAATACTGAACCCATAGAAACCAGCATGAGGGCAAGCGCTACTTAAATAACCTTTTATCACCCCTACTCCCTAAGAGTTTTCCCAGTGCCACAAACGGGCTGGATGCTTAGCAGACACAGCCCAGATCCCTGGGAAGGCAGGCAGAGCACAGCTCAGGAGTTACAGCACAGCCAGCACAAACCAAGGGCCTGCTTTAAAAAGCTGCGAGATCTCTGATCTCTGGGTATAGGGGACCATGCCTGGATTCTACAGGCCGAAACTCTAGGGGGTTTGGAGAAGCAGCAGGCTGAAGCTATCTACCTATCTTACCCAGGGCAATCACAGCTCATCTTCACAGTGGCAGCTGAAACTGGGATCACAAGTACAGAAGACAACCTGAGCAACAAGGACTCCTGTGCCTGGAGCCAGTTCTTGCTTTAAAAAAAGCTGAAGATAAAACAAGCTATCAACACCTTTTCACTTAATTATCACCTGCCTACCCCAGTACATCCTTTACAGCCATGTCCAACATGGGGTTACTCTTCACTTTAAACAAATGCTGCCACACTAGCCTGCTAAAAACAGTCGTGCTGGCTGCCATCCACAACCCACCCTGGTGTACTTCCACAGAGAGCTCCCTCTCTGCATTTCGATTCAGAACAGCAAGTGCCTTGTAATTGTGGATGCCAGCATCCCAAGGGTGGGAAAGACAAGCACAGCAGCCCACAGGCAGCAAACAGCCATGAAAACCCTCGTGCTTTTTATGTTCCTGCTTTACAAGGGCAGGCCCTTGCTCAAACAAGCCTGTATCACAGCCCTCCACAGCCTGTTTCTGGCAATCTTGGACTGGGAATTTAAAGTTGGCTAATCCTGTCCACCACAAGGTTAATTAACTGGCAATGCTGTGACATGAACTAAACATACTAGCAGGCTCTCTTCTGTCTTTATCACTGTTTCTCCCACAAAGAAACAACAAACCCCAAAACCAAACGTGGCTGAAGAGCTGTACAATGAGCAACTTTTTCACTAGGTGGAATTAATTTCTTGTATTACTGGTACATGCTGCACATACAGCAAAACCTGATCATCTGAAGAGAACATTATGGGGAAAAACATTGAAAGTCACAGTCATTTGTGGGCTGGAAGTGACTTAAGACACAGCCAGCATAAATCATCGCTCCAAGAGACAGTTTCATTTTTCTTTGTAGTTCCACCTTTCTGTTTCTATGGTCTTTGGGGTTACAGCTGTGCCAGTTTCCCTGCATTTCCCAATGCACACTATAGGCTGCTCAGAGACCCACAATAATAAATCAGAAGTTCTCATAGGAAGCAAAACTACTCAGAAGAACACACAAAAGACTGGAAGAAAGAGAAACAAACACAAGACACATTCAAAAAGGTTAACTTACATGTTTTAGTTGAAAACCACAGAAGTTATCACAAACATTTGAGCTCTCAACAAGGATCAAAGCTTTGAATGCTCTATCTCAGCTATTTAGTGGAACCAGATGATAGTATGGCCACACTGCCCTGCACACACTTTCTCCAGGTCTTACACTTGGTTTCTGGGCCTGAACTCCAGCAAGCAGTATAGCAAGAGATAGGGTGCACCAAGAGAAGAGGCAAATCCTGCACAGCTGCTTCTGTTTGCTCACTGTGAGGTAAAAGAAATGGCTCAGAAGAAAAAAACAGCTAAAGACATGTAAAATCAGCACAAGGCAACAGACCACGCATACTGAACATGAGTGAACAAGGACACAACGTGGAAAGCAGAGAACAACAGGAGAACAGGAAGAAACAAATAACCACCTGTGTGAAATTCTGGCCTCTGACACCCTGGTGCCATCATCAAAGCACATCAACATCAACCATCCTAGGATTTCACCTTCAGTACTTTAAATTAATCCTTATCTACCTTCTGCTGTAACACAGAGGCTTTCAAACTTGTATACGGTGGAGAGAAAAAACCAACCCAAACAGCTAATAAGTCTCAACTTCCCTCCCTCCAAACACGTAAAGGCAAAGGGGGTGAAGTTTCCCATATAAACTGAGCAAAGAGGCAAACACTGGTGGTCATTATAACTCTATTGAGGTGAGCCCTCAAGACAGTCAGACAGGAAAGTCGTACAGAGGCTGCTGTAATAGGTGGGATATGCCCGCATGTGGCTAACATGAGCTGAATATGCGAAGTCCACAGCCTTCACAGAGACACCAAGCCGCTGACGGGCATCAGCCATGGACTTCACTTCGCTGGCCTTGATGATGGCATCAGCTTGGGAATAGAGGTAAAGCTCAGGCCACCGCGAGGGTGCTTTCAGCAGGACATCATAATGGCTCTTGTGGATGAAGCGGGTCAATGGGTACAGCAAGATTCGCAGCACAGCAGCTGCAGTAGCAAAAGCAAATAAGAGGAAATACTTGAGCAGCACATTCCTGGACACCAGGATTGTTGCAAAGGCACGAAGGGCTCCTCTTAGGTTTCTTCTGCCAGGGGCACTATCGAAAATGGTGCCTGCTACTTTGAGGTCTTTAAATTGCTTGTGAGAGTGGAGCATTTCCATGATGTAGCGGTACAGCATGACACCACCATTGCTGAAAACATGGAAAAGAACTGGTCTGTTCTCAATGCTGTATTCAAAGAGTAGTTCCAGAAGTCGCTTGGCTGGGGTCTGGAGGGACCTGATGCCACAGGTCTCAGAGAAGAATACCATCCTCCATGGAGCTGTGTAGCGGATGACAGTGCACCCCTAAGAAGAACAGAAGGAGACCCCACAGACATTTAGGCTGTGCTGTAAATTACATGGAGTAGGCAAGCATCAACACAAAGAACATGAACATTTGGGACAGGTTTCCAACAGAAACTACAGGGCCAGAAGAAAGTCTTCAGTATCTGTAGCAATGCACCAATATGAATAGGATTATAATAATCATAACAGCACACAGTATTATGAAAAGGCTTATGTGGTACCAGAGGCCTAGATTTGATAATGTTTTAAATCCTTTCAGATCTTGTACTAACTGGCACAGCCCCTGTGGACATTGCCACCCGAGGTTTTACAAGTGTTAGTCTTCACCCAGGAAGAGAAAACCATCTCTCTGATTTACAAACCGTAAGTATCAGCCATTTGGGTAAGAGGGGCCTGCTCTGGTACACATCTAGTTCGTGATACTGAAACAAATGCAAGAAGGAGAAGGAACTTCTTCCTGTCTTTGGGTAGTACTTATTTGCAGCTGTCTCCAAGACCCACCCACAATAAACACTGACATGATTTTCATAAGCCTTTTTGAAGTGCTCCAGCTGTACAAATGAAGAGCAGTAGTTCAGAGATTCAGAATGCCTGACCAACTGCCTTTACAGTTAAGGCCTTACATTTAGGTGTAGATTGGGAAACAGGGTCTTGGCAGAATTTCTAAATAAAGCAGATGGCACTACATTTATAAATGCTTTAGGTCTTTTCTACCACCTAAACTCACGGACATTACACAATGACAAACACAAGCCAAAGCCACGAAGTCAGCCCTCCGGCCCAGAGCTCCATAAGCAGTCAACAACAAAGAAGGGGATATCAAGTTCTTAAATCAAAGTCTTCTATAGAGTCCTGCCATGGTTGCAGCCACTTCCTTGCTAGGGAGCTAAGAAACCCCTTTCTCTCCTTTCCCATTTGTGTCATCTTTCTGACAGAAAAGTGTTTTTTAAAAAGTTATGCTGCCATGTAACATGCTCCCCATCTGCTCAGCAGCATTTCTTAGTCACAACAGTCACTTCAAAATTAATTCTTCACTAGAACAAGGCAATTAATGACTCTTGCACGAGATTACACATTAACAATAATCTTGTTAATGTACAAACTTTACCTCCTATAGCTGAAACAGATCTGGATAAATACTGGATCTACAAGCTGGGGTCACTCCAGTAAAATACAGTATTAGAAAATATTATAACTTACAGAACTAGCAATTACACAGACCTCTCCAGCTCAAACACAAGGAGCTCCCAATAAGCAGGTATGATTATTATAGGATGCCTGTTTCACAGACAGGGTAAAATGAATTTGCATTACAATATTTAGATGAATCACCTTCACAGGAAGCAAAAGCCAAACAAATGACAGACGCTGATAGGTTCTGTCAATCCTCAGCCTGGCCTCACCAAGTCTGTGCTGTGACCGATTAGGAAGCCATAAACCCATAATCTTTCCCCACATGTTTACCTGTTGGGAAAGCTAACATAGTTCGTATCATTCCTGAATAACTTCAAAAGCCTAAAAATACTCCAGTGATTCACACAAGTTTCTCTGAGACAGTAATTTTGTCTCAGCTGCACACACAGAGATGACATCAGCCACTGTTAGGTAGCGCTGCCTGGGCTCCAAGAGACAAGGAGTTTCCAATGACAACAGAACTTGCCACTCACTCCCAATGACTCTTCAGACTGAGAGGCTCTAGAGTGATTTTACCAACATGCACACAAAGAGGCAGTTTGTCAGAGAGCTGCATGACTGTCATAAAAATATGAATCAGGTACTCACCTTTTGGCTGTAGATTGTGCTGTATTTGGCCAGGTATCTATCCTGGCAGCCTGCCCAACCCAGAAGGATCACCACAGGCTGACCATCTGCATGCCCTCTCTTGGTACTGCTTTCTGAAAGAAACCACAAGATTTCAAATGACTGTCCTCCCGTCAAGCAGAATCAGAACTTATGTCAACTTGCTTAATAAAGTTTAAAGGTAATGGTGAACTAGGTATTAGCTTAATTTCTCAGTCAGTTATGCACACTGCCCCATCCCAGTTTCACAAGAACTTGCAGCACAGTTTCAATCCCTACAGCTTCCCAAAGCTCTCCACTGATGAATAACCAGCAGTGTGCAGATCACTACGGGGGGCACAGACACCTCCTAGGAGCTGGGGAGGCATCAGGGACCACTTACAGGGGGGAAAGTGCCCTGCGCTGCCCTCCACAGCCGATCACACACCTGCTACACAAGTGTCCCCCCGGCTCCCACCCCTCCCGTAACCTGACAGGTCCCCCAACGTCCGCCCTCAGGAACCCCCGAGGCCTGGTCCACTCGTCCACCCCCGGGAGCCCCCCAGGCCCGACCCCCGCCTCTCCACCCTCTAGGGTCCCCCCGGCCCTCCTGTCACTGGGGTCCCCCTGGTCCCCCCGCCTCCCCTTTCCCCTCGGAGCCCCCCCGGCCCGCTGTCCCCCTCACCGCAGTCGTCCCCCGGCGCCAGCTCCACCACCGCATCCTCCATCCCGCTGGCGCCCGCGTCCACAGACCCCCACCTCCCGCCCCACCGGCGCTTCCGTTGGCCTTCACAGGAAGCCCCGCCCCCAGCCCCGCCCCGCAGCCAATGGGAAGGCGAAGCGCGGACCCCGCCTCGCTCTCCGTCCCGTCCCCTCCCCGCCCCCCATTTCCTTAGCAACGCGCCCTTAGCACCCGGAGGGGAAGCCCCGCCCACTGTGGTGTAAACTCTCCCTCCCATTGGGCAGGGAGGTTGAGGGGAAGTGGGGGGCCGAGGAGGGCGCTGCCGTTAGGGGGTGTAGGGCCTGGAAGGATCGGGATGGCGGGGGACTGGAGGGAGTGGAGGTCGGGACACGGTCAGAGGGGCTGGGGGATAGGTTGGGAGTGGGGGCTTGAGGGGGTTGCTGGTCCTGAGCTGGGCGTTTGGGTCTGGGGGAGCCCCTGGGGACAGGGAGTGCATGAGGGACTGTAGGGCCTGAGGTGGTTTTGAGGTGTAGTTGGGCTGGCTCAGGCCTGGAGTGGGGAATGTTGAGGCTGCAAGTGGATTAGGGCAGGTAGGGGCTGGGATCTACGTAGGGGTCAGTGCAGGGCCTGGCTGGGGTTGAGGGGAGTGCAGGGGTTAGGTTTGGGGTGGTAGCTGGGGTTAACAGTGGTGCTGGGAGGCAGGATGTGTTGTGAGGGAGGGGCCAGTGGGACTGTGGGTGGGTAGGGGTTGGGTGGAAGGCATTGGAGTGTACTGAGGAAGGTGCATTGTGTATGAGGAGGGTTGTGGGGGACTTGAGGTGTGGCAGGAGGGGTGAAACCTGCTGGGGAAACACAAGCGCTAAGCTTTGCTTGAGGCTGGGCACAGTCTTAGTGTTGCAAGATGCAAAGGTAGTGCCAAATCACCGTCACTGTGTCCTTCCATGAGTTCAAGGCTGTCAGTCCTTGGCACCTCACACTCAGGCTGAGGCTGATGCAATACCACTCTGTCTTTTGATCTCAATCTGATGATTTAGCAGCACTCTGGATGTAAAGAACTGCTGAATTGCTAGAGACAGTTGCTAAATCACTTGTCCTTTTCTTGGCAGCAATAAAGCTCTGCCCTGACCCAGCCTTGTTTTGATTATTAGGTCCAGTGGACTGGGGTGGCAGCCCAGCACTGTTGAGAGCAGAGTCTGAAGCCAGTTACGTGCTGAGACTAGCAGTGACAAACGACTCAGGCAAGTCACTTAACTTCCCATATGTATCCATCTGTATGTTCCCATATGTAAAATAGTCATCATAAAAATATTCATGTACATTTTCAGGGTACTTGTAATGACTACTCTGTCAGCAGCTGCTGTTATTATAGCAACCAGGGACTGATACCACTGTATCCTCAGAAGCCTCACGTTATTGTTTCCAACTTTTTTTTTTTTTTGCCATTGATTCATAGGCAAGCCCTACATATCCCTAAAATCCTCACGTCTAGAGGCTGGTGCTGGTATTTCTGAATAGTGGAGGGCTTACGGCAGCTTTATAATAAAAATAGGATAGCATTACACCACCAGCATCTTCAACATAAATATGGAAACGTTAATTTAGAATCAATTTTGGGATGTTTCAGACTGTAAAGTTCTTTTAACTAGATCTCTGTTGAGGACAGAGGAGCACTTTATGGGACTGTAAATTTCATGCAAACAGCGCTGTGAAATACAGGTTCCCCCTACACACTAGCTGTTCTCTCAATATCAATCATATGCCTTGCAAGTAATGTTTCACAAATATTCTGTAAATCACAGGAAAATGCTCGCAGTAATGTGAAATATGACTTTCACTTGACTGTTTTACCAGAGGCCCCTAACAGGCCATTCTCCTGTCAGCACTAACATTTGTTATGGCTAATAACATTTTCAATCACAACTATTTGGGGAAAATGGATTTATTTTAAACCTGCTTACCTGCAAAGGAGATCCTGAAAATGCCCTGCCAAGGACACAGGCTCCTTACAGAGCACAGACCATTAATTCCCAAATGAGATTTCATCTTGTCTAAGTTCTCAAACATTGTTTCTTAGACAGCTTTTTGAAGACATTGTTTGTTTGTTTTCAGGTACTGTTTTCAGGTACTGAGGTTCATGTTCATCTCTTGGTCATTGCTTTCAGTCTGCTCAAGGTAATAGGAATAGAAAGTTACTTTTGAGCAGCTTGGGGATATTCTGGAACTGATCTGGAATTTTGCTCCATATTCTAGGGAAAAAAAGCTTAAGAACTTTGTGGATAGGAAATTGGTAATCTTGGTAACTTATATTGCATTGAAAGAAACTTCTTATTCTGAAACCTGAAGATTTTGTGTCATTGTAACTTTTTTTTCCTCCTAAACCACACTTTACATAGAACCTAAAATGGTGCTTTTCTTACGTAGGAAGTTCCAGACCGGTATTACATAGTGCATGAATTCCTTTCTCATCCTCAAGCATGTTGCTATGCCTTGATGGAGGACAACATACCTGTGTTAATGTAGATGTCTGTGACCTCATCCCTCTTTCTGCACCTGTTGCTGCACAGACACTGGTGTTTAACTGCGATGCTCCTTGAGGTTGGTCAGTCTCTTGAGGCCAAACACATACACATCAGTGGAATTCTCATCTACCTGAATGGAAAACTTAATCCTCTAATGTTTCATTCCTCTACAAAGTGTACCTTCACAATTGTCAAGTTGGACTAGGGGATATACCATAGTGAGTGAAAAGTGTGCAAAAGAATTTGGGCAAATTATGGATTGCTTTATTTAACACCTGTATGAAGGGATGGAAGGAAGTGCAGGCAAGGGATGTTTCTGGACTTTCTGTCAACTTGTCTATAGTTCTTATAATTTTAGGTTTTCTTAGATTGTTTAAAACCATGCCATAGCAATTAGCTAAGTAAAAAACAGAGCAAATATCTGCTGTGCCAAAGGGTCCCAAAGTGCTCTCCCACTGACAAGAACAAGCACGTCTTCCTGGAGTGGATGTGGACCCAGTCCAAATGACTGTCACTGCGTCACACAAATGAGGGCACGCTGCGCTGCTGTGCTAACAGGCATTTACAGCCCCTTGACCCTGTCACTCCCCATAAATCCATACCTATTTGTGATCTCATTTCACCCTAGTTATTCTGTGGCAGGTCAGATATGGGATGCAGTTTTCATATCATGAGGCTAGTGAGAAACCAAGGCTGGGGTAATGGGTAACATCAAAATGACTTTATTAACAGAGCGGAGAAGAGAACTCCTGTGGTGAAGCCACCTGCCCTGGAAAATAATCTCAAGTCTGTTGCAAATTCATTGTGCAGCTTCAGACACAGCAGAACTATCCTTTCGCCTCAGGTTTTCTATCTATGAAATTAGTATAAAGGATAATGAGACTAAATTAATGGTTAGTAAGTGCTTTAAACCTAAATGATTCTATGTTATTTGCCAGAGATTTTAAATCTGATCTTGGTAGAAACTCCTTAGTACCGACTTCTTCTATCTTCTAAGCCCTTTTTTAACTTCTTTCTGACTTTTCTCTAGGCAGAAGAGATCATGACTTCTGTCAAAGAGCAGGAAGCCACCAGGAGGCTCATGGTTTTCTTACAGGAATGGGATAGTGCCCACAAAGTTGCACGAAGCCACATACTGGACAACTTCATTAAAAACAATGACAGCAAGACAGAACCAGAACTGGAGCTGGAGTTATCCCAGTGAGCCAGCTTGTTTCTGGCTCGCCTAGCAGCATGGCTCAAGATGACGCATCTGCTTCCTTGGAGGTGGCAGTGGGATGGAGAGAAGGGGAAAGTTCTCCACCAAAAAATTGTTTAAAGAGTAAGCTTCTGTATGGAGATATCCATATCCAGCTGTGTTCTGCAGGGTTAAATATCTCTGTCTATCTAAAGATGGAACTAAAGGTAGAGCCACATAACCTGTCTCTCAGGGACCTAGAATTAGTGTTTTTTCTCATATTGGGATGAGGGGAAGGTCCATGCACTGTCACATGAGACAGTAGGCAATTCAGACCTCCACACCACTAAAGGAGGCCTGTGGGACACCACAGTGGTCTGCAGATCTCTCCTTAACCCTGCCAAACAGCTACACGTACAGCACATGCCTCAGCAAACTGCTCAGGTCCATTGGCATCTTTTTATCTGCTGCAAGCGGGTGAGTATGGCATG
This sequence comes from Pezoporus wallicus, assembly GCF_028554395.1. Taxonomy (NCBI): domain Eukaryota; kingdom Metazoa; phylum Chordata; class Aves; order Psittaciformes; family Psittacidae; genus Pezoporus; species Pezoporus wallicus. The sequence continues at coordinate 446,802 of NW_026641917.1, read as the reverse complement.
TCACTGTATCAGAGGTGCATGGGGAAGGCACACAAGGGTGAGCAGATAAAGCAACAAGTCGCTGGACATGTTTTGTGAGAGCTGTGTAAGAATTTCAGGCAAGGCAAGCCTCAGTGAGGCTTCTGGTAGGAATTTTGAATGCTTTCCAAGCCAAATCCGCTGCTTATGCACATCCCCAGAGCCATCGGGTCAGTGACACAATGTGGAATGAGTGTGGTGAGAGTCCGAGTGCAGAGATGGAGCCTTCTCTGCCTGTGGTTCTGAAATGAGCACAGGGCAAAACAGGAGTTGGTGACCTGCTGGCAGCAAAGCATCCTGTTAGCAGGCATCTGCCTCTGCGTTTCAGGCTAAGCCTCCTGGTGTTCCCTGCCTGGGCACCCGCACTCCAAGGCAGGAGGTGATGGTTCCTGGGAGCATGATGTGGTGACAGAGGAAGTAGGCGATGCTTTTGGCTTTGTTCCCCCTAGCCTTGCAGACACAGATACCTTATAGAATTCCTGGAGATTGGAGGTGTCTTGATTCTCCTGGAAATACTAGGGCTGAACTACCACAAAGAAGAGGACAAGAGGGAGTCTGTAAAGCCGCTGCAGCTCATTGAAGATGCTGGCAGGAAGTATGAGCTCATCTGTGAAAGCTACGGTATGCAGTGTGTCCATATGTGCTTGTTCCTAGTTCAGACAAGGATGTTATCCCTTGACCTCTAGCCTCTGGGGCTGCTGGAGGTACAGAGCTATTCCTTTTTCTTCCCCTGCTGATGGCAGATGCCCCAGTGTTCTGCTAGAAGGAGTTCAGAGTTTTGGCTGTTGTTGAGCAGTTGCATTTCATCCCCTCTCTCAGTTTGTACAGAGCTTGCTTTCTTTACACTCATTTCTTTTGATGCAATATTGCTATCCTCCTGGTTGCATCTGCTTCAGTTAAAACCCACAAAACAGTTTCCCTTCTTACCTACAGCATTCACCTACTGCAAACTTTCCTCTTGGGGTGGGAGGATTTTGCAGTTTGTACCTTGGCCGACTGAACATGAGCCAGCTTGTGCCCAGGCAGCCAAGAAGGCCAACGGCATCCTGGCCTGTTATCAGCAATAGTGTGGTAAGCAGGACTAAGGAAGTGATCATCCCCCTGGTAAGTGATTATGAGCACTGGTGAGGTTGCACCTCAAACACTGTGTTCAGCTCTGGGCCCTTCACTACAAGAGAGATATTGAGCTGCTGGAGCAGGACCAGAGAAGGGCAACAAAGCTGGTGAAAGGTCTGGAGCATGTCTGACAAGGAACGGCTGAGAGAACAGGGGTTGTTTAGTTTAGAGAAGAGAAGGTTCAGGAGGGACCTTATCTCTTCTCTACAGCTACCTGAAAGGAGGATGGAGGGAGGAGGTGGCTGGTCTCTTCTCCCAAGTAACAAGTGATAGGACAAGAGGTAACAGTCTCAAGCTGCACCAGGGGAGGCTTAGACTGGATATTAGGAACAATTTCTCCATCAAAAGGGTGGTCAGGCATTGGAACAGGCTGTCCAGGGCAGTGGTGGGGTCACCATCTCTGGAATTGTTCACAAACCATGTAGATGCCCTTATTGACATGGTTTAGTGGTGGACATGGCAGTCCTAGGGTGGAGGTTGGGCTTGATGATCTTAAAGGTCTTTTCCAACCCAGTTGATCCTATGATTTTGAAAGAACATGACAACAGGTTTCTTCCTGTTTTGTTTCTTTTTTTCCTGGGCAGCATAAGCCAAACCCTGTTAGCCATTCTGTAGCTCAGATTCCATTGTCAGAAGCCATGAAGTGATACCTGCCATCAGAGAAAGACAGAGCGGCAGGATCATCAGAGCGGTCCTTAGCAGTGCCAGACTCTGCTCATGTAAATGCCTGTGGAAGCGCCTTGGCCACATACTCCACTTAGAATTTTGCCAACTGGTTTTCCAAACAAAGAACCTTTTTCTTGGCTTTTCTTCTTCAAGCCATATTTTGAGTGGGATGTGGTGCTGGGCTCCCTCTGAGGTGACAGTGGAACAGCTGAGGTGGGTGATCTAGGCTCATGCAGGCACGTGAGTTGGTGTCTCTCTTTGCACAGGAGTGGAATCCCTTGCCAAGTTCTTGGCCACTTCCAACTCAGCAGAGGCTCAAGGAAACACGCAGATTCTGCTGGGCTCTTTGGGTCACAGCAATCCAAAGTACCAGAACCAAGTCTACAAAGGCCTCATTGCTGTGCTGCCGTGTGCCTCCCCCCAAGCCCAGCAGCTGGCTCTGCAGACACTGCGGGTCATGCGGGTAGGTCATGGCTAAGGGCAGCGTTAGCTTCCCTATCTGTCCTTCCTGCCCTGGCAGGAGCTGGGACAACCTCCTTGGCATCAGGGCTGAAGGAGGACAGCCTGGAGTATGGTGTGAAGACTGTCCCTGTCACTCTCCCCTTTCCCCCGCAGGATGTGGTGGGAGAGGTGCCCACAGCCGTGGTGGAGCTGGTGCTGGGTGTGCTGCGCTCCACACACCTGCAGGTCCAGCACGAAGGTAGGACCTGTCTAGCCACCCTGGGCAGGGGCTAAGGGCGCTTGGGGGAGGCTGTGGGTGTGCATTAAGGGCGGCTTGGGCAGGGGATGGGATGCCTCGGCCCGTGTGGCGGCGGGACGAGACGGGCGGATCATCCCGCACGGGGCTGAGGCCTCCCTCGGTGACTCGGGTGCCTCATTAGCATGCGGCTCCTTAGCACTGCTGTCATTTGCATACCCAAGGTGCACTGCGGACCGAGGTCCCGGCCCCGTTAAAGTTGTCCGTTCCCGCGGGGCCGCCGCTGTCCGGGTGCGGGGCATTGCCCGTGTACGCCGTAGGGTAGACGACGAGCCACAGCGGCGGGGACCGTGCGGGAGTGGCGGGGTCGCCGTGTCCGTTGGAGTGACAACCGGGGGAGGCTGCGTGTGCGCGGGGAAGCGAGAGCATACTCTGGTTTCTCTTCAGATCGTATAAATCTTTCGCCTTTTACTAAAGATTTCCGTGGAGAGGAACAAGCACGAGTGTCGAAGAATTTTTTGAGGCTCCATTTCGGTGGAGCTGACCCTATTCTGGTTAAAAACAGAACTCGTTCTAGTATTGTTAGAGGAAGAGGAGAAGGTGCGTGGGAGTTGCGATAGTGCAATAACCGCGGAGTAGATAAACGAGCCGCTTTGGGCTGAGATAGCGAGGGTCAGCCTGGCTCCGGGAAAACGGTGGGGCTGGGCCCGGCCCGGCTGCCCGTAGCGCTCAACCCGCTGCTTAGGCATCTGCGCCGCTTCTTCGCCGGCGGCCGCTTCATCACCCGACCCTGCGCAGGGCACCCTAGGTCTGCCCAGAAGACGAGCGAACGGTCCCTTCCCTCGGACCCGGCGGTGCAGAGAGGCCGCTGCCTCCGGCAGGTCATGCTCCGAGAGAAGCGCCCCGCAGGTCAACGCCGTCCCGCATCGCCGCTGGGCTCCGCTGCTCCGCCTCTCCCGGTGCCGGCTGTTCGCCTCTGCGCGGCGCTGTCCGCGGGGACGACGCGACCCAACCCGGGCAGTGCCAAGTCCCTCCCCGCTTCCGCTCAGGCTCCCGCCTGCCCCTCTCCATCGCCCCGGTCCGGTCCAGCCCACCCGGTCCCCGCAAGGCCCCGCCCAGCGCTGCTGCGATGCAGGGAGTAGGGTCCTCATTAGCATGTTCTTCATTAGCATGGACTCATTAGCATACCCAGGGTGCAGTGCGGGAGACGGCCGTGCCGCCCCGCTGCTGCCGCCGCCCTGAGCCGGCGTGGCCGTCGGGCTTGGGCCGAGCTGGGGGTGTCAATAGCCGCGGCAAGCCAGTGCTGGTTGGGTGGGAGGTGTAGCTCGGAACTGGGGTCGCCGTGTCCTACGGGGCAGCAGCTGGGGGTGGGAAGGTTGCAGGGGGAGAAGTGGCGCATACTCTGGTTTCTCTTCAGATCGTATAAATCTTTCGCCTTTTACTAAAGATTTCCGTGGAGAGGAACAAGCACGAGTGTCGAAGAATTTTTTGAGGCTTCACTTCGGTGAAGCTGACCCTATTCTGGTTAAAAATAGACTAATAACAAAGAGTGTTGGCTAAGTGCTTAGCTGTGGTTGTGTGGTGGTGATGGGATACGACTGGGGAAACATAAGACTCGTCTGGGTTTGGGGGGGAGAGAAGCTAGGGTCTTGCTGTGGGACAGGGACCGGCCGCGGGGCTGTCCGTGCCTCATCCCGCCCGCCCGCCGCTTCATTATCATGCTCCTCATCAGCACTCCGTTAATTTGCATACCCAGAGCACACCGCGGCAGTGCGGTGGTGCCTGGCCCCGCCGGTGTCCGCTGCTGCGGCCGGTGCCGTCGGCCCGTCAGGGCTGTTTGGGCCTGCACGGCTCGAGTGGCCGCGGCGGGGCTCGGTCGCGGGGCACCGCGGGGCCGGGAACGGGCGGTGGGGTGTCGCCCTGAGCTATGGGTGGCGGGGCAGGCGGGCGGTGGTGGCGGGGAGAAGGGTGGATCATACTCTGGTTTCTCTTCAGACCGTATAAATCTTTCGCCTTTTACTAAAGATTTCCGTGGAGAGGAACAAGCACGAGTGTCGAGAAATTTTTTGAGGCTCCACTTCGGTGGAGCTGACCCTATCCTGGTTAAAGACAGATCAAATACTTTACTAACGGGTACATCACCATACTTAGCAACCATCTGATGCCGGGGTGGGAGTTTCCTGCTTTACTGATTCCTGCCTTTGCTTTCTCCTCTAGCCATCCAGCTGCTGAAGGTCCTCATGGCCCACCAGGTCCGCCCAGCGCTGCTGGAGGGCCTCGTGGCGTTTCTGACACCATGCTGCAGGAAAGAGCTCACCTTCTGCAGCGAGACCGCCAAAAGTACACAGCTGGCTGCAGCCTGCCAGGGCGCCCAGCGCGGCGCTTCCCCGGGGTCCCTCAACTCCTCCTGCAGGGCTCAGCCATCACCCTGACTTGTAGGGGGAGAGGCTCTTAGAGCTGCGGGCATCATGCGGGCATCAGGGTGTTACATATGATATTGTATCCATAGGGTGTCCCTAAGGTGCGTTTCCTGAAAAACTACATGCTCCTTTCGTGTTAGCCGTGTAACTGCACCTCCCCTCCCTTCAAACATCTTAAAAGTGTTTCAAATGTTCAACCTTCCTAATGTTCCTCATGCAGACCCAGCCGTACCTGGCCTGAAAGAACCCAAGCTGGTGTATAGTCAGCAGGCAGCTGCTGCAAAAATCGTTGGGTAAAAAACTCGGGAGTAGAAACTACAGGGGCACTGAAAAGACCTTAGAGAAGAGGCTCCCTTTGGGTAGAAAAGGACATCAGTCACCCAGTGGAAGAATATAGTACCTATGACTGACTACAAACTAATGAAAATCAGACAATTCAGTATGATTTTCTCGCAGTGTCCACAAGATAGTGCTATCGGAACACTTTTCCTGCAAAAGCAGATGACAGAAAACTCTTGGTGGGTAGGAAGACCTATGGGACTGACTTGCAGGGATGTGCTCATGGATGTAATGTTGGTGGCATTTGTTCGTTATGGTTACACAAGAAACTTGCTGGGCTTTAATACACATCTGGAAGCTCCTGCCAATCATTAAGCAATAATATCTCTGCAAGTCCACGTGTTAAATGATCACTGTGCCATACACAGTCAAACATTTCTTGTTTATTTTGACTCTGCTCTCTGTTGGTGTCACTGGGGTGACACACCATTTGCCATTGAGGTCACACCAAGAGGCCCAGCCTCAATTTGTTGCGTGCTTGTTCCCACACACAAAGTGAGGGCTGATGGTCTATCTCATTGCAGTGTCTTAGCGAAGGAGTCATCAGAAGTGGCTGAGGAGCTGATCCAGATGAAGGTGGTACACGGCCTGATGGTTGCTGTGGGGAACCTGGACTGTGTGGGCAGCCAGAGATACGCCAGCATCTCCCTGGAGGTGAGCATGGTGGAACATCATAGCATGGGGTCTGCTCCCACAGCACCTGAAGAGGAAGGCTCCTTGCACTGTTTTGGGGTTTCTCATTGGTTAGTTGGGGTTTTTGCCTAAGCAGAGCAGGAAGGCTTATTCACAAAGGCAGGAGTGACACTTTCTTCAGGGAAGAGCTGTATTTCCACTCCTGCCGCTCACTGCACACAGGATACTGGGAAGCCAAATCTGGCCCTCACACCTCTGTTCTAGCCCCAAGCTTGCTGTGGGTCACAAGCACACAGAGCTAAGGGGGCTAACCAAGACAATTTGCTGGAAAAAGGCTATTTTTCCCTGCTGATGCTGGCCTGCCTCAGCACAGCTCTGCCTGTGTAACAGTGGCAGGGAAGGACTTCATGGTCAGTAGCTGGGAAAGGCTGAATAAGCAATGGCTGAAACCAGGCTGCTCAGCTTCCTGGTGCAAGCAGGCACAAACAGCGCAGCAGGATGAACTTCCTAGCAACTACCGCACTTAAACACGGTGTAATACTTTCAAACATCCTCCCTCTGTCAATGAAGGTGGGAACTGGCACTGGGGAACAAGGTGAGGCTTGAGTAGGGAGCCACAAGTTTCTCTTGCTGTGTTCACAAAGTGCCACTTGTAGTAGCACCAGCAGTAAAGGAGGTGGCGAGGGACTCACTGGCATGGGACACAGGTTAGCTGAAGCCACGTCATCGCTACAGCTCTACCCTCTGTACCCACACTCACATCCCTTCTCCCTTCACATCAACTCTCAGTTCTGTTGCAGTATTTTGTCCACCCATTTCCCTTCAGGAGGAGTGCATGAAGGATGCATTAGGGGACACATTGTTCCAGTACTTCATGGTAAACATGTCTCCCTTATGGGGTTTAGTAGTGGCCCTAGGACCTTGGTCTGTTTTGCAGGGATGTAGGGTCTGGATTTCACAGGGAAAAAGCCTGTTAGTAGATGGGACTTTTCACAAGAACTAGTCTTGCATGAGAGCCCAGAACTAAGACCCCCTTTGAGAAGCATTCACTTTCAATCTCAGTGTTCAGAAGATAATTGTTCTTCAAGACAGAGCAAGGAGGGATCTCAGATCTTCTGTGAAGTAACTTGAACTCCTCCAAGTCAGGTCACTCCTGACTGGCTATAGAGATTAGTAACCAATGTTGGGACCAGTGAGGGAAGGTGGAACAAACCAAGGGCAACATTTGCTCCTTGCACCCAGGCCCATCCTTACTCATCCTAAAACAGCACTGGGAAAGGCTAGATAATCCAAGCAAGTAATAACACCTGAAGTGGAACAAGACTGCCTTGCTTTAGTCACAACTAAAGCCCTGGTACTCTGGCTATGCCACTTTAATAGGATGCAGGCAACACCTAGGTACAAGTCTGTTTTGACAGCTCAGAGGGCTCAACCCTAAACATTTGATCACAAAAGTGCCCCAGCTGTAGGAGATCCTGTCTGGGTTAAAGTATCCCTTCTCTAACTGCTTGTCACCACTGCTTGCCCACATCCCATTACCATCCTAAATCTTCTGCCGCCTTTTCCAGGACAGTCCTGAGACCTGTTACACAAAAAATGGATCCACTCCAGGCAGAGGTACTGGCCTCCATTGTGATAGGTATCTCTTAGAGCCATGGCAAGGATACAGTCCACAGAAGGTGTGTGCAGAGCTGCTGGGGGCATAGTCACTTAAATTATACCCTTTACTTTCAGGGGGAGAAGGTAGCTTAGGGAGCAGATGAGGGTGGGGGATGTGGGGAAAGAGAGAGTAATAGTAGAAGGAGCCAACATGTTTGCAGCATGTTAGCCATAGGAAATTATGTGAAGTAAGATCCTGGGGCTATCCTTCAAATCCTAAGTAAACTCCAGGGGTACAAGGGAGTATCACAGGACCTTTCCTACTTACCCGGTGTTGTAAGAGCTGAGCCACTTACTACATGTTGAGCTTTACTCAGCTGCAGGATAGGTACCCTCTAAACCAGCTTCTCCCTTGCTCAGCAAGTTCTAGCCAGCAAGATCTCAAAATTGCAAGACAAGATTTATTTTCAGTGATTTTTAAACATTACAAGTGTAAAGACTTAAAATAGAACGTCTGACAAATCAGCCTCTCTACACCACCTGTGAGTCTTCAGGGACTGTTAGACTGCACCAGAATCAACAAGAAATATTTTATAATTTAGAAGATAATTAAATCCAGGAACATTTATTTATCAAACTTATTAAAATACCAGTGTTGTATAATTACATACAAGTCAATTTTCTTTCTAGAAAAGCCAGACTTGCAATGTTTCAAGCACATCTGGAAAGGTTATGTACACTAGAAAACTATACACGTATATCTAGTTCTATCAAAACAGACCATTGTCACTAGCAAAGGACCAGAAGAGAGACATCTAGCAGGCTCTCAGCCCCCCTCCCCAGGCCTTGCAGGGGTGTTTCTAGCACTCTACTAAGCACCCTGATACCAGACCATGAAGAAGGAGATGCTGCTGTGTTCTCCACCCTCAGGCACACGTAACCTGCAAACACTCTACCACATTGAAAACAGGAATGACACAAACCAAACAAACATGCAAGACAGAGAACTGCTTGTGAACCACATTTTGCTGTATTTACTAAGGCCTCTTTCGCCTCATCTGCTTGCTGGCTTGCTCCTCCAGTTGCATGGCAGCCCCCAGGGCATCCAGAGTTTCTGTAAAGGAAGATAGGAGTGACAAGGTGACTGACCTGGAAGCTGAGCTCCCTGGGCCAGCTGTCCCTCTCAGCAGGGCTCTGCCAGGGCCACAGAGATAAGTGGACTGGGCAATAACTGCTCAGCCAACTTTAAATCCTGCCTGGTCCCACAAAACTCTTCAGTTGTACTTGTTCATTTCTCCTCATCAGTAGTTGCAAGCCTGCAGTTTGCAGTTCAAACTAGATGCCACTAACCCAACCATCGCAGAGGGCCAGATTTCCTCAGCCTATAAGGCTGAGAGGGCAGCAGGGCATTTACTCCTCCTATGTTGTCACCACTCTAGATAGTGAATGGAAAGATACAGCTATGGGGCTGCATTTGAGATGGGAGGACAGTCAGGGCTGCTTACAAAACAAGTCATTGTTTCAGACTGACAGTTCACTTTGATGCCACAATTTTTAGCCTCATTTTAAAAACTACAACCCTCATAGGCCTGTTTTTGAGGCACAGACTATGCCAGCTGCAATGGCTGGAATGGCAAAGTACAAGTTACTGCGATAGTGGCAGAAAGGTAGCAATTACCAGCATAGCTTCCCCTGTCCCAGCCAGGCAGTCTAAGTACCCACCCCTGTTGCCACGTGTCAACCAAGCCCATGCGTCTGCCTTACTGCCTCCCTTCCACCCCTGCTCCAATGAAGGTGAGCAGGACAAAGGAAGCAGGCAATTGACATCCTCCTGTGCTGAACTGGCAAGTCCCCAAACTGGGTCAATACTTAACAGTGGAGGGATTTTGTGGCACATTTATTAATGCCCTATAGTAAGGCAAATGCATGCCAAACTGAGGTGCTGGCAGATGTGGCATCTCAGTGTATGCCTGGCAGATTGATGTAAGTGGATGGTTATCAAGGCCTGATATCCATGAGAACAGGAATGGAAAGAGAGGGTACACCCCTATGAATCCCTAGAATATGGTACTAAGACCTATTTCTCAAAGTCTGGGTTTTGGCCAAGGCAAAAGGTAAACTATATAACCAACCTAGGCAAACAGACTTCAGCTCATCTGCTTTTTGTGGATATAGTGTTCTGCTCAAGGGAAGGCAGTGTTACATGGCAGTAAAAAGCAAGTGGAAATTTCTAGCCAAAATTTTACTTTGGAAAGTGCAGACAACAGGATATTTCAGATCTGTCTCTATGATCAGCAAGGAAAGTGATCAGAATCATAAGGTAAGCAGAAGGACTGGGTGCTCAAACCCCAACAGGTGTGCTGGTGGAGCGACAGTGCTAATCAGAGACAAGCATTAACATACCTCCAACACTCAGGAGGTTTCTTGAGCTCTCCTCTACAAAGTACTTAGCTGTGCTCACAAAGGTCTCAAGATCATAGTCTGGCTGCTCCGTGATTCCCAAGAGGTAGTCAAGTTCAGTTTCCAGTCTCTGTTATTTACAAGGATAACAGTAAGAAATTGACTTTCTGGAAATTCGTTTCCTCAAACCTGGCACATCAATCAACAGAGCCAAGCTTCTGCAGAGCAGTACCAGTCAGTGCTCACTAGCAGGCAAGTAGAGGTTTCTAGTTGGAGGGGAAGGGGGACTGGATGGTCACAAGCACTGAAATGCCCCAGTTTAACCAGCTGGGCAGGAAAACACAGGAAAAAGTGAGGAAAAAGCAACACAATAGTACAGCATCTTGCATTACAGCTTGCAGCCTCCCCAGCAGCACTTGGCTCAGACAAGCAAGCTGCAATCAACATGCAGAAGGCAGCCTAACCAGGCTTGCCTCTTCCACATACCTGTTTCAGTTCTTTAAGCTGCTCTACTACCTTCTCCTCACGTTCACTAATTTGAGTCATAGCCTCACGAAAGCTGAACATGTGGGGAGAGAGCTCTTCCTCCTCATCCTTGCAGAGCTGCAAGAAACGGTCCAAGTAAGAACAGCAAGTTGTTCGCAGCTTAAAGATCTGTCCAACCCACTGCACACACATACATTGTATTGAGGACTTAAGCCTTCCATTCCCTCACTTTCAGTCTCCATCTGATTCTGTGTTTCACCACCTCCATTATGAGCGCTTAGCTCTTTCACCCTGCAACAAAAAGATTTGTCACTCAAACTGTTCTTCCAGCAGTTTCTGGTCTACAGCATCACAGAGCAGCTACCGCAATCAATCAGTGTTCAGCAAGAAACTGTCAGCTGCACTTAAGTTCCACATTACCCCACCTAGAACAACTCACATGGGCAGAAATCTCAGAGGGCTGTGGGAAGGAAAGCTGAGATGTTTATCTCCAGGAGCTGTCCTGGAGAGAAACATCCAAATACACAATGCTAATTGCAGCAAAGCCTTTCACAGAAGCTGTTTTCCATATATCAGCTTGGTTTAGCATGACCAGCTAAGAGAAGTTAGTATAGAAGGAAAAGGTTAAGGTTGATTTTTGCCCAGATACCCATTGTTCCAGAATAGATATAGAAGGATGAAAGTCATGGCTGATAACTTGGTACACAAGCTGGACATTTCATTCCAGTTACTAGTGTCAAATACATATTTCCAGTCAGTTTCAGCCTAATACCCCCTTTTCTTGGGGCTTGAACTTGCCCTGTACACTGGCAAAGAACCCACTGGGCCAGCTCAAGGCTAGAATCTCACTGAAGCATGCCAAGTCAGGTGTTGTCCTGTACTTATAGTTGAGCAGGAATAACTGTCCACAAAAAGGAAAAAAAATGCAACTTCACTCCAGAGCCAGATCTGGAAATCTGTCAAGATTCAGTGTTCCAAATGCATATGACAAGCATTACCAAACACCCTTTCAGAGAGTGGTTCCTTTCTGGAAAGGATTCCAGCAACATTTTGTGAACTAAATGAAGGCAAGTTACCAAGCCCAAGATGTCATATATTAACAAAATGATACCTGCATAACAGTCAAGTCTTATCTTTGCTTGTCACCTCACTGCAGGGGTGTAGAGGTATGTAAAGCAGAAACCAGGAGGCACCCACTGCTCTGACACAGGTGGTCCAGCTACCAGCAAGACACCCAGGGAAACCTGGGGCTTGGTCCCTGCCAATCTACCTTACCCTGCAGGTAGCCAAGGTCAGCTGTGGGGCACTCCAAACACACTTCCACCATCTGCTTAGAGGCATTTGAGTTCTCAGGTCCATCAGATTTCACCCAAAGTCTCCAAGGTACCATACCTTATGAGCTCATACTAAAGCCCATCAAGAACAAAGTGTTTTGTGCCACCTGTAGGGCACTATAAGGGACACAGCACACACTGAGAGATGGGACCTAAAGTAATCCAGAAAGTAAAGGGCATGGAGGTAATCAGGACAGGGTAAACTCTCTACAAAAAACAGGGCAGTCAAGTCCAGTATAACAGACTCCTCCTCTGAGGAAAGGAAATATTAGTCATGGTCTTATACAATCTCTGTTATGTCTCACAGAGAGAACACCCAGGTCAGTTTCATAAGACAGCTCTAAGATAACTTGCTCCTAACAGCAAAGCTCCAAATCACCATTACAAACAATTTAAGAGAACTCGAGTTTCCAAAGATCAAATTAAAAACAACCAAAGCACTTTCTGTGACAAGAATAAAATCCCCAAATCATAAGGGCCATTACCTGTCAGCATATCTCAGTGTGTTCAAGGTGTATTCACATGAACTCATGCCTGGAGAAATCATTGCTATCTGCAAACAGAACAGAAGACCTCAGTGACTCTCACATCTGATTTCCACTCATGTTAATGGTCATACAGATCTCACCAGGCATCTGGGACACATTAGGGCAGAGTTGAGCCATTCTCTCAAGTGCATTTTAATTTATAGTTCTGTGGGACATGCCAGTAGCCCTGCATCCAGCTTTGCACTGGCTGTGTGTATACCCACAGTGCTGCACCCCCACAGGAAGCAGAGCCCTTTGAGAGCATGCCAGGCTCTACTTGTACATTCACTGTATGAAAGTGACTTCTGCAGCCCTGCTTCTACCAGGGCTAGGCATAGCTCACCACTGTATCTCAGTCACCACAAGCGAGTGGAGGAGGAAACTGTATGACTTTTTTGCCAGGGAAGTGAAGCTTTCTGCCTTTAAAGTCCCCTTATTCTAGAGGGGCACACAGTTATCCATCCAGTAAAACTGTAGAACCCATAAGCAGTGTGTGTCCCATGCACGTACTCACCATACAGGTCCTTGAGTTTGTTCCTATGAAAGAGTCTCTCAGCACCTGGGTCAGCTTGCTCTCCCGGAAAGGGGTGTGAGATTTGTTCTGCCCTAAAGCTCTGATACATTCCTAGTAAAAAGACAAGTCTTGTGAATGCAATATCTGCGTCTCTTCTCAACCAGCTCTGCACACTATCTGCCACAAATTGCTGTTAAATCCAGCAGGCTGGAGAATGGTCATCTTTATTGCTCTAAATGCTTCATAGTCTTTAAATATACTCCAGGTCTTTGACTTTGACAGCTGGTATATCCATCATATGTAAAAAAGATTGCTTGAATGAAGCTTGAAATGGCTGTAACAGTGTCTGGCCTGACAAGGTTGCGCTGCTTTCCTGGAAGCACTCTGAATGGAATTATACACCATTTTCAGGGTTCTTGACATACTAAACTAGGATTTTTGGGGCTGTTCTTTTCCCTTGCACTGGAACGGAGCAGAACAGACGACCCCAGAGTTGAACAGAAGTCATTAGCACTACTTGCTCCCTGAGCTATAGCTTACCTTCAAAGCCAGCAAGCTCTTATTGATCTCTGCACCTTCCATTCGTGTCTGCCGATCAGCACTAGATGTGTCTGCACCCCTCTCATTCCCTGCCAGATCCACTAAGGAAAATTTGCCAAGCAGTTTCCCTCTTCGGCGTAGTAGGATTTGGAAGCAGGCGTGCGACCGGGAAGAGCTGGCATTTGCAAACGTCTGCCCAGATGTCCTACAGCAAAGATGCAAACAAGCATTAGAACCGTGTCCCAGAAGATGCAACAGGTTCCGACAGCGATAGCTAAGACCTACAACCATTCAGTCAAGTTGTTTAACCTCCTAGGCTTTATCCCACATATTGGTACCTCAAGTTTGGATGAATTATGGAATTACTTCTGATAGAAGAGCGCAGAAGGACTGCTGTGAGAAATATGAACCTGCATCCCAGTTGTAGAGATTTAAGGCTATTTAAGCTGCCTGGCTAAACTCAGCCAGCCCTCCTGATTGCTAATGCGTTACATTTGGAGCTGGAAGAGGTGCCTTCAGCACTGCAGCTCTCTGCCTCAGAGCAGGCCACATGTCATTTTCCTAATGCATTTGCCATTACACAGTAAGCTCAGCCAAGCTCCCCACTAAACAGCATTAGTTGTGATAGCACATTACAGTCATGGTAAATCCCCTTCTCCAGCCAAGCTGGCTTGGCACTTCACCTCTGCTGTGCAGCTGCATGTGCGCCACCACTACAAGATACGGACTGGAGGCTTAGAAGTTCCATAAATCTCCCTAAGACCTTCACTGTAATTTAATCTCCAAGAAGGCTGGCAGGTGCACTGTCCCACCTGTGTCCCTACTGCTGGGGGAAAGGGAGGGAGATTGTCCCAGAGTGAGGCAGGAGGCTGTAATGGTAAACCCTTCTTGACTGAACTGTTAGCCAAATTAGCATGCACAGCAGAGTGCTGAGTGAGCTTTCAGGATGTGCGTATCTGCAAATGCAGTGTAATACAGAAGCCAAGGCCTTGTCATTTGCCTAATAATATTTCCACAGGAGTTGGCACTTAACTGAGACTTGAGATACACATTATGGTGGGGGGTTGGAACTACATGATCTTAAGTCCTTTCCAACCCAAACCATTCTATGATTCTAGCTCCCAATTACAGGCACCAGTACAACAGTAGAGCTGCCCTGACCACAGCCTTCCTGCCAGGATGATGAACCAAGCCTGCAGCTGTCCGTTGGCACCTGCTCTCAAAGATTCTTTAGACAAGATCCCTGAACAACATGCAGCACTTTTGTTGCCATTGGAATAGCTCATCTGGCCTGCAGCTAAGCCAAAGCATTTTTTAACTGTGGGTTGATGCCAGCTGCTCTTCCTTGATCTTGGAAGACCACAGGGAGCTACATGTGCTCCTGTAAACTAGCTGATACTTCTAGAAAGCTCAGCTTAGCTATGGCACCAGGGCAGCCATCTCCTCATGTGAACAGTTTTGCCCTTCTTGGAGTTGCATGAGGACATAAGAACCAGGAACTCTGACCTTCTCTATGGAAGGAGGGCTAAACCTAGCCCTGTTAGCCACCTTCCTGGATTCATGCAGAAGTGCTGCTCAGTGCTTGCCTGTTACTGAGAACAACAAGCTTCTATTTAAGTCTCTAAGCACTAGCCTCAGACATTTTTCTAGACATGAAGATGCAACAGGATATGACTATTTTTACTGGTTTTAAGGCACCAAACCTGCAGGCAGTGCCCATCTCAATCATTCTGATGACATCCTCAGCACAGCTGACTTGTCTCTCCTGGAGACCAACAACCTGGACCTGCTGCTTGCCATCCTCCAGGACTCGAAGCTTTGTCTTCTTGTTCAAGAGGTCAAACACCTACAAGGTAACAACATTGAGGCAAATCTGAACAAAAATTTTGTGCCATCTTTATATAAAGCTGTACAAAACCAGCACCTTTAACAGAGCCTTCCAATTCAATTCCAAATGCACCGTAAACAATAGATTATATAGAACTATTGAAACTAGTGAGTTTCACTTGGCTACTTATGAGACATTCAGCCAAAGAAGTCAGGTCAAGATTAAAAAAAAAATAAAAAAAGGAGTCTTACCTTTCCATTGTATATTTCAAAGAAAGTCACATAGACTTCCAGTTCCTGACTCCTGTACCTGGGCTGGTTTAGGAGGAGGAAGACATCTTGTGCTAGTGAGGAAAGGCAGTTCAGTTAACTAGTTTGAAAGACATTCTAGTTAATACTTGATCTACATTCAAACATTGCACAGCCATAAAGCAGTGTCATGCAGCTGAATGATACTTATCAACAAATGCTAGTGAAACAATTAGTGCTGTGCCAACATCTGGAGAACAGTATCAGCAGCATCCACTTCCAGGGACTGCAAACGCAGGGGCATACAGAAGTTTTTATTGCCAATGTGCCCTGTAGACAGCAATCCTCACTGCTGTAGGACAACACTGGGATCTGCTATTGTTTTGGACAGGCTTGAAAAAGTCTTGTTTTTTTTTTCATGCATCCCTGAACACCAGCATTGCTGCTGTTTGGAGACACTACACCAGATTAGTTGACCCTTTGGCTGGATCCGGTGCAGCTTTTCACAACTGAGCCAAAAAATAAGGACTTTATTTCAGGGCCAGTCTTAACTGACTTTCATAGACTAGTAAACAGGTGCTCTTGTTTCAGCTGTCTTGCCACACACAGGCAAGTTTTACAATATGCCTTTCTAAACAGGAGGTAGAGGAGGTCATGGTGCTTTCTAGGTCAAGGAGGGGCTTCTAAAGCATATGTTTTCTGGAATGATTTTGTATGTGGTAGGGTTTTTTGCATCTAATGCTTACAGGAAGAAGCAGAACATTTATATGCTTTCTCTATAAGAAGCTTTATATTAGAAATGGGTAGGGTTGTGTTGCATTCAAGTTGGGTATTGGCAAACACCATCCTGAGTTAAAGACAAAAGCACAGCAGAAGAATCAAAATCAAATAGTTCAGCCCAGCAAATGCCAGAATAGAAAACTGTCAACTCTTTGCCTCAAAAGCAAGTATCTTCTGGTGAGTTACGTGTGGACCTAGAAGCTTGCAGGCTGGATGGAAAATATTTTGTGAAACTGAAGAAATTAATCCTACCTCCTGCCACAAATACCACTACTTATTACTGACAACACAAATGCTTTATGTACCTTCTACTGGAAATATTTTAAATAACCATACACAGACAGATCTTATCTAGGAAAAACATGCACTAATTTGATTTTCATATCTGAAGAATGAACTTACACGCAAAAGCATATATGCCCTTTGAGGCATTTTGTGTCCTCCCAGAGAAGTCTCCTCCCATAGTCTGTAAACAGAAAAGGCCAAGGGTAGTGTGTGGTACAAACAAGTCAGGCTACCTGATTGTATTCCCAAGAACATACTAGGAAGTTACTGTATGTGTATATATATATATGTTTTGATGCCAATGAGATGATTAGAACAGTGCAATTCAGGATAAAATTAGTTTGCTGCTTCCCTATCAGTTCACAAAGCAGCTTTGGACTATGCAAAGCTGCAGCTGAATACCTGCAAGGGTCTGCAGTGCCGCACAAAGCACTTTCTCCCAGGAGAAATGCATAGCCTTGACAGTGCAACCCAACTGCCTCTGGTCAGAGGAAATGAAGCCTCATATCTTAGGGCATAGGTTGAATAAAGTTTTCATTGCTACTTGCAAAAGCTCACGTGGTACCAAAAATGCATCAAACTTCCAGAGCAGACAATGCCTAACTCCTTTGACCAAGGTACCTTTAATCCCAGCTTTTTCAGTTGGTGCTGTCCTGACTCTACCATTTTTGTAAAAATGCCTCAGGTTTTAAAACATGACTCAGTCATACAATCACAGAATGGTTTGGGTTGGAAGGGACATTAAAGCTCAGCTAGTTCCAACCCCCTGCCATGGGCAGGAACACCTTCCCACTAGACACCAGGTTGCTCAAGTCCCCCATCCAATTCGGCCTTGAACACTGCCAGGGATAGGGCAGTCCCATGACACAGTCAGTTCAGCAGAGTTTAACAGGCAGCACTCCAGTCTCATGCTACAGCTATTGTCCTTGCACTACTTCTGCACCCTAGGGAAAGGAACTTCACTGCCTATAATTTTAGTCCCTCACACTTGTATTCCCGTAACTATTCCGAGATGAGTATGTTCACCCATTCAAGTGCAATGGAGGCAGCCCGTGTCCAAACTTCTATAAACTTCCAAATTTCCTTCTGGATTACTGGAAGAGATCAACAGCTCACTGCATATCACTAATGATAGGAGATCCTAGCCTAAAACTTGGCTCCAACACTGGAATGACAGCAACTGATTACTCAAACTGATAGGCTAGCCTAGCTTAGTCCAGATCACTGTGGTCTGGGGTAAAGGCCTCTTGCAGAACAAAACAGCATTTTGGACTCTGCTATCATGCTGTGAGGAAGGAGTTTCCCACTTTCCTTCCCTACAGTTTCCAGAAGGAGGTTAAAAAGACAATACAGTTGTTTAAATCAGAGCAGATCATCTCTGAGGCAGTAAACACAATCTTCAGGTCTCTTGAAGCTACAACTGGTAGACTGGAAGGAGTTGTTAGAAAGTGAACACACCAACTTGCCCGCTTCACAACAATACCAAATCACTTAAATGTTTATGTGCAACAAGAAGCTTATTCTTTTACAATTGCTAAAGTCTTTGGAATGCCTCCAAACTCTCAAACACAGTATAGAAAACAGCCTTTGTCTCAGAGGTAGGCTAACAGCCCCACTTTGCAAACTGGAGTTCAGCAGCAACAGCAAGGGATAGGGTATCTTAACATGTTAGTCACAGCTAAGTCTTTAAAAAGCCAGCTATGAGGGGATTTTAGTATGATTTTCCTCACAACCTCAAAGGAACCCCAGTAATACATAAAGCTACCAAAAAAGAAGATTAAGAGCTGAGAAAGTATTAGCTTTAAGGCAAAAAAAAAAACAAAAAACACCCCAAGGTCCAAACTCATTACACAATCCTATTATCATAGAATCATAGAATAATTAGGGTTGGAAAGGACCTTAAGATCATCTAGCTCCAACCCCCCTGCCATGGGCAGGGACACCTTACACTAAATCATTATTCATTATCATCATCAAGGAGGTTTACAATGCTTCAGATAAAGCTAGAGAATTTGAGACCTTGGAGAAGAACTTACATGTGTCTTGCCACTGCCTGTCTGGCCATAAGCAAAGCATGTTGCCTTCCCACCCTCAAAGATAGTCTCCACAAGAGGTCTAGCAGTGAACCTGGTAGGTAAAAGACAGTTAAGACAAATATTTCACACCCTGCTTCATCAATTTTCCTAAAAAGAAAGGAAAACAAGAGCAAATAAAAGCAAATCCTTTGGAAATCAGCAAGACCATGCCAAAAATAAGATTTAGACTTTTCAGTCCTTTGGTTTCCTCCAAAAACGATTTTAATACTTATTTCAGGTTGCAGTTTCTTTAAGCTCAGATGCTGTCTATCCACAGCTCCATGCTTTAAGCTTTGAAGTTATTCTCAGCAAGAAGAAAGCATTACCTGTATACCATTTCATTAGAAGAGGTTTCATCAAATGAAAAGTCAAATCTAAATGCCTGGGTGTCAAGGTATTTTGTTAGGTCCACTTTCTGCTTTGGCTCATGCACCAGCAGGACACACTTGCTTGGAACGGTAATGACATCACATTCCTTTTTTTGCAGTTCTGTAGGCAAAAAAGACCCTCAGTTTTAACAAGAGTAAGCAATGTCAAACTGCTCTAAGGCACAGCTGCTTTGTCAGTACACTCACCTTGCTTATTGAGAGGGCGCTTCCTCACACAGACACAAATCCTATGCTCTTCCATCTAAAAAAAACCAAGTAATTATTTCCCAGTTAGACCCATATCTCCTTAGTATTACAGAGAGAAAGATCAGATACTCCCTGATACCTACTTTTCTATATGCTGATCAGAGTTGACTCCACTACTGATCAAACCCACTCATACAGGGACGCAAGGCTTAAAAGTCTGCTCAGTGCAAAAGCAGCACTACAAACAACAGCTTTACATAGCATGCTCCAGCATATTAGGTGGAAATGCTGCCATGCTATAGAAAGTGCCCCAAATATCCTGTATCAGAATTAGTAGAAAGTTTAGCCCTTGGCCAGCTTTCCAGTAAAAACTGCCATATCAATACTGCTACTATAGTCAAATCATCTTAATTTACCCCAGGGGTGTTTTTTGACCTGGGATATTTTACTGATGCAGTAAGTTTAGCAATTTGTCCAGGTGAGTTTGGTAAAGCAGGAAAACCGCATATTCCACTATGTGAGGCAGAAAGCAGATGGCAAACTCTTCTTCTATCATGTGGTGATGCTTACACCAGCAGCTGGTTGTCTGCCCCATAGGATGCAGGCACACAAACCACCTAGTGTTCCAAGCCAATCAACACCTACTTTTTCTTTTGAGCTGAAGTACTACCATTTTTCACTGACTAACACCTGAGAACAAGTAGTCCTTGTTTAACAAAAGCCTTGTTAAACAATGCTACCTTTGTAACTGCTGAAGATAAACTGAGCCTAGTTTTATGGGTTTGTTTTGTTTTAATTCTTGACCTCTACTTTTGCTCCTCCACTTTTTGACCTAGTTTAAAATTACTTAATATGTTAATATTACAATAACACTTCCAGGGCAATAATCCATTTTAAGTTATACCTACAACAAGCTAAGTTACGTAATTGGCTCTGCTGTTTACAAGCTCTGATGTTACCATGCAAATAATGATAATTGTTGAAGTGCAAGCTCTATACTAATAACACATGCAAAGCAGTGCAAGGCAGCTTAGCCCTAAAAAGGGAAGGTAAATAACTTCACATATACCACCAGGTACCTCAAGATCACAATACACTCAGAGGATTTCCAAGGTACAGTGATGCACTGAATTGCTCATATACTAACATCTTCAGTGCAAAATAGTCTGTCCACAAGCTGCAGCTTCAGTATTTACTTACTGGATCGGTTATACTTATTGGCTGGCAGTCTAAAGTTGCTCTGAATTCCTTGATCATCTTTGCAAACTCCCAGTTTGGACAGCTGCTGTCAAATTCCTGCATGGAAAAAAAACATGGATGCGTAGGTAATTAACATGTAACAGCAAAAAAGCCCCAGAGCATGATAAACCATCAGGTGTATGCAATTAGAATTATTTCTCAATATTAAGAACTTTCCAAAACTATAATCAATCCATCCTTATGTACAGCTTCATGTGAATTGAGCCTGTCAAAAACATGGTTTAGTTTCAAGCATTGTGATACACTGTCTTTAAGCAATGTCCCAATACAGGTGCATTGTAGAGTACTCCACCTGTGCACGCTTGGTCCTGATTTCACTGATTTGAGCTCTCTTCTCTTCCCTCTTGTTTTTCATTTTCTCCATCTCTTTCACAATGTTGGATCTTCTCCGAACTAGATAAAAGCATTTCCTTGAATTAAATCTCCACACTAGGTTTTAAGCACAACACAAGTATCTCAACTTCTCCAGGTTGCTGCCAGACTAGCTTGTACAGGAAACAATCATCTTCAGAAGGATGTAATTCATCATGCAGTATTTCCTCCTCCCAACCAGATCTACCCACCACGAACTTTTCAGGAAGTCCCACTGCCACTCTGAAGTAAAGGCAGCATTTCTAAGGTGATACACCACTGTAATAGAATTACACACCTGTAACAAAAAATACTGACAACACTCAGTCTTACTGCCAAAGCCACCTTTTTCAAGCTTTAGCCTTGGCAAATACAGAGCAGCAATCACATAGTGATGCACCACTGACTGGTGAGGCAGTTCTTACCCACAGCTCCATGGTACCTGGGCTCACTGAAGAGATTCTGCCAGGAAGCAGGTGATCCTCTGTATTTCCATTGAGATTTGTCACTGAGGCTTCTGGAACACAGTTCAGCTTGCTAGTCCTGGTTCTGCCAGCTGCAGAAAGAAGCCAGACCAAACCCAGTAATTAGATCCCTAAGATCAAGAACAGTTTTATAATCAGTAAAGCCTTGTAGATCATAGGCATTCCTCAACTCTGATTCTGGATCAGGAGAGAGAGCTGGCTAAAAACCTGTGACAGGTGTGCAAATGTTATTTTTTTTAATCTTTTGCTGACCACCAACTTTTATTCAAAGCTAAAAATCAAGGCCACACTAACTAGACAAGAACTTAGTACCAAGTCTCTTATTTCAATGTCTTGTAAGCAGAACTTAATACAACAAGGCATGCCCTCCGCTATTCATTGCGTAGGTCTGGTAAAGACATAACTACAATTTAGTAATTTAAGTAGGCTCAAGTTCTTGCTTTGATCAACCCATGTAGGTAAAACTACAACCAGTATAGTTACAGAGCATGTTGTCAGCAGTATTAAGGCACTTCCTTTCCCATTCTGGTGCTGTGAGTACCACTTTATGCTGTTAAGCAGATCCCACATCCACAACTGCAGCTATGTGCTTAATAAAGCCCCTCAAGGTAGGAACCCTGAATATTTACATTCTGATAGACCTCTAGGCCTCTCTTCCTTTATATAAAGGAGTAGGAGTTGCTCATTCCCTTGGGATTTGCAGTTTACCTATTTAAATGCATACAACCCATGTTGCCTCATGGTAAGAATTCACTGGGTTCTTTCTCCACTCACCAGGAACAGAGGAATTGTTTCTGGTTTGTGTAGAAGTGCAAGGATCTACCCCCATCTCATTTTCCTGGAGGCTGCACTGTGATTCTGCAATAACAGACATCCTGGAACGGCCACGCGCAGCTTTGGAAACAAATTCAAGGTCAGTATCATGCCTCAGACACCGAGACATTTGCAAGTATTCAAATGCTCACAAAGTGCAGAACAGAAGGGAACAAGATGTGCTAAAAGGATATTTTCCAGATCTCTGATGCATTAGCAAAGTTTATCAGTGAAAATGCAGGGGGGTGAAAAGTGATCGTGAAATACACCGCTACGGGAAAGCGAGCAGTTCATTCCAGATTTGCAGTTCCATTGAATTTCTTTCAGATACCACTAAGGATTCACTAACATGGAAGCTCCAGAACCATAATACCTAGGAAGGAGAAAGTTACAAGTTTGTGAAATCTTCTGAAGCTTCACACTTGCAGGGCTGTGTGAATTAGTTGTTTGATGGTGACAGTAGTACTGCAACCTGGCAGTGGTCATGGGCAGCATCATGCTCACCATCCCAGCATCCACGCTCAGACAGGGTGCGTGGTGCACGGTGGAGGGGGAGCTTGATAAATGCAGCTAAAAGACTGTATAATCACAACAGCAAATCTTTGGACAAGGTCCTTTTATAGGGAGGCTCCATTGTTACATGCCAAGGTTATTTCTCTCAGAGAGAAAGTCCATCATCACAAAGCTTCCTAGGGGAGGGTTTGGAGCATACACCTCAATAGATTTGTAAAGACGGCAAACCTGATATGAATAAACAGAAGTGTGATATGCAAACTAGAGCTACCTTCACCTCTAGCAGCCACAAGAATTGATCCAGAATTAATCACTATGATTTAAAAGGATACCAGATCTATTTCAGACCAAGGTTTAATTTCAATTCTGGATCAAATTCCCAAGAACCATATCCACAAAATTCAGTGCTGCTATATTAACTCTTTACCTGGAGTCCTCTGCTCAGGTGTAGAGACATTAGGTGTTGCTGCTGCAACTTTAGGAACAAAAGGCATCAGTTTCATTACACTCAGAGGTAGCATTTTATTCCATTTGTTTGTCACACATGCCCAGACCCGATCTCATCACAAACTCAGCAGCACATTTTCTGTAATGCTAGCACTCCTGGGCAGGCATATTGACTGGAGAATTGCTGCAGTCAAATGGGTTTGATTCAGGTGATTCTTATATGAGGCGATATGCAGTATCCTCCAAAACTCTTATTGATTTTTGAATAAGAATTTTGAATTCTTGTCAAAGAAACAGGACTAAGGCACTGTTTCTTAATTCATCCTGAAAGCACTGCTTCTGCTTCTCTCACTTCCCTGAGTGAGATGGAAACAGACACCTCCTGGATCTTGTTTAGTTTGTATGGAGCAAGAACCAAAACCTGTAGCTGGTGTTAGCTTTCTATTTGGCACAGTACAGCTTGCAACCAGATGGACACTCATTGACACTCATGGGGTTTAGCTAGTTATAACAACAGATAACACTATTTGAGGAATACTGAAAACATTGCTTCTCTCTTGTACTCTGAGCAGGTCTTCAGGGACAAAAGTGAGCCTGTAGGAAAGGCAACAGATTTCAGATTTGAAATTAGATTCTATAACTTCAGGAAAGCCATGACCTCTGTGAGGACATTTTCCCATCTATCAGTGGCTCAATTAACACACATCTTTTTCCAGCTGGCTGCCCAACTCCATTAACTGACCTGTCTAGAAGCAGTCATGACCATTGCATCATTCTGCTTGCCAGTTCACAAAGTTTATGGATTTCACAAAACCCTCTGGATTTGAGGAAGATCAGGATGTTCTAGCACAGAACAACTTTTGACATATTAAGCTTCTTGGACTACTTCTGCCTCTGATACAAAGGGATTTGTTCTGTTGTCTGCTGGTACTGACTTCCCTGTCTTGCATCACACACAAACAAGGCCAGACAAGCCCAGCTGTTTTGTTTATAGCTCAGTTGCATGGGAAAGCACAAGTTTCAGCTAACTACACTCTTGAAGAAAATCATCAAATTAGCAACCATTCAACCTCAGCATCACACAAGTTTATTACAAATAGACCTGTAATGCTGCCACTTGCAATTCAAAAAGCTAACAGAATCAACTAATAAGCTAAAAGAAGGTAAAAAACATGAGAGTTCAATTCCTGACACCTCAAGAAAAGCCTCTTAGTGATTTAACACTCTGACATCTCTATCTTCTCTTCTGGCTTTGCTCAAAAACATTGCACTGACATACAATCACTGAGCTACAGCACACCAGCTGGCACTTTGGCTGCCTGGTCCAAAACATCTCCAAGGATAAAGCTCTAGTTATTATCTAGGGGTACTGTTTGAAGAGGATACATTCATTTGTCACTGCTATTTCTTTCTTGCCCTTTCCACTCTCATTTTGACACTTTTAATTTTAATAAGTGCCACTTACCTTTTGTTGTTCATGGCATTTGCAAAAGCTCCATACGAAACTCCTATACTCACTGCCACAGAACTGCCTAGTGACATTTAAAAGCAGCATCAAGGAATAACTACAGCAGTACTGCAGAAAAGGGCAACACGTCAACAAGCCGCAGCTCACGGGAACAGGACAGCAATCTATTAGCAAAGTTTCTGCACTCCAAAATGTCAGTATGAAACATTATGCTCTTTGTTAGCACTGTCTGAACAAGCAGCCTTACAATTCCACTGAAGACTATTAGGACTACAATGAAAACATACCACTGTTTTACAGGGGTATAGCACAGAAAAGAATATTTCCTCACCTTCCCTTGGAGCAGGGATTTTTGAAAGGGTTGATCTACGCTTCTGTTTCTGAAAAAACAATGAATGCTGTCAGTTATCAGAGTAAGCTGCAAATCCCTAGCACAGCACTTCAAGACAACATTAATATAAGAATTTCTGACCAAAGTCTAACTACGAGATAGAAAAGACAGGCTAGAGATCTGGATTTTATTTATAACAAGACCTATGCTGCTGACACGTTAGTACCTTAGGAAAGGCCAAACCCATTTAAAGCACTTACCTGTACACTTACATTCTCTTGGAAAGGAAAGTTCTCTTTCAGATCAGCAGCAGGTAGTTCTGATAACTCAGGATTTATTGTTATTACATCTTTAATATCAATCTACAAGAGCAAAAGCAGAATTTTAGAGAGCAGAATATTGCTGCTACCACTTACAGCATGTTTATTTTCTTTTTAACCTTTACTTCCAGCACATGCAAACAAACCTGACCCACTGCTGCCAAACACTAAATTAAAAGACAGCAGTTCATGTTCTGAGGAGTCTCCTACATCCAAATATGCGGGAAGAAATGTGCCCCCTAAGCCATTTACCCTCATCTGCCAAACGCCATACAGTTCTGCAGGTACATTAGAGCACTTCTGAAGACACAGGCAAAGCATATTTAGCATGAGCTACTTTAATCTCTTACTGCTAATCTTAGTAAATCTCAGCCACTCTGTGGCTTCGGCACTAAGAGAGCATTAAGCATTTACTGTGATTGTGCTTACTGAAATAAACTTCAAAGACTTTGGGAAATGAAGGATTCAACATTTAATCCACAAATCGATTCACCTGCATTTTCACTTGCTATTCTGAGTAATTTCACCTAGGGCCAGCTACTGCTGCCTGCCTGACCCTCCAATGATCACAATCCTGGTCTGGTGCAAGAAGAGGGAGCAACAGCAAGCAGGCAGCCAAGGGCAGGCTCTGGCACAAGAGACAGCGGCTCTCAATGTTCTGTTTTCCAAAGCTAACGAAGCTGCAGGGGCTGAAATCACCAGTGCACAAAAACTCTGGTGTCACAGCAGCTTGTGCTAGAATTCACTGAGCAAAGCAACACAAGCACCGCTTCAGGAAGTCCTTGAGTTCTCATTTAACTTGCAAATTACTTAAATAAGAGTCCATAAAAAGAGCAAAAACAAGCAGGTGAACTTTGTAAAAAGTGGAGATACCACATCCTAATACAACTGATCCATAAAGTTTGATTTATATGGAACCTGTGAGTAACTAATTGGAACATGAATTAGCTCAGAAACACACATGTGCACAGCATAATGTATAAATGCATATACACTTACTTATGCAAGCATATAAAAAAAATGCTGTATTTTGAAGCATCTTCATGAAGATTTTCTATCATAACACATACATGCAATCTACCCAGCAGTTACATCCAAATCTGTGTGTTTTGCATATCTGAATGCAGCAGGCACATAAATAGTGTAAGAACCAGCTTCAAATAATGAGCCAATAACAACCAAATGCCAGGCTATATATGTTTCCAGACAGACCAGTAGGACAAGCATGTTTGGTCCATTACCAGAGGAGATCGTGCTAGGTGTCAGGATTTCAGCTACATCAACCTCAAATGCTCCATCCCACCTCACACAATGTTCTTGTACACCCATGTAGGGAGTCAGGAAACCAAACTCAGCCCTCTTAACGTTACACGTTAAGCCATAAGGAAAGGCTGAGGGTCATTGCTAAAGACAGAAAGGCCACAGGCAGTCTGCAGGGAAACGGGGACTTTGGGGATACTCCACTGCCCACCACCGAGGCCCAACAACCCCTGCTCACCCGCAGGCCCAGCCGGGGCAGCGCAGCGGGCCTGCCCTGGTGTGCGCCCAGCCAGGCTCCACCAGACTCGTTTCCCCTGCTGAGAGTGCACCGGGACCAGCCGGGGCAGGGCCGCACTCACCTCTTTGCCCTTGATGGTGCCACCCTCGGTCCACTCCACGGACACGGAGGCCCCATCCACTCTCACGGTCTTCACCTTCGCCTCATGGATCTGACCTGGAAGAAGCGGGCTGTGAGTCCCGGCCCAGCCGGGACCCGTGCGCAGACAACCCGCTGCCCTGCCCACGCTCACCGTTGCTCCGCTGGATGTTGATGATGAGTCCGGGACAGACACGGCTGTAGAAGCGAGAGTCCATGGTGCGGGCACGGCGAGAGCGCCCAGCTGCTCGGCGGCGGAGCTACCCGACCCCGCAGTGAAACCCAGGGCAGGGCAACCGCCGCCGATTTAAACCCCGCGCGCCGCCGTGCCGCGGGGCTTACCGGGAGACGCTGGCGGAGGGACTACATCTCCCAGCGTGCTCTGCGCCGCCTACAGCTCCCGGCGTGCCCCGGGAAGCGCACCGCCGCTACGGTCATACGGAGGGGGTGTGCGATCAGCCGTGCTACCGAGCGGCCGCTCCGTGTACGGCGGGTCCCGGTGCCGGGTAGGGCTGGAGGAGGCACCAACCGCTATAGAGCCTTAGGGGAAGTGGGGGGGCAGCGGAGCTGCTACGGGCGGATCGGGGAGCTGTATGAGGGCATTGGGGTGCACTGGGTGGCACTCTGCGGTTATCAGTAAAAACAGTTTAATTCTTTTTTTGACCAGGATAGGGTCAGCTCCACCGAAATGGAGCCTCAAAAAATTTCTCGACACTCGTACTTGTTCCTCTCCACGGAAATCTTTAGTAAAAGGCGAAAGATTTATACGATCTGAAGAGAAACCAGAGTATGCCGCACCTTCCTCCCGCGCCACACCGCCCGCCTGCCCTGCGACACATAGCTCAGGGCGATACCTGCCCGTTCCCGGAGCTGTGGCTCTCGACGTGGCCCCGCCGCGACCACCGGAGCCGTGCAGACCCAAACAGCTCGGATCGGCCGCAGCAGCGGACACCGGCGGCTCCGGGCAGCGCCGCGCTGCCGCGGTGGGCTCTGGGTATGCAAATTAACGGAGTGCTGATGAGGCGCATGATAATGACTCGGAGAGTCACAGACTGGTTTGGATTGCGAGAAACCCTAAAGCTCATCCATTTCCAGCCCCCTGCCATGGGCAGGGACACCATCCACTAGGCCAGGTTATTCAATGAGGCGGTTGCGCGGGCCGGCAGACGGGGCCGAGGTCAGCTCCGCCTATCCCGATCCCGCCTTCGGTCCGCGCCCCGATCAGAGCCTGTGTCTCCCCGTGCGGTGTTACCCCGGCCGGTACCGAGCACCCGCCGCACAACCGGTCGCCCACCTGCTTGGTCCCACCCACCCCGCATGGATGGGGGAAGAACAGGAAGGGTAAAAGTGCGAAAGTCATGGGTTGAGATGCAAGCTCAATAATTCTAACGAGCTAAGAAAGATGTAACCAGTTGTAAGGAAAACAATACAGAGAAATAAAACCCAAGCACGACAAGCGACGTACACCAAAACAACCTCCAGCCGCCTCCCGATCAGCGCCCATCCTGCGCGCTTTCCCGCAGTTCACAGCACTGCGACACCAGCTGGAAAAACTGTAGCATTCCGGACTCTGATTGTAGTTACTGTGTAACGCGTTTGTTCTGTCTTTAACCAGAATAGGGTCAGCTCCACCGAAATGGAGCCTCAAAAAATTTCTCGACACTCGTGCTTGTTCCTCTCCACGGAAATCTTTAGTAAAAGGCGAAAGATTTATACGGTCTGAAGAGAAACCAGAGTATGCCTTCGCTGTTCCGCGCACACGGAGCCTCCCCCAGCTGTCGCTCTGTGGCACACAGCGATCCCACAACGCCTGCCCGATCCCCGCCGCTATGGCCCGTCTCGGTCTTCTCCGACGGCGTACACGGCTCAGTTCCGCGCTTGAACCGCGGCGGCCCGGCGGGAGGGGGGAAAGTACGACCGTGTCCGCGGCGCTGATCCGCAGTGCACCCTGGGTTTGCAAATCAGGCTGAATAGTAATGAAATGGGGCGGAGAATGGATTCAGGGCGGCCCTCTGGAGAAGAAGCTCAACATGAGCATGTGTGAGCTCACAGCCCAGAAACCAACCGTGAGCTGGGCTGCATCAAAGGGAGCGTGACCAGCAGATTGAGGGAGGGGATTTTTCCCCTCTACTCCGCTGTCATGAGGCTCCACCTGGAGTACTGTGTGCAGCTCTGGGGCGTTAATATAGGAAGCATGTGGACCTGTTTGAGCGAGCCCAGAGGAGGACTGGGGCACCTCTGCTATGGAGAGAGGCTGAAGGAGCTGGGCTTGTTCAGCCTGGCGAAGGCTCCAGGGAGACCTTAGAGCAGCCTTCCAGTACTAAAGAGGGCTAAAAGAAATCTGGAGAGGGACTTTTTACAGGGACATGTAGTGACAGGACAAGGGGGAACGGCTTTGAGCTGTCAGAGGGGAGACTGAGATGAGCTCTTAGGCAGAAGTTCTTCCCTGTGAGGGTGCTGAGGCGCTGGCACAGGGTGCCCACAGAAGCTGTGGCTGCCCCATCCCTGGCAGTGTTCAAGGCCAGATTGGACAGCGCTTGGAGCAACCTTGTCTAGTGGAAAGTGTCCCTGCCCGTGGCAGGGGGTTGGAACTGGATGAGCTTTGAGGTCCCTTCCAACCCAAACCATTCTGTGACTCCATGCCCCGGGCCTCGCCATCACACACCCCCCCCCCTCCGCCATCACCGCCGCCGCCTCGTCGCTAGGCAACGGCGCGCTGGCGGCGCCGTGACGCAACTGCCTCGCGAGAGCTCTCCCCGCCAAACCGCCCCCGGAGGCGCCGCCCCTCCTCTTTGCGCCGGTGCCGCACCATGGGTGAGTAGGGGCCGCTGCCGTGCCCGCCCGCCATCCGCCGCCATCTGCTCGCCGCGTCGCTCCTGCCCGCCCCTGTCCCCTACCGGGTGACAGCGGGGGGTGCCGCCACCCTGCAGCGCCCGCCATCTTTGGTGGCCGCGACGGCACCGAGCCGCTGGCGGCAGGAGGCTGCCTAGGCCCAACATGGCGACTGGGGCGGAGGGGGGGGCGGGCTGACGGTTTCGCTTTGGATTCCTGCAGGTCCTAATCTCTGAGGTCTTTTCTCTGCGCCTTCCGCAGGGAATCCTGCGGATGAGGTGGGGTGGCTCCCTGGGGGTAACAGAGGAGGGGTGTGGAGTGACCTCGGGAAGGGCTCTGCAAGTTGGCCGGGGGGGACGGGACCCGGGAGGTGGGGTCCTCTGGAGAGATAGTTCCTGTAGAAACAGGCTTGAGATGGGGCATCTCTTGTTCGGGCTCAGTGTACAGGTGGGAGGGGGGTTGCTTCCCATAAAGGGTATGCCAAACATAGTGGATAGCACGGAATGTTTGCTGTAGTGTGCCTGGCAGCTCGGAATGGGATGTTTCGCATAGGGTGCCCAGCAAACAAGGTAGGTTTGGAGGCTGCTTTCCAAGGGAGACACTGATAGGACATGGTGGTGCCAGTCTGCTTTGTACAGCCCTGCTGGGAGGGAGGATCTGAGTATCAATGATGAAGCTTCTCTAACTGCTGCATAAGGCCGAGTGCACTGTGCGGATACCAACCTTGGAGAGCTGAGGACTCAGAACTGTGCCCTGCTATGGCCAGGTGGGCTCCTTGCTATCATCTTCTGACCACGCTGCTCTCCATTCAGGTATCTCCAGGGACAACTGGCATAAGCGCCGCAAGACTGGGGGCAAGAGGAAGCCCTACCACAAGAAGAGGAAGTATGAGTTGGGGCGACCTCCTGCCAACACGAAGGTGGGTAGTTAGGGGAGGGTGATCAATAGTTGTGCTTTCAGACTCAGGTTGCTGGTTGTGTGTTGTTAGAGACTTAAGTATATACTGTGTTCTGTGACTGGTTAAATGTCTGTCACTCCTTTAAAAGGTAGTATTTTCCTCTATGCCAGTGAAAAGCAGCAATACATTTTTGCACTAAGAGGCAATTGGAGTGATGAAACTTTCACCTTAGGTAGATGCAACAGACCGTTTTGGTCATTTACTGTATCTGCCAGTGCTGGGGTTTGTCATAGTTACACTGACCACATTGCCTTTGAGGTTAGGAGTTGGCTGGGCTCTTGCGTGAGCTGTGCAGCATTCCAGCACCAATACCACCCTGGTGTTTGTTTCCCACTGTAGATTGGTCCTCGCCGGATTCATACAGTGAGAGTTCGTGGTGGAAATAAGAAGTACCGTGCCCTACGGTTGGATGTTGGCAACTTCTCCTGGGGATCGGAATGTAAGTATGTCATGAACCTAATGTGTTGAAAAGTGTACTACAGCTGTGCTGGTTTTTGGTACTGCTGCAGAGCAGAGGGACAATAATGTATGTACAGATTTTTAGGCTGGGTTTGAAGATCATGGAGCTTGAGTGCTGGGTCTGAAACAG
The DNA here is from genome assembly GCF_028554395.1 of Pezoporus wallicus. Classification (NCBI taxonomy): domain Eukaryota; kingdom Metazoa; phylum Chordata; class Aves; order Psittaciformes; family Psittacidae; genus Pezoporus; species Pezoporus wallicus. The sequence continues at coordinate 415,719 of NW_026641917.1, read as the reverse complement.
CATGCATAATGATGATAACTTTGACCTTATGTGGCCTTAGGAGACTTGGATGTCTTCTAAATTCACCGTGATAGGAGTGTCATAGTTACACTGAGTGACATGCTTGCATTACCTTTTTACTGGCCAGAGGAGCAAAACACCTAAATGCAAGTAGTTCTTCATAAATGCAACTTTCTTTTTGTTTATTGGTGAGCACTTACTAAAAGTTAGGTGATCATGTACAATAGAGTAAGGTGTTTAGGATTTTTTCAGAGAAGGCTTTCCCCTGGAACAGTGTTACATCAGCACATGCAGTTTAATTCGTATTCTTGCTTTGCTAAGCAAAAGTGGGAAGCACTGAAGCAACAGGGGGGTCTGCTGTAAGGTGAGTCTGAAGCAAGGTGGATTTTCTTTAATTGCAGACTGAAACTATACAACTTGAGCCTGGCCTGTTCAGCATTACTCAGTATGATGGCCAAACCACCAGTAAGAAAGGTGGTGGCCAGCATGGTGTAAGGGTGAAAGGACATGGTTTTTCCCTGGTCAGCACGGAGCATTGTCTGAACAGTGAAAAGTGCTGTTGCTCATAGGCAGTACAGCAGAAGCAAAGAGATGCCAGTGTTTCATCCTGGGATGAATGAGTTTCCAGGTGTTGTCCTAGCAACAACAGGAAGTTGGACTGATGAAAAATAAATACATTTTACATAAATACATTTTACTTTGTCAAATTTAATTCAGTGCCAGGGAAGCTGGGGGATGTTTGGTGGGGTGGTGAGTGAGAGATGCTGTGGACTGTATTCTCAGTTGTCTGATCCCTGTAGGTTTGAATTCATACTCTTCTTTTGAAAGGCTGCACTCGCAAAACCAGAATCATCGATGTCGTCTACAATGCTTCCAACAACGAACTGGTGCGGACAAAGACCCTGGTGAAGAACTGCATTGTGCTGGTTGACAGCACCCCATACCGGCAGTGGTATGAAGCCCACTATGCCTTGCCCCTCGGACGCAAGAAGGGTGCCAAGCTGGTATGTCTGGACTGTCATCTGGCCTCCTTGCAGACTGGAGTCTGCCTGGGAAGAGGCAGTTAGCTGTGGTGAGCAGGCAGTGCCTGACAGATAGGATTGGGTACCTGTCAGTGACAGCACTGGTTATCTGGGCTATGTTCCTGTCCATTCCCAGTTCATGGAGTGCCCAGTACCACAGAGCTCTCTCAGGCATTGCACCTGTTTGTGCACAAGGACCTGCCTGTCAATCTCTTTGGTCTTCTAATGATGATACCCTTGTCCAGTTCTGCTACTGAAAGGAGAGCGATGACACTTGTATGATGCTGAGGAAGACTTTGCAGGTCAGGTCCTTGTGCTGGGAAATGATGGCTTTGATGAGAAGCTTGTGGATTGCTAACTGAACTTCAGCACTGTTTTAACTGGCTTTAAACTGTCCAGACTCATTGTAATTTGTTGAAGATCCAAATTCCAGACTTAACAGAAGTTGCTCAAACCTCTATGTGTAGCACTCAGCTTATGGCTGTCTCCTTGCATTTAGAGCAAAGCACTTCTTACCTGAGCACTGCGTAGTTCAGCAGCACTGTGATAGCTCATAACCTGTCTGCCCGGATTCACACCGCACCCAAGTGCTCCCATTATGTCTGGAGAGGGAAAGAGCATTCGCTCTTTTTGGAGGACGATTAATTCATCAAGAAAACCTTTGCAATTCTATTTAGCCTTAAGAGCACCCTTCCTTAGGACGCTGTGCCTTGTTGTCAGCAGTGACTCTAGTGAGCAACATTGCATTTCTTAGCCTCAAAAGAAACACAGCACCTGGTTCTGTGAGGGTGAGCTATTTGAGCCTCTGCCAGGTATGACTTATGGTACAGGCTGAGAATACAAGGGTCTCCTTTATATTTGTGGGGACCACCTGCATTAGCTGAAGTTGGCCATATATTTAACCTTGGTTTTGCTTATGGTCTTGTTTTTAGACTCCTGAAGAGGAGGAAATCTTGAACAAGAAGCGCTCAAAGAAGATCCAGAAAAAATACGACGAGCGAAAGAAGAATGCCAAGATTGCAAGTATTCTTGAGGAGCAGTTCCAGCAAGGAAAACTGCTTGGTGAGTCTCTGGCAGCTTGATGTGGATGGGGATAAGGGAATCGGGGTACCAGAGCAGGTCATATTCCTCATCTTTGGATCATTTAAAGTTCTACTTGCTATGATAAAGCTGACTGCAGGGTTAAGGCAGCAGGGTGTTCCCTTTATCGTCAGGAGTATCTTTTGGGTCTTAATTTTTCTTTTACCTTCTTTGGAAACACGTTGATTTTGTCAGGAGGGGAAAAATCTGTTTCTGGAGCTTGAATGGCAACATTCCCAGCCAGGCTCCTAGTTGGCCTTTGAGAAAAATAATAGGGCTTGAGACTTGCAAAACAAGCAAAAAGACCCATGGGCTGCACTGTCAGAAAAATGTCCTGCAATCACAGAACAGCTTTGACCAGGTTTGAGTTCAGACAGAAATAATTCTGTGTTCTGAAGTCTTCTGGTGATGAGACCTTTGTCCAGTTCTGCTACTGAACTTGAGCGATGACAGTTTGGAGATCTGAAGAGGACTTCATTAGGAACTCTGCCCAGCAGAGCAGGTTCAGGAGCAGGGTTGGTACCTTAGGAGGAGGTACTGAAGCCAGCACGGGAACTGGCGTATCCATTACTGGTAACTTTTCTGGTCCCTGCTTTTGCACAGAGACTGCATGCAGTGCTTCCTGCAGCTGGTGTATCTGCTGGGGTGGTGAAGTGTTAATTGATGACTTCTCCTTGCAGCCTGCATTGCCTCCAGACCTGGACAGTGTGGCCGAGCTGATGGCTACGTGTTGGAGGGCAAGGAACTGGAGTTCTACTTGAGGAAGATCAAGGCCAGAAAAGGCAAATGAATAAAAACTGTTCTGCCGAGAGAACGAATAAAACCAAGAGTCTGCCCTACAGTAAAGGGTTGTGTGCTCATTTGTTAGGGCAGGGTGGAGGGGGCTTGTGTAGCTCCTCCTGCCTGCAAAATGGAAAGAAGGATCTCTCCTGGAATCTCTGAGTGCCTGTGTGTCTTCAGGCGAGCTCTGACCCTGCGTGCTCTCGACTGAAACATTTCCTTGGGTTCTGGGACAGTGACTTCATGGACCAAGTGGGTGTGGAAGAGCTGTCAGACTTGAACAAGTAGAGGATTTCCATTACTGGAAGCCTGCAAGCAGGAGGAAGGTGTAAATGTCCATGGGGCACTGGCTGGGCACATGTACCACCACCCCACCCCACCCCTTTTCCTGTTGTGTAGGTCAGCAAAGCCATGCTTGGGGTTTTAGAGTGAGGTCAGTGGGGGAACGGGCCCTGCTGCCTCAGGAGGGGAGAGTCTTCTAGCCACACTTGCTGCACTGCTCAGTGACCAACTGGCCTTTCCCTGACCTCCTTGGTCTCATTGCAGTGCAAGAGAAACTCCTTCTAGCAGAAGGGCCAGGCTCGCACCATGGTCTGTCCCTTTCGAACGCTGGGTACAACCTCCAGCTTTCTGCCCTGTCATGTGCTGGGATTGGAAAGCAGTGATGAACAAAAGCTTTTCTGGACGTTTCGGTGCCTTCAGTGTCATTCCTTGTAATTGATGCCTTTAAAGAAAGCTGTCACAATGGAGTCCTGCATCTAATCGTGAAATTATTTGTGCAGGTATCAGGGTGAAGTTGGGAGCCCATCTAAAAGGCTGATCCTGGGGCTGCAGGGAAAGGCCAGGCTTGCACATCTTACGCCTGCTGAGTGTGCACGTTGCATGCTTCACACTGCTTGTATATTACAGAAGCCTTAATTATTTGTAGGAATGTTCTGGTGTAAAGCAGGCTACCTATAGAATCAACTAGGTTGGAAAAGACCTTTAAGATCAAGTCCAGTGATTACCTCAGTATTGACAAGTCCACCACTAAATCGTGTCACTGGCGGCCTCATCTACAGGGTTTTTGAACACTTACAGGGATGGTGATTCCACCACCTCGCTGGGCAGCCTGTTCCGATGCCTGGTTGCTCTTCTGGGGAAGAAATTGTTCCTAATGTCCAATCTAAATCTTCCCTGGTGCAACTTGAGGCTGTTACCTCTTGTCCTATTGCTTGTTACTTGGGAGGAGAGACCAGCCACTTCCCCTCCATCCTCCTTTCAAGTAGCTGTGGAGAGCGATAAGGTTCCCCCTGAGCCTTTTCCAGACTAAACAACCCCAGTTCCCTCAGTTGTTCCTTGTCAGATTTGTGCTCCAGACTCTTCATGAGCTTTGATGTCTTTCTCTAGACCCGCTCCAGCAGCTCAATATCTGTTGCAGTGAGGGTCCAGAACTGAACACGGGATTTGAGGTGCAGCCTCGCCAATGCAGAGTAATGGGGAATGATCACTGCCTTGACCCTGCTGGCCACACCATTGTTGATATAGGCCAGGATGCTGTTGGCTGCCTGGGCACTGTCTGGCTCATGTTCAGCAGCCATCAATCAGCACCCCCAGGTGTGGCCCAAGTGCAAGACCCAGCCCTCTGCCCTATGGTGAGACCCATGTCTCTAGTGCCTTAAAATGCAGGCTATCTGCCCCACAAAGAGCTTGTGCTTGGTATTTTTTGTTTTACGTACGGTTTTCTGCCCCAGCTGCTGTGTGTGGCAGCAGGAGGTGCTGGCGGGCTGAGGCATCCCTAGCAGCATGAGTTCATCCTGCCTTGCTGGCAGGAAGCCGAGAACGGGTCTGGGCTGAAGATGGAGGCACACACTAACCACACCAGCAAGCAGTACCTGTTTCCTGGGTGGCAGCAGCAGTATGGTTATGCCATGGTGGGTACATGTGGCTTGAATGTGTGCTCCTGTGGGCACTGACAGCAGAGCCATGCCCAGCAATGCCTTTGGAGTGCTGGCAGCGGGACCTGGGCTGGGTGGGAAGTTTGCACAACCACATTCCTTCTCCATAGTGATCTGGGGAAAACTTTCCCTGCTCTCCAGCAACGCGTGCTTTTCAGAGAGGTGGGGCAGAGGCGATAAAGGGGTATGTGTCACGGCTGCTTCTTCTGAGTGTGTTTCTTCTCTCCCCTCCATAGAACACAAACAGGATTCAGGGTGTTTCTGCAGGACTTTGTACAGATGGAGAAACTGATGCTTACGGAGCAAATGCCAACTCTGTGTCAGTGCAGGAACTGTAAACCTGTCTCCTGATGCGCAGGATTATGACTAATTCATCAGTGCACGCTGCTTATGAAGTTATTGCTCTGAAAAACACAGCTGCCAAGGGCAGGAACCTGTGGGAATGAAAGCTCCTATTGCCTGCTCCAGCCGTGCTGTAGGTGTGACACAGGAATGGGATGGTGGCAGCTTGCTCCCACGGTGGTACAGGCTGTGTGATTTGACCACAGGATGTATGGCTTCTGGTTTGGCCTTGGCATAGTCCCATGGATGTGCACAGGGATTTACCCACCTGGGAGGAGGCAAACCTGCTGTGCACTGAGCCAGGTTAAGCACAGCTTTAGCCTGGCTGGGTTTATGAGGTGACAAAGCCTGATCTAAGGACCTTGCCCACTTCTGCAAATACCTGTGAGGGCTGAGTTACACAATAAGCAACCAGCAGTGAAACCCACGTGAGGTCACTCGTCATCCTGAGTGATGCTCCTTGCTGCTGAGTGGCTCACTCAGCTCCACACAGTATTAACTTGGTATTTTCACAGGACATGGTCTGACCCAGAAAATAACCTCATGGTTACCCTTTAACTAATCCAGCAGTAGCCTGGAGGGTAGCAAAAGAGCATTGAGGCTGGTTTGCTGCGGGAAAATGGGAGCTTTAAAGGAAAAGTGGCTTTTGGAAAGGGAGGCTTACAGGAAAGGGAATTATTTGACAGTTCTGCTGATGTTCTCAGGAGAAACACACGTTTCTGAGTGCAGGAATCCTTCTACAGAGGCTGAAAGCATCAATCTGGGTTTTTTTCTGATGGTATCACTTGGTCTAATACCCCACAACCATCACTGCTGTCAGTCCTTGGGGCTGTGCCCCTTTTACCCCAGAAGAATGTGCATATATATTAAATACAAATGTGCACATTAAATACAAAAATAAAATGGGTAAAATCCAGTTCACCCACTTTGTGAATAAATGCGGTGTCCCTGCTGTCTCACTGCTGGGGGTGACTTGTACCAACAAGGAATAAACTCAAAGCTGAGGCTGGCGATAACTTTATTAGTATTAAGGGGACATACCCATCACGGTGTTGGTTTTCTGCAAGACTAATTGCCCTCATCCCATCCCTTGCTTGAGGTGTGGGTTGTCCCCATCCCCTGCCATGGGAGCAGGGAGTGAGCCTGGCCAGCAAGCTGGGAGCATCATCACCCAGATGGGCTGAATCCTGCAGTTTTGGGGCTAACAGCAAGTGTTGAAGGCTGTTATCCCAAACCCACCAGGAATTTCCCATCAACCTGGGAACACATCTTGGCTCAGGGCTGGGTAGCAATGCCCTGCTTCTGGACAGGGAATCTGAAGGGAGTGTCTGAGGAGTACCTTGGATTGGGGGCAGCTATTCTGCCTCAGGAAAAGGGACACTTTTAGGGCAGCCTTGGTGCTCCGAGGCCTCTTGTTGATCAGCCCCAGTGCCATCACTGGATGGTGCCTTCACCTGGACCAGTGGCAGCTCCTTCCTCTGTACTTCAGAGGCTTCCAGTGGCCTGTTCCCCTCCAGATGACCACCAGCCATGGTGGTCTCACTGGCCCGGCTGTCATCCTCCATCTCCTCCTTGATGCAGGCCACAGCCTCAGGGTCCCCAGCACGGCTGGGATGCGGGGAGGGAAAGCCACCATCTGCCTGGGGCTGCTGCAGGTGGGGGTGAACTCGGGGGCCCCGGCCCAAGTGTTTGATGCTGATGGCAGGGGATGCAGCAGTGAAGAAGCGGCTGAGGAGAGGTGTCTGGATGCACGGCACAGCCAGCAAGGCCTCCATGGGCTGGCTCTGCTCTGTGCCCTCACACATGCTGCGGGATGAAGGGGACAGGCTGCCATCCTCCGCAGCACCACTCGCTGCCTCCATCCCAATGCAGGGAACAGCCCCAGGAGGCCACATCCCTGCCCCAGCAGCACATCCATCACCCAATGCATCCTGCAGGGGCTGGGCAGTGCATTCCCGGGGGGGCGGTTGCTGTTTGATCGCTATAATAGGGCCCAGGTGGACAACCTGTTTGTGCTGTTGCCACACTGAAACACTCACCCTTCTTCTCCATCCCCATTCACTCACCGCATGTCGAAGGTGGAGCCCAGGAATGAGGGCTTCAAGGTTTCAGCGGCTGTGGCTGTGGTGTAGGGGGGCTGAGCTGTGGATTCGTTCCAGTATTTGTCCTTCACGGCCGGGGGCAGGTTCTGATACATGTCATCCACCGAGAGCAGGGACACCTGGGCACAGCAAAGGCATGGGGCAGGGGTGGCTTTGCAAGGAGATGAGGAATGCAGATGCTGCTCCTGGTGCCAACCTGGCAGGGGTAGGGCTGGGCTCTGCAAGGGGTAAGAGAGGCTCCATGCCCATCTCTTGGCTGCATTTGAGGTTTTCCTCTTCTGAATGCTGTTTTCAGAAGTGAGGGGCTGAGCAGCAGTGCCAGGCTGCTGAGTATCCCTCGGGGGTGCTGATTCAGCCATGGGGAGTAGATACAGAGGGACAGGGATGGAAGGACAAGGTGCAGTCCTGCTTCCCTGCATGGGGATCTACTTTGGACAAGGACATGTGTGTCCAGAAGCTGCCCCTGTGGACAGGGAGCTCCCTTTGCCCTGATTTCAGCAGCCACACACAGCGTAAGCTGGGGCAGGACCCACCTGCAGATTCCTGTCTATCAGCTTGTTGGTCTCAAAGTCATCATCATCTTCTCCAAAGGGGTTAATGATCTGCTCTGCAACCTGCGGAGGAAGGGGGCCAGGGCAGCAAGGACAGCGACATCTTCCCATGGTGCTCTCCATCCCTTGGTCCACCCATGGGGTCCACCCATGAAATATGTAGATCTGGAGCTCCATGGTGCCCCAGTTTGATGGCTGGGACAAAGGATGTGTCCCCAAGGGTAGCCAGCAGTGACATGGGGTGCTCAGGGCCACCTCAACCCATAAAGCAAAGCCTGTCCATGTCTCACCTTCAGCCAGCCATAAAGCAAAGCCTGTCCATGTCTCACCTTCAGCCAGCCAGCATAGAAGAAGAATTGGAGGAGGGTGGAGAGAGGGATGTACATGTCCAGGTCCCCCTCCTGCCCTGGCTCTAGTGGCTCCAGGAACTGCCGCCCGATGAGGCAGAAGGCAAAGAAGGAGTAGACAGCGATGGTGACCACCTGCAGGGAGCAAGGGTCAGCCACAGTGAGGGTGGCAGCCAGCAGGGATGCTCGGCACAGAAGTGAGGATATGAGAGCTCAGCCAGTCACTGATGCATTCATGGGCTTAAGGCAAAACCTGGGCTCCTGCACATCCCTCAGGGCTGTGAACCAGTGGCTGTGCCACCCAGTTCAATAGGGGAGTAAAGTGCTCCCCATCAGAGTGGAGGGAGGAGGCTGTGGGGCTCCTCTGCCATTGTGGGGTGGAAGGAGCTGAGATCTGAGCTCCTGGTGCCCATGGGATGCATGGGTACCCACCTGTGTGTACACCAAGGGGATGCTGATCCAGTCGTAATGGAACAACATGCTGCACTTGGCCCGGTAGAGATTCAGCTCCTGGGCGGAGAGGACAAGGACGGGTGACCAGGGCTTTGTGTGAGCCCTCCACAAAACCTGGTCCTTCCCGCATCCCTGGTGCCAACTCACATCCATGAGCAGGCGGAGGGCCACATCATCACGGATGTGGCCATCCTGCCTGGCCTGGGCAGCCAGATTGGTGAACCACACGCAGGGGATCCAGTACTTGTTGAAGTCGGAGTGGAGGCTCTCGAACTTCTTGTGCTCATCCTGTGTCATGAAACCTGTGGCAGAGAACAGGCTCCCCTGTCAATGGGGGAGAGCCCTTCTGGGGACTGTTCCCACTGTGAACACAGGCTTTTCCAGGTGAAACTAAAGCCCTAGGAGACAGGCTCTGGACAGAGGGGACATGGGGCTCTTTGGCATTGAGTATCCATGCAAGGGTGCCACCCTGTGCGTGGGACTGTTTAGGACAGGGATGTTTGTAAGGATCCCCAGCACACCCTCCTGGTGACAGGGACACACCTGTGGACCCCAACCCTCACCCCATATTACAAACCATTAGCCCAGGGTTGAAGTCCTCACCCGCTTCCACCACGTGGTCCATGGTGGGGAAGCGCTTGAGCACCCTGGTGCTGACGGAGCGCAGGATGAGCACTGCTGACAGGTTGGCATAGCGGATGAGGGTACGCCGCAGGATCCGGCCCCTCTCGTCCTTGCCATGGACGTTGCTGGAGATGACACACATGAGCTGGTCGGGCAGGGGGATGCTGGTGTACTGGGCCCACCACCGGTTCACGACCAGGGTCACATAAAAACCTGCACCGATAGACAGCACACGGGGCTCAGAGTGGCTGGGCAATGGGACAAGGTGAAGATGAGCCTGTACCAGGAGAGCTGCCACGTTTTCAGGAGTGATAGATTTATCTGTGGCCAGGAGATAAAGTGCACATCAGGCTTCCCACTGGGCTGCCCTTCCCATGGATGGAGATGGGGATGTCCCTGGCTCTTCCTTATCCTGGGTGCAGGTGGCTCAGGGAATGTGTTCAAGGCCAGGGCAGTGTTCAAGGCCAGGTTGGACAGAGCCTTGGGTGACACAGGCTAGTGCGAGGTGCCACTGACCATGTCAGGGGCATTGGAACTTGATGATCTTAAGGTCCTTTTGGACCCAAACCATTCTATGATTCTATGTGTTGTAGATAAGGTACCCCTTTCCTGGGCAGGGGGAAGAGGGTGCAGGGCATGCCAGGGGAAATCACAGCCTCCCACTGGCATCCCTGGGTCAGGGAGCTGTGGTTGGTGGGTCAGGAAGCCAAGTGCCACCCCTGGGGTGCCAGGCTCCAACATCCCCCAACCAATGGTGTTCAAGGGATGTTTTGGTGTGGGGCAGGATGGTCTTAAGCCACCAGCACCACGGGGGAGCAGGGGAGCCCAACTCCTGTGTTCAGGGGAGGGACCCATACCTAGGACAAAAGACATGGGGATGAGGTCTGTGGAGCGATTGCAATATTGAGCCACTTTGGTATAGAGGCGCTTCTGCTCCTTGGTCAGCAGCTGCCTGCAACAGAATCACAGTGGGTCAAGGGCATGGAGCAGGGTCAGGGACATGCAGTGGGATCAGAGACATGCAGTGGGGTCAGGTGCAAGTGGTGGGGCTGGGTCTCTGCCTCGGACCTCTATGAAAAAACATTGCCTGATTCCCATTCTGCTTTCCCTCCCCTGCCCAACCCCAGCTTCCCTGGGGACATCCCTTGGGCTTTTCCCCTCCCTGCAGGGACCCCAGTCCATGACCAGTGGGGCATCTCTGCACACCCCAGTGGGTCACCATGGAGCAGACACAACCAACACCCTGACCCTGCTCACCGGTAGATGATGCTGAGCATGGTGTACAGCACCGCGAAGACGATGAACTCCTTGTACAGCAGCTTGTAGATGCTGCCCTTCCAGCGGAAGAGCAGCTTGGAGAAACCTCCAAAGCGGGAGTTGGCAACTTTCAGTGTGTAGGAGACGGTCATTGCAGCTCAGCCCTGCACCTCGCACCTTCCCTCAGTGGCTGCTGGCTAAACTGAGGAGAACTGGGGTTCCCAACACTGTCCAGGCTGCAGGGCCTGGGCACATGCACTTGCTCCCACCCCAAGCTCTATGGCCCATCAGCAGGTTCGCCCATACACCAACCCTGCCCTTCCCACACCTGCCTGCACCCAGTGCTGTTGCTTCTTCCCCTAAATACCCCAGCGTGGGCCCACACAGCTGAACCCTCCCCATGATGGATTGGGGTTGTCAGAGGCACAGAACAGGGAACTCCAGGTCGGTCACACCTCCCTGACACCCGTCATGGCTGGAGATTGCAGTGGGAGCTGGGGGCATCGGAGACAGGGCTGGGCAGCACTCGGTGGCATGGTTTGGGTCATTCCCCTTTGCAGCCATGGCAGCTGAGTTTAGGCTCCATGGCAAGAGGAAAGGACCAAGGGTTGCATTGCCCTGGGAATGGGACCCCGGAATGTGCAGGCAGAACCAGCACAGGGAGGGCTGCAGGATGTGTCTGGAGCATGGGTGAAAAATGTGCCCATCACTGCCTGAGTCCTTGCTGCCAGCTACAGGCGGTGCCTGCGGCCATGGGCCAGGCTGCAGCCCCTGGGGAGGGCTGGCGGAGTCCTGCCTGGCACCGAGGAACCTCCTGGTCCCTCCAAGTCCCTTGGGAATGGCACAAGGCAGGGCACACCGGGATGCTGTGGCTGCAGTACGTGACAGGGTGTGATGGAGGGACATTAAAGGCTGGCACTGGGCCACTTTCCCAGGGCTGGGGAAGGGGTGTGGAGGGAACAATTCCAGGGGGATATAAACCAGCAGTAAACATCTACCAGTGACAGCGAGACACGCAGGGAAACCATCGCATCCTCATGCCCAGCCCACACTGGTGCTGAGCACTGCCCGCGCCTGTGCCTGGGCCCACCACGGGCTGCAGGAGGCCGCGCTGTGCGCTGCAGGAAGCGCAGCTTCCTTTGCCGGCCGGAGCGCCGCGTCCTGCCCTGCCCGGCTCCCTCCCTTCCTGCCCGGGCACAGCGCCCGCCCCGGGCCCAGGCTTGCTCCAGTGCGGTGCAGGGTGGCTGCTGGGGCTTCCAGCTGGGAAACGTACCCCTGGGCAGGAGGGACGGGGCTCAAGGGCAGCTGCATCCCCCCCATCCCCAGGGAAGGGCTGAGGCACCCATGGGTGAGACTTGCTGGGGAGTGCCTGTGCAGGGGGGTGATTTACAGCATCCCCAGCCTTTGCCCCGTTCCCAGGAGCCCCACAAGTCCCTGTTCTGGCCAGGAACTGCAGCGTTTACAACAGGCTGACACCTTCCCCAGCTGGCTGTAAATCACGGCGCCAAGGCAGAGGCTCTGCTCGCCCTCAGCCAGGGTCCAGCTCTGTTGGCAAAGTGGCCCCGGGGCATCTGAATGAGACCCACAGTGGAGCATCACACAGAGCATGGGAGGGTATATGGTGTGGGAGCAAAGCCCCCCATCCCTACACTTCCCTCCATCAGATGGCTCCCCACCACCCCAAACCACACAAACACAGGGATGGAGCCGCACTGCCAGGAGTAAAATGATTTATTTCTTACTGAGAGCTGGATCCTACAGGGCTTGGGAGCACAGTGAGCAGGGGATGCTGCAAGGGGCCCCCTCCAGTGCTTCCCTGTGTGCATGTTGTGCACCCTGCACACCCACCCACAGCTAACTGTGAAGAGTCCCTGCACACACATGTGCATGCACACCCATGCATGCAGCAGCACACATGCACCAGCTGTTTCTAGCCCCCATGGGACACTGCAGGATGTGGGGTGTGCAGCAGGCAGGGCACCCAACCATGTATGACACTCCCCACAGACCATGTAGGCACAGACAGCCCCATTTCATGTCCCCAGACCCTGTTCTCTGCAGGCTGGGGAGCAGTAAATCCATGCCAGATCCCATTTGGCTACAGCAAGAGAGGATGGAGGGTCAGTCAGTGAGTCTGGCACACACAGTATTGTCACCTTGTCCCCAAAACTAGCCCCCACCTCTCCATGTCCTTCCTTGGGCACTTGCCAATCCGTGCATCCCCAAACACCACCAGCCTGCCCCGTGTTCTCACCACCCCTTGCTGAGCTGTAGCACACGGCAAGCGAGGGGTGCACACGGTAGCACAGGGGAAGGGATGGGGATTTGGAGTGCAGCTTTGCAAGCAGCCATTGTAAGCCATATCAGGACAGCTCGTGGCTCTTCTGCTGTGCTGGCTTTCACCACTGGCTGTCCTCTTCCATCCTGCTGCGTCCCAGACACAGCTCGAGTCCCATTATCAGTGCAGGTCGATGTTCTCATACTCCACGTTGTCTGAGTCCTCCAGCTCGATGCCGGGTACCAGGTTGTAATAGTTGGTTGACTGACTCATGTAGATCTTCTCCCGGTCAGCTGAGTCCTTCAGGACCTCACTCACGCTGACGGTGTCCACCTCTGGATCACTGCCCCCCAGCTCCTCTGCCCTCGGGGATGGGGTGTCCCGCTGCCTGCCCAGCCCCGTAACCCGCTGCCCTTCATAGGTTGGCACCTGGGACATGCTGGGGGATCCCACCCGGATCTCCACCTCCTCATAGAGGTCCCTGCTGCTGTCCAGTGCGTCCACAGAGGGTTGGAGCATGACTTGGCTCCCCAGCAGCACCTTCTTCTCAGTCTCAGAGGGGGCAGCAGGCAGATCGTAGGGGACATAGTGGTGGGGTTCTGCAGGCACTGGTGCATTGCCCCTCTCTGCTGTGGCCAGGTGGCTCTGGGACCTGCTCTGAAAGCTGTAGTTGGTCTTTCTCTTCCGCCTGCAGAAGCACCAGGTGACGATGGCGAGGATGAGGAGAGGGGGTAGGCAGATGAAGAGGGCGGTGAGGCTGATGGAGTGGCACAGCTCATCCCGGGGGATGCTCTGGAGGTCCACACCGTGGTAGCGCTCCGGTGTGTGGCAGATAACCTCAGCGGCCAGGCTGGGCCAGTCCTCCAGGGTGCTGAGCAAAGCGCAGCTGCAGTCCCAGCTATTGTTGGAGAGCTGGAGATGAAGCAGAGACGGCTTCAGGAGGCTGGTGGGAAGGAAAGTCAGGGCATTGAAGCCCAGGTAGACTTCCTGGACCTGGTTGGATGCTCTCAGGAAGAACCTGGGCAGCTCCTGGAGCTGGTTGCTGTCCAGATAAAGGACCCTCAAATTAGGGGCATCTTCCAGAAAGCTTCCAGGGAGTCTTTCCAGCAGGTTGTGACTTAAGTGCAAGATCTCCAAGGCAGGGGGGACTCCTTGTGCATTGCTGATGTCCGTGATGCTGCAGTGCGAGAGGTAGAGCTCCCGCAGCCCCCGCACCCCTACCAGTGCTCCCCAGTCCAGGTGGGTGATGTTGGAGCTGGTGAAGTTGAGGCAGCAGCTCTCGGTGAGCGGAGCTTCGCGGAACACCTGGAAGTCCATGGGCTCCGTGCAGTTGCAGCTTTGCGGTGCTGGGTCGAGGGTAAGGCCGGCAGCGAGCAGGAGGCTGCCCCACAGCGACACGGTCCCCAGCCCAGCACCTGCGGGGACAGCAGAGTGGACGGACGGGTGACCGCGCTGCGGGACCGGCTCTCCCGCTCCCGCAGCTCCAGCCCACAGCGGATTGAACACGCTTCCCCCCCCCGCCGCATCCCATGGAAAGCACCCGGATCCCCGCCGCCGCTCCCTCCCAGCCCTGGGCTGTCTCACACCCGACGTCCCGCAGCTCCCAGGGGGCAGCGAGCGACCCCCGGGGCTGCGCTCTCCCCAACCCCCGGCCCGGGGAGCCCGGCCCGGTCTCACCTGCCTCCGCACGCCCCATCCTCCGGGGCCGCTCCGTCCCCGCCGCGCTCCCCGCCGGGCGCGGCCGTCGGCTCCGCCTCGCCTCGGGGCGGCCCCGCCGCAGCCCGCCCCGGACCGGGCCCGCTGCTCTCCCCCGCGGGCCATGGGCTCCCTGTGCCCCAGGCACCCACCAGCCATGGACCCTCCAACCGCGATGGACAACCCCCCCCAAAATATTCCTACAATATGTCCCCTACAGCCAATATGCCTGGTGCCCCCACTTCTTCTGCCTCCCTCCATAAACCACAGCACCCCGTTCCTTCCCCAACCCTCTCCTCTCCATCCCCCCGAAGCAATGTCCCTTCCCAGCTTTCCCCAGTCTCCAGCCCGCTCTGGCCCACCCACACCTGTATGTCTCTCTAGACCCCCCCCCCCCCCAATACTCCAGCATCAGCCCCTCAGGATTCTGGAGAGGGGACAGGCTGGGGTCTGCTGAGTTGCCCCCATCTTGGGATGGGGAGAGGGCTCTGCCTGGCTGGTCCCCATCTCTGTACACAGTGCGACTCCCAGCCCCACTGGGGAGAGGATACAGGGTGGATAAGCTTGCAGGATGGGGGCAAAGAGGCAACTCCTCTTTCCATCACTGGACCCCTTATGACTTCCTTCCATCTCATGTAAGTCCCAAGCCATAAAGGAGAAGTGGAATCAGATATGAGACTTCAGCCCACAGGAGAAGCAGTGCTGGAGAGGGGAGCTGGTTTTGCGCACCCTGAAAATGCCTGTGTGCTCACCACAGTGTGAGCTAGGTAAACTGAGACACATGGTGTGGCACCAACAGTGCTTTGCTTCAGTATTTGAGAGATGGGTGAAATGGAGCCTGGCCTGAGCACAGACCCATCATCCTGTTTGTGTCTGTCCCAGACCCACAAATCCCACAGAAGGGTGATTTCTGGCAGCTGGACCTGACCTGTCCTGCTGTGGGCATTGTCTTGTGAGTGAGGTTTGGGGTGCCAGCACCTCATGCTGTGCAGCAAATGCTGCAGCAACGAATCCTGTGTCAGGGATTTCTGCTGGGAGGAGGGATGGGGTGGGAGGGAGCAGGGAGGGAAGCAGGACTGGCTGCATCCCGGCAGGCTGCTGGGGTGGGACGCAGGAAATCGCCGTTTCAGGCCCATGAGGAAAGGGAGGTGCCTGCAGCAACTGGCCGGGGGGGGGGCACAAGAATTGCCTCCGTGGTGCCTTGGACACGGTTACATAGCCCTTGGCTGGCACCCACGGGCTGGAGCCTGCTGACACCCTGCTTGGGGCAAAGCCTCCCCTGCTCCCCGTGCTCTGGGGCAGGAGCTGAGCCAAGGGCCCCGTTGTAGAGGATTTCAGAGAGCTTCCTGAACCTCCCTGGGCTGGATCCTGCCTCCCAAGGGGTACCTCCCAGCACTGGCATTTTACATACCACCCCAGATCCAAGCGCTTCCTTAATCCTGAGGGATCCGGGTCCTTTCATTTCTCCCTCCAGGCAGCTTTACCCAGATTTGCAGTTTCCCCCCTGCATATCCTGAGCCAGCCCCTGGGGCAGGTTTGCTCTGCTGGAGTTGCAGCTGGTGCTTCCTTCCCCAGTCACCAGAGGGACCATCCACCCTTTCCCTCCTCCTCCTCCTCTTCCTTGGTGGCTGCAGCCCCATCCTTTGCAGGAGCTCACCGGGTGAGGGGGAAATCCCACTCCTGAGGGGGTCAGGGCTGTCACCCCAATGCCAGGGAGCTCACCCACACCCCATTGCGTTGCCTGGGCACTATATGTAGAGCCCATAGCAATGCCATGCAGCCGCCCTGAGAAGCATCCCTTCAACAGAGCCAACTTGGCAGCTGGGTTCAGCACCACTGCTCCTGATGCTGCTCAGCATCCCTGAATACTGTGAGGGTGGGGGGACACTGAGACCAGGCCAGGTCTGAGTATAGTGGAGGACAGAGATGCCACAGCTTCTCTGGGCTCCTGTTACATTTTACCATTCTCAGGGGGGGAAAGAAGTTTCCTGGTATCTAGATGGGATTTCCCTTGGCGCGACTTGCATCAGGTGCCTGTCCTGGTTTCACTGTATGCTTCCTAAAGACCCTGGGTCTCTTTTCCTGCAATTCCATTTAAATAGCAGCAGGCAGCCTTCCCTTGCCAAGGCTGGGCAGGTTGTTGATGTCAAACCACACTCCCTCCCGCTGCTCCAGCTCCGTAAGGGGAAAACCCCATTTTCCATGCTCTGCATCTCCACAGACCCCAGCTGCAGATGGATGGGGGCTGCTCCCGGGCTCCATCTTTCCTGGAGAGGTGATGCCTTGGTGGGACTCCGGCTGCGGGGTCCGTCCATGCCCCAAACCCAGCCTAAGTTCTCTCCTGGAGGCAGGCAGAGCAGGAGCGGAGCCGGCAGCTCTCAGCCCTCGCTGATCCCCTCTGTGCCTCTGCAGGGGCCCGGGGGCAGGCCCGGGGCAGGTCCCCCGGTCTCTCCATCCATGGGCTGCTTCCAGACTGTGCTCCTGACTCAGCTCCGCCCAGTTTGCTCCTCCGTCGGAAAGCCAACGCTGCCCCATGACGCTGCCTGTGCCCCGGGAGCCCTGGGTCCCGGGTGGAAACCGGCAGCTTTCCCCAGGGAGCAGCAGCCCCTGCCCGAGCCGTGTTCGCTGCCGGGTGGTGGGTTTGCAGGTGCTTCCCCTGCAAGAGCTGGAAACCCGAGGAGAAAAGCAGACAGATCTGGGTTGTTTCCGCTGTGTCTTGCAGGTTTGCTCAGCTTTTCTGCAGAGCAAAATAGGGGGCTCATTCCTCTGCGCTATAGTGGGATGTGCTGTGGAGAACGGGGCTGTTTGGCCATGGGTGTTCATGCAAAACTCTCTGCATATTCAGGAGCACTTTGAGCATCAGTGACAAGAGCCTTGAGCTGCACTGGGGGAAACTGAGGCACAGAGCAAGGGATTTGCTCACAGTCACCGTGTGGGAGTATGAGCAGCGGGATCTGCTTTTGAAGGGCTTTTGCAATGCTGCTGCTCCAGGCTCATGGGGGGCTGTGGGTTTGCAGCCACCTTGGGGAGAGATGATCCGCATCCTGCCATGACCTGTTTCAGGTGACACAGGCTTGTCCTGCTGCTTATGGCCATGAGAGAGCAGCACCGCTATGGCACACTGCCCAGGCACCATCATTACCTTGGCCAGCCCAGCCAGGCCACCCCTCAACACCAGAGCCACCAGGACTCAGCGCCCAGGCACTGAGGAGCCAGGATGGAGGTCCCTACTGGAACAGTCCTGCAGGTTCCCAGTCTTGGACTGGCAGCTATGGGGAACCGATCCTTCAGGGTTCTTTGAGGACTGCTGGAGCTGGGCTAGAGCCAGGGCAAAGTGTGGCCAAGGGCCACCTGACCATGGGACAGCCTGGCTGGGAGCTCACCTGCACCTTCCACTGTCCCCTGTGTCCCCAGCACCCCACCTGGGGTGGACTGTGACCCCTCTCCTCAGCCCCTGGCACAGAGTGAAAGGTTCTGCCTGCATCCAGGTTTGTTGGGGTGAGGGGCTGGGCCCACAGTGAACACGTTGGGCTTTGCATCCTACCCTGGATTTTGCCTTTCTGGGGGGTGTAACTGTGGGGTCCGCAGGGGTTTGTGTGACACAGGCTGACCATCCCTGTGAGGGGAGATGTCCTGTGAGTGTGTATTTACAGACGTGTGTGCGGAGGGGACTCTGCGTGTCCTGGGAGAGAGGGGAGGGAGCTGAGGAGGGGTCTTGGTGTGTCTGTAGGGGATCCCTGTGTCAAGGAGGGGCTGATTGTCTGAGGGGGTCTCTGTATCTAGGAGAGGCACGCATCCACTGAGGTGCTCTGGGTGTACGGGGGGACTCTGTACAGTGGAGACAGCAGGGCCGTGGCTGGGTTCCCCCCCGCGGCTCACGGCTGGCAAAAGGGTCCCAATGGGCACATAAAACTCAGGTCGCAGCTCCTCATTTTCCGTGCTGCGGCCGCTTTAAGAGCCGAGCGGGGCCGCCCGGGGGCGGAGCTCCGGCGGGTGACGTCAGCGCGCCCATTGATAAAACCGGCGGGATTCCCGCGGCGGCGGCAGAAGCAGTGGTAGCGCGGGGTGGTGGGGCCACGTGTGCGGGTTCCGGTGCTGGCGGTGGAGCAGCCTCAGCCATGGAGCCCGCCGGCCTGTTTCCCCCTTTCCCCGCCGTCTGCCCCCCGCCACCGCCCGCTCACACCCCGGTACCCCCGCCCCGCGCCGCCGAGACCACCCGCATCATCACCGACCCCATCTCCGGCCGCTCCTACTGCAAGGGCCGCCTGCTGGGAAAGGTACCGGGGAGCGGGGAAGGGGAGGGTGTGCGGTGCTGGGAGCCGCGGACCGGTGCGAGGAGGGGGCTACGCGGCTGCTCGATCCCCACCTCGGGGTCGTCCGGTGCTGATTGCGGCCCCCTCGGCTGCCGCCACCGCCGCCTCCACCGGCCTCGCCTCTGCCGGTGGGCCCGCAGCAGCGCTGGAAGGGGTGAATCACCGGCTGGCTGCGTGCCTCGCCGGTTATCGGAGGCGCATCGGTTTCGGGGCGCCCCGCGGGGCCTGCGTGGGCCGCGAGTGCCCCGGTTCCCAGCGGTGCCGGCCCGCGCCGCTCCGCCGCACGCAACTTTTGTTCCCGCTGCCGGCGCTGTGTGTAGGAGGCGGGTGCCGGTTCCCAGCCCGGCCCGGGCGGCTGAGTGTGCAGATTGGAGGTGACATCACGGCAGGAAAAACCTGTCTCCATGGGGCTGCCTTTCGGTGGCCTCCGGTCCCCGGGCTTCCTGCCCCGCGCAGGACTTTCCAGATCGATCCCTCATGTGGAAAGATGAGGAGCTCGGCCATGGTGGGAGGGAAAAATGGCCCTGGAGGTTTTACAGGAACTGGGTGAAGAAAATCCCTGGTTGAGAGCATCACAGTTCAGATCTTAGTGGGCGACACAGCAGGAGGGAGCGTGTGACGCTTGCCGGGCTGTGCTGCAAGGGAATGGAGGAGGAGGAGGAGGAGGCAGCTTGTGAGCAGGCAGGGGCGAAGAGCTGTCTCTCACCCATCCATAACCACCTCTTCCCTTGCAGGGTGGCTTTGCACGATGCTATGAAATGACAGATCTCTCTAGCAACAAAACCTATGCCGTGAAGGTCATTCCTCACAGCCGGGTGGCTAAACCCCATCAGCGGGAGAAGGTGGGTGCTGTGGGGCTCGTGAAGTGGTGGGACACAGAGTGGGCCCTGTGCTTACCTGGCACTGCTGCTCCCTTTCAGATCACCAACGAGATCGAGCTGCACCGGGACTTGCACCACAAGCACATTGTCAAGTTCTCCCACTACTTTGAGGACTCGGAGAGCATCTACATATTCCTGGAGCACTGCAGTAGGAAGGTGAGCACTGGTGTGGCCTTCTTGTCAAAGGATCTCCTAAACAGAGCCATAGCTGGTTGGAGCAGCCCTTATCTGAGGTGCTTTGCTAGCATTCCCCTTCTCCTGGGCTGCCTCCTCTGTCACACCCTCTGAGCTCAGCCATAAGCTGTGTGGTTTTGCGTGGCATCAGGGACGCTGTTGGCTGCCTGTCCTACTCAGGCTGCCTGTTCATACTGGCAGTCCATAGCTCCTGGTGGGGCCCCCATAAATCCAGTGGTTCTCCTGTCTCTGCTGAGCAACCTCAGCTTCGTGTGGAGTTTGCTGAGGTCATGGCTGTGGAAGAAGGATTATTTGTGGATGTGCAACTTCTGGAAGGACTGGATTTGACCCTGCCTGCCCCATGCCTAGTCAGCAGGGCTGCCTGTTCTCCCTGCCTCCCATCACCAAGCTGCCTTCTCTCCCTCTGCAGTCCCTGGCCCACATCTGGAAGGCCCGCCACACACTGCTGGAGCCTGAAGTGCGCTATTACCTCAAACAGATCATCTCAGGCTTAAAATACCTTCACCTCAAGGGCATCCTGCACAGAGACCTCAAGCTTGGTGAGTGTTGTGGTTGGGACAGGGTGCCACGTGGGGAGTGAGGTGCCCCAGAGAGGCTTGTGGTGACACATCACCCTTGAATTGCAGGCAACTTCTTCATCAATGAGAACATGGAGCTGAAAGTGGGGGACTTTGGGCTAGCTGCTTGCCAGGATACCTCTGACCAGAAGAAAAAGTAGGTTTAAGGCTTCCCTATTCCGGAGCTCTCTGAGGTTTTTCCCCCTTCCTCCTATGGCTTCCTGGGAGGGTAGAGGGATGAGTGGTC
Source organism: Pezoporus wallicus (assembly GCF_028554395.1). Taxonomy (NCBI): domain Eukaryota; kingdom Metazoa; phylum Chordata; class Aves; order Psittaciformes; family Psittacidae; genus Pezoporus; species Pezoporus wallicus. The sequence continues at coordinate 395,058 of NW_026641917.1, read as the reverse complement.
CTCCCTGGCCTGGGGAGGGGAAGCCTTAGGGTCCCTTCCTGGTGTGGGGGAGCGATTCCTGCCCCAACTGCAGGCAAGGCGAGGGGCCTGGGGGCTTTGTGGCCCCTCCAGGAGGGAGCTTGCAGGCATCGGGGAGAACAATGTGCTGACTATGGCTATTGTGCCTGCCCGGCTGCCCTGCCGGCTGTGCAGGGCTGGGACACAAAGGCTCTGTTCCTCCCCGGCTCTAGGACAAGCTCTTCCCAACGGCTCCCCAGGACCAGCTGCTCCTGGGAGCTGGAGAGGGGGGAGTCTGTATGGGGCTGCTTGTAGGTGGAGGGAGCTTTGGGGGGGATGGTCTGCAAGCTAAATCCCAGGACTTAGAGCAGAGAAGGGTGTCTGCGAGGGGATGCACTGACCTGGCGTTTTGCCCCATAGGACAATATGTGGGACCCCCAACTACCTGGCCCCAGAAGTGCTGCTGAGGCAGGGCCATGGGCCAGAGTCGGATGTATGGTCTCTGGGCTGTGTCATGTAAGTCTGTGCTGCTGGGTTGGGAAGGGTCCAAGCTGGGGAGAGCTGGGCTGTGGAGCAGCCCCAGTGAGGAAGTCCCCTTGTGCTCTGCCTTGCGGCTTTGCAGTGGTTGCCCAACAAAAGGCAAGGGGAGGGTAGAGAGTGGCTGGATCCTGCCCAGCTCTGCTCTGGTGTGGGTGCTGCCAGTCATGCTGGGATGCCCGTCAGGGGCTGTGCATGCAGGGTAGCAAAGGGCAGGTGCTCTTGTGCTGTGCTCAGCTCCGGTTCAAAGCACTGCCCTGTGAACCTGGTAAACAATGGAAAACCTCAGTGTCTGGTGGCAGCTGCTGCTCTGTTTGTTTGGGAAGCAATTGCTTAAGTGCATCCAGCCCTTTGCCTGGCTGCTGCCTGCAGGCTTCCTGCTCCGCTTTCCACCCCATCAGCCACGCAGGGCTGGGAGCGATGGTGGCAGAAGGTGGCCTTCGCCTGCCAGCCCCCTCTCCCTCCCCAGTGCTCCTTGCCTGTTGCTCTAAACAGTTGCTAGGAGGAAGCATGGCCGGATGTCAGCAGGGCAGCCCAGGGTGGAAGTGGTGCTCCCAGCCAGGTGTGGCGGCCAAATGCCAATGACTTCCTTGCTTTAAGTGCTGCTGAGTCACAAGCCTGGTGGGGATGTGACAGTGGCACGTGTATCCCCTCCCAGGTACACCCTGCTGTGTGGGAACCCTCCCTTCGAGACCTCTGATCTCAAGGAGACGTACAGGTGTATCAAGCAAGTAGAGTACACCCTCCCTGTCTTCCTCTCCCTGCCCGCCAAGCACCTCATCGCCGGCATCCTCAGACGCAACCCTAAGGACCGCTTCACCCTTGAGGAGATCTTGGACCATGAGTTCTTCAAGGTGAGTGTGTTGGGGTTTGTCCTGACCCTTCTCCAAGTGGAGTGAGGCTTTTCGGGCTGTGTTGTGCTGTCCTTGGAGCCCAAGTCTCAGTCCTTCAAAGGAAGCAGCTGATGTCCTACCCAAATGCCAGCGAGGGGAACTGAGGGATCTGGTGTGTTCCCGCTGCCTTGTCCCTATAGCATGGGTTGTTTCCTGCACTGATGCCATTCCTAGGGCCAAGGCTTGGAGGAAATGCAAGCTGGCTGTCAGGAGGGTTGTGAGTGACTGTGGTCAGCCCAGGGCAGCTGCTCTGCCTGAAGCACGTGGGCTATGGAAACCAAACCTCTGCCTTGACCTCCCTGCAGGGCTACACGCCTGAGAAACTCCCTCCCAGCAGCTGTGTGATGGCTCCAGAGCTGAATCCCCCCAACCCAGCAAAGAGTCTCTTTGCTAAAGTCACCAAGACCCTCTTTGGGAAGAAGAAACCCAAAGGTGAGTCCTGGTGCTAGCCCAGGTGACCTTTCCTCCAGGGAGAAGTGGGTTCTGCCTCCTGGAGAGACCTCCTGATGGGTCTCTGTGGACCCCCTGCCTGAGGCCATCATAAGCTGTGCTTGCCCTCCTGCCTTTCTGGCACCGGTGGCCTGGCATGGGTGTGCGCTTCGAGAGCGGATGCGGTGCTGAAACCCATGGGAGCAGTTCCTCCTGGAAGCCCTCCGTTGCATGAGAACTAGGAAGTGAAAGTGGGAGGCAGCTGCCTGATGCTGTGCTCACCACCATGGGCAGATGAGGGAGAGCTGAGCAAATGGGAGGGGTGGCTGTGATGTCCCCATCCCCTGTGCTCATCACTTCCTTTCTCCTCAGCCAAGAAGGGTTCTTTGGAAGACAAGGATGACATCTCCAAGCTGGTCACTGGGCTGATGAAGACCTCAATCTGCCGGCAGATGAGCTATAAAACTGTGGAAGGGAATGAGGTGAGAACACCCCTGAGCCCATGCACACCCTCCTTTTGGGTGGGGGGGAGCAAGTGGAACAGTGATAAAGCCAAGTCTCTCCACAGGCCGCCCCTGTATCATGCCGCAGTGCCAGCTCTAGTCCTGTGGAGACAGTGGTGGAGGAGACATCTCACAAGTCTGCATCCCCTTCCATCCGAGGGACGATGGCCAGCAGCTGTGAGGGTGAGCAATACCTGCCTGGGCCACCCCAGCCTGCCCCAGGCTTCCTGTGCTGCCCTGGCTGATAGTGGGGCTGGCTGACTCAGCCTGTCATCTTCTGCCCGCAGCCTTTGAAGACTGCATCACTACCTCTGCCATCATTGAGTCGGCTGTCCGGCTCCTGCGGACCTGCCTCTCCTCCATGCCCCCAGGTAAACCGGTTGGTCCACTCTGGGATGGGGCAGGGAGCTGTGCATCCCCTTCCCCATGGGATGAAGGCATGGCTGCTATTCGGGTACTGTTAGAGGTGGGCAGGGGTTGTCTTCCTGCTCTGCTCATCCCTTCTCTTTTCCACCAGCGGGGAAAAATCCGGCTTCCCTGGCCCGCCACGAGCACTTTGTCTGGGTGAGCAAGTGGGTGGATTACTCCAACAAGTATGGCTTTGGCTACCAGCTCTCCAACCGTAGCATTGGGGTTCTCTTCAACAATGGCACGCACATGACTCTTTCCCCCAACCACAGGTAAGTGGTGGGGAAGGGGATGGTGTCTCTGGGGAAGCCCCTGCTGTAGGAAGGGGCAAGGGGAGGCAGTGCCAGGGTGGGTTTGGTGCTGGGTGGCCCCAAAGCTCATCATGGTCTACTCCTTCCCAGGACTGTGCATTACAACCCAACCAGCAGCAAACACCTTGTGTTCTCTGTGGCTGCTATCCCTGAGCAGCTGCAGGGGCAGATGAGTGTCTTGCGCTATTTTGCGTCCTACATGGAGCAGCATCTCATGAAGGTGGGTGTGAGTTGTGTGTTGAAGGCTGTGTGTATGCTGGTGACACTGAACCCAGGACACCATGTATGGGACCACTGGCTTAATGAAGATTCTTCTCTCTAAGGGAGGTGACTTGCCCAGCATAGATGACCTTGGGCAGCCAGCCCTGCTCCTCCTGCAGTGGGTGAAGACTGACCAAGCCTTGCTCATGCTCTTCAGCAATGGCACCCTGCAGGTATGTGTGGGGCACAGTGGAGATGCCCAGACCACCATGGGGAGGAGGGGACTTGTGGCATCTGTTAGATCTTGTCTGCCACAGCCCACAGGCACAGTCCAGCTGTGGGTGCAGCGTGCTGCTCCAGTGCCCAAAGCTGCTGGTCACAGCTTGTGCAGCCTGTGAGGGACATGATGCTTCAGTCGGCCACTTGTGTCTGCCCTGATGTTGGGGCTGGCACATTCCTGCCATAGGGCATGGAGCAGGGATGCTCTTGGGCAGGTTGGGGAGGAGGAACGGGTTGAGGCAGGAAGCGTGGCTCCATCCTGGCTCCCGACATGCCGCGGGAAGCATGGGTTAAACCAAGTCCAACCTGTCTCCTAGGTGAACTTCTACAATGACCACACCAAGGTGATCATTAGCAAGCCTGACCACTCCTGCCTTGTCACCTACATCAACCGGGAGCGAAATTCCTACACCTACAAGCTGTGCAGCATCCAGGAGCTGGGCTGCTCTCCTGAGCTCCACCACCGCCTCAGATACATCCTCAAGCTCCTCCAAGAACGTGCTGAAGCCTAGTGTGGGACCTTGGGGGAACCCTTGCTGGACATAAAGGTCTCCCCCTCCCCTCCCATGGGATGGGAGGGATGTTGTGGTGCTGGCTGCCTGCCTGGGCACCCTGTATCCCGGTGCTCAGATGGACTCTGGACTAAAGACTCGTGGATGTGGTTACAGCAGCAGGTCTGGACATCCTTGCTGCTCCCTGGCTCTGGGCAATCTCTGTGTTCTCACTGGTAGCTCCTGCTCTTGTTGTGCTGGTCTCGGTGGGGTGGACTGGGGTGGCACAGGGAGGGAGGTGGTAGGCGAGTGCCCCATGGCCAGCTTCGGGGTTGGCTGTGCCTTGTCTGTACCCTGGTGCTCCAGCCTGCCCTGGCTGATGCCCTAGTTCACTGACCCTCTCTGTGGCCTGGAGAGGACTGGCACAGCCTTGGCCTCGAGGCTTTTGGCTGCTGTGGGGTAGGAAAAACCCCTTCCCAGGGGTGGACAGGGGTGAAGGTTGCTGCCTGCCCTGCCAGGGGCTCTGTGGGCTGGTGTGTGCCACTCCACAACTCCTACACTAAGAAAAGTGGGCCCAATGTGCGCCGTCTGCTCCTAAATTGTGAATTGTCTGGTGCAACCTGATGTTTTGATAAAGGGGATGGGGGGGATGGAATTCAGGGGCTTGCCTGGAGGAGCCCTCATCTTGCTGAGACCCAGGGAAGTTTCTTGTTTCGAGGCAGTCTCTGCCATGTGGGACTATTTATGTATCTTATTTATATGGAATTATTTATTTTCCTGTTGGACTGTCCCTGTGCAGCTCCCCTGTCTTTGACTCGCCTAAATAAAAATCTATTTGTGTAAGGGCAAACTGTGTTTGACTTGCTTGGAGCTTGGGCACCAAAGGGCTTAATCTTCATCCTTGTTCTAAGGCTGTTACTACCTGCCAGGCAGGACCCCTCTTGCTGCTGCTGGGGGACAAGGTCAGGGACGCAGGATGGAGGGCAGGAGCCTGTCTGGTACCTCCACTCTTGCTGTGGATGGTGGGAGGGGCAGAATTAGCTGTTGCTGGCGTCTGTGGAGCTCTGGAGCTGCCTCGGTGTCTCCTTGCTGCTGCCAAAGTCTCATTCTCAACTGCCACTGCACTTGGACCAAACCCACCCGCTCTCGAGGTGTTGCTGAGATGCAGGAGGCAGGGGTTGAGGCCCAGGGGTTGGTGGGTTGCCGGGGTCCCTGCCCTGTGACAGCTCATGTGATGGGATATGAGCTGGGACTGGAGCCAGGAAAAAGGAATTTAATGTGCTCCATGAACTTGTTTCGAAGGTAATTTGTCACCTCCTTCCCCATCAGTGTGTAATCGATCCGCCTGGGAGCGGCTTGTGCTGTGGGAAGCAGCCTGGGCTGTTCCCTGTAGCATTGCCTTGGGCAGACTCTGCTCCCAGGGTAATGCAGCCCTTTGGGTTGCCTTTGCTGTAGCTTGGGTCTTGTAAACTGGGCTAGTGAAAGCTATGGTGTGGCTGTGAGCCCAGGCTGGGGACTGTAGTGAGCATCAGGGCACTGAGGTGCACCCATCCCTTGATCCTTGCGCACCTCATGAGGAAAGACTGCAGGTATGAGCCAGAGCTGGTGCAAACCTCTTTATTTCAGCAGCACTACAGCACTGAGTGGAGGGAGAGGCAGGTCCTACTCAAAGTAGACCCCATGCACTGTGGCCACAGCAAAGAGGGATGCATTGGAGAAGGTGGTGGAGGCAAAGCTGTCACTCTCGGGGTCCCACAGTGCCTGGCTGGCCACCAGCAGGCTCTGCTGTGCTTGCTGCCCCAACAGCACATGGCAGACCAGCTTGTACCGGGGTGGCACCACGTCCTTTGCTCTGCTCTGCAGCATCTCAACCAGGTTCTGGGCTAGCAGCGCACTGCTCTGTGGTGTGTAGACCATGGTCTCAAGGGCACCTGTCAAGGCTCCCTCCAGCACTCGCTGCACCCGCCCTGCATTGAACTTGCAGCCTTCATCTGGTCCTATCCTGTAAGTGTTCTCCAGGCGGGTCTTGAGGATGGGCTGGAACAGGGGCAACCCAGAAAAGCTCACGCGGCTGTGCAGCATCCAGGGGCCGATGGAGGGGCGCCTGCCCCCCGGGGCTGCCCCCAGCGAGCTGCGGCGGCTGGCCAGGGCTGCTGGCAGGGTGCTGAGGATGGAGCTGCGGCGGGAGAGCAGGAGCGGCGGTTTGCCTTCCTCTGTGCCCCGTGCATGGGGCTGGGACCCACGGCGGGTGGTTCGGAGCGGGTGGACTTCGGTGTTGTCTGCAGCTATCGCCTGGGCTGGCGCAGACACCTCTGCGAAGGGCTGCTCAGCCATCTGGGTGGCCTGGAAAGGGGGGTGTCAGGAGGAGGTAGGTTGTCCCACAGGTTGTTCACCCCATCTCTGCTTTGCCTATCTCTGACCCCTGCAATCCCATGGTAAGGGGCTGGGGGGACCACGGCAGCTGCCTTCCCTTCTCTAGCACCACCCTCCCCAGCAGCAACCACTGACCCACTGCATCCCAGGTCCACCCAGCCCTCAGCTCTCCCATCTCCAGCCTGTCCCCTGGCACAGGGGAGAAGCTCCTTCTGCTCCAGCCTCCCTGTCCCACGCTTACCGCTAGCCCTGCTCCTGCCCTGCAGGGGTAAACCCAGGGGACTTGTTTCCAGCCAGTGTTGTGCTCCTGGCTGCCCAGGGACCAACCTTGGCAGGGACAAACCTGTTGTGCTCCTGCAGTGTGTTGCTATGTGATACTGCAGCTCTCCAGGGCTGCTCTGGGGCACGGCTCCTGTAACTCCTTGTTTCCTGGTCTCTGGACAGCTGCAGTCACTCCGGGCATTCCAACGTTGGCTGCTCCCTGCCAGCCCCCAAAAACTGTTTCCCTGTGTTAAATGTGTGAAGGAAGAGCAAGGAGAGGTGGAGAATAGCCACTGTGATTGATGCTTTGCACCCCAGCTATGGGTTGCACCTCCAACAGCTTGATCTTTGCATCGTTTAGGTCCTTTTCTCCCTGTATCAAGGGAGACTATGGGCAGATGGGCACCCACTGAGCAGAGCCCTGGCCCGAGGGCAGGTTTGCTGGGGATTCCCAGCCCTGAGGAGGTTTCTCTCCACTGTCGGAGCCCAGCCCAGCTGGTACACCACCGCCACCCCATCAATGTGCCTTTGTTTGGCTCGGCTGCCAAGCTGTTTGAGGAAAGACGAGATGGCTTTTGTGTTTCTATCTCCCATCAGAGGTATTTATAGCCTGCCGCTGACTAGCGCTGCCAAGCGCTGGCAGCTGGACCCTGCTCCCTCGGGCTGCTGCTGTGGGCCCTGTGCTTCCTTCTGCATTCCACTACCGCTGATAGGCAAAGACGGGTCCCTCTGCAGGCACCCCCATCGTGTTCCTTGGGTCCAGCCAGGCTTGGGAGACAGGGGACTGGGCATCCTCTGGTGCAGTGCCTGAGTGAGGCTGGTTATGCTTTTTTTTTGCCTGTGCTCTCGTGTCCTAAGCAGATAGGAGAGTCGCAGGGCTTTGACCTGAAGCATCAGCAGGAAAGGTTACTTTTGCTGTTTAGGGGCTCGATCTCCCAGTGCAGGGCACTCAGCCATGCCCAGCAGCTTTCCATGGGGGCTGTGCATATAAAGGTGGTGTTGATCTTTGTGCCTTGATCCTGCACATGTTTTGCCTTTCCCAAAAATCCCATCCTCCTGTGTCCCTTCACCCCCATCCGCCCCATCCAGGGGCTTCTCTGCAGCAAAGCCACTGGCTGGGAGGGGACGGGACGACAGGCCCCGGTGCTGGTTCCCTGCTGTGAGCCACATCAGGGTTAGGGTACCGCCACGCGGACCGAGCCATCCGAATCCCGCCCGGCAGACACCCGGATGGTGCTGCCTTGGCAGCAAGGAGCGGGCTTCACCACTCGCCACCCCTTTGTCCCTGCCGCTGCCTCCCCAGCAGCCCTTCCGCTCCGTGCCAGGTTTCCCTAGCAATGGGCCATGGCGGGTAGCGGCCTCCTCCCTGCTGGCTCCCCGGGCCGGCCAGCCCCCCGCCTGCCTCCCTCCTTCCTCCCTTCCTCCGCCCTCCTCCCCAAGGCAGCCCATGGCTGCTCCCTGCTCCGCGCGGTCGCTGCAGGGCGAAGCGGCCGCCTTCACCGCTGCCCTCCGCACCCTGGTCAACAACCCCCAGTTCAGGTGAGGGCTTGCGGGGCTCACCCCCCGCCCCAGCCGTGCCGAAGCCCTCGGCGCTTGCTCCGTGCTGCTTCCCCCGTGCTGCTTCCCCATGGATCTGAGCCTTGCTTGGGGTGGGGGGGTGGTGGGGGTGGTGGTTAGGACCTCCCTTCTGCATGGACCTCCTTTCTGCTCGGCTTTTGCAGGAGCCCGGGGCTGCTGGGTACATTCCGCACCGAGGCAGCCACCACCTCTCCGGAGCAGGGAAGGACCCCAAGCGTGCCCAGATCCTCTGTCCCAGGGAGTGATGCCAGCATGGCAAGGCAATGTTACAGGCAAAATCCCGTGCTGAGGCTTCTGGCCTTGCCAGCAGTAGGGTGCTGCAGTCACCCTGCTCCCCAGGGGCAGCCAGCTATCCATGGCTGGCTCTTCAGTGCTTTCCTTTGATATCTCCAGTCTTCCGGCAGCACTGAAGGCAGGTGGCAGTGCTTGGCATCCCTGCTACCTCCTCCCACAGCAGTGAGTGGAGATGGAGAGCTGCTGCCTCTGCTACCTGGCACCTACACGGCACGTCCTGCCTGGCAGTGGGCTGGCCCTGTGGTCCTGTGCTGAGGCCTGGCACAAATGTCAGTGCAATCTGAGGAAACCCCTGTCCCTGCTGAAAGTTTTGGCCACCCAGAAGAGAAATTCCAGTGAAAACTCCCCAGCCACAGCACCAGGCAGTGGGGAAGCGGCTGCCAGTGCCTGGTCATCCCCAGCCCACTGCTTGCATCCCACACTTTTCACCCTGCAGCCTTCATTTTACATCCTGCAACCTGAAATCTGTGCTCTGCATCTGTCACCTTTATCCTACATCCTTCCTCCTGTAGCCTGCATCCCACAGCCTTCATTCTTTCTGCATTTTGCAGCCTTCATCCTCTGCCCATCCTGTTGCCTGAACCTCCATCCTGCATCCCACACCTTGCATCCCGTAGCTGCAGCCCGCATCCCACATCTCACAGACTGCTTCCCCTGCTTGTTTTGTGGTTCACAGCCATGGAACAGTTAACTTCACTCCCCTTACAGTAGCAATCACGGAGAGCTTGCCTCATACTGCCCAGTATGCCAGTCCCAATAGACATGTGGGATGACTCAGGTGCCTTTCCCTCTGGTGGACACATCCATCTCCATGTGGGACACCATGAGGTTTGGGCCATGGGTTTGTGCATGGCCAAGTGGCAGCTAGAGTTTGGGTGGCATGTCTTCTGTTGCCCTGCTGGGATGGAGGAAGAGAGGAGGAGAGGATGAATGAGCCATGGCTGCATGGTGCACATAGGCTAGAGAGCCCCTTTTCCTCTCATCTTGCCTCCCATTCCTGGGAAGGTGAACAGTGCTGGGAGGCTATGTGGGACAAGGGCAGCAGGGCGGACCTTGTGCCTCAGAGTGCACCACAGGCCAGTGCCAGCCCTGCTGGCAGCAATGCCAGAGGCTGCACATCCATGAGACCATGACTCAGTTCCTATGAGTCAAGGAGGCTGAGCCCAGTGACAGCCGTGCTTTCTCCTGCTCTGCCGTGCCAAAAGAGAAAGCCACTTTCTCCAGCTGCCCCTGGCCTTTCTCCGCCCTGCTCTGTGCCAGCACTCACGTCTTGCTGTGCTCCATACCTGTCGCTGGCTGTGCTTTCCAGAGGACCTGTCTTGCTCACCCCACCTTTCAGATGGCCATAAGGAGCCACAAGCAAGGGCCCTCTTGTGCCTCTGCTAGGAAAAGCCCACCCAGACAGTCCCTGCCCATGTGCCCTGTCCCAGCTCCCAGGCACCCCATCACTGATGGTCCCCTCTCCGTGCAGTGATGTGACATTCGTGGTGGGCCGGGAGCAGCAGAAGGTGTTTGCACACCGCTGTGTGCTGGCATGCCGCTGCCAGGCTTTCCGGGGGATGCTCAGCCAGGGGCCGGCAGGCAGCGAGGACTCCCCCAGCAGCATCTCACCCCAGGGACCCTTCATCCTGGGCAACGTGCAGCCCGAGGTCTTCCTGGCCGTCATTGAGTTCCTCTACACCAACAGCGTCACCCTCAACAGCCACATTGTGAGTGGGGATGGGGCTGGCAGGGACCATGGGCATGGGAGGGAGAAGGAGGGATGCAGAGGTGGGGGGTGCTTTGAATGTAGAGAGGATGCTCTGTATGACTGTGGCTGGTTAACAGTGCAATGAGTGTGTGGGGCTCAGCCTAGCACAGAGGAGTGTCCAGAGCATCTTGTCCCACATGTGTCTGCCCCAGCCTTGGGGTGTTCTGTGCATCCTGGATGATGGGAATGGAGACAGTAAAGCAGGCCACATTCATATGCCCCTATGGAGCAGCCCTTCCTGTCCCATACCCCACCTGGGAGCTCCCGCAGAGGCAGAAGGACACATGCTCTTGTCCACTGGGCTGCCATGCCTGTTCCTGCACCCGATGTTCACAAGGTCTCTCTTGCCTGCAGGCACTGGAGGTACTGACTTCATCAGTGGAATATGGTCTGCAGGACCTATGCAAGGTACAGCACTGCTTACTCTGGGGTGGTGGTCCCCAAGTGCCCCCATGCTGAGGAGCACTCCAAGATGGTCCCTGCGTGGCTGGAGGTGGTTCTGAGGATGGATCACCGTGGTCCAATGCAGGCTCAGCCCCTGCTTCTCAATTCCAGAGTGTCTCTTCAGTGGGATCCCCCTTGAGGGGATGCTGCACCAACCAGGAGTCCTGCAGGGGCCGGGGAATCCCTGGGAAGCTTATGGGAGTCTCATATCCTGCAGGAAAGCCCCGATGCTATCACCCACGGGTGTCCCGTGGTCAGCTGGCTGGATGATGCTGTAGGGAAAGCCCCATTGCTGGAGAGTGCTCAGCAGTGGCGCTGCCAGGGGGATGCTGCTCAGGAGAGAAGGTTTTGGGAAGGCAGCAGGGAGCAAACAGGAGGGATGGGAGACGGATGAGGGGAAGGAGCTGGAGCAGCTTGGCGTTGGGGCGGGCGGCTGGGCCACGTCATCAGGATGATTCCTGGATTACGGCTGTGCTGATCGTGTGACCCGCCATCTCACACCCGGACTTCCCCTCTCTTCCCACCCTGCCGAGGAGCTGAGCCACCATGGGCTGCTGTGTGCTGCAGTGGTGTGGTGGGACGAGTCCTGCCCCGTCACCCCATGAGGACAAGCACAGCCCAGATGTGGCACAGGGCTGTCAAACAGCTGGTTGGAGGGACATAAGGGGTGTTGCAGGAAAGGGGGATGCGGTGCCCCAGACACGTGAATCCGGGTGGGATATCCTGCAGTGAGCCATAGAGGAGGGGGGAAGGAAAGGGGCTGACCAAGGGAAACCCCTGACTGTGTCTGCAGCTGCAGGGTGACCTCATGTCCCTGTTGCCAATGACTCAGGGCCCTTCTGCTCCAGCTGAAGGTTCCTCCCTGCATGTCACATCCCCTTTGGTTTCCTAGGGGCTCTGACCCCTTAGGGTTGGTGGTACGACAGACAGATAGCTGTTGCAATGCCATGTACTGCTCAGCGGGATTTTCCCTGAAGATGCACACAGCAGATGCTATTTAGAAGGGACAGGATCTTGAATGTGATGGTTGCTTTTTTTAATGTGTGAATGATTGCACATCTTTTTTTTTCTATTTTGGGTGCTTATTATAAATATAACTTTGCATTCGTTAGTTTCTTTATAATATCTTACCCAGAACAGTCAGGTGAAGGGAAACTGAAATACAGGCAGAGAGCGGGGCTGGGCAAAGCTGACATCACCCAGCCAGAACCAGGGCTGTCCCTCATGGCAGGACACAGATGGGGACAGTGGCCAGGGTTAGGTGGCCCGCCTCGGGCTATGAGGTTGGCTGCGGTTTGGTGGCATCAGTCTCAGCCTATGGCTGAATCAGTGCCCAGGCTGGCTGCCCACAGGCTGTGCTGTGAGTCCTCATCCCACAGCCCACCACTGCCTGGGGGGCTGGAGGTGCCATCCCCGCATGTCTCCTGTCCCGTGTCCTGGGAGCTATGGGGAGGCTGAGAGTCGAGGAGAGGGGTGGCAGGGCTGGGCCTCTGCTCTTTCTATTCTCTCCCCATTTACCTTCCAGCTCTGCATCAAATTCATCAAGGACACTCTGAGCGTGGAGCAGGTCTGCGAGGCTCTGCAGGTGAGTGTGACACCAGTGGGGTCACAGAGGGTTGAAAACAACCCGTTCTGTTTTGGGACAGGCATTGGCCTGACCTTCCTGCTCTTGGCTGGATGGTGGGGCAGGATTTCCTACCCTGGCACATCGTACCAGGGCTGCAAGGGCCACCAGGGCCACCATGGCCTGGCAAGGGAATGTTCTCATGCTGCCCTAAACAGAGCTGGCCAGAGCTCCCCAGTGCCATGGCCTTGCCATCATATGTATGAAACTGGAATGCACTGGGTTTCCGTGAGTTCTCATGGTTTTGAGGCCAGCCCCAAAACCCTGCTGAGATTTAGGGCATCTAAAAATAGCCTTTTAGGCAGGTCCCAATGGCCCTGCCATGCTGCTTGGTGAGACCAAAGCTGCTCCCCAGGGTAAGGGGATTTGTTCCATCACCCACAAGACAAAGTGATGCTCTTATGGTGAGATGCTGGCCCCAGAGCACAGAAGCTCCTACCAGATGTGGTGCCAGACCACCCTGGCATAAACAGAGCCAAAACTGACCTGGAGGAAACAAACAGAAAACCCCAAAACCCCAGAACAAAACAAACCTGAAGAAAACATCTTCCATTCCTTCCCAGCTTGTGTCAGTCCCAGTCCCATGCCATGGTGGAGGGGGAGGCGATGCTCCCCCTGCCTGTGCTGGTCCCATGTACCCTGCATGCAGGGGCTGCCATTGGGACCAGCATTGCTGGGTAGGGCTGGGGGCATATAAGGGCACCCCAAATTCCTGCTGCAGAGGGATGATGGTATCTGTGGGGCAGGCTGGGGCTGATACCAGGGCATGGGGCATATATGGGGGGTCTAAGCTGACCCTGTGCCCACACAAGGAGCACTGGAGACATGTGGCCCCATGTCCTTGCAGTGTGACCTCCTGATAGCAATGCTGGGGCTCCTTGCCCACTAGGGCTGGGTGATGTCCCTGAGCAGCAGTGGAAAGTCAGGTGCTTCCTGCTGACAGCAGGGCTGTCAGGTGATGAGGCCACCAAACTCTTTGCTCTGGGGCAGGCCAGGAAAGCAGGGACCTTGGTGCCCTTTCCCCCCACATCTGCACTATGGTGTCCCCACACATGGATGCTCAGCCCACCCTGGTCCTTAAGAGGTCTCATGTCTCAGCAGGGCTTTGGTGGGAGGTCCCTCCTGCCCCAGACCCTATTGCAAGTGTCTGTGTTGTCCCACAGGCTGCAGTGACCTATGGGCAGACAGACCTCCAGCAGCACTGCCTGGCCTTCATCGAGGGCTGCACTGCGGTACGGCTGCAGGCATGGGGGAGCATGGCATGGGGTACCCCAGGGCATGGGGAGCACTGGGGGCATGGGGAACACTGGGGCACACAGCATGGAGTAAGTCCAGAGGTGGCCACAAGGATGATCAGGGGCTTGAGCACCTGTGGTATGAAGACAGGCTGAGAAAGTTTGGGCTGTTCAGCCTGGAGAAGAGAAGGCTGCGTGGAGACCTCATAGCAGCCTTCCAGTATCTCAAGGGGGCCTATGGGGATGCTGGGGAGGGACTCTTCATTAGGGACTGTAGCGATAGGACAAGGGGTAACGGGTTAAAACTTAAACAGGGGAAGTTCAGGTTAGATATAAGGAAGAAGTTCTTTACTGTGAGGGTGGCGAGGCACTGGAATGGGTTGCCCAGGGAGGTTGTGAATGCTCCATCCCTGGCAGTGTTCAAGGCCAGGTTGGACAGAGCCTCGGATTACACAGTTTAGTGTGAGGTGTCCCTGCCCATGGCACGGGGGTTGGAACTGGATGATCTTAAGGCCCTTTCCGACCCAAGCCATTCTGTGATTCTATAAGGCAGGAATGCAGGGACCCTAAGAATGGGTTGACTGGAGGTTGGACAGGAGAGGAAAAGGAGCAAATGGTGTTCAGGGAGATGATGGGTGCCAGGAAAAGGCTGGATGGAGGGTGCTGGGATGCCAGGGGATGGGTGTCTGGTTGGGGAAGTGCTGGGGTGTGAAACAGGGATGCACCAGGATGGGCTTGATGGCTCAGGGAGAGGGATGTGTGTGGGGTCCCTGTACCAGCGCCCCAGCACTGCGCTGTGCTGGCAGGCAGTGGTGCGGACACAGGGCTTCCACGAGCTCTCTGATGTGGTGCTGGCGCGGGTGCTGCGCAGTGACCGCCTGGCCGTGGACGAGCTGGACCTGGTGCAGGCTGTGCGGGAGTGGGCGCACGTCAGCTCGGTGAGTGCAATGCATGGCCACGGTGCGGTGGTCATGGATGGTGTTCCGCATCAGACAGATCCACCCAGAGGTGCCCAAGACATCACCAACCCCATCCCTTACATTCTGCTGTCTCGCAGGCTGTCCTGGAGCGCCCCGTGCCTGAGGTGGCTGCCCTGCCTGTGCAGGAGCTGCGCCTGCCCCTGCTGGCACCCAGTGAGCTGGCAACGCTGGAGAGACAAAACCAGCGGGATCTGCTCATCCCGGTGAGCCTCTGCCTCCTCCCATGGTGTCCTGGCTCACCTCAGCAGCTGGAGGATGCTGTAGGGTTGGGTTTGAGGGGGGACCACGCTGTGGCCGTGCTGATGCCACCATCCCCGTCCCCATCCCCATAGGCAGAGAGCATCGCGGCAGCCTGGCGGTCCCATGCCCTGAAGAAGGGCAGTGGGGTGCCCTCGCACCTCTGCCAGCCCCGGCGCGGCACGCGGCCCCGCGACCACCACCGTCACCTGGACCCACACGCCAAGTAGGGGCTTGGGCAGCGGCAGTGCCCCCCAGGACAGCGGGGCAGGGTGCGGGGCTGGGCACTGCCAGAGGTGCCACCGTGGCCAAGAGCGTCCATAAAGCTCTTTGTCTCATGCCACAGCTCCAGGGTCAGGGCAGGATTCCTGGTTCACCCCAAGAAGTGGTGCAGGGAATGGGGGCTTGGACCTGCGCTATGCGGTGGGTGTGAGGACCCCCATACACCCCAGTGACGCAGGGGTAGGGGGCGGGGCTGCAGGAAGGGGTCCCTTGTGGGATGGGGATACAGGGTGAGCCCCCCCTTTCCCCAGCCCCATGCTGCCCCCAACCGGGCTCTGCGCTGGGCCCTTCCCCGGGGCCGTGCTGCCCCCCTGCGGCAGCGGGACTGAGCTGCAGCGGGCAGCGAGCACCGCGGAAGGGCTACATCCCCTCCACGCACCGGTGGGGAAGGGACTGAACGAGATGGGGAACCTGGGGCTTAAGAGTGCGGGGAGACCCCCGGCATCTCTGCACCTACCCAGCACCAACACCAGTGACCCCCTCCCCAAGCCCTGCCAGCATCCCCGGCTCCTTATAGCCCTGGACACACGCACCACACTGCCAGCCCCCCATGTGCCACACACATCCCCCTCCACACAGCCTGTACCCCCACTGCGCACCCCATTGCATGTGCACACACAGCTGGATCTGTCTCAAGCATCCTCCCTTCCCCCAGCTATGCCCCCCAGGATAAAGGGCCGGACACAGCAGGTAATTTATATATAATATATATATTTACTCTTTAAAAATAAACCTTCGGTCCCCACTACCGCCTGTACAAACTACAAAAATAAACCTTTGCTCTCTTTGATATAAATAACTTAGATGGCGTGTTGGGGAAGGGGGGGGGGGGCTGCCCGCCGTGCCCACGCCTGGCACGGGGACAGGGTCCCAAGGGCCACCCCAGTGTCTGGGGCTGGGCGGGGGGGACCAGGGCCATGGGCACGGCAAACACCGCTGGAGTTAAAGTGCTGGGTAACGGCATGGACAGTGCCCGGGATAGGGATGGGGATGGGGATGGGGACAAGGACTGGCATTCGGGGACAGCCCCATGGCATGGGAACATGGTGAGAAATGCGCTTTCCAGTGGGATGTGCCCGGTGGCAGTGTGGGCACCCATGGGAGTGTGCACTGCCCTGTGTGTGGCACAAGGGGCTGTGACTGTGGGACAGCTCATGGGCTTGGCACAGCAAGGATCACCCTCAAGGACACCCCCCCAAAACCCCTGCCTGTGCAGTGGGAGCAACCACATCAGGCACATTCCCCGATCTCCATCCCTCCTGTGATCGCTGGTGGGGAAACTGAGGCACGGAGCAGCGAGAATCAGAGGAGGGGAGAGCTGCCTGTGGCCACCCAGCACCCCATGGAGCTGGGGGGCATGAACCAGGTCTGTGCCCCAGCTCCGGGCTCCCACTGCACTGGCAAAGGGTGTCCCCCCTTTCTGCCTGGGCTGGGCAGCCGGGCGAGGCCATAGGCTGAGAAATAAATCTTTAAAAATAAGCTTAAAAATATATATCTCTCTATAGATAGTTTCCCTTTGCAATAAATAAAGGTGGGGGGGTGCTCACCCCAGGCCTTGCCCACAGCACCCCAGGGCATCAGAGCACCCTGTTGGGGCACCCCAGCTTGTGGCCTGGGTGAGGGGTCCCAGGAGGAGGTGACAGGGAGCAGGCAGTGACCCCACAGGGGGGGAGCTGGCAGGCCATGGAGCCTGCCCTGCCAGCAGCTCCAGAAACAGAGTGGGGGGGGGTTAGTGCTTCCATTTCGGGGGGGGGGGGGGTGGGGGGCAAACAGCCCGGGGCATAGTAACCCCAAACCCTGGGTGAGGGGATGCGGCACCATTGGCACAGCCCCGGGTTGGGGACACACAGGCACAGCATGGCCTGCACACAGCTTGCATAGAAGTGCCAGCCTGCCCTGCTGACCCCCTTTGCTGGGGGGGGCACGGTCCTCCGAGACCGGGGGCATCGCCACACCGGTGATTAGCAGCACGATGCGGGCGACCCCGCTCTGCACCCTCCTGGGCCTGGGGAGCAACCTGTGGGGAGAGAGAATGATGGGGGTCAGACAGGTCCCTCCAATCCCACCCTGCATCCCCATGCATGAACCTAGGGTAGGGTGCCCATGTCCCCAGCTCACCTAGCGCCGGGCGCCCACCCCGTGGCATCCCATGCTCTGCATCTCAAAGGTGTCGGGCATGGTGGTGCTGCTGGTGCTGGGCACGCTGGGCTCTTCCAGGCAGTCCCGCTCGCTGCTGGTGAAGCCCTCAGGGATGAAGCTGGGGTAGGAGCCGGGCAGCGTGGGGTGCAGGGCCACTGTCACCGAAGCGGTGGCTGTGACGGTGGTGTAGGTGCCGGCAGGGCCCTGCAGATGGGTGCTGTAGGCAGGCAGGGCTCCGGGGGGCACTGGCTGGGCACCCGGCGGGCAGGGCTGTGGGTGCTCTCGGGGTGGAATAGAGCACGGCTCCCTGAAGGACAACGGGGGTGCTGGCTGCTGGCCGGGAGCCTCCTTCTTTCCCTGGATTTCTGGGCTGTCCTTATAGGGCTTCAGCACCTGGATGGGAGGACATGGAGCATGAGGACCCCCAGCCACGCTGAGCATCCCTCTGGCAACCCCACCAGCACTACCGGGGATCCATGAGACCCCATCCCCTGGCTCTGTCCATGACCCTCTCCCAGGGAGATGGTAATGCCATTGAGGGCAAAGGTACTTACAGTGATGCGGGGGAAGCTGGGGTCCTTGCCGGCCTCCAGCAGGATGTGTGCTGGCGTTGGGGGCACAATGAAAGGCCCCCGTGGGCTCCCCGGCCCCATGGCCTCTGTGTAGTGCTCCGTGTCTGAGGGGTCAGGGAAGGTGGCAGGCCAGGCTGGGGCACGGCGGACATAGAGACCCCCAGGGCCCAGGCATGGGGGCACCGGCTCTGACGGGGGCAGGCGGGGGCTGTTATCCACCAGGGATGCCTAGGGGGAGAGAGGATGGAGTCAGAGGCACAAGGAATATACAGGGATGGAGGGCTGTGGGGTGGCAGGGATAGGGGGTAAGGGATGTGTAGAGTGATAGAAATACAGGGTGAAGCAAGGATGGGTTCAAATGGGTCAGGGAGGGATAGGGGGAGTTGAGTGTGGGGTGAGGCAGGAATGGGATCAAGCAGAAATGAGCCAAGTTGGATGTGGGGCAAGGAAAGGATGGGATAAAGCAAGGATGGTACAGGGTGAGGGATGGGCTCAGGTGGCGACAAGGCGAGGTTGGGACAAGGCAAGGATGGGTATAGGGTGAAGGGGGGACAGGGTAAAGGGTGGTAGGGGATGAAGAGAGGTGGGTGGGGAGGAGGGACAGGTAGGGGTGGGATGGGGCATTGTACCTCAGGGGGTGGCCCGATGACAGAGAGCACGACTGGCAGCAGCACCAGCCCGTTGAGCAGCCCCAGCAGTGTCAGGATGGTGAGCACCGCAAAGAAGTACCTGGGGAGGGAGCAAAGGCAGAGGGAATAAGTGGGCACAGCCACCACGAACCCCATGCCACCACAAACACAGCTTCCTATACCACACCCCGTAACCTCCCCATGTCTCCCCAGCCTCCATTTAAGATGGGGTAGGTACCCCCAGCAAGACACATCGGCACCAGCTGCCCCATATCCCCACCACCAGCCAGGGGGCTGCCACGCTCACCAGCCTCCGCTGCCAAAGCTTTTGGCAGGCAGCAAGTAAGGGGCTGGTTTAATCCCCGCTGGCACTCACCTCATGATGAAGTCAAACTCGGAGCCAGCCAACATAAGGACACCCAGGAGGGTGGAGACAGCTCCATCCATCACAGGGGCGAAGGTGTGCTCCAGCGCTGCAGCTGAGCGCACGTTCCTGCTCCCCACAGCCGTCAGGAAGCCCTGCATGGGATGGGGATGTCACGCAGGGCTCGTTCCCATGTGCCACACGTGATGTGGCCCCCCATCAGCGCATGGGCAAGGGGTGAGAGTGCCAGAGAGTGAGAACTGGGCATGGGTCTGCTTGTGCTCACCAGCGCCACATGGACGGTGAACTCCACACCAATGCCCACCGAGGCGATGAGGATGACCACGGGGATGGCGCTCAGCTTGATGCCCATAAGGCCCATGATGCCAAACAGCTCCACTGCCATCATGGCCAGGATGGAGACCTGGGAGGGGGTGGTGGGGTCAGTAAGGGGTGGCTCTGACTGGCTGTCCCTTTTGCTCCCAACATACCCAATCCTACCCCTCCCAACAGGGCACCTTCATCCTGCTGCCCCCTTTCCCTTTATTCAGTGTCCCTCACCCATCTCTGCATGGATTTCCCCAAACTCCTGCCTACTACACACATTCCTTTCATAAAGGGTGCCCCTGGTCCCTCCATATAAGGCCTCCACTCACCACCACGTCCATATGGGTGTTTCCCTCACCCTCTTCTGCACTGATGTCCCCAGACCCCTGTACCCACCACATGTTCTCTTCATCATTGAAGTCCCTGATCCCTCCACATGGGTGCCCCTTTCACACAGGGTGTGCATGTCCACCCCATCCCCATGAAGCAGGTCCGCAGTGCCACCCAGGGGGATAGCAGCAGGCCTGGATGTCCCTGTCCCTGCCATCAGGAGGGCAGCATGGCCGGTCACCCCTGTCCCCACGCATCAGGGTGCGTACTCACGATGATGCCAGCCGTCCAGGGGTTGAGCAGCAGCAGGGCGCAGACGAGGAAGGTGCAGGCCAGCAGGATGCTGATGGCCAGCAGGAACCAGTGGCGCAGGCCGATGTACTGCTCCCAGAAGAGGAAGGGGTACCCGCTGGGGTAGCTCAGCACCCCATGGCGCTGGGCAGCCTCTCGGCAGATGGCACGGACACTCTCAATCGCCTCCACAAAGTCGGCCGTGCGACGCAGCCCGCTCAGGTAGAAGGGGAACTGTGCGAACTCCAGTGGCTGGGCTGCAGGGACTGGGGAGGAGAGCACGAGCAGTGTGAGGGGATGGGCAGCATGGGAGTGCAGGCAGCATGGGGCACCCAACTGCTGCAGCCTGAATGCAGCCTGACGCCTGGCTGGGTACCACAGGGCTGGGGAGCGTGTGCAGAGCGGACTGGGAGCAAGGACAAGGGTGTTTCTCTGCCAGCAGGATGCATCTGAGTTAGTGGGTCATGGGGAGCAAGGGGTTTCTCTACAGGACAATGTTTGTGGGGCAGAGTGGAGGGGCTTCTTTGCAGTGAGATGCTCATGGACTGAAGCAGGGACCTGTTGCTGCATGCTAAGGGTACAGGGAATGCACAGTGGGGTGGACGGGGACAAGCACGGGGCATAAGGAAGCAGCACAGTTCCTCTACCAGAGGATGCTGATGGGATGAGGGATGTGGGGGTTTCTCTTCAGGGGGGAATGCTTGCAGGGCAGGAAAGGTGCAGGGAGCAGGGTCCTCTCTGCAGGGGGGATGCCAGGAGGCAGGAAAGGGCCATGGGGAGCCCACCGCGCTCACTCACTTCGCAGGTTCTCGCCCGTGGTGTCGTACTTGTCATGGATCCACTCGGGGGGCGGTGGGTAGAAGTTGGCTTGGGAGGCAGCAAAGCCCAGGGGGTCGTTGCTGGCCCACACCGTCAGGCAGATGTAGAAGGTGTCAGGGGGGATGATGCCATTCTCATCCACCAGCCGCCGCGTGGTCAGCTACAAGGAGAGCGCAGGAGTAGGAATGAGCTGAGCAGTGGGCACAGCATCGTCCCCAGCCCAATCACCCCAGCCCAGTCCCTACGCACCTGATTGAAGTTGAAGGGCTCCTTCTTGTTGCCAGTCTGGATTAGGAGCTTGTACGCCAGCGCCCCATCCTCAGAGCCATTGCGGTAGCTATCGTGGGTGATGCGCCCGGCTTGCCAGTCCCTGTCGAAGGTGGCCTGGAGCCCTGGGGATGCAGTGTGGTGGGTGAGAATCCCCTGGGGCACGCCACCCTGCACAGCATCCCGTGTACCCGAGGGAGTATGGTGCTGGTGGGATGGGCATGCAGAAACCCCAGGGCATTGCTAGTCACCCTGGGAACGCCGTGGGACCAGCCTGCCCAGGGAGGACATTCCCAGATCAGGAGGGAGCATGCAGGCTGGGGAGAGGGTCCTTGGGCAGGGGGATGGTCATGGGGAACAGGGATGTCCCTCACCTCTCAGCCAGTCCTGGAAGTAATGGAGCCACATCTTGGGCAGGTCGCTGTTGTCCTCCCGCACCACGTACTTGACGGTGCTGAAGGCCTGGTGCAGGCTGAGCAGGGCAGCTTGGGCGCCGGGGTAATGGAAGCCACCCTTGGTGACGATGAACATGTTGTAGAAGGAGAAGTACTTGAACTGGGCCGAGATGAAGGCGTGCGCCTTGGTGTCCCGCGGCACGATGTCCGTCAGGTAGAGCCCGTCGTGCACCATGGTGGTACCATAGAGGCTCAGCCCCAGCAGTGCCAGGAACAGCACTGCCACCACCGCCTGTGGGGACAGCAAGAGGGAGTCAAGCAGGGTCCTGTGCCAACAACCCACCCCGGGTGGCGCCTTTGGGGCCAGCCCCACCTCACCTTGGTCCGGGTCCGCAGTAGGAGCGGGGCATACTTCTCGCGGGCGAAGTCAGCGAGGCTCCAGCGGCAGAAGGGCAGCGGGACACATTCCCTTCCACTCTTAGCCTCATCCATATGGGCCAGCAGGTCCCGCGTGGAGCTGGATGGGGCGAAAACCTGCGAGCCCATGGGGTCGGTGGGGGGCAGGAGGACGGCGGGTGAGGTGCACACTTGCGAGGTGGGTGGCAGGACGGTGACGACGTGGTGGCCCGAGGGGTCGCAGCGGGTGAAGGCTTGCACAGTGGTGGTGATCTGGGTGCTGGTGGCCACGCCGGGGTGACCATAAGGGGATGGGTGGCAGGCATGGTTGTCATTGGCGTCAGCAAGCTCCTGGGGCTGGATTTGGATAACCCGTGAGGAGCAAGGGCTGTGGGAAGAGAGGAAAGGAGAGAAGGAAGAACAGGATGAGTAAATTTGGGGTGATTGGAGTAAATTTGACAGGCTGAGAAAGTTGGGGCTGTTCAGCCTGGAGAAGAGAAGGCTGCGTGGAGACCTCATAGCAGCCTTCCAGTGTCTGAAGGGGGCCTGTAAGGATGCTGGGGAGGGACTCTTCATTAGGGACTGTGGTGATAGGACAAGGGGTAACGGGTTAAAACTTAAACAGGGGAAGTTCAGGTTAGATCTAAGGAAGAAGTTTTTCACTGTAAGGGTGGTGAAGCACTGGAATGGGTTGCCCAAAGAAGTGGTAGTGGCATCCATCCCTGGCAGTGTTCAAGGCCAGGTTGGACAGACCCTTGGGTGACATGGTCTAGTGTGAGGTGTCCCTGCCCATGGCAGGGGGTTGGAACTGGATGATCTTAAGGCCCTTTCCAACCCAAACCATTCTGTGATTCTATGACAGTAGAAGGTTATGTTGAAGCAGAGGAACAAGGGTGAACACGGGGTCTGCTCCATTGTGGCCAGCCTGGCACTGGTACCTGTAGAAGCAGCAGAGGATGTCGAGCCGACGTCTCTCCCGGCGGTACAGGTCCAGGCTCAGGATGGCAGGGAACACAAACAGCACCATGGCAAAGTTGAACACCACAACCACCGCAGCCTGCGGTGCAAGGGGACATGTCAGAGTGGGGCCTGGCCGCCCTTCCTGCCCACACCCTCGAGAGGGACCCTGGCCCTACCTGCAGGGAGAAGGCACGCAGGGCAGGGATGGGCACCAGGGCTGCCATGAAGAAGGCGATCATGTTGCTGACCGAGGTGAGAGCCACGCTGGTCCCTGTGCGCTTCAGGCACTCACCCGTTCGCTCCTGTGGGGACAGAGGGAGGGAGTGATGGGGACTGCAGGGAAATGGGAGGGAGCCAGGGGGCCCCCAGGCAGGGCTTGGTGCTCACCTTGAAGGGGATGTGCTGGCTGGTCTCTGTGAAGGCGTGAGCCAAGAGGAACATGTCATCCACACCGATGCCAAGGGCCAGGAAGGGCAGGACCTGCCAGAGCAGCTGGTGTCACTGAGAGGGGACATGGCCACCACCCAGGAGGGGACCCGGCCACCCTAACAGCCCCAGGGTCCCACCAGCCCCATGGTACCTTGGCTGTTCCCCCAGCACATACCTGGGTGGTGGCTGCGTTGAAGGAGATGCCCAGCAATGAGCAGAGCCCCAGGCCAGAGGCCACGGAGAGAGCCACAAGCAGGACCCCAGCCAGGCCCACAGCCCCTTGGGACTTGGAGCAGTCCCACCGCAGCATGGTGACACAGGCATAGGCCAGCTGGAAGAGCACAGTGGGTTAGTGGGGATGGGAGGCAAGGGAGGGACGGTGCAGGACAGAGAAGGGGACATGCATACACACCATGAGGAGGTAGCCCCCAGCCACCCGGATGACACTGACGTCGGAGAAGGACTTCATGATGTCGTTGAGTGTGGTGGTGGAGAAAGCATGGACGCTCTGCGTGGCATTGGGTGGGATGGAGTCCTGTGCCAGCTGCCAGAGGTGCACCCCGTTAGACGAGTCAGGACCCCCCAGCTCCCCATTACATCCCCCAGAGCCCACAGGGTATCAGCATCACCACTGAGTGTCCCTAGAGACCCACTGGACCACAAGAGGGTGGTGCCAGGACCCATGGCCACACGACAGCCTGGACACAGGGGGATGCCACATACAGGCTCACCCCTGCCCCAGCCCCACGTGGGGGCCATTCCTGGTGCCTACCTCAACGAATTTCCTCTGCCAGGCCTCCAGGATGGCGCCCGCCTTCTCTTCGCTCCAGCTGATGTCATGGATCTCGTAGTCATCCTTGAAGTGCTCAAACAGCTGCCGGGGGCTCATGAGGAGGAACATGGTCTGCAGGGCCTCGGCGCTGGGGGACAGGCACGCACCTCGCTGGGACCGGCTGCAGCACCCCGGGATGCAGGAATGGGTCCATCCCCCACCCCATGGCTCCCAGTCCCACTGCGGACACCCAGGGGAGGACCCAGGCATCCTGCCCCCCATCATCCCCACCTTGCTCCAAAGCACTGCCCCACTTGCCAGACCCATACACTCATCAGCATCACATGCTCTTCCAGACAACCCCACAGCCCCTCCTGCAGCCAGGGCAGGTGCCCGTGGGCATCACATGAGGATGAGGATGAGGATGAAGATGAGGATGAGGGAACCCTACCCCAAACCACCGCAGGGGTGAGTGCTGCAGCTGGGACCCTACACCATGCCCTGAGGAGACCCGCACCACAGCAGCTCTCACCGTAGCAGCTTGCCCTGGGAGTCTTTGGTCGTACCACCTAAAATCAGCTCCTGCTGCCAGCGCATGAACTTCCTGGAGAAGCCGTGGCAGCCGCCTGAGAGCTCAGCTGGGATGTCAGGGCTCTACGGATGCAGGGGAGGTGTCAGGGATGCAGGGAGGCAGGTGGGAGAGCAGCAAACCCCTGCATCCCTCCAGGTCCCCACGGGCTGTAACCCACCTGCTGGCTCTGCTTGTTGGGAGCACTTGGGGGGCACTGGGGATCATGGGGGTCCAGGCAGGGCCGCTCCATGTAAGCCTGCCCCACCTCTGCCTTGTCCAGCAGCTCTTTGAAGCCTTCCAGGGATGTGAACTGCCCCAGCTCCTCCATCAGCTGCAGAGGGTCCAGGTTGCTCCACTGGATGTCTGGGCGGCCCCTGGGGAAAGAGCGGGACCGGAGTGATGCAGGATGCTCAAACCCACATGTGGTACCACCACCACGACTGCCACCCCATCCCATGAGTCCCGGGGGTGCCTCTGCAAGGATGCAGAGGAGTAGCATCAATTCCCAGCGCATCCCTTATCCCCTCCTGGGGCCGCCTGCGGCATCCCCCGTGCCCTGCGCGGCACAGCGGCCGTGCCCCGAGTCAAGTAGCATGCCTGATCCTGTTAGGCTGGGACAAAGCGGGGGGAGCCGGCCCCGCTGCCTGGCCCCGCTTTGTGCGAGCAGTCAGGCCGATTACTGCCCGCGGGCTAACATCTTGATAGAGGGGAGCAGGCAGGGAAGGGCTCCCTGCACCCCCTCAGCCCTTCCTGCTGCACCTCCCCAAGCTGGACAGTTTGGGGCTCAGCAGACGTTCTGGGTGCTCAGGAGAGGACACAGGGGTCCAGCAGGACCCCATGGGAACATGGATACCCGGGAAAAAGGGCTTTTCCATTGCCTGTGGATGCTCTGCTCCCTCCATCCCAGCCCAGGGTGCCGGGGGCCAGTTCCCAGCCTCACTCAGTTCTTTTTAAGACAGAAAGGACACACAAAAAAGCCAGTAACCCAGCCCAGCACTCCAAAGAGGGGAAGAAAAAGCCCCGAGCAAGTGTGGGCTCTGGGGAGAAACGCAGCCTAATAATTCATGAAGGCTGGCTGGGCCGGAGCCGGCCGCTCGAGATTCCCACATACCAACCGGAGCTGCTGCTGCTTCCAAAGAGAGCCCCTTTTATCTGCTTTCGCTTGCTTCACTGAGCCAGGGCAAATCCTTTTGTCTTTCCATAGATTGCTGCTCTTTGTTCTCCCAGCTCCCGCCCCGCTCACCCCTCGGCGTTAAAAAGGGGGACGGGTCCCCATGGGCTGGCCGGTGCTCAGCCAGGGTGCCCGCCCGGGGAACCCACTCACCCGGGTGCGAGGGGAGATGGGTCCCACCGCTGCTGCGGGTGCCTCCCTGCCTGTCACTGGTGCCACCCTGCCTGCCATGTACCCCTGCCCCAGGATGCTGCCCACCCCGGCGGGTGATACCTGCAGCATCCCTATCAGCACAGCCACCCCAGGGCCGCTCGCTCCCGCTCCCAGCTGCTCCCCAGGATGCGATGGGGAGAACCGGAGTTCTTGGGGGAGCAAAGCTGGTCCCCCAGTCCTGGCTGGGGATGCTGCGGCCCCTTCCCCCTCCTCCCGTCCGGCAGCAGCCTGAATAAGGCCACTATTTCATCTGTTTGGCAAGGGGCAGCTTTCAGAGCAGCATTAGCATGAGAAAGCGCGGGGCTGCGTTTGCTGACAATGCACAAGCCGCCCGGCTCTCCCGGACAAACACACGCGTAAACAGAAGGAATGCAGGGGGGAGCTCCCCCCTGCCCAGCCCAGGGTCCCCAGCCCCACCACCGCGGTAAGGGGACCTGGCCGGGAGTCACCCACCACCCACCCTGGGCATGCTGTGTGCCCTATCCCCTTAGGCACAGCACAGGAGTGTGGGTGCCTTCTCACCACTGTAGCACCCAAAATGTGCTCCGGAGGGGAGCAGAACCCAGGGACATGCTTGCGGTACAGCCTCTGTCCCTGCATCCCCATCCCTGGCTGCTGTGATGGCATGGCATGGCACGGCACAGGATGGATGGGCAGCTCCTGCCCTGCCAGGCTGATGAAGACAAGGACCTGTCCCTGGGGTGCTGATCCAGCAGGACAAGCCATGGTGGTAGGACCATCCTGGGGATGAGCAGGACAAGCAGCAGCACTGAGGAACCTTAGGGGAGCAGGGCCAAGCTGCATGGAGAGGTCAAGCACAGCCCCCTGGAAGGCACCCCAGCCCCTGGTCCCAGCCACAGTCCCCAGGGCAGCCCCAGCACTCACGGGAGGTAGGCTGATCCTCCCTGCAGCTTGGAGCCTTCCCAGAAACAGTCCAGGGGCGTCAGGATCACGCAGGGAAACAGCTTCTCTATCATCTGGAGGAGGAGGAGATGCAAGGGGTCAGCAGGGATGGATCAGGACCCTTCTGGTCCACCCTCCCAGCCCTGCTGCGCTGCCCAAACCTGCACCCTCCCCATGGAGGTGGCAGTGCCTTTGCAGCACATGGGGCTCGTAAATCCCATCCCCACCACAGCCCGTTTCTTGAGGGACTGACCCCTATGGGGGGGCTCCATGGGGGACCACACCATACCCAGCACTCACCCTCTCGATCATGCCATTCTCAATGATGGGGACACCCGACTTGTAGCAGATCTTGTTCAAATCCCACGATCTGGAAAGGCAGGAAGTGGAACTGAGGACGGGCATCACCCCACAGAGGACACAGCAAGGGGCAGTGGGGCACGCAGGACACAGTGGGGGTCCCTGTCCCCACCCTGTCCGGAGCCGGACTCACTTTCCGTACAGCGAGACTTGGACTTTGCTGGCGGCCAGGGCCGCCTCGAGGTGGAGCTGCAGGGCCTCCTGCGTCAGGATGTTCTCCCCATCCCTCTTTGGGGTCTGGATCAACATCTGGGACGTGTAGACGGACTCCTCGCCAAGCTTCTCCTTGGTGTAGCGTAGCTCCTGGCTCACCCGACTGCCCGCTGCGGAGGGGACCATGACGTGCCCAGTCAGTGCCAGGGTGAGCAGAGCCTCCATCCCACCAACCTGTCCGGCCCATCAGGATGCCCATGGAAAGGGGCAGGCAGGACCGAGGCCCCACAGTATCAGATGGTGCCACATTAACTCGGGGGGACTTCTTGTCATGGGGTTACCCAACTGCTGCATCCTCTGGGTGCTTGCACCCAGGGGACCCAAGCAGGGAGCACCCCAGCCTGCAGTGGACCAGGCACGCCCCTTCCCACCAAAACAGGTATTTCCAGCCCCACAGCAGCTCATTGGTTTTGCTTTTCCTGGAAAAAAACCCCACAGATGGATGGATGGTGAAGCGGATGGGGAGCATCCTGCCCGCTCCCACCCGTGTGCTGTGGTGGGTGCTGCAGATGCCAAACGCAACCAGCCTCAATGCAGCAAACAGAACTGGGGACACCCCACCCCATCCATGCCCAGCTCTTCTCTGGCACCCCAAGGTGAGCAGTGTTTTGGCCAGGGAATGGGTGCAGGGAAAGGCGGGCACCCCCAGCCTTGCAGGTGCAGGCTGCCCCAGCAGGGGTCTGGGGACAGGGGAGGGATGCAGTGCTGGGGAGCTCTGCAGGACCCTTCTCGGATCTGTCCCTGATGGAGCAGGATTGCTCCAAGCACGGCAGAGGTTTCCGGGAGAAGCCACAGACTTCATCTGCAGCTGCCTCAGCATGGAAGAGAAATCTGCTCCCGGCCAGCACGGCTGGGGCTGAGATCAAACCCTGTATGGCCTTTTGCATGCAGAGCAGCATCCCAGGGACAGCCATTCCCATCCAAAAAGGGGCTCCCATCCCTCCTGGCACAGCAAAGGGGGCACGACACAGCCCAGAGGAGGGTGGGAGACCAATCCCAAGACTCCCCCTACCAAACGCAATACCCACCGCCCTGCTCCCGCCCCCTGCCTGGAGCAGGGGGATGCTTTCATGCAGCCCCCCCCCACTGCCACCCACCAGGGACACCCTAGGGTGCCTGGTGCTGGACAGATCCCAAGGCAGAGCTGCAGGCGGGAGGGAGGCCGGCTCTTGCCCTGCCCTGGGTGCTGGGGGGGGGGGTCAGGATTCATCCACACTGGGACGCTCCCTCAGCAAGAGGCGGGAGCCCCGGCGGGCCTGGCCCCCCGCCAGCACTGAGGAGGCCAGAGCGAGACCACAAATAAAGAGCAGAATCTTCCCTTTTAATGACTTATTATATGGGTTGGTGTTTTTTGGTGTTTTTTTTTTTTTTTTCCCTGCTTTTTGGGAACGGGGAGGGGGAAGCGTCTTTATTGTTCCTGGCTGGGCTGGGGAGCAGCTGGTGTCCATCAGATGCCAGTTGGGATAGAGGTTGTGCCAGGGCCAGGGAGGGGGGGACACGGACACGGCCTTTGTGTGTGTGTCAGAGGGGACAGCAGCGCCCGGGGCGAGGGGATGAGGACACAGGGAGGGTGGGTGTCACTGGGAGGTGGCAGGGAATGGGACACCCATCCCCTTCCCAGCAGGCTGGGAGGTCGGGCAGGAGGTGTACCGAGCTGCTCTGATCTCAGCCGTGCCACCCATGCTGAACCCGGGTGGGTGGTGGGACGTGGCCACGGGGGGGGGGGACGGGGGGACGGACGACTCAGCATCACCGCCATTCCCAAGGGACGCATCCTGCTGTGCCCAACGGGCATCTCCACCCAGCACGGGAGGAGCCACACATCTGTAAGCGTGGAGTAAGGGGGAGCCCCCCGAAAAATTAAGGGGGGGGGGGGGGGGAATAAAGAGAAGAGAGAAAATAAAAAGCCGTCCCTTGTAATTAGTGTTAATTTGGAACAGGGCACTGCGAGCCGTCAGCAAGCTTCAAAGGCTGTGAGGAAGCCTCAAATTCCAACACCCTAATTAACCAAAGAGCAACATGAAAAGACAAGGCAGCGCACACAGGGCTGCCAAGGACACTTCAAACGGGCGCGCACCCGCCGGCCGGCCGGCCCGGGAGCGGGGTGAGACGCCCCACACCGCACGCAGCCCCCCGGCCCGGGGAGGGGGCCTCCCCGATACCAACAATGGGCACCGTAATGAGGAACTGTATGTAAATTCTTCTTCTTCTTCTTTTTTGTAATCCCAATTAACAAAGGGAGCGTTTGGCTTTTTCATGCAAAGGGCCCTCTGGTTCCAATCAGACGCCCCAGCCATGCTTATTACAGCCCGCTCCGCTCCTCAGTGGGGTTTGGAGTCATCCCCCTGGATCCTTATGCTGGGCAAAGTGACATCAACATCCCCCCAGAAGCCCACAGTGGGCCTGGGGGCAGCCCGAGCATCCTCCCTGGGGTAGGCACTGCTTTGGGTACCACTGGCTGGGGAGGGTTTACACGGTCTATACATGCAGCAGTGTGGGCTGCAGGGTGGATGGGACCCCAATGTCACCCACACCCCAAACACCAGGGGTAAAAAGCAGGCTCCCACTGTGCCCAAGTGGGGACAGCGGGTGGCAGGGAGGGGATGGGGGCTGGTGTGGGGCTGCCTCCTCCCCATGGGCCACACCAGGGGAGCCATCCCCGTAATTACAGCATCCACCACAAAATTACAGAGCAGAGGAGGAGCCTCCCTGCCCCTTCCTGGCCACCCTGCCTGAGCCACCTCCTGCCACTGCTCCCCCAGCCCTCCTGGCACAGGACCCACAGCCATGGCCTCTGCACTGCAGCCAGGTCACCCTCTCACAGGGGGATCAGCTTGTGCCCTCAGTTGCATTGGTGGGTGCCAAGACTGACCAGTGCCATTCCCCCCTACACCCTCCAGCTATGGGCAGCCCAGCCAAGACAGAGCTCCAGCCCCTGCATTGCCCCCTTACCAGGAAAGGGTCTGACCCAAGCTGACCCCACTTTCCTTAAGGGGCTGCCAGCACCCCACATTATCAGCTCAGAGGGTTCCAAGTCAGAAGAACCAGGTCATGGTGCTCCTGGCACACATGCAAGCCCCCCAGCACAGGGCTGATGCAGCCACCCACCTGGCATGGTAGCAAGGGGACATCCCACCATGCTTACCCAGGGCAGGAGGTGGGCAAACCCCATGGGAACCCTGTCTCCAAGCACCTATGGGTCTGGAGCAGTGTGCCTGGGCAGCACCAGGAGGGCAGTGGGTCAGGGCAGGCTGCCAGCCCCACACCAAGCCATCCCTGCCTGACAAGGGCAAAGGGGCTGGAGGTAAAGGAGGGCCATGGGAGGTGCTGGGGGCCTCAGAGAGGCACTGATGTCCCCCAGAGAGACACATGCTGCTGCAAGGACCACAAGGACCACTCCATGTCCCCCAAGGGTGGGTGGAGTCTGTGGTCAACACCAGTGCCACCACTCTGCAGATGGGTCTTTGGCATTGCCAGCAGCAGTCACCACTGCTTGGGTGACCTGGACCCAAGGGCAGAGTGGCAGGGAGGGAGCACACCTGGGTACATGTCCTTGCTTGGCCTCCAAAAGTCAGGCCCTGCTCTCCTGCCTGGTGCAACGGGACTACAGGATGTGGTAAATCCCACATTCAACTGGTACATGGGGGATGCTTCACCTTTATCCCTGGGCCAGCCTGACCCCATCTCCAGATGTGCCCCCCTCAGTTAGGGAAGAGCTGGGGGTCCCCTGGGGAGCATCTCCATTTCCACAGCACAACATCCTAATGCCAGGGCTACAAATCCCTGCTAAAGCCCACAGCTGAGAGAGGGGCAAGGTCATGCCAAGATGCCCTGGCAAAAGCCATCCCCGTGGAGACCCCCCTCTGCAGCACCCTCCCCACTGCAACGAGGGGCACCCACGGCGGCAAACACCAGCCTGTTGAGCCATGCTGCAGCACAGACTGCGTGCATCCACTGGCAGATTCACCCACCCCTACGCGATTAAAGCCCCCAAGGGCATCAGAGAGATGTCAGCAGCATCCCACATCCCCTGCGCCATCCCACATCCCAGCGGGAAGGGTTCCCGAGGCACCGCCCCGAGCATCCCTCAGCCGTCCGCTTCCCCGTGCTGAGCTGCGCGCAAGCCAGAGGCCACCTTCAAAGTGTTTTGGGGCGGATTAGCTGGATTAGGGAGGCAGTGAAAGGACCCATGCTGCTCCGGAGGAAGTCTCGCCCAGGGCACGCTGAAAGAGCCATTTTTACCTGTCCCGGCCGCTACCGCCGGCCTCGCCAAAAGCCCCGCGGCCCCGTCCTGTCAAAACACGTCCTCCCGGCCCCATTCACCCCACGGAGCGGGGCTGGCCCTGGGGAAGGGGGGTAGGTGGGTGGCAGATGGGTGTCCCCAGCAGCCGTGAGGGATGAACGAGGTCTCTCACCGCTGCTCCGGCGCCTCCAGCCAAACCCGGCCCCACCGAAGGGGCTCCCGGCTAAGTCAAGAGGGGCGGCAGAAGAGGGGGGGATGCCTTCAAAAAGCCAGCGGTAAAGGGGCTGAAAGGGCCCGTTTGGGGCCAGCTTCGCAGCCGCCGGCCCCGGCCAAACCCCTTTTGTTTAAGGGCGAAGCTAAATTAATGTCTTTATTACCCCAAATCGCGGGGCGGCGGTTCCCAGCGCGGAGAGGGGGGCAGCCGGGAGGGGACAGAGCGACCCCCGAAAAAGAAGGGGGGTAAAAATAAGGGGGGTGGGGGGGGGAGAGAGAGGGGATTCAGTTGGGAACTATTCACCGCTAAGACTCCTGTCAGCATTGACATAAATTTCCACTGGTGTTGGCATTTAGGCATTTGCCATTTCCATATGTATAGGGCTGCCTGTACTAATTATGCTAATCACCCCCTCTGTTGGCTGCTGTGAAAAATGGCCACATTAGGCACTCCACTGCTTGCTAATGTCACTTAATGTGTGGTTGAAACATACATTCATCCCCCTCTGAATGGTGAAATTTTTCCACATTGCTGGCTTCATTCAGGCAAGAAATGAATTTTTTGAACTCAGACCACTTTTCCAGGCCCGAGGGAGAGGCAGATAATAAAACCCTCTTCTCGGGCCCTGCCGCTGCCCCCTCCCAGCCACCAAATCACATTTAAAACGCGAAAAAAGAGCCCCCTCCCCAAGTCGGGGAATATGGGTGAGTTTAGAGATAAAATAGAAACACAAAAAGCACGCAAGCAAAAAAAAAAAAAAACAAAAAAAACCCCACTTTCTAGGAAATAAAAAGAACCCGTGTCTATAAGTTGAAAAGCAAAGCAAAATGGATAGGGGCAGATAAGCCACAGCCATCTGTAAAGAGCCTCCCAGTCTCTTCGGGTTAATTAGCAAGATTTTCCAGCCCGAAAAAGATGACCGAGCTGTCAAGGAAGGGAAAAGGAAAAGCCAGAGGTTTCGCGCTCGCCTCCCCAAGATAAATAAATAAAGGCGAACTGCCTGTGCCCCATCTTTGGGCGGGCTGGGGACTGAGCCCTCCCCGTGGAAAGAAAGGTCCTTTCTGAGCCAGCTGGGCTGGGAGGGAAAAGGCGCTTTGGAGCAGAGGGCAGAGCCAGGCAGGCGGGTTTTGGGGATAACAGGGACCTTGCTACTCTATGGCAGCAATGCCCCTGCTGCCCCTCACTCCCCCGAGCCCACCAAGATGGGGGCACAGAGACCCCAAGGATGCCCACACGCTGCGAATGGAGAGGGCTGTGGAATCCCAAAGGAAAAACCCTACCAGGCCGGGCAGGAGGGTGCCCAGGGCTGCCCCTTCCCTCCCTGTGGGGCAATACCTGTGTCACTTGTGCCCTGAGTGGGGACCCCAAACCCATAGGATGCTCATCTGGGGACCAAGTGGGGACGTGGCAGCCTGGGAGCCACCTATTGGGCTCAAGGCTGGCTCAGGCCAGATACCGGCAGGAATCTCGCTGCCTCAGCCACAGACACAAGCTGCCATCAGAGCCCCCATGCTACCAGCACCAGCCCCACACAGCCCTCCAGCCCCACAGCCTGGCTTTGCCATCTCTTTTCTCAGCCCCTGCCTCAACATCTCGCCCCACAAAACCCACCCGCCGGCAGCCAGGACCACCCACCTCTCCCCGTGCCCACCCAGGAATGGCCACGGCACCCTGCTCCCCCCACAACTGCTGCCCATACTTCCCTGTGGGTCCTACAATGCACAGTGGGGACAATGGCTCAGAAGAGGAGCCACAGAGGGTCTCCCTAGGGCAGAGGCAGGGTGGGGAAGGCACTGAATACCCATCTTTAGCTTTCTGTTGTGGCTTTCCCATCCCCGATGGCCCTCTCTCTGCAAAGACAAAGCCAGCCAGGGTCTCCCCTGCTGCTTGCCCTTGCTATAGGGGGTGCCCCAGGCTGCACCTCAACCCTGCCCTGGGTGCTGGGGAAAGGACACCCTGTGTCAAGCCCTGTTGCTGAGGTCAAGAAAGGCCAAAAACTATTGCCAAGGGGGTTGAGGGTGTCTCAGCTTCATGGTCCAAGCTGGGACCGAGGCGGCAAGTTCCACTCACCCCCATATCCCGCATCCCATTTCATCCCACCAGAACATTCGGGGTGTCCCTTACCCCTCCAGCAAAGCAACAGGGTCTTCTCCGAGGAGACTCATCAGCTCTTTGAGAGCGCGACGGCTGCGCGGGGCGCTGGGCTGTTCCGGTTAGGAATTAACCCGGCCTTCCTTTGAACCAGCCCTGGGCGCTATAAATCAGGCAGACCCATTCACCACCCAGGGCTCTGCCTGCCCGGAGCTCACCACCCCGGCCCCTTGGCCCTGCAGACACCCTGGGAGAGCAGGGAACAGCTGCCAGGTGTCCAGAGGTAACTCAACACTTACTGCTAGCCAGGGTTTCAAAGCCTCCGAGTGCCTAATTGCTTCGGAGGAGCCTAATTGAACATTTCCATAGGCAAGCCCAATTTATAGGGTGACATGGCCGCCTTCCATCTCCCCAACAGGGATGCAGGTCAGGCATCACCCCAGGACACTGCAAGCATCCCCCCAGGGCTGAGGACAGCCCCTGGGTTAGGACAGGGGAGCCTGCACTTTCCCACGGTGTTTGGGGTCACAACCCAGGCTCAGGGGGGACCTGCCATCAGCATGCTCTCAGTGCTGACCCCAGCGATGGGGCCAAAGCAGGGATGCTCATCCTATTCCTGTAGTGGTGCGGAGAGCAGCATGGTGTCCTCATGGGAAGCAGCTCCTTTCCCACCAGGTCCCCAGCGGGGAGGGCTGAGCTCAGCCTGAAGCAGGGACAACCTTGAAGAGGGTCATGCTCTGCTCCTGCAGGGTTTGGACCTCACCCAGGTGAGGTGGTTTGGGCTGGAGCATCACCAATCCACATCCCTCAGCCTGGCTAGGCAAAGGCAAGTGGTCAGGTACAGGCCAGTTTCAGGGCATCATCAGAGGCTTCCTGAAATCCTCAACCACCCTGCCTCTGAGCTGAGACCTACTGGCCTAGGATGATAGGACCAGGACTCTCTGCACATAGGCCCTGCCCCTTAAGACACCCTGCATCACTGCCTTAGGCTGGGATGGACCATGTTCCTGCAAACATCTCCTCACACATGCCCAGAGAGGGCAGGAATACGCATCCCCTGGCACCCTGGGGATCCAAAGCTTTAGGGCCAGGCTGATGGGGCACCAGCTTTGTAAGAGCTGCACTCCCTTGACCTGACACAGCAGTACCAGGAGCACTGCAGAGGGACACTCACACAAGCCACCTTGCTGCACACCCAGGGACAGCAGAAAGTGGTGGCTGAGAACGTACCAAGACAGCTTCAAGTGGTCCGGATCCAAACGGACAGCCTGGGAAATTGTGCTCTGCTCCCGAGGGGCAGCCCAAGCCCTCCTGCCCCCTGATAACACCCGTCCCCACACCAGCAGGACAGGGTGCAGAGACCAGGGAAAGCTCGGTACACCCAAAGACACCAGGGAAGGCTTTGATCTACCAGAAAACGCAGAAGCACAGGCCAGCAGAGAGGAAAGGACCCACAGATGGTTATGGGGAAGGGAGGCAGCCCCACAGCTGATACACGAAACTGAAAGAGCCACTGCAAACCTTCCTTCCACATCCTGACCCACGCATGCCCATCAGGGACCCTGCAGGACTAAAGCCACATCATCCTTGGTGGTCGCAGGTAGTGCCAACGCCTGACAACAGCCTCCCTGAGCACACTGGGGCCGTGCCACCCAGGAGCAAGGCACAGAGGGGTCAGCCCCAAGTCCATGCTCCTGGGAGAAAAGCTCTGCTGGGAAGGCCAAAGGGGTGCCCTGAGCAGCACCCTCGGCATCATACACCATCTGCACCCCAGGCACTACAGATCCAGAGCAGGGTCCGCATGCAGACCTCAGTGCACCATCACCCAGGAAGGGGCAGGACACCCCAGGTCAGTGGTGTTTTGCTGTAGGGTAAAATAAATCCACCCCCTGACACCAAAGAAAGTGCCCCAATCATGAGAAAGACCCAGTTCCTCAGAGAGGCCCCAGTACCTACATTACAGCCACACTACAGCATGGGAGGAATATCCCCCAACAGCAGGCACAGTCCCTCCCGGCTGCACCCATGCTAGCAGGGAAGCACGGTGGGCACAGAAAGTGTGTGCAAGAAAAGCCGGGTTTCTGGGCACTTCCAACCATCCCCAGGCTCGGCCCCTTCCCCATCCCGCTTCCCTCCCCATGCACCACAAGTCCTGTTCCCCCTCCAAACAGGAACAACCACAGCTGCTTCCCTGCCTCCGGCCGCGGTTGCACAGAACACCGACTCCTTGCAACCCCAAAAGCACAATAAAAACCCGATGGAGCCGGAGCCACGACCCGGAGCTAGGGAACCACGGCAGGAGCGCGTCCCTCCTCCAGCAGCCACCGTTCAGACGCCGGCCGGACCGGGAGGTATCACTGGGTTTCTCTGCTACGTGTTGCAAAGGAAAAGGGTGATGGAGACAAGATCTGGGGAGAGGAGGGGGGGACACGCGTAGAAGCACCCTTGGGAAGTGGGGAGCAGGTGGGAGAGCCGGGCATTCCTGGGCAGGGGTGCGTGTGTGCGAGCAGCGAGGCAGCGAGTGCTCCTCTGTTTTTTTAAATTAAGGGAAAAAAAAAAAGGGGGTGGGAGAGCAAAGTTGCTTCTATTGTTGAACCAAATCCAAGAGTAGCTGAGGACCACACAGGGAGCGGGGCGTGGGGGAGGAGGCAGCGCTCCCGCACAAAGATGGCTGACACCCCTCCGCTGAGCAACATCTGCCCCTGCACAGCACCCCGCGGGGACCCCAGCCTGCGAGACCCCCCCCCGGCAGGGCCTGGCAGGGATGTAGGGGGGAGGCCATGCGGGGTGCTGCCCCCTCCCCACCCGCCCTCTTTCCTCATGGGACCCCCAAAGCGGGAAGGAAAAACACAGCAAGCAAATCACAGCACCGGGGAGCTGCAGGGAGAAGGGAGAGAAAATCCACGCTGGAGTTATTAATAACAAAGGAGGGGGGGATCAGCCGCTTCCACTCGGAAACGGGGATTTGCTCCTGCCTGACCCTGCCCGCTCCCCCCGGCCCCGCTGGGCAGGGGGTCCTCAGCCGGGACCGGCAGCCCCGCGGCGCCGGGTCTGTCCCGGTGCGGGGCTCCGGAGGCTGTTCCCGCGGGGAACGGGGTGTCCACGCGTGGGGACGCCAAAGGCCGTGTCCGCCGGAGCGGGGACCCCGCCGGGACACACGCGTGAGGGTCCCTTCCCCAAGCACCGAGCGGCCGCGCGGACGAGACCCGTGATCACGGGCACCCACGGCCGCGTCCTCCCCGGGCCCACTCGCGGGACGCCCGACGGCATCATCACCATCCTCATCCTCCTCCCGGCCCCTCTCCCGCGCTGTCACCTGCCTCCGGGCCGGCCCCGCACCTCCGCGCCTCGCAGAGGGACAAAGCCAAGACCGGGAGCGGGACCGTTCCCACGGACGGACGAGCCCGCGGGGCCGCGCTTACCTTCCACCCAGAGGTGCTCGATGTCGGTCTCGATGGAGGCCACCCGCAGCCCCACGGCCAGAGCCCCGAACACCAGCAGCCCCACGAAGAGCACCTTCCCGCAGTGCCGCTGGATCCGGCAGCCCAGGGCGAAGAGCAGCGCCTGAAAGCGGGCCCGCAGCCACAGCGGGGCCCTTTGGCCCAGGGCCCTGCCCTGGAGAGAGGGCAAGGATCAGGATGGGGGATAACGGCGACCCCGCAGCCGGGCGGGATGCTCCGTGTGCTGCGGAGCGCGGCCGGGAGCCCTCCGGCACCCGCGACGCTGGCGGTCCCCGAGCCGAGGGGCACACGGGGGTACCCGCAGCGGCTCCGCGCCCCCACCCCCAGCATCGGAGCCCCCCTCGGTACCAAGCGACGCTCGCCCCTTACCTCGGTCAGCGGCTTGCGGCGGGCGGCGCGGAGCGGCGGCGCGGCGCGGGGGGGCTCTGCCGGCATGGCGGGGCCACTGGCGGGGCTGGGCAACCCCCGTTATGTGGGGCCGAGCGCGGCGGCCCCCATGCGCGCGGCGGTGCCGGTGCCGGAGCAGCGCGGTGCCGATGCGGAGCGCTCTGTGCCGCCCGCCGCCCGCCGCGCCTCTAAAGGGGAGGCGGGGGCGGGGGGCGCCGGGGCCGCGCCGCCGCCGCCGCTCCCATTGGCCGCCGCCGCCGCGGCAGCGCCCATCACCGCTGCTAGGCAACGGCGCGCCCGCCGCCGGCGGCCACACACGGCGGTAACCCCCCCCCCCCCCCCCCCCCCGCCCCGCGCCCCCGCCACCGCCCCCCCCCCCCCCCCCCCCCCCAGCCCCGCACGGCCCCGCCGCGGGGGGGGTGCCGGCCACCGCGGGAAATGGACCCCCCCCCCCCCCCCCCCCCCACCCCGGCACCCCCCAGGTCACCCCACACCCCCCCCCCGTCCCCCAGCAAAGCCCATCTGCAGGGTATCCCCCCCCCACAGGCACCGCCGGGGGTGGGCGTCCCCATGCAAGCACCCCGAGGGTGGGCAGCACCCCCCAAGGGTGAGAACCCCACAAGTGGGGCATCCCCCCATAGACACCCCCGAGGGATGAATGTCCTCCTGCCACAGGTACCCTGCAAGGAGATGCCCCAAGGGGTGGACATGGTGCCCAAGGGTGGCCCAAGGGCAGGGTGTGCACCCCTAGTGCCTCCACAAGCATGGGCATCCCCCATAGCTACCCTCCACGGTTCAGGCATTCCCCCTCTATGCCCCCCAGTGCTGGGCAGATGCCCCATAGCCACCCCAGGGACCAGGTATCCCTTTGAGGGCCATTCATCTTCCCATAACAACTTCCCAAGGGATAGACAGCACCCCTAAAGGCTTGGTACCTCTCTACCTCCATCCCCCAAGGGCTGGGCAGCCCTCTATAGCCACCCCAAGGGACAGGCAGCCCCTTCCCAGAGGCTACACATCTCCCCTGTAGCCATCCCAGTGGATAGCCATCGTTCCTTCGAGGACCAGGTATCCTCTCCCAAAGGAAGAGGTATCCCCCTGGATTTCTTTTTCCAAAACCAAACTACACCCATCCTCCCTCCAAGAGCAGGGTGTCCCTACACCCCCAGTGCCAGCTGCCCTCCTCAAGAGCCAGATATTCCCCTAGGGACATGATGGGAGGCAGGAAGACAGCACACCCTTTGGGTGGATGCTGCCCCGTCCCCTGCTATGGGGAGCCAAGCCCAACACCTCGGGGCTGGAGGCAGAGGGGGCACAGCAACCCCATCCATGGGGCAGGGAATGGGCAAAAGGGCAAGGGCTAAATGCCACAATGATTTGTGGGGTAATAAGGGTTATTTCTTTGCTCATTTTATGTCCTTCTCAGGTCTTCATTGGACAGACCTGGTGCTGCTCCCACCGGGAACGTTGCCCTGAGGAGCTGCCGAGGACACCCAGGGAAGTCAGTAAACCCACATAGAGCAGCAGCCACCCCACAGGCATCCCCACCCCAGTCCTCTGGAGCATTGATGGTGATGTTCATCCTGGCACCTCTTTCCTGGCCGAAAATGGGAGAGACCCCAATAAATGAAGTGAGCTCCTCGGGCAGCCCCTCTGCACGCCTGACCCATGGCTGCCAAGTTCTTCTGGGCGCCAGCGGCATGTAAAGGGTTTCTCCCTCGTCCGGCGATAGGCCTGTAGCATCTGGCGTGTCCCCAAATACAGAAGGGAAA
This sequence comes from Pezoporus wallicus, assembly GCF_028554395.1. Lineage (NCBI taxonomy): Eukaryota > Metazoa > Chordata > Aves > Psittaciformes > Psittacidae > Pezoporus > Pezoporus wallicus. The sequence continues at coordinate 355,662 of NW_026641917.1, read as the reverse complement.
CGGCTATTCAGCACTTCTACTGCCTGATTGCTATTAACAGCTCCATCATTCCTCTTCCCCCATGGACCCGCTCCACCGCTGGGCAGCTGCTGCCTTTTGTGAGCTTCATCTTGGAAAACTAAGCCGTCATCTCCCCTCCAGCACCACCGGTTCCCCTGACCCACCTTCTGCATCCGCTTCCTATCTGTCACCATTGGCTTCCACCTGGGGCTCTCCCGTTGGTGCCCTACACTGGGAAATGGCATCAATATGCATGGAAAAGTTGTGGGATGGTCAATGGAGACATGCTTGATGTCTGCTGGGGCCCAGAGCTGAGCTGGATCTGCCCCATCTCAGGGCACCAAGGGTTCCCCCGGGATCTGGGCTCCCGGTGCTGCAGGACCAGCTTCCCTGACCCCATCCTGGCTCACCCATGCCAGCACCAATCTCCTGTGAGGACCACACACGACTGGCTGTGCCAGGACCATCCCTGGCACCCCTGCTTGCTCTGCGGGGAGCGGGGGGTGACCACCCCAGCGACAGGGCCAGATCCTGCCACGCCAACAGGGATTGAAATCCCAACTGGAAAACGCCTGTGGGCAGGACAGGCCCCCGCCCTGACGCCACGGAGATGGGCTCCCGGACAGTGGGTCTGCTCTGAGCTTTGGGTCTCCCTTCAGGGCACTTATTTCCCCTAAAGACTCCCAGGAAGGGACATGGAGCCCTGTGGGCCTTGGGGCAGTGGGATGGGGAGCAGGGTCTCGGCTTGTATGTAAGGACGCTTTGCTCGCTGCTTCTTGCTGACCGGCTGTTTTATATCAAGGCGGGAGGGGGGATTTGCTGTTCTAGATGGTATTTTAATGGGCAGGCAGGCAGCTGGAGCCTGGGAGAAGCCTGCTTTACATTGTTTGGGGTTGTAACAAATAAATTCAATTAAAGGCAAATGGCTCCGCGCAGCCCCCACCCTGCGCAGTGTCTCTGTGGCACCGGTGGCTGCAAGAGCTGAGGGTGCGAGGCGGGAGCCAGGGGCTTTGCCCCACAACGGGGCCACCCAGTGCCGTCCCTTGCCCCTGCCATGGGGAGGTGCCAGGGCGAGGCGATGGGATGCGGCGGGAGTCAGGGCACGGCACCCACTGAGCACCCGGAGCGGGAATGGCGCGGCTTGCGAGTCCACCCTGTCCCCACTCCGGGCGTTCCACCCCGTCGAGTGCAGAGGATGGGAAAATCCCCGCGGGCAGGATCCACGCCGCAGCGGGCGCTCCTCGGGGAAGGGCAGCCCAGGACAAGGGCCCCGGCAGGCAGCGGCATCCTCCGGGGTGTGGAGCTGGGCTGCGCGGGGCCGCCATGCAGCCCCGGAGCCCTGCGGCCAGCGGGGAAAGCGGAGGGGACTTGGCAGGGACGTGCCAGAGCCTCGGCGCGCTGTAAACAGCCGCCGCCGCAGCAGCAACTCCTCTGCCGGGAGCCAGCGCCGGGCGTTTGTTAGTTGGAAACCAGATGGTGCTCTCCCAAGCACCGGCACAGCCCGCCCGGCTGCGGCCCTGCGCCAGCAGCGGGCTCCCGGGGACCCCCGGGCTGTGCTGCGCCCAGTGCTGGCACCCCATAGGGGTGACCGCAGAGATGGGAGTGCCAAGAGGGCCCCCCGGATGTATGGGTGGTATCGTACATCCATCGTGCCCCATTGTTTCCCCAAGCCAGCACCAGTGTGTCCCAAGAGATGCTGTGTCCCAAAGGGATGCTGTGTCTCTAGGGATGCAGGAGGGCAGAATGCAGCAGAGGGGATTACAGGGAGGATATTAACATACCCCATAAAACCTCACACGCACCCCTGTACTGCACTGTGCCTCAGTTTCCCTGTGCCTCCCCAGCAGCAGGAGACTGAAAAGAGGGGATAGAGGCTGGTCCTCAAGTTGGAGTCCACCTGAGATATCAGGAAAGGGACAAATCCCCATCTCCAAGGCCAGGGAAAGCCCTGGGAAAGGAGCAGAGGGGTCCGTGCCACATCCCACCTGGGGACACAGCACAGGGAACATGGCCAGCGAGCCCCTGTCCCAGCATCACCAGTGGGACCCGGGGGTCCAGGCTCTTCCCCAGCCCCAGCAGTCCTAGGGCAGGTGCACTGAGGGGCACGGATGGACCGATCCCATCCCATCCCATCCCTGGGATTCTGGGGGGGGGGATCTGCAGCCAGCAGACAAACAGACAGGGCTGGGGAGGGGCCGGGGAGCAGGACGGCATCGCCGGTAGCCGTGGCGGGGGGGGGTCCCGCAGTGTTTACAGAGCTTAAAACCCGCCTAAGCCCAGCAAGGCCACAGCGCACAATAGCATGTGGACGTGGTGACACCGGCCGTCCCCACACCACCTTGGAAGACAGAGAGCCCTGCCACCCACCGCCAGTACCGGGATTAATTATGATAATGTAGTTCTTTCCCCCTTTGTCACCCTAATGAATGGGCCCCTTTAGGATTTTAAGGCCTTTGTTTGGTGCCTCTTTACTGCGGTATTGTAGGATGGGGACTAGCAGGTGGCAGGTCCCCAAACAGCCCCTTTTGTCTCCTTTGGGGGCTGTTTTGTGGTGGAGTTGGGGAGGGGGATGCGAGGATGTGGGGAGGGAGGGGGCTGCAAGGGGGATCCTGGACGGGACCATAGGGCTCACCCCATCACTGCGAGGCCGTGGCACCCCACACCCTGCAATGGTGGCATTGGGGACCGCTGGCCCCGGCCATGCCCTGAGCTGCCCGCGCCCTGGCCCGCCCGGTGGGCAGATGCCGGGAGCCACCGTCTGAGCCCCTGCCTTGATCTTTTACTGCCAGGGCAAATCAATTACCCGGCAGAAAAGTCCCTAAATCCCACCATAAAACCCGTTTAGCAGCCGCCGTGGCGCTCGCCAGGCCCTGGGCAAACCTCGCCCGCTGCCGGCACGAAGCCGGGAGCGATTTGCTGCGGGGAGGGTGGGCAACTGCTGCTGCTGCTGGGGAAGGTCGGGCTGCAGCCACAGCTGCCCAGAGCATCCCCATTCCCGGGAGCCAGTGACAGCTTCCAAGGGGTTCTGGCTGTGCTCAGACCCTTCCCACAGCTCCCTGCCCCTCTGCACCAGCCTGTCCCCATCTGCATCCCCTGGGCATGGAAGCAGTTACGGATGTGCCAGCGCTGGGGACTGGGGACAGACAGATGAGGTGGCACAGAGGCACAGGGAGAGGGGACAAGGCAGGGCATGGAGGCGCCTAGATACCAATGCCTTGTGCCAGCGTGAGTCTGTGCCACTGGCTGTGAATCAGCACCGTGGTGATGATGATGGAGCCTTGCAGCCAAATAGGAGCATCTTTAATACCATGGGGACAGCGCCAGCACGGGGACAACACCAGCATGGGGCTGAAGGGCCTGGGGATGATCGAGGTCTCCCTGATGCAGGTTGGGCTGGGAGATCCCTTCAGGTTCATCCTGGGTGCATCACCAGGTGCCAGGCACTGGGGACGCCTGAGCCCCATGGTACCACCCCCATGGCAAAGGGGACCCCGACTACCCCATCCCCCTGGATGAGCAGGGCAGAAGGGCTCCCCACGGGGAGAGATCAGATCCTGTCCCAGCACCGCCGGGGGCTACGAACCGGTGAGCAGCGGGGTGGTAAAACGGTGACAAGTAATTGGTGTCCCGGCCAGTCCTTTCATGCTGACGCCGTTTTATGGGTGAGGAAATTGCTTGTGAGTCAGGAACACAGGAGACAAATTTAGGAAGTGCTCTCTGAATGTGCCGGGGTCAGGCGCCGAGGCCGAGTGCTTGAAACCTGGGTGGCCTCGGCGCTCGCCCCGCATCCAACCCCCCGGCTCCTCGGCATGGGAAAGCAGACCTTTTATCTTATCACTGCTCTTCCGCCGCTCCGGCATCCCCCACACGGCCCCCTCCCGGCGCAGACACAATGCACAGTGGTGGCCAGACCCATATCCAAGACCCTCCAGGAGCTCCTGGGCTGCCAGGGGGCTTGGGGTGCCCTACATCGCACTGTGTCCCCTTGGGAAGCAGCCTTGCTGCAAGCTGCTGTGGCCTTGGGGACGTGGCTATGGATGCAAAAGCATCCATATGCCATGGGGCAAAGCGGTGCCTGCAGCCAGTCCCCATCCCATCAGCAAAGATAATGGGGTACACCGATACACTGACCCCCATCCTGCATCACTACCCCTCACACCTCCTCCTTCCCTGCATCCTCTCCATGCTCCAGGGAGCAGGTTGTCCCTTTTGTTCGTTTGCTCCGGTTTTAATTGGGAGGAAAGGCCGTGGCCCCATTAAAACGCACCCGGATGCAGCCGACGGCTACCTTGAGCGCGCAGCCCCCCATTCCCGGGCGCTGCATGGAGCGGTTTGGATGTATTTGTCTTGATCGCTGGCCAAGCGCTCTCTCCTGCAAAGCAGCATGTTTCTCATTTTCTGTAGGTTTAACTCCAAATTAATTTGTAAGTGATCTAGGTTTCTTGTTCCCCGAAAGATACCTAATAGCGGGGGGGGGGGGGGGGGGTAGCTCCTGCCAACCGAAACGTCTCAGCGGGGTAAAGGAAAAGCAGGAAAAAGAAACCCAGGAACTGTGACCCCTGGTGGGTATTTAACAAGGTGTCAGGGCGAGGGATTTTCGGAGCCGGCTAAGTGGATGTGACACCGGCCCTGCGGGTCGGGACGGGGCGTGGGGATGCTCCCGCTGCTGCAGTGGCTGCTGCTGGCAGGTCCCATCCCCACCCAGTCCTTGTGGGGAGCAGGAATGGGGAGGGATGCTCAGCAGCCCACTACCTGATGGGTGCTGTGAGCCTGGAAAGCTTAGGGATGGGGTGAACCCTCCCACCACGGGCCATGGGAGATGCCCTCACGGGGTACCGATGGAGCCTGGTGCCCAAGCGCTGGTGCGCGCAGGGAGGCCGCACAGAGCGGGGGTCCCCGGGGCTGGTGCGTGGTGCAGGGGCCGCATGGGAAGCGGGCACGGTTTAATTGGGCGGGCGGCCGCGCGGCGGGGCCGGCTGCTGGCAGCAGGACACAAGCTCTTTTGTCTCCGCTCTCGCTGCCGGCACCGGCTGGGGCTGGCAGGACCCGGAGCGATTCAGCCACCGAGAGCCGAGCTCGCCACGGGGGCAAGCAGCCAAACCCAGCCCGGCTCCTCGGGCTGACACAGGGCTCTGCTGCATGCGAGGCAGCGCCCAGGTGGCCCGTGAGGCTTCCCCAGTGATTAGGGAGTAGGAAACGTGAGGCAAACAGCCCTGCAGCCCTCCCTGTGCCCCTTCTTGCTGGGAGAGAGAGCGGGAGCAGGCAGACCCTTGTCCGTCCTGCTGGCTGGGGCTCCACAGGGCTCCCAGGGGGCTGGCTGCATGGCCAGGGCTATGGGGCTGCAAGGGTGTGAAAGACCTGGGCTCTCGCTCTCCAAGGCTGGATCTGCAAGGATCAAGGTGGGATCTGCAGCAAGAGCAGCTGATACAGAGGGTTGACCACTGCTTTTGGATCATGGCTTCTCTCAGATCCCCTCTGTGCATCTCCCCTATTCCCCAGTAACCTCTGGGCATGGTGGTTCTCCAACGCCATGGGTGACATCTGTAAGGGTTGGTGTTGGCTGGGAAAGAAGGGGGCTGCCCCCCACTACGTGTATCCTTTGCCTGCTTGGTCTGGAACAGCACAGTAAGGAGCCCAGGAGCCTGCTCTCCCACATCTTCCTCGCCATGTTGGGAACAGGGGCCATGAAGGTTGGAAAGGAGATCATTGTGGAAGCAGATCCCAAGTGATGGAGGGACGGCCCGGCCACCAGTGAGAGGGAACTGTCCCTCCTTGCAGAGCAGCTCCAGCCCCTTGCATGAGGGAAGCAGAGCTGGGGCGGTTGGGTTCATCGAAGCCAACTGTGGATCAGCGAGCAGAGCACGGCCAAATCCCTTCTTCCCGGCATCTGGCACCAAACACCCTCTTTGCAGAAAGGCCCATGCGGGGGAAGACGCTGCTGTTGCTCAATGACCCTGTGAGGACCCAGGTTCCAGCTCCTCCCTGGAGCCGCTGGGAATGGCTGGACAATGCGGCTGAGCACCACCAACCCAGAGGTGGTGAGGGACCTCTCACGGGCAGTGCAGCCTGGCCAGGTTTGGCTCCCTGAGTCTCCCAACCCATCACCGGAGGATTCCCAGCTTCCTTGCTTGGAAGCATGGCTGGATGCTCTGGGAGAATCTCAGTGCTGGGATGAAAATCAGAGGGAAGGGACTGCGGGGCATCTCAAATGCACCCATCACTGCTGCTGACATCACCAGTCGGTCATTCCTCACCATCCCTTCCAGCTCTCCAGCACTGTCAGGCTGTGTGCAGCCAGGGGGTGTGTGCCAGCCCCGTGCACAGGTGTTCATCAGAAACCATGGTCCTGAGGGACTTTGGTCGGTCCATCACCGACCCCATGCCTTGGGGCGACCCACATCCCGCCGCGGGGTTAAACTCCCCAGGGAAAGGAGGGAGGAAGATAGGAAAAACAATCACAAGAATTTGTTTCATGCTGCCTGGATCCCTCCCCGCACGCAGCAGTGTTTTTGGACGGCCAATTTATAATCAGCAGTGTGGAATGTTGTAAATTAAATATTTTTAAACAACTTTGCTCTCTCTCTGGTTAAACATTTCAGAGATCGCTCTTTCTTGTCTGTCTCTTGCTGGGTGGTCCCTCCATTCGCCCGTACATCTTCCTCAAACACAATTAACCATTTAGATGTTGCACAAAGGAATAGCTTATGCATACAACACCAGTCGCTCGCTGCTCCGGCGCTGGGGGAGGGAGGCAAATAAGAAGGCAGCTTCTTTTATTTTCTACTAAAAACAAAAACAAGAAAATCCCTTTTTCCTTCCCAAAACTATCCCATTTTTTCCTTGAATTGTAAAGGCACCGATCCAAGCTCATCAGCTGTCCTGGTGCTCAGTCCAACAATCCCCTTGCGTTCCCCCCTCCCCTGAAATTCAGCATTAGCATTTTAAAAGCCTTAAACATACAAGTTTATTTAGACTCAAGCTCTCCCAAGCTCTTGCTTTCCATATTTATATACACACGTATTTTAACGTATATAAAATGTCTGTCTATAGGGCCTGGAAGGAAGTTCTCGTCTGCCGGCCCGTCTGGGAGGCACAGGCACGGCTGTGGACCTTGGCTCCCGGGAGATGGAGTGAAACCTGACAGGATCCAGGAATCAGCTGCCCAGCTGGGAGTGAGTGAGGCTGCAGAGGTGCTGGGGGGATTGGCCGGGTGCTGGACCCTGTGAGGGAATCTCCATGGCCCCAGATCAGTTGCTCAGTGAGAAGGTCTCTGCGCCCTGCATGCCCCCATGGCACCAGGGAGGCTGGGATGGGGCATGGTAGGCAGACTGCAATGCTAAGGGACCTAGCTCCAACAGCCTGCTGCAGTCTTCAGTGCTTTAAAACAGAGGTGACCAGAGGCCACAGGAATGGGCAGGGTGACAGAAGGGTGGCACTGATGGCCACTGTAACATCCCAGGACCAGTGGTACCTGGGTTCTGGGTTACACCATGCACAACGTGCTGTGAGCACCAACTGGGGCTTGATCTAGCCCCCCTCCCATGGCAAGACACTAGGGCAGGGACCAGAGCAGCCAGTGGCTCTCACTGCAGATTTGGGACAGTGTGGAGGCAGCAAAGCACCTCCTGAGAACACTGGTGTTCCCTAGACCTGTAGGGTTTGTAAGGAAAGTTCTGGTCTCCTGGGACAAGAAGCTCCCACGAGCAAAGTCCAAAGCATGGGCAGGGCATGGGGATGGCCACTCTTTCCAGGCAGCCAGAGGAAGGAAAGCAGGGTGCAGAAGCCAGCAAGAAAGCCTGAAGGAGCAACACGACTCTGCAGGATAAACCTTGGAGACTGGAAGCAGGAAAAGACTAGTGAGTCCTCATGATGTCCAGCTCCAAGAGGTTCAGGAGAGTCCTGCTGCTAGGGCTGCACACACAGCATCAACTTGATAGATCATGGAGGAGCCAGACCTGTGGACCTGAGGCCATACAACTGCTCAGCCTGGTGCTCCTCTCTCCTTCCTGCCCACAAACCAAACAAGTGTCCCAAAAGTGAGATCAAAGGCTGGTGCCAAGAAGGTTTTGTGTCCATCTGAACACCACTGAGGTGGGCAGCCCACTGTCCCACGGAATGACTGGCTGCTTACATTCCCCTCGTGTGGCTCTGCTCCAAGGCTGCCAGGAAGATGGGAGCCATCCACTTCGGTTTGACTGCATAAGGGATCAGATTTGCTGCTCCTTCCTGAAAGATCACAACCATCACCTACAAAAGCAAACATGAATGGCTGAGGGAGGAGTATGTATGTATGTATGTATGTATGTATGTGTAACCATCCAACAAATGCTTTTCACAGTCTCATGTCTTGCAAATGGGTTTGGTTGCAAATACAGAATCACAGAATGGTTTGGGTTGGAAGGGACATTAAAGCTCATCCAATTCTAACCCCCTGCCATGGCCAGGTACACCTAGTCCACTAGACCAGGTTGTTCCAAGTCCTGTCCAGCCTGGCCTTGAGCACTGCCAGAGATGGGGCAGCCACAGCTTCTCTGGGCAACCTGTTCCTGTAACCACCCTCAGAGTGAATAATTTTTTGCTATTATCTAATCTAAATCTCTCCTCTGTCAGCTCAAAGCCATTCCCCCTTGTCCTGTCACTACATAGCCTTGTACAAGTCCCTCCCAAGGTTTCTTGTAGTGCCCTTTAGGCTCTGGAAGCTGCTCTAAGGTCTCGCCAAAGCCTTCTCTTCTCCATGCTGAACAAACCCAGCTCTCAGTCTGTCTCCATGGCAGAGGTGCTCCAGCCCTTGGAGCATCTTTGTGGCCTCCTCTGGACCCACTCTAACAAGTCCACATCCCTCTTGTTTTGGGGCTCCAGAGCTGAACGCAGGACTCCAGGTGGGGGTCTCATGAGAGCGGAGTAGACGAGGAGAAACCCCTCCCTTGACCTGCTGGTCATGCTCCTTGGGATGCAGCCCAGGAGAAGGCTGGCTTTCTGCAAGTGCACACTGCTGGGTCATGTTGAGCTTCTCACTGACAAATACCACCAAGTCCTCCTCAGGGCTGCTCTCAATCCATTCTGTACCCAGCCTCTATTTGTGCATTGAATTTTCCTGACCCACATGAAGGACGATGAACATCTTGGGAAGGACATCGCTGCAGAGCTGTTGCAGGTGGTACCCACCTCTCACAGGAGCCAGGGCAAGGGACAAAGCTTCAGGTGCCCCCATCATGGTGTAATAGTGGTGCAAGACTCACAGGAAGGAGTAGGGTGCAGTGTGTGCACACACTGCTGCTGGGCTCTGCACCCACACCAACCTGCTGCCCAGGGCACTGCCCAGTGACACCCAGGAGCCAGAGGTGCTGCTGGCTGGGGACCTCACTGGGCATCATGGCAGGCCTCTGCTTCACCACGTGCAGATGCAGCACGTGGCATGCCACTGCAAGAACCTTCTCACATCAACCCCGGTTGTACATCTGCCAAGGAAGTGCTCAGGACAAGCCTGTCCAAAAGCACCAGCACCTACAGAGTTGGGAAGTTCCATCTCAGAGAAACATAAAGAACCAACTTGGTGTTAACAGCACTGTGATGGGCACGGGCTGTGACAGTCTGCTGCATGGGTACGATAGAGCAGCACAGTGAGGAGACTTACTTGCTATGTGAGAGGTGACCCATTCTTCAAAGCTGATAAGCAGCTCAGCCAGCAACACCTTCCTGAAGGTGTGTAGGACACAGGATCAACAGTCACATCTATAACTGGGAACAGAACTTCATTTCCTTGGTCGCCTCCCCAGTTCTCTTGAAGACAGTAACATTTATGACTGAAGTTGCCTGACTCAACCCATCATCTGCTCACCTGATGATGACAGCAGTGTGGAGACCTGGTTAGATGAGGAAGGGTTAACCTCCCAGTGCCCGCCTTGGGATTCCTGAAGGCCCTATTATCCTGAACTATTTTTCATAATTACTGCCACACACGTCGAGTGCATCAAGAGTGAATCTTCACTTTGATAATTTGTGCTGCGAAATCTCACTTTGGGATCTACTTTTATCTCACCCCAAACACCTGCAGGTCGTAAAAGGCAAAAAGGAAAAGAAAACGCCTCAAATCCCGGCCAGGTTTTCAAGTGTCAGAGAACACTAAATTAATGCTAAATTCTAACCGACACAGTAAAGAGCCCCCCACCCTCTTCTTAAATTAGCTAAATAAAAGGACTGAGACTTCAACGTATAATTAAGGCACAAGGAGGTAAAGCTGTAGCTGTTAAGTAAGGGGATGTGGACTTTTCAGAAGCTAAAATGTATCCTAAAAACAGAAAGGGAGAAGGCTTTGTGTTTAAGTCAAAGTCCCTGTGGACCTCTTTGGGCTTTGCCACAGCTTTCTGGCTAAATGCAAAGCCAGGTAATTACGCTCCCCTCTGCTTCTGTTTCTACACACCCAAAATGGATGCCTCGCTCCTTGCCGCACACGGAGACAAGAACTCTCTTTAATTAAACCTTTGTGAAGCCTCTGCGATCCTTGGATGAAAAAGGCTTCGTACCTTAGGAACATGTTTGCGCACATACGCGAGGCAAAAAACCTCTAGCATGAAGCTGGAGCTGAACTGCAGCACGTTTCTTCTTCCTGCAGCTTGTCAAAGGCCTTGAAGCTCATCCTTACCCACACTTCCCATTCCAATCTGGTCCCTTAGAGAAGGGATTTTGTTTATGAAACTCAGGGAACGTCTGGATTATAATCCCTCTCCTGTCAAATTAGCTGGGAAATGGTAATTTTCCTCAGGGGACACTGGTGCCCACGAAGCACACATCTAACATTTATCACTTCAGTTAATGAAATATCATCCCAGCCAGCTGCTGTAAGCACCTCTGGATGTCAAACTGCCAGGGGCAGATAAATGTCCCGTTGAATCCTACCAGATTCTAATAAACAGCTTTTAGGTAGGAACTTGTGTCCAATTTATAAACGTTAAAGAACAGCTTGTGTTTCAATCCCATCCAGGTGCTTTACAATCCTGGCACAACCCCTGACCACAAGGCTATGCGTTTCACATCAGCACACTCGACTCATCGCACAGATGTAGGTAGAGTCATCCACAGATTATCTAGATGTGGGGAGGGAATCTCTTGCCTGGGATTAGGAACGTCAGACTGACAAGTGAAAGAACCATCAAAATAAGGCACAGCACTCAGGGTTTAGCCCCACTTCCCCTCCACGCTCCTCCATCCCTCTCACATACTTGCTCTTGGGCAGGATTTCAAAGTAACAGCCCAAACTCAGCCCTGATGGAAATGGGTGCCAAACTCCTCAACTGCAGTACAGGAGAGGAGAGGCGCAGCTTAAACCCATCTGTGCTATGGGGCAGCATCATGAGAGCGAGGAGGAGGAGGCTGGCAGAGCCACCGGGCTGCAAAGAGCAGCCCTCATTACGGCTGTGTTCCGCTGCCCGCCTGCTGCGTTGATGAGATGCACCAGCCGCATCCCGAGCGGTCTCTCCCAGGCTCGGGGACGGTGGTGCAGGGCTGCAGGGACGTGGTTTACATCGCAGGGAGGGCGGCTAAATCATTCTCTGGAGTGGGCACAGTCTGTGTGGTCCCTTCTGCTGGAAAAGTACAGTGCGTTCGGCGGGCGCAGGAACCGATATTACCCGGCACAAACCCACGTGCATCCCAATGAGGGGGGAAGGGCTGGCGGACACACCGCTCTGCAAATACTGCTTTATTAAGACATAAATATAAAGCTGCACAGGAAAGGAGCAATGACAGGGTAAACCGTGCCAGTACTGATGTGTTCGGATGATCTTACGATGCTTGAACATCTGGTTCTGCTGCTGGCTTCCATAAAATCATCTTTAAAACCTACTCCGGTTATATCTCCATCAGCTGTTCAGTGCCCACAATGACTTCATTAACATGTTTGGCTGAAAAGAGAGAGAGGGAGGAAGAGAAGAGGAATTGAGTTTGCCACAGTGCTTCAGACCTCTCATTTTGCAAATCTGCAACTATAAAACAAATGAGAAAAGCAGATTCTGGGGAGCTCAAACACGGATTCGCTGCCTTTCTGTGGACTCCAGCATCAATCCCACACACATGGCAAGAGCCTAAACAACTGACTAAACATCAGGAGGTTTCCCTAATGAGTTTTCACATGTATGTGTCACTACAAAACAAGAGAGCCCCGACGGAAGTCACAGCTGCTGCTGACAGGTGTAATCCTTGGTTGAGTCGAAGAACCCTCCACATCCGATGTGGAGATGTGACATAAAATTAGAGATCAGTAATGCACCCGGCCCTGAAGAGCGCCGTGTGGCCTCAGACTGCAGGCAGCCTGGGGAGGAAAGGGGCTGCTGAGCATCTGGGGCCATCATGGAAGAGGGTGAGATCCTCTCAGCAACCCCTGAGATCTCAACCTGGCATCTTGAAAAGAAAGAACTTTGATTTATTTTGTAATTTAAATTTGACTTCTCCCTCCTGGATTAGGCTCTGGATGGAGCCTCTGCAAAAGCATCTGTGTGAAGCAAGGTCTCTGAGCACTGTTATCACCTCTAAGGGGAACAGTGGACAGCCCTCCTCAGACTCCTTGTGGAGCAAACATGTTGGAGAGGCCAATTCCACAAGGTCACTCCTTTGCCTGTTCCCAGGAGCTCTGCACAGCCCCAGCGGACACATTCATGTGCCAGTCCCTGCCCCAGCACTGCTAATGCACTACTGAAAGAGCCTTCCCTTTAAAATGCAAAAGCAGCTTGTCAGGGAAGGACTGCAAATAAGGGATTTGAAGCCAAAATAATAAAAACACGTAACTGAAAGCCCAGTGCCTAACCCCCCCCCCAAGCATGTGGCCTCAGAGCATGACACAAAGCTGGTGTGCTCGAAGTGGGTGTCCTCAGGGTACCATGAGGGGGAGGTGGTGAATCTAAATTGCTCTCTGGGAGCTGGACACCTATTCAGGTGGAGCTCAGGTGGTCTGACCCATGCCCTCAGGCTTTCCATCTCCCCTTCTGCACATTAGGAATAACAATTGGCTCTGGAGCCCAGGATAAAGCTCAAGGGTTGCTAGGTGCTGGGATACACTGATGGAGGCTGTGTTGTCCCCCACATCTTATACAGCAGTGGGGGTGGATAGCCAAGGATGATGGAAAGAACTGGTTGTGTTTTATTTACCCACCTAAAACTCCTCTCCTCAGGGGAGTGGATTTTGCAAGACTGCTGCAAAACAACAAACATGCCACCTTTGGCTAAATGAAGAAATTCCTGGCAAACCCCAGGCTGGCTGGGCCAACATGATGTTTCTCTTGGTTTAAAATTCAAGGCATTACCTTTGTACCATGCAAACCAGTGCTCCAGAAAGGGTCTGATCAAAACCTGCTCTACAAACTTCAAGGAATATTGGACTGTGGCAAGACAATTTCCCAATACAACTCCAATCCTATGAACATATGGATCCTGCTGTCTCCTCAGCCTGGGTTAGCCACACACCTCCTTACAGAGACCCTTCATGAAGGCGAGAATACAGGGATCAAGGAGCTTCTCATCTTCAGCATCAGTTTGAGTCATTTAGTTCTTTGCTGAGGGTATTCAGTGACAAATGACAACGAATCCTGGAGCCTCATGCTAACATCCTGAAGTTGGAATGTGGAGCTCCATCTCCAGCACTTTGGGCAGGATGAGCAGAGGTGGATGCAGTACTCAGGAAAACGAGGGACTGACTGTACAAGTGCCAGGTGCAAGTGTGATGTAGGTAGCACCACACAACCTCTGCAGCACAGCTCTGCCAACAGCCTCAAGTCCAGCCTTCAGCACCTCTCTCCTCCCGTCCTAGACCCCACACAGCTTTGCCAAGGTACCTCAAATCCAACCTGCAGCACTTCTTGCTATAACATTCCTCACCCCCAACAACTTTCCCAATATATCTCAAACAGGCCCTGTAGCAACTCCTGTGACTCCATTCCTGAACCTTCTCCAAGCAGACTACCTATCATGTTGATTTCTATGATGTGAATAAGACCCTGGCTACCATCCAGTGAGAGTAATTACGTTATGCCTCTGCAGATTAAACATGCCTTCATCTAGGCTTATAAAGAGCCATGTCAATTTATGGGTCTATATATAGGTTATCTGTAGCAACACTTTTTAATGAGGAACTTCTTGCTTCGTTTCAGACAGCATCCTGCACTGTCCTAAACACGCAGAGCTGGGATGGGGCCTGTCGCATACTTTGTGGCAGAGGTGCTACCATCTGTTTGTATTGTGCACTGACATGCTTGCAGCTGACTTGTATCTTGCATTTTATACCTGATGAATCCAAAAGACTACTTGGGAGTGGGCAAATAAGATCACTCCTATTTTACAGATGGGGAAACTGAGGCAGCAATGAGCTTAAAGAGTTTAAAGGCACACAGGAAATCAAAGCATGCATTCCCTCATCTCCATCCCCCTGCTCATTTCGATCCATGTTGACCAGATTTCCCAAAGTGGGCACACACAGCCTGCCTGGTATGTCACTGCTACTTCAGACTCCCATGAAATCACCAAACTCATTTCTCCCTGCACAGGCTAAAAGAAAACACATGAATGTGCCTGCCTTAAATCTTCGAGAAAGTGTTTAAGTGATAAAGAGGAATGGTTTTGCTAGAAACAAAGCCTGATTCCGCACCCTGAGGGGATGCGATAGGCAGATAAGGATTCACCCTGCTTCCCTCTTCCCTTCCCAAAGCCCTCCTTGTGGAGGGAAGGGAATTCAGACTCCAATGTGTGTGCCAGAGAGCCGAGCTGCAGATAGCGTTTCATTATCAGCCGTGGCTGCCAGTTGCCAGTGGCTCTGGCTGGTACCAGCAAGCTCAGTTCATGCAGAAACTCTGCCTGAAACTCCGGGGGAGGAGGGAGAAGTACCTCACATGCTTAGCTGTTCAGCTCCCTTCTCCTTCCCTAGCTCCCCATTAGGGATTTCTTACCAGGCTGCCTTTTATCTGACACTGGCAGGGTTACAGATGCATTCAGCCCACAGAGAAAGAAGCGGGATTAGAGAAAGGACTTTCAGAAACCCTTAGAGTTGGACTCCGCAACCTTAAATCATGTTCAACTAGATCTTCTCAGATTGGGAGCATCTGGTGCTAAGCGAATCCAGAGCTGATCAACACATTCAACCTTCTTGATTAGCACTTTGCTTCAACTTGCTGATGCAGCCCAGCCTGAAGCCAGCCTGGGCTCTTGAACCCAGCGTCCACGGGGATTTTACTGAGTCTAAATCAAAAACCTGTCACTCGTTAGAGATGCGTTCCTGCTTTGGAAGACATTTGTTTACACATACTGTACACTAGCCCCTTAAAAACATACGCACAAGGCGAGCTGGGGAGCAGCGTGCAGCTTTTGGTGCTTGGCTAAAACCAAATTGTAATGCAAATAAACAGAGGGGCGGAAATGACTGCGCACAGGCCAGCACAAACCCCACCAGCACCCGGGGACCCCCGCTCCCCAGCCTTCCTGGCAGGTTCCTGCCAAGCTGCTCGCAGAAAGGGGATGCCGGAGCATTCCTTTAAAAGCCATGTGAAAGCATCTCCTTGTTGTTTGCTCAATTAGCCCCAGACAGATTGCTGCTGCTGCTGCTGGTGGCAACTCTGGGTTGTAAAGGAGGAGGGGAAGGAGGGGAAAGGGAGGGGGGGGGGGAAGGAGAGAGAGGGGAAAAAAAAAGGGTTAGGGCCTAGGCCCAGGACCACCACGAAGTTCCAGCCCTCAGGGGCTCCAGAAAACGTTCAGTTTACTCACTCAATTACATACACTGTTTTATAAACCCTTTAAAATAAAATAGAAAACAGTCCCTGGCACAGAATTACTGCTCTATTATACAGCAGTGATGAAAGCCACTGCTGTGTATTTGCTCTCTTTAAAGCAAGAGATAGTTTAACTTAAAAAACGAGGCAGGGGGGAGGGGAGACTGCAGAAACGCATGCACGAAAACACGCTGTGGGTGGTTCCTACCACATTCACCCAGGACAGAAAGGATCAGAGAGTGGGAGAGAAGAGCAACTTGTCTCTGCAGTGATGGTTGGCCCTGGAAAAGCAGCCAGGTTGGGAGTGGGGGGGGGGGGAAGGAACTAAAGGGGCTTAAGGGGATGGGAAGCAGCTGAAGCTTGACTTTGGGAGGCTGGAGGGTGTTTTAAATTACATGCAGAGATAAAGAAGGGAAGCAGGTGATGGGGGCTGATTTGTTTGTGTTTACAGAGCAGTGGGGCTTTCCAGTCAAGGCCTGCTCGCTCCACAGCTACTTACAGGATCACTGGAGATCAGGGGTGACCACGCTGTGGCCCTAAAGGCTGTCAGTGCCTCACAGATTTGTCTGAAGTGCCGTGTCTCTGTGCTGGAGGGTCTCCGAAGTGATGCTGCCCATGAGCTGGGTGCCCCTGCTGCTCCCAGGGGTGGGATAAGCAACTCACCCCAAGGGCTGGTGAAAGCTTCAAACAGATCAGCTCTGGCCTATACCTGGGTCTCCAGCCCATGGAACAGGTGGGCAGCTGAGACCTCATCCCAGCAACCATGCAGCGCACAGTGCCAGTGCTCACCTGGTTCAGCTGAGGCTTTTCTCATAGTTCAACCAGTATTAACACCTTTACCCTCAAACCTGCCTGGGGAATAGATGTGTACTGGGAGTGTAAAAGAGACAACACTGAATTCAGTGCCTGAAGAGAGATGAATTTACTGTGGCTTGGAGCAGACAGATGGGGAGTTAAAGGTGCATGGGAAAGTGATTGGTCAAGGACCTATGAGAAAGGTTAGTAAAGGATATGGGAGACCACGAGCTTGGGATGTGCCTGATACCAAGCTTCTCAGGGAGGGGGGACACACTTAGAGTACTGGTACAGAGTCCTAGCAAAGTGTTAAGAAAGGGACAGGATTGTACTGACCAATGTGCTCCCATGGACTATCGCCACCTCACAGCAAATGTAAGCAGGGATCTCAGAAATGCCGGTTTGAAAGACTGTCCACACTTCCTGCCAAGATGGCAAAGATGCCGTATTTGCCTGGATACTGCTGCCTGCTGCGCTGGATGCAAGCAGAGGTCCCTTTCCTTTCTCAGTGTCCTTTGGGGTGTTCTTCCTGGCTCTTTCATGTGGCTGGGCTCTAGCAGAGCACAAGTGGTTATTTTCTCTGCGTGGAGCATGTAAAAATATTTCCACAAGGTTACGAACTGCTGCCTTACGGGTAGACTCCACAATGGACATGCTGCGAATGTGGCAGCTCGTTTAACCCGCTCGCTTGGGAAGCCTGAACTTCCCTGGCCAGGAATGACAGTGTGCCCAAGTGTGACAGTCCCCAGTGGCACAGGGGAGGATGAAGCATTGCTGAATGGATATTATAGGGAAGTTTAATGCCACTGCTAAGGCAGAACTCATAAACCATTTTTATACAACTTGGAGAAGAGGCTTATTAGGATCAGTTAGAAATGTAGTCCCTGCATGGTCACTGAGACAAAAACGACAAATACTTAAGAGATGCCTCTTTTAACTGCCAACAATATCTTTGCCACAGACACTCAGCAGTTAAACTGCTTTAGGGAGCAAATCAGTTTTGCTATAAATTTACACCATTCCTACATCATCTCCAGCTCATCTTGCACCACAGTGCACAGTATACATGTGTGCACTGTTTAGTCTGTGTCTGTTCTTCATGAGATTTCCTAACTCCCATCTGTGCTGCAGCATGCTTTCTGATCCCGACCTTGTGTCGTGCTAAGTGTTTTCAGTTCCTGAAGACTTCACCAGGAGGTACTCAGCATCTTGCAAGAGCAGATGCTCACCCCTACTTGAATGCAGAGCACCAGCAAGTCCCTCAGTTACTTCCTGCCCTTATCCTGCTAAATCTTGCCTGAGGTGAAGCATCCTCACAAGCAGTCACCCATTCATATGTAGAGGTTTCATAAACTGTACCTGCCTTCAGAGGATGACATTAGAGAAAAATGTGCTCTTTGGCCCTCATTAAAATAAAACAATCTTACTCTGTTTCATTGAGAAGTCCTAGGACTCCAAGCTTGGAACAGGACTTGGAAAATGATTGGGAACAGGAGCCAGTCCTTACTGGATATGTGCCTTTTTCTGTTCTTGTGTGAAACCACAGAGTTTTGGCTATGTGATAAGCCACTGGAAAAAAATAAATCTCAGTTTGCACGTGTTCTCAGGAGGGCAGCTAAAAGCTCCAGGGACTGTCTGCAATGAGCACTCTCAACCATGGAAGTGCAGGAGGAAGGCAGGACTTCCCCCACACTTTTATCCCTGCTCTATGGACCAGTGCAGTGCACAGAACTGCTTCCCTCCTGTGCCCAGAACAATCCTGCCTGGGCACGACACTGGTACAGAATGGGACACAGTCTGACTCAAAACAGTCAGGGAACAAGTGCCAGATGGGAAATGGAGCATGGGACTGTTAGGCAAGGGGACTGGAAACAGCAGCTATGCTCAGACCAGAGGAGCAGTCAGGTGGATATCTGGGAATACCAAGTAAGAGGGAAAATCAAAACTCTCTGTGGGAGAAAGACTAGAGGAAAAACCAAAGAGAAGCCTAGGAATGGGATGACTCTGGTCCTGGGACAATGACATAGCACAACCTGTGAAGTCAGGATCATGTAGGACATAGGAGATGTAGTTGGGGCTCAATGCCAGTGCTGGGAATAGGAGCAGTAAAGTCTACAATAACTACAGCCTTCTCCTCCCAGTACCAGGAGTGGATCTGAGGGCTGCTGATGCCCATGGGCATCTGTGAAACCTCCTGCAAAGAGGTTCTCTTGTCCCACTGCAGATCCAGCTCCTTTTAATGAAGATGATCCATCACTATCAGTTTTCATCAGCTGAAGCAGCAAAAGGCAGTACAGTGGAGTTCAAGTTTCTGACACTGCTAATGGTCTATGCAAGGGCCAATCCTGCATAATAAAACTTCTCTTGTTTCTTTTTTTCAGTGGACTGAACTTTCCCTCCCAACATGCACAAAGAAAATGCTAAGGCTAGAATGTCAAGTCTGTAATAGCTAGGAAATGCCATATGTAACATCCAACTTCAGCACTTAAGTTGGCCAGTCCAAATGAATAGGTACATGATTGGAATCACCCTGTCTCTCAGGTCTCTGTAAAACAGAGAAAAAAACCCACGTTGAGGAGGTAAAATGTGAAGCTGTTAACAGTTGTGAAGCATTAAGATGACAAATGTTGCAGAAAAGCCTTAGAAAGGAAGGATCTTGCCTCTTGCATAGCGTGCAGTAATTAAGGTTTGAGACACAAACTGAAACAAGACAGGAAAATGAGGAATATGGAAAGCCCCGGCATTCAGCAAGCACTACTCATTCTAGGTGCTGACTGTGTCAAAGCACCAAGGAAAATAAAAATATATGGTGGCACAAAAACTGCACAGGAACAAGCACACTGAAGTTCTAGTCTACAGCCTGACCACAGAGGTGATGCTGCTACTAAGTATGCACCAGGATGCCAAGCTAAGATTACATCAGCATCCTGAATGCTGGTATTTTTTCCCTTTCTGAACATACACTTTGTGGCAACAACACTCCTGTAATGCACTTTTGCGATGTGCAATGACTCAAGCTGTCCTTAAACAACACTGGCTCCATAATTCCCAATGCACATAAACCATCCCTGCCCCAACAACAACAGAGATGAGGGTGAGAGATAACACGGTGAGTTTTATGTCAGTTTTGCTAGTTCTATCCTATGTGTGTGTGTGTCTTTACCATCTCTGTTCCTGGTGTTGCTTTGAAGAAAGGTTAGGCCCTTTACTGTGTATGCCTCTTCCCAGATAACCTATACCAGATGTATAATGTACTCCCCGCTGAATCTGGCCTAGAGACTCCTTTGGGAACTGTACTTACTGACTCCAGGGCTCATCTGACTCCTTGACTGGCCCATCACCAGCACTCCCTCCCTGTAGTCCTACTTCAATGCTGCTTTTGAGCTCCTCTTTTAAAATAGGTTCATCAAAAAGGCTGGAGCATGATTCTAATAGCTGTCTTCAAAACAGTGATTGAATGCTCTGCGCAATTAAGTTCTTCCAGAACTGCTGCCTGCCATTTCCTACCCCTTTAATAATTACCTCCTTTTTCTTAGATACCAAAGTGTTTTTCAAACTGCTACCTGCATGAGGTAGCTTCACAAAGCCCATCTGTTAATTCTCTGCTGGCAAATTTCTTAAATTAAAGTATCAAAGAGGAAGGAAAGTGGATGCTTCCTAAGCATGGTAATAAAAGCAGTAGGAAGAGAATAGTATGACTCTCAGGAGGCACAGCTTGCAAATCCAGAAGTTTAATAAAACTCCATACCTTGACTTTAACAGAGGCACTTAAAAGTACCATCTCTGGCCAGTGCTGTGATGGGGCTTAAGTTAAGGTGAGACTGGGACATCACAGCTGACAGTTACCTGCCCCTTCCTGTGTCTCTAACTTTCTTTTCAGGTTGAAAATACTAAGCTGCATCTGATCTACCCCAGTAACCAGTGTTGGAGTGTTCCCTCTAGTTAGGTGTCCAGAGCTTTGCCAAGCCCCATTATTAAGTGATGAGGTCTCCCGCCATGTCCCTAGGGATATTATCCCACAGCCTACCAGACCACATCGTTAGGAAAACGTTCCAGATAGCCAACCTAAATTGTGTTTAATTCAATCCCATTACTCCCAGCTGTACCATTTGGACCACCCTAAATATGCCCATATTCTTCCACAGAAGGACGAGAGCTGGTTTGAGTTACGTTTGCGTATCATTTGTGGTAGCTGTTCTCCTGCCATCCTCCTTGCATGGGACTGGAGTTCATTTCATGAAAGGAGGTCAGAGCAACACTGGCTCAAAGAGCTCCTGTACCCCGAGCAGTGTGGCCAGGACTCGTACAGCAGAGCAGGGAGCACACAGCCAGTTCTGCAGCAAAGTCAACTGTGGGATTTGCCTGGGGCTGTGTAGGATGATTCAGGGATATTTCTACCTTTGATGAATCCTGGCTGATGCTCTGGAATAAGGGACTGCTGTATTTCTATTTTTTTCATGTTTCTGGGAAGGTGTACACAGCTTTGCTGAGGAGGTTTCTAGCATGTAACTCCCAGACTAGGGTCAGCAGCCAGCTGCTACTGCTTACGTCTGCTCAAGTGTGATCAGCTTGCAACAAAAGGTGGCTCCAACCCAAGAGAGAGTTTTTTTTCCCTAACCTGGCCATGGAAGCTCGAGTTTGAAGAAGGAAAAGTTACCAAACAGAACAACACAGCCAAAGTCTTGATGAAAGGAGGAATATGGAAACAGACTTACAGGGCCACACCAAAAGCTTGGCACAAGATACAGGAAGTCTTGGGCAGGGGAAAGGAAGTCATGGCATGCTTTCACAGCGAAAAAGAGAGGACCCAGTTTACTACAGGACCAGCCAAGGTCAGAAGAGACATGCTGGGCTGGAAAGACTCCACAGTTCAGGAAGTAAGTCATGAACTTCGCAGACAGATCCCAGACCACCGAGGAGAACCTGACCCCCAGCCCAAAGAAATTCCAGAATGGTTAGGAAACTGAGGCAGGGAAATGAACTGAGCCTTTATTATTTTTTCTTGCTCAGCATAATGGTGTATTCATGATCTACCTGAGTGTGTCTTTGCTAACGTCAATCATAGGTTTCTGAACAGTTTAACTAGAGGGCCCACAGACTCATTAAGAAGTGGGTTTAAGCTTTGGAGAGGTGAGCAGGCAGTAGACTACAAAAATAGGCAAACGAACCACAGGTTATAGCTCTGTTACTCTCCCTGCAAATACATCTGCAGACCCTGAAAAATATTCAGACAAGGACAATCAAGGAGAACAAATGATTTCCATTCTAAAATCAACGAGATTAGGATCTGGACCCTGGAAGAGACTACTGATGTGAGCAAGGTCAAAGGGTGATATTTCTGTTTGATATAATCTATGAAAGAAATAACACATATTCCTATTTCCTAAATAGCTAAAGCCTACGCTCCATCTCCTCATAGTTCATGCTGCAACTTAACAACCAAACATGAGCTGATTCAGATCTCCTACTGATTAATGCCCATATAGCGCTTCAGGACGTGGTTAGTGGTGGGCTTGGTAGTGTGGCAGTAGTAGGTTAATGGTTGGACTCACTGATCTTAAAGGCCTTTGAGTCTATGATTCTATGTTCAGGCATCAAAAATAATGCAAATCTTCACTGAATGAACACTGCAAAGGCCACTGATTTAGACTGATGTGATGGGCAAAGCCATGAGTAGGCAAAGACTGGCATACAGGAACCAAGACCACAGTGCACAGAACACTCACTGGGTGTTCCCTACAGTATCAGAGATGTGCAACTGCAAAATCAATACACTGTTTTCAGGAGTCTTTTTCACTTTTAGTTTCAATTTAAAGGAAAATTTGTCACATGCATGACTGACAGTAGGCTACTTTATACTACATTAAATGCAAACCCTGCTCTGTACCACAACACTTACAATTGAGAATCCACCCATAAAGACAAAGCAAGCAAACAAATCCTGATCTGAGTAAATAACCTCACATGGAGCCTGAAAAGGAACTCACTTTTGTCCTCAGTCCACACCCTAGAGTGGGGATCTGCCAAACCCCAACAATAAATATTCATTAAAAGCCCTCTGCTTGGGATGCAGTCACTGAGACAGCCATTTCCTGCCCATTATCTCTTAGGGCAGGAAATCAGCAGTTCCACTCAGGCGGTTACCACCGAGCCCTCCCCACGCGCACTTCCAGCGGATGGCTTAAATTTGCCCAAATGAGGGCCACGTAGTTGTAATCCCTCTGAAGTCCCAAAACAGCATTTCACAGCAGTAAAGCAGATCTGAACATAGCTGCTCTTGTATTTAGTAGTGAGCACAGCAGCTCCTAGTATGATATTCCATCTTGTGCTCTTGCTTGGAGCAAGGTGAATAGGAGCATGCTGGCATTGTGGGTTGGTAGCATCTACAGAGAAGGACGTCTGTGCGATCAGTAATTTGACTGACGAAGATTACTAGTCCAAGTAATGGCTCCTTCTGCTGAGGACAACTCCAGGCTGATCTAATTGTGGTCTCTGGGAAAAGACTGTCTTAGCACCCAATCTTTCTTTATAACGACAACAGACCTTTTCCGCCAACTTCAGAGGACCAAGTCCCTGAAGCTGTATTTTCTTATGCCCAGAAGCTGTACTTTCCATGAAAAGCAAATCCCAGTATTACAGGACATTACACTCAAGAACTGCCACCGTTTACTGGCACTTCATGAAGAAGCAGGAGTAAAGCCTCAAGGAAGAACTTCTGAAAATGATTACAAATGTACTGTAAATACAGCTCTGTTGCTTACCTTTGGTTTCCAGCCTCTGATCACTTCCAATCAAACAGTCTTTGATGTCTGCACCCTTCTCTATTATTGCGTTATGACAAATGACACTGCCCTGAAGACAGCACCTACAAGATAAACACAAAGTAAAGCAAGAAAATAATTTAAAATGACAGGTACAAAACAAAGGTATTCACCGGGATATCTAATGAGCTTGCTACATGATCCTGTGAGCAGGTTCAGTTCTCTCTTTTTTCAAGAACTCCACTATTCTTTTCCTGATCTTCACACCCAGTTGCTGGAAAAAATGAAATGCCAGCTGTCAGAATGGGTTTGCAAAAAAGGGTTTCCAGTTTCCCCTCCTGTTAGAACAGCTTTCCTCTACATTTCCTTAACAGAATAAACACTGCCAGAGGATTTCATGGACAAGACAATGGCTTGGGACTTGGGACCTGGATCAGGTCTTGTGTTTTCACAGACAGTCTGGGTAACTACAGCAGTGCGTTCTCTGCTCAGCTCCCCAGTTCAAAAGAGGAGCTCAGTCCTTGCCTCCGCATTTTTCTCGGAAGTTTCCTATGTTCCAGCTTGCCAGGCACTAAGCAAGGATTGGGAGAAGGGACAGCTCAATACCTCAGCTGGTTGGCTTTGTTCACGTTCAAGCACCCAAACGTAATTACTCTGCACTGAACCAATGTAACCCACACTGGACCTGCTCCATCTTCCTTGGATATCTTCACATTCACATAGTCTTTTGACATCTGAAATGCTACACAGGATGGAACTTTACCAAAAGTCACCTTCTTCCAAAATATGTTTGAATCTGTGATAACCATCTTCCAAAATATGTTTGAATCTGTGATAACCAGCTTAAAAATCTGCTCATCTGATTGTCCAGACAGGAAGGAAATTCAGAGTCCAAGTGCTGGCTTTGTAACTCCCCTGTTGAGAGATACTCAGTGAGTTTGGTCTGAGCCCCTCCATGCAGTAAAATGGAAGCTGTGAATCTTTACTAGTGTCAGTGATGTGTCCTGAAATGCTCTTCACTCAGCACCACAAGTACTGATAAATTCCTTCCAAAGCTACAGAGAAAAAACAAGCTATGATGCAAATTATTTGTTTCCTTATGTTCACACGTGCAAAGATAAGCAAGAGGACAAACTGTCATTGAAAAACACAAAATTTGAAGGCACCAAGCTAAGAAGTGTCTAAAAATACTAAGTCTGACATACCAGCTGATTGGGAAGAAAGTGTAAGCAAGATCTGTAACGCCAGGGAGACGCAGGTCATCTGCTTCCCCATATTAACCCTGCTGTGAAGCACGGCATTTCATATATTCTCCCCAGTATTTCTGCTAATACTAACTATAACAACTGTGAATATTCTTGCTATCCTCAGTTGAACAGCTGATCTCAGTCATGAATTTCTGCATGGTGGGTGCCACAGTTCAATGACCTGCAAACATTCCCCATCTTGGTCACAAGCATCACCACTACTCATTGCACTAGTGACATACAGCTGAACCACACCATTGGGCTGCCCCATGGCCAGAATTGATACTCTGGTGTCTGAACTAACAGCATAGAGGAGTTTTGGTATCAGGTCAAAGCCCTGAGCCTCCATTCTGTACTGAATGGAGAGCTAGCCAGCCATGGTCCTTAGGAGAAGAGAGAAACATCACTCCTCACTCCAGACTGCTGATCCTAAAATTAATTCCTAGCATTTTCCTGCTCACACATCATTATTATCTAGTGTACAGAATGTGCCATTAAACATATTACGATTCTGTTGCTTGTGTGAGTCAGAGCAGAAACCATCTGCCCCACAAAACCAGCATTAATTCTGCAGGAGTAAAAGCAATAAAACCGGACCTCAGTCGCAGCGGTTAGCAGTTACGACCCCCCTTGAACAGACTGTCCCCTCTGAACAATTATTCTTTTAACTCACTTAAACTCCCCCTCCTCTGACCTATAAGGAGGCAACGTGAGCAATTATTCCACAAGTAACCAGCTCAGGTTGCCTTGGCAAGGTTTTTACTAACATGTTAATAAGATAAAAAGCGGCAAAGATACACAGCAGACCCCTGCCTGCCTTTGCTCTCACACTGTCACGATCTGCTTCCTTTCCAATAGCTTCATGTGCCCGTGCAGCAGCTCAGGCCATCGTCTTGCGCAAGAGCAATCACTGAGAGCAACTTTGTCTTCCTCTAGGGAGGAAGGAATGCCCACCGCTGCCACCCTGACTTGGCTTTCAGCAGGACTAGTGAGGGTGATGGGAGAGGTTGCTCACTTCCCACTGAAATGGCTCCCATCCAAAATGCACACTCCAAAATACCTCCTCCTGAGACAGGCGGATGAGAGCTTTCCCCTGCAAACTTTTAGGTTCCCACCATCTATCATGGCTTCTGAGCATGAGAGCAGCTGTGAGTGCACTCCACCTCTCAGCATTATCCT
Source organism: Pezoporus wallicus (assembly GCF_028554395.1). Classification (NCBI taxonomy): domain Eukaryota; kingdom Metazoa; phylum Chordata; class Aves; order Psittaciformes; family Psittacidae; genus Pezoporus; species Pezoporus wallicus. Next base: position 329,934 of record NW_026641917.1, on the reverse strand, counting down.
CATGCAGGAGGATATTCCCCAGCAGAGAGGAGATTTAAGCTGTTGGTCTGGAGTTCAGGCTGGAGAATACTGCATGTGCGTTCAGAGCCTACTTGGGGATAGTTTTTCAACTAGCATTGTAACCAAGAAACTGCTGATGACATTAACATCAAAGATAAGGGAAGTTCTTGCCAAACCATTTGCTGGGAGGGACAGGCCAGGGAACCAAGATGAACTTGTCTGTGCCAGGTGTTTGCAAACCAACCCTTCCCTAGTGCCAAGGTAAAACAAAACCCAAGAACTCCACCACCCCGGGAGTTTCTTAAAACTTATAAACCCAACCAAATGCAGGAGTTTTAAAACCATACTCGATGCTCAGATTACCCCAATCACACAAACCAGCAGCGAATCCGGCTTTTATTGCTCAAGTGGAACAAAACTTCAAGAGATAAAAACACAATTTGTGGGTGTTCCCTTCACCCGCTGACAGATGTAACACAGCCATTTTGAAACCACTTGCAAATGCCTTTTTTTTCTTTCAAGAAGTATGTTATAAAAGCCTGCCAAGAGAAGTATTTTGTGTGTTTATTTAATTTTTACCATTTTTTTAAGTTGAAGAGTAAGGAATAAACTTTTATTCTCTTACAGGGTTACTGTCACATCTTGGGGCACTCTGCTATATTCTCCTTGGCTAAACAGCCACCGTGGCTCCTGCCTTGCTTAACAATTAGGTGCTATTAGTCCTCAAAGGTGCTCCAACAGCATCCAGCTCCATCCACACTGTCGTGTGTGTGCATACACACACATCTGATGTACTGCTTTATAATGCAAACCATATTTCTGCCCCCCTCCCTGAAAATGTAGTATATTTTTAAACTTTTCAGCACGGTGAAAACGGATATCTCCTGACCTTAAAATCCAAAGAGCATGTTCAAACCCACAAGAGGAACTAATTTGGGGCGTTTGATTTATGGCCGAAATTTCAATTTGAATTTGTTGTAAGTGTAATCACAAACTGAAAGTCTGGCAGCTGGGTGTTTTTGAGAAAATAAATAAAAATACATTCGGTGTACGTCTGCAGAGAGCATTTTACAAGCCCAGTCCTGTAGTGGGAACAGATGTAGCTAAAACATTAATTTGTAATACAGGTACAACGTGCAAATGGAAGCATATGCGTGTACGTCTGTGTCTGTGCACACGTACGTGCGTGTGTCTTACAGAGAGGCTGACTTTGGGGTGGGTTTTTTCCTTTGGAAGTGAGAGAACAAGAGCAAAAGGAGTAGTGGCCAAGGAGGCATGGGGGGATTACAAGGATTTAGGTCTTTAAACTGCAGACCACCTAACAAGATCACTCTGAAATGCCACTAATTTCAGTTAAGGCCACAGACCTCCCTTCCTCTGCCCTCCCTCTCTTCCCCCATTGTAAACAACTAATCCCAGCAGAAAACAACAGAGAGCAAAATGTACACACATTCTGCAACATTCCAGGTCCTTCTTTATCTTTTATTTATTTTTCTAAAAGGTCAGCCTATGGAGGGAGGGAGGGGGGAGGGGAAGAAAGCCAAAAAACCTCAAGTCCATCTCTTGTGTGGGCTTGAAGGAAGCTGGGAGAAAGCAAAGTCCAAGAGCATACAATATGGAGCTTTTATAGCACAGCAATTCCTCGACTCGGCTTACTTCTCCCTCCCTCTGTTTGTGGCAAAGTCACATAGCTTTAAACCAAAGGACAGGGTGGTCGATTACATCTGAAAGAAATGTAAAGAACTGAGAAAGAATTCCATCTCCTATCGACATTATAAATAAGGAAGTATTAGTCCCAGAGACAGGCTGATTTATGCAGCCCTGGAACTGCTGACTTTCAGCCCGCATATCGGTCTATAAATCAAACTCTTAAATCAAGTGTGTCAATTGCCGCAGCACTGTGATACTTAGGAGAAGCAAGGCACCTACCACTGAAAGCAGGAAGATTGCCAGGGGACTGAGGTGCTGTACCCTTCTTAATTTTCTAAAGTGTAAATCTGAGATCAAACATCCTTTGCGGGAACGGGAAATCAAAATACGCAGCGCTCAGCACACCGGGAGCAGGCTGCAGGAGTCCAAGACACAACCCCCTAATTACAGGCTACCCACTGATTATTTAGGACTCTGTGATTAAAGTGATGAACGCTCCTGGGAGAAAGGGGCTTAAGTAACTGAGGTCAAGACCTCAACTGCAGCTCTCGCCCTAGTTGTGCAAGCTTAGGAAGGTATGAATGTCACAGGTTTGCCTTACAGCAAATCTCCTGAAATGCCAGTGGAAGTTATCCAGGACTGCTAGTTTAATCCAATTGTGCCAAAACCCCGACATAATCTTTGTTGGGCAGCAAAGCAAATGAGGTGTCTAAAATGCAACGCTTAAAACTATACACTCACGAGGAAGAAAGAGCCTGGAGCACAGAGCTTAGGACAGCCTGTTGGTACTGCTATGCCATGCCAAGAAGCCGACTCTCCTGCTCCTCCAGATGAGCTACGGAACAGATAGACTGATTCAGGAGTTAAAAGCAAAGGGTGACATGCCTCGGCAGCTACTTTGCTGACTGAGGGGTAACAGCTGTGGATTCCCCTGGGAGCAACATCCCATTCTGCCCTGACCAAGAAGATAACAGCTACAACAGGCACCTTAATAACACTGAGAGGTGGCAAGGAGAAGGGTAGAGCTCTAAAACCTATGAGCAACCCCTCAAGGAATCCCGTTAGCTAGCGAGTCAGTGACTAGGACACAGGATCCAGGAGTGAGGCACAAAGACCATGGGAAAACAGGGAAGAGCCAAAAACATTACTAGGAAACTGGAGAACCTGAAATGTTGCCTTCACCAACATGCTTTACACACCAATACATTTTTATACCAACACGGTTTTCCTCGTGAACTCAGGGCACTGTGAATCTCACGATATACACTCAAGTAAATACCAAAGACTACAATAGGTGCCAGCAGTACATGCTATAATTTATAGATACATTTCAAAGCAAGCATTCTTAAGTGAATTTGGGCTTTGATCTCCTGTTTTTCCCCTTGGGGGTAACAAAATCATTCTACCAACCCCCCTAAATTCTTCACCCCTCTCTGAGGGTGTTTTCACTAAGGAACTTGTTTCATGTCTCTTTTCTAGCCAAGCTCATCACTGTGGTATGGCTTCTTTACGCTTCTTCCCCACACCCTAAACATTTTGCATTACATATTGCATATACTTGCCAGCACTCGTATTTTCCAGTGAAAGTTCAACTGACCTTACAGGATTGCCTCAAACCTACCTTAATGTGTTTTATTAAGTGAAACTTGGGCTGCTGGGGGAGGTCGCCTGGAAGGTTGTGCCTCACCTCTGAAACTTCAGTTAAATCCAGCTGATCTTGGAACAAACAAATTGGCAGTCTTTTATGTAGCTGCAAGCTCGGGTCTGCACACTCCAGCAAACGCACGCTGCAAGGAGTCTGACACCAGGAAACCCCCCACACAGGGAAACTGACCTCCCTCTGCATTCTCTCTTGCAGAGTGGGAGGGCCACGTCCTGCACAATTTTACACTTAGCTGATGACTGGGAAAAGCAATCGCTGTCTATGTGAAGGTAACAAAGCAGAAAAATGATATACTTACTCCCATCTCTGGGCTTGCTTTACTTTCTTGCTAGCTGGCACAGTCAGGCTGAGCAGAGTAACTGGCACACACAGCAGAAAGACATGTTCTCTGGGGTTTACCAAGGGCAATTCTGGGTTAAGACCTATAGCCCTCCATAGGACATTACTGGTTAAATCAGCTTCTGCACCATGTGTTGCTATGTTGACAAGGAAAAAGGTTTTCTAAATGTCAGTTACAAACTGAGCCTGGCTTCTTAGAGCCAAGCGGAACTTGTTCAATCCCACAGTCCCCTTAGGAACTTACAGGCACAAACCTGGCACAATGTGATCATTTCTTCCTTTTCCATATCCAAGTTGGGGAAGATTTTCAGGAGCACCAGAGACAGTCAAACCTGAATTCCCACAAAAACTCAACAGCAATCAGCTGCTTGTGAAAAATCTCCATACTCTTTGATTAGACCCATGTGGCTACCAGGAGGCAGAAGCTTATTTATAGCTCTGAAGTCAGATGTACCACTGGCCACCTGAAGAAGCAGATCAGCAGAATGAGCGATGTTTTAAAATGCCACTTTTCAGAGCTGACCTGTGTTTTAAGTTCAACATTTGATGTAGAAGATGTTTGGAAAATTGGGAAGAGCTCCCTGCGCTATCTGGGAAACATCTGCATCTGAGATTAAAGAACAGGTGATTTATTTAAGACAGACTGATGTACCAGGAAGCTAGCCAGAAGAAAACATTAGGGGTTTTTGAGAAGCTGCTAGTAATAATGGTTCAGACATTCACAAGATAACAGGTACTATATGAGACATATCCTAAATACATTAGATATAGTAGAATTTGACTTCAGTTGAAAGTCACTGAAAACTAGCCCTGCAAGTAGCTTAACCCTTTCTGCTCAGTGGTTTCCTAGTCTGCCCTCTCTTCTTCCATTTATCTTTCTGAAAGCAAACTCTGATGGCCAGGGGTAGTCTCTCTTCAGTATCTTACACAGCATGTGCATTGAATTAAACAGTACAATGAAAATTATGGTTCCTGACCAAAAATGTTTACAGTTTAAAACCGAGAGGTGTGACAGAAATGACAGGATGTAACTGCTACATCACCAAGAGGAGTAAGAGCCCTTTTTACAGTCAAGGACTATGCCTAGCTTTCTTCATACATTCTTGTTTAACCATATCCATGATATACTTTATCCATATATACACTTTATCCATATATTGAAGCTGAGCATGTGCTTTTTCAGAATCAAATTCTCACTTTCCATGTGCTTTCTGCTAAACCTATTCTAACCTCATTCTCCTTTCTAGGGCTAGATAGTTCAGGGGCAACTGGTGGTGGGAGACAAAGTATCCAGAAGACAACAGCCATCTTAAAAAATGGTTCAAGATACAAAATGTTTGGGAATCCCAGCATAAGCAAATGTTTATTTCCAGCTTTGCAAGCTCTGGTGCTGGAAAGAACTTACTTAACCTCATTCCTTCTCATGAGGGAATGTACTGTAAAATATATTATACAATTTCAACAAATGTTGCCTTGGCAATAGGATTATTCCCTTGTACTGCCATTATCCAAGGGGAAAAAGACTACTTATGCACTGAACCCCTATAAATGCTCAATTCCACCCTGGTTTTAATTAGAACTTTCTTCAAACCGCTGAGGGTTCCTACATCAGGTGCTGATTTGGCACTATTGAGGAAACAACCAATAAACTTCACAATCAATCTGCAGTTAGTAGTCAATCCAGCTCGGCTTGCTTGTTGTTTTCTTCCTTTGTACATTTTCTCATAGAAAGTAGCAATAGATTGGAGACATGTGGCAACCCGGAGTAGCCTTTAACCAGTCACATGTGGTCTCTCGCCAGTCCCCTCAACTGAGGGACATTACAGAATATGTGCCATCTACTTTATGCAGGTAGCCAGAACACCTTTAACAAATCCAAAACATAGCTCACTTGTCTTCATATGACTGAACACAGAAGATGCTAGTTTTGGCTGATGCAACATTTTTGGTGCCAGTCCTTCCTCCACAAGTTTTTAATCCAGCCTGTTCTTTCTGCCTAGGGAGTCAGAACTCCCCATGGTTTACCCCATCCATGGGACTTACCTTACTTTACCTCTATCCTCAATAGCCACATCACCTCCCTACAGCTTTTGTAACCCACAGTGCTTGGTGTCACCTCCCTTGCATTCCAAGTTCCCTGATGTTGCCACACTCTGCCATCACGTGCAGCCTGACCTGAAAAGTATCTGCTTGTCTTTTTAACTCCTTCCCTTTCCAAAAGGTAACCACAGCAGTGTGTCATATGGGGAATTTCAGCTGTTCTTCCTGGGTAGTATGTTTTTATGGAGTTCCACAACTTGCTGTAAGCTTTACAGACACAATAAGGAGATAAGGTTATCATTCAATAGTTCCTGCCCCTGCACACACACACACACGTTAACCTCTGTCACATCTGCAATCCTGGCCTTAGATCCTGAAATGAGACTGCCCACTACATTGGGCAATCTGGCAATTGTTTGCTGCAAACTCCTTCCTAGAAGGACCTCCTCTCCTTCTCTCACTGCTATTCCCAGTTCGGGATACAGCCTGGGGAGATCAAAAGCGAATAATCTATTGAGACATCGCATCAAAGTATATCCACACGATGGACACCAGGATAAAGACACTGGTGTACCTGCAAGGGGGAACCTTGCAGAGTTCCAGCCAGAGAACTGTTAAATGTCAGCAATGTAAATACCAGAGGCAGGCAGTACCTGCCTGTCAGAGCTTGTGATTCTACACCCCACAAATTACACCTGTGCTGGCAAGCCCCTGTGCCACACAGAGCATCTCTGACTGCAGAGTGTAAAACACGCAGGAACAGAGGTGCGTGTATATATATTACAAATGGAAATGGGGACCAAAATGAACATGAGGTGGTCAATTGACCCTGAACTTTCAAATGCAGATCATCAGCAGGTGCCGACTAAAATTCTCTGGCCTGTGCAAGCAGATGACCAGACATTTCATTTGTCTTTTCCATCATCCAAAACCAATCATTCCCAATGAGCAGTTCTTCTGATAAAATTACAGGTGAGACAGGTTGAGCTCCCTTGGTTACTCGTGTAGATCTGGTACTTTCCAGCAATGGAGGTAAAATCTTGATGCAGACCTTGGGCTGTTTGCATTTTGCTGTCACCCCTCTGATAACCATGGCACCCTATTGATGACTTCCATTAAAACATCATTTGAAACAAAAGGCTTTCCTGTATTTCCATGAAGGAACAAAAGCAGCAAAATACTTCATTTTGGAGACTAAATCTGCCACAGAGCCCTGCCGTACTGATTACCAGCATGTCAACAAGACCATTTCAAAGCATGGGTTACTGTGGACTCAGTATTTACCTGAGCTTTTCATGCTTTCCTCTTCAATAACCTCTAAAGTAGCCCAAAAATCCTTCCTCTACTATAGTTCCATCTCTTGAATCTTTCCCAGGGAAACATTCATTTTCCACAGCCAAGGAAAAAGGATATACTATGCATGACAAAATGGCTAAAATCCTTTCAGTAAGTGTATACACTGGGATAGTTTTACTAACAAACAAGAGATTTCAAAATCTTTATCTGCAGGGATGGAATAAAGAATTCAACAAGCTTTTCCTGTTAATATTACTCGTAATGCTCAGAGCACTTCAGCACAAGGTCCTGTATGATCTGAGCAATTAGATGTTCCTACTGCCAGAAGTTAGCAAAGTAAAACTACAAAACTGATAAAATAAAGCTGATGTTTGGAAAAAAAAAAAAAAAACAACCCAACCCAACCCACCACAAAAACCAAACCAACCACCAATTTCTAAAACAAAAGCAAAACCAGGAATCTGTAACTAAATTCATCCCTCCATTATCTAGGTTTCATTTCCAGGAAGCTAAATGTGCCCGAGTATACCAAATGAATCACATCATGCTCAGGTCAGCATAATTCATTGCGAAACCCAAGAACAGTTATTTCTGTTCTATGAAGAGATCAGGGTAGAGTTAGAATCACAGAACAGTTTGGGCTGGAAGTGACCTTTAAAGGTCATCTAGTCCAATCCAACCCCCTGCAATGAACAGAGACATCTTCAACAACATCAGGTTGCTCAGAGCCCCGTCTAGCCTGACCTTGAATGGTTCCAGGGATGGGGCATCTACCATGGCTCTGGGAAACCTGGCCCAGTGTTTCACCACCCTCATTGTAAAGAATTTCTTCCTTATATCTAGTCTAAATCTACCCTTGTTTAGTTTAAAACCATTATCCCTTGTCCTCAGGACTCCAGGATGCATCTTACAAGGTCCCATAGACTTCTTTTCAGGTTCTGTAGGTGGTCACGAACCTCATCTTCTTTCACAGCGAGGAGCGACTCTGATCTCCTAGTCCCCGTCTTGCCATCCATCCACTCAAGAAGTGTGGGAAGAGAGACTGCCAGTGAAGACTGAAGCAAAAGTTGTTGAGTACCTCAGCCTTCTCCTTGTCTGTTGTAACCAGTTTGCCAATCTTGTTCACTGGGGGAGTAAATCTCCAGATATCACTTTTCATTTGCAAATGGCATGATCTCCCTACTTCAGTCAGTCTGCCAGCGTTACAGATTGCAAGCGAGCTTTAATGATGGAACTCCTGCACCAATGACACTCAATCCAGTGGCTCTGTTGCACTGCACCACCCTTAATGTAAACAGAACAAAGAAAAGGGGCAGACTCAAGCTACTCTAGAGACTGAGGAGACGTACAGCTACTGCAGGAGCATTGAGATATACAAAGTTTTCAAGTGACCAATAACTTCAGCTCAATTAGTCAATTTTCTCCAGCTATGTAACTCAGTGCAGTCATTTGTCACCGAGCTCTGGGGAGTCATCCAGGGAGAAACAAGAACCCTTTCCCCACTGCAGGCTGTCACCTGGGCAGTCAGCATCTCTCAGCACTTGGGCTGTTGTATAAATTACATCCCTCCCAGCTTGGTCAAGTATGTCCATCATTCAGCACATATGTAATCTTCGCTATTTTATTGTCTCATTGATGGAAGAATTAGCTGCACAGTAGGAAACACATTAAGAAAGGACTAGCAATTATTTCGCCCGTGTTACTAACTTCTTTAATCCTCTGTAATCTCTTCTAAGGGGGATTCATATCTACTCAAATCACTTCACAGGAGACATGTATAATGTAACAGAGACCCTACACATCAGGAAAAACAAAAAACCCCTTCTACTGGTCCTCCAGAGCATCAAATGCACCAGCCATTGCTGGAGGATGGATCATAATTTGCAAACAGTATGCAATGGCACTGTCCAAGTTCCTTGATCCATTCAGCTGGGAAAGGTCATCATCATCTAGGTCATAACCTCTGTTTCTCCAATTATGAGCCAACCACAGCCTAACAATAGGAACCTAGTGCTGTTCTAAGCACCTTGTGGTGTTCCCATCTGCGCAGAAAGAATCTACTTCTCCATTTCGGAAGCTGGTATCTAATGTGGTGAGGCTATTCAAAACCTTTTTCTGGTTTGGAGATGTAATTTGTGGATCTTGAAGGCTCAGGAACTATGTCACAGGATCCTCAAATCACATTACAGGAAGACCATAATGAAATAAATATTTTTAATCTGTTTGTTTGTTGTTCTGCTTTGTTTTTCTATACTGACATAGTGAACCAAAGCTGCTGATTACTTCTGCAGCTGAGATGGGGCAAACCAAACAAACACACAAAAAGACAGGCAAGATTCAGCCCAGAGAAGCTAAGGTGATGTAAGTGGCAAGGGAATTACCAAGGCAGTGCCATGTATAATTGTAGCTCTTGATAAATAAACTTAGATTGCAGAGCAATTTTTGCATTTGTTTGTTTCCACTCTCCTGATTTTCAGCAATGATTCACCCAGTCTTTCTTTCTTCTCTAAACAGCTTTGTCTTTTCCATATGTGCCCTACTGCAGTTTTCTAAGCCGGCTTCAAGTTGGTGTTACTGCAATGAACACTACTGGGACTAGCCTTCACTTACCACTCACATTTGACTAGGGCATTAATAGTTCATTAGTTTGGTGAAGCTGCTCATGTCAGCTTTAAATGTATATTCTTTAAATGACGCGGTGCTATTCCAGAAGTTTCCAATATACAATACCTTAGATGGTGTTAAAATTGGCTTACTTGTCGGACATTTGCTATACAACAAAAAGTGAATTAGACCTGTCAAGGCACTTTATTATGTTCATTTTGACCTGTATCAGCCAACATACAGTGACTTTAAAACCCAAGACGTTTTCTGAAGTTGGTGATTAGATAAAGCCTGAGTTATTTTAGAGGCACCTGGGAAAAGAGATGTTTGTAAAGAGCTGTCGTCCATTGTGGGTAGTTTAAAGCAAAACCACATATAATTTATCCACCTGTGGCAAATTGATCCATCAACATGCCTAAGAATCACCAGCATTTGAACAAAAAACCTATCAGATTTAATCAAAGTAATGAAAGAGGGTCAAAATACATAGAAATTCTTCACTACCTTTCAAGCAAGATTTCTTTCAATAAAACTCAGCAGCTAGAGTACTTCTTTATCTCACTACCTGTGTATGCCTGACTTCATACCCCTCTAATCTTAGGGCTTACCATGATGCAATAAGAAATACTTTATCAGCTCAGTGTCTGTCCAGATCTACACAATATGAATTATTGTATGCTTTGAAATAAAGCTCTATGATCTTAATTCTGGCTGGAGAGGAGCAATTACTCATTTGATTCCAGTGCATCAGTGTGCAGTAACCAGAGAGAAGCTGAAGGGGTTAAACCCCTGGTGAGGTTTTTCACTCAATGGTGGCTATGTTGTTTTCACTGAGAGTGACTAGGGATGACACTGTTTCCCAGAAATTCACAAGTTACCCCAAAAGTTAGTTTATCCCTCTTTAAAAAATAATATCTCACCTTTATGATGCTTGTGGAATTCTGTGAAATGCTTAAGATAATGACTTTGAGTTCGATTTAGGGTTTAGAAGAGAATAATGCTATATACCAGTGCACAGAATCAAGCTGATTTGAGACTCTCCATAAAACCAGCACTATTCATACACTTAGCTGTCTCTGTGATTTAATGGTAGAGCCGCTCACCTCATACGCAAAACCATATAATTATGACTATGGCATCAATTCATTAATCAAAATGACAGAGGGTCTCAGGATCAAACGAGAGAAGTTCTGGTACTTCTAATGACAGCAGTGCCTGTGATACTGCCATACTGGATCCATTTGTGATTGAACTGGAAACCAGCTATTTTCTATACTCAATGGAATTCTGATTTATTATGTGCTTGAAATTACTGTGGATTTCTATTAAAGATAAACACTTGGCAGTTAGGTACCACACTTGCCTGTAATTTAGTTATGTAACAGTAGTATCCTCCATAGACCCCACATCCTTTGGGGTTTTTTGTTTTTCAGATATGCAACTTTCAGAACCAACTTGGCATTTTTTAAGAGTTTGGCCTTCTTCCTGAGGCCCTAAGCAAACCTCAAGCCATGAAGGAGCGGGGAATTTATAGAGGCCTGCACAGACTCAATCAGCAGTTTCCTTTCCACTGACATCCACAGGAAGCCAGGATGTATGGAAAGATGGGGGCATGCAGACATCAACAATTACAGATAGGCCACTTTTCCCACATTTGGAAATGTACAGCTCAAGGCTACCTATTTAGTGTCTTTAATGCATGGGAAACCTTTGCTAGCTGGCAGATACTCTCTCTGAAAACTTTATTAGTTTATCCTATTACTCAGCATATGCCATGGTAAAGAAAAGCTGCAAGATGACAAAAAAGGGCCAAAGAATATGACATTTTGGGTGAAGCTGTAATGTTCAAAGAACATTTCTAATTGGTAAGTGTGCCACTTGAAAATATGCTTTGTGACTCAAATATTTCAGGTACGCTCATAGACAGAGCTACTGAAAAAAAGCTTTGAAAGATGACACACAAGCCCATATGGCCTCATACATTCACTTAACTTACTTGCACGTTCTGAATATGGTATGATCTCCTCTAAAAAGAAGAAATTTATGTTGAATGACTGCAGCATGTTAATTAATTTGACTTGTGCATTTGTAAACTGTTTATAGAGACTTACTACTGACTCAGTCTTTAGAAACACACCCCCCCGATATCAACTGTTCTGGCTGAGGATTGCTTACAGGGCAAAAACTACTGACTCAGAACCCATCTAAAAAAGAAACTGCAAATTTAGGGGACTGAGATAGAAAGAAGTGACATACCCTTCCTCAATCGTAACAGAATTCATGATGATGCAGTTTGTTATCTTAACTCTGTCTTTTATGGTACACATGCTGCCGATGATGGAGTGTTTAATGGATGTCTTCTCCCCCACTTGCGTGGATGACCCAATGACGCTGTCTGATCCAACCTAGGGAAGAAAAGAATGGAAATTAGCAAAAGCACACAGAGATGTCTGATACGTGCTCTCCATACACCTTTTCCAAACAGCACGTCTCAAGCACTCATCATCAAAGCGTATCCTGCTCTACCCTTAGGGATTCTTGGCAGAGGAAAGACCTAGAAACTTGAGGCCCATCCCATATTCAGACAGTTGGACAGTCTCCCCAAGGTCTATTAGCTTGGTAAAACTCCAATGTCTAGTCTTGCTCTGTAGGCCTCATGCAATAAAATAACCATAGTAAGAGAGACTTGAAGCTGGTTTTCAAGCAAAATTCTTCAGCAAGAAGCACAGCTAAAATACTGGCCTCTTCTGAGTTTGGTGTCCTTTGGGAGGTAAACTGCTCAACTACTGTGAACTGGTATTAGGAAACAAGAGACTATTGACTTGGGAGCAAGACAGACAGACTTTTTACCAAACATTTCTAAAGACCAAGACTCTGGGCTGTGTCATCTACACTGTAATTCCACACTTCAAAACTCAGCTTCACTTCCAACAGTAGAACTGAATTTTAGGAAGCAGTTCTTAAAGTAAAGGGCATAAAGATTGTATTAAAAGAGCAGAGACTGGAAAAGGGAACACTTACCATGCCTCTGTCTGTGATCTGTGCTGTCCCGTGAACCAGCGGCTCTTCCAGACCCAGATTAAGCAATAGTTTAGGAACCTGGATGGAAAAACCCACATCACAAGTTAACACACAGTTCTGTACCCTCAAGTTACATAAACAGCTCAAAGATGGTCTTGATTCCCATTGCACTAGTGCATCTACCATAAACATTTAACTCAAAGGAAAACACAGGTTCCTGCATTTTAAATCTGCAACCAGATAAGTGTGATTTATCATCTTGCCCTTCTGTATGGGAAACAGGTACTCTTCCAGTGCAGTGCACACTGCATGTCTCAACTCAGCTTCCCACCTGTGGAAAGCATAGGATCAGCAGCAGCAAGCAGGCTGGCTCCAGCTTAACACAGTGACATCCTGTACATCACAATGTCCAGCATCTGCCACTTCAAATGCAGATCAATGTTGTTTTACACTGCTCAGAGGGAAGCAAGTGGTATTAAATATACATCATTAAACTGGCACGGAAAGATGACTATGTTCAGCCCACTCAGTAAGATAGTATGCTGAAGTACAGGCAACAAACAGTATTTCAGATGTTTAAGCAGAAACTGAAGTTGATCAAGTGGCTATTCCAGATGGTAGAAAGTTGTAAAAGAAAAGGCTCTTGAAAGAGAGAAGGCAGGTGTTAGATAAGCAGACAAAGTACAATGGTAATAGAGAGAGACACAGCCCATGAGGTAGCCAAGAACAAATCCATGGAGAGCAATTCTGAACTGGCTCCTGAAAAGAAAGGGGAGCCAGTGTTGTAGGAGGATGGGATATCACTCCATCGTTCCTCCTTTTCTGGGTGAAAGAGCAGCCTGAGGCACTCTGCATCTCCTGGCGTCAGGCTGGGGCCAAGGTCACACACCAAAGAAGAGGTGATGACAGCACGGGTGGGGATTTCAGAGGAGGTGGGAGTCTCACAGCAGTACACAGATATACTGCTGCACAGCATTTCTTGCAGTGGTGATGCAATGTATGATGCACCTTGGTAGGCCACAGATGGCAGTCAAAGAAACACAGCAGATACAGAGGGTGAGCCAGGATGCATGCACTGACTGTCCATCTGGGATGTCAACTGGAGTCTCAGCACAGTGATGGTGTAACCGGGTTTGCCTGAGGGGAGGAAGTGGTACTCATTAAGTCTCTCTTTTCCCTACCTAGGCACCTATTTTTACAAAACTTTTAGGAAAGTTTATCTTGGAGATCTCCATTGCTCTGAGATTAATTTGGCTGAGACTTGCCAGCAATTTCCAAAGCCGCTATGAAGAAGCTGCCATACGGTATGATTGTGTAAAACAACTTCCTTAGAAAGCTGGGATCACAAGAGCTGATGGCTAGGGAGTGAACTTCAAGAAGGAGATCCCACAGATCTGAAGTTGGGATCAGAGGAGAAAAAAAATATCTCAGCATCTCAAATGAGAAGATATTTGCAGGAAATTATTTGGATATTCATAATATGACTAGCCCATTTCTCTTCCAGCATGCAAGGATGAATAAGCAGCACTGGTTTTCCTATGATAAGAATTTTCACAGTTGATGCTACATTCAGATGAGTGAGATGAGCTCAGATGAGCTCACACTTCTGTGCTATCATCTGAAGCTGCCTGTTGCCCCCAGCAGACATTTACACATCTGTAGTTCTTTACATCTTGAAGACGGTCCTTCCTACTAGACTTGTGTTTTCTTTGTTCTTTAAAAACCAAGAGCAGGTTAGATCTCTCAGTCCAAGGTGTAGGTGCTACAGAAAACCACCAGCTTACCAGAACACCACAAACTAATTCAATCTGCCTGGATGGTGCTGGCTTGTTGAAAGGATGTTGTCCTCACCTGACACACAGCTAGGCGGCCACAACAGACAGATCCGGAGAGGAACACACACCAAAACATACCTACAGCATAGGTTGGAAAGATTCCTACTACCCAGTGTTGCTCTTTGGGAAGGGAAAGAAATGAGGAAAACCTCTTGCCCTCCTCAGTGGAAAGATGGTGTGGTGAAATAAATAAAGGATTTTACTGGCCAGAGCAAAGCCCTTATTAGAATCAGTCAATAGTTGTGCAGCCTGAGGGGTAACCCAAGAAAGCTACCAGCTCAAGCGTTTTGCTCTGAAAAGGAAGGTTAGATAGGGGGCAGGAGTCAGAGGGAGTGCCTGGGTCAAGGGAAGGTTTAAGATGTGTTTGGATTTAATTCATCTTACAAAGAAACTATTTCCTGCTATTGAAGATAACTCCCTCCTGAACCCACCTGCCCACACACAGGCTGCAGGCATCCAGAAACCCAGCTGGAAGTGAAATGCTGTGAGCAAAGTGTTTCCTCACCAGAAGGGCAATGGGTTAGGATGCCATTCCTTCCCACGGCTACTGGGCTGGACAGCTACTGCTCCCTCCATGAGTCTGTCCTCTATGGACAGCAAAGTTATAGGTCCTGGCTTTGCAGCAAGGGAATCAGAATCTGGTCTGTGAAGACCAAGATAAGAGCAAACAAGACACAAGAAACTCTTCTGCAGAGATGGTCAAAACAGGTTAAAAAAAGCAGATAAAATTAAACATGTAGCTTTTATGAGAATCTGCAAGAGAAACAAAATGCAGTGGCACTGAAAATAAGGAACTCCTTTCTCACAACCCCTCATTAAGCTCCATTTTATGTTATACCTCCACATAGTTTCCTTAGAAATTTTACCATCCTGGAAAAGCAAAAAATTCAAAGAGAATCCTTTCCAGCATTGAAGGCCCCAGTGTGATTTCAAAACACTAATTCTATGTACCACCCAGGAGCAAACACATTTCCTGCACTGACCAAAATGTAGAATATTTAGGTTAAAAAAGAAAAAAAAAAAAAAAGAAAAAGAAAGAAAAAAACAACACAAAAAAACCCACATGGAGTCTGACTGGCTTAACTCAATAACTTTTTACTGAAGTGGCTGCTGCCAAATGTATACGCACACTTCCCCCAGCAAGTGGTGTTCTCCCTTAACCCTTTGGGCACACTCGCTCCTGATATTCTTGGAGAAGGTTTTCCCTATCTGACAGCAGTGCCCCTCCTCTCTTCCTCATGTCCCTATCACTTTATTTCTGTGCTCCTCTGCAGGCACCGAGGAGAAAGAGCTCCAGTGTGTAAACTCACTCTGCCATGCTGCAATTTAATTTGCATAAATTCATCCATTCATTTTATTAAAAAGGAATCAGCTCAATCTGAGAGCACTGGCAAGGCAGTGACCACTTCCAGCATCCCAAATACAACTTTATTGCTCTCCCAGCCCCACTTCCAGAGATCTTGAGTCCTTCCCTACTGCACTCCCTATTGATTTTCAAAACTAGATGAAACTGTCCTCTAGTTCAAGCAACAAAGTTCATCACTAGCACAGTGCAATGAGAACTTATATACTGCATCAGCCAGTGTAGTAAATAACCCCTCAAAATGCCTCCCCCCCCCCCCCCCCCCCCCCCCCCCCCCCCCCCCCCCCCCCCCCCCCCCCCCCCCCCCAAAAGCTTTTAATCATCAGCTCATTAGCTAGCACAGGGTTTCTGTAATCCTCCCCTGTGATCTCTTCTTTTATGAATTTTCGGTAGTGTCAACGTGAAAGCTGCAGCAGGTCAACATTTCACCTCTGTACCTAGAGCACCACTGTAGTGAAACCTCTTCATAAAATAATTCTTTCAGAATGGAAAGCATTAGGCAATTTAGAATGGAAGGCAATTTGAATGTATGGGTAGTTTACGACTTCCTCAAATCATTAGTAACCTTTGCCATAATCACTGAGATAAACAGCTGTTAGGAAGAGTCCAGTCAGAACTGATCTTGCCTTTAGGGCATGGAGGACACTGATTAAATGAACTATCAAAGCTACTTCGAGACTTATTTTCCACAATTCTTGGCTCTTTGGCTGCAGGTCTTACCACCCCCAAAAACCAGAGGAGTATGTGAAGTGGGGACTTTCTTAGCTATATCAAAGCTATGGAGTAAATTAGTGACAGAACTGTTTCCAGGCCTCATGTCCCCATCCAGAAACCAGTAGGGTGATGTGCGTAGGTAACATGGTGTTGGTTCAGTTCCCACACGTTCCTCAGCTGTATCGCAGGGAGGCATTCCTGGAGGCTGACATGTCCCATAAACTACTGCAGTATTCCCACATGGCAGTTCTGTATTTTCCTCACCTGTCGGTTAGCTTCAATATACAAACCAAGAGTATTCACTCGGTAGCAAAGTCCCTCTTTCATTATATGGACATAGCAGCGCACTTTTCCTTCATGGAGAGTTTCATTCATATCTCCTCTATGATCATTCCAACAGGAGTTATCTGCAGCAGGTTTCAGCAAGCTATTATCTTCCTTTATGAAACTGTAAATGTCTGGAGAACACACACATGCATAAAGTTAGACAGGATTTAATGAAATGCTTTCTGAAGAGGAATACTATTAAAATACTGTTGGTGAAGGGAAATCTTTGCCTCACATCATCTGAATGGCTAGATACTTAGCAATCATTAACAGATTTTATCACACACAGAGTGAGTAAGTGCTTATTTTTATTCTGCAGGTGCGAATCAAGGGATCAGGACACATGCAATGTTTTGCCCAAGGTCGCACAAGGAGACAGCGGAAATGCTAAAAATAAGTTTCAAGATCTGAGATCCTGTCCAGTTTCCAGTGGAGGGTAGTTAAGGCCTAGTCTGTTGTCGTACGCAATTCAGGAACTCCCTCCTAGAATTACATTTTCAAAAGTGCATTTACTTTGAATATATTCCAGAGAGAACATACAGAGCATTCAGCTGATCTGGTTTCATTTTACACCAAAATAAGGCAGGACAAAAAAAATTTATACAATGCACAATATTGTTTGAAGAAAGAATCTTTGCTATCATGAAGTATAACGGAAAAAAGCCCAAATCCTTAAACTAGTGTTTCAGGCTCATTCAGTACTCTACCCAGTAATTAGTATATGGGCTTTAAAACCATCCAATCTTTGATACTTGTACTGACCTAGGGATGTTTGTTCTTTTTTCTTCTGGTCCTCTTCTCTGTTGTCTAGTCCTTGCTGCAATGATGTAGGAGAAGAGAACTGTTTCCTAACCAGATGTGGAATCAGCTCACTCCGGAGAGATGTGATTGATCTGGGGAAGGAGATGCAAACATGAAGGCCATAAATACTAAAACTTGCATGTCTTCATTCTGTTTGCATAACATTATCAGACATTTTGAACATTCTTCATGATGACAAATCAGAATTCTGGGTACTCCGAGACATCTGGCACTAAGACAGTGTCCACTAGTCACATGCTTCCTTAATGCATTAAAAAATAAAGGAAAATCCAAAATAAGGAAAAAATTTCATCTTCAGAACTAATTCCCCTTTATTTTAACAGAGATGTCTATAAATTAATATGGCATCATCCTGCAATTCATGCTTGTGTGCGGAAAGTACCAACATCATAATGACAACAACTGAAATCCACTTTATGTGGCTTAAAAAAATAGCATCGATTGACAGGAAAAGAGAATAAAGTGCCTACAGAGCAAAAACCAAAGCAGCCACAAATGCTTTAAACAAGGACCCTGGATCACTAGATTATCTTTCCTCTTGCATTGCTTTATACATCACAATGAATCAAGGAAAAAGTCTCCCCAGTAGACAAATATCAATGTAGAAAGTCTACTGTGCAATGGGATTATAACCCTGGTAATTTAATTTTGACTATTAGAAGATAATTTTACTTTTCAATAAGGTATTTGGAAAAGGCCACAAATCAATAGTTTTTACAGCAGGAGTCCACGAGATGCAGTCTTAAAAGAGCTTTATTGTTGTTGTTTCATTATTTTAACAATCTGTATTTAGTTATTGAGTTGTGGATTATTTAAAGTAGTGCTTGGGAAAATCATGCGGAAAATGAACTCAAACTTGGCATGTATAAGAGGAAGTGCTAAACTTCAGAGGAAGGATTGGGAGAACTAACACAGAGAGCTTGGCTAGGGGAACTCCACAAATGATAACTCACAAAGAAAGAAGAATTACTTAGAACAGAAGACAGAAAAATTAGGAACTAACTGTAGATTAAATTAAACAAGGGAAGTACTAGAATGAGTATCCTGAAAGTGATTTTGGTTGGGAAAACCTATAGCAAAAGGGGATCTGAAACAGTTCAAACTTTAAGAAACAGGCAACTCATAACCTGCCCGGGCCTCTGTTCAGGTCAATGACAGTGGAGCAGATCTAAGGACCATAACAGTCTTCCCTGTCTATAACTCTGACAAGAAGATTCAGATGTGATTGCCAGTTCAGCCTTATGATCAAGCGAAGTGTTTTCCTTTTTTTTGACAAACACTTCCTTCAGTCCTCAACTGTAGGTGGTGTCCCATCCACCCTCCTTCAGTGGGATGATCTAACCCATCCCAGATCTGAAACCCTGCTTTCATTTTTCATTATAGACAAGGAAAATCTCCAGTCTTCAGTCTCTCCTCCTTCTTGAAAATAAGATTATAATCACCTTCAGATAGCTCTATTACAGGAACTAATGAAGCAAAACACTTCATTCTTTAGTCACCAAATTTCTCCCTGCTAACCACTTACAGGCACGCTCTGCCACGGCCGCCCTGGCCCCGCGCTCCGACACACGTGTGGCTCTGCAGATGGGCAGTTTACTAGCTTACACTGTTTGCCTGCAGCTGTGCCATTCAGCAGTGATTTCCTGCTTGGGTTTTATACTCCATCCAAAACCGACAATCCTGTGTTTCCCTCAGAGGCTGGCCATGGCATTTATAAGATATATTACCTATAAAATATCCAAGTATTTGGCAGTCTTAAATAGTCTGATGCAGCGGACAACACAACACAGTAGGAAATGAAAGCACTGGAAAGGGGAAAAGACAAAGTTTTGCCTGGTTTTTGATGGTTTAATCTTTCTTGGCCAAACTCCTGAAGCTTTCCTGCAATTCTCTGATGTGCTAGCCACATTCCTACAGCAAAGGTGGAGTAAATCTCCAAGTCATCCATAAGATGTGGCTCAGAAACACACCCTTCTTACTGGAAAAGGCAAACCAGGAAGGTTTGACTTTGCTTGCTGTTTAAGCAATTTATCTACGACATCAGAGGAATTTGCCTTTGGAAAGTATTAAAAAAAAAAAATGTGGTTAGGCACTTGGTGACAAAAATTTGGGAATTTCTGGTGACAGATCTTGCAAATGTGGATATACGAAGTGAGAGCGTGAGAATATAATCTGACTGTCAACAGCGGGGGAAACCAAACATCTGGCTGGGACTAGGGAAGGAATTTAAATCAAAGGAGGGATAGGACTGAAGACCCTTCATCAGGAGAGAAAAAAAATCAGGAGGAGTTTGGAAGAACCAACTGGCCTGTAACCTAGATTTAGGAGAAAACAAACCAGAAAGGTTTCTAGTTTAGTATCTTAAAAATTCTTACAATCAAATCCTCAACTACGTGTGCCTACATTAAGGAGAAATAAGTGTAAGACTGTATATGCTGAAGAAAGCCTTTTTTTATTCTCTTCAGGTTTTAAAACTTGGCATCCCCCTGGTTTCTAAGCTTGTTATTTTCTTTAGCACTAAGAAGTAAGAATGAAATACCCACTGAGACCAACATAAGGAAAAATCTACTAGACCCAGGAGAAAGAAAGTGGAGGGGTGGCTGGAAGGAGGGGAGGACACACAGAATTTTGGCAGAAATCCAGTTATAAGCCAGCTCAAAATACCCTGCTCTGATACCTCACAGCAAAATCCAGACAGCAGAGAGGATAAAATCTCTGCTTTTGAGAAACACTTACCAAAACAAACATGCTTTCATGAATTCTAGCCCAAGTGACGAGCCTTTTTCATGATCTTTCAGTCCCTAAGATGTGATGTTTGCAGTTATACATACCTGTTTACACCTTGACAGAAAGCAGTAGGTTTTCAACTAAACCATGAAGGAGTGAGAGTGCTGTTACGTTGCTGCTTAAAGAGAGAAACGGGGGGGACTAATCCCTGAAGCACTTTACGTGGTTTCAGTCCTGTGAGAACAACAGGCCGCAGCAATTCTGAAAGGGGGTTGATCCTGATCACATTTTAAGCAAGTAAAATGAAGAAATGTCGCTGGGATGGAATCTGCCATCCATACAGGTCACAAGAAAGTGGGATGTTGGGAAAAGACAGTGCATACATGGGGAGAAATGAAGACAACGGGGCAGTTGAAATTCATGGTGCACGTGCAAGAAACAGCTGGGAATGCAAGGGAAGGTGAAATTTTTAAAAGCAAAAGAACCCCCTGGAAAAGTTTACATTAAACGTACCTAAGAGCTCAGAGCACACACCAGTCATTTGCAGTCAGCTCTGCAGGCTGCAGCCTCAGACCTCAGCATTGTAAACCTAAGGTATTCAAGGTTCATTTTATTTAAAATCTAAGCTGTTAAGGTACAAAAATGGATACTTGGTCAGACAGCTGTGATTTCACCAAGTACTATCCTTACCAGAGAGACATAAGTATCATACCTTTAGAACCCCTTTATCCCTGGTCCTTGTGCACTACGTCTTCCCAGTGTTCCCAGGATTTTTGCAAGGCAGAGATAAGGTTCATGATATATGAAAAAACTTTAATTGCGAAGAACATAAGGTGAAAATACCCCAGATCCTTAAGTTTCGTATTTCAACACAGCTACACAGAAGTTTTGGGGGAATTTTAACCACAAATAAAACTAGAACAGTCTGTGATATGGCAGAATTTTCTATCTATGTATATTATATTACATTACATACATTATGGCCCACAGAGGGCCAACTTTTACTTGTTGCTGAAATGCAACTGCCTCTGGGATGAAGAGAAGCTTATTGAAACTTCAGCAAGAAATGAAGAACAATGGAGCCAGATGAAACACAAGAAGCATTTTGGGGAAAAAAATAAATGTTGACCACTTACATTTAAAAAAGTTATGTACTTCACAATTATGGTTCAAGGAGGTGAATTCTGCTCTTAGACGTAAGTATTGCTGGAGCCTCTGTCTTTCATTTGACACAGAAAATCATGGTTCTGACCAACACTGGTAGAAAAATCATGGTTCAGACCAACACTGGTAAAGAAAAAATCTCGTCAAATATTTTATTATGATAGAAGAGTCTATTTACGTATAAGTTTAGGCGATCTTGCAGAAGTCTAGGTACCAGGAGGTGCTGTTTGGCTTGACCCACAGCAGGAATGTGAACATCCACAGCTTGTATTCCCTCCAGCCAGTTCTCACCAGCTTCAGACACCCTGAACACAACTGTCAGTTCCATTTACCGGCTGTCTTTCATTTTCCATGTTTAATGTTAAACACCATAAAACGGTATTAATGAGTATTAGCATTTTAATATCCTCCCTGTTTTATTAATCTGTGATGAAGCATGAAATCTACCATTGCTGTCAGCACCCACCTGTGAAATCTGCTGTTACTCTCCATGGGCTAGTTGCAGGGGGGTCTCTCTTGCTATCATCATTAGTACAATCAGCTACATCTACAGGTGCAGATAGTGTTTGTGATTTCCCCACTACAAACAAGATGATTATTCGGCCTTTTATAACCTACTTTTGCTTTTTTTTTTTTCCCCGAACAGGCTAATGTTAGCTCTTGTACAATTATGCAAGTATACAGTGGGTTGGGTTCTGATCTTAGCTCCATGGCCTTCAACGGAGATTCTTCAGATCACATCAAAAGGAAAACATGAGGCTGTATTTCAAGACTGGTGCACATAATTAATGTTAGAAATGTATACATAAATACAACTAAACAAATCCTAAGGCACTTAAAGTTTTGGCCAAAAAGAAGTTGCATGTTTATGCAGAACAATAAAGATGTAAGAAAAAGGGAGAGGGGGGGAAGAGGGTGTGCTGGAAGAAAGAGAAAAGTTAATTCTGAACCCTGTAGGTACATAGTTCATGGTTCTCATTGCTTAAAGGATAAAGCCAAATAACATTTAAAAATTCCATGTAAGCTGGGAGCTCTCTTGTTGAATCTCAACGTTATTTTCTCCTGATCCTTTGATGGAGATTAAAAATTTCCATGTGAATACAAAGAAAGAAACAACAGTTACTCTGAGATTTTTTCCCCAAGCATTTAATGCTCCAAACTAGAGCAGCCAGCCACCGTTCCCATCTCCTCCCCCCTCCTTAAAGGGGAAAAAAAAGTCAACTCACTTTGAAGAAAAGACAAAACAGGGTCAGGGCAAGGGGGATTAGGGAAATGATATTTATATCATGGACCAAATTAAAATGTCAATGCAAGAGGCAGGCAAACAGCCCTTGCCACATATATACACCAGGCATGTTTCCTCAAGGAAACAGGAAAGAGATTTGAAAAGAGTTAATGCAGTCCTGAGTTAATACCACCTGCCTCAGACTCAACACCACTTAAAAGACAGTGTTTGGGTCCATTTCCCACAACGCGGTTTTAACAAGCACAATGGAAAAAGCAATTACAGGCCTTTTCCCCTTCTTCTCATTGATTCACTGCTAAAAACGCTGGAATTTCTGAGACATGCTAAGAATGCGGAGAAAGCAGAGGACTGGGTTCAAAAGGAAAAAATATCAAATGATGAATTTATAGGGTGTGCCACATCCCTGCAGAAGGCTATTTCTGCCTTTATTCCTTGCAAAAATCTTTTTGCCTTTGTTTGGCGTGCCTAAGACCAATTATAATAAAAGAAAACTCCAAAGTAACAAGGCAAGCCAGTAAATTACCAGGCAATTAGTTGTACCCAATTCAATAACCAGCAACACCAGTCATGGCATCAAACAGATGTTATTTCTTGCTACATTCTATTTGTCCTGTTCCACTTTCAAAATTTCTATCACAAAAAGAGTAAACATATTTCTCATCCCTCCAAATGTCACATTAATTACTTATTTATTACGTATTGCCAGGGCGTCTTATTATTTTTGGAGCTAAAAGTCTATGGAGAAGACAAGGAAACTTTGAGACATTTTCTAAGAGGTAATTCCACATGACTGCGTTTGTGCTTCATTTATCTTTCCATACTATTTTCTAACCAAAACCTTCAAGTCTGACAGCAACGTACTTCCAACATTCATAAGAGTGTTGTATGACTATTTCAAAAGCCATTGCAGAGCATGCCAGTATAAAAGCTGGTATAAGCTTTGCTTTACAGGCTCAAGTTTATGAATAACTTCCGAAATTGCCGCCAAAATCCCTGCATCCTGGATGATGGAGGGAAAGCAGAAGAAGATATGCCAAGTGACAGTCATAGACACCACAGTGCAGAGAGGATCCAGATCAAAGTATGGAAGGGATGGTATGGATGCAAACCACATAAAAAGCCGTTCTCAAGTTCCACCAAGTCTGGATGCACTTAAAGGAGCAGGGCTCTAACTTCCACTTCTGCCAAAAAACCCTTTGGGAAACAAGGCAGCTTTCTGAAAAATTGACCACAGAAATTAAAACTCCTCAATTACACATCAAATCCTTTGAAAGCGTGTGTGCACTCAGCTTGGGTCACCTAAACAACCTTACCTCTGCCCACTCACCAAACAGCCAGGAACGCCCCACAGCTCCCAACTAACACAGCTTTTGCATGGGATTGCCAGCAAGTTTAGACATTTTTAGAACTTCTCTCTGACCAAAAGTCTCTGAGGCCGTCAGAGGCCACCCAGGGTGTTTGGCAGGTTGCACATGCTGCTGAGGAATGGATCTCATTCATTCCCAGACAGCATCCCATTCTTCTAAAACAAGCGCACCTGCACCAAGAGCGATTCCTTGCCAAAACTCATCTTTCCCCATTCTCTCCCACCTCCGCCTTTGCAGCCATCTGTGTCTGAGTTACCAATTTCTTTCTAAATGCCTTTGAAATTAGGCTCTGATAATATGCCTAAACAAACACATGCATATGATGCTTTTGATAAAAATGACATGTATCCACAAAACTCATGAACTATGTAAACTTAAGGTGCAGCAGTATATATTTTGAGAGACTTGAACTCTTCAGATTTGGCTGTATAAAAAATGTAAGTGTCAAAAACCACAGACATGGCTGTAGCTTCACATGGGTAAGCTCTTCCACCCTGCTCCACTGGGGCTACATTGAAGGCATCACAGATGTCCCAATCACTTTGCTCTGTTTCTCCATGCACATACTGTGTGTAGTGTTCTGCAATCAAATGGACCCATTCTTGGTTTGGCTTCACAACATGCCCATTCTTTCAGCAGTCTGGAAGATATACTGGAAGCTCTGGTGTGTAGTTCAGTCCTGCTTCTGCCTGTGCAAGGCCCATTTCCACACCCTCACTAATCCTTGCTCCACCCATCCCTGTAGGACAACTCTTTCTGTTCTGCTTTCTGTGGCATTTGCAATGTGATCTTTTGTTCTGTAATAAGACTCAACCTTTTTTTTGGTCACTTTACTGCTTATCAGAGAACTTCAAGATGAAGCTTTTTGGCCAATGAATCCCATGTCTTCTTCTTCAAGAGCCTACTTTTATTCCTAATGTTCTTTCTGTGTGGTAGTCACCCAGAAAAGTTTGGTGTAAAATGCTCTGTGTGCTACACTTCAACTCTGCATCTTTGATTTAGGGAAATCCTCCCCACTTTAGGCCTTTGACTACTTCAAAACTGGTACTTAACTAGGCAGCACCCAGCATTTCCCATGGACTGCCCTGTGGCTGTTTAAAATGTTAAATCCCCTTTTAATTTTTCACCTTGTTTTAAGTGAAGAAATTTGTAGCTGCTCCCCCTTTATTCAAGACTGTTCTAACATCAGCTTTTACCCTCATAATCTAGCTACTTACCACATTCAAAATGGAACTTTGAGTATTGTTACTGATTGACGATTCACTGACTTAATGAAGGTATCTCTTACCTACTCTAAGCAGGCATGTGTGCCCTATCATCATTAATAGCATTTATTTTCCCTTCTATATGCAGGAAGTTAAAAGTTTCCCATCACGATAATTCAATGCAATAATAAAGTCAGCAACAGTGCTACAGACATCTTTATTATTGTTCATGTTTCACTTGACTGGCTAAGGAACAATGAAACTGGAACAGGTTGCCTGGAGAAGCTGTGGCTGCCCTAACCCTGGAAGTGCTCAAGGCCAGGTTGGGTGGGACTTTAAGCAACCTGTTTAGTAGAAGGCACTCCTTTAAGGTCCCTTCCAGCCAAACCCTTCTATCATTGGACTACCACCTAGAATACAAAAGCTATGAGAAGTGGAATAGCAGGGGAAGAACCACTATTTTCTTTCTTTTCCAAAAATTCAACTTGGAAGTAAAAGGGACTCAGCTATTCAGAGGGTCAGTCAGTGGCTGAGGTGATGTGGGAGAAAAGAGATTGTAGAAGCAAACTGGAAAGGGGGAAAAAGGAAAACATTCTCTTGAAAATTCTTGAAAGGTTGTACAGTCAGACCATCTAAATAGAGAGTACAGGAGAATTATGTTTTCCACATATAAAACGATATCCTATACAAGGATCGTATCCTCACAGGGAGATGTCCAGCATGGTAAGATAATAATTTCACCCCAAGTATTATACTACATGCAAGCAGTGCTGTGTGGAAGAAAATTTACTGCACTCATGAAAGAATACTTAGGGTGATACTGTCCAAGTGGCAATGATTTAAGGAAAAAGAAAGTAATAAGCTCATATAGATAGATAAAAGAATCATCATTCCTCCTTCAAAACCCACATCTCATATGAAGACAGAAGTCCATTTGACTGAAGGCTACCCAAGGAATAGGGAAACAGTAGAAAAACAGTTAACAGTTTTAAATGTTTATTATCAGATAGAGCAAGCCCAGCTGAGGCCACCAAGAAGGCCAGGAGCATATGACGCAGGAGAAGCTGGGGAGCTGGGCTTGCTCAGCCTGGAGAAGAGAAGGCTGCAGGGGGAATCTGGTAACAGTTTTCCACTACCAAAACTGAAGTGATATAGAAGATAGCCAGACTTTTCCAAGTTGTATACAGTCAAAGAGCAAGAGACAACAGACAGAAGCTGCAACAAGCGAAATTCCAGTTGGGACATAAAGAAAACAACTTTTCAGTCAGTGGTACAGTCCTGGGACAAGGCCCAGTCTTCATCCTTGGGGATTTTAAAATGTCAACTACAAAAAAATCCCTTGAGCAACACAAAAGTTAAGACTTACTTAAGCAGGAGTTTGGACTAGAGACTGCGAGAGGTCCCTCCCCAACCTGAATTCTTCTATGATCCTATAACCGAATGTCCTCTCGACATACTTTTCATAGGCAATTCAAAGGGTCCTTATCTGATGCTGTAAATCACAAAGTTAAATTTGAACATTTACTCTAGAAAAATCTGCATTAGGAGTAGCTTACATATATAGAATACTGCACATGCTTTGAGTATCTCAGCCACATGGCCACTATGGCACATCATGGTCTCACAGGAAGACGCGCTATATTATTCATGAAGTGAATCAGCTTCAATTCAGAACATCTAAAGACATGCCTGTTCCCAGGTAGTTCACTAACAAGAAAAGGAACTGTATTTGTTAACAGAAGTGATATGCAGAAAAACATAATTAGTTTAAATCTAGTTTGAGTCATTAGTTTTTCTCCCCTCGGAGGTTTTGCAGCTTGATTGGTACCATGGAAAGATGATAATGGCAACGATACCCTGGAGGAGGACATCAACAAATTTTAAGTCTTGGCATTTCTAGTGGGGAACAGAGAAAGCTCCAACAGCTGGATATGTTTGACAAGGAAAGGAAATGGGAAAGATAAATTACCATTTCACATTCTAATAGAGTAAATGCGCTAAGGAGGAGTTTGGTGTGCTGTTTTTCTTTTTCTTTTCCTTGTTTGGAAAGCTACAATCTATTTGCCCTGTCTTCACACAGTATTCTTCCTGTAGGAGCTATTTGTTTATTTACCCATTTTAATCACAAGGAAAGTATTCATTATAAAATCTCTCTTTTCAGCAAAGGAGAAACCTTCCAGCCACACGGCTGACACATGTTAACTTGCAGGTATTCACAGAGCAGGTTCTGTTTTAAGCCATCTTTCAGGCAGCCACACAAAGACCACCAAAGCTGGGTGTTCAGCTCTGCCAGACCTCCCCCAGCCAGCAGGCTTTGCCAGGAAACACAGGTGACAGCCTGAATGATAAAAAGGCATTTAGAGGGGAAAAGAAAAAATGCACTGGTTTAGTCTGGGCAGCACCTTAATATAAACCTGCAGGGGCCTTTGTGTACAGCACAGCACGCAGCCATCCAAGCAGGAGCTTCGGAGCCAGTCACTCGCACCTCCAGTTTTCAAAGATCTCCTACTGCCCCTGCCATTTATTGGCAAGGAGAAGGGTGGCTCCACTGCAGCTCTTATGGCCACAGATCTCAGCACACAGCACTGAGACAGCAAACCTTTCCCTCCCCTCCTAGTGCTGGCCCAGCAGAGACTTTCCGGACCCAGCAGAGAAGGAAGCCTGCTCTGGGAATGCAGCTGAAGCTGTTTGGAAAGGCAGAGCACTATGACCTCACACAATTTGCTCTTATTTACTTCAGCAGTTCAAAAAAAGAATCAACAAACCCCAGTGTTTAACTTTGCAAACAAATCATACTGACTTTGGCTATAAGGCTTACTGCAAATTTGCTCAGTTCAGAGAAGAGTTTCTCTACTGGCAAATTCTGGAAGGCAGCTTTCCAGCACTGGAGGAACTGCAGAAGAGCTGATTTGTTTCCTCAGCTTCAGCTCAGCTTCTCACAGGGTGCACCCTGAGAGGAGGGCTCTGATGGGAAAGTGGGTTTCCCTGGTGGCAAGCAAGATGTCAGCACTCAGCATTCCCAGGACAAGGCACTGTGAATGCTTACTCAAGCCTTTTGAAGAGACCACAGTGCTGCTGTTTATCATTCTTGCCTTTCCAGCACCACACATCATCCCTCCTGGCCACAAACAGAACTGCCTGTTTCCCAGGTGACTGTACAAGGGAAACAGTGGCTTTTTCTACACCCAGCAATTCAGAAATACTATATTTGGGACAAAATGGTTATTTGCAAAACACATTACTAAACACAATAAAAATTTTACCGTGCCTTTAGGAGAAAGAAGGGGGAAAAAGGGAGAAGGACACACAGAAGTCTGTGAAATGTTCTCATGTACTGGGAAGATGTGTGCTATCACTTTTAGATAGATGAACATAGTCTTTTGAAACGAAGTCCAAAGAT
Source organism: Pezoporus wallicus (assembly GCF_028554395.1). Taxonomy (NCBI): domain Eukaryota; kingdom Metazoa; phylum Chordata; class Aves; order Psittaciformes; family Psittacidae; genus Pezoporus; species Pezoporus wallicus. Next base: position 301,151 of record NW_026641917.1, on the reverse strand, counting down.
CTCCTCACATTAGAAAACGCAGTTGTCGCTCTGGTACGTAACAGAGAAGCCATGACATCTGAACAAACACACAGTGGCATCTGCCTCCATAAAACCCAAGATGACTCACTTTCAGGTAGAATTGGGGTACCTATACATAATTCACTCAGCATTTCCTATTGTGAGCTTCTGTCTTCACCTGTTTGCAAACTTTGCCAAAGTTTAACTGTTTTGGCTGAAATCACAGTGCCAGGTGTTTGCCTCAAGCTGAATTTGCTTTTTTTTGATAGCTTCATCAAAAATCTCAACTATTTTCAAGAACAATTATGGAAATTAACAAATTATGGAAACCCTCCCTTGTTTTGTCCATGTTAAAAGAATATTCCAAACTGCTCTGCTGAAAAGCTCACACGATTCCATGCTTGCAATTTGGCACACGGTTGTCTTTCCGTCAGGGTGTTACACTTGTAAACATAAAAAGTGCCCATACTACATCAAGCTGAGCCTGAAAACCCACTGTTTGCACAGGCTTGGAAAAGACCTGTTTTGCAGCTCAGTATTTTGTGTCCTACACTGGGCATGCTCCGTTCTCTTTCTCTCTTTGAAAGAAAACAGAATATGCTCGAAACCAAGGTTACAGAGGCTGAGCTGGATATTCTTTCAAGTTTAGAGCATCCCATCTCCTTCTGGTGACTGACCTGAAAGGTGATAAATCTACGTTGATAATGGCTACTCTATTAGCAAGAGTCACAGCAGCCTTACTAATTCAAAAAGTGTCACATATATAAAAACAAATACTCTTAAAAGAGCACCACAGTAACAGTTTGGGCGCTCAACTTCAGAAAAGCTAAAACTATGCTGTTTATACAACCTTAATGAAGACCTCATATGTACACATTATGTCACAATCCTTAAAAACACACCTACATTTCCTCTCTCCTCAATCTCAATCTGTTCTTCACCCAATGTAAAGATGGACTATGCCTTGGGGATGCATCAAGGTTGTGTTATGAGGCAAAAGGATGGCTGCCTCATTTGTTAGAACATGTGTGTTAAATATACAAGGAAGAGGGCTAAGAGAGGAGAAAAGAACTTCTAATATTTAAGGCAAATGAATGATGCCCAAAGATCAGATTATTTTTTTTTAAATCCCTTTCTGTCAGAGGAGTTTTACAGATTCTGAATGCAGAACATAAATCTGCTTTCTGTAAGTTGCTACTGATTGTGTGCTGTTGATGTGATTAGTGTCACCCTGGACAGCTGTCATCAATGGTAAAGATTCTTTCAGCATTAGGAGCCTCTGTATAACATTAAGGTCTGAAAAATGGCATACTTAAGGCAAAGATGCTTCAAACTTCAGCTTGTGTGTATCTTAGTTTCCTACTTTCAGGAAGGAAAGACCGCTGCTTCACTAATAGGGGTGCTGGATAGTTAATGAAGTGTGTACACAGCATTACAGTATCAGTGATGAGCACCGAGAATCCAAAAGGAAAGTATTTACCTTATCTTCAGAACAGGGTTTAAACAGTGAGCAAGTAAGGATGGTGGCCTTCGCCTGAACTTCAGAAGTTACATACAACACTGAACAGTGTCTCCTTCAGCGAGCATCTTAGGCAACAGATGAAGCCATGGTCACAGAGGAAAAAAAAACAACCAACCAAACTTGAGAGTCTTGTAACTGGAGACTGTACCATAATATGTGGTGCATATAGAAGCAAAAGGTTGCACAGGAAGCCTCAGCTGTGGCACTTCCTTAGTGCCAAGTGCTTAACCTTGCAAAGTTAGTATTTTTAAATTTGGCTTTTTGTGTGTCCAACCTGTAACTAAGGATCGATTAGCATGGTCATGACAAGCTCTGCACTGATGAAATTTGACAAAAGTGATTTTGGGGAGGTTACTTAATACGCAGGACCACATCCTGCTTTGTTTGAGGCAGCCTTGATCTGACTTCAGATACTGTGGTCTACCTCAATAAGAGGGGAAAGGCAGTCTCTGCATATCTACGGGCTTGAGCTGTGAGAAGGGTGAAATCCTTACACATATATCAAATGTTGTCATCTGTGCCTGCAAAACTGACTGTGGGCACAATGCCATTCATGCATACCTATATTATAAATGCATATTACACATACTTTTAAGCATATACACAGGATATATAGACACACATCTTCAACACTTAAATTTCCAAAGCCAGACTGAATTTTCCTTGTTAAAAAAATCACAGGGGAAAGGGACTGCTTTTTATCTATCTCGCACCATTGCTCTCCCCCAAATCAGGTATCTTACTTCACCAGGCTAGAGCTTCAGAAACACTCTAGAAAAAAACAGAACACAAACTACCACACAATTGCACTCTGATGACATTTCTTCTGCCAGCAGCTCTGCTGGGATTGTTAGCAAGCCAACTGTTACCACACAGTAAAGAAATACCAGTGCATGCCTGTGCAGCATGCCGGGCTCACAAGGCACAGTCCTGGATCCTGCCCTCCCCTACAGATGAAGTTCACAGGGGAAAGGGAATAAGGGCTCTCTTCTTCCATCTGCCCTGAATGCAGCAGCAAGGCAGAATTCCAACCTAGCACTCAGGAGAGTGCCAAAAAAGGGGACTGGCTACTGTGCTGGCTGCCACCCCAGGCCCCAGGGGTGTGAGGCCCGCCAGCTGCGGGGTGGAGCCGTGCCCCCAGCCAGTTCCAGCCTCTGCTGCTGTCTAGCCTGCTGGCTCAGCTCGAGTAAGGATCGCTCTGAGAACAGCAATAATGTGCAGTTCATCGTATGGTGCAGGTGTTCACCTTCAACTATCCCTATCCGTGCTGGCAGAGCAGCTCCTGAAACACACACGCCTGTCTTCCCCCTGCCACAAAGTGCAGCACCTATAAGATCCTCAGGTTAGCTTTATGCTGGAAAAGGAAGTGTTTAGGAAAGAAACGCTCTCACCTGAATACAGGGAGATCTCACCCCCCTCCTGTGCAATGATGTGATACAACTGAGGATCATAGAACGGTTTGGGTTGGAAAGGACCTTAAGCTTATCCAGTTCCAACCTCCCTCACCCTAGACCATGTCATCCAAGGCTCTGTCCAACCTGGCTGGCCTTGAACACTGCCAGGGATGGAGCATTTACCACTTCTTTGGGCAGCCTGTTCCAGTGCCTCACCAGCCTCACAGTAAAGAACTTCCTTATATCTGCCAAACCGAGACCAACCTCTGCGACTCTAAATTCATTGATGCAGAAAGGAACCTAGGGAAGAACCAAAGGTCTCTGCACAAAAACCCCCAGACACAGTTATAATCAGCAGAAAATTCATCCCAGACAAGCTGCTGCTTGTTCACATTGAGGTCATGGTCCCTGTTCTGATGGGATAAATCCGTTTGGTAGCAGAGTATGGTCTCTGACCTCTTGTGAAGCTAGAGGGAACAGACCCTGAAGTCATCAACACTGTGGATGCAGGGATGAAGATGTCCATCCCAGCACAGAGCTCTGAGTGCTCAAACTGGCACCCCTGGCAGAGGCTGCCACTGGAGCTGATTAAGTGCACTCAGATAATCAACCTGCCCAGTAATGCGGGAGTGGGGAGAAAAGGGAAGGAATAAATACCAGCTGTAGGGAATAACAAACTGCCAGGGGCAAGAATTTCTTCAGCTGTTCCTCAAGGCACTGTGGAACCATGAGTGTTTGACCTTGGTACATCTGGACAGGGTAAGACATACATATTTGTATGTCTGGACATACATATTTGAGGGGGGTCTCATAAGCAGACCATTTCCTCTGACTTATGCAAAAGGCACCAGCAATCTCTGCTTTTTAAAACTCAAGAATTTGTTTGGTTTGCAAATTTGTTTGGTTTGTTACAGTTCAATAAGACCTCAAACAGCAGAACTACTATTCAGTCCTATTAAATTAGTTCATTAAAGTGTATCAAAGGACTACAAACTCAGTTACAGACTACTGAACAGTATTTTGACCTTTCCTAATACCTCCCATATTAGAATCTCACTGCTGCCAAACACTGATTATTCTCCAAACAATCCCACACAGAAAAGGAAACAAGTGCATAGAAAAATTAAGGGACCTTTCTAGTACCACAAAGCAAGACAGTGGCCAAGCTGGTGATAAAACCTTGGTATCACAACTTCGTTCTGGAGCTGAACAACAAATTCAGCCTTTTTCCAGATGCGTCATATAACAAAAGTTGCCCAAATCCTAAAGCAAGATTCATACACTTAGATAAACCAAAGCTTTAGCAATTTCACATTCTCTTTTCCATTTTCATAATAGTTGCTAATTCCTTTGGACTTTACCTACAATGCATATGTTGAAGTGGAGGAACGTAATTTACCCTTACAGGTGCAACTACAAACTACCTCCACATGGGAAGAGCTTGTTCTTGCCACATCTTTGCAGCTAAGCAGGGACTACACTGGTCTTTCATCCCATCTGAAGCAACACAATCACATTAGTTTTCATATAATTCTTTGACCTGAAAAATAATCATAATTTTCCTCTGCAAACAGAGCGAGCTGTTGCCAGCTGTTGATCTGAATTTTTTACTGCTGTGCAACATCTTTTCTGCTTTGGAATGTCAAAATAAAACCTGAAAAAAAAAATGTAAATGCTTCACTGAGCTACAAACAATGAAAGAAGGTGTTCTGCCTGCCATCAAACCCCGCTGCTAAAATATTAACACAATGTAAATATTGTAATATTGAGGAAGTACACTGTGTCAGTACTTCCTGGCACCGCACAAGAGCTTCACTGTTCGCTTCAGTCCCTGCTGTTAGTTTTAAACACGCACAACTTAAACAAGGCATGTGAGCTTCTCCAGTCCTGGTGCGGAATTGCAGAGAGGCAAAATCCTACCGTAGGTTCCCTCTAGACTAAAAAACAAAGTATTGAAAAGAATTCTTAAACCCAAACAATTATGTGGATGTCAGTACTTTTGAGGCAAAAATATTCCACAGGGTCTTTCAAAAGTCCTGGCATACTGCTGCCAAACATGGAAAGATCTTTGGATATGCACTGTCCTCCCCTTCCTCAGGGAAGAAAAACAAGCTGCAAATGCCCACTGATGCCAAAAGCCTGAAAGCCCAAGTTATTCCTCATGGCAAAAGTCCCATTCCTCAGATTTGCCAGTTAAGCACATTACTTGCAATTGACTCTCTTTCACTTGCCTCAATAAGCAGCATGTGTGTAATAAGGAGAATGAAGCAGCTACTTGCCATTAGTAAGCCAGATGTTGCTATCAGATCTTAAGAAATGCTGTCTAGCTGCTGTAATTATGTATTGGTCACAGAAGTGTCACAGAAAAGCAGCACAGCTTGAAGAAACAGTGAGGACAGAGAATGACCTCTCTATAGAAAACAGGAAAACCAACTGGTCATACCTGCAAAAGGTCGGCAGACTTGCTCTAGGGAAACCTGGGGACAACCGGGAGAGCTCAGAGCAGGACTTCACTCTGCTGACTTTGGTTAACACAAGGCGAAATCCCACCACTGGCAAAGCCAAGGTGTCACCAGTTTCAATGGAAATAGCATAAAGCCTTGAAATCTGAAGTTACCACTATCTATGCTTAGAGGCCTCATTGTGTCACACACTGCGGCATGTCTGACAAAGGCTGTCCTTGTCCCACAGACATAATGATCTAAACTCAAACCAGCATAAAATACCATGGTAAAAAACCCTGGATGTGTGAAACATCTAATATTCCAAAAATGTCTAATCCCAGCAAAACTAGACCGGTAGGATTTCAAGAAATGAGTCCATGTTGTGTTATGAGACAAGGTGTAAACACTGCCTCATGCTACCACAGGAAATACAGGAAGTCCCAACTGTCACTGACTTCCTAAAATACGCTGAATTTGGTAAATCTAGTTTATTCCAGATTTGAAGAATCTGCTGCTCCTGAAGCTTTCTCACCTTTCACACATGTTCCCATGCACAAATGGGAAATAAAATGACTTGTACAGTGTCCCCATGTGCCAGTCAAAGTATCGGATAAGCTTTATTCTTGTGCATGCTAAGAAATTGCACTGGGGGTTAACACAGATTTTCCACTATATTTCAACTCACTCACAGCACTTCATTCTGGAAGAGCTCCTTTAATCATTTATCCAGCTGTATCACTGTATTTGTATATGACGGAGACTAACACAAATCTCCCCTCCTCAGTGCTTTTTCACATGTCAATTTATCTGCTAAGGAAAAGCACTATGAACGCAACACTTAGCCTCTTTATCTTTCATCTTAAAAGGAGAGAAAAACTCTTGGGAACTCAGTGAGCAGTCAATATATGCAATGGGCATGAGAGTGCTGCAAAAAGTCTAGGAATAGGACATCATTCCAAAACTGCTTACTGTGAGAGGGGTGGTTCATTTGTTTGTTTTTTAAAGATAAACACAGTTTTTTTTTTCATCTGTTTCATGAAATATTATAGCTAAGATCCTTCTCCACTTCCATAAATGGATGTTTTTCTTACTCTCGGTGGGTGGTCTCAGAGTTTTGACAGAGGAACATCACAAGCTAAAAACATGGGATGCTACAGAGATAGCCCACCTGCAGTGGTGGTGGATGTGAAGGGGGAGAGAAGAGGTGATTGCAAAGGCCAAAACAGACTGTGGTGGGGGAAATCAAAGGTCAGAAATGTATTCACAGCCCTAACAATGGGGGAGCCCTGGTGAAACGAGCAGCCAAAAAACACAGATACATTAGGAAAAGGAGAGATGAAGAAAAGAGGCAAAAAAATCCCTTATGCTGTTATTAGATATTTTTTTTTTAAAAAAGGTCTGAATAAGAATCTCATACATAATGCTTGGTATTCCTTTTAGTGCAGTTAAAGCATTTTGAAAACTGCTTTCTTCCACATTTCTATTTTATGCTATTGAGTTTAACGAAACAAATCTTCCCTTAAAAGCTCTGGTATGAACCATATGTCAATGCAAACAACTGCTACGACCTTGTGTATTGTTTGGGTTTTTTACCTGTTTTCTACAAGGAAGTCTACCACGTATTTCTTCAGACAGTAGAGATGGGCATCCATCAGCCCTGTTCTGATGTGCATTCTGGGGTGCCTGGAAAAGAAAAAAAGGAAAATCATGGAGCTTTGCATGGCCATTTACAAGAGCTTGCCTTTGCACGTAGGTCAGTGGCTAGTGAAAAGTGTGCAAAGGCAGATTTGTTCCTTTACATCTACTGCTGGAATAAAGAGAACAGTGCAGGCTGCCATTATTGGACGGTGTCTATAAACTTACACCTGCTGGCCCTGGGCTGATCTGCTGTGAAAGAAAACACCTCCTCCAAGGAGTCATTACTCCTGCTACATCTTCTCATGTAAGTGGAAATTGCACATTACTGGGCAGGAAGCCAAAGTAATGGGCCCAGAGTGCTAAAAGTTACAGTGGGTAATGTCAGGGTACAATAATTCAAAGCTTTTGGCTAAGTGCCTGCCTTAATATGCAAGGCTGTGCTTGTTCTGCTAGCAAACACAACAAACACTATTTTTTCCAACACTTCCTGGAGGGGAATAGGGGAAGGAGATGGGGTCTGCTCACCTTTCCTACAGTACACATTACAAATGACTGCCACAGCTCAACTACAAAGCATCTGCCTATCCAGCCCAGTGGGGTGGAAAAGATCAGAAAAGCTCTCACACATTGATAGGCAAACAACAGCAAATAGGGAAGTCTTTGCTTTCAGAGCAGTGGCAGGTTAATATTTCAGAAACTCAGAGATCTCCAATAGCTTCAATACTTTAAGAACCAAATTGTATATCATAAAGACTCATCAATTACTCCTATGCTCTTTATGGATTCTCTGCTCTTACGATAGCAGAACCCCTTTTGGAACCTGTCTTAAAGCAGATGGATATTTTATGCCAGTATTACTTTTCCTTCCACACACCTGTAGCCTCATCTGAGAGTGTTCTGGTGGTCTGAACACTCACCACTACTTCTCAGGACAGAAAAGCCATATTTAGATGGCTTAGAAGGTAAGAATATTTAGCTTGCATATTAAAAAAGACAAAACACAACAGTCAGGGACTACACTGGGCTGTACCTGCACTCACACTCCAGAGGCTATTAAGGACAGAAATTTTAATCCACACCTGAAATTGTCTCAGTTTTCATTTTTTCCTCCTTTGGTTTTTCTCCATTTTTCAGCGTATTTCTCAATTAATGCACTGAACTACCAAAGTATTTAAGTCTTAACATTTTATAATTGAGGTGGCTTTTCTCAAGCATATCATTCAGTTCAAGCTAAGCATATTAACTATAACAAATTCCTGAAGTCCCACTTGCAAAGGAAAGCTCCTATAATAGTAGTACGACACTTCGCAGAAAAGTATGTGGTACTAAAAAATGATCTATGCACTTTCAGTAGATTACTTCATTAACAAAACATGAGCTCACCTAGCAGTGCTCCAGTACTGATGCTATCAGTGGCCCAGATGTTGCTGTGGAAGTCAGCCCAAATAGCAATGTTCCTTATGCAAAGAGGTTAGGGAATCCACTAATTTTAATGAGGTCTTGCAGTTGGAAGTCAGCAGACTCCCTCCTGCTCTGCCTCCTGAGGATGGTTTCCACATTTTGTGTATTTATGAGGGGGAGAATTTTTATACCTTCTCTGAGGAAAAGAGCTCCCTTGTACTTATTTAACAAGTATAATAGTTTATTCAAAGGGGTGAAAGGGACAAATGGAAAGAAAAGAAGCAAGGATGCAAGCCGGGAAAATGAACAAAACAATGGAACAAGGCAAGAAATATGTAAAAAAAAAAAAAAAAAAAAGGATGCAATATGGGAAGGAGAGGGGAAAATAGGAGGAAAAAACCCAGTTCTTAACTTGAAGATGACAAACAGGACACAGTTTCTTTAGTGCCAGAATGCCACGTTCTTCTCTCCCTACCCAAGATCTACCGCAATCCCCTTTAAACACAAAGCAGGGGAAGGCTGCAAGGGGCACATATCAAGCAGAAGAGGGTAAAACAAGAACTCCTCAATAAATGCCGGTTCTGCTGCCAGTGTCTGTGTGGCTTTCACACATCCAGTCTCCCCACCTGCGCACTGGAATAACGCTATTTAGCTACACCACAGGACACTGAGGATTTGAAGGCTGAAGTTTGTATCTGCATGCAAGTACTGCACCAAGCTTTTCTGTAGCTAAGCAACTTTATAAGAGTTATACAAAATCAGTGCAAGTGGATAGACAGTAGCACAGTGCTATCCTCGCTACAGCTCCATCACACACAAAAAACCCCCCACAAAACCCAGCCAGACAACAAGATGTACTGAAACACCACCCTGAGTTAGCTTTCAATGTAGAATATACTAACAATAATGGAACATCATGCTGGACAAGAGGGAGGTCCCACAATGAAAATCCTCTGAAGCACAGACCACCTAAGTGATTTGCAACAGAATAGTCCCATAGATTAATATTATAATCACAGCTTCAAAGGTCAAACAGGCAAGTTTGGGCACATGCATAAACAAAGCTGTGATTTCTGTAAACCAGACTGCAGGAGAGAATAGCCACACTAAACCAGACTGATAAGAGCACTCTATCATAACAAGCCACTAAAGATGATGCTAATTTTCATTGACATAATGCTTAAACCAGTTTATCTCCAGGTACAAGCAAAGGAACCAAATAATCTAACAGATAACAGCAAACTCCATCACCATTTCAAATGAGCATCTGGTTACTAATATCGAAAGCCACACTCCCTTCTCATGCCTCTGATCTCCCACTCCATCAGTTAATCTTTACAACATATGAAAAATGAGTCTGTCACTAGGAACAGCTGATACAGACAGAATCGAATAACAAACAATGCATGTGCTGAGAGCTGACGCACCTAAACTTTTCCCTCTGAGGGAGGTAATACAGGAGGCTTTTAATTATATCATCAAAGCAAGGGAGAAGGTACTAGGAGGGGCTGGCTGCAGATGGTTAAGTGTTAATGAATGCAGGGATGGGTGGTTTATCAAAAGAAAGACTGGATATGTATCTGAGAGGGTCACCGTTGAGACAAAAGTTGTAACAGCCATTGTCAGAGCTCTTTAATGAGCGAGGAATGTCAAATGTGAACCCTCAAAGAATCATACCAATTACTAAATGAACTTCGGTTCAATCTAGCAAATGTAATCAAGCACAAGTCATTAAAATACATGGTAAAACTCCCATTGGCGCTGCCACTATAGTGTCTATTATTGTCCGTGCTCCCATGCAAGGGAGGGGGCTGCTCCCAGTTGTAAGCCCTGTGTGTTATGTTAAGTGATGGCAGATTTTAGCCCTAATGACGAGGCATGGAGGGCTCCCTGGCAGAAAGTCGACAATGAGAAGGCTCAGAGAGATCTGTGGAGAAGTCAGGGAAAGATCAGCAATTAAAAGAGCAGTTTCAAAGAACGCAATTTAATGTGTAAAATTAGCTTTTATTAGCACATAATTCCACAAAATCCTGACTTGGGATGAGAGTGCATAAAGGTCTGCAAGAGTCCTTAGAAAGGTCTGTGCCCGTAATTCCTGACACTCCATTGTGAAATAATAAGCAGTACTAACAGGATTGATGCATGCTTCATACATGGCAGTGCTTTGAAAGTGGAGCCCGGAGCTTTTCTCTGCCTGATAACCCCTCTCAGGATTTCCTCCCTCAGGGAAATCAACCACTGATAGAGCAAACTTCCCTTGTTTAAAGGCAAAAAGAGGGACAATTGTTTCAACTGTAAACTAATTAAGAGAGATTACCACCAAGAGCTGGAGGTTCAAACCAGTCCTGCACTCCCACTGACAGTGTGATAATGCCAGGCTGGGGTCAAAATCATAAATCTGAAGGGAGCACACACAATGCTTAAAGCCAAAAAGCCTCTCTACTAAGCATGGGATATTGCCACATTAACCTCACCACCTCACAAATAAACTAGCTGAGAAAGAGAAATCCCATGGCCTCTTTCCCTTTAACTTCATACAGCTGTTGACAGAAAATATGAAGGTCTTTAAATAAGCTCAAGGACCTGAGGCTGTCTGTACTGTAACACTAATCTGGGCAATAACACAATAAAAATCCAATCATACCTGTTATTAACCTGGCTCCTGAACCAATATCTGAATTACATCCACCTGAATTATTAGTTAGTCTTCCTCCCCATCCCTCAAAACCAAGTAAATAACAGCATGCTAAATGTGAGCTATGCAGTCCATGCTCATTTCTTTTCTAATTAATTGCTTGTAGCTCACATAGTCCATGTAGCCAAACAGTCTACTGCATTCTTCCTATCCCTCACACTGTGAACTGTATTCTTGCATGAAGAAGCATGCCATCCAGTTCAAACACCCAGTGCTGACCCCTGACTGCCTGCATGGAGGTGGTGCTCTCACATTGATGCAGAGCCAGCGTACAGATCAACACGAAGAGAAGTCTCACAGCAAAAGCTGCCAGACCACCTTTAATGTCTCAAGCATTCCTACTTTTAAAGGAAAAAAAAATAGTCTCTAAATCGCATTGCTCATTTACGGGACAGCTCTTGGCTGTAAGCTCGCTAATAATACAAGACCACTGTTACATTGGCTCTTCAGAAATCCCAGACACCTTATGACCTTAAGGTTTTTTTTCTTTTTCTCTCTCTCTACACAGTGCTTTTGGTCAAAAAGATCCCAAAGCACTCAGCCAAATGAATGTCCCCACTGTATCCCAGGGCTCCTTTGCCCACCAGTGAAATGCTGCCACCTCCGGGCTGATTTGCAGCAGCTGCATCAGTGCAAGCCGGGGCCCCACTGCAGGACCCCCTGCTCCTTTCTGCCCTGCACCCCTCCGCTGCAGGGCTCCAGAGGAGGGGGAGCACCGTTTAATTAGAGGGTGCTGCTCCTCAGGTGGTTCAGTACTGGCTATGAGGGATACCTAGGTGATGTGAGAGCGCTAGCATGGAGAGGAAAGGGAGAACAGAAAAGCGATAGCCCAAGATTTCAAGACAGCATAGGCTACTGCAAGGTGTCTTACAACATGACCATGACCTCTGTTTCCCAGTTCAGAAGCACCCCGTCGCTGTTTCCCTTCCTGCAGTTCTGTTACAACGTTAGAGAGACAGGGCAGCAAAGGTGCACTTTAATCCCTTGAGGAGCTGGCAAGCTCTGCCCAGAGGCAGCTCTGGTGACCACCCACTGATCCACAATCCATCCTCATGTTTGCTGCTTCTAAAGAGAAGCCGCATCAGGAATGGGAAGTACTTTCCACATGAAAATGTTTTACTGATCTAGTGACCTAAGTTGCTTGAAAGCCTTCCGAATAATAAATATTTTTCATTCAAAACCTTCACCACATGCCATTTGTCTTTGTTGTATTATATTAATATACTCATGAGACTATAATACAAGCTTTGAACCTACTTCTGAGGAAAACATGCTGAAAACTTCTTGGTAAAGGGACCAACTTTTATTGAAAGCCAAAGATTAAATCATTTGCTCTAGTATGAAAAGTATAGGTTAGCAGTCAGAACTCAGGATTAATATTAGTTCAAGGTCAGTAATGGTTTACAATAAGCCAGTGTGACCTCCCGTAGAAGGAGTTGTTATCTTGGCACCAACACCGTACTTTAGCATTAACATCTCTCTTGATGCTGATGCTGAACAGCAAGAGCGCTGATGGCTGCACAGCAAACCCACCCGAAGACTTGATGTAAAACGTATTCCTTTGCCTTGCTTCAGCTTCCCCATATGAAAATGAGACAACAGTTATTCCTCACCCACCCCAAGCCCGAGGAGTGCTCCCGGGGGGGGGGGTGATGGCCACATCACTGGATGCACGTGCATCCATCCCCCTGGGAGCACGCCAGACACAGCTGCTAGGGAATGCGTTTCCCTAAACTTGGTTCTAAGGTTGTTCTCTCTGCCATGCTGAATGTTAACAGCTGTAGGAAATAACACTGGGGCCAGGCTCCCCACAACACCCCTGCTCCTTTTCTCTTTCCCTGCCACTGGAAAAACAGAACTCAGGCAAATATTTCATACTGGACACTTTCATACTAGATTCAAACTTGCTAGAATACCCCTACTGCCATGTAGAAACTGGGGAAGCAAAAGAGAGAGACCAAAATGATAATAAGTTCCGAGTTTGGTGTGAATAGAAGAGAATACACTGTGAAGGAGGGCGGGGACTGCCAGAGACATTATTAATAGGTTTTACCCTTGAGCTCTGGCAGCTACTTGTTCTATACACAGAGGAAAAGGATTAATCAAGCCTTGCACGTAAAGGTTCTTTCTGTGGGCTGCCAAAATATTTAAAGCAGTATATACAAAGTGTAAGCCTTATTATTATACACATTCAATGTAATCATCTTATGCTACAGTTAAGGCTGGGATGACAATAAAGTAGATTATTGTGCACTATAACCAATTCAATTCCAACACAACAGGACATGGCTTAGTCACTTGGTTCAGATCTGGTACTGGAGCTTATTTTTCTTATGCTGGGCTAAACTGTGATTTAAGAGATTTAATCAAGCTTTGGGAAATGCTTTCTTTGCTAAAGGAGGAGAAAGAACTCAAAGTCTGCACCTGGCAACCCTAATCACTTCCAATTTTCAGCTCATTTTGCTTCCTGGAAATTCACCTTAGTAAATAATTGTTCCCTAAAATAACTGGGGCCGAAAGAATGACAACACATAAGAGGAACAAGTTTTAAGCAAACATCTGAAGCTGGAGGATTGTACAGAGGCTACTGAAGAGCAGCAGCTCCTGCTGATCCCTCCTATGCCAGTTCCCAAAGGGCTATGCAGTAGACACATGATATATTTTCTTAAATCAAATAATTACAGTAAATGCATGGGAAACAGCAAAACTAAATACTAGGTCAGAGCTGTAGGTCACTAGCAATATATAGCTTCAACACAGCAAGGCTGCCACAGTTTCTTTGTGTCACTGGCCTAGACTCAGCAGCAAACAAAACCAGTACTTGGCAGCGTGGCTGGCTGGTCACAGCACTGTCTGGTAAAGCTCCAGACCCCCCGAACCTCCCAGGTGAGGTGGGTTTTATTTAGCATCTATGATCTGCAAAATCTAGGAATTCAAGGTAATGGCATACCTCTGGACTACTAAAGCACACAGGCAAAAAGAAATCCTCCCTCCCCCAGCCTTAAATTGCAAGTAAAAGCAGGAGGAAAAAAAACACCAAATTCAAAACAAGCACTGTGTTTCCTTTTTATTTTACATGGCCCAGGAGTAGGACAAACTGAGGCTGTCACACACACCTTTGGGTTTCCCACTGTGGCCTTCCAGGTACCTCATGAAAAATCACTTACTGCTCTAGCACCAGTTTATGTTAAAAATCCCTCTTTAAACCTGTTACTGTGCATAGGCCACACCTGATCACTCTGTTAGGCTCTTCACCTGAAGAGCGAAAGGGCTCTTATGACGGATGGTGTATGTTTACGAGTCTTTCTTTAGAAGATACTTGCATTCAAAGCAGTTAAATTTCATGGGACTGGAGAACAACCTGACATGACTCCAATAGTAGGTCACCAGGGTTAGAAAGAAGGAAGGGAGAGAAGAGAAAAGAATAATACATGTTGTGTGTTAGACAAAGCAGCATTTAGCTCCCCCCAGCACTTACAGTATAGGAAGTACAAATACACGAGCTTTGAACACAAAGATGGGAAAAATTCAAGTGTTACAGTTTAAATTACCAAAACCTACCCAAATCCAGCCCACGTAGGATGTCTGCTGCAGTAAATCAGGCAATGCTCATTTCCTTCATCTACTGCAAGTGAGTTATACTTAGCTCCTGCTCCTCAAGGGCCCGCAGCTTCCTCAGCTGATGCTTTGACCCATGTTTCCTTTTGATTTCCCCCAGGAACCTACTGCTTCTGCTTCACTCACGATAAGCTTTTACAGTCATATCTATTCACATCTCAACTCCACCAAAACCTGGACACTGGCATCTGGCAACACAGAAACCATGCTTCACCCTGACAAGATCACACCAACCGCAAGTGTCAAATACTTAATCAGATAATGAAAACAGATTTATCTCAGGCAGAAGTTAAAGCGGGCACAGAACTTGGCTCTGCCACCACTGCAGAGGGAACCTGGCTGTGAGTGCCAGGATACAGGCTGCTCCACGTCTTGGCAATTCTGAATGGGTACATAGAAGAAAAATACATTTTAGGGGAAACTATGCTAAGGCAGCAGCAGCCAGACTTGATGAATTCTATTTTCCTAAAGAAAAACAGAGGGGATTTCTCCACTTGGCTACGCTGAAGTCATGACTCAGCTCATGTATCCAGATATAGAGTCATAGAATAGTTAGGGTTGGAAAGGACCTTAAGATCATCCAGTTCCAACCCCCCTGCCGTGGGCAGGGACACCTCACGGTAAATCATTATCACCCAAGGCCTCGTCCAACCTGGTCTTGAACAGTGCCAGGGACGGAACATTCACAACCTCCCTGGGCAACTTATTCCAGTGCCTCACCACCCTAACAGGAAAGAATTTCCTTCTTATACCCAACCTAAACTTCCCCTGTTTAAGTTTTAACCCGTTACCCCTTGTCCTATCACTACAGTCTCTAATGAAGAGTCCCTCTCCAGTATCCTTAGAGGCCCCCTTCAGATATGCTCAGACACATCCTAGCCTGGATTTAAGGCAACATCAGCCTTGAGCCATGAGATTTCAGAGAGAGCTGTCAGAGCTTGGGACATTATCAGCGTTAGAGCACAGCCTGATTCTGCAGTGAAAAATACCACAAATAATAGGAACATCACACAAGAAATACAGAGATACTTGTTTTCTTTTCTAGTTTAAAAGAACCTATACTATTTATCAGCTAATATTTTCACAGTATCAAATAAGAACATTAAAACAAAGCCTTAAAGTTAGAAAATCCAGCATTCTTTCTGCAGAGCAACAGCAGAATTTAAAACCAAAGGAGAACTGAAGTCAGACTGAAGCCACCTGTAGACGCCTCTTGTGTTTTCAACCCAGAAGAACTTTATGATTAATTCTTCTAATGGCTAACTGGCATTTTACAAAACACCATTAGAAATACCATGGGATGAATGCATGGCATGGGGGTTGGAACTGGATGATCTTTAAGGTCCCTTCCAACCCAAGCCATTCCGTGAATGTAAGTACCAAGGGAAAAAAATAAAATAGGAAAAATCTATCATTACCACAAGAAGAGCTGAACATCCACCCAAAGTCCAAATTTGCATTTTTCAAACAAGTAATTACAGTGGCTACAACCACACTGGGTTAGGTTTTGGTCAGACCAGATTACTCATGACTTAAAATTTTCAGATCTGTTAATAGCTCTAACAGAAGTTGCTGCTTATTACTGTAAGAAACTGAGCTCACACCTAAATGTTTTCAGGAGGATGCTAAAGTTGGAGCACAACAGAATTAAGGCTGAGAAAGTTGGGGCTGTTCAGCCTGGAGAAGAGAAGCCTGCGTGGAGACCTCATAGCAGCCTTCCAGTATCTGAAGGGGGCCTGTAAGGATGCTGGGGAGGGACCCTTCATTAGGGACTGTAGTGATAGGACAAGGGGTAACGGGTTAAAACTTAAACAGGGAAGTTTAGGTTGGATATAAGGAGGAAACTCTTTCCTGTTAGGGTGGTGAGGCACTGGAATGAGTTGCCCAGGGAAGTTGTGAATGCTCCATCCCTGGTGGTGTTCAAGGCCAGGTTGGACGAGGCCTTGGGTGATATGATTTAGCATTAGGTGCCCCTGCCCACAGCAGGGGGGTTGGAACTGGATGATCTTAAGTTCCTTTCCAACCCTAATGATTCTATGATTCTATGATTCACCCATTATTAGGAACTTGAGGTTGGGCTGGAGCAATTTCACTCCTTCTGGAGAGTGATAATATGGCAATTAGAATATTGTAGAGGACAGGAGAAAATCCTGGCAAATTCAGTGCAGTGAAATGGTGTCCTGCGTTCAGCAGTAGCAGTCATTTTTCTCCTTCCTAGTAGCTGGTGCAGTGCTGTGTTTTTGATTTTAGCCTGAGAACAATGCTGATAACACTGATGTTTTCAGTTGTTACTAAGCATTGCTTACCCTGATCAAGGACTTTTCAGTCTCATGCTCTGCCAGTGAGGAGGAACATGGGAAGTCAGGAGGAAGCAGAGACAGGACACCTGACCCAAACTAGTCAAAGGGGTACTTGGAGCAGTAGGCTGACCTTCTTCCCTGTGATGGTTACTACTGACTGAGAAACCCTAACAATGAAAGCAGTAGTACAGAACCGGTTCTACCACTGATCATGAACTGGTATTAAAAAATCAAGAATGAAGATGGCAACTGAACCCTGTGTTGCTTGTGCCTCCTGGGGTAGTGAGTTAAACTTCACAGCCTAGAAGCAATAAACTGCCTATGGCAAATAACAGAGTTCAGATGCCTCCATAATTTGCTCAGAACAGCTCTCTGTACAACAACCAGAATGGCAACAAACCCAGCCCTTTTCCTTTACAAGGCTAAACCCATGGCAGGACCATTTCCCCATCTTGAAACACTTATCCTAGCAGAAAGAGAAAGAAAATGGGTAGTGGGTGACCTGAAGATTATCATTTACAGTTTTACGGGAACCTCAAGTAGTATTAAAACAGAACAACTATTCCCTTCTTGCTTGGAAGAGAGTGGTACTATTCCTTCTGTGGTTGTGGACTGTTTCAGTATTATCCAACTGCATAAATGAAACTAGTGTCAAAATTAAGTTTTAAATGGCTTGAGGTTTATAGGAATTAAAGAAGGAAAAATTAAATTTGAAACTCTGCTTGTTTACTAGCACTAATTAAATATGCCAGATTTCTGGGCAAGCTTCCTAGCCTGTGGCTACTACGTTACTGGCTTGTAAAACAGTCAACAAGTGCATGAGTACAAAGAACAAATACAATAACAGAGATTTCGTCTACAGTCCTGCCCTTAGTTTATAAAGAAAAAATGTATTGGAAACAATCTGTAACTCTGAAGACCTGTGCTAGCCCTCTAGACTGTATCAGGGGCAGGTCTACAATGGTTGCTTTTGCTGAGAGCAGTTAAAAAGAACTAAAGAAAAATCAGAGACAGGTAAGCAGTATTAAGCACATCCAAAATGAACAGGAAGCCTTAAAAGACCAGTTTACCTCTACAAGTCCCATGCTTCTGGGCTCTGCTTTCAAAATGCTTTGCTATTAAAAATAAAAGGGAATTTTCGCACTTCCAACAGAAGTGGGTCTGATTATTCACACCATGGAAGCTACACTCCTCACAAACAGTAGATTTTATTACTATATGGGAATTCACTAGCAAATAGGTTTATTCTGAAGACATGGATTTTCACACTGAATGAAAGCAAGGGCTATAATCCATAACTGTACAGCCCATTTAGACTCTAAACTTTTAAGACAGGCAGTATCTTTGTGTTCTACATTTTAAAGCAACCAGCACAATGAACTCATAGTCTATGAGGAAGCTCCAAACAACCAGGAAAGAACAAACTAAAGCTGACCTCAGATAAAAGGAGCCTCTGGAGGCTGCTGATCTCAGCACACAGGTGAAAGGAAACAGAACAAAATGCAATGGTTCCTGCATTATCCCAACTTAGGCAGGGGTAGGAGGAGGCGGGACAGTAAGGTCCCATGGCCTAAATGCTGCTCTTTGCACATCCTTCTTTCAGGACAAGCTCCCCATTTACTTTCCATGGCTGAAGAAGCCATTTTTACAAAAGCAGCAAGCAACTCTTAATGAAGAAACACTTCAGGACAATTTGCTGCTTTGACAGCTTTAAAATGAATAGCCTTTCACAGCAACTCAACTTAATGTGTGCTCCCACTGTACAGTAGCCTTGCTCAGCTTTAAGGAAACCAGGAATTATGCTTCAATAAAAATTCAGCCACGCAAATATTCTGCTATAAAAAGAGGCATAAACATATAACTCTCCAACTTCCAGAATCACGTACATGAGGCAAAGGGAAACGATATAAAAATAACTAGGTTTTTGTTTACATCTCAGATTTACAAGAGCAATTCCAGAAACTAAGTTCTTCCACAGAGGCATTGATTTAATTAGCCTGCATAGCATGCTTTATTTGCATTCATATCTCTGACGTACACTGGTGAAAAAGAAACAAATACACAATGGATACACACTAAATCATTCCCCAAACTTTTATTCTGTGCCCAGGTGTCGGGAAGAACTCTCAAACATACTTTCATGGGCTCTTCCATGCAAATGATCCTTTTTTAACATATACAAACTCCGTATGTTTTCAATTAAAAATATGACTGGATCGATTGGATCATGTATTCTTGCAAACCAGCCAAAAATCAAATACAAACTGAAGCCCTGAAGGAATTTCTGGAAGTACAAACCATAGAGCACTACAGTTCTACTTCTGGCATGGAGAATCACCTCTCCTTCTGTAATGAAGCTGGAAGTGACAGCAGTGCATAAAACCACACTGTCATTCAGCAGTGAAATAACTGCATTAATGAACAGTACTCAGAAATAAGAAAGGTAACTGGTGAAAATCTCAGCAAGTCAGAACACAATGATCAGGTAACAGCAGGGCACTTGCTTTTTGATAACTGATAATCTCATATGGGTTAAAAAACTCCAATTTTAGATAGAATTTAAAAGCTGCCATCAGGCAGCCAAACTGGAAGTGGGGAGCAACAAACAAATGCAAGGATTAATGAAACATAAACATTGCTTTTCCTCCTTTATCCAGAGTACCATGGACCTGAGAAAGCCCAGACAACTAAAGTTCCTGCACCAGAACTGGCTCCTACCAAGTCCTTCTGGTATTTCCCCAGCATGCCCTGAACCCCACAGGACTGGCTTGCTCAGGAGCTGTGATGCGTGCCCAACTACACTGCTGCCAGCCCGGTTTGGCCCTGGCAGCACTTGTGTGTTAGCTCAGGTGCACTGCTAGGAGTTGTGCCATACTCATGCCAGCATTTGTAAAGCCAGCTCATGTGCATGGAAGCAATCACCTATCTACGAATGTGATCATGTACACTCAGGAATATTGGCTTGTTAATGCAAAAGAAAACATTTTTCACTCTATGTCCAGTGTTTTTGTATCAAGAACTGGAGAATCAGTACATAGAAAAGAAATGAGAGACAGAGGAGTGATAAGAATAACAGCACATAACAATGTAACACACAATAAACTACACAATAATGCATTTAATACTACTGGGGTCCGACATGCAGAAATGCAAGTGCTGAAACAGAAAATCTAGGTTTAAATATGATCTGCAGCTGATGCTGTATGCAGTGCTACATCAGCTGCTTCCTGCAGGTCATTTTAACACATACCGTTCTCATTCTAAATGTAGGAAATCCAACAGTTAATACCCTGTAGTCAGAGCAGCATTTTACATTTACACTACCAATGTAAACATTCATGAGTTATACCCCCATGAGACAGGAAAGTAATACTGCATTTGTTTTAAAACGTGAAGAAAGCATGAGACACAAACATCAAGCGGACTTCCCAAGGCCCCACAGCCAAGCAGAGAAGTGAGATCTCTTTGTACATTAATTACAAAACACTCTTACTGCAAACAGGTGAGGCACATCAACTCGTGTTAATTTTTACCTTTCCAGCAGCAGATCACCTGTAGGACAACAGAACTCTTCCTCTGTAAACACAAAGGTTGCTTAAAGGTTTTCCACAACATTTCTGTTTTTTTCCAAAGACAAGAATAAATTACTGAGAAGTAAGGTCAGAACTTTTCTGCAAACCCTTTAAGTCAACAGTTGTCCAGAATATGAAAAGTCATTCTTTTACCCTGGTGTAAGTTTATTCTTGTTACATATAAAAGCCTAGAATCTACATAGCATCCCTAATATTACAACCCCTTCTTTTCAGTTGACAAACATCAAAGGCATAGCAAAAAAAAAAGCCAAAGCCTACCTTTTTGTTTCTTTCAGATGGCTTACTTCATATAATAACGTAAATCCTGCATTCTAGAGCTACACTATCATGTGGTACATTGAAACAAACACACGCAAGAGACATAGTCCTTAAATCTGAAATACGTACTATTTTCTGAAAGGGTAAGGTATAGAAAAACATACCAGCAGCCACTTATTTGTCTGACTGGTCTGTTCCCTCAATAGCCAGAGGCTACTTTTAACTGCACTGACTTAGCAAAGGAATCCAAATTGTATAAATCAATGTCTCAATTAACATTTTGTTTAGGAAGAGTTACGGAAAAGAAACAGAATGTAATCATTTGCTAGCACAGTGGCTCCAGAGGTCTGGGAGCGAGTGCAAGAAGAATGGAGTTGAATGTGGGAAGGGTCCATTATTCTTTCAATAGCGTCTGGTACTGCAAAGTATGTGCTTGCATACTTTCCTACTGGAAAAGCTTAAGCCTTCAGTAGCTCCTTGGTCTGGGAAAATGGCAGGCACCCAAATGCTAACCCAGGGATCTACGAAGGAGATCTACCTGAAGAACAATATTTTTCAAGTGGCTTTAGAAGTGAAAAACAGCCATAAAGAGAAGTCTCATTCCCAGGGGATTTTATTCCTTCTGTCTGGCTGCTGTTCGTCAGGTGCCGTTCCCCGCACACATCCCCAGCACATTCGAATGCAAGAATGGAGAGGGGGCCTCTCTGAAAATAATCACACTTGCTGAAAGACCTGCCCTGCATAAATATCTCTAACAACAGTACAAACAGAAATCAGACTTCTTGCCCGATACTTTAGTTGAAATTTATGGCACCGCTGGCAATGATTCTGTTATTACTGTTCTACCTGGCTACGGCTCAAAGTCACAGAAGTGGGAATTTCAGAGGTATTTTCAGAAATTATGTAGATCATCTGGGGGGGGGAAAAACCCAACCTAGTTCAAAAATGCTGTACCAATGCATTAGTGAACAAAGCTATATATTTAATATATATGTATACATGTACAAACACATACCATAGGGATGGGATGGGGAAGTTAGGGACACACACGGCCTCTAAAATGGTATTTAATGCTACACCCTGGGAATAATAAAGCAAAGGGAGGAAAAAAAAGAAATCAAAGGGAATACTGAAAGACAGTCTCTTCTGCTATTGCAAATATCACCAGCTGCTAGAGGATTTATATGCAGAAAAACTAGAAGTTGAGCTTTAACTCATATTTCCCTTGCTTTCTCACTGGTTTGCTTCCAACCCTCAGACTTAATTAAAGTCTATCAGCCAAATTTTTTCTGTTCCTAGACCCTAAATTATTCCCTTTTTAAATGTCTCTCTAATGACCGACCCAAATTTTTCAAGATGTTGTACTTCCACTAACCTGAATGATGAATACGCCCCCACACAGGTTTTTAAAAGGTTAAAGGATCTCAAGATGATCAGCCCAATACCAACAGCTATTGCTGCAGCTGCAGGTATGCAGGTACATGTAAGTTATACTCAGAATGACTGATAGTGCAAGATACAGCATTCTGCATTGACAGTTCACATATCAAGGTGTAATAGCCACTTCCTATTAATTCTTCAAAGAGTATATTGCATGCAGTGACTGGGGAATGAGAGAGTATATAGGAAAATACCCAAGACATGGCTAAGAAGTTTTACTGCTTGTAAAAAGAATCTCTATCTAATCTTCTCTAGTGGGGAAATGGTGCAGTAAATCTGATGAAAAAGGAAGGATTTAAAGCCAGGGAAAACTAGGATTTCTCAAAGCAGAAACATAGAGGACATGCTGCCCTTAGGAACAGATCTCTGTTATTTAATCGATGTACTGGAAGAACTCCCGGGAAGCATGTCTTAGCACGAGAAAGGAAAGTTTGCTATGCTCTTCATTTCCTGTGTAATTCCAGAAACTGCCAGCACAATGCTGGTTGGGGAGAGCCACACTATGGCTATTCAAGGGGGAATTCAGCATTGTATTCTGAATGAATGGAAACATTCTGAAAGATATATATTTGCTGCGAGTGAAGCAGAATGCAAACCCAGTAAGGATCACAGGCCCACATATACCTTCAACCAGCTAATTATATATTCTGACTCTTTCTGTTATGATTTTCACAGTATTCTCAGCAGTGCTAAACATCAGAGCAAATCATCCAGGTTTGAGCTCGCAGTAGCCATGAAGTCAGTGTAATAAATCATCACTAAAAATATTATGCAACTACAGTTCAACTGATACCAAGTGTAGGTAATTTTAATGGAGATGCGATCACTTTTATGTATCCCTGCAAGTTACTGATTTGGGATCTCAATGACTGGATGAAGGAAAGGCTCTTCAAAGTCTGGGTTTCTTAGAATAAGCTAGATGAATGGTTCCTTGCAAAAATCCCAAGGGTATTTCCCTCCATCTCACTGCAGAAATCTTCTGCGAAGCATGACAATTTAAGGGATTAAAAAAACCTTAAATAACAGAACAGCAAGGGAACCACAAGCTTTGGCTGGGCTCACAAGCCAGGACCTCAGCCCCAAGCAGAATCAGACCTTTTAACTGAAGAGGAACAGTCACATGCCTCATTTCACCCTTACTTTGCTTTAAACTAGACCGTTTCCTCCCCCTGCCATATTCCACATTGGCTGATAAATTCCCCAACGGCGGGTGTTAACTAACTCCGCATTCCAGTCTGCTCTGCGTCATGGAGTTCCACATCCCACTGATGAGGAACACATGGTGGACATGTGGTAGGGGAGAGCCTGACAGCGCTTGCACAAGCAGGGATAACTCCTCTGACCTTTGGCTTTTTTCCTCTCTGTACCATCCCAACTGCACAATAAGGAGTCTGTGCCCTGTACTAGTCATTCTGGGATCACTGGACACAACCTGAAACTCGAAGACTTCAGCAGGCAGCTATACTGAGCACACGCCAGGGCTGAAAACATACATGAAAAGCAAATAACTGATCATTCTGCGTCTCTCCCCTAACCAGCCGATTCAGAGGAACTCTTAGACCATACAGGTTACCTCTGGATCAGCTGGGGTAAATATGTCACAAAAATCAACTGGTGATGGCCATGTTTCCCATCAATTCTGAAATAAGCTAACTCACAGCATTGCTAAAAAATACACAGTGGCAACTGCATTAAAGTATTAAGACATCTTTCTAAACTAAACTGACCATTTGTCATCTTTTCAAGACCCAAGTCTGGCTTAAAGTAACAATGAGATTTGACTTCAGTGGTGTCCAACTTGATGACTCATCCGGAGCACTACATTCACCAAGTCACATGGACTCGAGGGTGGCCAAGCAATACAGTCATCCCTTCCTCCTTCGAAACCTCTAAAAAGTAAAACCAAATCACAGGCTAAGTGCTGGTCTGAGACCACAGCAGACAGACAGACAGATGAGTAATGATAATACGTTTACTGATGATTAGAAACCAAATGCTGAGCCTCACGCTCTCTGCTTTTAGTCTTACGCATATCGTAACTCTGGCAAGAATCTTGCAGAAAAATTAAATCTGTTACCAATAAGTCTTTCTATAGCTACAGTCATTAGAAATTCCTACTAATATTTCAGATTCTAAGATTCATGACCTCTTACCTGTACAAGCTGTCAAGACATGGCATGACCTCTCTTTTAGAAAGAGGACCTGGATATGCTACACATTCCTTTTAACCTCCCACACTGAATGACTAAAATAACACAGCATCAGGAATACACAATAAAATCCAATGGAAGCAACAGCATTAAAATCAGTAATAGCAGTATGTGCTTTAAAATACAAAGTCAGTGCCTCACTAACTGCTTTGACAGGATGTTCATGTTTATTGTACAAGCATAACCTATAAAAGCACCAAATTAAAATGTTTTCCTTAGATGTGATCCTTGAGGTCCCCTCCAACCTGGCGTTCTATGATTTGGCTACATTCATTTTAGAAACGGTAACTGGTTTCATCCATTTCTGAAGCTGAAGGCTACACTCATCCCCAGCAGAGCAAGCTGAGCAAAGATTAAATGCATAATAAAAGGGGCAAACTTTCTGAGAAAAATCAATGCCTTTTAGTTACAGCAGCTACCTGAGGTGAACTGGGAAACTTCTAAACAGGCAGGCAAGGCCTCCAAGGGCATCTTCAGAACATCTGCTCCCAACTGATGGCTCAAACAACGACTCACAGGCCAATGTCTTTTTCTAAAATCCTCTTTTGTAAAGAAATATGATTAAAGCTACACCAACATTTTTAAAGTGTGGTTATAGTCTGAGAAGTTAGTGTGTAAAAATCACACCCTCTTATTCAATCGACCTAGTTCCCCTGTTTTGATTCAGTCAGATCTGCTTGCTTTACTGGCTAAAATGACTTTTTACAACTTTCTAAATTCCTACTAGTACTGTGAAACCAATTCAGTTCTGGGAAGCGGAACCAGATTCTTTTCTGGTTGTGCATCTGCAAAAGGATTATTACCTAAATCAACACATACAATTTCTGTTTGTGTGGCAGAGGAGCCAAAAAGAACCTGACTGGATGAACAGTCGGAACAATTTATTTTTATTTATGAAAAGAGCAGATCTGGACTAACAGGAAAGACATGAAGATCTACACATCACTCTCTCAAAGTCACATTTTATAGCAAGAGAGATTATATCCAACATCTTTCTGCAGTATTCCTCATAATATCACTTGAATGCAAAGGAAACTTGGTAACAGAAGTTTGCTAACAGCAAAACCCACTGATTTTTCCAACAGGGGAATGCCACCCAAGCTAATATATGTGTATTCATCCTGTAGACAGCTGAGCCCAGCAAATAGTTTTTGCTCCCTGGTCTGCCCTGAGTTGCTCCGCAGGATTTTACTATTGAATTGGATTATTGCATCGCTTCCTTCCCTGCCAGTGGCACTGCTTGTGGGGGACCACTCCCTAATGTGCAAAATAAAAAGAACCAAATTATCAAAGTCCTGTTGTTTAATCTATTAAAAGTAATGCAACTCATTTTGAGACACATGGCTTATGAAGTACTTGCTCATACATGCAGCTGGGGCAAGCTAGAGTTGGTAGCCCCCTTCACCAGTACAGCTGGGGATCTGGAAGAGGACATCTGCCCATGCATGATCTACTTCAGGATGCTTTTACAGTGGAGTATCTGCCTATACCTGTGTTATTCTCAAGTCTTCTTGTGGAAGTAGATTTTAAAAGAAAGAGAATCACCATAGGAGTGGCAGAGCATTTCAGAGATGCCAGTTTCCCAAGGAGGGCAGTTCCAGAGAATAGAAACGCTAAGGAAGTTGCAGTGTGTTTATACATGATCCAGTTACTTAAAACAAATTATCAGCAGAAAAAAAAAAAAAAGGGCAATATCCCAAGGCAACAGAAAGGAAATCAAGTGTATCAAAGCTGTTCCTGAACTCCCATTACCTACCCACTTGGCAACGCTGACTTTTAAAATTATACTACACCATTCATTTTTACTCTCATGATGCAAGGAGAGAAGGAAGAAAAAACTCCCCCACTTTACCCCCCTCTTTTTATTAAAATATCTTAAAAACAGATCTGTATTGTTACTTCAAGGTTACTAATGTTAGTTCTGTATATATTTATAGATGAGGTATTCCTTTCTGTCTGAAGCACATGAGGTAATAAGTAGCTGGAATTGTCACGGTGATTTATTAACATATTCTCTAGGAGAAGCCCTGCACCTGCGTCTGTGCAGACCGAACACCCACGAAGGCTGAACTCACCCTTACACAGCCCACAAGATCTTAAAAGGAAATGCTCCAAATTTAGACCTGCTCCAACAGGTGTCTTTTACTGTCTCACTTTGCATGACCATAAATATCAGAGGTGGAGCAGAAAGCTCCCTGTCCATTGTCACCATGCTTTGAAAACAAATACCTTTGCCCCCTCCAAAGGCAAAGACAGCAGCTATGGAATTCTCATCATTTCCTCACTCCTTCATCCTGTCAAGGTCCAAGTCAGAGAGATGTCACTGGCAAAACCAGGCTCCAGGGATGAGCACGTAACTTTATTTTTTTCTCTTCAAAGGGCCCCAAGCTGGCGCTGAAACTTCCCCAAACTGTATTTCTTTCATTCTGATATCTCATCTTGCAGCTATTTGCCAAAGTGAATGACATGCACAGGCTGTTCATGGCTTTTTTATAAGCTCTCATTACCCAAACAGGGAACCATTTCCTTGAAAATGCTTTCGCCAGCAGCATTAGTCTCTCTAGGCACCACCAATAAATTTGTCTCCTGGCCCATCATGATGCACACCAAAACGTGCTTGGATGGATGTACTTGATACTGGTTTGCACTTGTTTACTGGAGGGAGGACGCTACCTGTGGGACCTGTCATCAGGGTGATTAACAGCACAGGAGAAAAGAAAAGGATAATCTTAACAGCTGAATGGGAAGCTTTGCCAGATTTGCTTTGGCAAGCAAAGGAGCAAAATGAGGCTCTTTTCTGTGTGTGGTGTAACACGGAGAGACATTCTCCAAACCAAAATGGCTATCCATGACTCACAAACCCCCAAACCAAATCAAAACAACAAATCTGGAAAAGAACTCCTAACCAAACTGAGAAAAAGAATAACAGGTTACACCAGGAACTTGGAAATCCTATTAAAATGTTTCAGTCTGTAACACTTTCGTTACTACAAAAATGCCCGAGTCAAGAGCAAATAAATATTTAATACTCAACAGGTACTCAGAAGAATGTGTGTTTTCCCTTGTCCCTCTCTACCAGCTGCTCTTTTATGGCAGGAAAGTGAAGAGCGTGAAATCCAATGATAGGAAGATGGCAAAGGTCAGGAAAAAGGTTTTTCTTCAAGGATTTAAATTAGCGTACTACAGCTTTGGCTGTTTTGTCAACATAACTTCCCTCCTGTGAGGAGGGGAAGCCAAAGGTCCTTTGAAACATTTCTGTATGGGATCTAGATTTTTACCAGCTTTAAAGATTCCTAGCTTTAAAGAAAAGACCATCCTCCCTCTTCCTATTCCCTTCACCACTCCCTGCCTGTCCCTCCTTTCACCCCCGTCTTTAAAAAGGGAGAGAAAAAAAGAAGAAAAGGAAAACGGAAAAAGCATCTGAAGAGCAAAACAAGCACCAAAGGAGTTCTAGAGTTCATGTAACAAGACCACTATAGCCCTTCAAAAGGACCATTAAAAGCAAAACGAGCAAAAGCAACACCCTCAAGATGCCTATTGTATTTTAGAGAGGAACATATGAGTGTACTGGAAATTCTCCCATTCCACCACAAAGTCTGTTATTTCATCAAAACAAAGTCCAGAGATCAAGAAAGGACCAACATGGTAGCTGAAAGTCAGTCACTTCAAGTGATCCATGAAGAAAACGAGACTGGGCTTGCTCTTCTTTTTACCTCCCCTTGCTTTACTATCTTGTATTAAAATAAAGAAAAAAAGACTTCAAAGATTGTTTCAAGCGTCGCTTTTGTTTCTCACATGAGAAAGTCAGGGCTTGAGCAGGTCTAGACAACACAGTGGTTAAAACATCATCAGCTGCCAACACTTTGTCTTCCTAGAGCTCCCACAGTTGTTGCTATGCTGAACTGCCGCATTTGAAAATATCTGACAACTTCCATGTACTGTTTTGCTTCCCTCAGAGCTTCTCCAACATGGCAGCAGTGAAACAGAGAGCACAAATCCAATGCAGGCAGTTTCAGATGGCAGAGGCTCACCCACATGGATACTGTCCCAGTGCTTCTGCAGAATGCTTCAAAGCATCTTTTTCTTATTTTTTTTCCCCTTCTTTTTAACACTTAGCAGATCTTCTGTCTTTGTGCTTCTAGACTATCCTATCATCCGTGGGCTTTTCCTGGAGGGTATCTAACACTTTACATTAGCTTTCATAGCTGTGCATATGGAAATGTAAGAAAAACAGGGAGACATACAGATTTTTATCCCATCTGTATACCCCCAACACCACATTTACCAAATCCCAAACAGTTATGCTCAAGAAGATCTGCTGAAGACAACATAACTGAACAGGTGTTCCTGAAGACAAAGTTTGGCCTGCAAGATAAAGCCTGATTAATTTAGCTATACAGTAACAGGAATGAGAATCCTCTGGTTAGATGAACCTGTAAAATCAGAGGTCAACTAAGATCACACATATTTCAGCAATTTCTAAGTCGTTATGCCACAGCCACCCACTAGTGACAGGAGAAAGCCACAGCCCATCACTACAGTAGATGAAATATTCCTCCCTAGCACAAAATAGATTAGTGTTTGTTTGCTCAAAAATATAGAATGCAATGGTGCTGAATTTCCTACACCAGACGGATCAACTGCTGGCTATGTACACAAGGCTTGTCTGCAGCCTGGTCCCTGCCATGTCCAAGGAAAACCCAGGAGACAGCCAGTGGAAACATGCAGTTAACAGGGCTCACTCTTGACCACCTTCCTTCTAGAGCAATCCTTAAACTCGGGCAGGAGTCACCTTTCCATGGGCACACAGCACCTCCTTCACATCTGGTAATGGGATGTTCAAGGAAAGATTACTCCTAGCTGTGGCCTACAGCACACGCCAGAGGCATTTTCACAGAAGAGATTTATCTGAGAGCAGGCCCCAGATGTCCGTATCCTTGACTTACAAAGTCCACATGGATGAATTTCTCAGGTCTCAGATGGCTGCCCCACAGGTGTCTAATCTCCCAGTGAAGGTCTGACTATCAGCCTGAGACAGACTACAAAGGCTGGCTTTTCAAGGAGCCAGCAGATCTTCCGCAGAACATCAGACGCGTGTCTGAGAAAGCTAAAATCACTGTACAGAAGAGCATAAAGAGCAACAAGCCATCTTTTCTTCTGCTACTAATGGATAGGAATTATGCTGTGCAGGAAGCTCAGCTAGTGCAGCATATTTAATGGATTCATCCAAGTCCCCAGTGCAGTTTAATGGTGGATATAAGATGGATCCCCTAATGAATCTTTTTGGGCCTGGAAAGACAGCTGAGGTTTTGTGCCTCATATGCAGAAGAGTGTCATGAAATCCTGAAAGCCTCTCTGAGATACTCTGTAAATCCATACTACAGATTCTCACTGGAACTCAGGCAATGAGAATAGCTTTTAATTTATGGACATAGGTGTACTGCTTCTGAATCTCTATATCTAAACTGTATTTGAACTATGGCAATACTGGCTTCATTTCAAGGAGAATTAACTTTTCACCCATTTCTTTTCTTTCCCTGGAATTCTTCATAATAAAGGCATGACACAAGCCCATCAACTGGTTATACTGACATAATGAATAATAAAATATTGCTCCCTGAATATTGCAAAGGCTTTTTCCTCTTCCCTTCTCATCCTATTTTGTCTTTAGCCATCACACCTAGTCCACTGTTATGTACCCCAATCCCAAGTTCAGTTTCTATTACAAGGACTCATAAGCTTACTTCTGAAGGATGGATCTTTTAATGACAAGTTCTTCATCCAAGTCAGCTTCATTAGCCATGAAGAGCAATCTTTTTCCTGTGTCATCCACTCCAATGAAGTCGCGCTGCTCCACTGAAGTAGAAAATCAAACACAACCATTACATAGCCCTGTCTTCAAGCAGGCTGGAAAGACAAATGGGACCACCAACCACCCCAAAATATGAAAAGACTAACCCAGCAAATCAATGAATTAGCAAAAGTTATCCACAATATTTATTAACTTATTTCCAGCCAGGGTAGCAGATATGTATCATGACATCCAAAACACCGGCCCTGCAAGCTTTATGCATCCCTTTTATGAAGATGCCAACTACAGGTCCTGACATGCAATGCTCCATCTTGAGCTATGCTTTCCTTCTCTTTTAAAGAAATTAATAAAAAAAACCCTGCTACATGAATTTACACAACAACAAACCCAAGGCAAGCAGAGAGTTCTTAAAAACCCAGCTGCTTCTTCCTCATCATAAATCACTCCACATTAGAATTAGGTGGTCTGGAAAGGATTGTGATTTCAGTTAAGACATAACTACTTTGCAACTGATCTCCTATTTCAGATAAATACCGATAGCAATAGAAATCCTAAATCACATACACAAACACACATAAAAGTCTAGATTCTAAGACTCCTACTACTGATGTTTCTGGGTGGATTAACACGGTTTAAGTACCCATTTATAAAACTGCCAACCAAGAGAATACCTAACAAACAGTCACATGAAGTTATTGTGGCAATTCCCACCTCCTGCAATCGGACTATGCATCAACAGTGACTTTGGTTTATTGACATATAAAGCTTTTGTTTTTGAACAGTCTTCCACAACATCTGAATACAGCAGTGGCTGTACTGCACTCTGTAGTGTGAGCCATAACTCTGGTGGCAACCATATGCTCATCTTCGCAGGAACACATGGCTCTACAAGATGCCATGGTACAGTTCTAACAAAAAAACCTCCTCTCTCCCACTAAATACTATTGTTTTGGGCCAAACTGGCAGATACTCAGTCTCCCAAGTTCTAAACTTTCAACAACATTGGAATAACAGCATGATCTATAAATAGTTAAATCCCCAAGATGAACCCCATGCTTTATTTTACTTTTACCTGTTCCTTCAGTTACCATAGCAAGAAACAGTATCAAAATACAATCAAATCTATGCAGCTGTTGAAAGTTCTCCTATTGGCAGTCTTTGATCCAAGTGATCAAGCATACCCTTCCCAGAAATCACATCCCTTCTCAGAAAATAATAATATAGCCAAGTACAAACATAGGCCTGAACATGTAACACTATGACAAGTACAACTAGGATAAAGCTCTCTTGCTCTAAAAAAACAGAAATAAGTCTTGAAAGCAGTGCTGATTCTCACACTTGAGAAGGGAGACAAAGTCTGAGAGTAGGGGCCAATCAACCATCACCACTGCCACCTAAGTGGGGTCTCCTGACAGGCTAGAAACACAACCAAGTTCTGTTCACAGCTGCCCATCTCCTGACTATTCATACAGTAACACAACATCCTACACTGTTATAGGGAAGCTCTATGCAATAAGAACAAGGGAGAAGGAAATCTTGATGAAAACAGGACCAGGTACATGACTGCCACCAAACCGGTTTCTCTTGCTTATGTGGATAGGTAAGATACAGACAGCAAAACCACGTGAGTGTGCTATATTTTTTTTTTGTAGTGGATGCCAGGTCAGTTTTTTCCCAGTACACTGGCAACAAATGGCATTCCTTCTGTAAGTTAGAAAAGACAAAACTTATTACTAAAATCAACTACCCAGAGATACAAGTGTGCTGTTTCAAATCACACTGGCATTACTTAGTGAGGAAAAAAGTAAATGGAAGAATGAATAAATAACTAGCTTACAAAATCCCTGCAAGGAAAATATAAGAAAAATCCTAAAGCTGCACTGATGGTAACTAAAAAATCGTTTAAAGCATAAAAATGGAATGCGGGATGCGTTTCGCCTCCTCAAAACAGATAAATAAGGATTTGACACAGCTATTACAATTTATTAGTTACCTTAGAAATCACATCCCCAACAATTTTTAAGGGTTCTAATGACCTAAAGAAATCATGACATCACAAGAGAACGGAAGCTGAGCAAATCAGTGATGAGAAATAATTTTCAGTCAGATTTTCTAAAATGCTTTTTAATCAAACATAATTAATTGACACTTGGGAAAAAGACACCTTTGTTAAAGATTCACTATTCCCACCCTTTCAATTAAAGGGAGAGAATTCACACGATGCAGCCTGCAAGACCACCAAGAGGTCTTCTGGCAAACACAGGGAATACCAGTGATGACATGCCTGCTGCTTTCAAGACAAGAAAAACAAGCAGGAAAGACTCTCCATCCCTATCTTTTCTGCTTTTCTTTATACATCAGAAAGGTTCAGACACCCTCTTCCACTCAGTCCCTTGCAGGTCATCTTTAAGCACATGGCTCCATTCTGGGTGTCCAAATTCCTGACACTCTGTTTATTTGGGTTACTACCATTCACTAGCAGCCTACTTTTTCTCTTTTTTTTTACTTATTTTATTACCATTCCTCTTATTGATCAATTAAAAGAGCCAATGAGATGATTTTTGTCAATGTATGAGCCCCTAAATATAAAAACCAATTAACTTCACCCTATAATTTGCACCTGAGGTGTGTCAAATGTTTCAGGAAAGCATCAGCATGAATTTATGGCTGCTTAACACTGCAATCCATGCTCATTTTAAAACTATTCCTTACATTAAAGTTCTTGAATGTTCAATAATATCCCCAAAGCAACAACTTTGTATCAGATTCCACAAAATGTCTTGTTGCTCCTTCTCAAAAATGAGTGAATTTGTAGGAACAGTGAAACAATAAAGCAAGCAACAAATATATTGAGTGACTTGTCAGGACTAGGGATCTATTTTCTAATATCAAGACTGGAGTAGAACAGCGCAAGTACATAGAAGCATGTATGTGCCACGATTTACAACTAATAGTACCACATGCTATTAAAAGCTGCCTAACACGTTCCATATTAGTATCTTGTCTTCAGCTGCTTATAAGCTTCATCAAATTTTAACTGTTTGGGATGAAATTTCCAACACCAGGAGCCTGCCTTAAGAGGAACGCTTGGAAAACTTCAGCAAAACCAGTTCAGCTGCTTCTAAGGTTAAAGAAAAAAAACCCCAACATGTTTAGCCTAAGCTTAAATGCTAAGGTGGCCTGTCTCTTGAAAAGCTGTGCTATTCCAGTTCTTCATCTAAGGTCTTCTGTACCATCAGGTGGTACAAGCAAAGCACACAAGCCACGAGGCTCCACGGCCATGCTGTGATGACTGCTCCAGGGGAAAGAGCTTGATCTGTTGTGTCTTTGCAACTTGTTTTTACAGGAAAATTAAACTCATAAGCTCAAAAGGATAAAAGGAAAAAAAGCATAAAAACAAGGACTCTGCAAGATGGGCTGGGAGAGAGAGAAAGTAGTCTCTGAGAGCTGGTGGAAATTGGGGATGTTCATGAAAAGACCTCAGAGAAAGGAATGAGAAAAGAAGAAAAAAGGTGACTGCGGACAGATAAATGAAGCAGGTTGAAATGAGAAGCAAGAAGTGGAACAGGGATGGGAATGGTAGTGAAGGAAGAGTGTAACATATGAGAAAGAGAGGCTGGACTCCTAACAAGGATCCTTGAAGGAGACAACTAAGCAAAGAGAACAAGAATGGAGGCTGGTGGTGACAAGAAGCCAGCACGGGAAAAGATACAAAGATGAGCTAGGATTATGTTGACAGCAACAGAATGCATTCAGTCAAGTAAGAACAAAAGGCAGGAGGGTCTGGTGCTCCCTAAAATGTACCACCCCTCACCAGGACCTGGAGAACCACCTAAAATTCCTGTCTCAGCACTCCCATACTTTTAGCAAATGATTGGAAAAGGTCTAGTAGGGTTCATGTCTCATCTGAGGCAGCTCATAGAAAACAACTTACTAGTGCTTTCCATGATAGCTTGAGTAGTTTTGAGTGTGAAATCTTAGTATCAAGCCTCACAGAAAAACACTGGCGGTGTCAAAACACTTCAAGAGAATGGAATTGTAATGCTTTCAAGTTTGGTCTTCTGCAGATCTGAGAAATCATACACAAATTTTAAAAAGTCATGGAGTAAGAGTTATGCTACGAAGTCAAGCACACAGACATGAAAAACAAGAAAATTAAGAATGCATGTGCAACCTGATGTGTTTATATTTTCAAAGAGTCTTCATGTGATATTGTTTAAAATCACAGACCTCCTTGCCCCCAGCTTGTGTGCTCAAAGCTCATGTATTGGGCAGCTCTATGATATTTAACCACAGACCCATTAGTTTATAACTCATGAATGCTCAACTCTGTGTCTGCAGTAGTGCTCTTGACAAGGTTTTACGTGCCACTAGCACTTAGATTGTCTGTTCAAAAACAAGGAGGTTTAAAGCTGTTTGAGAGTTCGTCCTAAAAGCTTTCAGCTCTACTAACCTTACACTTTGCTCCAGAAAAATCTCCTAATGCAGAGTCTAAGCAGCTTTCTTTTAAAAACACACTTCCTCCACTTTCAGACACACACATAGTCCAACAGTTGGCTTGCATTTCATTCCTCTCTCAAACAGTTTGAAGCTTCACTTTCTTATTTGTATTACTGTAATGTGTCTGAGCTTTAATCATAGACCCGGACCCACTAAGCTGGCAATAATCAAGCCTCAGCAATTTAACAGATATCATTAAAATAAAATGAGAGGTATGGTATGGGAACAACTGTATGGTGTTTAGTACTTTTAGCATAAGTAAAACAGGGATAATAGCCCTGCCCTGCCTTACAGCAGTGTTGTGAGAATAGATACATTAAAGATTACAAGGCACTAACTAAGATATTATGGTAAAGGGACAAGATAAGCATCTAAGCAAGACCTTGAATCAGTGGGAGTTTTGCCTAGCAAAAGGCTCCTGGATGTGATCTCAGAAGAGTAATTCAGTAGATACCATGAGATGAGAGATTTCTAGAAGTATTTGTTACCCAGCTAATACTGGTTCCTACAGTCAGTGGTAAATTCCCACTCATAATCTGGCTGATACTTAGTGCTCTTGAAAAACCTAACGGTTCTGATGCTCGTATGTAACAAAAATCTAGGGTTTGATCCAAAACTCACTGAAGTCATCTGGAGCTTTTCCCTTAACTCTTGTGAGCTTTGGATCACAGCCTGCAAGATTACAAGAGTCTAATACTTAATTCTAAAATAGAAAACCCCAAGTCACACCCCTACCAGGGAATCTGAGGAAAAATAGAGTATCTGTAACTTTTTTATTTCTTTCACTCTGAGATTAATAACTAAACATATGTACAAATGGTATCTCTAGAATGTATTAATAAATAAAGGTATTCCTATCTACATACCTGGCTTTTTTTTCCCTTTCTGTCCTGGTACCACTTCTGTGGGTTCATGAGTTTTCTTCATCAGCATGGAGAGAGTAGCATCATGAGTCCGAAAGAGATCCACAACTTTATATAAATCAACATCTGTGATCAAATCGCAGCTCAACACCAAGACATCAGTCTGTCAAAGAAGAAAAGCAAAACAAACAATTTAGACATACAAGTGACCACATATGGATTAGCATTTGAGGACACAACAACGAATATACCCATGGCTGGTTTTAGATTTTTCTTTAAAATACACAGGGTCTGCCATACTTTGCCACAAATAGTTACTGGTTTTTACCAGTTCACTTGAGTCCTGCTGTTACTGAATTAGTTAGTTGGTTAATGCTTATCCAGCTCTGGACCATAAAGAATATGTGACCATCTAAACTGCTGTCATCGGCTCCTAAAGGAAGGAGCCAGGACACAGAAGCCATGGCTTTCAAGACTGCCACAAAATTCTACAGTATTTACAGCAGCTACTTTTAGTTACATAATGATGTAGAAAAGAAATCTTTCTGAAGGAATCTTTTTTAGCTGACTTTGCATCTGGCTACAAACCACTGGAAAAGATATTTAAACTATGTTATTTTATCTGGAGGAAAAAAAGCAAAGACTATCTAGGATGTAATTGCACTGCCATGGTGGCCTCAGTCTAGAAATACATTTCCTAAAACCAGCAATACCCCATATAAAAAAAATAAAGAGGAAGCTAGGTCCTATTTAATAACAGGCTTGTATTTAATTTTCATCTCAAAGGATTCCAAAGTACCTCATGAAGTATTTAAGAGAACTGCTGCCTATATCACAGAAACATTGCCACATATTGAGCGAGACACAGCAGCTTCATTAACCAAGCACACTACAACATACTCCGATTAAAAACACTTACCTAGGAACAATTTTCTGTATTTCAAGTGGGTTGTGGAACGCACTGCCAAAAATCTACTAGTTGAGCAATTATCTTCATTTAAACTAATCCTAACATAATATTTGTGCAGCATGGCCTACAGAAAAGTAGCAAGCTTCCACTTTATTTTTTGTTAATGATCAACCTTCTAAGCACGTCTCTAGAAGATTGTGTTTCCTTCTTGACATCTACTATTCTCACTTTCTGTGCTACCATTTACTACGGCAAACCTCCCTCAGAGTGTGACACGGCTTCCTACTTTTGTCTTTTAAACAGATACTATTTGATAAGAAGGGCACTAAAAGTAGTTGGTAAAACCCGAGTTAACTCATGGAGGATCAGTAATTCTACTTTTATTTGTGAAAACTATCTTGGTTTAAAGGATATTAATTCAGCATTGACCTTTTATGAGAGAGGTTTATTACGGAAAGGTCTGCATTACAGACTTCATCTAATACTAGGAGATTCCACACTGTAGGCAAGGAACTGATGTCTGGTATTTACATTATTTGACAGGTTCTCCTTCAAATACTGGGCAGTTTCATGTGTTTACCAATAAGTCATTGGAATTCACCCTGTCACAAACTGTTAGAGCTGCTGATTTGGCATGCTGTGCAAAAGGTCAAGCTCTGAGGATTTTACACATTCAAAACCTGACTTGTAGCGCCCTTTCTAGCATACTTTCAATATGTGTATTTTATATTATGGGTTTGCCCAGGAGAAGTGCTTTAATTATCCCTTCTCTAAAACAACATGCACACACACTGGAAAAAAAAACCCAACACAACAACCCACAGCACTGAAGCAAGCTGCCCAGCGCTCTGGAGCAGCCCTGCTCCAACATTCCAATGTGTACAAAGAAAGGAAGAAAAAATACAGCTTGGTAAGGAAGTAAATCTCCCGCTTCATAACTGTAAATAGTGAAGAAACACCTATTAAATATCCTGGAAATTCCTGACAAATTTTCAGATCTTCTGTTCCTATGAAAGCACAAATGAGTTACAATATTTGCAGAAAGACCAAAAGGTCTCCATGACCCATATAAAGTGACCTGTACTTTTCAAACTCAGTTTGTAGAAGGAAGAGATCGCTGGTTTCAAATCTAAATGCATTCACTCCAGTGGTAAAATAACAATAAAAAGAGATAGACACACCAATGGACTTATCTTAACGAACAAGTATTTGGAATTGTAAAACAAACCTTGTAATTATTTCACATTCTACTAAATGCCTTAATCTGTCACTAGAGCGAAAACCCAACAAGCATTTCATAGTCGTGGACAGGCTCCGGGTTTTTTTCTCCTCACTATAGGACAAGCTTTTTGCAAAAACTGAATGCAAGACCCCTGAGGAGCATACGGGAACAGAACCACCAAATGTCTGGTTGCCATCTGTTCTACCCATTTACTCTCCCAATATGTAAATAAACGTCAGTGAGCGCAGGGACCAGTGAAACACACAGTTGCTCTGTAAAGCCCACATTTCTGCCTCTCCTCCTGATGAGCAGAGCAGTGGCCTCAGAAGCACGCTGAGAATACACCATGAAAGGCTCTTTTGGGACTCGACAGCCTCCCCTTTGAAACACCACCCCCCTCATAAATAAAGCCCTCACTGTCTAATGGATGCACTTTTTTTCCAGTGTACAACTCCTGAACGAATAAACTAATGGCTGAAGGAAAAAATAAACTATTCTAGAACCCTAGCAGAAGTGTGTGTTTTTCTTCACGTTTTTAGGGTGGGTGTAGAAGAAAGAAAATAAATGGTAGAGCTTGTGGGTTTTTTACATATATATATATATGCCAAATAAATACAGTGCACCTTTCCCAGTGAGCCACTGATACAAAGAAGTACATATTTACTACACGCACTCATGTGCTAACAAGGGGTATGTGAACATACTTGACTTCATGAATTATGCAAACACCTAAGTACACACACATAGATTTCTTAATGAAATACATGTAACTATGATTACATCAACCCCAAACTATTATACAGCAGATGATAAGAATCAACATGAACTGATTAAAAAAACCCAGCAAGCACACACCCCAAGCAGAACCACTGCAAGGGAAGAAAATGCATGCCCAGATGCACTCTCATTTACCATTACAACCATGCGAAGGACAAGGCAAGGGTCTTAACTCAAGGAGGACCAGCCAATGGATGGGGCATGAAACAAATGCTTGGAATTTCTGGCATTCTCTTGCTTTGCCAAACGTGATAGGGTATTTTGTTTATTACTTTTACGACACAGAGGAGCCCTTGTCACAGACCCTATAGAGCTCTACCACAGAAACTGCTGTACAAGAAAGGGCGAAAGCACCATGAAGCATAATAAAAGAGAACAGCAAATTACTTTGAGTTGGGGAACACAAGCAAATGCTGCTGTGCTACACAGGTACAGGGACAGCAGCTGGCACTTGCTGGCAGCACACCTCACATTTTTTACGAGCTTCACAAGAGCCACAGAAAAGACGAAGAGAATGTGATGCTCCTTGAAAGAGTCATCTGGGCCTGAGCAACCCCACTGAACCTCAGATCTGCAGTTCATGCACTCAAGTTCAGCCTTTAGACTCGGCTGCTGATCAGTGAAGAAAGGTCCTGCAGAGATCATCCCACTTACAATCTGAGTTTCGAGGAGATGTTTCTTTGTCCTTACTGCCCATGGATGAAGCCTTAGGTTCCCAGTCTAGCCACTGCTGAACAGTTACGTTCAGTCAAAGTCAAGTTTGGAAACACAGCTCTTAAGGCCTCAAAATCTCCACTCTCCCTTTTTAACACTGACTAACAGCATTTTACCATCAAACGTTTCCAAACTGCAACCTGCTCATATATTATCAGATAAGTTACATACTCAATCTGGATAAATACAACACTAACAGAAAACATCAAGAATTTTATACAAAATAGAGAGGAGAGGAAAGAAAAAAAAACAACTGTAAATAAAAAGCACTCAAACCCAACATGTCAACAATTATATTAAATCCAGCACAATATGGAAAATCTACACAAAAACAAGACCAAAAAGCAGAATGTTTCAAGAACTCAGTTCAAGACAAATGATTTAAAAATAGAAAACATGTTTTCAATGGAACTAATTCATACCACAGATCAAAAGATGGATGCAATTATATGCTGTAATATACCAGCATAAATAAAAAGCCTTGGACTTTCTCACACCCTGGATACAAAGGCAATGTTAAAAACTCTTTTATATTCAGCAATAATTGCTGGATCCCTTCTGTTCAAACAGGAGATATCAAGGTTACCACAGATAGCTGGCAGCAAATAATGAATTTTTAGTACTGTTCACTATGCTTTTTCTATCAAGTACAGACAAGGGCAGGACCTTGTATCCTAAACTGCTGATGGCCCCAAAAACTGCAGACTAGAAAATGAGAAGACATGTGTTGCAAGGAAATCTCTAATTTGAACAAAAACAGCCTCAAGAGAAAGAGGGAAACAAATGTCAGATTGCATTACAAGCAGAAAAGCAGCAAAATATCCATGAGCAGTAGAACCACCTCCTAGCAGAACTGAAAAGAGACAAAACATTGAAGTTAAATGCTAAGTTTCCAATTGCAGGGTATTACAGCTGAGACTTTGACAGGAAAAGAAAAAAAAAAAATCAAGGTACTAGGAAGACTTTGTTCCTACACCAGCCTATGCTACACACATGCAGAAACAGAGAACTTTGCATCACTTCCTGCAGTGTCACCATACAACAGGGGAGAGAGGAACAAGTTATAATTACTGCTGGAATTAAGACTGATTTTTATACACAATACCCTGGAACTTCACCCACATGTTGCATTAACAGTGGGGTTTGTGTGTAATGCTTTTATTATTCAGAAGAGTAGAAAGGGAAAGAACAGTTTGGCTGTGGGCAAGCATTCTGATTGCTTGTGAGCATGCTCCAGGCAAAGCCAAAGATACCTCCCAGCAACTGCATTACTCACCACTCTTCAGATCAGAGACTTGCATCCAAGGCTTTAGAGAATCCCTTTTTATCTTAGTCTCCATTAAGAGTCCTCCAATTTCCACACCTGTGACCTCTTTGAAGCTCTATAGCTGTTGCTGTAACTGGAGCAGGGAACCTCATTTATTTTTGATGTCTGTAGGATCTTGTTAGCTACCAACTGAAATGGCCGCCTTTGGCTGGGAATTCCCACTCTGCTTTTGTAATGTCCTTGATGGCAAGATTCAGAAGAAAATCATGATTTAGTACTTTGTTAGCAGACATGAAGCATTTACCTACTGTGCAGTCACCGTGCAGCAGCAAGTCTGCTGTAGACCTGCACCTTTCATAACTCTTCTAAGGACAGAGGGCAGTGAAAGCACAGGATGTCCCTCGATCTGAAATCCAGCAGCAGCCTCATTAAAAGATGGAAGAAACTTTTTTTTTAAAGACTCTGTAATGTGAAAGAGGCTTCTTTTTTTCTAAAAGGAAAACAGAAAAGTTTCATGCGGGAGCCAAGGGAGTCTCTTCTAATTTCTTGGATGGCCCTGAATTCATCAGGTGAGGATATCTTAAGGCAATGTGAATGCCTCCACATACGTAACCTGTCAGCATCACTGTTTATCTTCTCAAAGAAAGCTGGAAGAAAGATGCCAGAAGCTGGGGAGGAGACTTAACCCCAGTCCCATCATACGGCTCATTCTACGCTTTGTATCAGATGGGATCACACAATGAAAACACCATTTTAGGTTATCTCTGTATCTCAAGAGCTACCATCCAAAATCAATATATTTTAATTTACATACATATAAGCTAGGAACAGGAAAGATATTCAAGCCTGGAAGGCATCCTGTCTCCTCCCAGGAGGAAGTCTCCTTACCTATTGCTCAAACTGACACGTGGGGTGGAAAAGGGTAATTTACAGTTATCTGTAACTAAAAGCCGGAGTTTAGAGATGAACACAAGTTCAGAAGCTTATTAAGAATGTTTTTAAAGCAGGATATTGATATTACGAGACTTGGTATTACGACACTGAAGTGTAAAACTTCTGGTCTGGAACATAAGCTTTGCAATCCACCTTTTCCTCTGGCTCCAATTAAAGCAATTTTGTCCTACTTACAAAGTACTCCAAAAATCATTTTCCCAGCTTCCTCCTCCAACCACATCATCTTTCTTAACTGGTTTCATTTTCTGTCACATCAAGCACGAGTTATTTACCCTCCTTTTCACAGTCTATCCCTTCCATTTTCCATGGATTTACCCAATCTACTTCTGCCTTATATCAGTAAAGGATGCCAGCTCTATTACCTGCTTGTATCTTCTAAAGGATACAAGTAGATTTAGGCTCTGATGTCTTATATATGTGTATATATATATATATAAAATAAATCTGCTAGTCTTACACTTACAGAAAACTGACAATTATCAGGCTATCAGTATGCTGTGGCACCAGATTGACTGACCCATATTATCCTGTCTCCTAGGCTCTCTCATTTGTCTGAGGTCAGGAATCATCTTGTGTTTACATCCAGATCCCAAGCATGACAGAGGAGACTGTTTTTCCCCATCTAAAGGCACCCAGAAAGCATGCACCATCATTCACTAGAACCATGTCTGCTAAAGCTCAGGGAGCACCCCATAACCCAGGCTCTGAATTCACCAGCGCACAGAGCATGAGCCTGCACAAACAGATCCCTTCTTCGCAGGCAGGAGAACTCAAGAAACAAATGGTGCTCTCCTCATCACTCCTATTCCTGGAAGGCAGGTTTCCCAGACTACCTGGACAGCAGCACTACCAGACCTGCTGTTCAGCTGATATTGGACTCTGCCTCACATGAACAGAAAGGAGAACGCTGCAGTTAGGCTCCAATCTCAACAGCAGCAGCACAGCAGGCTTGCTGCCAAAGCCCAGAGCTCAAGTCCAGGCTTAACACTTAATGTAGGCAGAGCCTTAGGCAGTCAGGTGCTGTAGTCACACAAACAATAATAATAAAAAGTAGTCCTAATGGAGCTCAACCAGCTCAACTTATTGAAGGGAAAGGTGGCTTTCGCCTACAGCCTTCTCTCCTAAACAGGAGATCTCTCAGCAACACAACAGAAAGCAGAAACAACTGGATTCAGTGGCTAGAAACCAGCATTCAGCATAGAAATAAAAAGCAAAGTGGTTTAAGAGGGAGAAGAGGTATAATGTGGAATAAAATACCCAAGGATATAATAAACACTTAATCTAATAGGATGTATGAATAATGCTTTGCTATCTTTCAGAAACATATTAAGTCATCCATAAGTTTTGGGGCTAACAGCCCTGATTACCATGTGCAAATTCCCCTAGAGACCAGAGGATCATAATGGTTCCTTGCAGTCTCAGACCAGACTATACAGGAAAACCAAGACATATACAGCATGCGTCCTCATGTGTCCATTCTGCCACCCCACAGCTAGTATCAGCATGATCTTAAATTAAAACAAAATGGTCAAACCAAGCCATTACACAACTCTCAGTTTCAACACTGCTCCAACAAAAAACCCAAATGCTATTCTGCTCTGCAAAGCACAGGTTCTGTGAAACACAGTCCAATGGCACTGCTACTTCACACAACCTGCACTGAAGTGAGTGTCCATTCCTGTGGGACCTGATCAGCGTTGTTCAAATGTTGTTTTTTCTCCCTGTAAAACACAGTCATGCTATATTAAATAAAAGTACTGAAGCATAGATTCCCATATTATCTTCCACGCAATACTATTTACACCTCCAGCACCTCTCCATTTTTTTCCAGTGATATCTGGTCTGCAGCAACTGCTGTTGTAAGAAAAACATGATGAAAACTTCAAGACTTCCACTGTTTTAAACAGCACTATTTGCCTACATCCAGAATTTTCACCATCCTCCCCAGGGAGCTAACAGAATTTATACCACAGAAGAAGGCTCAAATTTGCTTTGAGGAAGATGAAAAACTAGATAACCTACATGGGTTTCCCAGATAATATAACATGACAAACATGCTAAATTAAATTCCAGGCATCCTAAGTCCACTGATCTTCACCATGGTTTTCGCCCCATTAAACAGTGCCAGAAAACCAGTGCTGAGCAAAGCAACAGCCTCTGGGATAGCCTGTTATCACGGCCCTATTATCAAAGTTACAGTCCTGTACCAGGCTGCAAAAAAAACCCACAGAAACCCCCTCTCTAGCACCGTAACTCCCCAGGTTGATGTTTGGCACCTACTCACTCCCACACTCCCCAACAACTGGAACTACATACTTAGGTTAATGCACGCAATTGTGTCTGATGTGAACAATTCCATTTTCTCTTTCAAGGGATGATACTGAGGAATCGTAGAATGGTTTGGGTTGGAAAGGACCTTAAGAACCATTCAGTTCCAACCCCCCTGCCATGGGCAGGGACACCTCACACTAAACCATGTCACCCAAAGCTCTGTCCAACCTGGCCTTGAACACTGCCAGGGATGGAGCATTCACAACTTCCCTGGGGAACCTGTTCCAGTGCCTCACTACCCTCACAGTAAAGAACTTCTTCCTTATATCTAACCCAAACTTCCCGTTTGCATTTAAACCCATTACCCCTTGTCCTATCACTACAATCACCTGCAAGAGGGTAACTGACAGCTGTACAGCCCACAAATGCCATGGAAAGCCCTGACCTTCTGTGAGGGAAGGCCTGTTAATATCCAAAGATGGGGAAAATACACAAGTAGAAATCATCCAGGCTTGAAACAAAGTAAAAAGGCTGCAGACAGCAAGGAAGGAATGTACAGACAAAAAAATGTACAAATACCCTGTGACTGGCTCCTTGCCCTACCTGAAGCCAGGGGAGGCCTTGAGTATCATGGGGAAAGGCCAAGGACATTGGAAATTAGAAGCAAAAAATTAGGAAAACATCAGACCAGATGGCAATTTAACATTCAAAACAAGGACATCATAAAGGAACACCAAACAAAGCCCTACACAACTTACTCTGCTCTGTGGAGTCCAGGGTGGCACAGACGTTAGTGATGCCTTCATGCTGCCCTTCAAGTCTTCACCCAGGTACGGGTGACAGTTGCGTTTTTGAGGCTCATATGCGGCACAAGACTTTGCTCTCTCCACTAACAGCACCAAGGAAAAATGACAGCTAGAGGACACTGACCTCCCCTCTCCCAATGTTAAAATCTTACTTTCTCTTTAGAAATGCACAAATTCAATTCACACAGACTTCATTTCTTCAAACATTCAACACAGAGTGACTTTTGAAAACCATTAACATCAGCTTCATATGCCTGTTAAAATGAACCGATAGTAAAGGATGTTTGACTCTTCTTTGCCTTCACATGTCCATGAAAATGCTGTT
Source organism: Pezoporus wallicus (assembly GCF_028554395.1). Taxonomy (NCBI): domain Eukaryota; kingdom Metazoa; phylum Chordata; class Aves; order Psittaciformes; family Psittacidae; genus Pezoporus; species Pezoporus wallicus. Next base: position 256,217 of record NW_026641917.1, on the reverse strand, counting down.
AAAAATCAAAAAGGGCAAAATTATATTTGAGATGCCCTTTACTAAAGCTGTAGTTTCCCCTCAGCACACAGCACAGTAAGTTATTTACACAAGGCTACCGTATATACTTTAAATATGGAAAATGAAGGATGATTTACAAAAATGAACACTAACTTCTATTTACTCCCAAAAAAGAAAACTAGTTCATAAAACCAGGAAAAGATTTATACCAGGATGCTCTAAAACAAATTATTTCAGCTATATACACACGCAAAGAGCTTACTATGTCTACAACTAGAATAGGTCGAATTTGTGTAATTCATCAGAAACCACATAGGGTCTAAATGAAAAACAAATACTGTAATACAGGAGAAATGCCGACAATTAACTACATGGAAACAAGAGGTATTGGTTAATGTGATGAGCACAGGCCTCAAGTTGCCAGGAGCATGAAAAGGATAAGGACGTACAGAGGAAGATGCACCAGTTAAAACTGACAGCACCTCAGGTCTGTCAATGACTCCTTGTAAAACACCTATGTTTTTGCCTGCATGTATAAAGAAAGGCAACATCTTTAGCTGACAACATGCAGAATAGCAAATACCCTAATAACCATTCTTGATCCTAACCTTCAGAGCTAATTGCCTCATTCAAACTTCTGGTGTTTTAGCCCTGATCCATAGTAAACCCTGGCAGCAAAATAATTATTTTAATTACCTACATTCTTCTAAAGCTGAGTAACTTTAAAACAAAAAAAATCCCAACAACTGTTGAATTCTCTAACTCTTACCCTGCCAGGAAAAATAAAGATCAGAGCAAAGTCCTGAACACATTCATCAAGCACACACAGTCAGGCAGCGCTATGTCATCCCTCCAGCAACATCACCAGCCTGAGCACCTGCCAGTGTAGCTGCTTTCTAGTAGACAATCAGCTGTGCTTTGGGAACAGGACCTGACTATGCAATTCTGCCTAATGCCATAGTGGTGGAACTTTCAATCAGAGGTAGAGAAGGAAACAAGACGCTACATACCCTGTGAATTGCTGTCTGACACATCTGCTTTTCCCGGGCAGCACTAACATTGCGAAAGGCAGAATCAGAAAACCCGGCAAGAGGGCAACTTTTATTTTCATTTTAGACACTCCAGGAAAGAGTATTTTCTGCCAGGTCCACTGGAAAAATCTGCTGAAATCCTTTTTACTATTTCAAAATAGATGAACAGAATATTTAGTTAAGTCTTGCTTATACAGAGATCTCACTTACAAATGCATTAATTGTTATTATTTTGTTATTTCCATGGACAGTACCAAAAAAATGCATAACTGTATATTATGGGGTCTGAAGTTTTTCTTTCTGTGCTCTCCAAACTCTGCTCAGCTGTACCAAAAAGATTCAGATTCCACCTCCCAGCCGTTACAGCTTACTTACATCATGTGTTTGGAAAGGAGATTTTTCAACAGAGGAAGCGAAGCGCTTAGCCATGCCGTCCAAGACTCCACGGATCAGTGACCCTCAGCAGCATACAGACCACCACCGTGACATCACACTTTCCACAACATGGCTCCCAAAGATGCACATACCAAGAGAATCTGGAGTTTCAATCTTTGTTTATTTGCTCAAAAGAAAGTTGGTTTTTCTTCTTCTTTTGGGTAGCTTTTTAAGGTTTGTTTTACTTTGCTTTTTAAGAGCTGTATTACTTTCAAATCTTCCTTTTTGACACTGAGAAAACCAGGTGGACCACCTGAGATGAAACATTTCACATGCAAGCACTCACTAGTGATAGCAACAGAAGACATGCTGATTAATTCACACCGTATTAGTCAGGGCTTCCATTAACACAACTAAGGGCTCATCAAGGAAGGAAAAAGTGAAATTGTTCCATTGCTGCTACTCCACTGGAATGCCACATTTTAATCACTGGCTGGAGTATAGTTGAGTGACATAAAGGGGAGAAATGCTTAACAGAAGATGAAAATAATATAGTTTAGTGTTCGGTGAAGACAAAATGCTTGATGCAGGCCCACCCACACCACCCCCTGCTTCTGCCGGAAACACAGATTCATGATTTAACCAGGTTTCCCAACCTGCTGCCTGGAGAGGCCCCAGCCTGGGAGGTGGCGCCAGACAGCAGCTGCTGGGGTCTGGCAGAATTTGGCAGAGGGAACAAAATGGTCAAACATGAGAGATGCCTAAATTTCAGTGGAACTCATTTGCAAAGCACACTGACACCCCTGACTTTTTTTTCTTGTTGTTTTTAGATCAACAACAATTTACAAGCCACAAAAAGGTCTGCAGCGGTCTGATGAATGGTACAAGCAGAAAGTCACAGGAACACAATTCTCAAAGGGTTTTCCTGACTCGGAGTTTAGCCTCCTGCCATTCCAGGTATTGCCTTACTTAGTTCATTTAAAAACAACCACTACCCCCCAAAAAAAAGAAAGAAAAAAGGCACAGCAAAAACCAGCCTCTCTCTAGTATAAATTTAGAGAATTTCTGTTTCCATTACTCCTTCTACAAGACTGTTTCGCAATCCTATTCTGCTCCGATTAAAACCTTTCTGCAATTTTCAGCCTATGTTTTCTCATAGCAAATTTAAACCCAGTGGCATTCCACTCTGAACATCTCGTTGTTGCGGTTTAAACCCAGTCAGGCAACTTGTTCACTCACTCCCCCCACTCCTGAAGGGACGGAGAGGAGAATCGAAACGAATGCAACTCCCACGGGTTGAGATAAGAACAGTTTAGTAACTAAGGTATAACACAGATCACTACTGCTACCACCAGTAATAACAATGATAAAGGAAATAACAAGGGAAGAGAATACAACACCTCAGCACCAGCCGACTGATAACTCGCCCCACCCCACCAGACCAAGCACCAACCGATATCTCCTCCAACCCAGCGGTGCACTAGCCCTTCCAGGTAACTCAGTTACATCCTGGGCATGACGTGCGATGGTATGGAATACTTCTTTGGTCAGTTTGGGTCAGGTGTCCTGTCTCTGCTTCCTCCCGGCTTTCCCTCCTCCCTGGCAGAACATGAGGCTCAGAAAGTCCTTGGCCAGACCAAAACATCAGTGTTATCAGCTTTGTTCCGAGGCTGAAAGTCAAAACACAGCACTGCACCAGCTACCAAGAAGGAGAAAAATGACTGCTAGGGTGGTGAGGCACTGGAATAAGTTGCCCAGGGAGGCTGTGAATGCTCCATCCCTGGCAGTGTTCAAGGCCAGGTTGGACAGAGCCTTGGGTAACACTGGTTTAGTGTGAGGTGTCCCTGCCCATGGCAGGGGGGTTGGAACTGGATGATCTTAAGGTCCTTTCCAACCCTAACTATTCTATGATTCTACTGCTGAACCCAGGACACTCGTCTTCTTTTCTACTGCTTGTTCCACATTTGATGCATTTGAGTTCCACACCTGTGCAGTACTCCCTGCAAAAAAAAATCTTCCCATTGCCTTAAGGAACAGTATTCATTTCTCATCTCTTCCATAATAAATATTTTCCCTGATACATTTTAGCCTTGTACATTTACCCTTCCTTCCTCCATCAGACTGGCTACTCACCATTACCCTATTCAACTAGTACATCCTGAGACATTGCAATTTACTATTGGATTCCTAGTCCTATTACAATTTCTTGTTGCCAATCCTCTAAATCACAAGTTCTGTGTTACCAACCAAAGTCTTGACACTATTACTGTGCTATAACATGGCAGGTTATGGCAAATATATTTTGTATACTAGTCCTGTGAATCATCCAAAGGAAGTCTACTAAACTGCAAAAGAAGGCCTTTAAGAATGGTAGAAGTCGTCAAATAAATGAAGACATAAATCTGGACTGAAGAAGTGACAGAGCAACATACTGGAAGGAATAACCCCACTGAAAAGCACCAATAGATGTTACATTATGACTTGAAAAAAGCGTGTCCACTAACACCAACTACAGAGGGAAAGCCTCCCTAAGGAAGCCAGGGAATTTAATTACATAAAATTTCAAGAGACATCAAAATAAGTTAACCTTTTAAAAGGCAGTCACAATTATGGGGGGGGGTGGAAATCACCACTGAATGAGGAGCTGCCTACAAAACAAAACTGCACCATCTCCTACCACAACATGCAGCACTCATATCTTTTCTCCTGCTTGAAAGTGTATCAGGTATCACCACCAAAACTGCCAAGACTTTCAACTAGTTTTCTTATCATTCAGATTGAACTCAGCTGAACGCTCCAGCCAGTGCCAGAAACAGGGACTGTGATAGTTATTGAGGAGAAAGCAATTATACATGACCCCCTTACAGAGACCCCTTTTCCCACTGCTCCGGGCTGTCAGCAAGCTTTGGATTCTAATTGAAATAAATAAAAACATGAACATGGAAGTTATCAAATTACACCTTAGCACCTGCTCTGTCACACCTGTAATACCATCCTTACTTTACAGCAGCATGCTGAACATACCGTTTTGCTAACAATGCCAAACACTGACCTCATTTAAAAACCCCTTAATCTTGAAGACCAGGTGTGAGGAAAATTAAAGACAAATCCAGAGCAAGTTTAGCATTTTCTTATCTATGGAAGAGGTATTCAGTTGTTCATGACTGGGGCTAGATTAAGCCATCCTTACACACAAATGGTTTGCTCATTTTTCCCTAATGAAAGTTTATCCTTTAGACAAGCTGACTCTTAAGAAAGTAAATTATTTCTTCTCCTTTACAACTTCTACAGGTTCCTTAGCAAAGCTATATACCTCCCATGCTTGTAATGGATGAAGCAGTGGCCAGTAAGTAATTGATGAAGTAAAGAGATCTTAAGAGATAGATTCTGCCCTAAAGAGCTCAGAGTCTGCTTTCATTAATGTGCATTGGATGAGGTATTTACCTGTTACAGACTTAGAGAGCATCGACTTTGTCATTTAATCTATAAAAATAATTTTCTGAGGTTTCAAAGTAATCCTCGGCAGTGACTCTTGAAACCAGACATGAACACGTAGCAATATTTTAACAGTCTGACATAAAGACAATGGATTGAATAAACTGTACAAGAATACCGCTTTACAGATTTGGAACTTAAGGATAGAACTGCTTGATTCATGGCTTGCTATAGTCCTTCAAAGTTGCTCAGTTTATCACAGCTCTTTGGTGTCTTCAAGAGATTTAGTAAAAGGTTTTTTCCCCCTCCTTTGCCCAGCTTTTCAAAGGCTAACAGGCACACAGCTGAAGAAACCCCTGGTAGTGCCTCTTTTTGTATCCTGTAGGTCTTGCTGGACCTGTATTATTTCCATGCTGCAGGTAAGGCAGGAACTCAAAAAGTACTGAAGCTTTCACTAAGTAAATCACTTCAGCATTACTCTAGTATAATTGCATATGTGAATAATTGAAAGAAAACTGAAGTCAGAAGGCATTTAAAATAAATAAATAAAATAAAGTTCCTGTAATTAATTTAATCAGCTACAGAAGCAGACTGTCATCTTCCAAAATACATTAAATTCTTTTATACGCCATGCTTTTGCCATCTGGAATAGGGGAGCTCTCTTCACTCTTCATGACCAGGGAAGGTTATCAATTCATACTTCCAGGAATGGAAGCCTGGCCTGTTCCTGTGTTTGGGCTAGATCCTGAGAGGACAGAGATCTTTCTCAACAGCACAGATCACAGGTATCAGCCCTATGGTGGTAAAGCTACAGTTTCAACAAGAGCATTATCATACCGCCAACTGTGAGTCTACAGTTTGTGTTCTACCATTTCCAATCCTATATATAAATGAGAAAAGCTCTGCAGCTTCACTTTGGTTTTCATATTTTGAAAAGCCATTCATTATCAGTCTTGCAAAAGATGACCAGAAAACTAGGAACACAGACCCAAAAGAATAAAACTGTGATATTAGCATATAAGAAAAAAGAATGGCCATTAGCCACAGGTATTGCCATAAAAGCACACAAGACTATAGCAAGATCCTGAAAACAGCAGCATTCTGGAGCACACCCTGTATGAAAATAGGCTGAGAAATTTGGGGCTGTTCAGTCTGGAGAAGAGAAGGCTACGTGGAGACCTCATAGCAGCCTTCCAGTATCTGAAGGGGGCCTATAGGGATGCTGGGGAGGGACCCTTCATTAGGGACTGTACTGATAGGACAAGGGGTAATGGGTTAAAACTTAAACAGGGGAAGTTTAGATTGGATATAAGGAAGAAATTCTTTCCTGTTAGGGTGGTGAGACACTGGAATGGGTTGCCCAGGGAAGTTGCGAATGCTTCATCCCTGGTGGGTTGGTCAGCTTGGACAGAGCCTTGGGTGGCACGGTTTAGTGGGAGGTGTCCTGGTTTAGTGGGAGGTGTCCCTGCTCATGGCAGGGTAGTTGGAACTGGATGATCTTAAGGTCCTTTCCAACCCTAACTGTTCTATGACTCTAGGGAAATGTTGGGATTGTCCACAGGAGAGCAATTAAAGGACATGATCAACAGTTGTCACGAAGTCCTTAAATTGTTTTCATACCCCTGTATAAAACAAATCACGTAAGCATATTAGTAACTCCTATACTTTCTTTTTGACATTATTTTAAGAGCTGGACTTAGTGCAAAACACTGATAACTGTTATACTACCCAATAAGGCAAAAAAAAAAAATAAAAAAGAAGAAAAAAGACAGGCAAAATAAATCTCTGCTGGTTTCTATTTCATATGCTGCAAAATGATTTTCACTTACATACATTTAGACCCATGCATTCCCATATTTAAGACCTTTTTAAAGTCATAATCACTGAAAACCCCACAACACTCACAATTCAGAAACTGGACTGCAACTCTACTGAAGTTTCTATTTCATCAGTTTCCATTTAAAAGATCTTCAACTTGTGTTAAATCTCTTGTCCTGATGGCTTTTTCAAGGTGACGAAACAGAGTATGCAACATGCACACAACACAGTATAGAACTATGACCTCATGAACAAAACCAAGAGAGATCTGAGACAGATGTCATCTCTAGTAGTTACAAATCTCTAATGATCCAAGGTAAATTACCGCACCTCGAAATGCCTCAGTCCTCAGCTGTAGAGTTGTGAAGACTGGTTAATGATGTTAGCTACTGAGACCACGGCATTGAATGTTTAAATACAAACAAATAAAACAACCTGCTACACAAGTCAATTCAATTCAGCAGTTCAATAAAGAACTACTGGTGATAAATAGGCCAAGCTGACACCCAGGCCTAGGAATACAGAAAGCAGAACTCACAGGACCAAGTTCACTGTTGTTTATTACTTCTCAAGCAGGTGCCTTTTGGAAGCAAGTGTAGCATAACATCTTTATTTGTGAAGGATCCAAGAAAAAGATACATTCAGACTTGTAATGAACATAAAAACCTTAATGAAGCTGCTACCTTGTCAGTCAGGTGTAGGCTGAGACAGCCAAAAATAACAGGAAGAGTTCCAGCACAGCAAAGAGCCCACATCTACTATACCAACTCTTGGAGTAAAGGCATCAAAAAAATCCTCTGTGTGCAGAGTGGGTGAACAGCAAACAAACTTGAACAGGCTTCCTTTGCTCTCATGAAGAAAGAGTAAGACTGGTAGTCAGCTGCTTGTTGCTGTGAATCAAAATAGTCACTCTTACCTGCCCCCAAAAATGCTAGCACCAAAAAGTGGTAAAACAGCAATGCAAGTTATCTTCAAACTATCTTTCCTTGGCCCTTACAGTCTTCACACATATGTACTCTCCTGCTACTGCTGAATGCCATTTTGTAAATCTAATCTCATAATCTAATTTTTAAAGTATTGAGCTTCATTAACCAAGGTGCAACACAAAGGCCTGCAACTGCAGAGACAACACACAGCAATGCTGCTGCACCAGTGGAACTCCCTCAGTTTAGTGCTAGGCAAGGGAGCAAGTCATGAAATTTTATGTTTTCTTTAGAGTGGTCCAACATTTATGCACATCTCAATCTGTGATCAGCAATTCAGCTGCCCTGAGACGTATTTCTTACTGTGCATTTATAATCTTGGCTTTGCTCCCTGTCACTTGCGTTGCACACAGGCAAGCTGTCTGTACTGTGCCACGTTACCTCATTTTTATTGAGCATACTTGCTCTTCTGTTTGTGGGCAATTAGCTCAATTTGCGACAACTAAATTTCAACAACCAGTTTAAACTTCTCATCAGACTTCTGGCATGGGCTGCAAAAAGCCTGCCAGCAAACTATGGCCACAAGCAGCAGTTGTTTTCACCAGGGAAACTCATTCTTCAGCAACATCCTTCTCCCGCTCCACCGCAGGCAGAGCCAACGAACAGCAGCTTTTCAGCTACCTCTACTGTGTAGCTCTCACCTACCTCACACATGAGAGGGTATACCCTATAAGAGGTGCACCAGTGGTATGCATTTACTAGAGGAATGGCTCCAAAATACACAGTGCAGCAATCTGCTCAAGAACTCAGCACAGGCTTCTTTCAAATAAGAGAGCACTTTGTTCTCCCCAGCCAAACAAGCAAGACATGGAATAAAAAGGGCAGAAGCAGTTGCTACCATTCATACACAGCAGTTGACTGAAGAAACTGTGTGGGTTTCAGGACTACCTCACATCTTTCCTAAGCCTTTTTGCTGAAAAATAAACAGAATATTCAACACTGCTGCCTCTGAAGACACAGTCTATTTCCCTACCCCACACGCTTTATTGCTGTCTCCCAGGCCTCCCCCTTCAGCTGACTTGCCTGGATTAACAAAAAGAGGGATACCCAGACAGCAGGACTGCTTGCTCTGATCAACCAATACAAGTGTAAGGTCGGGGTCACAATCTGCAGCACACAGATATTTCCTTAATGCATAAAGGCAATTAAAAAATACTGCCAGACTGAGTTACGACAGAGCACTATTCTCCACAACAGAAACATTCTAAAAGTTAAACTAATTCTGTTGATTTTGCTTTTCCTTTTTATGTTTCCTCTTCACCCTCTAAATTATTCTAGTCTGTGCATTAATCCCTTGCAGAATCTTTCTCGTTGTTTCACCCAAACACCTGTATTTGCCTGTAAAATTTCATCTTGCCTAAACTGGAGTCTTTCTCTTGGGAGTACCCAGCCCATTACACTGCATATTACCTTCAAAAAGAGCCTGAAGACAAAAATACACAGTTCATTGATGTTATGTTGCAACCTTTATATACACATGGCCAATTTGGCTGAGATGGCCTGAACAGAGAGGGAACAAATCAGAAAGATTAAGTGTATGACAAGGACAAAACCGAAATTCCATCCCAGATCATGGCAAGAGCTCGGAGCAGCATGTCTGCCTTACATGGAAATGTTTTGATTGTGTAGCCAGAAACCTGAATTCTGTGAAGTGGCATTTTTATTAGAACAGCAGCCCTTTATCACATTTGTGCAATGTTTATCAAAGAGCTTATGGACAAGCCAGTGTAAGAAAAGCAGGAAACTGAAGCACAGAGCAAGCCACTTGCTAACAGCTCAGGCAACCCTGTGGCAGGGCTGAGAACTGCACAAACTTCCTTACATGTGAAGGTCTTGCTTAAGCTAAGCTGACAATGAACATTTGTGCAGAACTAGTTCTCCAAGCGCTCTGTGGACAACAGCTATCACACATCATATCAAAAACTGTACAAAAAAATACAACTTTTTAACTAACCAGCCAGAAAGCTAACACTAAGCAGCAGCCAGTGCCCAGCCTGGATCTGCTCCAGCCATCCTAGGTGTCAATTCAAGTCAGAGTCTGTTTGAATTCCCCCATAAAGTGACCTTTACAAAATTCAGCTCTTCTGAAGACCAGGAAATTCAGTTACCATCAATATCATTCCATGGGAAAGCTAAAGCACAATGAAAAAAAATTAAATAAAATTAGACACAAATGTCTTCCAGTAATACCTTAATTTTCTGGTGAATATGTCTAAGTGAATCTGCTGTACCCATGTCCATGTTGTCACTGATGCACACGAAATCCAGCTTCATTTTTGTGTCCAAGTTTAGCATCTTTTGGATTTCTTTCCTCGTAATCACAATAACCTCTAGGATAGAGGAAAGTGGAATGAGATCAAGCAGGAAAAAAAAAAAATATCGATCACAAATAAAATACACTTTTTATTCACAAAGGCTGATGGACTGTCAGAAGGCTTGAGTAGCATAATGGGGTTCTACATGAACCAAGCTCTTGGCAATAGTTTCTTTTAAAGAAAAGAATTAAAGTCCTAATGCATATGAAAACAATCCCTCCTGCTTTGTGGGGGTGGAGCCTGTTACTGAAAGGGACACATGCATGTGAGTGGCATGAGTTAGCAAGACAGAATAGAAACATCTTCTGTCATTAATGAGCAGCTTCAAACCATATGTCCTCAAACAGCCCAAGGAGACCTTGCATTAATGTCTCCAATGATTTAGAGCTTTGTCTTTTGCCTACCCTGATCCTGTATAATCCTCTGCAGACCCCACCACCAACCACAGTAATGCAATACAATGGTTAAACTATTTCTTTGCACCATCTTGGCAAGAAGTAGAGTAATATGTGAGCAACTCATTCCATCTACAAAAGAAAAAAGGTGAATGCATATTTCAATGATGCTAACAGTGGCATGAAAGTGTATCTTCCAAAGTGAAGGATGTGAGAACAGAAGCTTTGCAAAGTAAAGACAGAAAACAAAACAGCAAGAAACCTCTTTCCCTGGCCTCAAGAACTGCAAGGAAAAGCAACAATCAAATCCTCAGATTAACAAACCCCACACCCCAAAAACAAATCCACACTGTACCACAGTATTCTACATGGAATTTTAACAGAGAACTAGGGGAAACAATCCAGCCCTCAGCCTAAGAAGCTCCTGTGGCGAGACGAAAACACACTAAGAATAAATCTGTACCAATTTATTCTGAACTCATCCTGAATCTGTTAATAGAAAAGAGGATGAAACTGTAAACATCAGGAATTGTGTGGCTGTTTGGTACCAGAGATACGGGAGGGTTCCTCTCCCACTCCATACTGGATGCCAACTTAGATTCAAAACAGGGCTGAAGAACCTAGAGAAAGGGATTGAAAGCACACCTTGAATTAGGAAAAGTAGTAGCTGATGGAGAAAGAACTGGTCTCAGGTGGAAGTTATAAGTCCCCACGGTTGAGAATAAATCCAGTGAGCTGGACAAAGTCTCCTAAATATTAGGAGAGATGCAGCGCTTACAATTAGGACAAAAGGGACGCAGTGAATCAGCCTCTGGAACACCTACTTACTAACATAAGCAAGTATGAGGAACTAAAGCCCCGTGTCATACTTAATGAAAATCATGATCCAGGGAGACAATTCTTGCCAGTGGATTATTAACACAGAAACACACAGCTTAGTCAGGGGACAGAGGCAGGAGAGGAACAAGAAGGTGGCAACTTGCTTACTGAAGCTCCATATATTCATATATATTCATATATTCATGTATAAATCCCCAAATTTTCCTAGGTGATGGTTAAGCTGAAAAGCCATGCGTGAGAAATGGCTGTAACACCACCTACTAGTGGTTAAGAGCATCAAGTGGAAATGGTTATTTCTGATAAAGAGCCACACAAAGCACAATATGGTTACAGAGAAGCTTTTATCTACCCATATATTCATATCACTGGATAAAAGCATGATCCTAGCAAAAAAAACAAACAAACAAAAAAAACCAGTCAAAGAAAGGGGACATTCAAAAGGCAGATTTCAAAATACAGGTGAAAAATAATTCTTAATGAATTTCTTAGTAAAAGGATTTTGTTTCATTAAGGATTTCTTAATGAAACAAAATAAAGACAGTCTTAAGTTTGCTCGCTCTTCTGTTCTGCACACTGAAGTAGTAAGAGGCTAACAGGGATAATCATGAGCTGATCTTTACATGTTCACATTAAAAAAGAAGCAGTCATGAAGAAAGCCACAGTCTCAGTGTGGAGCACAGAATAATCGCTCAGGAGAAGCAAACCCAGAGAAGCAGAAAGGCAAAAGACAAATATAAATGTGAAAACACAGAAACATGGAAGGTGTTAGGAAAAAGTTTTATAAGAAACAGAGGATCACTACTCAAAAGGTAAACAAAAACCTAACCCCAGAAAACAGTAAAGAACTTCAGAATGTACTAAATACTGTTTCAGCCTTCCCGTAAAACAAGGCCCACAGGTGAGCATGACAACTCTGCCACTTCCACTGTCCTGTTCTGTCCAGAACCCAGCGCCTGGCTCCACCCTGCAACATGGACTAAATGCCTCAGACAGAGCAAGTAACCCTGAACTTCAGGCCAGACTGAAGCAACAAACCAAGAGACATCCCAGGAGAGCTGACTCACTTCTCACACTACTTCTATTGACGATTCAGAGAAAGAAACAAGTGAGAGACTCCCGGTTAACAACAGCCTTGGTGAGGGGAGGGGGCGCTGGCACACACAACCTAGCGTGAAGGAAGGGATGTGACATGGGCCAACAGCACAACCCCAATGCAGAGACCTGCTACAGCACCTGCCACCATCAACAGGGCACCTGCGACAACACATGGGAAAGAGGGGAAGCGACACAGAGGTGACCACGGGCAGCCTCAGGAGAGCAGGGTAAGCAATACAGCCTCCACTCCCACACCAAGACACCGCCGCGCCTCACCTTCGAAGCCAGCCCGCTCCAGGAGGTTCAGCGGGTACCAGAGCAGGGGTCGGTTGCCCACGGGGAGCAGCGGCTTGGGGATGCTGGAGGTCAGGTCTGTCATACGGGAACCGCCTCCCGCCGCCATCACCACGGCCTGGAACTCCATGCTGCGGAGGGAGCACAGGGGCAGGGCCCCGCTTAACCTGGCAGAACCGGGCCGGGACAGGGTCGACCTGCTCGGTTCGACCCGGCCCAGCTCTACCCGGCAGCACTCCCCGGAGCCGTGCGCCGGCTCCCCGGTCCCCACGCCCCCCGGAGCCCGTACGGAGGCACCGGGACCCCCAGCCCCGCCGTTACCTCAGCTCGGGCGGCCGCCGGCTCGCAGCGCCTCACTGACAGCACAGCAATGGCGGCGCCGGCGCACACTGCACATGCGCGCGGAGAGCCGAGTGCGTCGATAGAGAGCCGATAGTCTCGATCAGCCGCAATCGGCTCCTCCCGGCCAGGGCAGGGAGAGGGGCACCGAGGGACGGATCCTGGGCTGCGGAGCGCCGAGTCATGGATCACGGCCCGGCAGCAGGAGGGGCTTGGCGGCACAGCGCCGCCAGGCGGCCAGGGGTAAGCCTGCAGGCAGGGAGAGGGGAGAGCAGTTTACAGGGTTCATGGGGGGGGCACTTTGTAGGGTGCATTGGGAGGGAGGCAGTTTGCAGGGTTCATGGGGGGGACACTTTGTAGGGTGCATTGGGGGGGGCAGTTTGCAGGGTTCATGGGGGGGCAGTTTGAGGGTGCATTGGGGTGCAGTTTGCAGGGTTCATTGGGGTGCAGTTTGCAGGATTCATGAGGGGGCAGTTTGCAGGATTCATTGGGGTGCAGTTTGCAGGATTCATTGGGGCACAGTTTGCAGGGTTCATGGGGGGCAGATTGCAGGGTGCATTGGGGGGCAGCTTGCAGCCACACTCCCCACACACATCATGTCTGGGGAGGGGACAGCTCTCTCCGTAGTCTCCACCTTCACCTCATGCTAGCACAGCACCCAGCAGACAGTGCTGTGTTGAACCCCCAGTTGTAGCACTGGCCATGTGCACTCCAGTCCCAGCCCTCGAGAGGCACGGACACAAACACGTCCTGGGGCAGGGCAGCAGGATCCGGCCCTGCGGCTTTATTGATGCCAGTGTCCCTGGAGCATGTGGGTCCCATGGCATGGGATGTCCGGGGGGCTTCATTCATCCCAGTTCCTGTCGGTGTCGATGGACACACAGTTGTATACGGCATACCGCAGCATCTCCTCACATGTCTTGGCCCTGGTGGGTTGGGACATGGGGTCATGGCCATGACAAGGCACCAGGACCCTCATGCTTCTCTCCCCATGTTACCGAGACATCCCCCAGGACAGGACATGGAGAGCCTGGAATGGGACCCCAGTGCCAGCCCCAGGAAAGGGGGAGCATCCCTGTCCCCAGCAAGACTCACGAGGAATAGCTGGGCAAGAAGAAGGTGCAGGAGCACGTGGAGGCATGTGGCATCACGTCCACTGTGTTCAAGCTTGGGAGAAAGGAGAGAGGGTCAGACCCCAGCACGGCACAGGGACCCCAGCCTGGGCAGGATGGACTCACTTTGACCTATCCGGGTAGACAGTGATCTGAACTGGGAGGCGGCTCCGGCCACTGACAAACTTGAGGAAGCGGCTGAGATCCTCTGGGGGGAAGGACAGGCTTCAGGAACAGGGACAGGAGTGTCCCAGTCATTGCCATTGCACAATCATCCCAGGAGCATGGGCAAAGCCAAGGGATGCTCTCAGCATCCCAGGAGGGGCCAGGCGGAATGACCCCAGCTGAGTCCCAGGGAAGTATCTGCTGAGCATCCCTGTGGCGTAGGGCAGTGGGTACCCTGTCTCCATGCCCACCCTGCTGCACAGGAAGAGTGGGGAAAGAATTGGGGCTGCTCACCACTGGTGAAGTTGCTGAGTGCCTCCCAGAAGTTCTGCATACGGGTGTCATTGGGCTCAAAGTCCTCAAATGTGACTGCGACAAAGAATGTGCAACAGCTCCATTAAACACTGCCAGCAAAGCAAATGAATGGGACATGTCCATCCTGCCCTTCTGTGAGAGCCCAGAGCAGAGGCAGGAGAGGAAGAGACCCTCTTGGTGAGCAGTCAGCACCCCTGAGCAGGGCTGGCACCCTGCGTAAGGAAGGGTGGAGAAACAGGGGTCCCGGTTTGCAGGGTGACCACTCGCCTCTGCCCATAGCAGCTGAGGATCAGATGGAGCAGAGTGGGGACTGGTGGGGTTTGCATCCCTACCCAGGGTCCCTCTGGTTCATCCTCTCCCAGGTTCCCCCTGGCTAGGGACTCAGCATGGGGCAGGATGAGTGCGCAGGACAAGCACTTACCGAACCTCCGCAGGTCAGACACAGTGATCTTGGGGTCCCCGCAGACCTTCTTCTCCATCAGCTGCCAGGTGAGCAGGTCCAGCACAGGCTGTGGCACCACACAGAGCAGCCCGGCACGCATGGCTGCTATCTTGGGGGGACACAGGAAGAGCCCCATGTCACTACAATAAGTCTGAGCCCAGGGCAGCCACCAAGGGCACCAACATCAGGGAGCGCAGGATCCCAGAGGGGATACCCAGGGCATCCTGAGCATGGGATGCATGGAGGAACCACCCAGCTGGGGCTGGTTTTGGAGACACATTTTCACAGCCACCAACCCCACAGGTACCAGAAGCAGGGTCCCCTTGGAGCCACACTGGCCCTGGGGCACAGCGTTACCTGCTCCTTGCTCTCCTCCAGTCGAGCCTTCTGCACCAGGCGGATGAACTCCTTGCGGTCCTCGTAGCACACCATAGTGTTGCTGCCATTGGGGATCAGCTCCACCACATGCTGGTCACTCCGCACAACCGTGTAGGTCAGCTCTCTGCCAAACATGAACTCGAAGGCTTCCCTGTCCATCCCCTCCATCATCTCCAGCAGCTTCACCTGCAACCCCAAAGGGCGAAAGCCATCACGACAGAGCCGAAGCAGCGATCACGGTGGAGCCGGAGCAGCCACAGCAGCGCACAGCACTGCCCTGCCAGACCCCAGCCCTGCTCACCAGCTCCGCATCCACAGCAGCAAAGTCTTTGCTCCAGACGACCTCTTCCCCTGCCAACTGCTTCCACACAAGCGCCGGCAGAGCCAGCATCTGCCAGAGGAAGCGAAGACATGCATCCTCCATGTGCCCCTCCATCACCTGAGGGGTGACACCGCAGCACCCACCGCAACCCCTTTTTGGCCAGGGGAAACCTGATGTGCTCACCAGGAACTCTCTGCTCCTCAGGGCTGCTCCTATCAACTGCCCAATCCACACATACTTGGGAAAGTCCTTGCAGGAGGGATTGGGGACGTACATGTCCCTGGTGTCACTGCTGCTGTTACCCTGCAGGAGAGAAGCTTAGGACCTGTGGACACAGATGTGACCAGCCCAGCATGGTCCCTCCTGCAGCCTCCCTCTCCATCACCCCTCTGCCTGCCTCTCCTGTCCACCACACAGGTACAAGCAAACCTCCCCAAGCCAATAGCCCTGTAAGCATTAAGATAGAGCTAACATCCAAAAGCCCCCAGGCTCTGCTGTCTGTACGCCCAGGGCTGGAACAGGCGGACAATGGGGTACCAAACCTGGTTGGAGGTGCGGACGAAGAAGGGCAGGGGCACAGGGACATTGTCCGAGCTGGGGCACAGCTCTTCCGACATGTCTGACAGGGTGTCCCGAAAACCACCACCTGCAGTGGGGGCAGAGGATAGTCAGTGCCTGACACAGCACAGACAGATGCTGGTCCCAAGGATGCAATACTGGTGGGGTACGAGAGATGCAGGGACCACCACATGTGGGCAGAGAATGGCTGCCTCCCACAGAGAAGCCTGGACAGTGGGGACACCCCACATGAGTGGGCAACCCACTGAGCTGCACCCCGACATGAAAAAGCCCTGGGGAGAGCTATGAAGCAGCAGGGGAGAGCTCTCACCATTGTCAACGATGCCCTCAGTGATGAAATCGCACTCCCACCACTGGGTGTAGTTTCTGGGCCATCTGTGGGGAAGCAACAGCCTCATGCACATCCCTCCTCCGAGAAAGCAAGAAGCGCATGGCATTCCCTGCATCTTGCTCGGGGGAGATGACACCCCAAAACTGTGATGCTGAAGACCGACCTGTAGTCCAGGGGCTGATTGTGCTTGGAAGATCTGAGGCCTTCGTACAGCTGGAGAGGAGCAGGGAGGAAAAGGGATAAGATGCAGCAGGGACAAGTGATGCTGAGCTGGAAGGTACCCACACAGGGCATGGTGTTGCCGTACCTGGGTGAACACGGTGTGCCTGTAGCTGGGGTCCAGCATGGGGTTGGCACGGTGCTCCCGGGCCAGCAGCCTGTTGATGCGCAGCTTTGGCAGGATCGCAGGGGGGTTGCTCTCTGAGGATTGCAGGCAGTGGGCAATGAGGTCTGTGCTCTGCTTGGACAGCAGCAGGAATGGCTTCATGTCCTACCAAGGGACAAGCTGAGATGGTTACTGTTGTGGTTTAAGCCCAGCCGGTAACTCAGAACCATGCAGCTGCTCACTCTGTCCTTTCCTTCCCCCCTGCTCCTGCAGGGATGGGGAGGAGAATCAAAAGATTCTAACTCCCACGGGGTGAGATAAGAACAGCCCAGTAACTAAGGTATAACACAAACCACTGCTGCTGCCACCTATAATAGCAATGATGATAAGGGGAATAAGAAGGGGAGAGAATACAAAACTAAAAGGGGCAAAGGAAAAGAAACAATAAACACAAGCGATGCACAGTACAACTGCTCACCACCTGCCAACCAATACCCAATTTCTATACTGGGCATGACGTGCTGTGGTATGGAATACCCCTTTGGCTAGTTTGGGTCAGGTATCCTGTCTCTGCTTCCTGCCTTCTTCCCATGCCCTTCCTCCCTGGCAGAGCATGAGACTGAAAACTCCTTGATCAGAGTAAACATTACTTAGCAGCAACTAAAAACATCGGTGTTATCAGCACTGTTCCCAGGCCGAAAGTCAAAAACACAGCACTGCACTAGCGACTAAGAAGGAGGAAAATGACTGCTACAGCTGAATCCAGGACAGTTAGAAGCTCGATCCTGCCATGGTGTGCCTGCTTTCCCTCTCCACAAGCACAGTTTCTAGTGTAATAGGGAATGCCCAGCTTCTCCATCTCACTGGCAGTGCCCAATGTGGCAGCTCCCAGCATGAGCCCTGGGCAGGTCTGTCCCCATCAGATCAATGGGGCTATGCCACAGCCTCCAATAAAACCAGCCGAGTCCATGACAAGATGCTCCTACTGGTCCCATCCCAGGGGAGTCCAGCAAACACTCACCCTGAGTGCATTGAAGGTGCCAATGCTGTCCTCGGAGCGGGGGATCAGGTAACGCAGGACACTGTCCAGGATCTGGACAAACCTGGAGACCAGAGAGGAGCAGTGTGAGGATGTGAGGGGCTTGGCACGTGTGGGGAGCCCTGCTAGAGGCCAGGGCACAGCTCATCTCAGGGCACAGGCTCACTCTCCTGGGGATGGTACCTCTGAATGAGCACTGCCCGCCGGTACAGCACACTGGTGTCCACCCCTTCCAGGAGAGGATAACGCACCAGCCGGGCTGGCTGGAACATGTCAGA
Organism: Pezoporus wallicus; assembly: GCF_028554395.1. Classification (NCBI taxonomy): domain Eukaryota; kingdom Metazoa; phylum Chordata; class Aves; order Psittaciformes; family Psittacidae; genus Pezoporus; species Pezoporus wallicus. Next base: position 238,011 of record NW_026641917.1, on the reverse strand, counting down.
GCTCAGAATCAGGTCCCACTCCCAGAAGGACTTCATCTTAATCCCTCGCAGGCGGACATTGTACCCTTGGTCTGCCAAGAAAGGACAGTGCATGGCGGAGATGCTGCAGCTGGGGGCAAGGAGCACCCAGCACCTGCAGCATCCCAAATGAAGCTCATTCCCCAGCTTTTCCTCCAATGGACCCCCAAAAGCAGCCAGTGTGGAAGGAAGAACCTCAGGTACTGGGATGGCTGCAAGTTTAGGGCCAGGCTGGGCTGGCAGCCCCAGTCCAGCAGCACAGGCTCACCCCGGCATTCCAGGAAGCGGATCTCCAGCACCGGCAGGTGGAACTTCATGTTGCGGAGGATGCAGACACACTGGAAGCTGTTCCTGCACACAGCATGAGGAGAGGTGGCAGAGCCACAGTGTGCAGGAGGTGGCCAACAAGGCACGGGCCACTCCGGCTCCCCAGCCAAGGATGCACTGCTACCCAGAGCAGAAGACCCCTCACCTCACTGTGGCAGAAAGGAACTCAGCAGAGAGAAGAGGCTGTCAGAGGCACAGAGATATCCTGAAGAAGGTGGAAGCAGCACCCAAAGAGCCAGACAAGAGCATAAATTCAAAGCAGAACAGATATATGAGATGTCTGAGAGGGCATCACTGTTCCCACGGGGTCCTGGGTGCATCTTGCAAGGGCACAACCATCCTGCAGGCAGAGCTGGTCATGCAAGGGTGATTGTGTTTTGAAGGAAACAGGGATTTGGGAAGATGAGCAATCTGGTAAGTGATTTGCTTGTGTTTCCAAAGTCTTTGGCAAGGTCCTATCAAAGAACTAGGGGCATGTGGGGAAAAAACACTGTGAAGAGGAAGAGGTGAAGCACCCCAGGGCTTCTCAGCTACAACACAGCAGGGATGCTCAGAAAGGTGATGGCAGCAGCCCATGTCCACAGAGATAAGGAGGAGGAGGCAGAAAGATTCCTAAAGTCACCAGGGAGGAGGAAGCACACTGCAACCCAGTTGCACGGATGAGGACCAGGAAAGGAGATGAAGCTGGCACATGTAGGCAGGGGCCACCATGCTTGTGGGGACAGATGTAGCCTTGCAGCCAGAGAGCCCAAAGCCGCAAAGAGCCACCATCACCAGCAGGTCACTCAGCACCAGCCCCTTTCCTTAGCGTCTGCTCAGGGTGCAGAGACAGCTCTGGAGTTTGGCATAAGCTGGACCCAGGCTGCTCTTAACTCAGTCTTAACTCACTCATTAATTAGGACAGTTCTTATGTGCTGCAGCCTGTTCGGTGGCCCTCCATACACAGCCACCCGCCTGGGTATGTACGAGTTCTCTCTCCCATCCAGCACCAGCCACAGCTTCCTGGGGATGAGAAGAGCAAGGGTCAGTGTTGTCCTCCCCTCCACAGAGATGCCCCTGGAGATGAGGCTGGAGGCAAGGCTTTGTCCTCCTGGGGTACATCTCAACCCCGAGGCTGGGGGAAGCTGCACTCAGGAGGAAGATGGTGCTTTGCCTGGCACCCTGCCCTTCCCTGGGACAGCTGCTGGCAGGGAGGGGACACCCCGAGGGCTCACTTGACAATGCTGCCTGTCTTCATGCTGAGCCGCACCCAGTGCTGCCCCGGGGGCCCGTTGCTCTCCCAGAAGCTCTGTGTCGGGTTGTTCATCAGGATGGCTGCTCCGCAGTCCTGCAAGAGTGCAGCGAGCGCAGCAGAGAGCTGAGCATCCTTGGGCACGCCATGGCCACCCCTGGATGCATCAGAGGACAGCTCCTCAGTTTGTTAGGCTGCGGGTAGACGGTGACTCCTGCTCAGAGCAAGCTGAGCATGGCCACAGACCCTAGAGATACAATGGGGTTTTCCTGCAGATGCCCAACTCCCATCAGCTTCACTAGAGCCCATCACCATTCCCTGCCCCTTTCAGGGCTGGTCCTCCCTGTAGCTGCGACAATGCTCATGTATCTGACACTGATTTCAGGCTACAGAGGAGCCTCACTACGCACCACCTGCGAGGAGACCTCGATGTTGCTGACGTACTCCATCATGCAGTCCCCATGTTGCAGCTCCTTCTCACTGTGATCGTACAGGAAGCGCCCCAACTCCATGTCATGCTCATAGCTCCAGCCTAGCGGCACAGACCTGCAAGAAGGCTCTGTGTTAATGGCACGGGAAGAGCAGGATGCAAACCAAACCTGCTCACCAGCAGGTGCCCCAGCTCATATTGGCCACAGCATCTCATGGTCATCACAACAGGATGGCGCTGGGCAGCTGTGCCCAGCACAGGCAGATAACATGGCTGTATCTCACTACTACCACACCGGGTGTTTATGGCCACCCCAGCCCAGTGGGAATAGCACTATGCAGTTGCTCCAATGCTCCATGGAGCAAAGGCCATGTTTACTTGAATGGCATCAAACAGTATCAATGTAAAAAGGCATTGCAAGGCACCCGTCTTTTCCACTCCTGACCCTGAAGCCAGTCCTGACCCCACAGGCACGTCCAGCCCCAGCCAGACCCCTCAGGTATCAGAACCGCTCTAGGAGATGCACTCATACCGAAACTTCTGCACCGCAGCCTCATCCTGCTCTAAGAGTTTGGGCTTCTCTCCCAGGCATACGGAGTAGGTCAGGTCCACCACTTGTTCCCAGCTGGAGCAGCACCCATGAGGAGTCACACAACGGAAAGAAAGATGGGTCAGTGCTCAGCATACCCAAGCTTTAAGCTGGAATGGAGGCAGCAGCAGTGAGGGAGGGGGGGTGACAGCCAGGGGCTGCAGGAACAGCTATAGGAGCAATGAAGAGTGTCCCAGCACTTAGACGGTGGAGAAAAGTGGGGAATCCAGCCCTGCACACGGCCTTTCATCACAAAAATCAAATACGAGCTTTCCCATCACTGTGTTACCGCTGCATCACTGCTCCGCCCAAACCCAATTGCCTCAGAATCCCCCAGCATCACTTTCTATCCTGTGCAGGTGTTGCCGCAGGCAAACAGGATTAGCCTATGAGGGGACGCCTTTGGTTGGCAGGGATGCGTCCCGCCTGCACAGGAGGGAACAAGGAGGCCGGGCTGGATGAGCCGCACATCTTCCAGAGGTACCAGCCACACGCACCTCCAGCACCCACAGCCCGGGGCCGTACCTGACCACGGGTTTATAGTCATTCCCCAACGTTTGCTTCTGCCACTGGATCTTCTCCACGGAGTCAACCGGGACCAACTTATCTCCTCTTTCCCCGAACCTCTGCGCCAGAACCCAGCCCTCCGCCAGGTCACGGCTGCCCGTGTACTCCTCCAGCTGCTCCTGAAAGCGCAGCCCGGCTTGTGACCAGCGCGGGGAGACAACGTGTGCCCCGGGGGGCTCCGGGCTGCACGGCGCGGGGCTCGTCCCGCACCCCGCCGTTACCTTGCTGAGCTTGACCCAGAGCCCGGCGCTGTTGCAGTACTCCTCGCCGGTGGCGCGGAGGCAGCCGCCCTTCCGCACCTCGATGGTGGCCCGCGCCGCCCGCTTGCCGCCCCGCGCCGGGCCCGGGCTGTCCCAGACGCTGAGCAGGCTGCGGGCGGCGGCGGCGGCGGCGGCGGTGGCGGTGGGGTCCTTGCAGATCTTGTACTGCACCTCCCGCGGCACGTAGCAGAGCGCGGCGGGCAGCGCCCGGGCGCGGCGGAAGCACTCGCTGCACTGCAGCAGGAACCGCAGCCGGCCCAGCACCTGGTGCGGCGCTTCCCCGCCCGCACGCATCGCGCCCCGGGATCCGCTCTCCGGGCCGAGCCGGCGCTTTGCCCCCGGCAGCGCCCGCTCGCCTCAGGCGGTGCCGCCGCGCCCGCCTCCCTCCGGGGCCGCCCCGCCGCGGGCACGGCCCAGCCCAGCCCTTCTTCGACCCTCTCGCTTTCCGGGGGGTGTGGGGTGTGTGTTCTGTGTGTGTTCTGTGTGGAGCCGCTGTCATCGCCCCTCTGTGTGTTATGCCCATCCCGGTGGTCCCTGTGTCCACAACAGGAGTTGACCCAGGTCTCCTGCATCTCTTTGCACTGTGGCTTAGGATCCTGCTCCGCTCTGGCCTCGAACATCCCTGTCACTGCCTGCATCCCTACAAGCAGACCCCCTAAAAGGGGGTTCCTGTGAGGTCATGGCACAGGGCTACATCCCCGGTGTGGCTAGGGAAAAGAGGGAGGCTGGCATCCTGCTATGGGGAGAGCTGTCCCCTGGCTGTTTGGGGGAAGATATTCCTGTCTGCACCGGCTGGGGGGTATGATGGGCTTCCCAGCCCAGGAGCTGCTTTATCCCAGCCAGCAGTAGTTTGTGGCAGCAGGAACAAGGATATGACACCCAGCAGCACCCAACCACCCCCAAAGGCTTGCAGTGTGTCACCCCACGTCATGTCTGCCTGTCCCATACCACAGTGAGGTGGTGGCAGAGAACAGCTCAGCTCCACCCTGATACCTGAAGTGCTCCAGGCTGGGCACAAAGGCTGCGCTTAGAGATCAGGAAGCAAGGAGGCTGGCAGAGCTCAAAGGTCCCTGCTCCCCGGCAGGTCAGAGTCCAACTCCATCCCTGCAAAGGCACAGTGCAGAGAGGCCCAACACCTGTCACCCTACAGCATTATCCGTTTGACGGGCATGGCTGTGCCTTATCGCTGGGGCCTTGCTCCTGGTGCCCTGAACCACACAGTGTGAGAGAAATGCAGACTTCTGCCTTGGTTCCTCACTGTGGCTATGTCACCCTATCAAACAACTTGCAGAGCTGCTCCAAAGGGTTGAGACAGTCAATAGTCTGAGCCACCTTCCTGACACTGCTTTGAATGCAAAGGGTACCACAGGGCTTCTCCTGACTCTGGTCTCCACTGCTGTTTAACCCAACAGAGGAAGAACCACCAACATGAGACCAGACAAATCATGAGGAAGACCCACAGTAGTTAGTTCACTTTATTTTAGATCCTACATGAGGTAGGGACAGATGGATCCTGTCAACCTAGTCATAGCTTGTCATACTCCAGGGTATTAGTGGAATAACAAGAGCAGCCAGACTACACATGGGGTATCAATCACCTCCAGCTATTCTATGACAATTCCGCAAGCTGAAGTCAGGAGAGTGAGTGGTTACACAGAGTCGTCACAACATCAGTCCCTGCCCCTGTTTGTCCCTACCCACCACGTAAAGCTGCAGCTCTGGCCCGACAGATGTCTCCTCAGCAGCACAGGGGCACAAGCATCTTCTTTACAATGACACTGCCTTGGAAATAGTTCTTGAATGACTTAAGACTGGGTGACAAGGTGGGGACATGGAGCCGCTGGTTCCTTGAGCCCAAGAGGACTCCCTCACCCCAGCCCACGTGCAGCAGTGGTAGGAGGCAGCTCCTACCCGCAGCTTTAGAGATCAGAGGAGGAGGAACTTGCCCCAGCACTGAACTAACACCCACTTTAGGCCCCTGAGACTGGCCAGAGCAGAGCCAGGCTGATCTTTTCCATAAATCCCTGGGGTGTCACAGCAGAAATTCAGTTTGTGATTGCCTTTAAAACACCACAGGTGAGCCAGAGGAATGCACAGAGGAGATCCAGGAAGGTCACAAGCTCCCCCTTCCCAGCTCAGCTTCGCACCACACACTCAGCAGCATGATCTGTTGAATTTTGTTATCTTGGTGACCTTGCTCAGCAGCTGCATTTGTCCAGACCCTTTGACCATGCACTTGATGGTTGCTGCCATTCTCCAACACGTACATATATCCCCATAATAAATGGTAAAACAATGGTATTTTTGGTAAAACAATGTTTTTCTTGATACGTTTGTAGGGGTTAAACCCAGAGCATCCTGGATGAGCTCCTAACTGCAGCCTTCCTGCTAGGGCCAGAGTCCTGTTACTGCAAGTATTTTTTAGCTAGAAGTCCCTGTCAGCAGCTAAATCATCACCCCAGAGCTCCAGTCAGGCCTCAGGCAGCACTCTTTTCTCAGTGGCAGGAAATAAACCCAAAGATGTGAGAGGTCAGGGGATAAAAGACCTTACAGGAGGAAGAGTAGAGACATGTGGGAAAAGCTAGAGCAAGTAACTCCACAGTTATCAAGTGCTTCAGGTTAGAGAGAACCGAGTCCTGAAGCCACAGGGTGAGACTGAAGGTTAGACGAGATTGCCCAGGGCTGTAAGACAAGTCTTGAGCACCTCCAAAGCTGGAGATGCCATGGTGATCCTATGGAAGGATCCCACTGCTTCAGCCAGGCTCTGCTCTCAGCATCACCCTGCTCTTCCCTTGTCATGGTGGCCTGGGACTGTGTACATGGAGGACAAGATGGAACAGAGCTGTTCAAGCAAGCTGAGCTGCTCTGGGTATCTCCGTAATTACCTGCTGCTCCCTATCAGCTGCAGTTCTTTCCACCAAGGCCAGGGGAGCATTGGTCACCTATTGGAGATGTCTCAGTCAGAGGTGCCTGTTCCACTACAGATGGTCACCCCAAGCAGCCCCAGCAGGCTCTTAGCAAGCCCATTTCCATAGGTGACATCAGCTCACCCTCCACTGCAGACTAGGGCCATTTTAACCATCCCACTCTGAGCCATTCATCAACTGACCACCCCCTGCCCAGCACAATAAAACACCAAAGAGGAGTAAACTTTTCTTGTTACTTCTAGTTCTGCTCAGTAAATAATGTGACCTCCTGCTGATCTCCCTTTAGAGGTAAGTGGGCAAGGCTGGAAAAAGCAAGCTCAATTCTACCCAAATGTCAGTGGCCAGAAAGGATTTAGGATGGCTCATTTCAAATCCCAGCTCAATGCTGAAGACTCCATCACCAACACTCCTGTGCAAGGTCAAGCCAGCAGATCAAGCTTTTACCAGCTCACTCATGCCCATTTAAAACAGACACCCTAGGAAGTGACTCAGCCAACCAGCATGGCAAGGTGTCACACCAGCCCTGCTCCTCTTCATGCCAGATGCTGAAATCTGCCACAAAGCTCAATTCTGAGATAACTCTAGGACTTAAAAAACACCTCCTCCAGCAGATGGGACTTCACATGCACCCAGCTGAGTGTGGAAGGCTCTGCTGCAGGCAGTTGTTGCCAGGGACAGCTTCCCCACTCACCCTATGCTCCTTCTACTAACCACAATATAGGAGATGGTAGCATATGCTCTCTGCTGCTCCTAACATCCCTTTAGCACAAACCCCCTCAGCAGGTCCAGGAATAACACAATTTAAAAGGAAACTGGTGAAGGGAAGGACTTTGTTTACAACTGGAAGCAATTTCTGTATGACAGACTCCTTCAACAGAGGAGGAAAAAGGCACGAGGCGTTAACACAGGATAAATCTTAACTCACAGCATCAGCTGCACCCCAGTGAAGCCCCAGTGACTCAGTGGCTTTTACTAGTGGTGGTCCAACAGACCACCCAGGCTGAAGATGGAGCTGGGTGTAAAAAAGTGGACCAACATCTGGTAGCTCACAGTGCTAGGCAGTGACTAGCCCTGCCCAGGGCTGGGAAGATCAAGGAACTTTTCTAATGATCTTGGAAATTGTAAAGCTCTCATTGCCCACTCCTCGCTCAGTGTGTGTCCATCTGCCCAAGGAGCTCCAACCCTTGGTACCCAGAGTCTCTGCACTTCCCTGAGGTGAAGACTTTCCCAGTCCGCCTGAGGCCTTCAGCTACCTCCATGGCAGAGGAAAGCAGAGCACAGCACTGCCATGCCTGCTACTAGCCCCTGCTGTATGGGGAGACAGCTTGGCCTGCCTGCACATCTCCATGAGAATTAGAACAGATTAGTTGTAACACTGACTTTTCAGGGGAAACCAAGGCTCAAAAGAGCCTGGGAGAACAGCTGCTAGGCCACCAGCATGCTGGATGTGGAACTGAAGGTTATGGAGCAGGAGGGAAGCAGGCAGTTCCCACTTCCTGCAGTCACTGCTATGCAAGGGGTGCAGGGAAGCATGGGTGATCACAGAACTGTAATTTTGTGTGATGTAAAATCGTGGGAGCCCTTTCCTGACAGCAGCTGCAGTCCTGCTGTACAGGTCCGTCATGACACCTGGTGGCCAGAGGCACCCCTGCAGCATCTGCCACCAGCCTGCCCCACTTCTTGTGTACCTAGATGAATGACCTCATTTCCATTGACCTCAGGTGACAGCAGGAATGAGGCAACGGAATGCAGTTAAGACATCAGGCTAGGACACACTGAGCATCTCTGAGCATCCCTGTCGTCTCAGCAACAGCTCACACTTCTCTGTCCTGTGCTATAACCCGCCATGCAGCTTTGTGGCTCTACCCCACTTCTGTTTGGAGCAGAGCGCAGCCTGGGAGGAGCAAGAGTTGTGGGGCAGCAAAGGGGACAAGTGGAGAAGAAACTCATTACAAAATCCTATCAGATGTTCATGATGCATGAGGGCTGGGCCAGGTTTTCATTACTATAATCGTTTATACTCCAAGCTAGCTCCCACTCTGCTGAAGAGCCAAACCTCCATGTTCAAAGAGGTGCTGGTTATTGCTGCTGGAAGCTAGGCTTCATGCCCTTATGTTTATTATATATACACATCCTGGGGTGACAAGGGAGCTCTTCCCACTGCTCATTTCTGTTGAACAATTGTCCATGTTGCTCAGTCAGGCTGCAACATCACTCTTCCCACGGACTCATATCTGTGTCAATGGCCACACAGTTATAGGCAGCATATCGCAACTTCTCTTCACATACCTTGGCACTAGGGATAGCAGGAGGAAGGGGAAGAAAGAAAAGACAAGGAGGAGTTGCCATTAGTCCTTTGCCAGTGGAGAAGGCAAGATGCTTTCTGAGATGGAGGCTACCCTTTACCAGCCACTCACAGAGAAAAAAATCACAGCAGCTAGATGGTACAGGCACAGGGATATAAATGTGGCAAAGCGATGGGACTCTATGGGTCAGCACCAAGGTTAAGAAAGGAGCCCAGAGACACAGTCCCCTGGATGTAGGGAAGCACCAAAACTTACGTGGCATAGTTGGGCAAGAAGAGAGTGCTGGAGCAGGTGGATGACTCCGGCAAAGCATCTGTCGTCTCAGAGCTTGGGAAGAAGGTGATAAGCTGGTCAGAACCAGCAGGCCAGCAATGCAGCGGAGGCCAGACCACACATCCTTCTGGTGTGGGATCTGTCAGCCTTGCAATCTACAGAAGAATGGACTCACCCCATTTTGTCTGGATAGATGTAGATCCGTGCTGGAAGGCGGCTTCTGCCAGTAACAAATCTGAGGAAGCGGCTCCGATCCTCTGTGAAGGGAAAACAAAGACATCAGCAGACCCTAGAGGGATGCGGATGGAGTACAGCCACTTCCAAGTATCCCCAGTTCCTTCAGCCCAGAAGCTTGTTCTCCCTGGCTCCCATCTGTTCCCCAGGCTGCTATGAGGGTGGCTTTGTCCTCCTCGCTCCCAGCCAGCATGCAGGGTCTGTCATGGCACAAGATATATGGGGACAGAGCAAATTACTCACCATTGGTGAAGTTGTTGAGTGCTTCCCAGAAGTACTGAACACGGGTGTCCAACGGCTCGAAGTCCTCAAACCGGGCTGGCAGAAAGGATACAGAAGTTTATTACAGATCCAAGCTCCTCCTGGATAAGCCAGAGCAGCTCCCCCTGCTCACCCAGGGGTCTTATGCCAGCACAGGAAGAAAATTCCAGGTGCCTGCAGGGTGTGAACACGTAGACGCAAGGTGTGAGGGACATATGCAGTCAGGCTCCTCCCACAAAGGGCATCCAGGTCCACATCTCAACTCCACAGAGGCTCAGATACTGGCAGCCTAAGGATGCTCCAGCCTGGACTCTGAGGCCCAGCATGGAGACAAGTGCCCTCATCAGCACTCAGCTCAAGACAAGAAGTATACAAGGCCACATTCATACTTGTAATAAGAGCTAATATCAGCCTCCCACACCTCTGCTTGTCCCAGCTCAGAGAAAAGACAGTCTTGTTTTCAGGGAGTTTTCAGTAGAGCCTTTCACTTACTGAGCTTCTTCAGGGCATCAACTGTGACTTCAGGGTCTCCACAGACTTTTTTTTCCAGCTCCTGCCAGGTGAGGAGGTCAAGAACAGCTTGGGGCACCACCTTCAGCAGCCCAGCCTGCATGGCCATGATCTGAAAAGGAGACAGGGCAGGTAAGCACCATGTCTTGTCCATTTCCCTGGCTCATGGTTGAGCCTAGGGACTTGACTGGATGCAAGCCATGAGACTGCTCACAGCAAATGCTCCAATGAACCTGAAGAAGGGAAGAGGATCTGCGATACACCCCAGTTTATTCAGGAAGCCTTTGTCAGAACTGGGAATAAAACCCTGTCTCCCGTGCTGCTACAACCCCATTTGCTTCTCAACAACTGCACGGACTCCAGGACCTCTACAAAAAGAGTTGCCTATGACTGCACTAATGAGCACAGGGTCACTAGCTACAATGCTTTTTACTCAAAACAGATTTGAGGAGCGGAAGAGGGGGTTGTGTGTGTGTCTCTCAGAACTCAGTGACCCCTGATGCTATAGCACAGTGTTACCTGCTCCTTGCTCTCCTCCAGTCGAGCCTTCTGCACCAGGCGGATGAACTCCTTGCGGTCCTCATAGCGCACCACGGTGTTGCTGCCATTGGGGATCAGCTCCACCATGCGTTGATCACTCAGCACCGTCGTGTAGGTCAGCTCATTCCCAAATTTGAACTCAAAGGTGTCTTTGTCCATAACTTCCATCACTTCCAGGAGTTTCACCTGCCCAGGCCCCAGATGAGAGCTTGTTAAAGAGATGACCAGTGGGCAGTAGTGTGCCTGAGTCCCCATCTCCTCCCTTCCCAGACGAGGGCTACAGTGATCCTGACAGGAGCACAGTTTGGGATATGCTGCCCTAGAGCTGTATAGCAGGCCCTGGAACATCGCATGTTTGCAGCAGTAGTCAGCATCTCTATATTAGCTATCAGATTCATTAAATGCATCTGACAGGAGTGCCCTTTTTGTGCATGTTTCTTTGGCACGCAACAGGAGGAAGCAAGTACAACATGAGGACAGGGACACAAAGCACCACCTTGATGAGTGCCACAAGGAATATGATAGGCACAGCCCCCAGTCCCTCTCACCAGCACAGAGTCCACAGCAGGGAAGTCTTTGCTCCAGCTGACCTCCTCCCCTGTTAGTTGTTTCCATACGAAGCCAGGAAGAGCCAGGACCTGAAGAAGAACAGGGATTTTGCTGAGCCTGTGTGAAAGGAGTCATTCCCAAACATGGAGATAGGGCTCAACAATGAAGACAGAAAGGAGATTCCCTAATCCTCCTGTCACATGCAGAGCTCATCATAGCTGAGCAGAGATCAGACACTTCTCCCAAGCCCCCAGCAGCATCTCCCAAAACTCAGGCTGTGAGCTTTCTTAACCTCTTGGCCCCAGATCCTGCCAAATACCTTTTTTCCCCAGTGTGATCACAGAGCTCTCCCATGCTCCTGTCAGACAGGCTGCAGAAGGGGAATAACAATTCCCTTTGCAGCAAATCTCCATGCAGGGATGGGACTGAAGGCTTACCAGAAACTCCTTGCCCCTCAGAGCTGCTCCCATGATCTGCCCGATCCACTCATACTTTGGGAAGTCTTTACAGGAGGGATTGGGGACGTACATGTCCCTGGCTTCTCCAGTGCCGTTACCCTACAGAAGGGAGAGGCAAAACTCCAAGTCACGATCTCAGCACAGCATGAAGCACCACAAACTCAGTTTCCGCGTTGCCTCTGGGCACTTGTCACAACAGAAGCGGGCTAAACTCCCCCATCTTTCTTGGCAACATTCCTAGTCAGAGACAAGTATCCAGGCCCCTGTCACCATATCCTAAAATGAGATGTCACAAAGCAGTCTACCCAACCCTTCCCACGGAAAAGCCTCAGACCAGCTAAAGTAGGTACCTCCCTGGCATGCAGGGGGACAGGGACAGGACTGCATTGCCAGGCACAAAAAGATCTGCATCAAATACCCCAATTCACAGCACCTGGTTGGATGTGCGCACAAAGAAGGGCAGAGGCACAGGGGTGTCTGCCGAGCTGGGACACAGCTCCTCCGACATGTCTGCCAGACTGTCCCGAAAACCGCCACCTGCAACCCCAAAAGATGGGCATTTTTAGTGATGTGAACATCTCATTTTGCTGATCCTCAGAGTTATGGAACAAAGATGAGGAATTCTGGTCCAATCTGCCCCCGTGCTGAGCAGAAGGCTCCTGTCAGAACCTTATGGCACCAGAGGAAACAGGGTAAGTAACATCCCTGCCTGGCCTGTGGAGGAGAGCCAGAGGGAGCATTGTCAAAGCTGCTGTTAGTGACTAATGGAGGTCTGGTCCCCATTCCAGCAAGCAGCTCTCCTCATCCAGGACATGGCCAGGGTGGCAGGACAAGGCAACCTGCCTTCCCTCTCTCTTCAATGGGCAGTAACATTAGGAGCAAATGAGAGCTCCTACAGCAAGTCACCCCATCAACCTCTGCCTCTGCTCCAGAAGAGCCCTTGCCTCACACAGCCCTTACCTTGGTCAATGATGCCCTCTGCGATGAATTTGCACTCCCACCACTGGTCATAACGCAATGGCCACCTGTGGAGAACCAGGCATGGCCTGAGGAGCTGCTCAAAGCCAAGGAGATGCTGGGGAGGCAGCAGGCACAGCAGGGTCAGCAGGAGACTAGAGTGAACCAGTCTCAGTTTAGGACGGGACAAGATCTCAATCTCCAGAGGTAGCTGCATCTTCAGTAGGGAGGTGACACCCTGGGAAATAGGCCATGATCCCATGGCTGAGCTGGCTCCTGCCTTTGCAAACCTTCTCCAGAGCACAGGGGGCACACGGGTTTCCCAAACAGCCTGCTGGACATTGCTCCCAGCACTGCATGATCCCCTCCCTCCCCCATGCTTACCTATAATCTAGAGGCTTTTCAAACTTGTCTGAGGGTTTCAGGCCTTCATACACCTGCAACAAGCAGAGATCAAGCTGGTATCCCCTCTCCAGGGGAACTGGTGCCAGCTGAAGGCAGGAAATTCAAGAAACCTGGTTTGCCCCAAACCTTTAAATAGTAACCAAAGCTGATCTCTAGTAACCAAAGCTGATCTCTAAATGGTCTAGGAGCCCTTCATTATTGGAAATGGAACAATAATTACAGTGCTAAGCACTGTATGGCGCTTTCTGGTCTCAGAGGTACATCAAATACACATTAAGCCTCACAGCCGTCTAGGCTGTTTATGCACACACAGAGCAATAGATCTTTTGGAGATGGGGGCAGAATGACAATAGAAAAATCAGCATTGCTGTAAAACCATGATACAGAACTGCATGCAGCTGTATTATTGTTGCCACACAAGAATTACATGCTGCCCTTTCAGTGTAAGGAGATGGTTATGCTCTGCATTAGCAACATGCCACAGAGAGCATCCAGGATAGAGATTTCAAGTTAGAGGACCCAAATCCCTCCTAGATGTTATTCCTGGATATGGGATCATCAGCACATGTAATTGTAGACCCTACGAAACACGTGAAGAGGCCTCGAGGACTCTAGGTATCTCCAGCTCTACACTGTCCCCTTTCACCCATCTCTACATGGCTCACCTTAGTTTTAGGATGCCCCACTCTCCCCAGAGCAGCAGGGACCCTCCCAGGAGGCACGGTACCTGGGTGAAGACAGCGTTCTTGCAGCTGGGGTCCAGGGCAGGGTTGTCTCGGTGCTCCATAGCCAGGCGTCGGTTAATATAGAGTCGTGGCATGAAGTTAGGCTTGCTGGTCTCTGAATCCTTCAGACACTGGGTAATGAGAGCTGTGCGCCTCTTGGACAGCAGCAAGAACTGCTTGATATGCTGCCAACAGGTATGTCCAAAACATCAGAAGTGCTCAGTGTCACCTACTTCCTATTGAAGGTACTGCACTGCCAGGTCTCTCCCCTTCCCAGGGCCACTGCCTTCCACACACATTCTCCTTGACAGTATTTGCCCTACTTCTGCCTCTGAACGGTTCTGCTTTCTGGCTTAAGGGAGATACTAGGCTCAGTCTTCTCTCCATCAGTCATTACCTGTTGCTCACACTCCAGTGTTGCTTGAACATTCCTTCACCCTCATTCTCACCAGAACATCTGTCTTACTATTCATCCTATTTGTAACCAAAGCAAGCTCCCCTAAACAAACAAGAATCATCAAATGCTTTGGATCCTGTGTTGAGCCTGCACAAGAATTACAGTCCTTTCTGACATCAGGCCTGGAAACACAGAGAATGGGGCTATCCCAGTAATGTCTGGCATATATTCTGGGAGAGGATGTAAGGAAAACAGATGCCTGGAGGGACGAACCCAGTCTTATGAGAAAGATGAAAATCAAAAGCTTATTAAAGCCAGAAAGAATTTACTGGTGAAAGCTTTGCTGTTTGGACACAGCCAGCTCAAAGCTGCTGGCAGCAAGTACGGGAACAGAGTGTCCTGGGCTGAGATCTCAGAGGGGATGTGTGTCCAACTCACATGCCCAGTGCTGTTGGGCTGCTCAAAATCCTTTTGAGGGTGAAGTGCTCTTGTTTGATTCTACTTGTTAGCCCATAGCTGTATGTTTCCACATCAGCATTTTAGCAGGAAACTAGCCTCTAAACAATATCACCTTTCACAGCTTTAATGAACTGAGCCCAGACACACATCTCCCTGGAGCTGCTTTAAAGGCGACAAGCACTGACTGCCTCTCTTCCCACAGCCCAAGCACAACCACCCTGCCAGACTGAGGCTCCCACAGGACACAGAGGAAATCACTCACCTTGAGTTTGCTGAATGTCCCAACAGTGTGGTCCCAGGCTGGCACCAAGTGATGCAGGACACTGTCCAGGAGCTTGATGAACCTAAATCCCAAAGAAGAAGAAACTGCAACACAGGAGGGACAGAGATATGCACAAGCCTATTGCAGACCAGCCACGAGCTGAAAAGTAACAGCTGACCCAAACCCAACCCAGCATAGTCTTTTCTATCACAGAGCCTTCAGTACTGAATTCCCACTCTCTGGGCACTGCAGGCATCTTGTACCCCTTTCAAGGGATTCTGCACACACCTGCCCCACACACCACACAGATATACTGCATTTGGAACACACAAGACACTGAACTTGAGCTGCAGAATTCCTCTGAAAGCATAGGGGAGTTATCCCAGAGAGTCCACTTTGTTCCCAAATGGCTCTGCTATTTAATCCAGAGCCCAAGATGCCCATCCCATGGGGCGGCACACAGCTTTACAGCTTCTAGCCGCGGTTGTGATGGAGACAGCACCAGTGCCCCCCCCCAGTACCTTTGAATGAGCACAGCCCGTCGGTACAGCAGGTCAGGGTCTGTCCCTTCTAGGCGAGGGTAACGCACTAAATTGGGCAGCTGGAACATGTCAGCACTGAGCCCCAAGTCCCTCTGTCGGGAGGATTTGATTTTGATGCCTCGGAGGCGAACATCAATCCCATCATCTGCCAAGGAAGACCATGGATGATACACTAAGACAATGAGAAAGCAAGCCTTCCAGCATGGAGTTCTGTAAGTAAAAGCACCACGAATGTGACCAGCTCTGGAGCTAAGCACTGAGAGTCTGAAATATCTCTGTGAAGAAGTGGGGCATTTACAGAAAGAAGGAAAATGAACTGAAGGCAGAGAAAGATAGGGTGAAAGCTGAGAGCTTGCAAGCCTTCAGGTCCCACTGGAGTTTCACATGGTTCTTCTGCATCTCATCTGAAACAGCCCGCCGAGCCAAATACAAGCCACAGGAACAAACTTAATGTACAGTATCTTACACATTACATTATGGATGAGGCCATTAACACCCAGCCCTACCTCTGCACTCCACAATCCGGATCTCAATGACAGGCAGGTGTGTTGTCATGTCCTCAAGGATGCACACATCCCCAATGTAGCTCCTGCAAACACAGCACAGATGAGGGCTGCAAGGCTGCTCCCTCACCCATCCTGCCAAAAAACACAGGCCACTTGTAAGGGAAGAAGGTTTGCATGTTTTGAAATGGGAGTCTGTGGCAGAAACACGGATTCAGTTGCCTACAACACAGCCTATGCTGAATGCCTGAACATGCTGAATGCCTGAACCTGCTGAACGCCTGCCCCAGGTCCAGATGACATGATCCCAATGGGTCTCATAATTGGATCAAGACAGCCCTGATGATTGTGCTGTCTGCTATTGTAGGTAGAGTGAACTCGCAGCTCAGATACAGAAAACGCCTGTCCCAAAGGCCTGGGTTTTTTAAGCCAGGCTGGTGCTGGCATGACTGCTTAGGGTCAGGGTGTCCTGCATCTCCCAGACCATGCAAGGGCCACACTATACTCTCCACTTCCAGCCACTCACTCATCAATGCCGACATCATTCAGTTTCTTCAGATTGTCCCCCTCGCCTCCATACACAGCAACCCGCTTGGGCATGAAGTTCTCATCAGTGGTATCTACTGTCAGCAGGAGCTTCCTGCAAAGGGAAGCATGAAATGAGGAGAAGGCAGCTGCATCTGAACACCCACCACTGCTCTCCCTCATTGCCTGGTCACACTTGTCATCAAGTACAGCAGCTGGTGCTGGGATCTCCAGGCACTCTGCTCAAGCTCAGAGCCAGAGCAAGGACTGAGAGGCAGGGAGTGCAGGGCAAATTTGGGCCATGATGGTCTCATGCAGGGTGAGGGGGCTGCAGGGCTCGCCCCAGCCATGAGCCAGCGCGGAGGGGAGAGGTGCCTCACTTGACAATGGTGCCTTTCTTCATGTTGAGCCGCACCCAGTGCTGGCCCTGGGACCCATCACTCTCCCAGTACGTGTCCGCATGGCTGTCGGTCAAGCATGACACATTGAAATCCTCCTGGAAGAGGGCAGCAAATGGAAGATCACATGGGGGCAGGATTAACTTCCTCTAAATTATTACTTTTGTTATGAATCTTGGAGGCAGAGGGCATCAAACTGGCCTGTTCCCTTTGCTGGGCTGTGGCTAGACACAGGGAATACAGAGCACATAAGACACTTGGCCTGACTCTCCAAGGTGCTCTGGGGTCACACATGCAGCACAGAATATCAAACCCTCCCTAAAATCAGCTTTGCAGCTAATATCAGCGTTTGCTTCTGAAACCACAGCCCTTCCTGGGGCCACATTACACAATATGCTGTATGATGCTCCCCAGGCTTCTCTCCCACATCCTCAAACACAGCCCAGCTCAGCACATCAAGCACCACCCCTGCTCCCCAGCCCCGTGGCACAGCAGGGCTGACACAGCCTTGTCCCTCAAACTCACCGTGTAGGATGAGACATCGATGCTGTCCACATACTGCTTGACACTGCCCAAGTTCTCATCCTCCTTCCCAATGTGATCATACAGGAAATGCACCAGGTCTTCATCACATTCATAAGTCCATGTTGGGGGCACAAACCTACCAGGGAAAAGGGATTAATGGGTCTGGAGGAGAACCAGGGGCAGCCAGGCTAGCAGGTCAGTGAAGGCGGGTCCATGTTCTGCTTTCCATGGCCTAGCCCTGTTTTCTGTTTGTACATGCTTATCTAGGACAAAACTTCACCAAACAGAGCCATTCCCCACTGCCTGTCTTCCCTCCTCTCTGCCAAGGTCTGCAGGAGATGGCTATCTGAGCAACCAGGGACAGACACTGCCTTGTACCCAACCACAGAAGAAGCTGGAACAGAGCTCATACCGAAGCTTCTCTACTGCGGCCTCATCCTGCTCCATGGGCTTGGGCTTCGCTCCGAGGCGCAGGGAATACGTCAGATCCACCACCTGCTCCCATCTGAAACAACCCAGAGAAGAGGGGAGTGAGAAAATCCCAGGGGAAAGAGTGTGAACTACCTGGAAGGGGAAGACTTGAGTTTAAAGCCCCAGCACACTCCATCCTTCATCACTCACTCCAACCTCATCCACCACCCTTTCCTTTCCAACCATCTCCACTTCTTCCAACCCAAATGGCAGTTACCGAGCCAAACCCAGTTAACTCCACATCTGTCATCCCTATGGCCTCATTTCCATGGAAGAAGTGGCCAAATGGACCGGGGCTCCTCAATGCACGGCAGGAACGGCTGTATACCGAGACACCCTGCAGCTGGGCCTGGGTGAACGGAGGGAAAGAACCTCCTGCTCTGCCGTGCAAAGGGACCCAGACCCCGCACCTGATGACGGGCTTGTAGTCCACCCCGAAGAGCTGCTGCTGCCGCTGGATCCGCTCCGTGGACTCCACCGGCACCAGCCGGTCCCCGCCATCGGCGTGCTTGCACACCAGCACCCAGCCCTCCTCCAGCTCGCAGCCGCTCCGGTACTCCTCCAGCTGCTCCTGCGGGAACGGGCGGCTCCCGTCAGCGGGCGGACGGGCCCCTCCGCAGGCAGCGCAGGCCGCGGGTGCCTCCCCCGACCCCGCCGTTACCTTGCTGAGCTTGACCCAGAGCCCGGCGCTGTTGCAGTACTCCTCGCCGGTGGCGCGGAGGCAGCCGCCCTTCCGCACCTCGATGGTGGCCCGCGCCGCCCGCTTGCCGCCCCGCGCCGGGCCCGGGCTGTCCCAGACGCTGAGCAGGCTGCGGGCGGCGGCGGCGGCGGTGGCGGTGGGGTCCTTGCAGATCTTGTACTGCACCTCCCGCGGCACGTAGCAGAGCGCGGCGGGCAGCGCCCGGGCGCGGCGGAAGCACTCGCTGCACTGCAGCAGGAACCGCAGCCGGCCCAGCACCTGGTGCGGCGCTTCCCCGCCCGCACGCATCGCGCTCCGGGATCCGTGCACGGCGCCGCAGCGACAGAACCCCGCACTGATGGGGTCGCTACTCGCGGGTTTACGGCAAACCCCGCCCGCCGACAAGGCAAGATGGCGGCGCCCAACGGGGCGGACGTAGGGCAAGATGGCAGCGCCCGTGTGGCGAGGAACGGGGCAAGATGGCGGCGTATGGAGCAGCGGGAAGCCTGGCAGGATGGCGGTGTAAAGGGGGCGGGACAAGATGGCGGTGTACGGAGGGGCGGGACTACGGCAAGATGGTGCCAGCGGGGCGGGACGGGGGCGGGACGCGTTAGGAGGCCGCGGGGAGGCTGGGGACGGCGCGGGAGTATGGAGGACGGCGAGCGGCTCCTGTGAGTAACCGGGACCAGGGAGGGCGACGGGGCGGGGGAGCCTGGGTCCGCATCCCTGACCCCCTCCCTGGTCCTCTGGTGCGGTGAGGGGGGGCAGGCAGTGGGGCCTGCACGGGGGACACTGGTGTGGCACTGGGGATGGTGCTGGGGCAGTGGGGTCCTGTGCTGGGGACACCGGTGTGGCACTGGGCATATGGGTGCTGTGGCATTTGGGTCCTGTGCTGGGGACACTGGTGTGGCACTGGGGATACGGGTGCTGTGGCGTTGGGGTCCTGTGCTGGGGACACTGGTGTGGCACTGGGGATACGGGTGCTGTGGCGTTGGGGTCCTGTGCTGGGGACACTGGTGTGGCACTGGGGATACGGGTGCTGTGGCACTGGGGTCCTGTGCTGGGGACACTGGTGTGGCACTGGGGATATGGGTGCTGTGGCACTGGGGTCCTGTGCTGGGGATTCTGGTGTGGAGGTGGGTCATTGGTGAGGCACTAGGAGCACTGATCCTGCCCTGGGATGGGTCAGCCGGGCCACTGGTCCTGCAGTCACTGAAGTGACTGGTCCCACACTGGGTGTTTTGGGCGCTTTGTCCCTGTGGCCCTGGCTGGTCACAGCAGGATGGTGCTGGCCACCCCCCGTGTTTCCTGGGGTCCCATCCCTATGGCAGGCCAGGCTCCAGCACCCCCTCAGCAGAGGCACTGCAGGGGGAGGCTGGGACACGTGGTTGTCACCATGGGCTGCACAGCACAGATAGGAGCTGGGGACATCAGTGGCAGGAATGGACCCAAATCTCTCCAGGCGGGAGCAGCTGCTGGCCATGATAACTTAATCTCATGGCCCCCTGGGCTGGGTATTGCCTCCCCCTGTGGAGGCCCCCCCTAGTCCCAAGCAGGAGAGGGCTCTGGACCATGATGGGGAGCATTTGTCACTGCTGGGCACAAGCCCTTTCGTGGGGTCACCAGCCAGGTAGTGGGGATCTGGCAGGGCACTTAGAGCCCTCGTGGGTGACAGCCCACATCTGCTCTTTCATCCACAGCCCCAAGGGTTTCCCCAAGCTGAAGAATGACACGTTCCTGCGAGCAGCACGTGGGGAGGAGACAGAGCACACCCCAGTGTGGTGCATGCGGCAGGCTGGGCGCTACCTGCCTGGTGAGCGGGTGGAGGGGTATGGAGGGGCACAGCAAGGGTGGCCCAGCACACACCCCATAATGCTCGTGCTGGTCCTTTGCAGAGTTTCGGGAGACCCGGGCAGCACAGGATTTCTTTGCCACTTGCCGGAGTCCCAAATTGTGCTGTGAGCTGACACTGCAGGTGAGCATCCTCTGGGGATTCTGTGTGTCCCCTCTTGCCACCCAGAAGGGGTTGGGGAGTAACCTTGGGTCTGGTCACCCCAGGTGGCCCCAGTAAGTTTTGCAGCCCTTGGGGACCCTGCTGCCCATGTGCTTGTCCAGGTCTTCCATGGGGAAGGGTATCCCAGCCCCTCACTGATGCTGCATCTTCCCTTCCACAGCCACTCAGACGATTTCCCTTGGATGCTGCCATCATCTTCTCTGACATCTTGGTGGTACCCCAGGTGAGAGCTATAGGTGGTGGTGGGGAGCAGTGGCTGGGAAAGGGACTGGATTGAGGGCCACCCCATTCCTGCTTCTTCCATTCTTCGCTGTCCCCAGGCACTGGGCATGGAGGTTGTCATGGTCCCTGGCAAAGGACCCACGTTCACAGAGCCCCTGAAGGAGGTGGAGGATCTGCTGAAACTGCGACAGAAGGTGGATGTGACTGCAGAGCTGGGTTACGTCTTCCAGGCCATAACACTGACACGACACAGCCTAGAGGGCAGGGTACCCCTCATCGGCTTCTCTGGGGCGCCTGTAAGTGATGTGGCTCCTCCATGTGGCTTTCCTATCTGGGCTTCTCTGCTCTTTCTTCTGAAGTGACACCAGCCATGACACCCCCAGAGCTGTGGCTGCTAGAGGGGTGTGTACGTAGGGGACAGTCAATGCAGGAGAAGCTGTACCCCAGGCTCTGGGGTGCTCAGAGGTCCTACCTTCAGCACTGTGACCAGCCCCTCCTGTCTTCTTCCATCGCTGTCCTCACTTTACTCCTTCCCACAGTGGACGCTCATGTCCTACATGATCGAAGGTGGTGGCTCCACTACAATGGCCAAGGCCAAGAGCTGGCTCTACCAGCACCCCGAGGCAAGCCACAGACTGCTGCGGCTGCTGGCCGATGTCATCACTGACTACCTGGTGGGGCAGGTGGCTGCTGGAGCGCAGGTGAGTCCTGGGGCATGGGGACAGGGCCAGGCAGGGACTGGGGACAGGAAGCAGAGACCGTCCAGCTTCTGAAAGCAGGAGGAGGGGCTGAGGTGCAGCTCTCCCATGCCCGTTTTCCTGGCAGGCACTCCAGCTATTTGAGTCCCATGCGGGGCACCTGGGCCCGGAGCAGTTCCAGGACTTTGCCCTGCCTTACATCCGAGACATCGCCCAGGGTGTCAAGAGCAAGCTGAAGGAGGAGGCGCTGCCCCTGGTGCCCATGGTGAGCTGGGGCTGCCTGGATTGACCCTGACATCTGGGGGCTGCCGGACATGGCGCAACCCTTGGTACCTGTCTGACCCACAGCAGAGTTACTGCCTGTCTCCTCCCTCTCCAGATCATCTTTGCAAAGGATGCACACTATGCACTGCGTGACCTGGCCCATGCTGGTTACGAGGTGGTCGGTCTTGACTGGACCATCCGGCCCCAGGAAGCTCGGTAAGACTGTGGCAACGCACTCAGGTGCCTGGGCAGCACCTTAGGCTGGGTGTACCCTCACTTCTTCCTCTGACCTGAGTCATCCCAGGCTTGGAGAGTGCTGGTCCAGCAGTGGGGATAGTTGGGCCCCCATGCTACGTGATGCTCACAGCAAACAGGGGCTAGACTGAGCACTCCTAAAGTGTGCTGAGGTGGGGGCTGCAGGCACCTGGCTGCTCCCAGTCTCTGTACCACATGCAACAACTCACCTGCTTCCTCTTTGCTGCAGTGCACAGATAGGGAAAGATGTCACCCTGCAAGGAAACCTAGATCCCTGTGCTCTCTATGCACCCAAGGTAAGCTGTGGCCACTGCCAGCAACTGGGCTAGTTCTAGCCTGTGTTAAAGGCCTCCTGTCTCAGTTTCCCCACCTGCATTGCTGGCTCGTGTCCCAGCAGTCCCCCAGGCTGGCTGGTGACTGGTGGGATTGATGAGTGGTTTCCTACTGTGCCTACAGGAGAAGATTGGTGAGCTGGTGAAGAAGATGCTGGAGGGTTTTGGGACGCAACGCTACATTGCCAACCTGGGCCATGGCCTCTACCCTGACATGAGCCCTGAGCACGTGGGTGCCTTTGTGGAGGCTGTGCATGCTCATTCCCGCCACATCAACAAACACAGCTGAGCCTGGGGACAGGACTCTGATTTGGGCACAGTCGCCTCAAGTAGCGTGTTGTCACAGGGCTGGCTCCAGGCTGGGCTGCAGTATTAAACCAGCACCTTCTCCACAGCAGCCGTGTGGCTCTGGCTGGGGGGATGGGAATTGGACAGCCCTGGAGGAGAGGGGCAGTGATGGCAGCCTGGCAGTGGGGCATGTGAAGTCAGGGGGAGCCCCTGAGCCGTGTCCTGCAGGTCAGAATGGGGAAACTGGGATGATAGCAAAGTAGGGGGGGGATGCCTGTCCTGGCCAGGCTGCACAGTATTGTGCCAAGGGGTGGCAAGAGAGGGTGTGAACCCAGAGCACAATAGGCATCTCTTGGCACTATGGATGCACTCAGCTCTGACAGGGGAGGGGAGCTGCCTGAGGCTGGGAGCTGGGCACTCATAACGCACCACTGCCGCAGGCTTGACATAAGCAATGCCGCTGTACTGCTCATGTGGGAATAGGCAACATGGCATTAAACCAGGGCATCATTTAGTGGGTGGGAGACCCATCAGGACTCACCTAGGGGACAGCCAGCCACATGGCAGGAGCCTGCAGACAGTACCACCACCAGCACCCTGCCACACTGGCTGGGATCGCAGCAAAAACACTGTGGCCAAAGCACTGCCATAATCCTCCTCCAGCTCCCAGAGACTCTTTGGGACCATCCCGCTTGTCCTGGAGATCTCTTCCCTCCTTATCTGTCTCCTCTGATCCTTGGGCAAAGTCTGCCTGGGGCTCAGCAAACCCTGTGGGAAGCAGCAACCCTGCTGCCAGCACCCAAAACCCCTGAGTTATGATTCCATACCACCCCATCCCACACTGCAGCACACTCACTGCGGTCCAGGCTGTCTGTAGAACGGATCAAGATGTGGCCACCAACACTGCTCTAGCTGGCATGGATGGGGCAGTGTCCCAAGCTGGGCAGGGACCTGCTGACACCCGGCCACCCAGCAAGCATGGTGACCCCTCCAACTTCAGAGAAAGGCAGTAGAGATACAGGCAGTAACGTTCATCCCTTTTATTATTAAACATCAGATGAAGGTCGCACACACACATACACGCACGCAAAACAAAAAAGTAAAAGTAAAGAAAGGAGGAAAAAAAGAGAGAAACAGACTGGTTGAAGACCGCTAGTTTGGTGGCGACACAGACCGAGTACAATTGGTTTCCTGGCCGGACCGCGGACACAAGTCACTTGCCAAAAAAGTAGAAGTCAAACCAGACAGCAGATATCTAGCCCACATTCTCTAACTATAAGTCACCATCCAGACTGGCTCTGCCCCCCCCCAGCCATCCCGACCCACTGGCAAAGAAATGAACCAAAACCAAAGAGCTGCCAGCCCAGGTCTGGAAAGTCTGCCCCTGGCATGGAGCAAAGCCAGGAAGGACCAAGCATTGGCTGCACCACGAAGCTGGGAAGCCAAACAGTGCTTGCTCCTGCTCCCTCCCCAGGAGCCAGCAGCCCTGGTGCCCACCTGCCTGCCCAAGCACCTCGCACCCCTGCGCCCGTGGGAGACGGTGTGTGCGAGGCGATGGGCTCGTGTCCTCCATCCCCAGCATCCATGTGTGTCCGAGCGAGCGTCCCCCGAGCCCCTTCCTTCACTGTCCTCAAGCGCTGGGCTGCTGCTCCTCCTTCCTTCTGTCCATCCACCTGTCCATTCGTCCGTCCCAGGGCTGTGAGTCGACATTCGCCTCCCCCCACACCCTTCTCGCTGCCGACGATGCCGTGGGGACCTGAGAAACGTTCGCGTGCCTCCTCCTCTTTTTGTCTGTGGTTTTTGTTTTGTGTGTTTTTTTAAATAATAGTTATAATAATAATAATAACAATAATAATAATAGCAATAATAAAAATAATCGCCCCAGCCCATGACAATTTCAAGTATCCCCCAAATAAAAGACAGAATTATAAATAATTATAACTTTACAATTTAATAATTGACACATATACTATAGTATTTACAGTATCATAAATGCTTTTTTTTTTTTCTTTTTTGTGTTACTTTTAGTAAGCAATCCCTGAGAACAGTTACTTTAACTTGTTTTATTGAAGTATCTTCACAAATAGAGGAGTTTGCATGTCTCGGGCGGGCGGGAGAAGCGCTCTGCAAAGCCATCGCTTTTGGTGACGCATGAGGTTCTAGTGTCGCAGGTTTCTTTGCTCGCTCTTCTTTATTTTTTTCTCTTATTTATTTTGAATTCCCCATGTAAATTTAACGATTTCTGCACTTTGCAACCTTCGGATCCCTCCAGCGACCGCTTCCTTCAGGAAAGAGGTATTAGATTTCCAGGTTAGCTTTTGGTATTGGCAAGGGAGGGCAGGGGGCTGAGTGAACCATCCTTTTTCCCCGTGGTTGCCTTTTGGTTTGTGCCCAAGGAATCTCTGGATCCTCTCAGCGTGTGAAATGGTTAAATCCAAGAAAGGAAATAAAATTAAAAACAGAAAACAAACAAAAGAAAACAAACAAACAAAAAAGAAGAAACAAAAAGACCAGAACAGAGCAGCCTCTGCCGATGGGGGGGAAGGTGATCTCTGCTTTCCTTCCTTCTTCTCTCCCGAGTCCCCTTGCTGTGGCCGGACCCTGCCAGTGAGCATGGCAGGGGCCGGGGCTCACCCAAACCGCTCCCGCACCAGCAGCATCAGTTTTTTCTTGCCTTTATAGATTTGTTTGAGATTGTCAATGAACTGGGCAAACTGTATGTGCCCGTCCTGCGCCAGGAGGAAGGTCTCCCTGGCCTTGCTGAGGAACTCGATGAACTCCCCGTAGTGCCGTGGGCTGATGTGAGTGAGCCGGGAGTGAGTGGTGTTGATGTAGGCGCTTATCGTCGCGTCCAGCAGCTGCCGCAGTGGGGCTTTGTCGGTGGACATCAGCTTTCCCGAGTTCCTGCGGCCGGGAATGCCGGCCAGCCCTGGGGCCGTCATGGTGCAGCGGCGAAGGATGTCCGAGAGCACCGTAGCACAGTGCACGCTCTTCACCACCAGTGGGATGATGGCCGCCAGCTCGTTTTTGCCTAGAGAGTGGCTCAAGGCGCAGGCCCAGAGCACGTCGTTGATGGCTGGGTGCGTGTCCTGGTTGTAGGCCAGGTTGAGATGCGTCATGGCCAGCGAGGCCAGTTTGAACGCCCGGAGCGGGTAGCCCCGGTGCTCCATGTAGCGGGCGATGGTGAAGAGCTGGGTATAGGTCATGCCGGTGGAGGCGGCGTCGATGACGATCTGGTAGGCGGTCTCAAAGGCGATGTGGTCCTTCTCGCAGAGGGTCAGGGCGGAGAGGGCGCAGTTCTGGGGGTCCTTCATGGCACACTGCAGGGCCAGGGTGCGGGCGCAGCTCGCCAGCTCTTCCCGCTGCGGGTAGTCCAGGCTCAGGCGCAGGATGGTGTTGTGGGACATCACTGTGGCTGCCACAATGCTGGTGGCTTCCGTGGGAGTGAACAGCGAGTACCAGCTCTGCAGGATGCTCACCAGGGCCCTCACCCCTGCAAGAAAACACTGGGGTCACAACACAGCCCTGGAGCCTGGCTCAGATCACAGAGCTCTTCCAAGTCCCAGGACAAAAGCCAGGGCAAAGCAGGGACAGGGCAGAAGGGGACAGGCAGAGGTGGGACCTGTCCCAGCCCTGTACCTGGCCACTGCTGTGGCCCTATCCCTGCCAGCTCTGAGGTGCATCCAGTTACACAGGGTGCTGAGGCGCTGGCACAGGGTGCCCAGAGAAGCTGTGGCTGCCCCATCCCTGGCAGTGTTCAAGGCCAGATTGGACACAGGGAGTTGTAGCAACCTGCTCTAATGGAAGGTGTCCCTGCCCATGGCAGGGGGTTGGAACTGGATGAGCTTTAAGGTCCCTTCCAACCCAAACTGTCCTGTGATTCTATAAGTGGGAGGCCCAAAAGAGCTCAGATGCACAGGGCTATGAATGACCCTAGGGTCCCTCCCATCGCATGCAGGCTGGGTCTCCCTAGCATGGCAAGGCACTCACCCACTTCGGTAGCGCACGTCACCAGCCACCTCACCATCTCCCGCCGCCGCCAGTTGAGGGTGGACAGGGTCATGCGCATCACCTGCAAGGCAAATTCGGGGTGACTGGCTGCCCCACAGGGCACCCAACACAGTGGTGCTCCCCAAAGATCCCTCTGTCCCACCTGGCTACCGGCTCCCCAGTGCTGCCTCGCCTCCACCCAAACTGCATCAGGCACAGGGGCCTCCCAGGCCTGAGCTCCCCTGCTCAGGGAGGAATTGACCCCTTCCACAGGGGACACCCTGCTTGGTGGAAGACCATCACCAGTGCCACTGCCAAAGCACATGGGGGAGAAGGGCCACCAGCATTCCCAGTGCCACCCCATACCTGGAGTCCCAGCTCCAGCGCCACGTTGAGCAGCGTTGTGTCTGAGTTGCTGTCGGCTGGCGTGGCGATCTTGAACGCATCCTGAGCCAGCTTGAAGATCAAGGAGGAAGAGTGGATGTTCTTCTGGATGGCCTCCAGCACCGTGCGTAGGCGCAGCATGTCTCCTGGGTGTAGGCAAGAACAATCAGATGGGCTCAGCCTCCCACCAGCTTCCCCTCTAGCCCCATCTCCTGCCTGCACCGAGTGGTTAAACAACCCCTTCAGCCCCTCTGGACACCCATGCGGAGGGATGCACAGGGATGCTGGATCAAGCCCTGCAGTCCAACAGCAAAATGAAGTGTCCTCCCCGGGAGGTGACACATCTTACAGCACCCATCCTCGCTCAAGAACATCCTCTCACAGAGAGAACAAACAAGCCTGAGTGATCCCAGACACATCCTGGAGCATTAGCAGACGTTTCCAGGCACCTGGATGTTCTACCCTGGGTTCGACAGCTGTAAAGCAGACTGTTCCCAACAAAGGAGGGGTTTGGGGAGATGCCCAGTGCTGAACGGCTGCAGAAAGGTCATTCTTCATTTAGAAACAGTAAAAAGAAGAAAAGCTGCTTCCTGTACACATACTGTCTTGATCAGGAAGTCCCTTCCCTCTGCAAAGCTATCAAAGGCTGGGCCAGGGCCACCCAGGTACACTGTGGCTTGGTCCTGGATGTCCCAGGTCAGACACACAGCTCTCACAACTGAGAGAGGCTGAGGTACCCCCAAAGAAGGGGGTTCCTGGCACAACACTCAGTGATGTTGTGGGTCTCCTGTCACTGGAAGCCATGGGTGCTACAAGGGTATGTGACGGCATTGGGAAATGGGCAGGATCTTGGAAGAGGGACCCATCAAGGCATATTAGTATTATGATGCTGTATCTGGCCTGGGAAATCCTCCTGTCAGACCCTGTGGGACACAGAGTGTGGAAAGGGACCTTTGGCATGGCTGCAGACCAGAGATACCAACAAGTCATATTAGGTCTCCCTGCTTTGTTCCAGGTTCATGTTTCTACTCTCATAGCTCTAAATTAAGCAGATGAACCTTACACAAAGAAAACCAAGTAACACACAACAGTCTGAAGGACCCAGTGCTGCACCTGGGTACACAGAGACATCTTGGGTGACAAACAGCTAAAGGTATCTCCTGCCACCCACAGCAGCCACTTGCCTCCCTAAAATAGCTTGTGGGGGCATAGGCAAGAGAGGCCTTGAGGACACAGGGACATGCTGTGGTGGGGGACACCTGAAGAAGGGGATGGTGGGAAAAAACAGATGCAATCCAACAGCCCTACACCCCTGGCATAAAAACCTCATTTGCTGTTAGGCACTGGAAGGGTGGAAGAAACTAAAGGACAAACCAGGTACAAGCTCTCCATCAGGACATCAGCCCTGGAAAAGCAGCAGTGAGGAAGAAGATGCTAAGGCAGTGAGCCTAGATGTTTAATGAAAAGCCTGTGCTTGCCTTCATCATTGTGCCTGGGCAGTGACCGAAGAGGCCTGAGTGAGGAGATGTTTTACGAGTCCCTTGTGGCTGGGACCAAGGTACCCCATCCAGCACAGCTGGCCCCATCTCCTGCCCTGCCGAAAGCCACACATAGTTTGGTGCACAGGGAGGTATTCTCCCTCTTACAACCTGTGTAAGATCATTACTACAGGGTAGAAAGAGACAAAGCAGAGGTAAAAGGATAAGCAGCTTCAAACTAAACCATGGCATGAACCTACAACATGCCTGGCAGGACTAGCTGACCTGGCAGCTGACCATGCTGTGGGACAGGAATGGTCCAGCATCACCCAGGGACAGAACCCAGGATCCGCAGCGCTGTGGTTGGCATCCCTGCAGGGTTGCCTGCATCTCCGCAGAGCCTCCTGTCCTGCCCTGCCAGAATATGAGCCTTGGGGCCCTATGGGACAAGAGCCCTGGGGGTCCCAGACTCTGGTGCACTGCTCTGAGGCCAGCTTACTGTGCTCTACGTGGGACAGTGCCAGGGGCACTGAGCTGGACTTTGCCAGTACTCAAGGGATCAGAAGCAGGAGCTCCCTCTTCTCTCCAGGAAAATCCCTTTGATGCTGTTGTGCAGCATTGTCCCATCACCTCTATCCCAGGTTCACATTCAGATTCAAGGTCCCCACCAACCTTTGGCTGCCGTGAGCATGGTGGAGGCCAGCTCGCACTGCTGCGACTCCAGGTGCCCCAGGGTGAACCAGCGTGGGTACCTGCTGGGGACCACCGAGACCAAGTGATGGGGGTGAGTGACATCGCCGGACGGGGCTGTGGTCTCCAGCACGGGCAACCTGAAGGGCAAACAGGAGAAGGCAACATCAGACCCCAGCTTAGCCCCAGCATCGCCCCCTTCTCCCCAAGGAGCTGGTGAGGTGAGGCAGGGGCTGCCTGCAGCAACACCTTTGAAAGCATCCTGCTGCTGTGCATGCGTGGGGCTCCCGAGGCTGCATGCTCAACACATGGGCATAGGGATCAATCTCAGGCTGACTTGAAAGGAAGAGAATGATCCGTGAAGTGACTTACAAACTTGTAAGGAAAAGTACAAGCCTTAAAAAAAAAAAACAACCAGAAAGCAAATTCCCTCCTCCCTCCCTGCTCCTTTCATGTCAGAGTGCCCGGCAGAGCCTCTGCCTTTATCATCTGGTTCTTCTTAAAATGCCCAGTTATGATCAGAAGCAGCAGCAGATTTCCCCAGGGCCTCCGCAGACGGGTTAGGTTACCTGCTCTTGTAGGGGATATCTGAAAGCCTGGAAAACCCAGGGGAGAAGGAAGCCTAAGGAAGGGGAGCAGGAGTCTCACACCGCCGGTCATGGTGTCAAAACCATGTTGGCTCTTATACCCCTGAACTGCTGCTGGTGTCACTAACGTGATGACCAGCCAAGGTGTGCAGGAGGGCATTTGTTTCCTTGGACATGGAGAGCATCCAGCCATCTCTGCTGCCCTTGATTGCAGGCTTGGGGTATAACCATGGGGCAGCAGAAGCCCAACCTTCTCAGCCCAGGTCAGAGACACCTCAACACAGAGAGTCCTGGCTGTGAGCAGGGGACAGGCTCTAACAGATGACAAGGGAACAATGTGCACCCCGTGGACACTCGTTCCTACTCCTGTTTGATGGCCCCAGACACAGCAGAGGCCCTTGGCTACTGGTTGTCCTCCTGAGCAGCTCTTCCCAGGACAGGGGAATTTCCAAATTTCCCTAAGTCTTGGGGAGAGATGGCTCATTTTGCCAAGAAAATGTCACAAGAAAGATGATGCTCTGAGCTGGAACTTTTAATAGTGTTGGAGGGAGAGGGCTGCTCTGGGGCTGATGGTCCTTCAAAAGCATTGATTCATTTGGGACGTTCAAGCCTGTTCTAGAACCATCCAGCCCCTGCCAAAAAACTGCAGTCCACAGGCTGATGTCTGAGGTGTGTCACACACCAGGGAGGGATGTGGGGCAGCTGTGTCCCCAGGCCCAGAGATGAAACTGGACTTTTATGGAGAAGAGAGTGTGACTGTGCTCTGTGCCTGGCTCTGCGACATCCTGGAGCCAGGGGCAAATCATCTGCCTGTCTGTCCTGGGATAACAGCCTGTGTGCCTGGGACCTGCCCAGCAGAGGATGGAGCAGCCTGGGGCAAGGGGCTGGCCAGAGGGCTGGACCAGCAGACCCCTGCAAATCCCTATGGATTGGGCTTGAAAACCAGGAGTCACCCAAATGGAGAGCAGAAGTCTCTTTGCACTGCTGCTGTGCCCAGGTGGACCTATACACTCAAAATCCCAGGGATGGCAAGCCCCAAGCCTCCATCTACTCCATCCCTGCTCTACAGTTCCAAAGCGTCCTGGATTCCCATCAGAGCATAGGAGAGAGGCAAAAAGGGGGCAGAGATAGAATCAAACATGCACCAACCTCATGGCCCGCAAAGCCAGCTTGTACGCCAGGTCTGCATCGTGGGGCAGCAGGGCAGAGAACAGGTATTTGGCAAAGGTGTGCATGGGGACGCTCTCACGGTGGATGACTTCTCCCAAGCCGCTGAAGGGACCACCTAGGCAGAAGCAGAGCCCATCAGCCATAACTAGCACAGCAGGATCTGTGTCTGGGGTTTGCACCGTTCCAAAGCTTTGAGGATCTGCTCAGCAGCTGCTTGGTGCATTACTCAAGCTGGACCCAGGGCAAAGAGCTGCTCTTTCCTTTTCTAAAGACCTTTTTCAGGTCAAAATCCCTCAGAAACCAAGGTCCTGGGCTTAGCACCCTTCTCCATCCTGCCTCTGAGGTGGTATCACTCCAGGGATGTCAGCAAACCCTTGCTTTGCCAGATGATGGGGCAGAGCAACCATCCTACAGACTCAGCGCCTCACCTTCAGAAGCCAGGATGGGGTCAGCCAGGTATAAAAGGGCACCCTGGAGGTGTTACCAATACTCAGTTAAGACACAGAAGCCATTGGGATGGACCAAGCCCCCACCTTCCAGCAGCAAGATGCACTGCTTCCGCAAGGTCTGCACCAGCACGGGGTCCAGCTCCAGGTCCTGCAGCCGGGCAATGATCTGCTCCTCATTGCGGCACACCTTGTCCTGGGCGTAGAGACCTTCAGGCATCACTCTCTGCTGACCCATCCCCATCAGGGCCACCTCTAAGGCCAGGGACAGGTAGGACTCGCCACTGTCTTGGCTGCTGGTCGCAACGGGCACGTGTTGATACACTGGCGGTTTGGAGTCCCCAGCATCTGGAAGAGGGGAAAGAGATGCAGCAGGGTTAGAGAGAAAAACCTCTCAACTTCAGAAGCAAAGACCCACACCTCTCTGCTGCCTGCCTTCAGTCATCCATGATGGATAAAAGCTCCCTGTGGGAGATGTGGGCTTCACCCTCCTTCCTGCTCTCACTAGGAGATGCAGAAGACCTGAGATGTGCAATGGGATCTGACACCAGAGCCTTCCCATGGGCCAGCATGCCTTGGGCCAGCTCTGCTAAGCTGCGCTCCTGCTCTGCTTTGGCTGCAAACCCTCAGGGCCACTAACTCCTGCTCTCTGCACTGCAGCTCTTGTCCTCACTGCTCCTGCAAAGGCACAGAGAGGGGGGGATTCAGAGCCCAGGAGCCCTGAGCCCCAGTCCTAGCCCAGGGTCTGCCCCCCAGGCTCAGTTCAGCAGCAGCCACCAGGAAGGAGCCAGGAGGAGCACTGGGTACCTGAAATTTCAAGGCAGTTTTCCTCTTCTAATCTACAAGCTTCGGTCAGGGTGAGAAAGAGGCAGCCGATGGGGTTCAGTGGGTGGCCTACCCAGCCCTCCAAGTTAGTGATGGTTGTCGCTCCTCGCTGCAGCAGCTCTGCAAAACATGGAACAGAAAGACTGTAAGAGTGAGGAATTTAAAGACAGGTTCTGCACCCACAGGAGTCCCTGAGACCAGAGCGGCCTTTTCTTACCCCATAGCCTGGACTTAGGGACCTCCAGGGCCAACTCTGGCATGGTAGTTCACAAGGGCAAGGAGCAGCCACCATGCACACTGCCAGACATCAGAAGGAGCAGGCACCCAACAATAAAACATGCTCCTAAGGCCCCTTAAGGTGCAATGGCTTGTTCTCTGTACCAGGAGGACATGAGGGACTGCAGAGACCCAAGATGGAGTTTATAAAGTCAGAGTTATGGACTCCTTTGCAATGGTAGCCTGAATGTTTTGGAAACACTAGCAGAAATCTCTCTGGAGATGACAAAGATTCCCAGTGAGTCTCAAAGGCTCCATCTTTTGATGTTCTCAAGCTGCCAAGGTTCAGAAGTCACTGATCACCAGCAGTACTGCAGTAACTGACCCCAGCTCCCTGCCAACTGCAATTGCAACAGGAGAAACACTGGGCTTACCTCCTGGAACAATTTATTCAGCAAATGCAAGGTGGAGGTAACACTCGCAGCCAGTTACTGCAGCTCTTTAATGCAGGCATCACTTGCTGTGCAATCCTTATAGGCAACAAGTCACAGCGACAGTGGGAACACGAACGTCCCTACTCCAGCAGCCTAAAGACAGCACATGGGCCCCTCTGTCCTTAGCATGTGGGTACCAACACGTTGGCTCAAGCAACCAGATGCATCGGTTTGCCTTTCTAGGGTGTGAGTAATATCATACAGCAGTGCCCAACATCAACCTCTGCTGCTCTGGATGGGGCAGCACTTCTCTCCGAGGTGGAGAAGACATTTTCAACCAACTGAGACACTCCAGCCAGACCTCGTGAGACACTTCTCCCAGAGCTCCACTCATACCTTTCTTCTGGTGCTTATATATCTCCAGCTGCCTTTGCTGCTGCAGTCGCAGGGTGTTGATTATGGCAACAGTTAGTCGGAGAGCTTCTCTGGGATAGCCATGGGAGCGCAGGGCATCCACCCGAGCGCAGGCGGTTGGGACGTGTTCTGCAAGGCAAGGACAAACACAGGGGCATGGCTGAGCCACAGGGGCACAGAAATTCATAGAATGGTCCTGATCAGGGGTGAAAACCTGCTAGCATCAGGCTTCAGGGCATTTTCTTCTTCTGATCTTCCCCAAGCCCCTGCTAAACTCCTGCTCCTTGTCTTGAATTCATCCCTTTCTCTTCCTCCTGGCAGGGATACCTACCAGGAATACTAACAGGACTCCTACCACGTTCAACCCACAGCAGCTACGTCAGTGCCTAAATCCCCACCTCCACAAACCTTATCTAATGGAAGCATTTCCAACACACTACTGCTGCAATATGATGGCTCCGAACCCAGGTTGTGACAACCCTGCCGTTCATTTCTCCTAAAATCCACATGGCTTATGGTGATTTCTCTCACTGCTGTGCACCCAAACACTTCCTGGCGTCTCATCCAACACCTCTCCCAGCTCTCACGGCACAGGTGACGGCTGTGCATCCAGCCCTGCGCTGGGGGCACTGGCAGATTGGAGGTGATGTTTTGAACTGCTTCCTTAACACCTCCACGGGGCACGCTCTGCAGACACCCTGTCTCTTCTGCAGCCCTCCTACCTGGTGTTTTATTATTAGGAACAGTTGCATGACCCCCCCCCCCCCCAGACTCAAATTGCTTAAGAATTCATCTGCTCCTGCTGCTCACTGCTCACCTGAAATCTCAAGCAACTGTGAGGAGGATTATGACTGAGTGAGAAATTAGCAGGAGCAGATGACATGACATGCTGCATAACAAGCAGTGAAAATCCCATCTTCTTGCAAAACGTCCTAGCAAGGCGGGGGGGGGGGGGGGGGGGGTTAGGGAGCGGGGGAAGGCAAACATGAAGATCTAAAATTGTGGTAAAGGGATAATTTCTATTCCTGGAAGAACTCAGAAAGCTCTGGAAATGCAGACAACCACCCCCACAAATGGGGTTTCCACATCCCAAAGGTCACCCGCAAGAAATACATGAGAAAGAGGTTTCAGAACAGACACATCTGTAAAAGAGCTTCTTGTTGCTCCCTCTATTCATTTGCTAAACGGATGGAATATTCAGCTTCTCGCTGAATTCATCACTGAAGTTGCTGACGAATCACACTCCTCTCCCAGCACCGAGTCCCTGAAGGGGTGCCAAGAAAGCCAGAGCCCAAAATCCCAGCAAATACATCAGAAAAATAACACGCACCAACCAACTGGGCCAAAGGGCTCAGCAGAACCCATATTATGCTAGGGACAGGGCAGCTGGGGCCTCCACATCCCTGCTAGATGGAGTCCATGGAAGCACTAACCTACCACTGCTACCTACAGCTGTGCAGGGAGGAAACCTGCTGCCTGCAGCTACGCAGAACTCTTCCCAGAGTAGAAGTGTCCTCTCCTGCTCCAGCTAAGCTAGCAGCGGTGCTACCAGCAGCCTTCACACGTGTCCTTTTTAACTTATCTCCTGGCCTTACTAGCAACTTAGAGCCAGCTGCTGCAGAAACCACATCTCTGGATGACTTTAAATACTCTCTCCCCTTTGGCTGGGTGATGGCAGATCCTGGCTGCTGGAGCAGATGACAGTGCAGTGATGGGTTCTGAGTAGCCCCATGTCCATATATTCACCTCTTGGGCTGTAGGGATGAGGCATCCAACCTTATAGAGGTCTGGGGGCCTGCATTTCCCATTTTGGGGTCACTCTGAGGACTGACAGCTACACCAAGCACTCACAAGCCCTTCATCTCACTTGTTCTCATCCCAGCCATGTAGCTGTTGAGGGTCTGCATATCTACCCAGGGTCATGACTTTGCAGTAGAGAAGTTGTGTGGATTGAGGTACATGGCCTAAAGGTCTACAACACAGGAGGGTACTGGGCTTAACTGGTACAGGGTGCCTTACACATACAAGGCTTAATTGTACTCTCTGCTAATTGCCTTTGAGGGAAGACTAAAGAGAGAGTGAGAGCAGGGAAGAAAAAATCCAGAGGATACAGCTGTGCCCTCCAGACAACTTTCAAGGACTTAATTGTCCAGCCCTGCTGCACTGGAAACAGTGAGAGCTAGCATGGGGACAGCTAATATTGGGAGGATGAAAGAGAACACGATGAACCTGGTCCAAGCTGCCCAAGGGGAACCCAGACTGTAAAGATGTGAGACTTGCTGCAAGGACTGTGGCTGGCGTGTGGGAAAGCATCAAGCTCTTCTGCTCGCCCTATCCTCAGGCTAAGGGCCAGGGAGGTAATTTCAATCTAGGATGCAGAAGCTTTCAAAGAGCCAGGGTACCAAAGCTTTTTTGGTGCTTTGGGTGGCTCTTCTCCACTAGCATCTACCCACCCAGGCCATGCAAGGTTTGGATGCTCACCCAGCCACAGCGGCTGCCCCTGGGAGTTGAAGAGGAGGCTCTCACCCTCCCGCTGGTAGGAGGGAGACACGTAGAAGTCACTGCTGATGATGCGCTGCAAGTGGCTGTCCTGCCAGTGCAGGTCACAGCCCTCGATCGCCCGCGTGAACACGGTTCGTCTGGGCCTGGCCAACGAGTCTGCAAAGAGAAAAGCAATCAGTGCCTTGGTGGGGCAGGGGCAGCCTGTTCCTGCCTCCAGACATGACCCCCTGGGCACAGAAGTGTCTTTACAATGAGAACAAAGCCCCACCGGCTCCCACCCCAGACACTGCTAGCTGAGCACAGGGGCTCTGGCTCCTGCACTGCGACAGATTGCCTTTAGATATCTCTGCTGCCCATCCCATCTGATGGAGACTGCTGTCTCCTTAGACAGCACTGCAAAGTAACTTGCTAGAATAGCTGCCTTGATCAGAGAGGTGCGAAAAGAGGCAGGACTGCCCATCTGTTTGCTTTCCAATGATAATCCCCAGTCACATACGAGGCTGACGCCTTGAAATGTGGCAGTGCCTTCCCACCCCTGTGACACTCAGTGCCAAGAGTCAGGACTGGGCTTCCTCAGCGTTATTGCCTTGCATCACTCTCCTGCTCCAGCACAGTCTCCCAGCTTCATTAAACCACAGTGACCCAGATCAGGTTTGATGAGGCTTTAAGCAACCTGGTCTAGTGGAAGGGGGTTGGAACTGGATGAGCTGTAAGGTGCCTTCCAACCCAAACCAGTCTGGGATTCCATGAAACCATGAAGGAAACTACATGAGTGTGTCTCATCTGTCTCCTGGCAATGGGGGGAACCATCACATTCTAGCAACATCTGCAGGCTGTGTGAGAGGGCTGGAAGGGAGGAGATGGCATCGTCTGAAAGCCCACTGTTGCTCTGCAGCAGATGTCTGCTCCTCTGCAGAGCTGCTCTGTAACTTCACTGATGTTTTTGAAGCTATCAAATGCTGGACAACCGTTTCACACTGTCCAGACAGATCAGACAAGTGGTCTGTCAGGAGGAAAAGGCCTGTCTGGAGCAATCCTGCTATTGCTCCAGCCACATCGGATCATGAAAGCCAAACACAGCCAGCAGGCTGCAAAACTGGAAGCCCTAAAGGAGGTGCAATGATGAATGTTAGGTCCTGAAACCCACAAGACAGGCCAAGTTAAAAGCATTCAAGAGTGAAAAACAAAAGGCACTGCTCAAAGCTGATCCAGGGAGGCTGGATAAACACACTAAGGAAACGATGGCAACAAGCAATTAGGCTGAATGCTCTAGGCACCCCAAGGTGGAGAGAAATTAACCAGGTGCTGCTAGGTAGAGAACTAAGCCTGCTCACTTCACCAGGAAGGATTTCAGGAATCAGCTGTTCTCCTTCAGCAATAAAAGAGGCTGGCAGCAATCTGCAGCAGTATTTGCATACACACAAACATTAACCCCGGGACACCTCCAGGATCCATCCTGCTCTCAGTCCCCTGCTTGGAGACACAGGAGCATAGGGACACAGGGATGTCCTCGGCCCATGATTTGGAAACTCCCTGCTTGTCTAAATAAAGTGACCTGCTCAGCCCCGGCAACCTGCCCCGAATGCCACAGTGAATCCTTGGTGGAGCTGGGAACACCAGGGGGGAGTCCCAGGGCTGGCACGGGACATGGAGCAAGGCCAGGTTTAATTTAAGCTGCTCCCAAAGGATGCGCACAGGGAGACACACAGGGACACGGGGTCCTGGCTGTGGCTGGGTTGGCAGGATGGCCACCCACCTGAACCCCTGCTATGGGCCTAATCCCACCCAGGAGAGTGAAGTTTCCTTCCTGGCATAGCTGCCATCCTCTCCTCTTCCCGCTTTTGCCACACATAACACACCAGAGAGTAATTTCAGCACAGCAGATGGAGGTACAGTAAGAGCAGTTAATTTTCAATTCATTTCCCCTCTTCCTGTTGTGTAAAGTGGACAAGTGGTTAAATTTAAAGGGATCAAATGCTCTGTCAGGGGTTGAGGAAATACTTTGGCATGAAGGAACAACCCCATAACTACATTGTTTCGTTTGAGCTCTGCACATGAGCTGCATTTAACATTCCTGGCTAACGGCTTATCTACCACCTGAATCACAGCCCATAAGCAAGGCTCAAGGGTTGAGAAAGGGCTGTGCATCATCTCCAACTCTTCACTCCCACATTACAGCCAGGGCTTCCAAGCTCAGCTCCCCTCCAACTCAAGCAGCACAGGTTTTCTGTAGAACTGCATACACAAACCAGACCATAGGGGTCTAAACTCCCCCAAAGTCAAATTGCTTTAGAACTGCCTCTAATTTGATGCTCAAAATAGAGGCAACTTCACCAAGATGCAGCAAAGACCCAAACATTTCCAAGACACGTTTCACATTCCCATGACTCCCAGACACATCATCACAGGTGAACTGATGTCTCTTGACTTTGGGGTGAGTTGTGACCCAGACCTAACCCCTGCCTGCATTTCCACTCCCTGCCCGGACTCACCTTGGCTGTGACCAGAGCTCTGCGTGAGAGCATTGGTGATGTTGGGAAGCTCGTTACCGTAATTGCCATCTTCCAGGGGACACACATCCATCTCGCCCCACTTGCGCAGCTGCCGGAGCCAGCAGGACTTCTCTTCCAGCTTGCAGTGCGGGTTTAACACCACACACACCCACAGGGCCCCTAAACAAAGCCAAGGAATCAAGGAGGTGCCACCACCGAACCCACGGGGCAAAGCTCTTCTGCTGCCTCAAGGGCCCGCAAGGTTTTGTTGGTGCTCGTAAACTCATTTCAGCATAATGCATGGACCCAGGAGGGGGATTTACACAGCTCTTAAATACAGTAAAACTCCTCCATAATGAAGCTAAATTATAATCTCCTGAGATGGGGGACAGTGGGGAGGAGGGAAGGAGAGAGCGGCTGTGTATGAATTTGTGAGTGCTTCTGTCTGCCAGGACAAATCTAGTGTTTGAACTACACATCAAAGCATGCTTAAAAACACTCTGGCAAGCTGCAGAGTCTCTATCTCCAAAGACTAACCTGATTTTGATCCTACCCACGTTCCAAGTACTTTAAAGCCCGCTCCGAATTCTATTTCATCTGCCATTGTTCTTCAGGACATTTGCATTCAACTATTTAAAAAGGCGATTTGGTGTATTTTCTTCCCCTTTTTTTTTTTCTTTCCTTTCCTTTTTCTGTTTTTAATCCCAAATAACCCCTAGAGCCTGCAGAGGAACCTGGAACTTGGCTTGATGTCATGCAGGCAAGAACCCTCCGAGGCGTGAGCCCTTCAATCTCGCAAGCAGAGGTGCCCATCAGCAGGACACCCATGCTGACACCCCTGTCATGAGACCTCACAGGCCTGATGATGCTGTCTGCTGCGTGACAGGCAAACCCAGCCCCAAGGTCATCTGTCGTCATCAAGATCCAGCTCTTCCTTTCACAAGACAGGGCTGACGCTGGTGCTGTGAGCTGAGCCTTGTTGACTCTCCTGGGTCACCCACTGCTCTGAAAAGGGCTGCGACAACCTAAATAAGTACAAAATCAGGAACTGCCCTTTAGCTAATGGCGTTTCTGCCCAAACCTCTCTGCAAGGCTGCCAGCGTGCAGCATGTCCCCTCCCTTGGGCCGGCCCTGGGAGGGGGGATAGCTGCGCAATGTCCCCAGGGATCCGCCTGGGCTGAGCAGCCTGTGCTGCTCCTCTCTCTGCCCACACTGGAGCCTGCCACACACACAGGACAGCCTAGCCTGCCACAGAAACACCCTCTCCTGCTTCTCCTCCATAGGCCCAGCAGAGACCTGGAGCATCTTCCTCCTCCCCACCCAGCCAGCTGCTCTCCCCCACCTCTCCATCACTGCCAGAGCCAATGTTCCCATCCCAAAATGACAGCCAGCAGCAGGACAACATGACCCGATATGGCTCTGCTGCTGGCGATGGGATTCCTCCACGTGCCCAAACCACCTCCCTCGCTGTTTTGTGAGGCAGCTCCCAGCTGCACAGCCATGAGTTGAGCCAAACAGCTCCGAGCGAGGCTGCACCTCTGACACAGGCAGATGTGAGGCAGAACCAGGCTGAGCAGTGATGTCCTCATCCAGCTTCACTCCCTGCTTCTCTGGGTTACAGCTGAGCTTTGGTGGTGCTTTCGGGGTGCATTTCCTGGGTCCTCTGATGGTTGCGACTTGTGGACATCTTTGCTTCAAACCATTAATAAGGCTTAGAGGCCGTGCTCCAGCTCCTTGGAATGGCTTGGCTTGGCAGAAGAGACATCATGGTGTCACAACACAGATGGTGGCAGCAGCATTGCGCCCAGGAACGCAAAAAGCAACCACAGGCACTGAAGATCAGCAGATACACAAAGCAGCCCTTGCATGGTCCAGCTCCATCCACATCTCAGCTCTGCTGCTTCCAGGAAACCCCATTGAAACCCCACTCCTTTCTGATGAACAAGGAGGAATGAGACTTCTGAGCTGCAGTATCAGTGATTAATACAAGCACAAGAGAAGGTCTATCTCTTCAGGGGCATTCAGGGCCCATTCTTCCCAGTGCGGGTCTATGTCACACTCCAGGCTCCCGCAGGCTCCATAGAGGCTGCATGGACACGGCATCTTTGACTAAATTAGGTCATAGCACCAGAAAATGAGTCTTCCTTAAGGCTATGGATGCCATCCCTTGGCTGAGCAGTGGGCGCCTGCTCACTGCCACCCCGAGGGCATAAAACTGCCACCCGCAGGAATCGGATGCGCCCACTGGATTGTTGGCTCCCACAGCTCGGCTAATGTATGATCCTCGGAAGCCTCATGACTTGGCAGCCTATTTTTGGGAGCCCTCTGAGGCATCCCTTGCCTGTCAAAACACTGTGCCCCTGGGCTCTCCTGCCGACGGATGTGGCAGGGAGGTGGGGACAAGGAGGCAGGAGAGATTCGCATCTGTCTCGGCCACAGTTGTTATCTGAGAGATGGAAAAGAGGGGTTTTCTGAGCCCTATGGTCAAGTGACATCAGCTGACAGCACAAGTGACTCCTGTCCCAAGCCAGGCTGGGTCAGGCTGCGTCTGTTCACATGCTGCAGAAACCTTCATGTGAACTTTCCGATGGCAGGAGGTTAAGCACGGAACAAAGCGGCAGATCACGATTAAGCTAAGCCTCTAAACAAAAATGCTTTTTGATGACGGGGCTGGGTGCAGGGACAAGGTGGAGGGGGGAAGGGGCAGGTCGGAGCCTTCCCAGCCCAGCGGTCCCGGCTGCCAGCCCCGGAGAGGCCACGCGCTCCCGATCCCGCGCCCGAGTTTCCAAACCATCAAAGAAACTCTCCTGTTTCCCACAGGGTCGCTCCCCGGCTTAATCTGCTGAAATTCCCCACTGTAAACAAGTGGCCGAGATAAATAAACCCGTCTGCGGGCAGATTAAGGTCAGGCTGCACTTCAGCTGGTTTTTCGTCTATTTTCTGTAATTAGGCTTTAATCGTAAGTACTAATGCGCCAGGGCAAATGCTCCCACGCCGCAGAGCTCTCCATGCAGCAGGTCTTTCCTTTGG
Organism: Pezoporus wallicus; assembly: GCF_028554395.1. NCBI lineage: Eukaryota > Metazoa > Chordata > Aves > Psittaciformes > Psittacidae > Pezoporus > Pezoporus wallicus. The sequence goes on along the minus strand of NW_026641917.1, from coordinate 196,952 downwards.
CTCCCCAGCAGACGGGGCAGTAGATGCTCAGTTGGCAGCACAAGCACGAGCAAACGATGCCATTTTTATTGATTTAATTCCTTTTTATTTTTTTTTTTTCCCACCCTTTTAAAACTCTGAAATCCTGCAAAATCCTTTACATTTTCCCCAGCATAAATCCACAATCTTCTTTAGGGCTGATCTTCCTCCAATCCCACGCAAGTCTGTGATGCAGCCTTTGCTAAAATCGATGATTAATTATTAAACACGTGCCCAAAATCATTTCTGTGAGGCCCGTTTTTCTCTTCCACGTGGCAGGGGAACACGGGCTGTGCCGGGGCTTCCCGCAGCAGCTAGCAACAGGCCCCTAATCCCTCCCCTTGGCAGCAGCAGCAGCAACGCCGGGCAGCTTTGGCATCTGCAGCCCACAGGCAGTTGGACAACATGCCTTCACTGCCCCACGTGCCCCAGCTACTGTTACCCATCCAGTGACGGCTTGGGACATCTTTCTGCATTGCTAATGGTTATTACTGGTGCACACCCCAACTCGCTGCAGGTCTGGTCCCTCTGTGCATCCATCAAGTCAAGGGAGGTGATTCTGCCCCTCTCCTCTGCTCTGGTGAGACCCCACCTGGAGTACTGCATCCAGCTCTGGGGCCCTCAATACAGGAAACATATGGAGCTGCTGCAGAGGGTCCAGAGGAGGCCATGAAAATGATCAGAGGAATGAAGCATCTCTCCTATGAGGAAAGGCTGAGAGAGAATTGGGGTTGTTCAGCCTGGAGAAAAGAAGACTGCAGGGAGAGCTTATTGCAGCCTTTCAGCACTTAAAGGGGGCCTATAGGAAAGATGGGGAGACTTTTTAGCAGAGCCTGTTGCGATACGATGAGAGTGATGGTTTTAAACTAAAAGAGGAGATTCAGGCTGGATGTGAGGAAAAAATTCTTTGCAATGAGGGCAGTAAAACACTGGCACCGGCTGCCCAGAGAGGTGGTGGATGCCCCATCCCTGGAGACATTCAAGGCCAGGCTGGATGTGGTTCTGAGCAACCTGATCTAGTTGAAGCTGCTCCTGCTCATTGCAGGGAGTTGGACTAGATGAGCTTTGAAGGTCCCTTCCAACCCAAACTATGATTCAGAGGGATGATCTGCACCTGCAGCAAATGCTGCCCAAGGCTAAATCCAAAAGGCTTCTGTATAATGGAGGGAACAATCCCTACTTTTGAGTATAGTCCATGCACATCCTGCCCTGGAGCCACTTCTTGGACCATCACTGTGTTCTCTGCAGGGGCTTCTCTTCAGCACAGAGATGTCCAGACCCTCCTGCATGCCTTTCCTATGCCAGGCGAGCCGCTTGATCTGACGTGCATTGGCTGGCACCATGCTTCACCTGCTGTCACACTGATCCAGCCTTGGTAGAGCCCTGACGTTCCTTGGCCACCTTGCCATCTGCTGACGGGGACATGCTGTCACCTCCTCCCACTCTGTCAACCAAAACCACGCACATCAATGTGGTCCCTGCATGGCTGAGACTGAAACCCAACCATTCCTGCCTCCTGTGTGCAGGGAGGGAGGGCTCTCGGCTTGGAGGGTGGGTTTGAAACCTGACCAAATGATCTGGGTGAATTGTTTCCTGTGTCCAGGCCTGCCCTGACACCCATCCATCCACATTTCACCGATGTGTTTGCTTTTTTCCATGTGGAAAGTCTGGCTTGGTGGATTTGGCCATGTCTTCAGGATTCTCGCATATCCAAACATCTAGCTGCAGCGTCCCAAAATCCTGGAAATATCTTCTTGGCAAGCAAGCACAGATGAGCTCTCCAGAGCTGGTATGGTTATTTCCATCCAGAGAACTTCACACAGAAGCAGGACATCCCACCCCTGCCTGGCCCTTGTCTGCATTGTTTGGCCAGGCTCTCCAGTCTCACAGCTATGTCTGCATTCATTGGGCACTTGGTAGGAGGATCTGGGATCCCAGCTGCAGTTTCAGCTGCTCAAGACCCTGGAACACCTTCATACTTCTTCCAGCTCTACAACATCCCTTTGGTACCAACCTATGAGCCCTTGACCTTACACAGCACCTCCTACCAGCAGGCAGCACAGAAGCTCAAATTCACTATGGCACAAGTCATAGCCATAACAAGATGTGTTATCCCAAGTTAGCAGAACTGCTGGGTTAACTCCACCACACAACCAACCTCCCTGGGCCCACGTCATCTAAATGTTTCATTCTAATGGTATCACAGTGTCAGCCAGCTAAGCCGGTGTCTAAGGTGCTTGGGTAGAACTACCCAGAATTGCACTTCCCTTCAAGCCAGGCCCTGTGCTGGCCGTCCTACCCCCTTACCCTGGAAATGTGCACCAGCGCAGGCAGAAATCTGTTAGACTGGATGAACATTGAGAACCTGCCTTTCCTCCTCCAGACACAGCACTTCCATGTCCCGGCTACATCCAGCCTTTGGAGCTCACCAGCCCCTGTGTCCTCCCTTGCCAAAGCTTCAGGGCAGCACCCCAAGCACCAGGCTGCTGCAAGTATGGAACCAGCCATGTTTTACACACAGATGATGATCCTTGACCCCTTTGCAGGAGAGGGGCTGGTTTACGGTGTTGAACTGTGTAGTTTGAGCCTGATCCAGCTGTCCCACAAGTATTTCCCCAGCAAGGGACAGAGTTAGCTCCTGCCATCTCTCAGGGCCTCTGCCCCACCAAAAAGAGCCTTAAGGCCTCTGGGATGATGTCTGCTGGCCCAGCAGCCCAGGCAACCCTGCTGCTGCTCTCTGCAAGGTGGTGACCCTTACCCAGCTCATCCCAGAGCTGCCGGCACTTCTCCGTTATGCCTGTTCCCTGCTGCCTCCAGAGGGAGAGCCGAGGATCAGCCATGAACTGCTCCGTTATCAACGTCAGCATCCTGGCCCCGTTGGAGTCCCTCATGCGCAGCATCTCCCGGACCTGGAAAGGACAGAGTGAAGGTCTTTTGTGAGACAAACCATGATCCCTCAGGGATGTTTAAGACATCGTCACCTGGCTGGCAACCCACGGTTCCCTCAGAATTGGGGTCCAGACTGTCAATATATACATATATGTATAATCATAGAATCGCAGAGTGGTTTGGGTTGGAAAGGACCTTAAGATCATCCACTTCCAAGTATAGTCATACATTAAAATACTCATGCAATGGCTGTGACGTGGCTGGTTGGAATTCAGCTGTGTAGCAGCCACAGCGTAGGCTGTGAAGAGGACCAAGCAATCAAGAAAATGAAAACAAGGCCCTTCTGCAAAGAAAGGGAAGAGCCCGCAGGCTGGTGCCACCTCTGCGTGGTCTCGGTTTGCTCTGCAGGGTTGGCCTTCCCTCCACCACGCTGATGGCGAGATGAGGAAAAGCCCTTCCTCGCACAGGGATCACGGCAAGCCCATGGCGAGGGAGAAAGGACCTGCCAGGAGAGCGGGTGAGACAACCCAGGCCTGACCCAGAGCCTGGATTACAACTGCCTGCTCCGTGACCAGGCAAGAAGGCACTGGAGCAGAGATTCCCAGCTGTGACGGGCACCCTGCCAGGGCAGCCGGCGAGCTGCCGGCTACGTGACACGCCGAGCGGAGAGGGGAGAGAGCAGCGGGCTCCTCCTCACCTTGGCAAACATGGAGTTGAGCTGCTTCCCCGAGCCGTAGTACCCTCCCTGAGATAGGAACAGCTTCACCTGCTCTCGGACTTGTTCCTCGTCCAAGTGCCAGCAGTTCTCGTCGTCAATGCTGGCCCCAGCAGTGGGGTCAGGAGCGCCTGGGGGCAAGGGGAGGGAGGAGAAAAGAGACAAATGTGTTTAGAGCAGCAGTCCCACTAGCAAGAAGTGGACATGCCTCTATTATATATGGACCCACTTCTATTTTATCAGCTGAGGTGTGGGAAAACCAACCAGGTTCCAGGCAGTGAGCCCCAGCTGGCAGCATCACGCTCTCCTTCCACTGCTCAGCCATCAGGAAGGATCCTGACCACAGGGTTAATGCCAGCCCCTCTCCCTCTGCACCCCACGTGAAGCGAGGCTGAGCTAGTGCAGGTCAAAGCCCCAGGGGTGCAGGCAATGCAGCTGCTATGCCCAGAGTGCTCCCTGACTCCAGGGATTGCCCAGGGTGCTTCTCCTGCTTCACATCACTGGTTTGTTTAAGCATCAGTAAAGCTCCAATTGCTGCAAGCCCTTCCACATGTTAGGAACAATCTAACAAAGGCACCACTGCACTGGGGCTCCAGAGCTCTGGGTTAAACACCTCGTCCTGCCCCCCCCCTTTGCTTCAGGACAGGGGACACATCCCTGTGCATCAGTGTACCTGTCTGGGAGAGACCCTCTGCTGGAAAGAGCAAAGGATCAATACTCCTTCAAAGAGCAAACTGTAACCAGAGCAGGGCCTTTGGCAGACACACACTTGTGTTCACACACAGCCTGCATTTCATCTTCCAGAGAACAAAAAAAAACAGCAGAGGAAACCCCAGAAGTGCTTTAAACAACAGCTTGAATCCACCTCCCCTTGCCTTGCCCCTTTCAATTCCCATTTCCCCTCCCGAGCTCTGCCCTACTTCCCAGCATTGCCCCAGCTTCTCGGGCTCACGGGGCAGACAGCAGCACAGATCCAGCGAGCAGCCAGGAGTACAAAAGGGAACAGAAGCTCAGCTTTTTGGATCCTTGCTTTTGAGTCCTGCTCTGCAGAAACTCCTCAGGGAAAACCAGTGCCAAGGAGGGACTGATATGGCTGGAGGATGCTCCACTCCACTTTGGTTTGCTTCTCTCATCTCCTTCTCGAGAGAGGAAGAGGGTCAGCACAGGAAAAGCAAGGTGCTGCACAGACAGCCAAGGGATGCTGTAGCTGACACATTCCCAATTAAACCTTAATGATGTCTTCCCATTCAACCGGGATCTGGTTTGGGAGCAGACATTGCTTTCATCTGGTGAAAGCTCTGGATGCTGCGCACACCCCAGCTCCCTGCAACCAGGCGCTCAAACGCAATTCATGGAAATCAAGCTCCAGGATGCCTGCTCAGCCACGCAACTGTCTCTTCTCAGCTTGTAAATGAGAGGATATCAACCCAAAGGGTTCTGCTCCTATGGCAAAGGCTGAGAATGCTCCTGACCTGCTAAGATACAGCTATTTGTATGTAATGTCCTTTACAAAACTCCTTTAATTTCTGCTAACAGTCGCTGCCCAAGAGCGGTTCCAGCAAGCTCTAGGCGCAGCCTGCACCGTGCTGAAGGGACAGGATGCTGCTCCTCCCTCTGCAGAATAATTTATAGACAACACAACCACATAATTGGGGTGGGAGCTGAAGCAGCAGAAAGGAAATCACAGCCCCTGGACAAGCACAAAGGCTTTCACCTTACAGCCCTGCATGTGCCCTGATCCTGCTCCCCTGGTGCTGGTGGCAAAGCCCTTCGATAAGCCACGAGGGAGCACAACATCAGGGATAGTCCATCCTGGTCATCTCAGCTTTTCTGTGCCTTTTTCCTTCCCTCCTCCAACCCCATCCTTATCTCACAGATAAAGAGCAGACAAGCCAGTGATTATCCCCTATCAGGAACCAATGAGTAATCTGTCTACCACGAGTGCTTATCCAGCCGCATCGCTGAGGTATCCCAGACGATCACCTCTTAATATCCTCCTCCCCACCATTCCCAGCTGCAGCTATCCAGACCAGCCAAACCATCTTTACTGCCTCTATAGGGTCACCTGCCTGCATGTATAAGGACCAGGAGGGTGTGGATGCCTGGGGTGACACATCCCACTGAAGCTCAGCTCATCCTCCGTCCCTCGTGGAGGCCGATGTGACACATAAAGGTGTCGGAGTTAGCAGGATGCAAAATGTGGCTGCGTTTCTCTGGGGTTCCCAGGGCTACCCTTGGCGCTCGCCGCTCACACATAGCGTGAGTGATGGAAAGCCCAAGCAGGGAGGAAAGAAGCGTGCAGCTAAATAAAACCTCCTCATCCCACGCAACACATTGAGCACTTCGCACGTTGGGGTTCTGGCCGCAGCCAAATTAGCAACACGCCTCCAAATAAAACCTAAATTTGCTTGTAAATGCATTCTGTTCTCCTATAAAAGATTCAGGGAGAGGGTTGTAATAGCAGATTCCCACATGTGCAACGCAACCCAGCAGATAACGGGCTGCCCAATTACGCTGGGGAGCTGGATAAACATTTAAGAGCAAACAACGGGATTTGTGCTGGGTTTAAATATTAATGGCAGGATTTGTCCACTTCCCCTTGCCAATGCTCACACCGTGGGGGCTTCGGCAGCAGCATGCCGTGACGCAGCCGATGAGTGATTCCATGTCTCGGCTCCAAAGGAGCAGGGAACGGCATGTAAAACAGCCCAGTGCCTGCGTAACACATTTCTCATATAGCAGCATTCCTGCTCCAAAGAGCCCTGTTTCAGATGCGTTGGATCTTGGTCCTGCCGGATTCAGATTTAAGGGAACACCATTGCACATCTTGAGTGGAAAGAGTGTTTCACCAGCCCATTTACACTGGCTGTAGAAACAGAGATAAAAATGCAATCCATCACACTCCAAGCAGGCCTCCCCCTCACTGTGGGCTCAGGATTTAACTGTTTGACAGCCAAGCCAGACTTCTCCAGGCGGATACAAAGACTGAGAAATAAGGACTGGAAAAATCTACAAATTAGAAAGCAGAACGAAGCCAGGCATGGAAAATTCAGTGCGTTGCTTAGAAATTAGCTGCCCACCATGAAGGAAGCAAAATGTGCTCCCGGACTGGAAAGCAGCAAGTTTCCAGGGCTGAGGAGGTGGTGGGACCTCATGGGTCATGCCAAAGCATTGGCACATCCTGAATGCAAGATCCCAAAACCAAGAAGGGAAAGATACATCAGCTAGGCAGCATGGGAAGCACTCCTAGAGCATCTCACCAGGATGGTGACACAAAGGAAAAACGGTAATTATCTAGTGCCTGGAGCTGATGGTAAAAGCAATCCAGGGATGCAGGTGGCCACCCTGGCATCTCCCTCACAGTCATCCCAGCTGACTGTGCCCAGAACACACTGGTTGCTCAGTATTTGGCCATGCTGGTCCTATGGTTGCTGGTGTCGGGGAGGGCTCTGCCAGCCGGTTGAGCCACAGAGCCCGGAGCAGGGCTGACCGTCGTGGTAGCAGTTCACAAGGGCCATCTCATGACTGCACGTGGTGGTGCTGCTGAATGCCTCCCGGCTGCCTCTCTGGCGTCCAGAGAGAAAACAGACATGAAGGAACAGCTCCGGGCAGGGGGTGGGAAGGACATGAGCAAATAAACAAACAGCAGAAAACCTCAGAGAGAAAATAACCAGGCACCAGAAAGGAAATGAACTCTAACAACAAGGGATTAAAAATAGCAGCGAAGCCAGGAGTCAAGCTCCGCCAAAGCTCCTGGTTCGTTTTCAAGGGGAGGCAAGTTGGATGGAGCCTCCAGGGCAGCCTGAAGATTCACACCCATCTCACAGCCATGGGGCAAATGAAGCCAGACCAGCTCCCATGGTGGCCAGGAGTTCTCTGGTCCAGCTGATACCAGTGTTGGGTCCAGCTTGTCAAGCTGGAAGCCAACTTGTCAAGCATCACACATATGGTCTGGGGTAATTCAGTAACCCCAGTAGCTCTGCAAGACAAGGGGGAAGAGCTGCCAATTGAGACTTTACTTCCAGCACTCAGGTGTGTTGTTTTCCCTTACATTCACATCAGCTCAGCAACCAGGAACAAGAATCCCCTGGAGACCTGACCTTCTTCTCATCCCCAGTGGGCAGGCAGAACTTCAAACAGATTTACTGGTGCTGCCCTCCAGATGCTGTTGTGGGATGATCTCAAAGTTAAAGACTGCCTGAGGACTCCTCAAACATCAGCCCTGGCACAGTGTGACAGGGTAAGCAGGCAGGGACTTTCCACACAGACAACCTCCTGTGCGTAAGAGCAAGATGGACCAACAAGTGAAGGACAGTATTAGCCCAGGAACCGAAGGAAGGGCTTAAGGTGGTCACGAATACATCTGGGATAAAAGCAAAAAGAGGAAGCAGAGGGCTCCTTAAGGCTTTTGCATAAGCAGATCTGGTTTTCCCATAACAAATCCTGAGCAGCCATTCCCACCAAGAGTCCTCTCCTCCAAGGAAGCTCTGAGGAAGGTCCTGCAGGACCACAGAGGCCCCTTGGTGATTCACACTGACTCTCCACTGGCTTGGCCTCGGAGGGAGCTGCTCTTGCACTGCAAACAGCAGAGGTTTTGTGGCTCTTCCCACTTCTGCCTGAGAAGAGTATCCCAAGCCTTTTGATAGCATCAGCTGAGTGTCACAGACACTGTGTGACCCCCCGGCATTTCCGTGGGGCAGACAGACTGCCCTGACCACATCTCCTGGGCTGAGGGCAGCAGCTCTCCCTGCCATGCTGCTCAAGCAGAGCGAGTTACCAAGCTGCAAACACCAGGGCTGCCAAATCCTCCTGTTCCTTACCCATGGAAGGAAGGGAGAGACTTCACTAAGGATACACAACGGATACCTCTAAGCCCCAAATCTTCTGGGCCCGCAGTCATCAGAGCTGCCGCTCCTGTCTTTAAGCTTCTAATTAAAGATTTTAATGACCACTGTCTCTGGCCCTGCAGTGGTTTCCATCAGCCTCCTCTCCTTCCTTGGCCACAGACGGCTTCTGCCCTCAGGAATAATCTAACATTTGCCTCCAAAGTCCCAACACATCCCAATCACAGGCTCAAAGGATGTTTCTGAGAGCAGCTTTCTTCTGCACGCCCCACACTGATCCTGTCTTTCTCTTAAAATAAACTCAATTCATTCCCTACAAGCTGTGCCACAACACAAAAAGAGATGAATGCAACCTCCCAGGTCTGCTGGATGGCTTGGACCCTGAGCACTCGCTGCTAACGGGTGTTGGATACATGCAATGAGAGCAGCAAACCCAGCATTGCTATCAGGCCTCACTGGTGCTTCTGAGCTCCCCCTCCTCCACACTGCTTGCTTTTGGCCCCCAAATTCCCCTCTCTGCCTACAATTCCCATTCCAGCTCTTTTTCACAGCCTTGCCTTCTCCAACACCTCCTGGCCCTCTCTGCAATACTTTACCGCACCGAAGCAACCACCCTCTGCTCCTCGTTTGCACCTCAGAAAGAGACACTCTTCCCATGTTTCACGGTAGCAGAGCACGGAACCCCCCCAGAGGCAAAGCTGCACTTACCCCAGCACATCCCACAGTGGCCAGTGGCCCGAGCCACTTTCTCAGCTTGCATTTCCCCAAGGCCAGGTTGTCCCAAGGGCAAACCAATGCAAACCCTGAGCTGATGCTCTCGAAGAGTGGAATGAGCAGGGTACCACGGTGGCTACCAAGGGATGCTCCTCACTCCATTGCAGGCCTGGCTGTTGGATCCACGCTCTCTAGCTGCAGGACCCCAGCACGAAAGGCCAGGCAGCCGCGAGTCACATTCAGCGGTGCAATGACAGCCTTGCTCCGTGCCGCACAGTCGTGCCACTGGCTTTGTCCCCAAGCAGGGACACACTCGGCGAGGGGACGCAGCAGCACTGAAACCCACCCTGGTGTCCTCACTCCAGCTCCCACTTCAGACGCGGAGGTGTCAGACACGTGAGACGCTCTCGCTCAGAGCACGCTGCCCTTTGCAGCCGGCTGCGAGAGCAGAAATGTGACCCACTTAAGCAGGCAGAGGTCAAGTGGGGAGCAGAGCGGCAGGCACACCTAGAGCGCTGCGCTCGGATTGAATCCTTCGAGAACACGCGAGCTCCTTGGCTGCGCTCCAGGGCTCCATCATTACTGGATAGTTTGCATTTCCTTCTAGGAAGGCAGCCGGGAAGATCGGCATGCGGCGCACAGCCCGCGGCTACAGACTCCTGCAAGGAACAAAGCTCTGACGCCCCGAGACGAGCGTGCCAGACAATGGCCTGTGATTTTCTTTGCCGTTCAGGCTCTGCAGGGGGAGAAGGAGCAGCCCTGAAAAGCCTCATTTTACACAACCAGACAATCTCCTTGCACAAGGGGCATTCCCCAGCCAGCCTGGAGCACTCCTGAGTGCAGAATCAGCTCCTTTGTCACACGTGCTCACCATCGACGTGGAAGGAGCAGCTCTTTGGGTGACTAAAGGCAGGCGGGGAGGACCTGATGCTGATCTGAAGTTCAACAGACCTCTCCTCATAAGAAATGGGGGGGGGGGAACTTCTTGAGAGGCTGTTCTTGCTACAGGGGGTAATAACCTCAGGTGTCCAATGCACACACTGGGTTACTGTTTGGGCTGCAGAGGTTGGGCAGCCAAAATCCACTTTGACTTTAACCCCAAGGTGAACAAAGGTGTGACCCAAGGGTCTGAACTAGACACAGACAAGAAATGCACACATAAGTCCATAAAGCTCTATGCAAAGTGTACCTTGAAGAATTTCAAATCCCAGGATCAGCAATCCTGCAGGAACCACAACTGGGAAGGGCAACATGGGGGAAAAATCTGGATCCCTTTCAACAGGAACCCCAAAACTGCTCTCTTATATGCAGCCCCACACATGTGGGGCTTACTCCTCACCCTGAGATCACTGCTCAAGTAGCTCTGTGATGTACTTGCACTGCAGCTGGGCTTCATCGGCAGGACAAGGAGGGCAAAGCTTAAACCACTCTTCAGGATTGAGAGCCGAAGTCCTGGACAACATCGCTCTGAACCTGAATGTGAAGGGTTCTTAAGCCTTCCTTTTCACAGGGTGCAACATCTATGATTCTCAGATCACCTTAAGATCATCTTAAGATCATTTCATCATCCTAAGGTTGATCTGGATCCTCCCCTAGGATGAGATGAGGCTGTTGCCCTGCTTGCAGAGGCATTTACTCACTTGTGCCCCCAGCCAGGCAGCCACATGGGTGTGGGATAGGTGCTACCTTCTGCTGGGTAAGTCAACAGTGTCTCTGTTGGCTCAAAATCACATGCTGGAGTGGGTGAATTTGCACGTATGTGATGGGACAGAGAATTTTTGCTGTGTTTTTTAAAGCCACTCATAAAAACAAGAGGCAGATATTGAACCAGAGCCAACATCTGTATCTTTGTAAGACTCACTCGCCAGCCTTTTGCTGACTCCAGAGCAATAAATATTCAGAGCCTTAAAGGCTTTTCTTCAATCTGCTTAGGAGAAAGCAGCCTCAAACAATGGCCAAGAAGGGATCTTGCCCAACCTCAGCTTCAGTGGATCAGCTCAGGGAGGGAACAGACCTCACCAGATTCTCGCAGTACCACAACTCCTCATTCTTTTTTAATGACAAAAAATGAGGAACTGCCCCCAAAAGCCAGTAATTTAGAGCACAACCACACACGCAGCAGATGTGGGCCAGCGGGGGAGACAAAAGCCTCTCACAAGGTAGGAGCAGGAACAACCAGATAGAGGGAGGGGAAAATATCCAAGATCAGAGCTGCCATCACCCCTGTGGTGGAGGTGGACCCCTGGCCTCACCTCTACATGTGGATTCAACCAGTTCAGACCCTATTTTAGGCTGCATATGGGACTTTTCATCTTCAGAGCACTTAAGAGGCATGTGTTAATCCTCACAACGCCCTGCCTTGGCAGATAAGTGTTTATTATCTCCGTTCCACAGCTGGTGGGACAGGCGCAGTGGGGAGTGGCTCATTGTTGCAGACCCCGGGCAACCTCAGCTCCTGGGCTCCTTGAAAGACACAGCCAGGGTGCCCGGTTTGAGCTGATGAAGGGAGCCCCAGGGAGCCTGGGACACCTCCTGGGCCACTGGGCAACTGAAGCAGGGCTGGGATGGGCACCATCCCCCAGCCAGTGCTTCCCAGGGGAAGAAGTCATAAGCATCTTTCAAACACAAAGCCCCAGCACACATCTCTGCCACCTTTGTACAGCAGGTCAGGACAGCGGCACTCATTTATTATGGACAAATTAATGCCCATGGAGATTAAAGCTTTATCTACCACCAGCTCAGCCGCATCTGACTTAGACATGTGCAGGGCTGGGCTGACGTGTCCCTGCGCACTGGAGGAGCCACATCCCCACTGCACCTCCAGCACCACGTCCTTCTGTGCTGTGGACTAAATGAGCCTCCTTCCTCCACCCTTGGCTTCTCCATCCTATTCTGAGCTGTCTTGTGCACCGCCAGCCTGTCTGCTCTGCCTTTTCTTGCCTGTTGAAGCCAGTGTTTGACAGATAAACACAAAGAAGAACAGAGGCAGAATGGAGATGCATGGCCAACACCAATGTGGTTGACACTGCCACCTCTGTGCAGCAACAGACAAACATGGCAAAACAAAGGTCACCACTGTTAGCGTTAAACCATCACCCCAGCCCCAAACACGGAGCGAATCAGTGCCGAGCCACACAAGGAGGAGGGAGGAATTACCATGCACTTGGTTGATCTCGGAGTTGGATGACAGGATCTCATCAGCCAACTTCTGGGCAGTGGGCAGCACCTCAGTGTGATGTGCCGTGATCAAATACTGAACAAACTTCTGGAGCTGGTCCCTGTTCATCTGGAAAAGGGTCTCTGAGATGGGAAGACGGAGTTTGACCTGGTCCGGCTTGCGGATCCTGTACAGTGAAAGCGCCACGACATGGGCACAGTAAAAAATGTCCTTGTTCCCGCAGCCGCATGTCACTGAGGTGATTTTGCAGCGGTCGAAGCTGATGGCCACCTTGTAGGTCACCTCTGGTTCTGTTGCAGTCGCTGGCTCCGTTACCGTCCCACTGAGGTGGAAGCCTAGAGGGGGAAAGGAGAAGAGGGAAAGGCCACGTTAGCTTCCCTCTGAGCACGACCACCCATGCAAACTCTGGCAGGAGATCAAGGCCAGCCAAGGCTGCTCATGCATCGCAATGTCAAGGAGCACACCACCCAACGCATACACATGTAAGCCATCCTGGTGGCCTACACCCAGCAACACCCAGCCCGCATATGAACACACTTCTGCACCAACACACAGATGCAGCCAGACTCCTCGGTGAGTTTATTTAACAGCCAAACTCCCAGGGGAAGAGCAAAGCTGCTCAGTTCCCATTTGTTTAAGAGTCTCTCAGACTGTTTCTCTCCTGGGATTCATCTTCATCCACGCCTCCCTCTCACTCAATTTGCAACTCACGTGAGTGAGGGCTGGCAGAAAAAGGCCAGGTTTTCTTTTCTTTGAGGAGGCAGACAAAACCCCCCACAAATTAAATGCAACCCAACTCCAACTTCGGTCCCTCAACCAGGTAGAGCGCTCCAGGGCATGGCCACAGCTCTAAGCTCTTCTACGCAGCAGGAACAGGAGCAACGTGCAGCCCAAAATATGGGCTGTGGGGGAAACTGTTTGTTCCTTGAGCTCCACAATATTTGCTGCTCCCATGGGAGCTTTTTCCTGAAATACTGCTGCCAGGGAACCAGCTGCTTGTTGGTGTGATCCATGCTTTGGGCTGCAAGGACAGCCCAAGTCGCTCACACAAACGTACGGTGCTCCTGACAGCACCCACTGTGCCATGAGGGGGTGCAGCACCTTTGGGCACAAGCCACAGGAAGTCCCAACACATCCCAAATATGGGTTAGAAGCATGAAAACGGGCTTGTAAGGACCTCTGGATCCAAGGAAGGTGAATGCATCAAGTAAGCGAGGGATAAGGCCAATGAGAAAAGACTGGATGTCCATTACCCTCAATCTGAAAGCCTGGGGAGCCCTTCCCAGGAGCCAGCTGCGGAGGAGGTCCAACACCAACACTTTGCACTTGCCCAGCTACATGGAAAAGGGGCATTTTTGCTTCCCCCATTCTTGTTCCTCAGAGGAGAACAAGGCTACACCAGGAGGTTAAATAACATGGCCAAGGCCACCTTATGCCTCCATGGCAGAACCTGGGGTGGTACCCATGCCCCAGCACTCCACTCTGCCCATCCCAGCCCTCCTCCCCAAAGAGAATGCTCACTTTTCCCTGCCACTGCAACCTTATTAAGCCCATGTTTACGCAGAAGTCCCTGCAGAGCCTGCTGTCCCCCCGGAGAAGGCGTCAGACAGCTGAGAGCCCTACAATTAGCAAAAGAAAAGAAGGGGGGGGTGGGTGTGAAGATTAAAATACATTAACTGCATCAAACCCTTGTGCGTTTGCCAGCTCTCACAAAGGCTTTCCGAGACAAATTTTACCAGAGGTTTTTAATAAATGGCATCAAAACCAGCTATTCACTGCCAGTCTCTTTAAAGCCACGCCAAAAAACCACATTCAAATCTGATTAAGCATCAAGGAGGTCTGCTTTTACTTTAGTGCAGGGGAGGGGGAAAGCAGACCTGTCCTGCTGCCATCATCCGAAACCTACCCCATATGGATGGTGAAGCAGGAGGGAAGGGATGGACAACTCTGCGCTACCCTCTCGCTCGCACGCTGCTGGGAGTAGAAGTGCAGCTATGGAGATGCTGGGCTCAGCGCCGCGGGAGCAGCATAGCCAGGGGCTGACAAGCACCCCCCTTCCACACATGAGTCCATGCCCCAGCAGCCAAACTATATAAATCCTGAGGATAAACTCCAAAGTGTTTATGTTTTACCACTTCTCTGGTCTGCAATGCTTGGCAGGCGGCTCCGACTCACTGCCAGCTTCTCCCCAGTTTACTTTCTGAGCAAGTTAAAAGGATTGGAAACCGCAGTCCTGTGTAAGAATGTATGTATATATGCATACGTACACCCATAGGCACATACGCACATATATATAAAACTCTCTAAGACAAATTACTAGCTATAAACACTGCCTTGAACTGCTTACTTTTAGCAGAATCATGGGCCAGACCCCACTTGGGGCTAACTGGTGTATGGCTGGAGGAACTCATTTAACCAAACCACCTGTTTCAGACAGGTCTGACTCTGAAAATACATCAACCATGGTCTGAATCCAGCCCCTCAAGAGAGGAGATTTGTCCAGATACTTCCCAGGCTGCTCTCAAGGCACCCCAAAATCTGTGCTCCCCCATGTGCTGTGAGAGCCTAGCATCACAACTCACAGCCAGTGTCCACACAAAAAACAGGACCATTCAGCGTGTCAGCAGCTGCCAAGTTCACCTGGCACTTGAGCCCTAAGTCAAGTGTTGGTTTAGATTTTAGCCATGATGGCAGCAGGTCTATTTAAGATAAACTAGGAGCTCTATACAAAACATTTATCAAAAGCTCAGTCAGAAATTAAACACGGTGAGAGGGGGAGAGAGAGAAGCTGGTGGGAACAGACGCGTTGTTTGGGAATATTTACATTAATGGGAGGTCAGCCTGCAGCTACCATGCTGCGCCCTGCTCTGCAGCGAAGTCTGCACTCCAGCACCCATGGGCACTGAGCACGCCAGCTCAGCAGTGATGGGTATCACTATCCCAGAGAAGAGTGGTGGTTAAAAGGAAGGTTATAGTGTGGTTAGTCCATCATCCATCGAAGCACTCACTCCTGGTCCATACAAAACTTATGCTACAGTCACTAGGAGGCTACAGGTCACTCTGGAGAAGAACACCCTGTAAAAGCTGTCACTGTACCCTCCTCTTCCATTCATCTTGCATCCCAGAAGCACACGGCACAGGTGATACCAGCACTCCAGCAAACAGAAACACAGCCCTGGCTGCAGACATGGGGTCTGCATAGCACCGAGAGCAAAAACATACTCCTCCATGTCCCCTCTGCATGTTTTAATTTAAGATGCTCCCACAGCCGAGTGCTTATCTAGGACTTCATCTTCTGTTCCTTAACATAAGCTAACTTGGTGTTTGATTTGCTGCCAGCAAAGTGACAGTGCCAGGGCTTGGAAA
The DNA here is from genome assembly GCF_028554395.1 of Pezoporus wallicus. NCBI lineage: Eukaryota > Metazoa > Chordata > Aves > Psittaciformes > Psittacidae > Pezoporus > Pezoporus wallicus. The sequence goes on along the minus strand of NW_026641917.1, from coordinate 181,228 downwards.
CCATGGAAAAGAAATAATTAAATACCATCTTTGTAACTACAGACTAATTACGCCCCATCGGAGCCTAGCTTTGTCCCAAGAACGACATCGTCTCCTCCCTGCCCCAGAACAGCCTCCCCTACTTCTACCGCAGATGCTTCCCAGTGGATGTCTCTTGGATCCAGGCTCCAAAAGGAGCTGAGTTTTCATATCTGCCCCAGAAAGAGCACAGGAAGGTGCAATGAATGTTCACCGGCACACAGGGCACAATGAGCACATCTTTTTCTTAATCCCACTTACCCACCAAATGGGGACAAAACACTGGAGCAAGGACCTTCCCTGCATTACTGGCACAGGACATCGTGCCTCTGATTCAAATTAAAATAGACCCTAGAAATGTCTCATGGAAGTCTGTGAGCTCCACACCGGTGGCACTTCCAAACCCATCAGCTGGGCAACACTTTCCTCTTTGGAGCTGATAAACCTCCCAGGCTGGGAGGAACATGAATCCCTGGACTCCGAAACAGCTACGAAGGATGAGGCCTTTAGCAGGAGGCTCCACAACCATTAAGGCCTCAACAGAAGTATACTTAACCAAGGTAAAAATTCTTTTATCTCTAAACTTATTCAACTAAAGGAGCTTTGCAAACTCCCCCAGTTCTGTAAGAGCAGGCAGAACCTTTCAGCTGGGCATTTTTAACCCAGATACCCACCAGCCACCCATCAGGAGAAAATACTGGTGTCCTGCAGCTCCAACCCACCACTACACCAGCTGTGCATGCCCTAGTCTCGAGTTCTCCAGCAAACCCCTAAAGGTAAAGCCAACGTTCAAGTCTGGAGAGAGGCAGACCACAGGTAGGAATTTCAACCCCAGAAACAAGCAAAACCCCAGTGTAACCCCTTCCACTCCTATACCTGTGTCACTGAGAGCCCTCCAACAGCCGCGAGCAGGAGGAGGAAGAGGAGGACCCCACAACTACACCAGCCGGGAGCCTGAGAGCTCAGCTCTGCTCCCTCTGGCAGTTGCTGCTCACAGCCATCCCCCGGATTTCACACCACAGCCCGGAAGAAGTCACAGTTGTCATTCGCAAAGTTTTGCCACTCAGAAAAATGAGCTCGCTCTTCCCAGGCGCAGCGCTCGCTTGCCTTTCATGGGATGCTAACACAGCCCTGGCAGGGAGGCAGCCTTCACACAACAGCAGCCATCTCTAGGACCTAACCCTGGACCAGCAGGGACCGGCTGAGGTTGCTGCACTGCACAAGATGGGGACCAGTGACACACAGGTAATGCGAGGAGCACTTCTTCACATCCCTGTGGCTCCTCTGAAGGCTTTTCTCAGCGTCTGTGTAAAGCCTGAAGCAGGGCAAGGAGCAGCTCTGCAAAGGGAAACGTGCCACCACATCCATCCCCCTGAGCAAGGACTGTCGGTGGATGCAGCCACACACTGTACACTCAAAACTCACCAGTGCATCTGGCTGTCAAAACCCTCAAGTGACCTCCTAGTAACTGAGGCTGATGTTTTGGGCAGCCTCTGTTAGAAGCAATGTGATGGGAAGTCCATCCACACAGCTTCCTGAAGGCACCAGCCACATCCTCCTGCATCCTGGCCAGAGAGGGGTGGCTGCAGCAGACAGCAGCTTGGTTCCTCACTGCTCCTGTACTCGGTACAGAGCTCCCAGGACCCCATTTCAAACCTGTGTTTGGGAAGCAATGCCTTCATGCAGGCAGGAGCTCTGCAAAACCAAACAGGAACAAATACACGGATATTTATGGGGCACAGCAGATGCAGGCGAAGTAAACTGAAGTTCTCACTCAGCCCAAGTCGTATACACGAGGTTAACATGACCCAAATATACCTCTTTTTTTTTTTCTAATTTCCAAACCACAGCGGAAAGGTATTTTAAACTAAAACGATTCCAAGCTCTTTAGTGATTAAGCGGACTGCAGCTCCAGCTTCTAGTGGAAAAACCATTTGTTTTTCCACTGTGTGAAAGCCGTAACTAGCAATGAATAATAATTGCTGCACCGTGTGTTATTTATAAGTCATTCTCAGTCACATTTCCGTGCCTCAAAACAGCAGCTTTCTGAACGTGAACTTAAAATCGGTCAATATTTGTAATGTAGACAACACCCGTGGGAGGAAGGTGTCGGTGTGCTCATGCAGTGGGAAGCTGAGGTTAGTAACATCCCCCAAAGCTTTCCAGCTTCTAGATCAATTCCTCCAGCCGGCTGATGCTGACAATTGCTCAGTCCCTGACCTTGCAGTTGGAAAGGAGATGGGCTCATGAACTCATTTGCACATGACAATGCTCTGGCAAAGTGAATCATCTGCCTCCGATAGTAACGGAGAGTACGGTGCGCCCCAGCCCTCCCGGGCTCCATTCAACCAGCTCAGGGCTGGCCTTTTGTGCTGCCAGTGCAAGAAAGACTCGGCTGAAGATGTGTGCAATTAAACCCACTTTTCTTGTTGCTCTTTTGATTCAGAGCGGCTCAATGAGAGGCACCCTAGGCAGGTGTTGTCACACACAGATAAAATGTGCCTTTTCAGAGCGCCGGCAGACAAAAAGAAAGAGGGTAAGGCTGAATCAATTGCCATTTCTCCCTTGCAAAATAGGGAATCCAGGCTTCCAGTGAGTTGATGAGCAGAGCTGCTATGAATTTACATCCTCCCTCCTCCCCAAAGCAATTTCTTTTTGTGGCCACAGGGATAGGTGTTGCTGTTGAACGAGACCTTGGCAGGGATGAAGAAGGCAGGCGATGGCTGGCCAGGAGGATGCTGCCCCAGCAGAACACTGCTGTGATTCTGTTGTACCCTTTCCCACCACAGCCCTCCTCCCTGGTCCCCACCATGCTCCTGTCCTTGCCCAGTCATTTCTACCCTGGAAAAGCACCCCTGGCTCTGCAGAGCTAACAAAGACCATTAATAGCCCCCAAAGACCATTAACAGCCCCCACGAAGGAGCTGTGCCTGCAGCTAAGCTGACACTGAAGGAGCTGTAACAAAGGGATACAGTTCAGTAGGAAAGGATGCTCCATGCCTGCAAGCGTCCCCACACATACCTACAGCCTCAGACAGCAACTACCACAGGTTTAGGAGAAATACTGTCTCTCTGGATAGGCCAGGGAAGAAGCATGAGCTGCAGCTGTGAACAGAGGAGATGCAAGTGGGGCTGTTTGTGCTGGAGGGAGCAGTAAGCTCCTCTGAGCAGCTGAGTAAGCTGGAGGGACGCTCTCTCTGCCATCTGCTCTGATCCCACAACACCTCCTGCAAATGAAGAGTCAATCCACTGGATTCTATCCCTGTTAACCTCTAATCAGCCAAGAGCACCAGCCTCTGCCTCACTCTTTATCCAAGCCTGCTAATGCGTGAAGTGCACTGCGCTTCCCATCTGCTCCAGCACTACTAGAGTTAAATGACAAAGCCGTTTCCCTGTCCCAAGCATTCACTTACACAGATGCCCTTGTATTAACTCAATTTCCCAGTGATTTCCATTATTACCCTTACGAGATTTCTGGTGTTTGTTTATCTAGCAGCCTGAAATGGAGGGTTTTTTTTTCACCTCCCCTTATTCAGCTCAGGGGGTGGCTGGATCAAGGCCAAATGAGTAGCCCTGATCTGTGACATTCCCAAAAAATATTCCCTGTTTTCCCCCCAGCCCAGAGTGCTCTTTGTTACCCATCCAAACCTGAAGAGCCAGGGGGTTTGTGTCTTTGTTGCCATCCCCAAAGCCAAGACCACCCTTTCCAGCATCACCTTCCATATCCTTCCGCCAGCAAATGGGTTTTTAATCTACCCAGATGCGCAACCCTTGCTCCAAAGACATATGGTTTGGGGGAAGAAATAAAAATACAACCAGTTTTAAAGCTCAGACTGATTTCCTCTGCTAAGGTGCAGCCATGCAAGCTGAATTCCTCTGCTAGCAGTTCAGATTAACACAAACAAACCCAAATGCCGTTTCTGCGGCATCATAAGCAACAAAAAGGGCTTGAAGAGCAAATGAGTTCACTGCATCTTTGCTAGCATGTGTTGCCCACATAATAACTGGGGGCAAAATGCTGTCAAGTCTCTGCTCTATATTGCTGCAGTATTTTATGGTAAGCTTGAACATAAAGAGCTTTCTTAACACCGTAGAAAACTAGAAAGATGAGGATGTGCAATATGTTTTTTGGTAGCAGTGAACAAACCATCTCTACTTCAAGGGAGAAAAAGCAACACATCCCTGTGACCATCCCAAAAACATCCCCCTCTCTCTGCTCATGAGCAGCTGTATCTGGACAAGGAGCAAGACGGTTCCTTGTTACAGGTCAGGTGTTTGTACTTAGCAGAGGCAGGGTTGTTTTCAAGCATGAAAGAAAATATCCATGGAGAGGAAATTCACTTTTGCTGGAGTTTCCGGGCTCGTGCATCCCATCAGTGGAGGCTGCCATAGAGCAGACCCAGCCCCGTGCTGTCACCACCCCGGCTGCCTCAAGGAAACCAATGGGAGATGCCAAAACTCACACATGAGGATGAGTGTCTTCCAACTTCAATGGAGCCACCCAGATTTCCAACAGCTGAAAACCTGGCTTCTAGTACATAAAAGGGTTTTAATAAGGAAATGCCTCTTATCCCTGCATGCAAGTGTCACCACAATGAGATCACTGATCTTCACAGCAGTTGAAAGAGAGCAGAACAGCGCTGCTCCCGCCATCACCTTTTTTATGTGGCAACTCACATAACAACTTAGCCCCACAGAAACATAATCCTGACCCTAAAAGCAAAGTGGCTCCCATGCCATAGCCCTTATCCCATTGCTCCTGGCTTAAAGGCTCATTCCTGGGTGCCTTTGGGTCCCCCAAGCCATAGACATCCTTCTCTCTATGTATCTGCTCCCCTTGCTGACCTGCTTTTCCAAGATGCGGCCTCTCTTCCACACAGGCAGCTTTTTCCAGCTCTTAGCCTCAGCCTGGGGAGCAGCTCTGGATTTTGTCTCCAAATACACAAAGATAAACTGTATTCAAAGCACATTTTGCAACTCAGAACTGCCTCCAGAGCAAGCTACCTCCAAACCAACCCCAAACCCAGTCCACCGGTACGGAAAATCAAAAGCAAAACCAAGCCTGAGAGCCTCCTGACTTGTTTTCTTCCCACATTTTGGTTTTGCACGGGGCATGACTGTCATCCAGCTTAACAAGAGCCAGAATCAAACCAGGGCATTGCACAGCAATGGAGGGAAGCAGGACGCCATCCCGATCCTCCCTGAGACACCAGACCTTAAAATAGCAGCTCCACAATTTCTAGGGAAGTTATTAGTTATAATTTTCCTGGCCCTCAGAAGCCTTCCGAGGGAATGAGGCAGCCTAGATTCAGTACGAAAATCTGCTCCAAATTCTTCCCCCAAAAAGACGTATTTTCCACTAAGAATAGCTCTTTCTTTTAAGGGAGGATAAAGTCTGACTTTCTAAGTTATTGGCAATGGTGTTAAATGAACATTATACTTTAAAAGCATTTCAATAGCATTTGTGGCAATGGCCTCGGCAACAGATTTGCTGAAAAGGTCAATTAACTTCCTTCCAAAACCCCTGCTTTTAACAAAAGGGCTCTGCATTGAAGCTGCTCCCTCAAAGTGGAAAAATCACTGAGATGTCACCGTTTTGCCATTCCTGCTCTCCATCCCCATTCGGGAGTTGGACGCAGACCAGGACAACCCCCTTCTCCTGCCAACTTTTACAGCCCCCATTTACAATAAACCCCAATATATACATATATATTCTTCTTTTTTAATATTGAATTTCACTAAGGATACCACAGGCAAATGGTTTTTATATTGTAGAAATATTATTCTACTTAAAGGGCTCAGCTCACTTCAGCAGCTCACAAAAACTTAGTGGTTTCCTCCCCCCCCCCCCCCCAGCCCTCAAACCAATAAAGCTTACATTTTGGAGCTTATTAGGGCAGCTCCACATAGGGAAATTAACTACTCATTGCAGAATAAATTATTCAGCAATTGGTATCCCAGATCAGCCCCCTCTGTGGACATTTTATTCCAGAATCACTCTGGGAAACTTTGTGCGTGGATTAACTATTCCTGAAGGTAATTCCAGGACAGGGAGTCAATCAAGTAACTGCTGCACGCCAGCAGCTGGGCTGGTCACACTGATGACAACCCTGACCAGAGCTATCCCAGAAGAGGACATGAGGAATGGTGTTAAGCTTGGGAAGGTTGACGCTGAAGTTCAACATCCAGCAAAAGCTGAGTTGAAGGAAAAGGAAAGCAAATGATTCCTGTTCCTGGGGTATCTGCACAGAGCTGGGAATGGGCAAGCTCCACGGGGAGCTCCATGAGCACCACACTTTGGAGGGGGGAACACCTGCTGTCATGTTGTCTTTCCCACATCTCCATCTTGACTCTGCTCTTCCTATGAGAGTCCTGCCTGTACATCACAGTCCCCCATTCCCTGTCGGTGCCTCACAGGAGGGATGCCAGTGCTTACACGCATCACTGGGAGATTGCAAGGCTTTAATCCTTCATATGCGTGAAGTGTGTTGAGGGTATTTGAGAAGCACCAATTCCGACCGTGGAGAGACCTGAAGAGCATCCACGTGTACTGCAGCAGCTCCCAAGCCCAACTCAACCTGCTGGTGGATGAGTTCTCTGCTTCTTCCACAAGGACCAGGCTTTTGCTGGGTGTCCTCCAGTCCCACTAAAATATACAGCATACAAAAAAATCACTTGGATAACTACAGAGTCAGCTCCATGGAGCCCAAAGGCTGTGTCAGAGCAGCTGGACTCCTTGCCATCTCCTGGGCATGGCCATTGACCCAAACCCCACAAACGGCATCACAAAAGGGATCCTCAATAACACCATCACCACCACCCACGAAGCTCAACACACTTCAAAGGCAAGCAAGGCAGCACATTCAGGCACTATAGGGTAAATCAAACAGGGGCAAGACCAACCTAAGTGAGGCAACCACATACAAGTTCTCAGTTGCCAGTATGTGCTCTCTGGTGAGACCCCTCAGCAAACTTGAGGTCACAGCTGACGAGCAGCCGATCGCCCAACTCTGCATGACGAAAACCCTCTGCAGAACAGTCGTCACGCTTTAAGTAACACTTAAACCCCCCTTTTGATCACATTAGTTTTCACATGACCCTTCTGAGAAGTCAGGAAGGCAGCAGGAGGTCTGCGGAGCGCAGACTTCCCCAGCAGCCTTCCTTGCTTGAAAGGAAGGCGGTTGGGAGACAGATGCCTGACAAAGATGCTGCGCTCTCCTGCATCAGCAGTTTTCACCATCTTTAGCACGCAGGCATTTCATGAGAAGCAGATTCCCGTACAGTGATTTTAAGCTCCTCAGCACCACCTTTTCTTCTTCCAGACATGCACTGTCCCCACTATCTCCTAGCCACACATCACCAACCTCTGCTGTAGTGAGGAGTCTGCAACTGGAAAGCTGTCCCAGTGGATCCACCACATAGGAGAAAACACAACCCCTCCTGCTTTTCAAGCTCAAGATGACTCCACCACGGCTTTGCTGCTGTCAGAAACACGAAGGGCCACAAAAGCTGACACCCAGGGAGACATGAGCCATCGCTCTGCTGTGTTGGGAGCGGTGCTTGGGCCGCCTCTGTGAAACTCCTGTTTCTGATTAAAAACTTCACAGATTTTTCTGTTCTGGGAAAACATTGTTATTCAACCCGCAGCCTAGACTGCAGGCTCCTCCGTTTGCTTTTGGTGCAGCGCAAACATCTAAAATGACACTGCGCAATGACAAGATCTGTCATCGGGATGGCTGTGGCTACAGTAGAAAGAAAAACAAGGGAGCGATCCATTCCTTCTCCCTGGAATTCATCACAATTAAAACAAACGGAAACCTATATTGTGCAGTTAACACTAAATACACAGGACTGAAGGGAAAGGGGAAAACTGTGACGTAAGACATTCAGCGGCAGTTTTCTCCCATTATGTGGCATAATGTTCTGGTGGTGGATAGGGAATCTCCAGCTCCTCTAACCACAGACCTATGTCAGTAATGAAGGGGAAAGGTGAAAGGAGAAAGGGGAAAGGGAGGAAAAAGAAAAAGAAAAGGAGGAAAGGGAAAAGGAAGAAAAGGAGGAGAAGGAAAAGGAAAAGGAGGAGAAGGAAAAGGAGGACAAGGAGGAAAAAGAAGAAAAGGAGGAAGAGGAAGAGGTTGCAATATCCCAGCTAACTATCTGCTGGCTGGCTGAAATACAACTTGAAAGCCTCACTGGAGTGAAATCCCACCCCTGCAGCTCCTGGTTTGCCTGGCTCCTTTTGGAACAAGCCAGGCAGGGCTCCTTGGCAGTGGACTCCACACACACCCAAGGGTTATCAGCAGATTTATCTCCGTTTGGAATTGGAAGCAACCAAAAATGCAGTGAGCTCAGCATAACGGGTCAGAAACAAAGCAAAACCAGATGAGGACTGGGAAGTTGACTCCTCTCTTCCCTTTGAAAAGGGAAGCTGGTAATTTGAGAGAGAGCGGTTTTAACCCACAATCTCAGCAAAGGGTTTTAAGAATTGCCCTAATTAGCTCATAACCCAAGTATTACACAGTGTTCCTACTTAGAGACTGGAAAGAAGTGGGAGGAAATCTTCCCTTGCCCCTTCAAAGAGGGTCCACAGATGGCTCTGGAAAACGGAGAGCAGCTGCACACTGTGGGTGACATGTCCTGGCTTCGGGGAGGGGGTCTCCCTCCCAGATTCCAGCTGAGAATCTTCTCCAGAAGTGGCACCCACTGCCTTCCCCTCCCTGTACTGAGTGAGGAGCAGGGTCCCTCTTCACCTAGCCAGGAAACCAAGGCAGCGGGGGCTGGCAGCAGATGTGAGTGCTGTGGGGCAGTTGGCTGGGAAGCACTGAACAAGGGATGCAAGGAGCTCACACCTCTGTCACTGCCTCCCCAGGTAGGAAACCTCCAGGCATCAAGTACCCTCACACTCAAGGTCTGCAGATGAGGAACAGCCAGGAAATAGAAGAGGCCATTTTCTCCCTCAGGAGCTGACATCTCAGCATCTGTTGGACTCCTGCAAGCTCCCACCAGGATGCTGACCCACAGTGCATGATGATGAACAACATCCATCAAACCACTTGTGGTGGAAAAGCCCCAAGCTGTAGAGTCACTATCACAGGTACTTCAAGAAGATGCAAGGATGAGTTGTAAACCACACAGAAAGGTGAAGAAACAAAACTCAGTTTTCTTCCCAAAGCTCCTACTGTTTTAAGCAGATCCGGCTGTTCTTGTCATGGCTCACAGCTTAGGTTTAGTTGTTCACTGGTGCTAGCATCACCCCGATGCACACAGAGCCAGCTCCGCCATCATCTCCACATTCCCACAGAAGGGGTATGTACGATGCTCAGGGCCAGGCCACCTCCAAACTGAACACAGCACTACCTTGGACGAGTGTCTGAAGGAAGAAGCTTCTGGCATATAAAAAAGAGACCTGCCACACATTCAATGGCAATGCTGCTCTGGAAAATCAATGTGGGGATTGCCCAGGGAAGATGGGTCTGTCCAGTTGTGCTGGGTTTCAGACTTACCCAGAGCTAAAGGAGATAGGAACCGCTAAGCTCCCAGCAAGACCAGCTTATTTCCCCCCACAGCCCTTGCTTGGATACCTGTTTGCAAGACTTTACACCCAATGCATGTGCTCACAGGGAATGGTCATATTTTACTGGCTCTGATATGGACGCGCCTGCCTCAACAGTGAACAGTCCCTGCAACAACAACACACACTCCCCATTAAAACAACTGCAACCTTTAGCAGCCTCTTGCTCTAAAGAGCAATTGCCATTACTTATTGATGTGTTTCCTCAAGATAAACAAAAAATTTATTAAAATCTGAACTGGAAAAGGAGCACACGGGGCAGCGGAGGGACAGGAGGTTGCCACTTGTCATTAAAGAAATAAATACTTCTACACTGGATTACACTTTCCACTTGCTGTTCCCCCTAGGAGCCAATTTCACACTGTGGGTTTCCTCTGCAGGAGATGGAAATCCCACAGGCAGGTTGAGGGCTCAGCCATTTTTGAGGGGAAGAAGCACCAAATTTGGGACCTAGCAGGTGACGTGTAAATAAAACTAGTAATCTTGAAATAAAAGCCAAGTGCATCTTAGTGATGAACACATCTGTCTACAGGCTGCTGTCAGGGATCATGACCCCGATATCTTGCAGAGATATTGTATTCTTCCAAAATCAATTCAGTTCCCTGTTCAGAGAAACGACTGCATTAAACCTAGAGACAAACTCATCACAGATAGAGGGACCGACACTTCTCAGGAGAGCTGAAAGCAGAGTCTCAATCCATCCAGCCAACAAGCAGGTGATGCTTGAAGGTGGAACTGTACAATTTCCTGCATCATCTACAGTGAGGAGAAGTGGTTGGAAGTATGATGAGAAGCAGAGCTCCCATCACACTCACGATGTACTTTTGCAAAGGCACCCTGGCATTTGTTGGATCTTCCACTCATGCAACAGCCACTCCAATAGCCTTGCTTTCATATTGCATACATCTCCCATTGTTCCTCCAGTCATAGGAGAGGATTAAAAATGGCTGTCACCAGCACAATGCAAGTTATCAGTTGCATCACCACACTAGGCTGAAGTAGAAGTAAATTACAGAGAATCATAGAATGGTTTGGGTTGGAAGGGACCTTAAGATCATCTGGTTCCAAACCCCTGCCATCGGCAGGGACACCTTCTGCTAGACCAGGTTGCTTCAAGCCCCGTCCAACCTGGCCTTGAACACTGCCAGGGATGGGGCAGCCACAGCTTCCTTGAGCAACCTGTTCCAGTGCTACTCTGTTTGTGGGAAATCAGGAGATAATCAGGACACCTACAATACAAGTGGCGAGCTCACAGGCACAGCTTCAGTCCTGGTGGTTTACTGAAAATCAACCTGATTTTTAAGTGAGCAACACTAAATAACAGCACTGAGGAAATCTCCAGGGCAGTGGCAACAACTCCACCCTGCAGGACTTCTAGGATGCTGCAAAGCCCTTATTCATCAGCCTTTTCCTTAACAAAGGTATGAAAACACATGCTAGCATTCTCATCATCTGGTAGTATGTTTAGGTTTGAGAGTTCTGTGCCACCAAGAGATGCTGGTGGATGTGGCAATGGGCCTGAAGTGTGTCTGGGGGAGACACCACCAGACCCGTAAGTCTGAGTAAACTAAACTAAAAGGAAATGAAAACCAAACCCATTGCTACATCAGTCCCATTACAGGCTCTGTTAAGCTCAGCCAGTCTCAACTGCTGTCCCCTTCTCCTGCAGCTGCAGGGTCTGCCCTAGGCACACCTTTGTAACTCCCATGCCTAACACTAGGGAAATGCTACCCCAGCTCAAGACTCCTGGAAGATGCAATGACCAAAGGGTCACCACTGACATTTCCAGGCTCTCCTACAGTGAGTTGACAGCCGAAACAGCACAGTGGAGGCTGGTGCAAACAGCAAAGCCAGTGCTGGGCAGCCCAGCCTCTTCCTACCCTTCACTTTCCAGTCCATCATTTGCCCAGCCTGCATTCTGCTCCCCCTCATCCAGAATAGGCTGTGGGTATCACCCAATCTCCAAGGCAGTTTCTGCTGATCCCAGCTACTGCCATTGAAGACACCAATTAAACTCACCATGTAATTTTTGTCCGCCTGCATCTGTGCCAATTGGATATTCAAGCTGACACTTTTGCACGTTCGCTTTGTCTGAAGCCAACAGATCAACGTGCCTCAGATACAGCAGATCTCTTTTTAACACTCCGAAGCTAATGAAAAAAATCCCCTCCGGTGAAAGGACAATGCTGGGTCAGAGAAGTTTTATTAGTCCTGAACCATGCAAAGTTGGAAGTTCGTCCCTGTTGAATTCTAATACTCCAACTCTGTTACACATTAACTGTATAAATAATCAAATACTTCACATGACAGAGCCATACTTCCAATCTGGGGCCAATAACTCAGAGGGTAATGAAGGGTGTAGTCTTCTGGACTGAAGGATTTCCAGCGCTCTCCAAAGAGCAGAACAAAGGCAGCCCCTTCCCCCTCTGCTGCCTTCAAAGCAAAAGCTTTGATTCGCTCGGCAAGACCACATCAAGCCAGAGCGCAGGCATGCAAATGGTATGTATCTCATCACCCCCCTCTTCTCCAGAGACACACGTGAAGCCACCAGCCATTGTGTGGTCTCAGCTCTGTCAAACAACCGGTGCTCCCTCCTAAAACACCCACCTCCTTCCCATCCCCGTGGGCTGGGAGCCTCCGAGCATCCCTCTCGCCTTTGCTCTGTACCACTGGGGAGGCGATACAGCAGCAACCCACCCAGCCCATGCCAGTCCCAGACACAGACCCTTCTATCAAACTCTCTCAGTGCTTCTCCAAGATGAGCATTTTCCTGGTGAACAACACTTGAATGAGACAGGAGCTCCAGTTCTCCAAACGCCTGTGGTCTCCCACATGGCTCACAGTGGGCGACGGCCTGGCACCTCTGAAATGAAGCTCTTATCCTCTTCAGGCTTTGGTTTCCCTGGCTGCAAAGCTGGGATAATGCCCCTTTTGGGCCTCACAGGGGTATTTTAAGGAGCAGGCTGAAGTTTGGCTCGTTAGGAATGACTGCTGCAGCTGCAAAACACTGCAGAAAGATCTATAGAGGAAAAAACCCTGCTTGAAAGAAGTTAAAAAATGAAAAGCTGCATTAAAAATACATAAATCTGATGCTGACCAGCATCCTCTTCCAAGGCCAGGCTGAGGAAATTTTCTGGAACATGTAATAACCTGAAGTCCAGCACTTCCCCAGTTCAGATTGATGCTCTCACTTTCAATGCTGACTGAAAAGCTTCAAGTGAAATTTGACAATCAAAGTAGCAGGAGCCAAATGAAGACCCGCAGCCCTGCCTAAAACTGCGCTCTCAGTCTGTCTGAGCTGACTTCAGAAAATCAGTATTGGCTTTGCCAGAACCCAGGAGAGCAATCCTGCATTAATTATCACTCTTGCTCTGCAGACAGGCATACAGAAACTAAAGACAACTGCAAGGCTTGTTCCGAACAGGGGACCCAGCACCAGGTCTCAGCCCAAATATTTTCTCCTTCAAGTGTTATTCAACCATCCAGCTCCTGAAGAAAGCCCTTGACTGCACCTACACAGCAAGGTAAAGCATGGACTCACCGTGAACCATACAATTTCTGTCCACACTGATAATTTTAGCTTCAGCACACAGCTCCAGAGCTGTACAAAAACTGACCCGAGGTCGAGCAGGGGATGTATTGCCCGGTTTCTTGCTACAGTGAACATAAAGCTCCTCTGGAAGGGGCACGAAGCCTTCTGGGACATTCGCTGGCACACCAGCCCATGCTCTGCAGCACCTCACTCCTGCAGCCAGTCCATACAGATGTGAGGGCAAGTGGATGTGACCGAAGGGTGGGCTCACTTCCCAGGCAGGGCAGCCACACCAAGACTTGCACCTTCAGAGGAGTCAGCAGGACTCCTCCCAATCCACTGCATGCGTGAGAAAAGACCCATCTCCATCACCGCACACCTACCTGCATGGTTGAGAGGTACAGTGTACAGTCCATCATGCCACCTGTATATCATTATTTAGACTGAAGCAGTGTAGCCTGGAGTTGCACTGTACTGATATGGGGACCTGTTTCAGCAGCAAGTTCCTCTGCTTCCCCCACCAGGCCACCAGGACCCTGATGTATCTACTCCTCCTGCTGAAAGGGGAAAGCATGGTTGGGAGGTACAAGCACAGAGAAGGTTTCTAGTGCATCAACCATGGGATGTGGGAACCCAGACGTTGTATCCTGGAGAAAAGCACTTTCTGGTCAACCCATCATTTTCAGTTTGCTCCTCTCAGCATCCTCATGAAGCACACACAGCTTATACAAGAATATAAAACACCCTTCCAGGTCTTTGTGGACACAGACTGTCCCACATGCACAGACAGCTTGAGAGTGTACAGAGCAAAAGTGACCAGGAGAAGGGTCCCAGATCCTTGCAACTTGGTCATTCAGAAAGCCACATTGGGAAGGATTTAGCATTACTTTCCAGCATCCACAAGCAAGTTACAGCAAGTAATTCAGACATCATTCAAATTACTGGTGTGGCACCAAGGAAAAAACCCTGTATGAGCATTGGACACAAGCCCTTCAGTCCCTCCTGGCTCCCGCACCCATGCTGACACGCTTCACAGGCAAACTACCCACGCTGAGAACAAGCAGCCTGCTCCAGGGCTGATTTCCACTGCATCTCCCATCCTTATTTAAAATGGGAGATAGCTGCTTTCCCTGTTGTACATGGTGTAATGCCAGCAGCACTGAACAGGCTTCATCTAAAACACAACCCGCTGCCTTTCCAAGCCAAGGGGGAGACGTTACCCCAGTCTGCAAAGAGTAACTTCAGAAACCCTTAAAGCTGAGCTCTTGGTCTTGCTTTCCTTGATGTAGCAAAGACAGAGAGAGCACCACAGCTCCCTGACAGCAGCTTTTTTGCCAGCTCCTTCAGCGAGATGGAGCTGCTTACAACCCTCTTCCATCTCTGCAGCCAAGTCTTCTAACAGAGTCACACCAGCCAGGGCCTTGGAGATGCCAGGGACATTTCCAAAGGACAGCAGCCATTGATCAAAGTCACTGTTGAACAGATTTCCTGTTGGAAAGGTTAAGTCTTGAAGACCATTCCCCTGCCCACTCATCCCAAAGGGAAATATTGGGTTTAAGGCCAAACAAATGAAGCAAATTCATTCAAATGACCATGTCCCAGCTTGCGATGCCACAACTGCACACCCACTGGAGCAGCACAGTCCTTCAGCCATTGCCTGTCCCATCACTCTCCCTTCCCATGGTAAATGCAGAGAACCCAGGAAAAGCAGAGAGGGCAGACAAGGGTCCTTCTGAGGAAAAACCCCGTATCTCATGGGGCTGATGGAAAAGCCCTACCAGGATTATGTCCAGGAGCTCACAGCAAGGACTCTGTGGAAGCATCTATGCAAGCTTTCCTTGCATGTATGCTCTTCCCTAGACACCTACCATTGCTCAGGACGCTCAGCTACCTCCCCAACAGGCCACAGACAGATGGACAGCACAAGAAGCCTCGAAGCAGAGCAGAGAAGGCAGCATCACACTGCACACCTCTGAAACGCAGGCTCCTGGGCTGGAGGCATGCAGGACAGCTGGGATGCTGCAATGGAGCTGCTGCTACCAACCTCCTCCTACGCCAGCCACCCGCTGCTCCAGCACCACCAGCAACCGGCGGTCCAGACCTGGGAGGCAAAGCCAAGAACCGCAGCAGGAGGATGCAGAGATAGGAGAGCCAAGGGCTCTTCACCTCCCACACAGCCACGGAACCGCGGCCAGAGAGACCCTTTTTGACTTGCAGTTCCTCATGCTGAAAATTCAAAGCTGGTTTTTACTTCTGACTTGCAGATCCTGAGGAGGAGGAGGAGGAAAAGGAATATAAAAAAGCCAGGCCATCTGCTCAGGGTCCCTGCAGCAGAAGAGAAGGCTGAACACGGCGATTCTCCAGGCAGAGCCCTGGTACAACTTTCAGGTTGACTTGGCCGTTTGATTTCTTCACTGCAGTTTTGGACCCAGATGTTTTATAACACACAATATAAAGCACATACACGTGAGGAAACTAACTCTGATTTGAGTATCCCTGAGAGCACATTGCTCTTATTAAACACACTCTGCAGATCTATTGCTCCATGCGGCATTAGACAGTACAAGACGTTCTGGTAGACTACAAAAATTGGCCCATAAAAAATAAACACTTCTGCCTTACTAAGGGCATCTGGAAATGACCCAGGGAGCTTGTCTATTTTCATTGGTTGCATTTTTGTACAGCAGAAGAAAGAATTTGATTGTGAATTAAGAGCAAATGTTCCTCAAATGCTTACAAGGAATCTTCCCTGAAAACATGGGCAAGCACGCCAGTCACCCAGCTCCCCAGGCGGAAAGCTGGAAGACCACCAGGCAGCCCCATTTCACACAGGCCTTCCCCCAAAACCTGAGCCGCCTGCTGCCTCCCAGTAAATCACAAGACAGAAACTTGTGTCAAGCACAGACCCTCCCACAAGCATCCAATCCCAGCACAGCACACACAAGGCAGCATGCAGGCAGCTCTCTACCATGATGCTCCTGCAGTAGCAAACTGTAGTTCTGAAAGGAAATCTCACTAACGCTCTTTACAGTTGATATATTTCTGCCTTTGCACTCCCCATGGCTATAAATTGCTGCCCTGGCAGCTGGATGCAGCACTGGTTCAAATCCAAGAAGCAGGTTCCTCCTTGGCATTTAGGGGTATAAATGTGAAACCTCTATTTGTGTGCTGGAGTCACTGTGGTCATTTCTGGAGCTTCAGCATATCTGCAGTGGTGTCCTCCCACATCACTGCAGACAGCAGCACGTCCTGCCACGCTGCTGTAAAACACCACTGAGTTGGGAAGCAGGAGGTCCAAGAGAGCTCAACTGACCTGAACACTCTGCTGCAGAAGGGAACCAAGAGCACTCGCATCCATCAGTGACGGGGCCCCGGATGAGCAGACAGGAATAAACACCAAAGAGACAGCATCTTCTTCAACAGCCCCTTGTCCAGAGACACGCTGCTGATGTCTGGTCTCTCAGGGCTCTCCAAATTCCTGCTCCAAGCCCGTCAGAGTGGAAACAGGAACACTGGAGTCCCCCATCCCAGATCCTACCCAGGGGACTGCTCTGCTGGCTGCCTGGCTCCTTCCTTCTGAGCAAAACACTCCAGAAATGAACAAAAACAAACCAGCGTCATGACACTTGTCACGAGGCAGACTCCAGGCTCTCCAGCCAGGCCCAAGTGCAGACGCTAGAGAAGTTATTAATTTAAAGTGACTTTTGAGCCTGAGCTTGCAGGAGGAACCCTCCTTTCTTCACAAAGTGCTTGCGGTTACTGTAAAAACTGATTTTAGCAACAGTCACATTTCAGGCTGTCTTTAGAGGAACCATCTGCTGATCTCCCAAACGTGGCACAAGCATTTCTGCAGACCTCTGCAAGGACTGCGTGTTGGAGAGGCAGCACCCGGCGAAGGGCCATGACTCAAGCTGCAGAATTAGGAAATACTAGAGTGAGACAAACTGCCCTGATGTGTCCCTGTTGCACAACACCCTCCCATGTTTTCCTCCAGCCCTGCAAGACCTCCCTCCTCCAGTCACTATCCCATTTTCTGCCAAGAGCATCTCTATTTTTCCATGTTCCCTGCCAGCCCCAGTCCCACCTGCCTGCCTAGCCACAATGAGGGACAAGCTCCCCACTGTGTCTGCTCCCCAAAGCAGCTATTAGAGGGAAAGCCTGCTCTGGTGCAGCTTGCCCCAGGCTAGCACATAGGGAGTCACTGGCTGAGGATGGCCGGCATCCAGCCTTGCTTCCCCAGGGAGCCCTGTGGGAAGGAGCCTTGTCCATTGTGAAGGGACTCGGGTAATTATGCTGGAATCAAATAAGTCTCTGCTGAGCACATGCAAATTCCAACTTTCCATTGGTTTGGCCACGTTTGCAGAGGGATGGCAAAGATGTCTCACAAAATGGGCACCTCCTCCCCCTTCCCCTCGCATTGAGCTTCACAGCAAGCTCCAAGAAAAGCTCCTCAGACTTCTTCAGCAGGGCAAACCCAACATTCTTCTGCAAGCCTGCTCTCCAAAAATGGCAGGACCATCTTACACTCCTTTTCTTCCCCCCTAAAATAAAACAGTTTGAGGTCGGCATCCAGCATGGAAATTGAGAGGTTAAAACCCTGACAAAATTACAAGCAAAACTGAAAACAGGGTCTTATCTTGTGAACTGCTGGGCAAATCTTAATGATAGCTGGTGCCACCAACCCCGCCTCCAGTCATCCCCATCCTCAGTCAAACTGCTTCCAGACACCTGCTCGGCAGCGCAACGGCACCCATCTCAACTCGCGCCTCGCCTCTGCCGACGCTGAAACTGAAGCAGACTGACAGCGGGATAATTTAAGGGAAAATTACATTTTCTATATAACTTTCATACGTGACTATATTTAGCAGATGGAGAAACAAAGTCCATGTATTCAGTAAATATGTATTTTTATAACCATAAAATTATAAACACATATGTATGTTCCAAGAGATGTGAAGTCTATTTTAAGATGCTCTTCACATGCGGATCATTAAAGCCTACAACATAGTTCCTTTCCCATATGATAATAAGTATGGAAAGTGAATACACACTTCTCAACTCCTGTAGGCCACGAGAGGCCTAAAGATGATCTCGTTTCTCCTCTGGTCGCCCTCCTTAGTGCTGTTTCAAAGGGAAATTAGTTTCATATGTGGGCTGCCGGCACCTCGCAGCATCGCTTTGCCTGCAAACCTAATTTAGTGAGCTGCCGAAACACTGTAACACAGGCACGCATCAATTCCAGACCTCCAAAACCCGTAGGGTCAACATCGGAAACTAATTCCTCGTCTGACAGACTGCTAGCCTTGCAAGAGCCACAGAACTAGCATCCTTCCACCTCTTGCGTTCAGGAGGCATTAATCACACTTGCGTTGCTCCACCTATTGGAATTTCTGATCCAGGCTGATTAATTTCCTCCCCGTGCCCGTTTCACGCTGCTCACAAGGTCTGGGATGGGCCTTTGGGGAGGGATGCTGAGCTCTTCCTGCTCCCTCCACGGCCAAAGCCAGGAAACACGACAACTTTCCCCACCTTACTTCCTCAAGACTTCTGTCCCTGGGGAGTCAGCAAGGTTTTAATCAGCACCTGGCACTATATCTATCAGATATGGTAATAAGGCACCTTACTTTAACAAACACCCTCAAGAGCAGACTCATCTATCTTAATTGGTAAACGTTTCATTAATAATGCAGCTGAGGAGTCTCAGAGCTAGAAATATAAATAGCAAGTTCTAATGCAAGGGCTTTTTTTCTGTTCTAGCAGTACAGATTGAGAAGGAAGGTCTCTCTGCCGTGCCCTGCTGCACACAGAAGAGCCCTTTGCAGCCTGCACAAAAAGCCTCTTCTCTGCATTTCAGGGGTCCAAGTTCAGATCATCCCTTCCGAAAGGAAAAAGACGGACACACTGGAAGGCATTCCTGGGCTGGGAGGCACTCAGGAGGACGGGAACCCACCAAGCACCATCACAAAGGTCAATGTGACAACGCTACCGAGACAGTGGCTTCCAGCCCGCTGATCGATGACAGGAAAAGCATTAAAACGCCTCTTCGGTTAAGTCACGAATTCCAGTCCTATGATTAACGCTGCTCTTAGCCAGGGAGCAAAGCAAAGGCTCAAACGTCACGACCAGAAGGGATGTCTGAAGAAAAAGATCTTGTGTGTCTGAGACTATATATTCTGCAACAAGATGACCCCAGGCCTACCATGTTAATCTCCAGCTTTCCATTTTAAGGACTTAGCCAAAACAAGGCAGCGGTGTCTCTGAAACCCAGATCTACTCATGAATTCCAGCGGTGCTGAAATAGCAGGCTTGGGTTCTCCTTTTTCTTATAAATTCATCCGGCAGACAAAAAGCCAGACAACTGGGGATTTGAGGCATACTCAGTCCAGCCGGAGACTTGATCTTGCTGATCTTAATCAAGTTTCTTGGAGTGATGGCCGTTATTTGTACACAAGACCATTTTTATTGGCTTTTCTTTAAAAGCTTTGCTTATCAGTCCCTACAAAGTCTGAATGGGTCACCCTAGGGATTTAAATCTAAATGTAGAAGAGTGCGTATATAACAATTGTTGGTAAATACCTTCCCCCTAATGACATTTGGGGGATTTAAATGAAAAGGAAGTGTTAGATCAAATCCCAGATAAACAGGTTTTGGCAAAAAGTTCAACACTGAAAGCAAGGAAGTTTCGTCCGCTTTTCTTGGGGAAAAGCTGCCAAACCAATTTTGTCCCAGATTCAACTTCCATGTCCACATCTAAATTTTATCCAAGCAACCCTCCTCTGACCCCATCTCTTGACAACTCACAAGTCTCCTTCTGCATTATTAATGGACTTTTTCTATGGCAAATGGCTCTTCCAAACTGTCATAGGCTTCTTTCAGAGGTTTTCAAAGCTGGTCTAGAACGAGGCTTGGAGAACAAGGCTGCTCTGCAAGTCCAACTCTCAGGGTGACTTCAGATCCTGTGCTTAAAGGCTCCTTTGGAAATGGCTCCTGGGCACATGTGAGAACACCTGACTGGAACAAAAAGGCAGGCCAGAGGCTGTGTTTCTGAGGGATCACAGTCACACCTGGAAACGCCGTTTTTTCCCCAAATCCTCTTCCAAATTCCATTTAGTGTCTGTGGGATAGCAAGAAGAAACTTTTAACAGGGTGTCTGCCAAAGGTAAGTAACTTGGGTTTTGCACTCATTAAGAAGAGCAGCTCAGCAACACCTCCAGGGCAGCAGCACCACAATGGGATTTTGCACAGAGGTCAGCATGGACACGGCGTCCTTGTAGCCTTCCACTGATCACAGGCTCAGCATTACCCATCCCATCCAGTGCCTCTGGCTGGAAGCGTCTCGTCTCAGACAAACCCATCATTGTGCAGGATGCTCTGCAGCGCCAGCCCGGCAGGACATCAAGGACATTGGAAACTGATTTCTCTGGCCAGCCTGAGCTCCTGCCTCCCGCCCCACTGATTAATGATTCTCCACCACAGGAGCTAATAGGATCCTCTTTGAAATCCAAATAACCAGCATTAGTGACCTCAGAGCCCTGCCTGCTAACTGGACGTACTCCCTGACTTTAATTCTCTCAGTCTCCTGTAGCATCTTCTCTACCAAAGCTTCCTTTCCTGTCATTTTCTTTCCGAGACCCTAAACCCCTGTTCTGCTGATTGCTCCCCATTTGCTGCCCCAACTACACTCCAGTGTGTGGATGTACAGCAGCATCATCCCGACCCAGCACACCCTCCTCCGGATCCCCCACGCCTGGGGAACTGCTGCAACCCCACAGCAACATCTGTACCCACACAAAGTCCAGGCCAAGGAGTTACAGCAAATGCTCCCCTGCGGTGAGGAATTGCAATCGAGTGCATCCCACAGCTGATTCTCAGCAGCCAGCAATTTAAAGATAAAATTCACTGGGCTCCCTCACTGCTCTCACACCTAGCTCAGCAAAAGCCTGTTTGTAAGGGACTAACACTTAGGCAACCAGCTCTGACTACAGTAAATCTCCTTCCTTCCTCTTTTTTTTTCTTTTAATCCATAACCACCAGCTTGAAAGCTTTAAATCAATATCCCCTCTCGCGATCTGCATTCAGCGAGGAATTATTCACATTGAGAGCTTTAAAAATTAAGCTAAACCCTGCAGGGCCCAGGCCAAACTTAAATCACAGCAAAGCTTTAAACACTGGATCAGGGACACAGCATGAGCCATGTCCTGGTCTTAGATGCAAACTAAATGCAGAAAACAAAGCTGCAGTCACTGTGTTAAAAGGAAAAACCATAAACGGTCCATGCTGTGGCTTCTCCCAGGGACACAAGGGACAAGGGCTCTCCTTCCATGAAGAGGGGTCAGCTCATTCCAACCAAACTCTTCGCAAAAGAAAGAAACTAATTGTCCCCACAAAGGAAAGAGACTTATTGCCACTGTCTGAGGGAGAAAATGGCATCTGATCTATCCACACATTTGTGATGCTGGCCAGAGGCAGCTTTTTCAGAGGGACGATACACGGGCAAAGAGGGCAGTGCCATGTGCTGCCTCTGCAGTGGTACCCACATCCATGGGAGCAGCAGGTCCTCAGCATCGCTCACCCACTGCCGCTCACTGCCAGCAACATCCAGCCTCAGGCTGGGCAGAAAGTGCCAGATGCTGAGCTGAGAGCCCACAGCATCCCTGGAGATGTCAATTTTAAGGAGCAATTGAAGGATGGGGGATGTAAACCCCACAAGCTAAACCAGCTCCTGTCTGTGCCCTAGAGGGGCCGAAAGGCAGGAAAGGATGAATGAAAGCAAGGACTCTTCATCTCACTAGTAAGAGCTCTCCTCTCATCTCTTTAACTTGAGATGGGGTCTAACTTGCTCAATGTCAGGACCAGGTATTACAGGGAAGACCTCCTGCACTGAGATGTAGGGCTGCAAGCACCTGCTTCCATACAAAGATACCTCAATCTACCCCATCACCCATCTGATGCTGTGATGGTAGCAAAGGTAGGGGTCTGGGTATAACCACCCTGGAAAACAACATCTGCATTTCTACCACCCTCATATTGGTGTCCAAGTGAACATGAAATCTGTCTCTTCCTTGCTTGAGGGATGGCATGAAAAGAGTTCATCTGGACTGTGCAGAGAGCATCCTTGATCCCACAGCCACCAGCCCCAATGCAAGACACAACAAGGACTGGCAAGGGCCAAAAAGCTGGAACAAGCCTAAGAAATGGGTACAAAGTAATGCAAATCAGGGGGCTCTTGTGGCCCCAAACATCCTTGTTGTCCTGCTACACTTTGGCCTAATATAGGTATGAACCACAGAGGAGACCTCTAGGCTTGAAAGCACCCCAACACAGAGATTACACTTCATGTTCAACCCTTCAGCTGCCCACACACAGCCACTTCTCCAGCTCTCAGTCACAGGGGTGACTGCCCAGGCTTTAATATTTGTAAAGTCCTTAGGAAATCCTTGGAAGGGAAAAGCAGAGTATTATTATGAAATAATAGCTTTTTATGCTGCTCCATCTGAAAGCAGCAGTTCTTTGTTCGGCCCCGCACTGCCTAAGCCAAGGGTTAAAACTTGACTGGCTGGGATGTAAGAAGGCCATCCCCCGCAGTGGGGGAGAGGCAGACTTCTGAGGATCTGAAGAACAAGATGTCTTTCTAACCTGTTCGGACTCCAATAAGCAGCTTTAAATCTAACAATAGGGGGCTGAAAACCCAAATGCCCCAGAGCCTGGAGGCAATCAGGACTGTTTAAGCATCCACAACTGACATTTCTAACACCACCTGAAACGTGTATTTTCCTTTCCATTTCAAAGCCTTATTTTCCAATCAGATTATGTGCAGGATAAATATCCTTATACGGTGACAGCAGGCACTGCACAAGAAAATTGGGGATAATGGTAAATGCAAAGATTTACAGATACTTATCTCAGCATCTGCAAGAAGTATTAGCTTTGAATGCGGTGTTCAAACACAATGTCAATCACCAGAACTCAGAGAAACTTCAAACTTGCTTAGCTGAACTCAGCCATAAAATAAATGAAATAAAATTAAATAAATAAACCGCACTAGGTTTTTAGAGACCATCTCTGGAATGGAAAGTAGCAGCCACATGCCCAAAATGCTAAGCTGGTCCAGGCTGACAAAGCACAAGAACGGATGAGTGACCAAGAGTGATGACCATGGTGCACTGGGAGAGCTCTTGTCTGGGCCCAAGAGCACCCAACCATCAGGGACCCCATGATTGGGCAGGAGACTTCACCACCACCTGCAGATACAACACACACACAAACACACACCATGGCTGCCATGGACTACATCAGTGGGGATCAGCCCAGCTGGAGGAATGGCCACACAAGCACCCCAAGCTCACTGCAGTCACAACCCCTGTGGGGACCATGAAGCCTCAATGGTTTCTGCTGTCACCATTCCCTCCATTCCTCCCACCCAGGAAAGGGACCCCAAGCTCAGGCTGTTGAGAATGATCCCTGACAAACACGAACCAGGACAATGCACCTACACACAGATTTGCCAACCAGCAGCCGTTAAATGCATGCACAAATCCTACACATTCCCACATAAATAATCCATGTAGCGATAAGGTTCCCGCAACACATTTGCCCTGACACTGACCTAGGAGGAAAGGATGTGCAATCTGGTCCTTAAACTTTAATGAATCACTTCAAAAAAGAATACAACAGTCATCAGCTTAAACAGTACACTATTATAGTGATTCCAATGGAGAGATGAAGGAGGAGAATGCCACTTCAACAGTCCAGATCTTCTTACCTCTCTAGATCCAATCCATCCGGGTATCTCTTAAGATGTGGCCAGATCTCCTTTAGCTGGCCAGCCATGCTCAGAAAGCAGAGGATCCACAATCTATCGCCAGCCTCTTCCCCCTGCACTTGCTTCAGACACTGTTCAGTTCAGAACTGAACATCTTTCACACCCCCAAAGTTAGCCAGGCATGCAACCGATCCTCCAGATAAACAGCCCCACATCTAACAGCGAGTCTTGGGCTACGGCCATAGATCATCAACAGAAGAAGCGAAGCTGTGATCTGAAATCTTATCTGGCCACTGCAGAAATGCAGCAGAGAAGGTCAACTTTCTATCATGCAGCAAAGAGATTCAGTGCCAGCACACAAAGAAACACTAAAAAATACCACTGTTGAGTTAACACAACTTTGGGGTTTTTGCTTTGTGGCCAAATATCACTCAGCGGTCATTAAACAGATTTTTTAGCCATCAGTGGAACATTAGAAATTCCATGAATTTGAAGTTTATTATTTCCACGATACAGTTTATACTTTTTTCAGGATTTATACTCCTTGGCTTCACTCTTTCAGCTATAAATAAAACCATTTGCTAAGTTGGCTGATACACCGCAGCCCATGACTGGCACATTTATGCAAGTTGGCTGAAAAGCAAGATGGTTCAAGGAATCGCCAGAAACACTAAATCCAGTTATTTTAAATCCATTTTGAAACATCTAATAAATCTGCAGGGATCACTTGATATACAGAACTGGCTAAACTCAAGTAGCTGTGCTCCTGCACAGCCTCTCTGACGTTTATGGAGTGGCTGATGTGCGTTTTACAGCTTTCAGTCTCAAGTCCTTCACAGTCCATCACAAAATTCATGTCTTTGGATAGCCTTCAGAAAGGAAACTAGGAGAAAGAAAGGGCAAAAGGGATCCAACGTAACAGTATCACAGGATTCTCCGTGCCTTCCCACAAGAAGCTGGCAATGGAAAGGAGACCCACATCCATGGCTTCCCAGGACGCACTTGCCAGGAACAGGATGGCACATGCAGGGATCTTTGCACCCTAGGCATCCCAAGCAAGAGGATAACCCATGTGTCACTCAAGAGACTAGTCTCCACTCCTCCAGACCTGGAACACACTTTCCTTGGTAGAGAGAGCATAACATTCCCTTCCGTCAGCTTTACATCTCCAATGAATATATTCCACAAAGCTATGCGGCCCCTGGGGCTTATTCACATTGTCTCTTTTGCACACTAAAGACATGTTCTCACCACCTGTTATGGCAGCAATGAGTGGTGTGAGGTGCCACGAGAGGAAAGCCTTCAAGTGGACCAGAGTGCTGCAGCTTTGATCTTGCCTGAAAGTCAATGTATATAGAGGTTCATCACAAGCAAAAAGCAGACCTGGAAGCTGTTTTAGTCCATCACCAAGCCCCAGCAAGACAGCAAGCCTGCACAGCTACTCCCTTAGTTAAAAGGAGTTGGAGAGCTTTGAGCCTGGTGAGGCTGGGTCAATGGCAAACATAACATTGGACTGAATTTGTGCAGCTTTTGGGGTAGACGGAAGCTCTGGAACCTGCCCAACTCTCCAAGCTCTCTGGTTAGCAAGAGGCAAGTGATGAAAGATGTGATCACAGGAGAAAAAAATAAAGATTTTCTATGAAAGAGATCCAACTCTGTGTTTTTATCATAGCACTTGTAATCTGTGCCCTGGGAACTACTCGGAAACAGAAAGTAACTTTAGCCTCAGGATACATACATCATCAACAGATCTTACCCTGATGCACAAGGGACTGACAGCAGCTTTGCTTTTCCAGTATGACAAGCAAGCCAAAGGCGAAGGCACAAAAGTCATCTCCCTGGGAAAGGAAACCCTAAGCTCTAGGCAGGGGCTGAATATTCAACAGGAACTTTTGCATATGTACTTTCTGAGGAAAATGAAAACCTTGCAAACCTGCTCAGATAAGTGATGATCAGCATGGCAAAAGCAAGGCAGGCCCTCCAGCAACAAACTCGAGGTGTATGGAGCTCTCAGCCACAACAGAGCCCTGGGGAAACTGCAAAACGTTGAGCCTTGATTAGGCCAAAGAGAGACGTGAGAGAATAAATCAGAGCACAAACAGGTGAGAGCCACGGTCGAGGGCTTGTCTCTGCCTCCTCTGCTGCTCCAGGAGGCAGGAGCTGATTTTCCTTAGCCACCAAAGTCACACTTCTGAGTTTTGCCTTGGGGTTCTCCAGCCTCCAAGACTGACAGCTTGGGTTATGTTCCACAATAGCTTCAGGTTGGGTTTTCCTTACCTGAAAGCATCATTATTGCTCCAAAGTTCCTCCTCTCCCTTTGTATCTCCCAAACAGCAGCAATAGATCACTGCCAGCAGCCATATATCATCCATGGAAATGCCAACCATTTTTGAGCACACAACACAAACATAAAATACGCCTCCCTGCTGCCCCCAACCCTTACAGGAGAATGCTGCTGACCACCACTGCAGCATGCAGCACCCAAGGCACAAATCACGGCTAGATACTTCACTTCTGCTCCTGCCGCCGGGAGCTAAAAATCAGTCATTCCCTGCTCCTCTATTCCTGCCTGGTGCAACTGCTCAGAAACTGCTGAGTTCAACCTTACTTATCACTGGATGTAGTGCAGTTCTGTTTTCTAATCCCCTACATCTGCATTTTGTACAGCCCTTTTCTAAGGCTCTTCAGATCTGCTTTACAGTTTATCACCCTGCTCAAGCGAGATGACGCATCTTTAAACTTTCCACTCAAAAGAAGCGCTGAGGAATGAAACCATTCAAAACCCGAGGAGCTGCCTCAGAAAAGACTCCTCTTGGAAAATGGTCCCCACGGAAAATGGCCAGCAGGAGATTTTTGAAGTCATAAACTTAATGAGACAAGGGATGATCTTTCCTGCTGGAAAGACTCGTCATTTCTGGTATCATAACAAAATATTGAACCCTTTGAGAACTTCTGTTATTAGCTTTGCTCAAAAACCAGGACGACAACAAGCAAGTGCTGAGCTCAGAGTAAATAAAGAAAGAACATTTCAACAACATTTTTGTTTCCCTACATGGAGACAGAAAAAGGCTTCCCAGCACAGACCTAACAAACAGCCCCTTCTCCTCTACCCCAGCTCAAGAAATCATTGTATGTCCAATTCAGAAGACCCTAAAGCAACCAAGATCTGACAGGTCCAGGCTGAAGTGTCCTTACGGATACACACTGGCAGTCAGAAAAGGTTTATTATATTCTCTAGAAGCTCGAACACCCTTCAGCAGTTCTAAGGTCCCTCAATCCAAATGAGAAGAAAACCAGGCCAGCCTGGCTGGCAAAGTTATTTGTGGCGGAAAAGACCAAGAGGAGCCAGGCAACACACACCAAATAGAACAAGATCTAAGAGCAGAGATGCTGCTGCCGCCTGGCCGCCTACAGGGTTGACATTTACATCCTTCCCCTTACAAGAACCTCAGTTTTACACCCCCTCATGGGTCCCTGGGGACCCCCATCACACAGGGGAGAGCATTTGCTTCAGTTCATCCGGGGTTTGGGTCTGGCCAGCACACATGCATCAATCCAAGCAACAAAGACAACAGTAGACAGGGAAGCATTTCATCCCATGTCTTAAAGCCATCAGCCTGCTCTTCCTCTTCTGCCCTTGACACCACAGGGAGCCTCTGATCCTAACTAGCTCCCTCTGCACAACCCTCAGTGCCTTGGAGTTCAACAGGGGGGCTCTCTGTGGGGGCTCAGGCTCAGTTTCAAAGACAAAACGTTGCCAGAACAGGAAAACACTGGATAAAAAACAAATGGATAGCTCTACTGCTCTACATCAGGCCTGCAAGCCAAGGACACCTCCAAACACCCAATAGACAGGGTCCCCAGTAAGGGTTCTAAGCCAGGAAACACATGGCCTGACAACCCTGAAGAGCACATGCAGCCTCCCACATCACAGCCTCGAAGGATTATTTGTATGCAAGGCTTTGCTGAATCAGGGCAGCCAGAGACAGTGCTGTGGCTCCAATGAGGTGCCTTCCCTCATGGTGGAGATGACCTGACCAGCCCTGTCAATAACAGCACTAAGTTAAGGAATAGCCATGGAACTGGTGGGGCAGCATCTTCAATGGGAAAGTCTGGGGAGCACAGACAGACCAGGGGAAAGCCAACTTTTCCTTAGCCCAGCAGTAGGCAGAGGGACCAAAGATGATTCCCAGCCCAACACGCCACCACTGCTGAGAGCAGAACCTAATGCCTTGCTCTACAAGGCATTGTAAAGTCAGTTCTTCTGGACCAACCCCCTGTGGCCTCAGCTGAGCCCTGGGAAAATGCTGGGAATATCTGACAGCCCTTTGAGCTTGGTTTATCATCTGGAAAATAAAGGACCCTCCACAGCGCAGGCAGACGCTACAGTCACTCTGATTCCAGAAGGAAACTTCTGTCACTACATGTGCAACCACTTTTCTGCACTTGGCCCCACTGATATTCCCATACTGGGGGGGGGGACACACAAAAGAAACACAACCAAGGCCAAACAGTCCCTTTAATTAGGTTAAATTCTGCTTTTACTGTTCAAGGTTCAAGCTAGATGCTGACTACCTCTATAACCACTGCATTGGCTGGGTTGGTTGCCTTAGATTTGAGTTCATCTTTTTTGGATCAAAAGAGGGGGGGAAAAAAAGAGAGATAAGATCTAAAAATAAGAAACCAAAATGCTGGGTGTTTTGGTCCCCACCAGGTGATTTCCTGCTCTCACCTGAGTTTGGCACACAGATGCACAGCACTGACGGAGAATCTGCTCATGCCAGCAGCACAAAAACAGTTCCAAGCCCCGCAGCCATCGCGTCTCCATCCCTGGGCAACCCCAGCACAGCACTGCGATTTATTAGAGATGGCTTCATCAACCATAACCAAACCTGACACCCAGTCACCCCGATTTGGCTTGTACCCCTGCTGTCCTGGGGAAGGGGCAAGCCATCCGACCGCTAGGCTAAACCACAATCAAATATTTAAATGAACGTTTCTTCTTTAGGTCAGCTTCGCCTTCCTCCTGCCGGCGGCTACCGAGCGGCAGAGCGATCTCCTTGCATTACCCTGACAACCTGAGGATGGGTTACAGCCATTGCCAGGCTGCTGAATGGCAGCGTTTGGGTACTTGACATGCTACAATAGGATACGTTGGCCTTTTTTCCAAACGAGAGGCTGACATTGTGAAGCAGTTAAAGCCAGACATCCAAGCGAGGCCATCACCACACACGGGCTCAAAAGGCTTTGTCTGCCCTTCTAAGAGAAATTTCATAATATGCAAGGGTGAGCAGTCAGCAAAAGGCTTGGATCTCTCGACTTATAATCATCCCCGGTTTCCTCACAACGGCCCTGAATACATCTTTGATTGGTTATGTATGAGAGGAACCGTCCCCAGCATGGTGCCAGACATGTGCAACGCAGACCTGGGTTGGACTCTGGAGCAGGAAGAAGAATTCAATTCAGCAGCCATGCTTGAAGGGGAGAAAAAAAAAGAAGTAAAAATGTGGCAATTATTTCATCCCGAATGGTTTCAAGCTATTACTGGTTCAATAAGGGCTTGCCTGGAAATTAGAGGCTACAGCACTTGCATCCCCCCCCCCCCCCCCCCCCCAGCAAACGAGGCAAGGAGCCAGTTCCCAGGCTACAGCTCTTATCCCCAAGCAGGGCATTTCCACCCAGTCTTCTGCTTCTCACCCCAAAGGTGAAGGTCACCCCTCCCTAGGGGGATGTACAGGGATGGGAACCCATCCCTCCCTGCCTCCAGCATCCACCCGGGACCCCAGCCTGGCCCCACCGCAGGCAAGGAGGGGAGCGGGGCATAGATCCGGTCTCCATCCATCGCGCAAGTGGCTTTCCTGTTGTTCCAGGCAAACAAAAGCCGAGCGGCTCAGTGGGCCCCGACAAGGGCGCCTTCCCTTTAATAAACGTGATTTCAGTCCCAGTGAATATTCATAAAATTACCCCGGCTCTAATTTGTATAAAATGACAGCCTGCAAACCAGGGATGATTGAAGAGGACCAAAATCATTTTGTTTGATTACAATCTCCCCTCGCTCCTTCCCCCCCCCCCATTATCTTTTATGTCTATTTAAACTCTGGACACTGCATATTCATCTCAATTCTCCCTCCATCTCTCCTTCTGTTTGTGGGCTGCTTCTGCTTTTAGTTTGGGGTTTTTTTTCTTCCCCCTCCCATCTCTCCTCCTTTCATTGTAATTTTCTTCTTGCTTCTGTTGTGCATTCAGGGATTTGAGGAGGTTTTCTGGGGGTGGGGGTGGACTTCATTTTATATAAAAAAAATAGTGTGTTGTCTGGATAGAAAATTACATTTGCATGCTCGAGGGGCCTGAGGGCTTCTCTGTGGGCTTGGCAGAGATCCTACCTCGGGGAGGGGGGAGGGAGGTGGAAGATGCTGATTTGATTTCCTCCTCTTCCCACCCCTTCCCCCTTTCCTTTCCATATTATAAATGTCTGCCTGATTTTTCTTTTCTCTTTCTGCATGTGCAAACCACTTGAAGAACAATGGCACAGATTAGAGGCCTTCCTTAGGGCTGTTTATGAATGCAGTTGTGGAGTTCAGCAAAGCAGAAACATTACATACAGTAATTGGACATTTAATTACTAATGAAGCTAGCAACTGGGTATTTTTTTTTCCAAGGGTCTGAAGCAATGTGACAGACCCTCCAACTGCAGGTTTAATTATGGTTGGAGATGGGCTTAATACTCCATCTTACACTCTATTACCCTCTCAAAAGCCCTTCTGTCTTTTAGTTGTAGTATTTATGCCCCTGCCCCCTCCAAGGAGGGAAACATCCCAATGCTCAGGCCACTGGAGAGGCTGATGCTGCTGCTCTCTATTGCTGTGAAGCTGAAGCCAGTCTTGGACATGTTTCCTATGGAGCCAGCTCTTCCAGTAGTGTGAAGGTAAAAGATCAGTGGCCATCTCAGCAGGTTCCAGTCCCTCTTTTTAAGAAGTCAAACACTCAGATCATTTATCCCCCACTGGAGGGATTTCTTTTCCTCCTAGTATTTAGCTTCAATTTTCCCTTCCTTCCTCCCCTTCACCAAGTCTCTGCCTTCTGCAAAGCCCATGGGGCAACAGGAAATGAACGCCTTTGTGGAAGTCCCCACCCTGCAGAAGAATCGGAGCAGGCTCCAGTTCTTTGATTTGTCCCCAGAAAGTTTTGCTTCCCTGGGTTTAGAGTCAGGCAACACGGGGTTGGCATCAGGAGGGAGAGGTGAGCACCACATGGGTCTGGGTTCACTCAGGTACCTGAGGTCTCAATCCTACCACTGGCAGCACATCTCAGAGGACTCAAAACCAGCAAGCCCAGTCTGCACTGGATCCCAGCTTTCAGCACTGTCTTGTCTAACAGAGACTGACAACCTCTAGGAAGACACAGTGAGAGCTTTTCCCCTGCTTCTGGCAAGAAGCAGCTTCAGGACTTCCTAAGCTGGAAGCCGCATCTGGACCATCTGGTTTAGCACCACTGAAATGGGGCTGGAACAGGGCTAACAAGCATGTCTGGAGCTTTTTGATCTCATTCTGCCTCACTGCGTTCCATTCATTGCTGCTCCAATTTCCTTCTTCAGGTGAAAGAAGACTAAGTGCCAGGCAATCCCACCTCCTTGTGCGGAGTGCTAAGCTCCAGGGAGCAGAACCTCCAGCTTCTGTTGATCAGAAAACCTTCTAATTGATTACAGATGAACGGCGTGCAGCAAAACTGCTGGATTTTGAGAGCACAGAGAGCACTTTTGGAAAATGTCATATGCATATTGGGATATTTCTTTCCTGGTTTTAATGACAAAGTGCAAATTTGGGGGGAGAAAAGGCGGAAGGCAGAATAACAGATGTGAGGAGATTGAAAATGCTCATAAAGAGTAAGTCACACATTTCTTCCTCCAGATTTCCCAGCACATTCTCCTACCTCCGTAATACTGCATGCTTTCAAGGTTTGCCATGCTAACGTTCATGTGTGTTACAGAGCCTGAGACCAACACTCAAACAGGGGCCACAGATTCAACTGGCCTGCACAGTCCATACGCAGCAGGGACATCTCTTCTAGTGTCAGGGTACCAAGCCAGCGGGAAGAGCTCACATCTGTGGGAATGTTGTTCCGATTTAGCTAAATCCATTGCAAAATGGAGCAGTCAGTCTGTTTCCCACTCGTATGGCTGATGGTGGGATTCATCTCCTAAGGGATAAGGGTCTAAGCCAGCAGACAAAGCTTCTCTACCATCAACTGCAAGAAAGTCATCTATGTACGCCAAGGACTGCGTCAACATCACCTCTAGGCAGCACCAGTCTCTCCAGTGACTATTAGAGCTCTTGGAGGACTATACTGGAAAAGACAGATAACTTTCAGACAGCTGACAGCAGGGAAGAGGAATCCCTCTC
The DNA here is from genome assembly GCF_028554395.1 of Pezoporus wallicus. Lineage (NCBI taxonomy): Eukaryota > Metazoa > Chordata > Aves > Psittaciformes > Psittacidae > Pezoporus > Pezoporus wallicus. The sequence goes on along the minus strand of NW_026641917.1, from coordinate 148,947 downwards.
AAACAGCATTTGTTTGGGTAATACATGCAATTTCCCCCCAGGATTTACCTTCCAAGTGTGGGATTCAGACAGTAAGCATATCAAAAGTTCACTGGCACGGTGAGAGGCCCCGCTGTTCTGCCTCTGACTTGGATCCCAGACAATTTGCCCCTGGCTGTTTTCAGAAGCAGATACCATGCTCCTTGGACCAGGAACAAGAGTCTGCACTGAGCCTATTTCTAAACTTTGCCCAGATCCTCAGCTTTGACTGAATTCAAGACTCTCTTTGTTGCACGGACCTGGAGGGCACTCTTGCTGGCTACTCAGCATGTGGCAGACAAGTCACGCTCCAGAGGAATGCCAAATTTCATCCAGAGCATCTCCAGGAACACCTCAAGCCCTGGCTCACCAGCAGCAGCCCTTTGGGAGCTCACCATTGCTGGTTCAGTGCTACAGAAATGCTGGTGGCCAGACTCATCTGGTTTCCTGCATGCCAGAAAAACATGACCCATTGACTCAGCATTGCCATCTTCTCAGTGACCTCGTGGCACCAAGAACATCTCCCAGCGGTCACCTGGACCCAAACTTCTGATAAACATCAGCTGTATTTCAACCTATTTTACAGCAACAGCAATAAACGTAAAACGCAACCTAAATACAGACTATACACCAGAATGGAGCCCTGATGTGACCTGCCTTTAACAAGCTCGGCTCCATGCACCCCTCATCATAAGAAACCATACTTTGCCCAAGTGTCTTGCAACTGCTGCTGTCCATCTGAGAGCTCTTAAATGGGGCCTGCCCAATAGAAAAGAATGAACACCCCCCTGCTGAAGTCTGGGCCTCTTCAAGATGTCTCAAGTCAGACGTTCAACACTTAATTGCTTTTGAAGACCAAAGAGCCCCTCTCCATTTTCCTCCCATGTGTTTATCTTCTGCAGAAGTCAGCTGCTGAGTTTGCAGGAGAAAGATCAAATAACAATAAAAAAAAAGTTTTAAGTTGCACACCCACTGCCATTAATCACATTTGCAACGTCTTCCTTCCCTCGCTGCCTTAAAAATGCTTATTTCCAGACGTGGGTCAGCCTGCTCCCTCCAAACACAGGTATGGTGCCAGAGAAATGACTTCCATGGAAAAAACATGCCATCAGGCATGAGAAATTACTCCCTTATACATCCATCAGTGGTGGACAAAAGCACCAGCAGAAAACTAGGAGGATATGACATGTCAGTCCTGTCCAAGGTAGCTCCAAGGCTGGAAGGGAAAGGAGACTGTCTCCTCCATCCCTTGGGCCATGGGAAATGCCACTGGTGGGAGGGAGCTGAGTCCTCTGGCAGTGCCAGTTCTCATTTGGGGTCTGGGTGCCGGAGCCTGAGCTCACCCTGCAAGAACTCATTGAGGTTTTGGGACCATTCACATCCAGATAGCCAAGGCAGCTGTGTTGAAGAGAGAAATTCCCTCTCTGAGTGCCAACAGACCCTTCAAGCCACTTCAAAGAGAACACATCTGCCCAGCAGTTGCCTTTTTTCCAGCTGTCCCATGGCCCAAGAAATCCATCACCTTCCCACATGTTGCCAGATGACATGCCTAGACAGGGATGCCCCAAACACCCTCCAGAGCCAGCCAGCAAACAGGACTAATGCATCAAGCCCTATTCAGACTAGAGCCGAAACCAGAAGGGAGCCTGATCTCCCCTGGTTCTCTCACCACATCCAAACTGGCCTCTCAGTTCCCACTCGGTCCCAGGGATTTCCAAGGTGAAACTCAACTTTGCTCCCAGTTTAGGGGGCTTGTGGCAAGGGACAAGTCTGGGGTGGCATCAGGAACCACCCCATGGCTCACACAGAATGGAGGAGAGGTGAAAAGCAGAGCTCAGAAACCCATGCCAAAGAGCTTCAGTCTCCAGCAAGGCCAGAAATGTCAAGCCTGCGCCACGGCTTTGCTCAGCATGAGCTGGATGGAGGCAGTGGGGCCCTGCCTGCTATTCACTGCCAGGTCTGGAACTGGGATGCAGTAAACAATCCAGCAACCATGATACTCATCCCCCAGTCCCAAACCATTCCCACTTCAAACCCTGGAAAACCATCATCCCCCAGTCCCAAACCATTCCCACTTCAAACCCTGGAAAACCAGGTTGGAGATGTCACCAAGACCCTACTGTGATGACAGAGGAGCACACTGCTCTCAAGCTGGATCCTCTTCCAACATCTCTAACTTGCTACAGCTGTTCAACTGCTAAAAGCCAGCATAAGCCGATTTTGCAAAGAGTCCATCTATGTAAACCGCGCCGTTCCTCCAACATAAATAGTACGATCCTGGCTTATAATTTCAGCAACTTGATGTTTTCTTGGCCAAGAATGAGCCCAAGGAACTTGAGATGGAAACGGCTTTAGAAAGCCTGGCCAACCACGCAACAGAGTCTGAGAAGGTCCCAAAGGGGACAGCACTCACAGCCATGTGGCCAAACTAGCACCCCTTAGCACATACTACTCCCCACAATATGCTCCTGCATGGCTAGGGTTATCAAGGGAGGTGCACTGCAATGCTGGCAGAGAGACGAACCAAGAGTCATGAATATCCCAAATCTAATCCTGCTCCTGGTAAAACCTGGTCCTGGAGCCTGGATTTTTAGGACAAAACGTTCTCCTTCCTGCTACAACACCTGGAAAAGATAGATGAGGAAAGCACGTTGCTGTAGAGGGTCTACAGCTTCCACTGCCACCATCCTAGTGTCTCTTGACCTTGTCTATAACCCAAGTGGCCATGGCAGCTTGGTGACTACTGGTGGGCAGTCCTGACCTCACCTGGATGAAGCACAAGGAGCTGCACATTCCATTTAGACAGAACCTATATCACACACGGCATCTCCTGAAGGACACAACACCCTCAAAAACAGCTACAAGGCTCCGCTATGCTGCTTGCGCACTGTATGTAAAGTAGTCATTAAACCCATGTAGTGTCCTACTAAAGCAATGCTGCTTCTTTGTTCCCTAGTGAGGAAAGCATCCTTTGAGCTAGCTAGATTTCAAAGCTCTCCACTCCTCACTGCAGCCAGAGATAAATACATTAGGATGCAAGGAATTAATAACTTAAGACAACAATTCTGAGTTTAATAGAAAATGTTCCTCCCACCCCTTGCTCTGAAGAGGAGGAAGGCTGTTAAACCTGTGCAAAACTTGCATTAATTCACCAACTGTTTCCATGGCAGAAGCGGGTGATGCAGTGAAGTCAGTGACTTCATTTCCTGAGGACATCAGATCTTGCTCTCTACTAAAAATAGAGATTTGTATTTTAGGTCCACCAAGGGATGCTGGTTTTCAATCTTCCACAGAAATCTCTGGGAAGACGTGTACCTGAGGAGGATTCAGGACAGCAAACCCTTCAATGGACGTGCAGGCTAGTCTTTCACCCTGGCATCGATACCTCGCATGATTTGCTGCTTGGAGACAGCAAGAGAAGACATTTGTCAGAAAAACCATCTCCTTCTTTCCATCAGTGCCCTTCAGAGAAATATGATGTCCATGGTGGCTGCTCATGCTTTGATACCAGAAGCAAGGAGATGTTAACGCAGCTCAGAGAGGAAATGAGCGGAAGCCTCAAGAGATTCATCTGCCACACATGCAAAATGACAGTCAGCAAGAGGCTGAGGAGACGGCACAACGTGTAAAACAAGTGAGAGATGCACTGCTCTATTTGCAGGGCGGTCGGCGGTGAGATGGAGTATCCATTTTACACACCTGAGCTATCTTCAGCAACCCGCTGACACTCCTCTCCCAACTGTGCAATTCGTTTTCGTAGTTAATTACAAAGAGAGATCAACATCGACCTGGAGAAATCAGGCAGCACCTTAGCTATTTTTGGAACAAAAAGCACAGACAGAAAGTGATCTCCTTTGATGGGTAGAGAAGATACACAAAATAAATGGGTCTTTTATGCATCTCCATAATTTCTTTCCCTTTTGTTTTCATTTAACATCTTTGATCATTTTAAAACAAGACCCACTCTCGTGAATTCTCTCCTAATTAAATGTTCTAATTAAAATGCACCACACTCCATAAATTTACTCTGGTTTTAAATGCTGGGTTTTAATCTGGAGGGCAAATAACTGATCTCGAAGTTGAAAGGACAAAAACCCAAAACACCCCAACTTCAGCTGATTCAACAAAGAAACCTACCCCAGGACCTAGAGGGTAAATAGGAACATTCACCCCCACTTAACGTTGCCAAGATGACACTGGCAGGCGAGATCACCTCTTCCCCAGCCTGTACATCAGCTGGCATAATGGTAGTGTCTAACACAAATATTTACTTGATTTCTACTTATGTAAATACCTGGAAGGCAAGGTGATGTTTACGGTTCACTGTGATCAATTTAACCAGTGTCCTATGTGCCCTGCATAGCCCTTCTCTAGTCCTGTGCTGTAAATCCTAATACATCCATGTAACTTGTGTATCTACTTGAAGATCAAGCAATAAAGCAAAATTCTTCTTCAGTAAATTTGTAGTTTCACAAACTTCTGCCCTGAGATTAAAAGCACAGGCTCCGACAAGAAGAAAGCCCCTGCAGTCACAAACATGAGCATGCCTGATATTGGGATAAGATGTCCCACCTCCTTCCAAAGAGACTGGAAGGGTGAGTTTAGCACCGTGTTTTTCCCCACTGGTTATTAACCAAGGCACCTCACTCAATCATGCTGTGTGTTAGACAGATGGTGAGTGTCAAACGTTCAGACTTAAGATCAAGTCTGTTGTACATATGAAAAGGTCAAAAAGCAGAATTCAGAGAGATACCACATCAAACCTTGGCCTCGGCTGCACCTCCCAGTAAAGCCTCTAAAGCGGCTCATGACACCGAGCAGATGGGTATCACCTCCTTCCTGCAAAACGAGAAGGGGATTTCAAAGCAACAACTTCACTTGGGAGAAGATTCCTCTACGGCTGACGCTAGGAGGACATGGTGCTGTAAGTCCCCATGCTGCACAGCCCCACTGGCACTGACACCCACAGGCAGTCCCTGATGCTCCCACCCCAAAAACAAGCTATAGCTTGACTTGAGTTGTGTCAGAAGCCATGGAGTGGAGCACATAACCAAAAGGCATTGCTTGAAACAAGAGCTCTGCAGTAACACATTTCCCTCACTCGCAGTCATGATATACACTTTTGTTTAGTTTCCTGGAAAGCAAAAGGATCCTTGCCCATTTGCCAGTATACCTCTACATATTTTACCAATGTTTAGCAACCCATGTGAGCAAAGCTTCTTCCTCTACGGGTTTTTCATTCCAGCATCTAATTGGTTTGAGGACCTGCCCTCACAGGGACTAAATCACTGGGAAATAAGGTATTAGCTGACTATTCTAACACACTAGCTACACTTTTGCAGGAGAAGAGTCCAAAATAGATACAAAAATTGATTTTCTTTGGATGGGCATTAGGAAAAAAAAAGAAAAAAAGAAGACCATGATCATTTATATGCAACCAAGCCTTTTTTCCATCCCTTCCCACCCCCCACCCCCCCGAATATATGTTCACATAACCTAAACGTTTCCAAGGGCACTGATGGTGAGGTAGGCTCTTGGTGGCAAAGAAGCACTAGTAGTTTCTGCTTCCTAATGCAAGTTGCTGTGAATCTTACACCAATTCAATGCTTCACCACAGCCTCACCAGATGATGAAAACGGGTTTTTAGGAGAAAAAACTTTACTTTAATCACAGATCTTCAAGATGACAGCTACACTGCAAAAATGAAACACATTCATGAAGCCCTACAGGAAAGATCAATGGTTTTAGGTTTCAGGGAGATTAGACTGTATATTTTTAAAGTTCTGCAATATGAATTTGGTTTAGACAAGAAGAAGAAAGTGGGGGAGAAGTGTAATCTATAACACTTGTTCTTTCTGAGTATGAAAGCCATTTATTATTTTGGAGACACTTCTGCAGCACAATTCCCAAGCGACTAAGAATGTGATTTTTACAGCAGAATTAACCATTACATTGTCTGTGCTCCTTCAGGGTACACTGGCCATGCCCTTCCAATTTTGCAACAGCCAAGCTCTTGGCATCCTGAGGAGAACTGGAACAACCTGATACCACTATGCTTGGAAAGGAGGAGCTAATACCTTCCACTTCATTCCACACACTATTGGCTTTGCCACCAGCCTCACCACAGTGGCCCCCATGAGCCTCATCATTACCTGTAGAGGCACTTCACAAACTGCCCTGGAGAAACTATCTCCTTTCAACATGTAGCCCTCGGTCTACTGCCTGGAGAGGCAATGTCCCACTGGCACAGATCGTTTCTAGTCATCATGAGGTGAAATCAGGTGCATCAGCTAAAACAGGGCTTAGGTTCTCCTAGCACTAAGATCTTCCATTCAGATATTCCCTAAAACTAGAGACTTTGTAATCCTCTGAGCTTTTCTAACTTGAAGAATATATTGGCCTAGGCATCACTATTTAATTAAAGAACAATGATTTCAGGAAAAAAGCTTTGCTGCATTTCATGTGTGCCAAATACCTTCATCTTCTGTGCTCTTCAGGCTACGCTGCCCATGTCCTTCCAATTTTGCAACAGGACTATTCTCTGCACTACCCAGCTTGACTGGGAAGCTGCAGAGGCGAGAGCACAACACCTTCAACCCTTTTCTGTTTGCAGATCTTTATGCATTTTCCCAGTGGAGATGCCTGAAAACAGGCTGGGTTTTCTTAGCCTGACTATTTCTGCAGATCCTTTAGGGTAATCCTTAATATCCAGGTCCTCAGGCCACAGCTACTGGGAAGGCGAAGAAGCACAATGATGGCAAAGATGGAAAAGGAAGGTGGAGGGGAAATACGATTTGGAAAAGATAAACTACAAAAAACCACAAGTGAAGGGAAGATACTAAACCCCTGCCACAAGAGCATCAGCAAAACATGTCTGCGTTCCTCTGATACCTCCTGCCACTCAAGAGCTGAGGGCCAAGCTAAAAAGTACCGCAGAACATTGATGTTGGAGGCATTTACAACTTCTTGCCTTACAATGCTCCTGCCAGGTGCAGGTTTTGTTCAAGTCAACGTGCCACAGCAGGGGTACACAATTATAGGCAAGTTCTCAAAATTAGCAGAAGACGAGTTTGTCACTTAGCACTTGTACAGGCTCCTTTCCTTTGTTCAGTGGCACAGAATGGAACCCCAGAGCGAAACTCGTCAATTATGGACTGTGGGGAATAGGCTGTCTCTCCCATCCTATTTACTCACCTGATAGGGAAAAAAGCAGCTTAGACACAGACAGGGAGGCAAAGCTCCAGCTGTGCTAAGAAATCAGTCCCAACAGCACAAACATCCCAACCCCAGAGAGCAAAGTCTGTCCCTCCCAAATCTTTGGTGGCTGAAAATTAATAATACACACCTGAACATCAGATGAGCATTAAGTCAGAAAGAAACCCGGTTTCTACAGCACCCCAAGCCCTGATAACCCCAATGAATTTCCGCAGGGCGCCCTCCCAGAGCAGTGGGGCACAGAGTTGCATTGATCCCATCAATCCATTCTTCACAATGCTCCCTGCAGACGATTCACAGGAGCAAACAAGCAAGTGCTAAGGGAAACAAATACCCAGGTTCTCCGGCTCCCCAGATCTCCCAAGATGCAAGGCAAGCAGGGACATCAAAACAGATCCTCTTGCACTACAGGATCATGATGCAAGAGGGAGGCTCAGCAGGGAACCCAACAACCAATACCAAAAGGCTGAAAGACAGAAGGACACACATTAAGAGCCCATTCCCAAACAATGAGTTATTCAAAGAAATCCAGGAGGAGGGCTTTTCAAAAAGGAGAGAAAGAGAAGCCTTCAGAAATGTGGGTCAGGAAAGGCAAAGGACAGCCCTTTGAAGTCCAAGTGTTCCGCTCCCCCTTAAGCCTTAAGTGGGGCAAAGCACCTTCTCCTGTTCCAGGATACCTCTTCCCAGCACAGCAAGGACCTCTTCCAATAAATAAAATGGAGAAGAGCTTATTTACTTTAGCTGCTCTGAAATGTCTGAATGCCAAAGTTGTTTAGAGAAGGGATGTGTCTGAGCTAGCTAGTCTGCTACTCAGTTAGCAAGGGCAAAACACCAGCTCTGCTTGGCCTCTTAATAGGTTTGCTGCCCAGGCATCATCTAATTGTCACTCCAGTTTATGAGCTGAAGATTTCTGTTTAGACTGGATGAAATTTTGGCAGCATGTCCAGAGGAGACAGGAGGCTCAGACCTAAAGAAACCTAATTCAATCACATCCTCTCTCTGTGCCCTCCTGCCCACTGGCAGCAGCAGGTCCAGAGAAATGGGATAAAGCAGCAAAGATTGTTACAGGGCCAAACTGGTGATTCAATCCCAAAGATCAAAAAACGCTCCTCACTTTGAAATAAATGTACTTGTTTTAAAGTTCCAGACGGACCTCACACACTGATCTCCTTCCAAAACAATAAAGGCTACTTGAACATACTGTTCACCTGACCCTGGGGCCAACACCACGGTCAATGATGTTCTCTTCCTACAGCAAGTAAGCTTCTTACCCTGTCTAGAAACGTCCCTGTCACACTCCAAATCAGTAACTTCTACGGAGGGATCACAAAGTGGAGCTGAGGTAGGTCCTTGAACTCTCACAGATCATTCAGCCAGAAAAATTCTCCAAGTTCAACCACCCTAAGCCACCTCAGTTGGGATGCATCTTGTCCTACTCCAGAGTCAAGCGACAAAGCCCTTTGTCTCAACTGCTCATCCACCCTCCCCCTGCAGTCAGATCACCCACAAAGTCCCATCTCCTTCCTCAGCAAAGGGAAGCAACCCAGGTCTTACCTGGGACACACCATGGACATCCCCAAGCACATCCAACCCACTCCCATCACACTGCCAGCCTGCTCCAAACTGGCACACTATGGGACTCCCTGAGCTCATCACCACCCCATAAACCAGCAAGAGAACATGACTTACAGCTCCTTCCCCTATGAAAATGTGCTGAACTGTTATAGAGGGTAAGGTGACAAGCAAGAGATACATAGAATCATAGAACAGTTAGGGTTGGAAAGGACCTTAAGATCATCCTGTTCCAACCACCCTGCCATGGGCAGGGACACCTCACACTAAACCATGTCATCTAAGGCTCTGCGCAACCTGGCCCTGAACACCACCAGGGATGGAGCATTCACAACTTCCCTGGGCAACCCATTTCAGTGCCTCACCACCCTCACAGTAAAGAACTTCTTCCTTATATCCAATCTAAACTTCCCCTGTTTAAGTTTTAACCCGTTACCCCTTATCCTATCACTACAGTCCCTAATGAAGAGTCCCTCCCCAACATCCCTATAGGTCCCATTCAGATACTGGAAGGCTGCTATGAGGTCTCCACGCAGCCTTCTCTTCTCCAGGCTGAACAGCCCCAACTTTCTCAGCCTATCTTCATAAGGGAGGTGCTCCAGCTTTCAGTGCAGATGTATCTTGACATATCTTTTTTCTTGAAAACATCAAGAAATTCAGAATTCAAGATCAGGAAGCCAAGCCTATCAGATTACTGCCTGTTTTCACCCCTATTAGACACTAAACCCCCCCCTACAAACCTGTGACTGCACAGTGCCCCAGCACCCCCCAAACTTAGCAGGCGTTTTCCTACGTTCCAAATTCCAAGGGCGGTTAATTAGCCAAGACTCAGCAAACTCCAGTTAAAAAAAGAAGCCGCTGCAGCTCCGTCAGGGAGGCAGATGGCAACGGCGCGTTTCAGACACCGCGGGCTGCATCAGCACTTTCTGCAGCCGATGGTGTCTGAACAGGGGAGGGCTGCAGATTGGAGGCATCGCATCGGTCCGTCTGCCAACGGGCCGCAAACAGGTGACTCATCACTGGGAAGTGTTCTGCCCCCAGCTCACGCCTGGAAAAGTGTCCGATTGATTTATTAACTTGCTGGAAGTTTTCACCTGCCATGGGTTGACGCTCCTGCAACCTCATGCACACACACAAGCATGCGACAGCCATAGTATGGGTGTTTATTGGGGTATCCGGAGCCTGGCATTTCACCCTACTTTTCCCCAGACGCGCTTCCCACCTCACTCACTGGGATACAGGAAAAAGATATGGCTACTGCCAATGGTGGGGGAATCAAAGCGTGTCATGGGAAAACCTGTGTTGGATATGAGAAGCAGTGAGACCAGCACCTGTGCAGCCCAGCTGACTCTTCAGAATAAGCCCTTACGGCAGCAGGAACGCAGCCAGGTAGACACAATTTAATTGCAGTTCGCAATGCAGGAGTCAGAGGTCCCTCTGGACATGGTACCCAGCGTGGCTCAGATGTTGAGCAGACACTAGCAGAGGTCAAACTTGCTTGCGTTCCATCCATCCATGTTCCTGCTTTTCTTTCCTCTTGGTTTTAAGCAGGTCTTCACACCCTCCCATGTGATTTCTTCCCCCAATGCCCTGAGCTCTGGCAAGCACCATAAGCCATCAAGCTACATTGGGAGCAGCATATCCTGTCCCTCTCCTTCAGAACCTTAAGGTACATCCCAGCTGAGAAGGAACCGCAAGGGCACAGCATCAGGCAGTGCTTTACACACACTGGGAATTCCAGCACAGTTTCTCTTGGACTAGTAAAAGCCACATGGCAGAAATGGGATGCTGCACTTCCAAAAGAGCACTTGGCCTCTGTGCCTGGCCACAGTCAGTAAGACACTTCGGAGGGTTTTCTTCAGATGATCAATCAGGTTCTCCTGCTGCCCACAGACACTGCTCCTGAAACCCATACCATCTGTAGGCTCATTGCCACCTTATTCCAGCTCAGTTATAGACTGAGGGTTGCACAATAACATACATCAGGAGAACCCACATCACATTCCCAAAGCATTTACCTGGAGCAATGAGGAGCAAGTGACCAGTTTCAGCTAGCGCACAACCACAAAAGACCAGGTTCTCCAGATGCCACCATGGCCCAGATCCGCTGCAGCACTGGGTTATGGTAACTGTTGCACTTCCCAGGGCAGGCACAGAGGACAACTTCCAGCTGAGAGGGAGAGGGCACTTCTGATCGGATCCTGACTTGGCCGGCAGACAGGGTCTGGGATCCTTATCTATAAGCTTCAAAAGGGTCTGGAAGATAACGAGGGACTGGCTGCCCTGTACACAGTGTTAAAGCCTCTTCAAAACATCCTGCTGGTGCTCTGGGACTGATCGATAGCAATCAATTCCTGGCATCAGAGGGATTTTGCAAGTGCCTAGTATCTCCTGAATGGGGCCATTAGCACCTACAATCTCAAACTAATAGCCTGTAATGAAGGGATTTTACCTATGCTAATAGCAGGGGAGATGATAAACAGCAATTTCACTATCCGTGTTCACCGGAGTGAGTGAACCTTGTCTTTGCCACAGCAGAGGAGAGAATGTGCAGGCAGAGATGATACTGGTACCCTGGGAAGTTGGCAATTAAGAGGGACAGGGAAGAAGCAAGGCACTCAAAGAGCCCAAGAAGGGCCAGGAAAATGTATCTTTATCACAGAAAAGTAAATGACTAACATAGGCACGCTCTTCTGGCCTGACCAGGGCAGTCTCCAAGACAAAAGAACTAACTGAGCACATTATATTGACTAAATGCAAGAAGAAATACATTTACCCTATCTTCTGATTTAAGAAGCTGAGTTTTGCCACTGGCTCTGGGGAAGCACATTTCCCTGGGAACTACATCCTCACACGACCTTTTAATGACCACAACATTTGAGCAACAACTGGAGTTTCCCGCCGTTGCACCATCTCCTCCCAAGTGGATACATCGATGTCTGATATAAGGGCTGTGTTCACACTGATGCTGCTTCCCCCTGGAGACCTACCAGGGATGGGCTCCTGTCCCCTCCCAGGGCCACGCACCCATCAAGAGTTAACTTCATGGCTGGTTCCAGCTCCCGCTTTGTGGGTTTAATACGCCTGGAGCTGTCGCAAGGGTGTTAAACTCCCACTCTTCCAGTTCAAAGGCAGCTTTGCAGAGCTGAGCAGTCTTAAAATGCACAGCTTTTCAGAAGTGTGACCTTTTCACAAGGTTTCCAACTCAGTAAAGATTTGTTTCCTCCCTCTGCAAGCACGTAACTAATGGTAGTCATGAAACACCTCCTCCAACAGCAGCAGGCAGGCGGGCCAGGCTCCCCACCAGCCTGGAAATGTCATGACCAGTTCCCTTTGGTTATTCCAACGCTGTTTCGGCAAGCGCTCAAGGGCACAGAAAGTCACCACACCATCGTCAGGCATCCAAGCCCTTGCACACCAGTCTTGCACAGCACTGCCTTGATTTCTCACAACAGAGGGGACAGTTTCCAATGCACACCACGCAGATAGGACACCAATCCCCAGCCCTCACCCTATACATGCTGCCAGGGCAGCCTCACTGACGGGATCCTGCTCCCACTCCTCCCCACCAAGATACTTGCAGTTCCAGTACTTTCCACGTTGCAATCCAAGAATAAAAGCTATTGCTGGGCAAACAAAGCAAAGCCTCAGGCTGACAGGATGGACAGCTGCATTGCCATGCAAAGGGACTTTTCCATCCTAAATGCCTGCAAACCCACAAGCCCCCAAAGAGCCTTGGCACAAGATACTGTTGCTGGCTGCCATCCCTCTCCTTCCACCCTAAAGCAAGCAAAACCCCTGTGCACACCCTGCCTACCCTTTTCCTCCTCTGCTTGCACTGCCTGGAAACCTCTTTCACCCCACACAGAAAGGGAGATCTAGAGAAAAAACACAGGCTGGTTTTCACCCATCTGGGAACTGCCTCCGTGTGCTACCTACCTAGCTAATGCATGAACCACTGAACTGCTCTGTCAGACAGCTCCCTTTCACGTGTCATTTATTTCCCTGCAAATGAGTTCAACATTTCATATTTGCCCTTTCTCCCCTGTTTATACAACAGCAATGTGGAGATGAACTGCTGTCCCCTCCAAGGGCAGCAAGCCAGCTCTCAAAGGCTACCCAAACCCAACAACGTCCATGCTCTGCATATCCCAACCAAAACCAAAGCTCTGCATACCCCCACCAAAACCAAAGCTCTGCATACCCCCACCAAACTTAGGTAGTGGTGTTCAGACTGGGCCACAAACCTTCGTTGCTGTTACGTTACAACCACGGACCTCATTTCAAGATGCACCCTTCTTCCACAGTGCCCAAGTCATTACCACAACAATGAACCCCATGATGGGAGGGGACTTGGTCCTACAGACATCCACCACTGCTCCCACAGCTCAGGAGACTTATGTTACCTTAAAATACCTGGGATTAGCAGTCTAAGCAGGCAAGTCACATGCTCCTTAGGGCACTAGTCAAGTGCTGTAGGAACTGGCCTCAACTCCAGGATGAGAGTGAAACTCTAGTACAGTTACACTGCTTAGAGTCATCAGCACGGATGTGCCAGGTATTTCCAAGCTAACCAACGGGACCCACCACCGATCCCAAAGTTTACAAACTCCTAAGCCAAGGCACTGTCAACAACACAGTTGACATTTGCAAAGAACGCATTATTTTTATGCTGACAAAACTTTTCCAAATGCAGGGCACGACATCACACAGGCCAAGTTTAGAGTTTAGGTTACGAGCTTCCCGGAAAAACTTTGGGCCAACCAAGGGGTAATTCCAGCCTTACACCAGACCTCATAATCGTGCCATGCATCTCCAAAGCAAACCTTGGCTAACCTGCATTTCAGCATTTTCCCTATCCATTGCGTGTTTACTGCACGGGTTTGTTTGGATGTGTTTTGCTCACGACTTGCTCTTTGGAGCAACTCCAAATCTGCCTCCCTCTTAAGTTGCGCTACAATATAGTCATTCAAACTGATTGCAAACATCAGAAGCGAGGGTTGATTTCTTTGTGCACACTAATTCTAGACTAGGTCACCAAACTATTTTCATAGTTATGTCAGCACTGTCTAGACAAACCATTAAAAACAGGATGCAATGATCATCAGAAATGCAACGTCAAGCTTGTGCCTAGAGATACTGTGGGAGCCATGGGGAGAGAAGAAAACGCCAAATATGTCCCGTTCACATAGGTTGGCCAGAGCTGGCTCACTTTTTGTTTAAATGGAACTTTACCAAAGCTCACCAGAAGAATATATATTTAACTGCAATTTAAAATAGATAAGCTGACATCAACAAGCTTGGAGAACAGCAGAATCTTTTGAACGACTCCCAGTGCAACAAACCCATCCAAAGCTGGCTCCTCTGAGCTACTGGATGCTCGCTCCTTGCTACCAGCACCAGACTCTCACCATAAGGATAACCACCCCATCACGATCTCCATGCCACCATGCAGAGTGCCTTGCGGCACAAGTCCCATCACGTACACCAGGATTTGGCCCTCGACACTCGCCCTCACCAACCAGTAGGCTCCCATCCTCACCACCAAAACCACAGCCTCTGCACCCACGGAGAGTTTCTCGCTGGCACTGCGCATCAGAAAGGCGGCTTCCCGTTCCTTGCCACTTCTTGGCAGGGAACTCTTCCAAACTCCAAGAACACGAGCTGTAATCTTGGCAGAAAGGGACATGCATATAAAAATCACCACTCTGTCAAAACAGGAAAATAATGCAGGAGCTGATCTGTGCACATTAATCTGCTGCAGTCATGAGGAGACAATTTCCCTAGAGTAAGTCATACATTAAAAGGAAAAAGGGGGGAAAAAAGGGGGAGGGGGAGAAAAAAAGATTAATGTGACTTTGAAATATCACAAGTACCGTTTATCTCCCTCCTGCCACCACAGGTTTCTTGACTTTATTTTTTCTCTTTTTTTTTTTTTTTGTCTTTTAATACAAAGAGCCTTAAAATTCACAGTGGATACAGCCCCTCTGCCTCAGATGTGCAAACATGGGTGCGTTACAGCATAGCAAAAATAGATAGCACCACCTCCTCTCTCAGCACACAACCTTAACATTTCTATTAATTCAATGAAAACCCCACAACTGCTTTCCAGGGGCACAACCTTCTAATCACACCCAGGGTCGATGAATGCTTCTCAGAGCTTCTACTTATGCTGGCAGCTTGGTCACACACAAAGTTCAGTCCTTGGTACTCCTGTGCCGGCATGGAAGCTGAATGGAAAATATTGCTCCCTGGCATACATTTAGGAACAGATACAGAGCTCAGGCCATGCCATGGGCATGACTAGAAATCCAAGCAGGATTCATTTTCCAGGGCAGGACTAAAAGATTTTGCCAGTTAAATAAAATGAAAACAAATAAGGTTCAATCTATGTAACACAAAGAAGACAGATACGCTTTAAAGCGAGGTGAATTGTGCGAACTCAGCCTTTGGCAATCCTGAAACAAATGAGCTCACCAGTCCGTTTATATTCTCATTTTCTTTTTACACATATCCCATAGATCATAAATATACATTAATAACTGTAACAGTCAAAGTTTACATTCGCCTGTAACATTTAGGATCAATACTCTTCAAATGACCTTTAATAGTAATGAGCTGCCATAACACTGTCTCGAGGACATTAAATTTTTATTAGAAATACTTTATTACAAAGGTTCAAACCTGTCTCCATGCACTTGTGCACCCATACAAATATTATCCAGCTATTTTATTTTCCTTGACAAAAATAAAAAGGCAGGTCTTCCAAGGTTTTGGAAAGAATGTGCAGTGCAGAAGCTTTAGGTATTTCACATTTTCAGATACGGGTTTTTCTCTTTGTTGTCTTTTTAACCAGAACCCATGAGCCAGGGGGTGGAAAATCATCCACTTTGAAAAGTGATAAATAGGCATTGTTCCCATGTGGCTTGAACAGGATGGGACCGAGCTCCCAATTATCATAAGCCCTCCGTTCCAGGGGGTGGAGAAGGTGGGAGAAGCTGATACCCTGTGGACATGGGACCCTGCATCACCCTCTGGCCCTGCGGACCACCCATGCTCCCCAGGGATCACAGCCAGAGGCTCAGCTCTGCTCCTGACCCTTATCCATGGGGGTCCTGATGGGGACCCCCATAAGAACAGATCCATCTTATACAGCTCCAGCCAACTGAAAACAACACAAAGATGCAGGGAAACAACAACAAAATGGAAAACAAGTCAAGATCCAGCCTCTCCTTAATTACTTTTTTAATGACTAGTCAAGTTCAAAGTCAGATCACGCGCACATTTCCCTGCCTATTTTATGAATGCAAAATTCACAGAATGGGGGGCTTGTAGCAATTTATTTCTTCAGTTGCAGGTCTTGGACTCAAGCTATAGGGAAATCTGATTTTAGCAGAACAATGAAACCGAGCGTATGGAGGTGAAGTCAAACAAAGGAAACACAGGGTGGGAAAAAAAATACTTCGCTGCATTGTTATTAGATGCCACCTTTAAGAGCTGCAAATTAAACACATTCAAGGCAGCATCATATACTGTGGTTAATGGCCTTTGAAGAACCTGCCTTGGCTCAGCACAGACACCAGGTTGCTACAAGGAGCCAGACCTGACTGGGAGGGCAGCACAAGCACGTTCCCGCATTTCATTCTGAATTCCTTGGGATTCTTGACTCAAAAGAAACATTTCATTTTGCCTCTTTTTCATGCTAATCTAGAGCTTACTCTCTCTAAAAAAAAAAAAAGACATTTTCTGATTTCCAAGCCGCTTCCTCAACAGCAGAGATCTAATTGGAGGGGGCACCCCTGTAAAAGCACTGGAAAGAGGCAGAAAAGCTGATCAGTCAACACTTGCACACCTTAACCCTGTGATTTTTAGGGAGATGCTCTGAAACCACAGCAAGTATCTTCCCAAGTCCTTTGGAGAGGATCCTCTTTTCTGATGGTGATACCAGGAGGCAGTGTGCACCCTGCCAACCGCACCCCTATCCCGTCTCTCAGCAGAAGGCAAACCTCATCCCCCCACCTTCCCAAACCCCTTATGTGGGTCAGGGTGGTGGCTGCCCCTCACTGCAATCCCCATTTCTCCCATGGGCTCCTGCATTGGCTCATTAGGGTGGAGAAAGGCTTCAGCGCATCATCTCTGTGGGCTTGTCAAGGGCTGATGCGTGGCGGGTAATTCCCACTGCTTAATGACCCGAGACCAGCCGAGGTGGAATGGCAAATGGGAAAGGGAATCTTCTCATTTGTTACCCTTCCCCACATCCTGATAAAAAGAATGATTACACTTTTAAGTTCGAACAATTCCCTGCAGTTGTAGCCATGTCATATCTAGATTGTCTAATTTACATGCATATTCATAATCCCTGTGTATTTAATTAAATTCTTCCATCCCTGGAGTGTCTTTCCTAAACAATAGTAATTTATCTTGCACAGATAAGGGTGCCCTCGATTTATTCCACTCTGTAGCTAACAGCATTTCCTTCTGATCAAGGCTAGGAAGCAAACTTGAACAGAGGGAATCTTTAAATATATTTAAATTGCAAGATTAGGCTATTTCTCTTTCTTTTCCTCTCACCCCAAGTTACCCTTTTAAATAATAACACTTTCTCCTGAGCTCCAAGGAAAGCCTTTCACCCAGCTTCCTGATAACAGCTTCGTGCTCCAAATGCAAAAACACTGCCCGAAACCTACGTTGCAAAGAGATCTCCTAAGCCTGGCATCACGAGTTACCAAGCAGCAGGGGTTGCACTCAGCATGGCCCATGGGACATCCTCTGCATGCACCTTTCACTGCAGGCATCGAACTCTTCCTTTGCAGCCCACAGCAGACAAGGCCCATGTTAAAAAGTCACAGCCAGAAGATGAAGAGAACTTCATCTTTCCAGCAAATATCCCTACACCGGGAGTCATTTCTCAATGGATAATGTTTGGCATCTCAGAGAGGGCCAGGCAACGCACCAGACACGCCAAGATGAGGCAGCCCTTCAGAGAGACGCCACCACCTCCAGACTGCTAACCGTGTTCAAGTACTACCATGGGGAATTTAACCCAGCCTACAATTAGAGAGGCATTAAAATATTCAGTAAAGTCAAACTGATGAAAAGATCATGATGGGGAAGAGAAGAATCTAGCATTACCACATGTTTTTCAAATACACATTTCTCTCACCATGTTAAATCCACAGCTCTTAATAGCCTCACTCCCTCCCCCAAACCTCAGCCTGTCACTCCCTCAGCCCAAACCTCCCAAACCAGGCTCCAGGATGGCGTCAAAACAGGGTGGAGAAGTACTGGTGTCTCCAAAGTTCTCTTTGGCCCCACCAGCTCTGCGTCACTGCTGCCTCCCAGAGCAGTGCCATGGTCCCTGCCAGGGAGCGGCCATCCCGCTGCCAACACAGAAAGGATGCTATGCCCCAAGGAGACATGGGGATAATCCCAATGCTGCAGGAGATGTGGGACCAGGCTGCTGTCACAAACCATCTCCTTCTGCTTCCACACTGCAGTCGAGGAGCACGGCAGCCCTTTGGCTGGAGAGGCCACTCATAACAAGGAAAGCATCCCTCTGCTCCAGCTCTGTTTCTTAATCTCCTTCCCAAGCATCTGCTGCTGACCATGGCTGGACACAGGGGATCCCAGCCGCTCTGTTCCCAACCAAGCCCTCTAAGCCTTTAGAGATGCTGTCACTATTTATGAAAATAGGGTGAAGATCCTGCTGTCAGCTCCTTCCTGGGTTGCAGCATCACCCATGCCACAGACTCAGCTCTAGGAAAGCCCTCAGGAATGGGACTGCTGGGACTGATGATGGTCAGGCTCTGAGTCACAGCTATTAAACCCACACTAGAGTAAACCAATCTCCTCCTACCTGGGTGTCTTTGCACCCAGGACCCTGGACAACCCCATCTTCCAGTTTCACACAGAATCACATCCACCAAGTCCTTCTCAGGGGCGTCCCCACAGCCACAAGATGCCACCACTGCATCACAGCCATGTCTTAACAACCACAGCCCTAAGTTGCAGCCTCTGGCCGACACCAGGAAGAGTCCCTACCCTTTAGTTAGTTGCTTCTCTCCTAATTCAATAACAGGAGAAGCAATGGACAAGCACCAAGAAGCAATGGAGCTGAACCCTGCACTGCCCTGAACAGTAAAGGTACTCAGGCAGCCATGCTGCCCTGTTAATGCTGGGCTCAGCACCTGACAGAGCCTGCAGGACATCAAGGTCCTCCATCAGCAACACGAAGCCAGCTCGCCAATACAGCCTGCCATTGCCAAATCCTCTTCCCCAGGAATTCATAGCTGGATTCAGACATTCCCAGCCTGTTACTTATTTCAGTGCTTTCAGCTCTCGAGAGCACAGGGACATCCTGTCTTAAACCTGCCGAGCCTCAGGCCAAGAGGACATCTGCTTGGAAGACAGCCCCTCTGGCTGACCCAGCCCTGGAGGGCTGCCTTCCCGTCTCTGCAAGATCCCAAACATACCCTTGCACCCACAAAGCCAAGCCAGGTCACAGCAGAGCCAGGAGCAAGAAGAGCAGCTCAGGCAAACCACAGCTCCCATTCCCACTTCTGAAGCTCTGCAAGACTTCTTAGACCTTGGAAACATTTTCTTGCTACTCATGGCATTTTTAGGTTAATGGTTCATCAAACCTCACAGTCCAGGAAACCTTCGTGTGGCTGACCAGGGTGTGGGGGTGGCGATGGGTGGGGAGGGAAAAAAGCCCTCTTGGGCACCAGTCCTTCCCACAGCACTTGAACTGCAGGCTCCGGGCTGAGCTAGGAGCCATCAGAAACAAGGCAAAACCCAGGCAGGCAGGCAAGGGAAAACCTCACCACTGGCTTCTGCCTCTTTTGGATAAAGGGAAAACAGGGAGCAAAGCAATCCTTATGGAAAGCATCAATCTCCCATTCAGGATGCTCTCCAAAACACAGTGTCCCCACATGAGGAGCCATGCCTGCTGAGCCCCTATGCAAATCCCTGGAGATGCTGGCACTAGGAGCACTGGGTGACAACAGCAGCGGTAGCAGAGAGAACCTGTGAACTCTCCATCCACCCAGGAGCAGGTCTCCAGTGAAACACAACTCTGATTCCCTGCACTGGCTTCATTTAGCTTGGTCCTTTCCACCTAAGCCTTATTTTACATGCATTACTCGAGTGCAGAACAGAGCAGAGCATTGGTGGTTTTAAGGAAGAGCCCTCAGCTCCCTGAAGCTCACTCTTCTTGGAAAACTAGTGCTTTCAAGCAAATTTGGACAACACCCACGAAGTCATTCTCCCACTTCACCCACCCTCTTTTATACAGTGGAAGTCGAGGAGCTGAGCCATGGTTAGGAACATCTAATCATTCATCTTCATCCTGGCCAGTTTTTCTAAGTTTTCAGTTTTCCAGAGCCTAAAACTAACGTCAGATTTTCATCACAACACAGACTGAAAGGCAACAGAGCAAAATTTACTTCTGTTCCCTCTCCCAGCAAACACAGCCCCAGTTATAACACACTGCAGTTCCCCCTCTGCCCCTCAGGTTCCCCATGGGGAAGGCAGCCCACCACGAGCCACCAGTAAATAACCTCCAGCTGAAGCAAGGCACAAGGCATGGGAATCTTTCAAAACACGTCACTGTGCTGACATCTGTGGACACAGATGTTCGTGCTGTGCAAAGGTTGTGACTCAAAGTGGGCAGAGTGATGCACCTGAAGATACCCGCTTTTTCCATATGCCCCCAGTTATGTGGTTAGAGGCGACCAGAAACCATCTTTTCATAAGTAACCAGTAACTTCCAAACAAAAAAAGCAAATACTTGCTCCCAGAACACCTCACTCGCATGGGAACAGCCTGACCTCGCCAATCACCTCCTCATCCACACCAACCACAAAAGCAGAAGAAAGCAAGGACGTGCTGCTCTTTGCCATTCGTTGGGTGAGGCGGTTTCAGAAGCCGCTGTCCTTGTATCATAGAGGGCTGTAGGCAGGTTTTAACAGCAAGGTGTTATGTCCTGGCTCTGAAACCAGCAACCTCACAAACCCCTGTCTGAACATGTCCCTCCATCTCAAAAAAAGCCATCTGCTATCAAGCACATCTGAAGGGGGTTTAGCTAAAAGAGCCTGAATTTTATGTAGTGGGATGAGGTCCATAGAGCAAAAGCTGATGAGTCAAACTCGAGAGAAGTTAAGAGATGCAGAGAGCTCTAAGAAGGGGAGGCAGAGGATGTTTCCATGCCGCCTAGGAGGTTCTGGAAAAGAGCAACTAGGCTAAGCTCCACTCTGCATCGTTTCAGAGGGCATAAGTTTAAAAGCACTCCAAAACCCACTGCTCGTTCTTGGTCATTCTCACAAGCACCTGCTTTGCGCCTGTTGCTGGTGAGTAATATTTTCCACAGGGGGAAGCAAATGAACAGAAGCAGCACGCCAGAAGACGCTGAGTTCACCATCACACTTGGTCACACATTGGCTCCTCTCAGCAAAACCTGCAGGAGCTTTTAAGGTCCAACCTCATCATGACCCAGGGTCAGAAGAGCATACTTCCAACTCGCCATCCTTCAAAGAAGGTATCTGCTTAAAACAGGCACTCTCTTCTCACCCATCTTCTAGTCTCCAGAAGGTATTTCCTAATGCCACAGGCCAAGCAACACAGCAGGAGCTATTATGAGAAGAGGCAGCTGGGGACCACACCAGGCACTGAAGCCCTCTGAGCACGCTAGAGGCATCTCTCAAAGATACCAGCTGACCTCAGAGACAGCCAAGACTTGGACTAAGAACCTGCTGAGACCCCCAGGCTCTCAGTTGAAGTCTTCAGAGACCTTCCCAATGCACCCTTATGTTTCCAAAGTGGATTTTACAGCCTGATGTTTTAACTTCGAGGCCAGATGCCCCTTGTTTTAGCAAGTACACCAAATACGGCTAGTGCACAGCTTATGTGTCAAATAAGGTAGGCTTAGAAGAAGGGAGATTCAAGAAGAAGAACATACTTCCCAACAGGAAAAGAAAAAAGAAATACAAGATTTACCTCAAAATGTAACAGACTGAGGGGACAAATTAAAAAGGGAAACCATAAAATGCTTGCCCAATTCCTTTTTTTGATTCTTACATCTGCTGCTTTACAGTAAAGTTTCATCTACTGTGTATAATTAGATATATGTTCCATGATTCTATTCTATACAGATTTGAGACTTATCCATGCAGTTTTAAACTCCAAAGAAGTTTTAACTGCAATAAAGCTGCAGTAAGAGTATCACCTCACACATAAAGGTCTCGGAAATGCTGCAATGTGAGCAGGTCAAACTTTCAGCCTGTGGTCCGCAGACCCATGTAAGGAAGGCAGCAAGAACACACCAGCTTACTGCTGCTCACCTTCAGCTCCCCGCGTGGGGCCCTACAGCTCCAGGAACACTTTAAAGACCTGCAGTTTGGAAATCAGATGCAAATCCCCACTGCAGAGCAGTTCACCAAGAGGCAGCAGTATCAACACTACATGGCATTCCCATCACCGTGCCTGCTCTGCCTACTTGGCTCACTTCACACTCCCAGAAGCACTGCAGAGGGGTTGCAGCACGTAACGTGGCAGCCTTACCTAGAGAGGACTTGGGGACAGGTCATTCCTACACAGTATGTTTGGACACCAAACTGAAATAGAAGGCTACCTACTGTCTCCCAACCCACCACCCCTGCTCTTCCTACAGCAATCCCAAACCACAGACACCAATGGCACCTCTCCCACCTAAGATGCTTGGCAGCTCTACTGAAGCAACTTCACACTTCATGGATGCTCTTGTACTGAAAGGCCAAGGCTACATGAAGTCCCCTGCCCAGCTCTCTGGATCACACTTTCAGGACTGGGCTACACTAGAAAGCTCAGGGCAAAGCTCAGCAGGTTTCCCAAGAACAACCCCACATTCATCCAGGCCCAGCTCCTCTTGTAAAACACGAAACAACCTTTTTGTCATTTACTAGGAGAAGGTAAAGATTGCTTGGGATTTCTTGCTCCATGAAGAGGTTATTACCTTAGAGATGGGAAACAGAACAGAGAACTAGAAGGCCACTAATTCCAGTGCTAAAAATGCAGCGGTCCAAACAGATATGAACACAGATCTGAAGAAGCTCTGGAGCAGCAGCTCCAGGACGTGAACTTGACCCTGATACTCAAGAGCCAGCAGATAACCTCAGTGGGAGAAGGGCAGACCAGTATATGGGCAAAGGGGGATACCCTTAATTTGGAATCACAATCCCACGCTAATCGTTTTGGCACAAAGGAAACCTCAAACTCATTTAGGTCATGGTGCATCTCCTAAAACCTTAAAGTCACCTGTCAAATGCCATTGCACTTTGATATTAAGCACTTAAAATGTGCACAAAAAGGGAAGGGAACTGTCTCCACTTACACGGGAAGGACCAAACACCTCATGCTTTACCAGGGTAGAGGAAAGAGCATCAAGCCTGCAAAGTATCCAAATATCCCATTCCCCTTCGGACCCAATGCAGTTCACACTCCTGGGAGAAGCCAATCTGCCCGTGTCTCCACCAACCATGAGGAAAACCAAGGCGATAAGCAACAGCAGACATCCACCAGCTGAGCTAAGAGGATGAAGCATTTCACTGGAAACAATCAGGTTCTCTAATAACAGGGCTGCAGCGGCGGCGTGAAAGGGAGGGAGGAGGAGCAGGCGGGGAGAAAGGGACTAGCTGGATATTTATCCCATCCTCATCTTTGTGTTATCAGTACCCCGGTATCAGCATTGTTCAAAATGGCTGCTTAGATGGTTGCCAGCAGCAACAACAGAATCGGTCCATCTGCTGGCATTCTCCCTAATCTATCTCAAACACTGGTCTTCTTTTTAAATGCACGCAAGGGAAAGAAGGGGGGGAGAAAAAAAAAGTCTGCCTTGTACAAAGAAACAGAATCCTCCTAGAACAGAGCCTTTTAACTAGATTTTATGCCACCCCTGTTTCCAGGACACACAGACAAAAGTTAATTTTACAATAAAAGAACCAGTGTAAGGTGCTTTTTTGTTATGAGATCAGAAAGCAAATGGAATTTGAATTGTCTGCAGTGGCATGTATCTGACAAAGATTAATTTAAACAGATATTGTCTCTGAAACCAAAGTCCATTGAACGGCTTCACAGCCTATCAACCATGCGAAAGCAGCTCCTTAGCAGCACTGCTGACTCCACCGCTTTCTTTAAAAATGGCTTAACCTATTTCTTGTAAGATAAAAGGTCATATATAGTTCTATTTTACACACCCATAATAGCCAAAGCCACACCAAGCGAGGACAATCAGGAGAAAATAATAACGGGAGGGGGGGATTTCCTCCCCCTTCACACACAGATGCTCAACACTTGCTGGGTATTTTTCAAAGCACGCCGGTAGCGAGCGGCTGCAGCACCACCAAAATGTTCCGACATCCTTGGAATAGAATAAAAACCCCAGGGCCTCTGCAGGTCGCCAGTGCGGGATGGAGAAGCCCACCCTGGTGGGGACGCTGCAGCTCACCACAAACGGCATGGGATGATTCCTTCGCAGAGATATAAAGCCACAAGGATGCAGGGAGGAGCAGCCAGGCTGCTGGCTCACTTGGTCCTTGGGCCAAACAGGCAGGAGCAGGCAGCGGCATGCAGGAGGGGAGAAGCACTACTCATACACACGCACGCACACTCCCCAGCCCCTCTCTAAACACTGGGGTATTATTTCTCCTTTTAATCACAAGAAACAGATCTGTGCATGCCATCAGCGGGCTGTGTGGATGGAGGCAGCTGCTCAGACTTCAATGGGACACACACACACACAGAGGGGAAAAAAAAAAAGCTACAGAAATCCAAATCCTGCAATTTCTTCCCTTTTTATTTCCAGTTTATACGGAGCACCGCAGGGAAAATGCTACCAGACAGCTTCAGAGCATTTGATACAGCAACGACCCAGCTTTGGGAGAAGAACGAAGGCAAAGCAAAATAAAAGATGACAGCCAAAAGCACTTTTAATATAGTTTCAGTACTTTCAAGAGAAAGCTTCTGTACACAGAGCAGCCAACGAACTGTTACCAAAATAAACACAACTGGCTTTAAAAAAAACTAAAAAAACTCTTTCTGATGATAAAGAAAATCAAAAGAGACGAGAACCAGAGAGTGAGGCAGAAAATACATTTATTTGTCATCCTCCAGACACACTGCTTTTAATTTGGCATCCAAAGCCATTGCAGTTCATTAATGCAAATTATATTTATCTTGGGAACCCATTTGTTGCTCTGCCACCCCTTTGACAGGGCACTCGTCTTCATCAAGGCAGCCGAGCAGGCAGGGCACAGCACGTGGCACCTCCGGAGCTCCCTGCCTTTAACAACCACATAACACCAACAGCCAGTAATGGCTATTATTGGCATCCTGAGCAGTCACCCACACGCCAACATCGGCTGAAGGATGGAGGCCAAGGCTACTGGACAGCATCCGGAGCGGAGGCACAGCCTGTCCTGACCTTGCCAAGGACCCAGACACCAAGTCTCCAGCATTCCCATGGGGAATCCCGCTCTGCCGGCAGCTGCGGGGCACAGGCATCGTCTCCAGGTGCAAGGACAGCAGCCAGGCAGATACCACACCACATCCTGCTGAGCGAACCTCAGTAACCATTAGCAGCCCTTGGTCAAAAGAGCTGGGTGGTATTAGTGCAGGCAGCTCATTACGGGTACCCAGCAATGAGGGAGGCATCCAAGGGGGACACAAGACACCCCCTCTCCCATTTCAACCCAGCGGTGACAGCAGTAGGACATTTGTAAGATGGCAAGCTGGACAAATGTATCCACATGCAACCTTTCCAAGCTGGCATCCCAGCAGATCTGCCTCCTGCACACATTCATGGCTTTGTTTTTAATGTGAGAAGTAAGATTGCGTCCAGTTCCGAGCACCTCGCTACAAGAGAGATGCTGAGTTGCTGGAGCAGGTCCAGAGAAGAGCAGTGAACGAGGCTTAAGGGAGACCTCTCTACAGCTACCTGAAAGGGGGATGGAAAGAGGAGGTGGCTGGTCTCTTCTCCCAAGTAACAAGTGATAGGACAAGGGGTAACGGCCTCAAGCTGCACCGGGGAAGATTTAGACTGGATATTAATGGATATTTTGACCCAGTGGTCAGGCATTGGAACAGGCTACCCAGGGCAGTGGTGGAATCACCGTCCCTGGAAGTGGTCAAAAAACCATGTAGATGAGGCCCTCAGCAAAACGGTTTAGTGGTGGGCTCAGCAGTGCTAATGCAAACGGTTGGACTTGATGATCTTAAAGGTCTTTTCCTAAATGATTCTACAGAGGAAAAAAAAAAGAAGTGCACCTAGAAAGCCAAATGTGCCACAAAAAAAGCCCAGGATTTTATTAATTTGTGCATTACTGTAAATGCACCATTTTACAAGGCCTAACCCCAATCCTGCACAAAGTCCTAAGCCGTAAGCTTGAGACAAAAAAGAAAAATGCTCTTAAAACGCAGCACTAGAAAATCCATTTGGAGAGCAGCACGGTGGTGTCGTGCACAGGTGAATCCTCGGCATTTAATAAAACACTCCCTGCACCAAGTGGAATCTATTCATATTTAAACATCAGGATAAAAAAGAAAAGCCATTAAAAATCTGAATTTTCACTCCTGCGACATTTCATTGTGAACCAATGAAGATGCTTTCCCACACACATCCCCCAAGAAGTGTTTTGCAGAACCTGTGTCTCTCTGCGAGATGTTACCAGGCCTTTTCCCAAGTCTTGTTGCAAAGGGTCAAGTCAAGGCTCAAGTCTGTACATCAAACCCTTACGGACACCAGGAGGAAAACAAAATGGGGCTCAGTCCTGCTCTTCCAAGCACGGAGGAGAGCATCTCCAAGGCTTCGCCAGCTCTTCAGACAGAGCTCCCCACCACTATCCCACATCCTGGCTCCATCCAGAAGGTAGACTTGTCTTACAACACCTATTAATGTAGCCAAGATTTGGTGTCCTTTGAGTTATTTTCATCGGAAATTTGATCAATTTCTATTGATGCTAGAGAAAGCCAAAACTAAGTAGAGGCAGGAACAAGTTATAAAGGAGCCGCTTTCCTCCCCTCCTCTCATCCCCAGACAACCAGGAGTATGACAGCCCCATGACATAACCTCCCCAAGACATTATCAAATATAAGGTAAGACATACTGTATTTATTTTAATACCCTCAAGATAACTACTCCACATCTCTAGCTACTTGCAGAATAAAATCACCAACATCAGCCACAGATAGGGAGCTCCATAGAGAAACACAGGTTCAACCGTCACCTGCCTCCTGCTGAGCAAAGCAGCAAAGGAACCCGGCACCCACCTTCCCAGGTCTCCAACAAACCTCATCCACCGCTCCATCAGAAGAAACAAGCACTGCTAAGAGACAGGGAAGCAAGTGAAGGCTCCTTCCCCCACTGCTCAGCTGCCTTGAGAAAGTGAAGAGATGCTGCTCCTCCCAAAATCCCCACAGGAGCTACTCCAGTGATGGAGAAACTCGCATCGCCATTAAACACAGAGCTGCCCATGCCACCTAAATGCAAAACCCCTAAAAACTGAACACAAGCACAAGGTTGACCATGCTATTCGTATGGGCTAACCCCAGATGGGAGTAGGTCTCCTGCTGGGAAAGGGGAGCAGGACATAACCTCAAAACCACCAAAGACTTGTCACCTCCCCATGGACCAAGTCCTCCTCCAGGGCTAGGCTCGCATACGCGCCAAGGAAACACATCAGCCCACAAACTCTTTCTCCCACCCTAAAGCTAAAGGTTTTTTTCCTTTTTGTAATATATATGTATCCAAGGAAAATGAAAAGCTGACACACCACAAGAGATGATTCACAGCTGAATGTGACTTTACAGAGCTATTGCGTAGACGAGCTCATTTAAGTTTTCCAAAAGTCCTATCTGAGGTTAGAGGGACTAATCATAAAACATCGAACATCAAAGCGAGCGTCAAGTAACAGCAAAGCACATTCCCTCGCACAAAGCTTCAGAAACAAAGCACGCAGGCACATGTGGTTTACGTTATTGCAGTTTTAGCACAGTTACATGTTTCCTAAAAGATTCCCTCTAGATGTGGGCAAAATTAGAATCTGCTGTGAACGACACACAAGCTGGAAGTGGAGAAAAGCAGCTTCTTACCTGGGCTAAGCTTTATAAAGCACAGGTAAGCAGCGAGCAAACTCCTACTGCCTGCTCAAGCCAGAAACCAGGACTTGTCACACTGAAAAACACTTCCAACCTATTTACTCTTAAAGCCAAACTTAAAGATTTCATCTCTTGTGCTTTATTTCCCAGGTCTCTAGCCTCTAAGCTAAGTTTTGCTTGCAGTAATTACCCACCTCATTGAACAAGATGTCCCAGCTTCAGGAGGTCTGTTTAGACTCTTAAAAAAGGCTCAAAAGCCAATAAAGAGATCCACTTAAAAAAAAAAAAACAGGGCAAAATTCCAGGTGTCAAAGCCCTGCTAGCTCTCCCTCCACTACCGACAAGGTGGTTTCCATCACCTCCAATAGCAGGTTCTGTAATACAGTCCCAGAACACGCTCAAAAACTATCTCACCTATGAGGGAACTGCAATAAACAGATCATAAGTTGTAATGCCTGATAATCCTCTGTTTTAATTATGTTAAGGAAAGAAAAAACAGAAGCGTAAAGAGTTTAATGCATATTTAAAGTGTTCAGTTTCCATCATGATAAGGCTAATGAACCTCTGCCAGGCCCTTTTATGTGGTTTAAAGTATTTTAATATATATGGTAGGGAAAAGTGCTCTGCCCATAAAGAAAAATGAAGTTAAAATTAATTAGCAAATTGGAGACATGTTGTACAACAACCACCCCACCCAAAAACTGAGAGCATACAGAAGAACTAACTCCCTTAGCAGCACCCTGCCACAGGACACCAGGTTTCACCATGAAATAAACACATTTTGTGACCCATGATATTCCTCTCAAACCTGCTCTTGCTGGATACAGCCTTAAACCTAGACCCAGGAAGAGAATGATCTGTACACAAAACAAAAGCAACCAGGACCGGCCCTTAGAGCCCCATCAAAGTGTTTTCCCCAAAATAAACAGCTCTATAAAGCAGCACACCACATAGACTTTTTAAACCAACTGGATACAAATTTAGACTCTGCCCCATACCACAGTACAGGGGAGGGAAACCAACTGCTCACCTAAAAGTAAGCATTTTTAGAAAAAAACTAAAATAAAATCTAAATGAAACTAAAGGGGGGGGGGGGGGGCAAAAAGTGGTTTCAAACACGTTAAGAGCATAAGAACCCATCGGTATTTTTACCCCTGAAGCTGCATTTCAGCAGGCATCATTACAAATACACACCACCAACAGAAGCTGAAAACTATCCTGTTGCAAAAAGCTTCCAAATCAAAACTCCCTGCACTTAAAATGCATTTGTAGGTACTATTTACAGGTAGCAGGCCTAGCTCAACCTCTGCCTGGGCAGAAGGCTGCTGAAGCAGGGTCAGAAAACCCCTTCCCTTGTGCCTAGATGTCCAACTAGGAAAGCTGGACATCCATGGCTGACCTGCACAGCATCAGATAAAATACTCAGAATTAACTGCTGGTCTGAAAAACCCAGGCTCCCTCCAAGTGTTTACAAAGCCTGTGCATTCTAAAGCCCTGGTTCATTGTTGCTCTAACAGCAAAAGTAAATTCTGCCTATGTACTTATGGCTGGACTGCATACCTCCCCATTGGGGCACAAAGGCTTATCTGCAGGGAAGGAGCACACGCACCACGGAGGCTCCTAAGAGGCTGGTTACAACGCAAAGAACAACACAAAGCTCGATGTTTCCTCTTATGAGTAATCACAGAAAGCAATGGAAAAGGAGAATTCCCACCTAAAACTGCCACGGACACTCACCCACCCATTGGCAGCCGCAACGACTTGAGGCCAAACCACACTATGCCGTATTACACCATACTAGGGAGCGCAGGCGAGAAACATGAATTTGTTCTGCCAGATCACAGCCTACTGTCAAAATCCACCAAAAGCCTTTTCTCTCTCCCAAAACCCAAGAGATAATGGTGTAAAAACTTTTGTTCATAAATATTTATGCGAGTGAACTTGTTAAAAATTAACCACTGTCGTTAAAGGTTTTGTATCCTTTAGGATTCCCGGCATGCAGTGCAGTCGCATGCTTTATATTAAGCCTGGCATTTCTGCATTCCTTTCCTGCATGCTTTTGTCATTTGTCTAAAAATTAAAAGGGAAAAAAAACCCACACACCACACACACACAAAGACGGGATCTGTACACATAATAATAAAGCAGTTTTTAAGAAGACAAAGATGCCTGTGTTCAACATCCAAGATCTTTCTTTGAGCAAGGGGGGGGAAAAATCCATTTAATGACTCCAGTGAGATCAGGGTTTAAGCCTCGTTTAAGTTTTACTAAGCATGAAGGAATTATTGGTTGATAATGCGGCATATATGTTTTTCCTCAGACCTGCCAGCTTTGTGAGCACGAGGGAGCTGAAGCCCAAAGCAGTTTATCCCCATGGGTACAACCCTCACCCCTCCACACCATCTTCCATCTCCAGAACGTCATTCCTCTTGGATGTTGCCTTTCAATTTTTCAAGGAGATTTTTCCAACCACAGAGAGCAGGAATTTCACATCTGTACTATCCTTCTGGGTTTTTTTCTTTCACAGGTCTGAGTCAGAAACACAACTGTACAAACATCTGATCTTTATTAACAGCAAATCTCAACTGTGCAAGCCTCAGGTCGTGACGCCGGGAGCTGGCAGTGTCCATTAAAGGGATCCTTAGAGAGGAACAGTAGTTTTGATTTAGCGCCGGCGAGCATCAAGTAAGCCAGGGTTGGGGTTTTATTTTTTTCCAAGACATAATGGTTCCCATATAAGCCAACAACCAAGTTCCTATCTTAACTGCAAACACACACACGCAGCCACAAAAGTGTTTGTGTCTCCAGTGGCTGGAGCTCTTCCACCTCACCTTCCAGCAGCATCCGCAGGATGGATGTGGAAAGTTGGCGGAGGACATCTCAGCTATGCCTCCATCCACCCCAGATAAACACTCAGCCCTTCACAGCCTTTTGTTTGATGTAAATCTTCCTGCTCCAGCTCAGGGCTGCTCCAGGGACAAAACCTGAGGTGTCTGACCCCGCATCACCCACCCGCTGCCATCTGAAGATGACCTGCACTACAGCCAAGACTCGAACCCCCCCTGCTCCTAAAGCAAACTTCCACAGCCAGCATCCCGCATGCCCCTCTTGGGCCGTATAAATCACCCAGTGACTTTGCAGCGAGTGCTTCCAGAACATGCTGCTTCATCTAAAAAGACGATGGTTGGGAGGACAATGCGAGCAAGCTCCGATTTCAAAGCTGGGGAGATGGTTTACACTTGTCAGGGGATATGAAACACCAGAGCCAGGACCATCCTCGCCGTCCTCTGGCTCGCCCAAAGCAGCAGTGGGGAAGCGCAAGGAAACGGGGTGCGCACAATGCTGGATGCAGCGCTGAACGTCGCTTTGGGATGGGAATACTTTGCGTGCCCCGCACGCACCTGACCCCAGCACCCACCCAGATCCTTCACAGCATCGGCTAAAGCCTCGTCAGAGCCACGTTTCAAAGGTAAAGAAATTTTGAAACTCATTAAAACAGGAAAATTCCTTTGTACAGGACCAGCCCTGGGTTTAGGCAACCACTGCCTTCATCTCCCATGCCGGCTGCTCACTGCACCCACACCTCGGTGGGCAGGTCAGTAAAGCATCACCCACAGCAAGCTATTATTTTCCCTCCCCTCCTAATTTTAAAGTTCCTGAAGAGCTACTCCTCTCCTTCGAACAAAGAATTATTTGGTTTCAAGTTTAAAGTATTTTAAACAGAACAATTAATCATCTTAACACAGCCCTTAGAAAATATTAATTCAGCCAAAAAAGGGTATAATCATATCCTCAGAGAAAAACCTTTTGTGCTACAGGAATTTTCCCTGCATATCCTCAGAGGTGGGAGGAGAATTCTTCTGCTGTCTCCTATTTTCACATCTCAAATGGAAAATGTTTTGATAAAGCTCTTCTGGATGTAAACTGTACCAAATGGGATTCTGATTTTTTTTAAAGCAAGGCTTTTTTTTTTGTCCCCAAAAGGAAGAAGGGCTCTTTAAATAAACACAGCTCAACTCACCATTCCTTACAACAAAAACCACCCTCCCTTCACTCATTCACGCCATACCCTGGCACAAGATGAATTTACATTTCACATTTGCAAAACAAATTCTAGCCTAATGTCATTTTAATGGAAAGGCGCATTTCAATCACTTCCAGTAACAACCAGGAGTGGATTATTATACGTAAAAGACCACAATTTGCTTCTCTTTAAATATATGCGGATATAAGGCGGATTTCGGATGGGGACTAGAAGGATGAGGGAAGAGGAAGAACATTTCCTCTCCAACAATCCCCCTCCGCCAGTGCACACAAAAGCCACCTGCCCATGGAGAGAAAACACGATGCCTTTATTCCCACCACCATTCCCACGGCCCCTCCGCCACCAAAGGAGAGTGAAGAGGCCACGCACATCCGCCCCCGAGCATCGCCAGTGGTACCCACCAGTCCACCCAACTCGTCACCCCAACTGTCCCCTTCCTTCTCCAACAGCCAGTCCCTCTGAAGGTGTCCGGGCAGAGGTCTGGGAAAGGGAAAGCAGGGAACAGATGCCCCCCTAGAGATTTTCCAAGGGGAAAACAAGCCGTGATGGAGAAGACAAAGACAAACGCTGAGAGCTGTTGGGGAGATGCGTTACGTTGATAACTCCCATCCCCCGGTGGAAGCGCCGGGACCCCAATGGGAGCATCGGTCCGGGTGCTCCGGGGTGAGGGGGACACCGGAGCGGGGCTTCCACACAAATCCCCGACGGGCACTTGGGGAAAAAGGGGGGCGGGGGGGGGGGCGTGTCTTTATTTCCCACTCGGGCTGAATGGACGGCGAGCGCGCTGCGGGCAGCCGCCGGTGACACCCGGGGACACGAACCCTACCGAGAGAGGATGAGGAGGGGGGGCTACCCCCAGCCCTCCCACCCGCCAGCCGTCATCTTCCCAGCGGATCACCAGGCGGTCCCTGCCCCCGGGGCAGGATTTTCCTGTCAAACCACAACCGCGCCAGACAAAAGGCTGAAGCGCTTGGAGGGGAAGGGGGGGGGAAGCCACTCGGGGCCCCGTCCCGGCGTCACTCACCGACTTGCAGCACGTTGTCCACTGCGCCGGTCTCCAGCAGGCGGATGCCGCGGCGGAAGGGCAGCCCCTCGCCCTGCGGCGCGGTGGCGGGGGCAGCGGCGGGCGGCGGCTGGCCGGCGGCGGGGCTCTCCTCACCGGCCGCGGCGGGGGCAGCGGCGGCAGAGGGTCCCCCCGCGGCGGCGCTGGCGGGGGATGCTGCGGCGGCGGCGGCGCGGCCGGGCTGGAAGCTGGAGTACATACAGATCTGCCGCTCGCTGCGGGGGAAGCTCCAGTAGACGATGCGGCGCTGGACGGGCTCGGGGATGCGCTGGAAGCGGCCCTCCACCCGCTCGAAGGCCCAGCTCCCCGCCACCCGCTTGGCCGCCGCGTCCAGCAGCGACTCTGGCTGCAGCAGGCTGCCCGCCTCACCGCCGCCACCGCCCCCCGGCCCCGACGCCGCCGCCGCCTGCCCCACCGCCCCCGCCGTGCCCGCCGCCGCCGCGGGGCAGCAGCCGGCCAGAACCGGAGGGGCCCCGCTGGCCCCCGCGCCCGGCCCCGCACCGGCCCCTGCGGCCCCGGGACGGGGGTGAACGGCCCCGGTGCCCCCCGCCGGGCAGGCCCGGGAGCACAAGCGCTTGGGGCCCGGGGCTCCGGCGGGCAGCGGCGGGCGGAGCAGCTCCTCTCCCTCTCCTCCCTCCGCCATGGCTGCGACCGACTGAGCCGCGCGAGGGGAGGAGAGACGGGGAGGAGGAGGGGGAGAGGGCGGGCACCGGAGGTGGAGACTGCAGGAGGTGGTCCCGACGGTCCGGAGCCGGCCCCGCCGGGGCGGGACGCCCCACAGCTCCCTGCCCGCCCCGCACCCGCCAGACCCCCTCTCCGACCCGCACCTGCCGGGGGCAGGAGGGCAAAGGGGAGCCCCGGGGGACCGGCCCTGTGCCCTCCTGGCGGTGTCCGATTACGAGAGGGGGGACACAAGGGGGACTCTGTGCCCTCCGTTCTCGGAGGACGGGGAGCGGGAAAGCCCCGTGCCCGTAGATCCCCACGGCGCTGGGGCAAGGCCAGCCGAGCTTGTGATGAGTGAGGGGGCTCGGCGGGGCTGGATGCGCCCCCCTCCGCCGGAGGTGTCCGACGGGAACTGGGGACCGCTCTCGCTGCAAGCCCCGCGGTACCCGGTCTGACCCAAGGCCCAGCCTAACCCAAAAATCACCTACGGATTTACACCGGGTACGGGAGCAGACAGCAGAGCCCTACCCTTCAGCGGCACCAGGGTTTGCTTTTTCGTTTGAAGCCCTGCGGTAGAGGCTCATCCCACACACCGCTGCAGCATCCTTGGGTGCAGAGAGAATACCGGGTCCCTTGGGAGCTGCCTCCCAAGGCAGTGTTGACCCCCCGGGAGCTCTGCTGTGCTCTTAAGTGAGGTTGCATTAAAGCAAGGTCTTTCAGCACATCTTGCCTGACTTGGCACCCCAAAACCTAGGGAGCTGACCCAGGGGCTGGGTGCTTTACTGCTGTGCCCAGCAGGACAGCATCGCAGGATTTTTGCACAGAAATACATTCCCATTCTTTTGTCCTGCCCAATTTTAAGTGACAAACCTCTGAGGAAGAGCAAACCTCACTGATCTCAGAGTTTCGTTTCTTGCAGTTATTCTCGCTGCTTTGTGAACCGATTCCTGTCTATCTGCAGTTCAGTCACATCTAGACCATTACTGGTTACTCCCTTGTTGCAGCGATCTCCTATTTACTCTTACTGACAGAGCAAGAGTACATTTCCTGGAATAACAGGGAGATGCAATTAGGGAACAGGAAATAATCATGCACCTTTGCTATGCCACGAGGCACCTCCAAGCCCAAGGTCTCCCTAACAGGACCCGGAGGGAAGGAATCAGATCCCAGGCAGGCAGTGAGAGCAGGCAGAGCTACTGCAATGAGAGATCTCCATTTTAGAGAATAAACCTCATGCTAATCGATGAAGGTCAGGAAGAGGTTTTCCTTGAAGGCTGAGGTGTTCCTTACTGCTGCGGCTGCTCTTGTTCAAGGTAATCAGTGCTAACCAGCAGCAGGGCCTGGCCTCAGGCAGCAGCTACACGCAGATTTGTTTATGTTTCCCCTAGGAATCACATCCCTATTTCTTTAACCCCGAAGGGCATTTTGCTCTCTGTAAGGGATTGTTGCGACAGGAAGCATTTGCCAGCACAGCACTTTGCCCCTCACCATCACCTCTGCTGCTGTGGTGGTGGGACCTGGGGGAATGAGTAGGGCTTCATCCACTTCTGCCCCTCCCTGGCTGCATAGGGGGACCTCAAGGGGCCGTCCCAAAGCACTCTCTTGCCCCAAAGTAATGTTCAGCTTCCCAGCAGAGACCGGTCCTACAGGATCTTAAGCTCTCCTGATGATGGAGGCTGCGGGCTCCAGTGTTCAGCAGCCAGACTGCCCGGGAGTTTCTGCTGGCACCCGCATCTCCCCATAGCCCCGTAGGGGGGAGCCTGCATGAGAGCTGGGGCACAGCACCCCAGCTTGCATGGTCCCTCTGTCACCAGTGTCTGCAGAGCTCACCTAGTGACAACCTTGAGTGTCCTTACTTATGTCATCCCCAGACGATGCCAATAAAGAGGATTTTAGACTTCAGCCCGAGCAGGGATGTTATTCATTCCCAATGAGCTGACTTTTCACTGCATAAAACATATAATCCAGACTCAAATCAAAGCAAGGTCAGTGCAGTAGCCGGCCAGCCTGTCTCGGGGGCGTTAGCATGTTATTTCAAAGACAAATCAATCTCTTTTTCCTCTCTCTCTTCATCAGAACATTTGTTGCTCCCATTCCTGCTCGTGCTTTTCATTACTGCCTTGAATTTCACAAGGGGAGGGGGGGAGAGCTCTCCTCCTCCCAGAGAACACTGACAGACCTCTTCTCCCTGGGGAAGAATGCAAAATGTCAGCCGCCCGCCCAGCCCCTGATGCTGCTCATTCAGAGCCTGGAACCAGGTACATCAATAATTCACCGCACGCCTTCCTGAGCCCGGCCATTTGCTGAGCCTCTACGACTGGCAGCCCTGGTTCCCTCCTGGCTTCAAGGCTGTTTGGTCAGGCTCTGCCCATGCTGTGACCCACCAGCTCCAGCTCTTCTGGCCTGAGTGCTGGCATTATTCAGTGCTCAATTTTCCCACTGGCCCCAGAAAGAGTTTCGGTTTGAGTCCCTGGGTAGATAATTTGCTGACCAAAGGGAGCTCCCATGGCTCTATGCTGCAGTTAGGCAGCACTGCAGTGCAATATCATGGGAAATTATTTGGGTGCCAGCTTGGTCAGAAGCCCAGTTTTAAGTTGCAGGTGCTGTGGGACAATAAATGTACTCTCCTCTTGCTACAAACTAAATTGAAGAGCCTTAAAAAAGCGAGAGGAAAAGAGCGCTGCTGAGATGCGCCCTGCGGGTTTCCTGGTACCTGTGCTTTGTTCTGTGGCAGACAAGGTAAGTGCTGGTCAGTGCCATGTCTCAGCCAAAGGGGATCCCACCTTCTTGTCCACCTGCACACCTTCGTGTAGCTGCTCTCCTATCCCCACCATGCCCAAACCCCATCCTCAGCAGAAAGACTGCCTTTCCCTGGGCATTGTTCCCTCTCTCGGATGCTCCCATGCGTCTTTGACATTGCTTTGCCTCTGAGCAGTCAACGTTGTGCCAACACTGGCTGAGCCTTGCAGAGATGACAGTA
Source organism: Pezoporus wallicus (assembly GCF_028554395.1). Lineage (NCBI taxonomy): Eukaryota > Metazoa > Chordata > Aves > Psittaciformes > Psittacidae > Pezoporus > Pezoporus wallicus. The sequence continues at coordinate 112,266 of NW_026641917.1, read as the reverse complement.
AAGCTTTGCAAGACTCAGTGACCACCAAGGAAGTCCTCTGATGACAGAGGAAGACATAGAAGTGCAGCAGAAGCTTTATGACCAGCTAACGATGGGAAAGGAGGCAGCAGAGTGCAGGCAGCCACCAAGCTCTGGCTCCAGCCATCCAGAGGATTTGCTGCTCTGAAACAGCCAAAGCCAGGCTTATCAGCAGCCAAGCTCCAGTCCTAGGCACTTATTGGAAGTATGGCTCTTTCAGCCTTTTCAGTGTTGATGGTGCTATTCAGAGCAGAGGCAGAAGGGCAAGGACATGGGAAGTAATGCAGACTATAACTTCCCTGCTTAATGCACTCAGGAGCAGAAGGATCTTTCCCTAGGATAGTTATTCCTTACCATCCCTATGGATCCAATGTCCAGGAAGAGACAGAGAGCATTTACTTATGAAATATTCAGTCTTGCAAGCAAGAAGAGGAATACCTTGGTTTGGTTGCCCATAGAGTTGAGCCCCATTTTTAGATTCTCCAGTGCCCAGCAATGTCTCCAACAAAGCACAGGCCTGAGCTGGAGCTTTTTTGCCATCAAGCTGTTTGAATCCCCCATGGATTCTGCACTGACTCATTAGTGCTGAGTTATTGCTGCGCTCCTCTTTCAGCAGGGCCTCTAATAAAGTTGCTTTTCCCTAGCCAGGCAGTTATTTTATGAAACTTTCCACAACTGACAATCCCAGGGACCTCCTTCAGGTGTGACTCAAAATTGTACTCAAAAGAGAAATGCAAGGACTAAAAGTGCCATCTCCCCTCTCCAAGCACAAGCTGAATTCATAGATCTGGTGTGGGACTGGCTGCTCTCACCTTCACTTTGACATAGGAACACCTCTGCTTGCCTGTATGTCCCTGTATCTGCTCTGGGATGAATGAGTTTAAAGTAGGGGATGCTCAGGGTGCTGCAGCTGCATTATCCTCCATCTACTGTCAAGGGAGAAGCTCCTTTGTACAGCTGGAGAGGGGGCACCCAGGAGCAGAGGGGAAGGAGGAACAAGGGAACAGCACCGAGGAAGGGAATAAAATGGAGCGAGGTGCTTGGGTACCAGGTATGAGGCTGGGATCAGGCAGATCCGGACAATCCCTTGTATCCTACCAGAGAGCTGTGGCTGTCGGGAGCTGTTGTTCCCTCTCTCCCCCACACACACATGTCAGTACATCTCTGGCTTGCCAGGGCTGCCTTCCCCCAGCCCCCATAAGATGATCAAAGTGCTGAGCCTCTGCCGAGCCATGGAGATTTCTGCACCCTTCCAGCAAACGCATTTGCTGTGCAGGCCAGCAATTAAGCATGGAGGAGCGGTTGGGCAGGGACCCTGGGCCTCCAGGAGGAGCAGTCACCTCCCTGCCATGGAGCCTAAAAGCACAGAGTGCTCCAGAAAGGAACTCAGCCCCGTGCAGAGGCAGCGTCCATCCCAGCCAGCCTGGCTGCCGCGGGGCTGAGCTCAGCAGAAAGCAGCCCCCCGCTCATTACCCCCCTCCCAGCAGCTGAACATCCCTCTCCTTAATTAGAGATGCTAAAATAACCGGGAAGTCATTTTGCAGGCTATAGGAGTATGAATAAATGATGGCAAAGCGAGGCATAAACAGCGCTCCTGTTAGCCTTTGGCACCAGGTCTACCCTGGCTTCGGAGATGTGAGCTGGTCACAGCATCCAGCCAGGTGGGAAGCCGGAGTCAGGCCAGGCATCAAGCTCGTCCCACCGCCCTCCATCACACAGGGTTCTGCTCCCCTTCCCTGGGCAGAGAACTGACAGTAGATAACACAATAACCCCTTTGCATCATCCCAGCCTTTTACCCTCTACAGTTAACACACTGCGAACGGTAATTCACATGTAAGTAGTTCTGTGTGGGGAATGGTCTTTTAGGAAAGGAGGGAGAAATTAAACCAGTGGGAAACAACACACTGCACCAGTTTCATTTTTTTTCAGGAAAAAAACAAAAGGTCTGTAATGGAGAGAAGATGAAACACAGATTCTATGAGTTAAAAATCAGCAGAAGAGGCTGAAAGCGGGACAAATCCAGGCTCAAAGAGAAGGTACTAAATCTCAGCTATGGAGAGCAATTAATGCCAGAACAAGGGAGCAGTGGAGCCTGCCGTGGATGAAGGCACGAAACCCAGGCACCAGCTGCTGGGGTGAACAGACCTGCCTGCTGTGGACCATGCCACCTCCAATGGGCACACGAGGCACAGCTGGTTGGTTGAGAGGCTACAATCCCCTGTGGCTGATTGGCTGGGAGGTTACAAGACCACGTGGCTGATTGGCTGGGAGATTACAAGGACACATGGTTGATTGGCTGGGAGATTACAAAGCTCCATGGTTGATTGGCTGAGAGGTTGCAAGGCTCCATGGTTGATTGGCTGGAAGGTTGCAAGACCACATGGTTGATTGGCTGGGAGGTTGCAAGGCTCCATGGTTGATTGGCTGGGAGGTTGCAAGGCTCCATGGTTGATTGGCTGGGAGGTTGCAAGGCTCCATGGTTTATTGGCTGGGAGGTTGCAAGGCCGCACAGTTGATTAACTGGGAAGCTAGAGTGCCCCAGGGCTGATTGGCTCCTTGGCCACATCACTGGATGCTCATTGGCTGTGTGGCCTCATTACTGTATGCTGATTGGCTGGGTAGCTAAGGAAAGAAAATAATGGGGCTTTAGGCAACCTGTTCTAGTGGAAAGCGTCCCTGCCCATGGCAGGGGATTGGAACGGGATGGGCTTTAAGGTCCCTTCCAACCCAAACCAGTCTGTGAGCCTATGAAATGAAAAAAACAGCTTTGAGAGAAGTCAAATCATTTCAGCCCAATTTGTAAGTTTTCTCCTCACGCCTGGCACTGCTGGGTTTTTACAGTCATCTGCACCATTTTGTCAGTCCTACTGAGCCGCTGTTCCTCACGCGCTGCTAGGACCGGGACCATCACTGTCACGTCTGCCGTCATCCCAGGCCACTCTCAGCATCAGGAGACACCTGGAGTTTCTGGTCTGGGTCATTCCTTGTCATCCATTTCACCAATTTATTCCAAAGTCACAGAATCACAGAATGGTTTGGGTTGGAAAGGACCTTAAGATCATCCTGTTCCAACCCCCTGCCACGGACAGGGACACCTCACACTAAACCATGGCACCCAAGGCTCTGTCCAACCTGGCCTTGGACACCACCAGGGATGGAGCATTCACAGCTTCCTTGGGCAACCCATTCCAGTGCCTCACCACCCTCACAGTAAAGAGCTTTTTCTTTATATCTAACCTGAACTTCCCCTGTTTAAGTTTTAACACGTTACCCCTTGTCCTATCACTACAGTCCCTAATGAAGAGTCCCTCTCCAGCATCTTTGTAGGCCCCATGGGTCTCATTTCCATGGGTACATCCATGTAGGAAAAATAGACTCCAGCCTGGGATCTCTTCACTAGTAAAAACCAACAAAGATCATTAACTTGGCTTTTCTTTTACAGATTTACCAGGGCTCTTACAGGAACCAAGGAGCTGCCCCCCCCAGCTCAGGATTTGTGTCTTTTCAGGAGCCATTACACTGCTCTCTCTCAGAGGCTGCTCCATGGGTTTGTCCTCTTCCTTCAGCTCCCTTACAAGATCAGGCATCCTCCTCATGACAGATGCTCCTTTCACTCCCTGCAGTGTGGAGAGCCCACGTGGAGACCCACTTGTGAGGCCAGATCCCAGCACTACCCTCAGCATTAGCCAGTCCACAGGGGGACAAGGGGAGGTTGCACCATGCCGACCTTCCCTTTGAGAGCCCACGCACCCCAGCTCCCCTCCACAGCACCGTGTCCTCACACATCCCTGCGCGCAGGAGCCAGGAGCAGACGGTGACATTTCAGCAAAGGTACTGGCAGTTCCAGTACGAGGCTGTGCCACTTGAAGCCGCCCAACACAAGAGCAGGATGTGGTGGCTCAGCTGGAATCCAAGCATCGCACCCCACTCGACTTGAGGAGAGACAGAGACACAGCAAATCTCCCTTCACACGGCAGCAAAAAAAAGGGATAGCTTGCTAGCTGCTTTTGCGGCAGGGAGACAAGAGGAGAAGGGCTTAGGAAAGCTCCTATGAATGCAGGGACCAGCACAGGACCCAGTCTCAGCCTTGGGCATCAGCTCCGTGATGCAAATCTATGCATGTTGGGCTGGTGAGACGTGCCTGTCCTGGGGTGCTGGTTGGGCTTTTTCTGCTCACACTGGGCTCCCTTCAACCCTCAGATCAACATCGTCAATAACAGAAGCAAACTGTGCCCTCTGTGCCATCGTACCTCGGCAGTGAGCAAAGGTAGGGGCTAGAAACAAGCAGCACAGAGAAATGGCTTTTGTTCTTGCTCAGCAATGGCTGGACCATGCCGAGTGCACAAAGAGAGGAGGTGAAGCCACACAAAGCTGCACCAGGGAGGCACTGAGAGCACCTGTGTGGGGATGAGAGCCTTGATATGCCATGGGGCTGCGGCTCCACCTCTGCCTCCCCCAGATCACTCTGGACACACCAGGAAGGAGAGAAAGAGCTGGAACGAGTCTCCTGTAGGTCAGAAAATGGCCAGGCAGAGACTTGGAGGCCTTTGGAGGGAGAAGAGAGGTTACAACAAAGGAGAGCAAACCTTTTGAATGCACCTTTGCTCAAGAGGCAGAGGTGCCTCCACCCTCTGTCCCTGGGGACTGCTTTGGGGTGATTCTGTTCTGGCTCTGCCAGCAGAAAAAAGATGGGACATGCCAAGCAATGGGGCTTTGAAAACCTGGGGACCGGGCTCTGCCCCACTGGTGGCCTCATGGCCAGCAAAAGCCCATGACTGATGCTGGGGAGGGAGATGGGAACGAACAAGGCCAATACCTGATGCACTTCCTCAGCCCCGTCCTCATCAGCCTCCAGCACTGGTGGCCACACACGCAGGGGACACAAGTCACTGGGGCTGGCTCATTCCTGCAGCTGTTTCTCTGCCCTGTCCCATCTCCTCGGGTGACGCCACTCCAGGATGAGTCTGGAACTGCTCACCAGGGACGTCAGCAAGTTGGCCAAAGCTGGAGATGATCTCTCCAGCCCTCACTCCCCAGCCCCTAACCCATGATGGAAATACAGGGCTGCCATTCCCAGGCAGCAGCGTTCATCCTCACCCCACAGAAGCAAGAGGGGCCCGGCTGGAGTGGACTTGGGGGACAGAAATGCAGCCACTCTCATGTATTTTGCCTAACAACAGTGATCTCTCTGTGTATTTTCATTCTGTTTTCCTAGGCTCAGCAGCCTCCTCAATGAGATGTTTCCAAAGCAGCCTGGATTGGCGGCACGCCAGCCCCACTGCCAGATGAATGGGCGGAGGAGGAGGGACCCATTCCTCTTCTTGACACAGCATCACTGTACAAGAGGCCTCTGTTGACATTAGAACTGGCTGTTCCCTTCTCTCCCAAGAGTATCTGCCTGGCCCTCGGCAGGAGCAGCACACAGGGCCAAGGACGCATGTGATGTGGAACTGGCATCTGTCCTCCTCCAGGGTGGAGGGATAGGGTACCAGGGTAGCGCAGCGCATCATCCTCCAAGGTGATGGTACATCCATGGGCACCTGGGTACTGCAGTGCATCCTCCTCCGGGGCGGTGGCACAACCACAGGCACTAGGGTACTATGGAAAAGCACTGCTAGGACCTGAAGTCAGCCCTAGTTTCTTTCCCTGCATCTCTGCTGCTGAGCCAGCCCCCCAACAGCTGAGCACTCCTTGGGGATCCCTGGCTCCTGCTAACAGCACACACTCCCTGAGACATCAGGGATGTGAAGAGCCTGTTAACTCCCCCAAAACACCTTTCCTCAACCCCACTCAGAACAAAGTACCACAGGAGTGCAGACACTGATACAGGTTTTGCAGACCTCCATGTCTCCTTTCAGGGGAGAGTGATGCCATGGGGGCCCCAAACACAGCACCCACAAACCCTTCAGGCCTGTGGACAATACTATATGGAGCAGCATCAGCTTTACGCTCAACCTTTGCCATTACTCAGACGTGTAGGACTTCACCCTAACAGTGTCACAGCTCTTTCCCAAGCTTCAATTTCAACACCTGAAGCAAAATACCAACCCAAGCCTTTAGGGCTGGAAGTTCATCTGCTGGGAGGTAATGAAGTGCCACTGGACTGCCCACCCAGCGCCAGACGTTATCCCTATGTGGGCCACTGCTAATTGCAGATCTGGTCATTAGCAAGGGAATGCAAATCTATGTATGTCCTGCTCATCACCTGTCACCTCCTTGACAGGAGCCTTTAGGAGCTGTGCAAGGAACGGATGTGGAGTTTAACAAAAGGGCTGAGGAAGCATCCGAAGGCAAAAGAAAGAGAGAAAAGTCATCAGCATCATTCCAGTGCACACCTCTCCCCCCTGTGGCATCTCCTGCGGGTGGCCAGCACCCAGCTGCTGCACGCCATGGACGGGAGGCTGGGTCAGAGCAGCATGCAGCAGACTGCTCCCACCAGCCGTGGAGGGGAGAGGGCTCTGCCTGGATCTGGAGGAAAAGAGGCCAGCCACGCATGGATAAGATGAATTGGTTGTCTCAGCAGCACCGGCAAAATGAGTGAGAGCAGCGGAGCCCGTGAGGCCCGGCCTGCTTTGTTTCAATTACAGCAGCTGCCAGAAGAAAAAGATAACCTCGATATTGATGGCAGGAGCGGCAGACAGAGGTGCCCTTGTGGCTGCTGGAGCAGGTAGAGGAGGAAGGGGGAGGAGGAGGAGGAGGGAGGGAGCAAGAGAGATGAAGGGGAACAGAGGCTCAGCCAGCAACCCATAGGAGAGCCTGTCTGGCTCCCCTGGGCTGGTGAGGAAGACCAACCTGATCCCGTTGTTCTCATTCCCGTGAGGAACAGCTCCTCTTCACCCTGGCTGGGTAGAGCATTCACCAGTCACTGGGTAGAGCATTCCCTGCAGAGACAGGGTGTAGGGGTGCAGAAATCCAGCTCAGAGCATCAGCCCGACACGTACCACACATGGCACCGCATAACACTGAGCAGAAAAGACATCTCTGCTCCTCGCTAAGGCTGTGGAGCCTTGAGAGATGGAGAGTTCATGGCAGGCATTGAGTGAGGCTGTTTGGGATAATGGATTGAGCTGGAGTGAAGTGCTATGGGGCTGGAGTTGAAGGCATGGGGCAGCCCAGGGTGCCTACCGGGGTGCACGCAACTTGAGGGCTGGGGAGCTCCACAATATGCTCACAGTGGGGGCTGGTCTGGGCACTGGAGCCAAGATGCCCAAGATGACTTTGGACTGTGTGTGGGAACTTTGGCCCCACAACAGCAGCTCAGGGCAGGCACCCCGACATCACACCTACAAACCGGGGATTGAGGTGTCCGGCCAAACTTCCCCCTTTGCAGTGCAGGTGAATGCCCTGCCCTGGGGGGCACTAAGCAGGAGGACGTATCCAGAAGGTAAGAAGAGATGGGGTCTCTTTGATCTTCGACCCCTTTACCTCTGCACAAGGGAATGCAAATCACTGCCAGCTCTATGGGGTCCACATCCCCCAAAGATGTGTGCCCTGTGCCCACCAAAAAGCCCAGGGCCAGCCTGTCCTGGGTGAGCTTCCTACGATCTCTGGAGAAGGAGCCCCACCAGAGACCAGGCTGAGCAGGGTTCGCTTCACAGAGGCTTTATTCACTCCGAATATTCGTATCATCTTCCGATCTCCCACAGCAGAGACCCCAGCATCCTCACCCCGTCCTCCCGGGGCAGTGGGTCCTTGATACAGCCCCTAGGTCTTCACGAGGGGACAAGGCCACCATCTTGCGGCCGCCCATCACCACTGCACATACCCGTGTGCAAGGCTTGGGGGTCCCCAGAAAGTGGCAGCTATGGGGGTACAGGGTTTAGACCATGGGGACCTGCGACTGGTGCCCGCATCCCCTGGGATCACACCTTGCGGGGCACACACTCTCCCTCCCCTCGCTCCAGGACACCCAGGGGTGCCAAGGATGGGCAGAATGTGCCAGCAGTGCTGCTCCCACCCCAGCTCTGGCCCTTCCACCCCTGTCCTGCTGCCCCGTGCGGTGTCAGCCAGCAGCGACCGGGACATCCCGGTTTGCACAGCAGGCTTCATGAAGCACGGAAAGGCAGGCAGGGGTGGAGGAGGGCTCAGAACTGAGCCCTGGGGCTGAGCATGTGGCACCCTGCAAGGTCGGAGGGGGATTTTCATCCCTGGTCACAGGATGGGAGCAATGACCCACATGGGGGATGCTGGAGGGGGTTATACCAATACTGCTAGTGATGAGCAGCCCAAAGCAAGTCCTTTCGTGCCTCTGGGAAGCGAGCTGGCATGGTCTGCACACTACTGGGTTCTGCAAGGCTGCCCACCCTGGTTTAGTGCTTATTTGCCTCCTTCTGCTTCTTCCCCTCATGATGGGGCTGGCCATGGTCTCCATGGGGCTGGCCATGGTCCCCATCGTGGTGGTGAGCATGGGTGGCACGTTCGTGGTCCCCACTTGGGTCTGTGGCTCTCTCGCTGCTGACCCCGTGGTGATGGTGAGGATGGACGGGGTTGTGCTGGTGGATGGGGGTCTCCGTCTCCTTCCCCTTTGGTTTGGGAAGCGGGCTCAGGGTTGCAGGGGCCTCCGTGGTGCTGTTAGCCTGAGGAGAGCAACACAAGGGCTAGTGCAGGGTGTGAGCGCACGCAGAGCCCTGCAGTGACCCTGCAAGCACAAATCTGAGCTGGGGTGGAGGTGGAGGAGCACCCATCATACAGAAGGCTGCACGGGTCAGAGCAAAGGCTTTGCAGGCCTGACCCAGAGAGGACAGGAGAGGCTGGAGCACATAGAGTAGAAGCCTCTGTACCTACATCCCTTGGCTCAAGTTGTCTGTGGTCGAAGGAATTCCTGAGCCAGGAAAGGGACTTTGCATTTAATATTTCCAGATGGATTTTTTCCTAGGAAGTGAGCAATTACCTGCCGAGCCCAGAGCTATGTCCCTTCTATCGCTCTGAGTGTGCCACCTCTGGTCCACAGCCTGCCCCTTTCTTACATCAGAACAGCCACAACCCTAGTTAGCTCTTCCAGACCTGAGCTATGACCCCATTAGTCCACTCCTTCTCCACTTGAAAGCTCTGACCTATTTAAGTGCCCTTACTCCAGACCTCTCATCACCTTCCCTCTCAACCACAGCTGAGTGTGGCTGCCAACCCGGAGCTGTCCCTGACATGAAGATAAGGTTGATGTGCAATGCCAGAGGAGAGAAGGGAGCCGGCTCCAGCGAGCATCCCTGCTCCTTACCTGCTGGGTGGTGTTGGCGTAGAGGGAGCAGTTGCCACAGAAGTCCTTGCTGTGGGTGAAGCGGATGGCCGACTCCACATAAGGGAAGTGGAGGAAGCTGTAGGGCAGCTGGATGTGGAAAGCCAGGCGGCCACACCTGCAGGGAGACACCACGGTCCAGCTCAAGCCATGGGGGGAGCTTTTGGAAGCCCATCAAACACCCCATAACCAGGAAAGCCCCAGCCGAGATGGGGCACACTCACCGGTCATAGACAAGGAAGTCATCCTTGTCACCCCCAAGGACCTGCCAGACATCGGGGTCCTCCGGCTCCGGCTGGAAGACGGGGATGCCCAGGGGGGCCTGGCGCTCCAGCTCCCGGAACATGGCGCGGGAGAGCGGTGCCTTCTCATTGACGATCATGTAGCGGACATCGACTGCGCCCCGCCGGGCCAGCTTGTCCCGCAGGCCCCCGAGGCTGTGGGGATGGAGGCAATGGGATGGGGGTGCCAGGGTGGGGGGCTGTGATGCTGTCCCCCAGTACAGCAGGGCTGGGTTTGGGGTAGGGGAGCAGGGCTCACCTGCGGGCCTGCTGCAGGCAGAAGTGTCAGCTGGCCTTCAGCAGAGCCACCACTGTCACCTGCCCCATAGCCCCCTCCATGGGGCTCAAGCCATTGATGCTCCACACCGGTGCCTCCTGGCAGAGCCGACTGCTGTTGTCTGCCCCTTCGGAGGCTGAGACCAGCCCCAGCCCTAGCCAGGCAGCCAGGGCCAGCACCAGCAGCCCCATCCTGGACCCTGGACCCCCTGGCAGGGGGGAACAGGGCATTAGTGTCCCCTCTGCCCCAGGGCTCAACAGGATGGGGTCCTCCCAGCCTCACTACAATCCCAACTCTCTCCATGCACCCCCCTCCAGGACAAACAGAGACTGGCGGGCAGTGTTGGACTGGTCCCAGCACAGCACTGGGAGCTGGAAACCACGCGTTGTGGGAGAAAACAAAAAGGGGATGGGGTGAGGGAATCGTGGTGCCCAGCTCCTGACAAACACAGCACCCTCACTGCAGTCTTCAGTGGGCACCCACTGCCACAGCTGAGTGTCCCCATCTGCCCTCAGCACCAAGCAATCGCTCCATCTATTAGGGGATGAAGGTCCTGCTCCCTCCCCCGTGGGTCTTCTCCACCCCGCTGACCCCAAAGCCCAAGCCCAACCTCAGCTAGGGGTCTGTCTTTGTCCCAGAGGCAGGCAGGGATGCAGCCCCTGACACCTCGGCTACCAGTGGGGAGTTACTGGGACTAGGATGGTTTCACCTTCAGGTCACCTTGAGAGTCTTTGGCTCCCCACGAAGCACTTTAGGGATGCACAGAGCCTTCAAACCCCTGCTCCCTAATATCTGCCTGAAGCCCCTTCCTCTCACAGCCCACCTAACCCAGCCCACCCAAAGAAATACGGGCATCCCTCCAGCATCCACATTTAATGGGCAGGGGGAGGACACGGGGCCGGAGCGGGAGCAGGGGGCTGCAGGGTTTGTTCAAGATGGATAGATGCATCTACCCCCAACCCCCAGCCCTCTCCCCCATGAGAACGGGCCCCAGTACCGCACTTCTCACTGCTGTCCTCCGGCCGGACCTCCCTCCTGGTGGCTCCAGCGGCTCCTGGCAATGCCCACCCGGCCCTGATCTCCCTTTTATCTCTTGTCCACTCTCCCCGCCCAGGAGGGAGGAGAGGAGTTTGGCTGGAGAGGGGACGGCGCCCCGGCCACCGCCGCCTGCCTCGGGGGACGGCAACAAGGCAGGCACTGTCCCGCTCGGTGCCACGCAGCCTCGGGGTCCTGCTGCTGCAGCCAGCCCCAGCCTCGCTGGGGCAAAGCGGTGCCTGGTGCTGGGCTGGAGCAGAGGGTGCCAGGCAGTGCCGCAGGGAAAAGATGGTCACGGCCGCTCGACCCCCCCCCCCCCCCCCCCCCCCCCACGGGCACAGGAGCACTGGGGGCATTGCCAAGGGCACTGCTTGCAGCGAAGGGCTGCAGGACCCGCACCCCTGGGGTGCCACAGCTCCCTGCCCTGCAGGATGCCACCCCAAAGGCCATGCTGTCCTGCTGCACTGCGCCACGACTGCTCTTAGACCCCACTGTGCCTGGCCCCACAGCAAGCCCCCAGTGTCCAGTCTCATGCCTCCTGCCCAGCCCCACGCTGAGGGGGCTGCGGTGGTGTGAAAAGCCTGCATTCCCTTGGGAAATCAGCACCAGTGGATTCTGCCCCTCAGGCGAGCAGGAGGAGCTCTCCTCTCTGGTCACACATAGATGTCTCCACAAATATTTGAGCAGTTTTATCGTACCTGTGCTCTCCACAAAAACATGATAAGGCCGGAGCAGACACAGTGGGGGCAGCAGCACGGCCCAGACACATAAAGGGGGGAGACAGTCTTCTGAAAACAGCCATAAGCAGCAGGGAATTGCTGCCGGGGCTGGAGGGGCTCAGGCACGTCAGCAAGGACGTGAGGCCATGGGCTGTGGTCCGGGGTCAACCTGGTGCAGCCCCGTCCCATGACCGATGTCAGACCCTGTCACCCTTCACATGCACACTGCTCCCCCCAGGCCAGTCCGGGTTCCCTGCGCACTGCGAAGCACCCAGCACTGAGCAGGGACGCACATCCCACACTGCGAGTCCTGACCCAGCAGGATTCCCGCTGTCAGGAATGACCCAGCACAGCCACGGGCCGTTTCACCTCCAGTCCCAGGGGACCCCAAGCCACCACGGGCTCCTCTCTCCCTTTGCTCACCCCGGGGCCGGTGGCCGCGGTGCGTGTGGTTATCAGCCTGGTTTCTGCCCTGCAAACAGGCTGTACGCGCTGTCAGCACCCTTAGCGTCCAGCCGCCGCACATGCCTGGCTTTACACGAGCCAGAGCAGCTCCCACGCCGTGCCGACACAGCCTCCACCGACTCATCCCCCCGGGAAGCCATTCCCGTGCACCGCCAGCTCCCTTCCCGGTCCCCAGCCCGGCCAGTTGCATGCCGGGGAGGAGCGAACTGAACCGCCTCCGGGGCCGGCGCTGCCCGGCATCCCCTTCGCCCGCAGCCTTGACCCCGGTGAGCCGCAGGCCGAGGGCGAACCGGGGCCCCGTGGGGCGGGCGGGTGGCGGGGGGGGGGGGGAGAGGACACAGGGCAAGGGCTGGGACAGGCGGCGGTGGGAGCGGGAGCAGAGCGGAGGGAGGGCAGGCAGGAGGGAGCCCGCGCCGTCCGGCCCCTGCCCATGCGCTCACCTCAGCAAGGACCCTGCTCCCCATGGTGCTGTGGAGCAGCCGAGGGTCCCACCGGGGCTCCGCTGGCCCCTGCTCCCCCGTGGCAGTTGGGGGTTGCAGCCCCAGCGTGGCAGAGCCCGGTGCCCTGCCTGTGCCTCTTGTGGGGGCTGGTGGAAGGGGATGTTTAAGCAGCTCCCCCCCCCCCAGTGCACCTCGGTGGGGTGAGGAAGCCTCAGTGGCATGCTGCAGGGAGGCGATGCCGAGTGGGGTTTTGGACAGAGCATTTTCCCTTCTTTGTAGTGATGGGTATGTGTGTGGGGAGGCAGGCCACTTTTCCTGCAGTGTCTCTTCTCTTTCACCCACTGCACCCTAAAGCGAGGTCACGGCCCCGAGCCTGTTGCAGGGAGCACAGTAGCTCCGCACTGTCCTCGTTGGGGAGGGGAGAGCACATCAGTGATCCTGCTGCTCACCCCCACCATTTGTGGACACTACAGGCACAAGAGCCCTTTAGCTGTAACCAGAGTGTAGCTCCCTATTTACCAGTCCATCCTCCACGTTGCTGGTGCTGGAACAGAACATTCTCTCCCTGCCCAACCCGTGTCCCTGTAGTCTTGCTTACACATGCAGCACATCTCCTTCACCCCAATTACCCCCAGCCTCCTTGCAGCATCCTTGAGGGGCAAAGGGCTCCAGCAGGACTGCAGCCAAGGCTCAGGGCTTTCCTCCTGTGCGACCCCAGGCACAGATGTGCAGTCGGGCAGCATAGCAAAGGGGTGGTGGGATGGTTTGGCATCTTTGGGCAGCTCTTTGCAGGTGGTCTAAAGCTGGGTGCCCTTACACAGAGTGCATTGGCTTGTGAGACCCACTTATTTTAAATACACTCTTTTAAGGGGTGCAGATTTACGTGCATCAGTGCTTGCAAATGCACTCAGGCTCTGTGCAAGGTGGGGAATGACTGCTTCCCGTGACCAACAAACCCCCCTGACCCCATGCATCCTCCCCACAGCCTGACCAGCCATGGCAGCCTCACTGAGCCGCCCCTTCTTCATCTCTCTCCACGTGCCCTACAGGCAGGGCTGGGCCCAGGACCTGGCCAACACCTTCCGCTTCCAGCCCATAGCCATGCGGGAGACGTCGCGGGTCCGGCAGCTGGCTCTGTGCCGGGGATGCGCCGTCTTCCTCCTCAATGAGCGCCTGAACCCAGCACCTGCCACTGATTCTTCCCATGAATTCCTCTACGACGTGGACCCCCGGCCCACCTTGGGCACAGCCTCCAATGTCTGCTTCGAGGTGGACGATGTGCCGGGGCTCTGCAGGCAGCTGCAGAGCCAGGGATGCTCTGTGCCAGTGCCTCCCACCGAGGTGAGGGATGACGGCGGGTCCGTCACCTATGGGGTGGTGAGCTCCATTGTGGGCAACATCAGCCATACCCTTCTGGACCGATCCTGCTACCGGGGACCCTTCCTGCCCGGCTTCCAGCCCATCCAAGGAGCATCCTCGGCCACAGGGGATGGGATCGAGATCACCGACTTCGACCACATCACGTACGTGTGCCGGCGGGGCGGTACGCGGGCAGCTCTGGACTGGTACCAGCGCTGCTTCGGCTTCCGACGCTTCCTGCTGAACCCGAAGGAGAGGCCAGAGAAGGGGTATGTGCTTGGGGGGCAGGGGACGGGGATGCTGCTCCGTGCACTGCAGAGCGCCCAGGGTGCCCCAGGACACGGCTGCAAGCTCGTCCTCGCTGAGTCCCTCTCCAAGGATGGCACCAACCAAGTCGACACCTTCCTAGAGCAGCACGGTGGGGCCGGGATCCAGCACATAGGCCTCCGCACCACTGACATTGTTACCACGACCAGGACGTTGCAGCAGTGGGGAGCGAGGTTCTTTACACCCCCAGGCACCTACTACAGCCAGGATGGCAAAGCAGAGGAGATCCAAGGGGCCGGGCAGGACCCACACACACTGGCAGAGCTGGGCATCCTGCTGGACACCACAGCACCCAGGGACAAGGGCATTGATGCTGCAGAGAGTCCTTCCCAGGAGTATCTGATGCAGATCTTCACCCATCCCATCTTCTCTGAAGAGACTTTCTTCCTGGAGCTCATTGACCGGCGGGGAGCACCAGGCTTCGGGGAAGGCAATATACGGGCACTGTGGAAAGCTGTGCAGATCTATATGGACCAGCAGCAGTAGTGGCAACGCTGTGGTCCTCCTTCAGCTCCTCATCCTCTCTGGTCCATCCCTGGGGCAATACAGGGACGGCTGCAGATCAAGCCAGAGCCAGCTTCATGTGGGAGCACATGGCTCAGGGCCATGCCCAGACTCTGAGCATCCCCCATGATGGAGGGTGATTTCTCTCTTCCCTGGGTTCCCAGTGATTTATTGACCTCACGTGAAGAACTCTTCCTTCATTTCATGTTAACTTAATGAGACTTGCTCTGCACGGCTATGAACACTGCTGGCACAGCAACTCCCACCCCATAGGGGGATGAGGGGCTGCCAGAGGGGAGCAGATAATGCAGGAGCCATGGACACTGCCATTCATCAATGGCTGCCACCAGAGCATGGCCAGCCCCTGTGTAGGGCAAGTGATGGGCTCTTGCTCCTCTCCATTAAAGAATTAACTTGCAAGCACTGCTTTGCTTTCTCCTCTCCTTCCATTTAAGATGTGATGAGTGACCCTCAAATCAGGCTTTCCCCAGTCCTGCAGTCCCTAAATTGAGGCCACTTGCCCCTTGGACACCCCCAGGACAGGCCCCTGTCCCTGCCACCCCCCAGGCTTGTGCCTTTGCAAGGATGCTCCTGTGCATCACAGTCAGAGAAAAGCCATGGCCTGAGCACAGGAACAGCCTGATGGAAGAGGGCAGGAGCCGAGCAGGGCCCAGGGCTGATGCCTGCCCTCGCTGCAGAGGTGCTCTGGGTGCCTCATTTGGGGTCACCAGCACTTAATGCTCAGCTGAGGGATTCATGGGTGCATTAATGAAGTAACCCCTTGCTGTCCCCTGCCCAGATGCAGAGATCCTGCGGGCCATCCTCACATTCAACCACGGGCTGCCCCACATCTCGGCACAGTGCAACAGAGGCAGAAAGTCACTTATAAAACCCACACACTCTTTAGATTTATTATTAGAAAGCCTGTGGCTCAGGTTCGGTAAAAACAAGTGTATAAAAAGGGCTGTGGGAGGCCGGGAAGGGGACAGCAGGATCCACAATCCCTGCCTGGCAGATGAGGTGCACGCGGAGACAGGGCTGCAGGAGCAATGTGGCCACAGCCTTCCTGCTGCCACGAGCCCACAGTGCTGGAGCAGCGGTTGTATGGAGCCAGATAAGCCCAGGAGGGCTCCAACCAAGGCAGGAGGGCAAGCCTGGCTCCTGGCACATCCAGTATCATAGGGGCCACATCAAGGCACAGCTCCCCATGGGGGAGCCTGGTGGATTCTGCAAGGAACGGGGCACTGTTACAGGGCTGTGAACTGGGCTCACAGTAATACAGGGGAATGCCATGCGCACACCACAGGCAGGACTCACGGCAGCACAGGGCTCTGGTGGTCTCATGTTGAAGGTGCCATCATGGGGCAGTTGGTGGCCGGAGAAAGGCGCGGAGGGAGAGCTGTGTCCCAGGGCTGGTGCCGCCTGTGCCCTGTGCCTTTGCCCCTCGCTTCCTCTTGGAGCCCTGTGGAAACACAGCAGGGCTCAACCCAACCCCACGGCCCCCATGGATCCCCTCTGGAGGAAGGGGACCCTGCTACTGGGGACACACAGGGGCAATGCCCCAGGACGGGGATGCTCCTTGGCCTCAGCACAAACCCCAGGGGGACTCCAGCACCACACAGCAGAGCCTGACACCCAGCAGCTCCTGGGGCCCCCTGCACCCTCCAGCAATGCTCACCTGGCCAGGGTTGCTCCCCTTCTCTCGCTGCTTCTCACACGCTTTCAGGACCTGAAGGAAGCACAAGAGAGCCCGGAGCTGACGAGCAGCCAGGTCCTGGAGCTGAGGCCACCCACAGAGGTTGGGGGGATGACAGAGGCTCTCCCAGGAGCCCAGGAAGACTCAGGGAGGGGAGGAAAGGCCCCAGAGGCCCCCAGTACCTTCTTCATAGCTGTGGAGACAGCTGAGGCATGGAATTCCTCCTCTGTCACCCAGCGGGATGGGGATGAGGCAGGGTCGAGGGTCACATCCCCATCCAGGGACAAGGAGTAGACCACGTATGTCTGGTGGATGTGAGAGAAGATGTGGACGACCTGTGAGGGGATGGGAAGACGTATGAAAAGGGCAGCAGGCAGCAGAGGATGCACTGCACAGCTCCCCCACAAGTGCACGAGGTCTGCCAAGGCTCTGAGGAGCAGGGCAGGACTCAGGAGGGATGACAACAGGGAAGGGGGGAACCCTCTTCGCCCCATGCTAAATCCCCCATGGCTGCGCACAGGGGACTCGCGCTGCATCCATCCAGCTCCAGGCCCACCTCTCCGATGAGCTGCAGGTCTCCAGCCACCACAGGCTGCCCTATCCAGGCCCGGAGGTGCTCGGCCAGTGCCTCCCTCTGCTTCTCCTCCTGTAGATCCTGAGCCAGTGGGAGACTTGGGAACTCCCACAGCCCGGCCAGGAGACCTGGAGAGGGTGCACGGCAGGGATGTGAGACAACCAAGGGGCACATCTGGGGACACTGAGCCCCACCACAACCTGCAGGGACCCCCTTCCCCATCCCAGCAGCATGGACATCACTGGTGCATCCCTCCCCCAGGCTGCTCTGCTCCCCATGCAGGTGGGAAGGGGCAGTGCGAGGCCTTCGCCCCCCTCCCGCCCAGCCCCATCACCTGAGCTGGGTCTCTGCACGATGAGGTACTCGAGGCCCCTCCGCTCCAGCACGCACGTGGCCGCTCGCGCCACCCGCGGCTGCTTCTTGGCTGCTTTCCGGGGGAAGTTGGTGACCCCCAGGCTGCTGTCCCACGGCTCCGCGGCCGGAGGGCACAGGGAGCAGCCCCCAGCACCTGCAAACACCCAGGTAACACTCGCCACAGGGCTCAGCCCAGGAGCCACATCAGGGGTCTTCCCAGGCGCTTACCACAGTCCTCAACATCAGGCAATGGGGTGGCTTTTCCAAGCAGCTTCTGAGAGGCAGAGGCCAGCTCCTTCTCCACCTGCAAGGAAGGGACGTGGATAAGCACAGGCTCATCCACCAGCCCACCTTGTCCCCATGCACGGTGACCCCTTAAGGCCTGGTTTTGGGGCTATACTTGCCCTGAGCCGTGCTCGGCAGTGCTGTTTCACAGGGCACTCCCCACACAGTGGGGCCTTGGGCACACACACAGTTGCTCCCAGCTCCATCAGGGCTTGGTTAAAATCCCCCGGGCGGCTCCTGTCTACCAGGGCATTGGCCATGTCCCTGGAAGAAACAGCAGTGAGCAATGTGGGGCTCTGCAGGGAGAGGGCTCAGGACCTCTGCCTGCCTCCTGCCTCTGAGGGTAGATGCTCTATCCCAGGCAGGCACAAACAACACAGCTCCTTTCCCCACCATTCCCAGTAGCATCTGCTTCCCAAGAGCTTCTGCACCCCATGGATCTCTCCCTTTGCAGGCTCAGCTGCCCAGGGCTCCCAAGTGATCCTGCCCTTGGGCACCAACAGCCACAGCCACAGCTTGGAGCAGGGACGGAGCATTCCCCTTACCAGAGCCGGTCAATGACAGCCGGGCTGCTGGAGTCAGCACCAATGCACTGCAGCCGGCACAGGACCCGGATCACGTTCCCATCCACAACACCAGTAGCCTGGGACAAGGAGCAGGGATTAGCATGCCAGGAGATGCCCGTGCTCCCAGCAAGGCAGGCAGCTGGGGTGCTCCTGGGACAGAAGGAGCACACAAGGCCCTGGGGAGCCCCTGGTTTGTGAGACCCAACAGCGGGACCTGGGTGGCAGAGAGGGGACACGGGTCCACTGATGTCCAGCTCTCACCTGCCCATACGAGATGGATGCGATGGCTGCTGCCGTGTACCGGCCCACTCCTGGCAGCAGCTTCTGCAGGTCCTCAGCTGTCCTGGGCATCTGACCAGCCAGCTCAGACACCACCTGGCAGAGAGGGGACGAGGTCAGGGGAGCAACCAGGGGATGTGTGTGCGACCCCCTTTCCCTGCGGTAAGACAGGATCCCAGCCTCTGTAGGCTTGTGCAGCAGCACACAGCCCCAGTGAGACAGGGCAGCTGTGAGCCAGCACCAACACATGGACCACAGATGCCCCCCACAACCCGGCACCAGGGCACCTTCCTCGCTGCCTCCTGCAGACGCTTCCCTCTCGAGTAGTAGCCAAGTCCAGCCCACAGCTCATTCACCTCCTGCTCCAAGAGACACAGTGCACTGTTAGGAAGAGCCACGAGGGCAGGGAGAACACCTGGTCCTAGCAGTGCTCACCTCCAGGGATGCCTGTGCCAGAGCCTGCAGCGTTGGCCACTTCTGCATTACAGAGAAAGAGACGTCAGGGACAAGCAGAGCCGTGCTCTGCAGCCAGGGTTCTGCCACAGCAAGTGGGTAAGTGCACAAAGGGGCAGCCTGTGGGCACAGGACTCTGTAGGGCAGCAGTTACCTGCATCCAGCGGTTGTAGTAGTCGATCACTGTAGCCACCTGTGTCTGCTGGAGCATGATCTCAGACACCCACACTGCAGGGAGCATGGCAGGGATCAGAGCAGAGGCATCAATGCCACGCACATCTGCTATTGCCGTGTTAGCACTGACTGCAAGCATTACACCAACATCCAACCAATGGGGCCCCTTCCCATCCTTCACCCTCCCCACTGGCTGCCGTACAGGAGCTCCCTCAGGCCCCATGTGGGCTCTGCAACCCTCCAGCACCTTTCCAGGAGGGTCAGTGACTCTCGTGGCCACTCCAGGCAGCTTGTTCCAATGATGGGAACTGAAGCCGTATTTCCCCACCAGGCCACATTGCACATCCACATCAGGAGGCTGCAGGGAGTGGGGTACCCCATGCACACCAGGGTGCAGTCTCTGCTCCTCACCTGCATATGCCCGTCTGTCAGCATCTGGCTCAGTTGCTGCCTGAAAGGGGAAGGAGATAGAATACGAGAAACAAGGTGACACAGGGCCCCACTGCAGAGGGGACCTGCGTATAAAATAAAATTGCTTTTGGTATTGTTTGAACACTGCATGGGAATCTGAAAGGAAATGTCTCCCCCAGGCACTCAGAGGTTCTGAGTGCAGGCTGATCAAGTGACAGCCAAAGCACCTTCTCCCTGATTCCATAGCAAGAGTTTACCTTAGAGCTTCAAAATCCCACCAGAGGAACTGCCCCAGATCCAAGCCCCTCTACACAGAAGCAGTCACAGGCAAATCCCACACAAGGGCCTCGCAGTTCCGGCACCCCTCAGACAGATGTTGCTGTAGAGCTGATGCCCACCCCCAGCACCCTGATCACCATCCAGCCACTTGCTGCCAGGGTGAGCACTAATAAAAACGCTTGGCCAGCTGACAGCAAATACATGGAAAACCTTTTCCTTGCAGCAAGGTGCCATGGATTCAGGAACAATATGGGTCTGAAAGACAACTGGACTGTTACTGAAGAAAAGTTGGAGGTTATGCTCGAGACTTGTGGTCTCACCCTGTGTCCTCCTTCGCTCTTTATACCCCGAGACTGGCTACAAACCACCAGCTACAGAACTGCCAGGACTGGCTGGGAGCATGATCCCATTTCCAGCAGCATCTTCCATGCAGTTCAGAATGCACTGCACACCATGGTCACCTCAGCAACACCCCCTTAAGGCAGAGGGGCTGGTTCCCCATGACACCTCCCGGTTTCCAGTTGCCCCCCCTTACCCGTGTCCTCCAGGGAAGGTCCCGCTTGCACCTATCGTACCAAGCGAGCAGATTGCTGCGCAGGGCCTCGGTCTCAGCCGGGTCGCTGAAGAGATGCCGGGAGCACGGCGGGGACGGCGCTGGAGCTGGGGCCGCTGCCGGGGGGAGGCACGGGGTCAAGCTTGGGCGTGGATGCAGAAGGGCTGCGGGGCCCGAATGCAGCACCACCGGGCCACCTGCGGGACCCCGACGGACCCGCTGCGGGTGCATGAGCACCGGCAGCTGCCCAGGCGGGGGGCGCCGCTCCCCGCAGAGGATACCTCGCGTCCCCCAAGCCCCTTACCCCCCACCAGGCACCTCTGCGGGGTGACGCGTCCTTCCTGCTCCGCCGCGCAGAAGGGGCCACCCTCGGGCCGCTCCTCCGGAGCCCCCCGGCGGCGGCGGCCGCGGCCCGGAGCTGGCTCATGTCCGGCCGGTGCCCGCCGGGACCGGGAGCCGGGGCGGCGCCACGTGAGACTTTCCCGGGTAAACGTTTCCCTCCCAGCGCCCCGCCCACTTTCCGCGTCTCAGCCAATCGGAGCGAAGCGCGGGGCGGGCTGACTCACGCCCTCCCGGTCAGCCAGGGAGAAGGGGCGGGACCTCCCGCTCGCCGGAGCCAATCAGCGCTCCGGGGGGAGAAACGAGGCTTCTTCCTTCTCTCGCCGGTCCCAGCGGCCTCACGAAGGACCCCAAGGGGTTGCCCCAGGTAAGCGCCTGTTTACTTAAACAACAAATTTCGGCTGAAAAGGGGTTTTGGAGAAGAGACAAAAATCCCCGCTGGCGGCTGGCGGGACCGGGCAGGCAGCCCCGGGCACGGCGGTGAGCAGCAAGCTCGGCGGCGCGGGCAGCCGCGCGGGCGGAGGTCCCGGGCGCGGCCATGTCGCAGCGATGGCGGGTGCCGGTGGTGGACGTGCAGAGCGACAACTTCACGGAGCTGTGGCCCTCCATGGTGCTGGCGCTGCGCACCGCCACCTTCGTCGCCGTGGACACGGTGAGGCGGGGCGCGGTAACCGGTGGCGGTGGGGGTGAGCGGCGGCGCCGCTGACGGGTTTCTCCCTGCAGGAGCTGAGCGGCCTCGGCGCCAGGAAGTTGCTGCTGAACCCGTGAGTGCCCGGGCATACCGGGGGTGGGGGGCGGAGCTCAGCCGGACTTACCGGCACCGGTTGCCCGGTTCCCTTCCCCTTGCGGGCTTTGCTGCCTGCGGTGGGACGGAGGCGGCAGCTCCCCTTCTCCTGCCGCCCAGGTGCATCGAGGAGCGGTACAAGGCGGTGTGCAGCGCGGCCAGGACACGCTCCATCCTGTCCCTCGGCGTCGCGTGTTTCAAGCAGCTCCCGGACAAGGTACGTGCTCGGTTCCCGCCCCCCCCCCCCCCCGAGGGAGCGGCGGCGGGGCTCTGCCTACCCGTGCTCCATGGAATTGCCCCTTCGGCAGCTGGCTGTGGTGGGTAGCCCTGCATGGCCTTGCACGCTCTGCTCTGCAGCCTGAGAACACGTATCTGTGCCAGATCTACAACCTGACACTGCTCTGCACGGAGGATTACATCGTGGAACCGCAGTCGGTGCAGTTCCTGGTGCAGCACGGCTTCGACTTCAATAAGCAGTATTCCCAAGGGATCCCTTACCACAAGGGGAATGACAAGGTACAAAGTGACTCCTCTTCCACTGCCTTGGCTTGCGCCGGTCCGGGGGGGTTGCTGGTATTCCCCGGTGCTGGCAACTCCTTTACACAGCTGCCCAGTGAACATGGGCTCATGCTGGAGTTAAGCATAACACTGTCCCCTTCACCTCCCTGCTGGTTTATATCCAGGCTGCCACTTGTTGCAGTTGCTCTTCCAAATGTTTGTGCCTCTGTTTGGTCAGAGCAAGTAAAGGCTGTAGGCTCTGTTGCAGTAGGATGAGGACTGCCCAGGACAATGCAAATCAAGGCTCAGGCTCATTGACTAATCCTTGCTCTTGCAGGGCAATGAGAACCAGAGCCAAAGCGTTCGGACTTTTTTCCTGGAGCTCATACGAGCAAAGAAGCCTCTTGTTCTCCATAACGGCCTGATCGATCTGGTGTTCTTGTACCAGTGCTTCTATGCTCACCTCCCAGACAGCCTCGGCACCTTCACCACTGACCTCTCAGAAATGTTTCCAGCAGGAATATATGACACCAAATATGCTTCAGAGTTTGAGACTCGCTTTGTAGCATCCTACTTGGAGTATGCTTACAAGAAGTGGTAAGTAGGACTCTGGTATTTAAAGCCTGTGGGAGGAAAGGCAAATGGAGCATCAGCAGTTGGTGTGGTTGTTGGTTTTTCCAGGCAAGGGAGGTGGGTCTTTATATTGTGTGAAGAAAGGGACTTTCCCCATTTCTAGGGCAGATGTTCAGTGCATGAGGGTGCCTTTTGTGATACACCTTGTCTATTCAGTGGGCAGCTGCTGAAAGAGGATTTCAGAACTGAAGACTGACCACACAGTGCCCTGATCTAACTGCAGACTAACTGACTCACTGCATGGCTCTGGCCCAGCGGTGGCAGGAACACATACAGGAGAGAGACACTTGAAAAACAGCTAGAGAGCAAGAGAAAACAGGGTGGTGCCTGCAGGGTCTGGTAATTGTAACTCAGTTTTGCAAGGGATGGTGCTGTTAAAGGGTGCTCCTTGCACCTCCTGATGATGACCTGCTCTGTCACGTATCCTCCTGCATGTGACACTTGCATGCAGCCATCTGTGACCCCCATCATCTCCTTCCCGAGTCAGGGTTGCTGTCTTGTTCCAGGACACGTTTGTCTGCTTCAAGTGTTGGTCTGGTGGCTCATTTTGTGCTCCCCATGCAATATAAACAAGCCCCTGGCAGCAATACAACCCCTTGAATCTCCATTAAACTGAAGTCACGCTCTGTAGAGGAGAAATAACTATTTTTAGTGACTGTTTTATGTCAGGAAATGCCACTTTGACAGGTCTGAAAACATTCAAGATGGCTGTTCTCAAACATGAGAATGCTGTGTTTTGACAAGACAAAAATACTTTTTAAACTGACCTTTTAAATATTTCGACCCACAGATCTGGTTCCATGGAGCCTTCCTTTTGTGCCTTTTAGTCAGCTCTTGGGACAAAAAAAGAGTTCTTTTTCTCATGACCTGGAAAATGTTTCCTTCTTGTCTGTATTGCTCAGGCTCAACCTGTCTGAGTGGTGGCTCCGGGATGCTCTACGTGGTACCTCAGTTTGGGGGACTTTTTCTTCATGCATTAAGATGATGAAGACTAATGCATATCTTAGTGCCCTTACTACTTAAAATCAAACCATGTGTCCTCCTCCTGTAGCTTCACCAGAGATGCTGGTGTCTCTGCCTGCGTGTTTGCATAAGAGAAACCAACTCTTGAATTAGTACGGAAACAACTACTTACTAAAGCTGTGCGCCAAGGACTGTGTTTCTTCCCAGCAAGCTGTCAAGGTGGGGCTAGAGCTCAAGAGCAGGAAACTCGGGGAGTTGAGATGTGGTGGAAAGCAGGGTGTTTGCACCAGCTCCACACTGAGCTACTTTCAGTGAGTTACCTGCAGTGACTGTGTACTCTTGTTACAGCAAGCGAGAGAACTGCAAGCTGAAGGACTCCAGCAGTCAGTACCTCACCATTGAGTTCTGCAACTACCCTGCCAACATGTCCATTTACATTGACTATCGCCACTGCTCTCTGGAAGAAGAAAACCACAGTGTGGGAGGGGGAGATAAGGTGCCTGTCTGTGAGAAATTTTCGGTAAGTAACTTGAATCCTTGCTTCTTTCCTAGGTCCATGGAAAGAGCAAGAAGTGGCAGGAAGGCACCTGCAAACTTCCCCTTCTTGCTTCACAGTACAAGAAGGATTTGCAAGCTTCAGATGGCTTCATGATGGAAAAGGCAATAGCATGCTCTGTTCAGAGGCAGTGAATTCTACAAGGCTGCATTACACACAAAGATTGAGAAAGAGATTATATGGCCCTAAACAGTGTGATGGTATGAGTAGCGGTACCCATTGCTGTCTTGGGAGGGCAGCAAGTTCTGAACTAGTTTGGTTTGTCCTCTGAGAAAGAAATGCCATCTCTTCCCTCCCCAGTTAGGTACCAAAAAAAGGTTACCTCTGTGCAGCTTCTGACATGGTGTGATCCACAGCATCTTGAGTCCTGGTGCTGCTACAGCAGTAAACAGCCCATCTAATCAGATCATAACTGGTTTCAGGTGCTTCAAGGAGAAAAGGAGCTCTTCCAGATGTTACTGTCACAGAGCACCACAGGTTGGGGAGATCTCTGGAAGTTTCTTACCTGACCACCAACTCAGTGTTGCTCAGAGCTTTGTTTAGTGAATATTGAAAGTGTCTAAGGACGGAGACTGCAAACCCCCTCCAGGACCCTGTTCCAGTGCTTGACCACTTACTGAAATACGTAGTCAGAATTTCCGCTGACTCTTACCACATCGCATCTCCCCGTGCTCCCTTCAGAAGAGTTTAGCTCCATCTTCTCTATAACCTCCATCTATAGCTAGATATCCACATTTCCTTACCCTTGTCTTTTCCAGGCAGAACAAACACACTTTCCTTAGCCTACATTTTGTGCTGCATGTTGACAGCTGCCTGCTGAACTCACTGCAGTTTGTCAGTGCCTTTCATTTATGTTGTGGAGCCATAACAACACAGCATTCCTGACACAGGATCACAAGCCCTCAGTACAGGGGAATAATTAGCTCTGCTCCACGTTATGGTGACAGGATGCTCTAACCAGCACACTGGTAGCTACAGACTTCTTTCTTTCTCTCCCTAGGCCTATGGCTGGTGTCCAAAAGGGGTGAAGTGTCCACATTCTCATAACATAGACCTCATAATTGATGAGGACGACAAGATCTGCGAGAAGAAGCGGAAGAAACGAAAGCAGAAATGCAGGCGTCGGAAGAACATAGGAGAGCCTGTAAAGGAACAGGAAAGCTCAGGGAAAGAAGTGGAGCTAGTTCAGAATGGGGAGGAGGGACCACCACAAAAACGGGGCTGCTGTGAGCCTCCAGCTGCCACTGTGCTGGCAGAGATCACACCCAAGTGCGAGGGCAGGCCACTGGAGGAGAACACGGACATGGAAGCAGAGGTCAGCTCAGATACCAGTGCACAACGGGAAGAGGATCTGGAGAGCACAGAAGGAACTACTGCCCAGGCAGCAGCTGTTGTGAGCCCTTCTGCCAAGGGAAATGCCTCTGATAGTGACCAAGCGGAGGGGAAGTCAGACTTTCCCACTGGGATTGGCTTAGTGAATCACTCTGACATCCCTGAGACTGAAGCAGCGTGTGCTGCAGAAAAGGAAAAGGAAACCCATGGTCTGCCTTCGCAGGGGGGCACACACCGAGCTGGCTTCGATGCATTCATGACTGGCTATATCATGGCTTATGTCTGGATGATCAAGAAAGAAAAAAACACAGACACTGGTGCAGGGCCCTGGTTGCCAGACTGCCACAATAAACTGTACCTCAGTGGGAAATCAGTGCCCCTTCATATAGTGAAGAGCTCATTTTCCAAATCTTCCAAAGCTCACAGCCAGAAGATGAAGGTGGCCTGGGGCAGTGGATAGAGCTAGAGGACTCCGCACTGAACTGAGGGCTTTTTCTCCCTTTCAAGTTTTGAAGTTCTTCGTTTCATCAAGAACTGACAAGAAGTGGAGCAAGTTTCTTACTCTTGTTTTTGTTTTAACTTCTGACCCATTAAAATGCTCTCACTTGGAGTTCCCCGTTGTTCCTTACTGGCCTGCTGGGCTGTGAGGAGGAGGAGGAAAAGCACACCTCCTCAGCTGCACCCAGGGCTGGGAGTTTCAGTTTAGTGTCCTGCACTCAAAGTGGGTTTTGTAAAAACAAGCTAGCGTTGCTCTTCTGGAAAGACCATATGCTAGCTACCTTACCATGGGTTTCACTTCTTGCAGAAGGGGGTAATCACTTGATAACAGGAGGAGACGGAGGCCAAAGCTTCCCACTTAAACTTGGCATGTTAGAGCTCCAGCCTCCTCCCTTTATATTTACACATGCTGCCACTTAACCCAGTGGCTTAGGGTGGGATAGACCTTTTCAAAATGAGCATGTGCTAAAGGTCAAAGTCTTACCTACAAAAACACAGCTGAAAGCTCCCAGCTGTTGACTCATACAACCAGCTTGAGAGAAAGGCTATAAACAGTCACTGGAGAAAGATGTGATGCTTCTGCCAGATGAAGGGCTTTTCAGGCATTCTTCAGGCAGAGCATTCATAAAGATGTGTGTTTAGTCAGGTGTTACTGCTTTCAGTCACTGCTGGTAGGGTAACTCCCTATAGCCCTTATAATTATTTCCTATCCTTCTGCACAAGTCAGGAAGGAAAAAAAGGGTTGTCTTTTAAAAAAAGAGACACGGTTTGGAACACGCGCTTGGGAGAGCCATTCTACTTCGTAGCTGTACTTCACCTTAGTCTTGGTTACAGCATATGTAGATGAGAGCTTTGCTTCTATGGGCCGGCTCGTTTTAGTGCAGGGTAACTGCATGCAGAACCAAGCCACAGTCAGTCTTCAAGCTTCTCAGTAAGGGGAGATGCAGTGGGACAAAAGGCACAGCCGCTTGTGCTGCTGAAGCTATTTAGGGTTAGAACAAAGCAGCGGCAATGGCAAGCTCCCTGCGGGTTGAGTGCTATCAAAATCCATCTTGTCTTGTAGGTCACAAGCTATGGCCCACTCTGAAGAGTGCTATAACACAGAAGAGAGGAAAAAAAATCCTCGAGTCTCATGGATTTAATAGTATAACTATAGTAAGATGCAGGAGAGAAACACTAAGGATGAGTTTTCCTTGTTTATAATTCAGCACTGAGCAATAGTGAATACAATGTCAAGCGAGGTATTAATGTCCTTCATAGCTTAAGTATTCAAACCAGCTCTTTCAACCTAGGCTTGGCATCTCAATCACAAGACTCAGGCCTTGATTTCATTTTTATTTTGAAAGCAAGTTGGGAAAGTTTACAAAACCTGACCAAGAAAAAAATTACGAAAATACTTAACTGGATTCATCTTTGGTTACTTCTTATTGCAGTTCCAATGAACCATACACCATTTCTAGAGTTCCAAAAAGTCAAAAGGTCAATCAACATAAAAACAAGACGTGCTTTCTTTACATAGTCATAAATATCTGCAATATTAGAAAAGTCGTGTTGCAAAGATTCTTTTTCTGGCAGTGTTAACTTACTATTATACACAGGCTACAAACTTCTTCCTAAGCCTTTAATTACAAGTTGAGCTATTTACAGACTGCAAAATATTAAGACGTAAAACTCCTTCATAAATACGAAAATAGATCATCTCGCAAAGGTCTTTATACTTAATCAAATATCTGGCTGCCCCTCCTCCCAAAAACAAAAAAAAAAGGTTATTTGTTTTGCATAGAAATGTAGTGACATGCAATATAAACAATAGCATTAAGTGCAAACAGGAATTATTCAAGTCTCTTTAGTTGTACTGGCAAAAAATACCAATGTTCTGTTACATATAATACCTCTCCGACAAGTCCACTACAGCCCCTTGTCTGCTCTGCTTTAGAGGGGTAGCAATTCACATGCATTTTCTTAGTTGCATTCAATCAACCTGCAACCACCACAAAAATAGCTTATAACAGACATTTAAATGAATTCAACATAGAAAGATTTAAAGTGAATTAAAAACATCTTTGATCTCTTCAGGGAACCTACCAATGTGTAGAAAGTATTTTAAAAGAGCAAGAACTGCTCCCATAAGAAAGTCAGAAATCATGATAAAATCCAATCGCAATAAAACTCTGTTACATCACTATAAAACACGCAGTTTGCTGACCACGTTTATATTCATGTTCAGCAGTAGCTGTCAGAAAATGGCCCCCTGTAGAAAAGCACCCTCAGGCAGAAAACCTAGAGTAGTTACTAGGTGCAACCTAGATTCAGCTTTACACCACCCAAGGGTGAGACGTAGTGAGTGCCAACTGCATCCGGGCCCTTGGAAACACTGGGGTTTAGCAAGCACTTAGCTAGTTCTAAATAGCCTTTTACTCCAGTTTCACACACAAGCCTCATTTCCCATGCAGACCAAGAATCCAGGAAAGGCCTGAGCTGCTATCCCTTGGTGTTTCTGACAGCCACCTCAGTACTAAGAGCTAGAGAAGTTGATAGATGTGCCCTGTACATGTCAGCTGGCTGTGCTTAGAGTGGACACTTAAGAAAACAAAGTGTTAGCCATGCTGCTTTGTAAGAGACCTGTTCAGGGCCCAGAAACATTTTAAGAGACTCTGGTGTAAGAAAAGAGATGAGGTCACTGTGATGGGTGCCACAGAGGTACCCCAAGGCTGACTGCATAGGCTTTACAGTCAGTGTCAGAGAGGGCAACATGCTTCATGATGAGGTGTCAGTGTTGACAACCAGGGCTAATGCAAGCCACAGAGCAGCCAGAGCGTGTGTGTGCTCTCCAGTGAGGTCGCAGGCAGTTGGAACGTGCTGGACAGCTTCCTTGCAGCCTGGTGACCCAGAAGTAAACTATTCCTTATTATTGCTTGTTTGTCTGAAGTCACACACCTAAAATGCATTTTGTGACAACAGAAGCTGGTGTTGATGGTTTCCCTCCTGAAAGATTACAACTGTATAAAAGATAGAGGGGAAAAAGAAAAATTAAAAAGCAGGCACCATGCAGGCTGCTAGCTGGCAATTTGAGTTCTGCTGACCCTGTCCTCAAAGGAAGTTACATGCACACAGTGCCAGCCATAAAAGCTGTTCTGCACTCTGCAGACACCAGCCCTGCAGACAGGATACACAAGACAGACTACTCTACAGATCAGCACCTTCAAGAGGCAGGGAGGTGTGGGCCAAAAGGGGTGATGCTGGAAAGCACAGGCATTTTCTCTTTCACACTGCTCACAGCTGCCTAATCTGGCATGGACTGTGCTGAGTAACTCTGCAACACTGGTTCTCATTTAATTCTTCGCAGCCGCTGCCAAGGGATAACTGCTGCTCAGGTTAACACATACTTCACAAGAGGAAGTCATAACTCAGAATAGTTACCTGCACCTCTGAAAGATAAGCAACTCAGCCAATAAAGAACTAAGGCTTTCTCCATCTTCAAGATAGGAAGAGTAGGTAGAGTCTTGCTTCCATCAGAGACTAGCTGACATTTTCCATCCTTACAAGTGAGCAGGAAGAGAGTGTAACAGGCTACCTGGGTGAAATTCTGGGCTCCACTGCATGACCATCTGCTCAGCGGGCGTGCAATGCATACCTCAGTTAGGAATGATAATAATAGAGGTTAAAAAAATAATAATTTACAAATCCCATCTTGTCAGGACAATGATAGTATAAAAGGGCAGGATGCTGCACAAACAATATCACAGACCAAGCTTTCTCATACATCGCATCTCAGAGCTGGTATCACTGATGCTGGTTCCAGCAAGCAGCATTAAAGCTTGTGCTGCTGCTTCTTTCACATGTACCTGCTGGTGGAGAGAAGAAAAAGAAGAAAAAAATTAAAAAAGATCATCCTATTCAGTGTTAGGAGAAGCCAATGAAGACAAGAGCTTCTTTCTGCAGGATTAAAAAAAGGTTCATTTGGGACAAGCTAATTTCTTCAGTTTGACAATTCAAAACTCTTCTGTGAGCTTACTGTCTATCCTCTCCAAGAGCACTTGTGCGGCTGCAACACTGCTGGCTTCCCCTGAGCAGGGGATTCCTGTCCTCTTTCAAGAAGTCTGGTTTTAAATAAGGAGCCTTCATTACTGCAGTGATATTATCAGTGAGATGGGATGTCATACCAGAGAGGGAGGTGAATGCAACCCTTCCAGCTTAGTGGTAGAAGTCAACTGTGATGTAGATACTGTATTTAACTAAATATTCTGCAGAAACAGATCATGATGTCCATTCAGCTCTTCAGAGGCAAGAGCCCACACCCAAAAGCTCTTTGCAACTACTACTTTCACGGACAGTTTCTCCAGAAGGCCAGAAATGACAATGTCTGGAACACGGCTCTCCTCTTGTGCCCTGGGCAAATCCTCCTCCATTTGGGTTGAGGCACGTGCAGAGCTGTACAAGGAGGATAGCGGTGCTTACCACATCCTGCCTCCCTGCACTGACATACACACATCACTACCAAATCCCAAGGGAAAATGAAATGCCAGGGAACAGATTCTTCTTATCAATCACAAAGTACTTATGTGACTCAGCCTGCAGATTGCAACCAGCACAAGGGGGTTTGGGTTTGCTGCTTTTGAAAGAAGAGCTTGTTTAACACTGCAACAGCATTCACAACATCTCTGGGACCAGAGAGCATCCCTGTCTGCTCAACATAGGTCTGAAGGATCTCTGTGCCTGTTTCTAAAACAGAGGCTCCGACTCACATGCACTGCTGCAGAATGTTAATGCAAAGTATGCAGTGGCAGATATCTGCTCTAAGAGTAGGTGGTCAGTTGGAGGAAGCGGGAAAAACCTCCTACCCAGCATGGAGCTTAAGGCCTTGAAATGTTCCATACTGGAATCCAGGTAAAACTGTTTACATGGTGCCTGCTCTGGCTGCTACCTTTTGGAAGGACTGTGGGTCCCACATGGCCCTTCTGGCTGGAGTAGTTCCCCCTCCTAATGCAAATCAAGGAAGAGAATAAGCACGATTTGAAATAAAGTTAAAATAATCAGTCTCTCCAGACACTATCTGCAGCTATCTGTTTGACAGCCAGTTTCTACCATCTGCTGAGTCTCTTTGAAATGTGAAGCCCAGCACTACAGAAAAGCAAAGGTTTAAGTGACTGGGAACAACGGTTCCCTCAAGGACATGTTCAGTTTGAGCCCTCTCTTCATATATCACAAGCTGACTGTGTGCTGCCACTTGCTGAGATGTTGGAGGATGTCTGAGACAATGGGGCAGGACTGTCCCCATCCTGCTCCCTGAAGGGCCATGCCTCTCTCTTCAGTTCAGTAGAAGGACTAACACTGAAGAGAGGCTTTGTAGTCTCTAGCAGAGCATTTTTCAGCAGGTCATCTTCCACCTCCATCTCTTCAGAAGGGACATAACCTGCAAACACTTGTGAGGAGCCATGTCCCTCAGAGTTCACTGAATTCTCAACTGGGAGCTTTTTGTAAGGTAGCAGCTCAGGCTGAGCCAGCACTAACGGCCGATTACATGCTGGATCTCCACAAGTGTTCTCAACAGGGCAAAACCCATTTTCCTCCTGGGCCACTGGCCCATCTGAACAGTCCATATCCTCGTCTTGTCCTGGTACAGGAAGAAATCCTGACCTGTGAGGCTTGGCTTGAAAGGGGGGAATCTCTGACACGCCATATTTACTGCTGCTGAGGAGTTTTTGCCGAACCTCTGCACCCAGCTGGATTGGGTCACACCTGCTGACAGTTGAAGACAGTCCCCCAAACAGTCCATATTCCTTGTGTGGCAGTTCAGGAGAGAGCGGAAGTGATCTGCATCTCCTCCCAGGAAGGAGGGAGGTTTCTTGCCAGTCTGTGCTATAGGCCTGCCGGAACTGGGAATGGCTGGCTTTCAAGCTCCCACCTGCCTCTGGAGAATGTAAGTCAAACACAAGGGAAATCACCGACTTGCTTGGCATGTCAAAGAACTTGATCTTCCCCCCTTTGAGGTCCTCCCGGGCACTGAAGGGATTCACTTTCCGGCCTAACCCTTTGTTAGGCGTATAGTAGGGGTCCTGCACATTGATCTTCCTGGAAGGCTTGCGGGAGAAGATATCAGACTGGCTGCGTGACAACCAGATATTCCGACGTGGACGGGGTGACTTCGGTGGGATCTTATCATCCAGGGAACTCAAACGTTTTACTCCTGGTCCTTTTTCAATTGACCCTGAGTAGAAGAAGAGAAATACTCTTAGCTTATAAGGAGCTATATACCTGCATGTCTGCTCCCTCACAGAGCCTTCATGACAGCTGTAAAGAAGAAACTGCATTTCTGATATTCCAAAGCATCTTCCGTAAGCACATGTCTGCTCATTCCTTACAAACACAAGCACATTCTCTTCTCCTCAATGTATTACTGGTTTCAAACATGGTGATTTGCCCTGTCCGTAGCTTTTAAATGCAAGGCAGGCAAAACTGCATTTAAATATTCTCTCCTCCTTACTCATGCATCAAGCTAATTAAAAGTCATCTTTAAGACTGGAGGAAATGTAAATTCATTTAATGCCATCTTGCTTACCTTGGCTGAAAACTGGACTGCTTCTTTTCATTTTATGATCACATCTGCTACCCACATTATGGGGAATGCTAACTTGGCAAGACATAATTGTCTTCAGAAAATACAGAGAAAAGGAAACTGTACACAAGTTTGGTAGGAATAAGGAAGACTTTCCCTCTTCTATCCAAACCCTGTCCTTCAGAGCCCCTTCAAACCCCCTCACTGCCAGTACACTGATACAGCAGAGACGGCACAGGGTGGTCATGGAGAATTAAAATTGGCATGTTTCTAGATTTACCATCCTGGCTTCCAACAGAGGTTGCCCAAGATCTGTCAATGATATTGACCATGAAAGAGAACAAATACAAAACATGGTTGCCAAAGGTATTGGGACTTTTTCACCCTGATGGGAAAAGTCTGAGACTAAAATAAATGATGTTGTCACTAGAACAGGACTAAAAAACTGTAATTGTTTAGGACAAGATGCTAACTCCTTGGGTGCTTGAAACATGCATCTGCCACTGGCTCTCCAAGTGTCTCTTAAAGAGCTGTGCGTAGAGCAACAACAAGCTGATATAAAGAAGTGACATATCCTTTTGATTACCATTTCCAGAATAAGCACATACAGATTTTCACTTTTCCCTTTAAATACTGCCACAGTTTAGACTGTAGTCACTCCACCTAGGAAAGACTATGTAAGTCAAAGCACAGCATGTCACACTCTCCAAGATGATGCACATTTGACATGCATTCCAAAGGGAGAATGCCAGGAAAATAAAAAAAAAAAAAGAAAAAACAAGCCAAAAAACCCCAACAACAAAAAATATTTCTTTTTGAACCCACACCTCTTTAAGATGCTTTCCAGATGTAGAATAATTAGTACATGTATGCACTCCACGTAGTTTGAAATACAGAACTTATTTCAAGCTATAACCATATTACAGATAGACAGATATGTATAGATATATTGCATGTTTATACATACACAATATGAGAAACCATTTTTATCGTAACTCTAAATTTCCAGTGCCAGAAGTCTACTAACATAAAAGATGCCCAACTCAGAACATGCCCCTGCCTCCAAGAACTGTTTGCAGTTTGCTCCCAGCACCAGGTGGCACTAGGCAGCTTCAGAGAGAACCCTTCACGGCCAGCATTCCCAAGCAGATCTGGGATTCATCTTTTCCCCAGTCTAGGTACTTTATAATACCTTTGCCTCTTCTCTGCTCTTCCTCCTGAAGGAAGTTAAGAAGCATCTAAGAATTACATGCAACATACACCAAAGAAATTATGTATATGCACTAAGTATGGCAGGGGCAAAGCAGAAGTTGATGAATTTTCATGTACTATTACCAACTTACAAAACCATTCCCAAATGAATTCTGAACTTCCCCTCTAGAGCTTGTAGGCAGAATCTTTTGAGGCACTTTAAGAAACAGCTGTTTGTTTTACCTAAAGGACACTCTGCAGTGCAAAGAACATAGCACTGTTCCAGAATAATTTTCAGGCTTTGAGTAAAATCATTCACAAGCTGTAAATAATGCCATATACAGCCGAAATCCCAATTTTCAAATATGAACCCAGTGTTCACAGCCTGCAGCAATGTTTGTACAATACAGACACTTACCTTTGGGTTTTCTTTCACTGTTGTCAAGGTTCAAAAACTTTCTCTCTCTCTCCGTGTCCTCATTTCTCAGGCGGTTTAAAATACCCTCCAGTGTTTTGACAATATCAGAGAATGAAGGACGCAACTTTGGATCCATCTGTGAACGCACACAAATCAAGAAGAGTTCGTGTGGGTTTGTCCAGGCTATCCTTACTTACACAGTGGACAGACAGAGGGATAATCTGAAGGAACTGAGGAAATTAAAGACTGTTTTAAGAAGTGTATTGTCACTGCAAAAGAAATAAACAAAGCAGGGGAAAAGTAGTATTCTTCCCTAGTTTAAACTCTCATTTTGTGATCAAGCTGTAAACACTACTCCATGAAGAAGATGCATTTTAAATTGAAAAGGTGGAAAGCTGTTAGATTCAGGGCTTGCAAGGGGGTTGGTTTGTTTGTTTGTTTGTTTGCTTGAAAAAGCTTTCATAGTTCAAGGATTTCTTTCTGGCCTCCCAAATTCTCAGTCAGAGATTATATATCAACATTATTTCAAAAGGATTAAAGTTTGCGATTCTTCCATCATCTCCTTGTGGCTTTAATTAAAACCTACCTGAATAGCATTGCCGATCTTGAAGTTTAAAATGTTGCATCTTTCTATCTGTTAATGAACCTTACTGGGTGTACTGGTCTGTCTTGTGGGGAGCAAGATTGCTTATATCATTTGAGAAAGTAATACAATAGCAAAAAATCCATCTTTGCCAAAGTAAAATAACACACACACACCCCACCCCACCCCACCCCACCCCACCCCCGGCATCAGTATGCATTCCATTTGTATTTATCAGTATGCATTTATTTATTCACCCTAGTAGGAATGGATCTCTAAACTAAGTCCAACCCTAAAATTATACTAGAAGGCAAGCAGCTCAATAAAAAGTAGTAACTTAGAAGGTATTCCTTCATTTTGAACACTGACGCTGTATATATGTTACAGGTTTAACTACTGTAGGTAGCAATTTGTAATTCAGCAGCTGAAAGCTAACGTCATTACACTATTAAAAAAGATTCTGGTTGAGCTGATTCCTGTTTCCAGCCCTCCAAAAGCTTTTTCAGAGCAAACAAGCCCAGACAGATCTCACCTCGGGTACAAACGGAACAGTGGTGCTTTGTACACAGCAAACCCTAAAGACCTCCCTGATACTGCTTTGCAGGTCCTACAAGATGGATCTTTCTGAAGACAAGTGGTATGATCAGCAATGCCAGAACACCTTCTAGCAACACAGGGTAAAGGGCTAAGAATTCATATACACGGTAGTAAAAAACAAACAAACCATACTTGAAAAGCTCAAGACCAGCAAAAAGTTGTTCAATGCAGCAGCTGGAATTTCCTGGCATAAAAAAAAACCATCTTTTTCTGCTTTCCTTATTTCACTGAAAGAGTAGGGCAGGGGCAACATGAAAGCACACACTCTGTACTCTGGCAAACTTACCAATTTGGGAAGCTTAGGGAGTTGTTGCAAGCTATGGAAGTAAGAAGAGTTCTCTGGCCATTTTAATTTGTCTAGGTAAGATCCAGGACAAGAGAAGCAATGGAGAAGGAACTTAGAGCAACATTTGCCGCTTCCATCCCTGAGCAGTCCAGATTCTGCTCAAATGGAATAGAAGGTTTTCCCTCAAGGCAGCAGCTGCCCACAGCTCAGCTTATGCTGGTAAGCTTTTTGCAGGATATTACATTATTAAGTTTATGAGTGTTCACACAAGTAAGCTTACAGTTGATCAGCAGCCTTAAGTTTTAGATTTCCCTGCATGTACCTAAATACTTTATAACAGTAAATTGAAGAAATTTTAATCCAGTACTTGTACATGTCAGTTTTTATTGGTTTTCTTAGGCTGCCCTTAACGCCCAGGGCTCTGCACATTAGTTCAGCTAATCAGCTGAGCTATACAGTTTACACTTTGTTGACCTAAATAATAAAAAGCTATATAAACATCCACGTCTAAAAGCAAATTATCACACAGATCGCCTATTACTGAAGCACACTTAGGTAGGTATAAGAAAGCCTTATCAGTTCACTGCCTTTTTCCTCCTACTAGGTAAGTGGTGAGTGAGTTATAGCATGCCCCACACTGAAATCAGCATATAAACGGCTTGATCACAAGACTAATTTCCACTTGCAGTTCAGGGAAAGGATGTTTATTATACAGGAGCAGCAGCTGACAGTAATCAGCCAGAGAAAAAATGTTTTCTCTGAAGACACCAAATTATTACATGAGAATATAGGATCAGTCACTTGCCTTTCTCCATAAGTAGTTTTACTCTGAATTTCACCTGTGCTGAAAAACTGCTTTGAATCATGCACCACGTGTGTGGATGCAGTACGATTTCTGGAGTCTGCAGGTGGGAGTTGAGATTTCCAAAGTCAAATCCTACTTCTAGCCAAACCCTTTAGTGCTTACGTAGTCAAAACACTTCATAAACATGAGTCCCAGGTACCACTGTCCTGGTGAAGCAAGCTCCACTGCACCAAGGTGAAATCAGAGGAGTGAGGAAGGTGAAATCAGAAGAGTGAAGTAGTTTATTCACAATAAGTTCCACAAATATTCTTAGAATTAAATTATGCTATCTTGTGTCAAGAGTGGCAGTCACCCCCGCCTGCTCACACCCTTACCTTTATACCATTCCCTCTGAGCATGTGCATTTGTGCTAATACAAAGTAAAGAGCGAGCTCAGGACAAAAATAAGCATCAAGAGCATGGAGAGATGAGACTTTTCTTACAAACACTTGCACACAGTGCAGGTATTGCCTCCAGTCTGGCCTCATTGCGGAGCCCTGGTCATAGTTTTGTTCAGTAACATTTTTAGAAGTTGCCTCAGCTTGAGTTGTGCAAACTGGACATTCCCAACCTCAGCTGAATCTGGTGGAAGCTCAGGTTCCCTTACTTCATAGAAACTGGTATACTATACAAAGGCACTAACAACCTCTGTTATGGATTATGCACAAGAGATCTACCTCCTTGGAATTTTCACAGGAGGAGCCATGAAGGTGTGCACTATATCATAATTTTACTTGAATAATGGGCAGAATATTTACTCCACACAGCACATTGCCTATAGCCTTACTGATATTCAGTCATTTGGGTCCAAGTTTGCTTTTTTGGAACACAGGCGAGGGATTTGGAGGTTTATCCCACTTTCCAAAAACACATCATATAGACTTTAAAAGTAGTTTAGTGGGAAGACTTTCATCCCTGTGAGGCACTGGCACCCACTGCCCAGAGAGGCTGTGGCTGCCCCATCCCTGGCAGTGTTCAAGACCAGGTTAGACAGGGCTTGGAGCAACCTGCCCTAGTGGAAGGTGGCCCTGTCTGGGGCAGGGGGATTGGAGTGAGATGATCTTTAAGGTCCCTTCCAACACAAACTTCTGTGTTTGTATGTGTGTGATTTGTCTCCTCTGTTTGTGAGAACAACTCAGAATTCTTTCTTCATGGCTCAATAGGTCTGTTCACAATAACAGCTGGATTTTTGTGAGCCCGAGGGCCAGCCAGTGTCAATAGCATATAACTGGTTATGAGCAGCCTGAGCAGCCTGCAAGAAGCTGCTCAGTGTGCAGACCTGTTTGTTTGGCATGACAGAACACAGAACTGCAAAACCACAAGACAGACCTTTTTGCAAGGAAAGGGTTATAAAAACTGAAGGGGACTTTCTGGGTTATCAGTATGTATGCTGTTTTTATAGGTAGGCTTGTCAAGTCTCTTTTGTAAATGCTTTAAGCTCTATCTTCAAAAAACAGAGGGATTTAGAGAACTGCAGTTTTGGCCTCTCCCCTTCAAGGAAGATACTCACATTACAGCAGTTGAAGGCCAGCTGGAGGAAGTCAGGAGGACAGTCTCCCACCATGTGCTGGAAGGCATCATAATCTAATCCAAAATTCTGTATAAACCAGAACATAGCACAGAGAGATAAATAAGGTCTGCTATCTGGCCTAAAGCATCTTCTTTTCAGTGGGTCGTATATAGAGCGTTATCAGGAATAACCACGAACACCATCTCTCAGCAGTCATACACAGAGTATTTTGAGAAAACTTCATGCACAATCCAAATTGCAGCATTCCCAAGGGGGATTACATTATACAAGGTATCTGTTAAAGAATGACTTCAAAGCCCATTCTTCTTCCTGGACTCAACTCAAATCCATTGCAGTTGAAATACTGCTTCCAGATCCATACAGGCAACATTTTACATTATGATGTTTAACCCTGGTGACTTTCACCATGTAAATTAAAAGCCTGCTATAAAACCAGAGGCTTTGCTATGATTAAAATTTACCAATTAAGATAGATAGTTAATTTTTCAAATTTTCAGTGGATGTTAGACTGGTAATACAAATTATCCAGTTCCTTAAATGCACTATAAAATCTGAAAGGCAGGGAAACAAAAGGATCTGTTATTTACTGCAGCTGAAGACCTAAGCAATTTTGCATTTTCAGAACCAGAGGGGGATAGACAATTTGGAAGACCCCCAATACAGGGCCAAAAGCTGCCCTGCAGATGGGACTCAACTAAAAGGCAAGTTAAGTAAGAAACACCTCATTTGATTTGTCAATTCTAACTCAGACCCATGGTGCTTAGCACAGTCTGTGCAAAAGTAAGGGTGAGCTTATTTTAGCTGCTGCTAGCATAACTCCTGCCCCTTTCACAAGGAGGGGCTGCTTAGTGCACGCAGTGTGCCAGAAGTGCTCTGCTCCAAAACTGGCAAGAAGTCTACATGAGCTATCACTCTACAAAAGGAAGAGTTTGTGCTGCAATGCTCTCAGTGTTCTGCCAGTTAGGGACAGAAAGGATTTCCCATGAGGACTGCAGCTGGACAAAGTCTCTGTGAGAGTGTCTTCAGTGAAGCTTCTTTCTTACAATAAAAGCACAGAAGGACAAAAGCCTTTTACAGGCTATTTTTAATGTAACACCTATTCATCGTATCTTTGGCAGCAGTTCCAGCAGTTCTAAAGGCCAGCCATTATCATGGCATACTTACCACCTCCCACTGATGTTCTAAACGTAACCACTTACCTCTGTGCGAGGGAGATAGTCTGGATCTGCCTGTATTCTTGCTATAATCTCACACAGAATTATACCATAGGAGAACACATCCGCCTGAGAGAGGAAAAAATATAGGCACATGGTTCAGCTCTGAATACTCAGCGTTCTTATCTGCCACTGAGTTTCTCTTTATTCCAAATGGTTATCACGAAACAACTAAACCAACACCACAGCCTTACAACACTAAGTAACTGCATTATAGTGAACATTTTCCATGCAAAGAAGCACATGCTCACAGTAAAGCATTCTTGTTGCACAAATAGCAGTAACTTTATAACTCTTCCAAGAAAATAAATTAAAAAAAAGGAAAAACAAAAAAACCCACCAAACCATAAATAATCCTTTGCATAAAGAACAGTGCAGTCGCATTTGATGTCTTACAGATGGGAGTAATTAAAAACATAGCAAAACCATGACATGCCCCTTTATCACTGTGGTTAGAAAGATGGGTTTGGAATACACAGGATCACAGCTTATCCAGAATATTAATGCTGGTTTTAAGAAAACCTTTTCTCACAGTTCAGTACCTCTGACAAAACAGTGTCTTTCCCAAAGCTTGAGATATCTAGTAACACTGCACACCAGCGTCAATTTCCATTGAAATTTCCATGACGCTTAGTAATCCCTTATCTGACTACCCTTGGAGCTGCACAGTTCCTCAGATTTCCACCCACCTGATTTACCATGTAATAAAATTTAGGAAAACATGCAATACAAGTCTACAGAGGAGAAGCCAACATCCCTCATCCCTTATGCATCAGGCAGGCTTATGTCATCTTTTATGCTGATGAGGTGCGAGACCCGCTTCCTCTTTAGTCCTCCACACCCTCGGGTTAGTGAAGAATGTGGCACCATGGATTTGGGTGCTACATTATTAATTTAGGTCAACTGGAACTGTTAAAAAAGCTTTGAAATGCTAATTATTACATTCATTACTGATTTAGCTACTGCCTTCCTGCAAGTTAAAAGTACCACCAATTAAACAGATTGAGTACTAGTTATAAAAAGGTACAGGATGTGGGCTTTCACACAGAAAAGCTGTGAGAAAATCCTGTGTAAAGAAGAGCTTGATTGAAAATGCTATTTCTAAATTCCAGTATGATCTGATCCTCCTCTGAAAAAAAACATTTCCCAATGCCACAAATAGGAAAATTTAGAAATCCCTTTGGAGAACATTTTTAAAGGTATCTTACCTTGAGAAATGTTGATTTATTTTTACTTATTTTTTAATTAATATAATTACAAAAGTTTCTACACAGACCTTTTACTTCTACCCAGATTTCACTAATGTATGGTCAGCGAAGCAACTTCACTATATCTCTCATAAGACTTGTTGTGTTAGGTCGACAAGCCATTACCATATATTTCTACACATGGGGTGTTTCAGAATAGAAGTAGCATAACAGTGATTTATACTAAAGGTAACTCTATTTCCATATAACAATCCACACCATGAATTTAAAATAGCTATTCAACTACACTCTCTCTTAGTCTGAATGGCCTCAATACAGAAATGTCACAGATTAAAATAACAGTAATTTTAGTTGTATGGAAACTTTAAATCTTGTATACAGCTACTGAAGACAAACATCTGACAACTGAAGTCCATTTATATCATGTACTTACCTTTTCATTGTAAGGCTCATCTCTGAGAACTTCTGGTGCCATCCAGAAGGGTGAACCCACCACTGGTAACTTCTCACTATATAGATATGGGATAGATGGGGGGAAAAGGAGGAGACAGGGAACCACCATTAATTAAATGCTCAGGTATGCTACTAACTTTCACATAATTCCAAGTATCTGAGAAGCTTTCAGTAGAGGGAAGTCAATACAAGTGGACTCTACAACATACTGTACAGTGGTTTCCTACTGGAGTCATGCAATAGCAGGAGGAAAATGTGAAAGAAAAAGAAAGCTTCAGTCAGTTGCTCATATTTTATTTCCAGTTTCTAACCACTTAAAAAAAAAACAACAAATTATTTTAAGGTCATGGCTGTTCAATAGATTGGTTTCCAAACTCTTGGCAGAGATGGCTCCTTCATTTGTACATAGAAAGGTTTGTGGAAACCAGTTTCAGGCTAGATGTCAAGTTCTCCATTTATGCAGCAAGCCATGCAGGTATCCATCCCTATGTGTATACCACTAAGCAGCTCTGAAAGTATTCAGCACAGCCTGCTTGCAAACTGTATTTTTTATAAGAAGGTTGACCAGATGAATCCTTTAACAGGGAAGAACTAGAAGTAACCAGAATAGAGCAGATTTGAAAAATTTGCAGTATTTCTGTATGGCTTAATACTAGAGCCTTAAAAAAAGGCCTCCAGCTTGCCACCCAGCTGACCCTGAAGTTAAAAACCACACGAAAGGCCTCTGAAGGCCTCAAAATAGCACAGCTTGCTAGCCAGCAAACTGGAAACAACAAACTGCATTTGAAAACAGAGGTAAGACTGACATCAAACCAAAGTGGTAGCTAACAACAATTCTATGACGTCATTTGTTTTAGTCTCAAGTTCCCTTAACTGTAGTTATTACTGTACTCTTGGTTTTCAGGGCATCTCAAAACTGGTTATTAAGAACACCTTAAGGCACCTGGGATGCCTTCCTGATTTTGTGATGGATTTGTACAAATACAGCTGAAGCTGTCAGCACTTTAAAGGGAAGAGATTCCACATGAGTGTACAAGGTACACACCAGCTGTACTTAGCAGTAGTTTGGAAATTAAGATGTCTACTTTGTTAAGCTTTTAGATCAGTATCTCATCAACGTTAATGCAAGCCCTCAGACGTCCCAAGACACAGCTTGAGGATATGTGCAGTTTAAAAACAGTGCGAAACTGAGACTGACTTTTATTGTTTTCTTTGTAGTCAAAAGAGCCAGAAGGCTTTTCATTTTAAACAGAAGCACACACTGGAGAAAATCTGACAGCATATTTCACAGCCAGAATACCTTGAAATACACAAGTCAATATACAGAGAGAATAATGAAATCCTTGTCCTTGATCTCCCTAATGGAGGGATGACAAAAGGACTATTTCCAATTGTGACAATAGCTTGTGACAGTCACCTGTGCATCCCTCACATGAGTAAGATTATAATTTCATCCTAGGGAGAGCAAAATGGTGAGCTGCTGTTGGACAGTAATTTTAATATCTCTGTTATAAACCTAGATCTTAACAACTAACCCAGAGGTTAAAGAGAATAATACTGCAATGGCACTGAATATTGTTTATGAAAATGAAAGAAGCCAATTAAAGTAGTTTGGAACGAACAGAAGACATTTGTTACAAAATCACCCCAATCCAGTAATGGCCTCAGGACTCCGGCTCATCAGAGCTTCTGACCTGCAATCGCACTGCAACTCTCACTGTATTTATCTCACTGTTCACGTACCTGTGATCAGGAATTTTCTCTGCTAAACCAAAGTCTCCCACTATTGCCGAGTATCCATTCTCATCATGTTTTATTAAGCAGTTCTGTGGGGAAAAAAAAAAACAGAAGAGTTATTGTCTGGCCATGAAACCCATACACCATTTGTTTTATTTATTTTTAATCTGGGACAAAACTGCAAGGTATTGTTTGGAAGACATTCATCTATGAGAAGCTTTTGTCTGAAAGCAACCAACCTTTTGCCCTACCCTCCCCCCTGCACAATCACGTGTCTGTCAAACTTAAGATGCTGCAAACAGCATTACACTTGGTTAATAATCTACTTAAAAACTTGCTGAGAAAGCAGGCAGCCACAGGCAGCACGTATCCAGTTAGGTTCTAGCAAGAATTAAGATGATTTAGCTCTCTTACTCTCAAATATGCAATACATGTGGTTCACTATGACACCTTCAATTTTCTCTTTACAATTTGCCTGCACCTGACCAGAATACAAGATCAGAGCAGGCTCTAAATGCCTTTGTATATTTTTCTACACCACCTACTGAAAAGGAACTCGCCACTTTGCAGTAGATTTTCATCGGAAAAATACATGTGACAACATTATATGTGCATTTGAAGTCTTAAATAAAATTATTTATTCTATGGTACATCATAAAACTTGATTTAAGGGAAAAGTCTAGCAGGAAAAAGCTGCCCATCTTTTCCGTTCAGATGTACCCTCCAGTGTCAGGAAGGAGGGCAATTTAAGGACACACATACAATTCTGTTCTGGCAGCATCACATCACACACAGAGCATTATCCATTTATTTTTGTTACTTATTTAAAACTCTGAGAAATATGCTTTGACCATTCCAGTACCGCATTTTTTCCCTTCTCACCAAGTGAATCGAGAGCCGACTTCCCTAAGTTCTTTTTCTGTCCTGCAATAGGTGCAGCAAGACAGAGAATTCATTCCCTTACCACATGCCTTGCTCTGTATCCTTCTGCAGGCAGTACAATAGCAGTGACAGGCAGCAAAACCACTGCTGACTCCTACAGTGGTACCCTGCATTAATTAGCTAAACAGCAGGAAACACTTTCTAGCTTTATTGTGCTTGGATACACAAAAGCCACTCGCTGACCCCAGAGCATTAGCTTGTCTGCATAATGCAGCTACCAAGAAAAGAGAGTCCCTTGTCTGAAAGATCAAGTTCAGGTCATCACTGTTTACATTATTCAGAGATGATTGTGGCTCAGGTCATGAAGTGAGTTTTCTTCCTGCCAATTAAAAGGTTAAGCAAGCCATTCCTGCCATCATGTAAAGAAAATGCATGCCAGCCTCTTGAAACACATCCCAGGCTCCTCAGAAGCAAAGTTTTATTTGTTTAGCATGACTCAAGTATAGTAAGTACAGTTAGTGTAGGGATTCATAAGCATGTACCCAAGTTAAATCAACTGACCTTGTCCAAAGAGCAGCAAAGCTTCTCAGTTACGGGCTTTGCTGTCTTGTATCAAAGAGCACATTCATTCGGCTTGCCTCTGTTTAAACATTTTGTCGCTGTAAGTGGACTTAAAACTGAGAAGGATAAAACTTTTCTGAAAAATCTTACTCAAATGATTCAGATGAGGGGAATTTCACTGCGTACCACACAGAAACTAGTCCATGACCATACCAGACATTTTGCAGTGTACAAGAATGCTGATACTATTTTATGCAGCCAAATTACCTGGTTATTTTCTGCCATAGATTTCTCTTGAATTAAAGACGATTTGTAATTCACCATTTTTTAAAGGAAACC
Organism: Pezoporus wallicus; assembly: GCF_028554395.1. Lineage (NCBI taxonomy): Eukaryota > Metazoa > Chordata > Aves > Psittaciformes > Psittacidae > Pezoporus > Pezoporus wallicus. Next base: position 67,981 of record NW_026641917.1, on the reverse strand, counting down.
TCTATGATTCATAAAAGAGCTAGCTTTATAATCTAGATTTCCCTCTTGTGTTAGCTTTAACTATGTACATTTTGTTCATTTTGAGCAGCAAGACTGCAGTAGTTCATTTTACCTTCTGAGGTTTGTGGATTAGGTTTATTTGCCAATAACCCCTGGTGTCCAGAATTTCAGGGGAACGTTTAAATCCAGGCTAAGAACCATTTTCAACAAAATATTTCTACTGACCTTGAGATCTGCAATAATTTAATGGTCTGCTTTGACACCAAAAGGAAGCTTAAATACAACATCATCCTGACAGCAAATTTTTCTTCACCTTCTTACCATTATACAATCACATCCCATTAGACAGCAATACATCACTAATTGAAGATGAACAATCTGACCCCCCACCGAGCCCCAGGCAGTCTCAGCTCTCAGGTACAGCACTGAACTATCATACAAGTAGCTTATTCCTGGATAAATCATAAATTAAACCAATAGCACATCAAATCTAGCTACCAAGTAATGCCACCTGACAGATCTGAGCTCCTTCCCGGATGAGCAGGAGCTGCCTGCAGCAAAGCTAGGTTCCCTTTCAGTTGCAGGCCATTCAAGAAACCAAACAGAGTGGACACTCCACCACTGTGGGGTCCAGAGGTGGTGCAGGGCACACCATGACCAGGCAACAGGGGAAACACTGAGCAACATTTCTGCTATAAAGCACTGATCAATTGGCTGCATAATGTTAAATGACATGAAGAAGGAAGCTAAACTATTCTCTCTCACTAGTGAAAGCTTGTCTTTTGTCTGCATATGAAGAAGTGCTGAGTGAATTTAAATTCATTAGGATATATACAAGAGTGACTTTTTCATTCACACTTAAACCAGCCATGGGCAGGTAACATGCACCAGTCAAAAAAAATGCCAGTATCACTACAAATGTTCACTGTAATAAAGCTGAACTGGTTTGGGTTGGAAGGGACTGTAAAGCTCATCCAACCCCCTGCCATGGGCAGGGACACCTTCCACTAGACCAGGTTGCTCCAAGCCCCATCCAACCTGGCCTTGAACACTGCCAGGGATGGGGTAGCCACAGCCTGTCTGGACAACCTGTGCCAGTGCCTCAGCACCCTCACAGTAAACAATTTCTTCCTTATATCTAATCTAATTTCCCCTTTGTCAGTTTAAAGCCATTCCCCCTTGTCCTATCACTATTTGCTCTTACAAGTTTTATTTAATTCAACTAAGCACCAATTTCCTGGAACCCAGAAAGGACAGAAGCCCATTCCTATCAAAATCAGTAGTAAACCTCTTCTGTGGACACTAGCATGGCCAGATGTCACCTTTGAAGCCTGCACTGCTCATTCAGAACAAAGTTTTGCAGATACCTATGCTTCATTCTGTGCTGAGATTCTCCAATTTCTAAACTCCAAACTGTACTGCCAAGATAAATCAGGATGAAAAAGGGACAAAGCTCCATTAGAGACCAAAAGTAAAGAAGAGCTTTTAAATTTAAGGTAAAGGTGGTATATCTTAGTAGGAAAAGTACAATAGAGCATACTGCACCGTTTCTTCTGCCAAAGTGATACTTCCCAGTTTCTACAAAAAAGAAAATATATCAATCTGGTACGAAGAAGTTTCATTGATGGATTTTGGCACAGAGGCACGAGAATTCAAACTCCTACCTAGTGCAAAGAGCCTCTCGAGAACTGCCTATGAGATGAAATGCCAAGCAGCTTTACAACATGGGCTTTAGGAAAATGCTTTCGACTTACTATTGCACTATTTGTATAAGCTGCAAGGCAATAAAACGTGACAACCTTCCCAAGCTTTCTCTTTGGACCTCCACAGACAGGGACATTCTTTCTTTTGGCAGCTCACACAGTCAAAGAGGGCAGTATTTGAATTCAGTTAGGTTCTCAAGGATTTCCACCCACCCACCCCCCTGAAATGGGGACCCCATCAGTCCTTCCTGAGGCAGTCTCTTAATAGAAGCAAGGAGCTTTGTACATGAGCCCTAAAGAGTTAACAGAGCTGTTTATGCAGAGACAGATGTGAAAGAACATAAAGCCCCCTTTGTGTGTTACAGGAGCTTAACATCTGCTTTGCACAGCATAATCCTACTAAGACAAATGCAATATTCTACTCTCCCTTTTACATAAACAAAAATGAAAATAGACTCAAGAGGTTTGAAGTTAAAAATAAGTTGCTTAGACGAAGAAACCCCATCGTTTTATTTTACACCCAGTCTAAAATTCTCGGAGATTTTATTGCTCTCCAGAAAATACAGGAATGCTACTGTCATTTGCAACCCTCTGATGAGTGCTGCTGAATTAAAATACTTAAAGGCCAATTGAGATGTATCAGCTGGTTTTAAAGTGCTATCCCCTAGGAGAAACACTACTGACAATTAAATGTATACAACAGGAAGTTTACAATACTAGATACACTTTTGAAACTAAAACAGTTTTGTTTAAGGGACAGGCTCCATTTGGGTCCCTAAGTACCAGTGAAAGTTTAGTATTGCGACAATCATTAGAAATAACCATCTGTAACGGCTACTTTTTTTCAGCACAAGCCCTCCCCTGCAGTGCAAAATATCCAGACGAGAGCTTACTCTAGCACAAAGGGGACCTTACAACCACAGCAGCAAGTATGAGACTCATCAGACAAAGGTTCTGTTCACTGCTTGGGTTTTATTTTGTTTTATTTTGTGTTAAACAAGCAAACAGCATACTAGGTAAGTAGTCAGGGTAGGTCACTTTCAAGCCCAAAGGCAGTGAATTTGTGTTACATCAGTTAATCCACATTAATTGCTTACATGCATGATACTGTCCCCTAGTAACTGAGACTACTCCTCTCTCAATGAAAGAGGGGTAAGACAATACACATTTACCGTGAAGTGAAAGCAGATGTTGGCAGGAATACATACATGAATGCATATGTGTGTGTGTGTATATATGCCAAATAATATATATATATATATATGCCCAAAGATTAGAATTTCTTCATAGATTATCATCAATGGAGCTCTCAGTGTTCCCTAAAACTGCTCACAACCTACTATTCATCACAAGACCTTGCTTTCAGTTGTACATGGTTCTGCAAAACTAAAAGGCATCTGTTTGGGGTTTTGCCTATTTGTTTTTAATCAAGAGCTTTGCTAGTGGGTTTTGAGGGAATGGGGTATTCAGTTAAGACAACTCAGCTCTCTGGAGACCAAACGCAGAGTATGTGTTGCAAGCAAATTTTGAAATAATGAAAATAAAAAGGCCAAACAAAAATATTAGCCTCTAGGGTCATACCAGCTTTGGCATGTTCTCAACTTAAAATATGATTAAACTTCTGTATAAGATGCACCTTTTGCCACCCCTGCAAAAATCAGACTGAGACCGGACATACGCTCTGAGTAATTTGAAAAGTGAGTAAGGTGACCAGACAGAGCAGGAGTCCAAGTCAGGGGCTGGCAGGGGCCAAGACCAGGGTCTTGAGGTAGGTTCATGAGGTAAGGGGAAGAAAACCCCAAAGAGTATTACAAGGTTGTAAAAGTACAGGCATAGCAAACAGGTGGTGGTGGTAAAACAGAGCTAACCTGGAGCAGCAGAACAAGCAGAGAGCTAGAAATGGCTAAACATATTAGAAAACAGAAAGCAGAAAAATAGCTTGTATAAAGCTCCAAGCAAGAGCAATAGGAAGAGGGTAACTGCAGTCAGCCAGTCCAGGAGACTGAACAGTAAGTTCAGGGGTAGGAACTGGAAGCAAAGAGCCTTAGATGAAAAGTCTGAGCAGAGGCTGGCATTGAATGCTAGCAGAAAGGATCAGATAGTCACAGAGTGGGTATGATCAGACTCCTAGATGTTTGCTTCTCACTGCCAAAAAGTCTCTCCTGCTGCTCCATAGCAAAAGCACATGATTATTAGTAATAATTAAAAGTAGCAATAAAAACTAATTAAAACCACCTCCTGTATTAGTTACTGTATTAACTAAAGCAGCAGACACCTCTGCCATGAATCTCAAGCTTCTAACTCCGCAAATGAAGTGCATAATGCCATTCATTTTTTCCAGAATCACTTTTAATCAGTGGGAAGTTGCACACAACATACACTACATCAAAAAAGAAATACCGCATAAAAGGTGGTATACAAAACCTCCTGTAATAACTTTCATTCTTCCCCTTATGCATACACATTAAGGTAAAGTCCTTAATTACATGATCACACAGTTTTTCACCTGGCCTCTATACCTTTCAGTGCACACATTCACACTGACAATGAATTGGGGCTGTACGTAAAACCCTTGGACCACTACTGTCAGGACTCTGGCCACTCTTACCACAGAAACAGAAGGGTGAAAGAAAGGCTGGGAAGAGATTAAAAAGAAAGCCTGGGCTGGAAATTAAGGTCTTCTGTCTTGTGGTTTAGGTTATTGCAGTGTTGCCCCAGGATCTGGATTTTGGCCTTCCTCAGCATCACAGGAGGATTCTGTGACAAGGAAGTCAGTAACAAAATCTTCCCGAGACTGTTGCAAATCTTGTGCTTTTTCTGCCTCCAGGGGTCAAACTTGACTATTTTATAAATGCTGTAATGCTTCCAACTGCCTCTGAGGTCAGTGAGCATATTGTCTTGAACTTAAAACATGTGTAAAACGCGAAATACTCCAAACAAAGTCTTAAAACACATACCAAATATTCACCAATATTCTTGCTTTTAATCTGTTCTGATAAGGCTGAGTTTATTCTTCTTCCTTATTTCAGAGATAATGTAAGAATAAATTAACTGATACTTTGAGAGTCACTAGTGTAAACTGCCAAGGAAATCAACACTGCTTCTAGGGCAGGGTTTGAATGCAATGCAAATACAGCATAAATAAGGTGCTGAAGGACCTCCCTGCATAGTAGTAAGATACTTGTTTTGAGGCGTGAAGTACAAAAGGATTTTGTTCTATTCTTTTTGCAAGCGGAACACTTTTTTCCTATGCTTTCTCAAACACTGTAACTACAGGCAGAAAGTTGCAAAACAAGTCATTAAAAAAAGCTTTATCACAATCCACAGGCTACTGTGGAAACACTTCAAACACTTCATATTATGATTTCCGTTTTAATGACTGCATCTTCTGTGACTAAGACTTTTGAGTTAAGATTCATAACCAGACCTCCTTGAGACTCACTGAAAGATGAAGAAAATACTCATGATTCCAGGATGCAAATCCTCCTTGTGAACATTACAACAAGCCCCCAATAAAAAAATGATTCACAAGGGTTGCAGTGATATGGATAGAGGACAGGGAATGAGCCAATGAGGCTGGTTGTCACAACCCATCTATGGCTTAATTGTTGTGTAAATCTCTTTATGACAAGTCGAAAGTGAGGACACATTTATTGGCTTACAAAACATACAAGTCACCCTGCTCACACACCTATCAGCAGACTGGAAACAGCCAATCTGACCGCTCTTCCTTCTGACAGATTCAAATTAGGCTATTGCTCTTGATCACAGCAGATCAGCCTCATCAGCTACAGCAGTGTAAGGATGGAGGGGCTCACAACATGGGTAAGTCTTGGCTGTCTGGGCAGCACACTCTCTTCTAGCAAGCACTGCCTCTCCCTTTGACAGAAGGGCAGCAGGAAGGGCAGCAGTGGGATGTCAGGGCTGACATCCCCTCTGGGCTGCTACATCGACTATAATGACCTACATTTACTCTTCTCTGCCGTTATCCCCTGTAGCTTTCTGCAGTATCAGTGCTGGTTTGCTACTCTTCACACAGTGCAATTAGGAGGAGAGACCACCCTGCTGTATACTAATTGTCAAAACCACTAAGATCTTTCACTCTTAGATTCGCAGGGGATAGGAACCTTTCCTCCTTTAAGATTTCCTGCATCCAGTACATAGACACAGACAATGTTACTGTCAGAGCAGAACAACTCTGCTGCCATAACTGACAGAATAAACTTCATGTATTCATGCCACTTGCTCCAGAAGCTGCAGGAATTGGATGTTATCAGAAACAGTAAAAAGGCAGAAGCACAGGTCTAAATTAATCTCAAATGATTTTTATAGTAAAATACATATTAAAGAGATAATTTGCAGTGGGTTATTGTGATAAGTGTAATAGTTAAAGAATGGAGACATTCCTGCACATAAAGTCTCAGTTTCATCCTCTTTGTAGTTCATTCAGGGCCAACAAGTTTCCTAGAAGGATACCTCACTCTCCCATCCTGCAAACTCAGTGTCTGCTCTGATGTTTGCAGACTAAATCCTTGTCTTTGCCTTCATTTGATTAATAAAGCCATCACATCAATTACTGAAGTTCACCAAAGAGAGAAGGACAACATAACACACTTCAATGCAGATCACAAGTTCTCTCCCAAGGAAGGGGCTCATCACATCTTCCTTCAGTTTTCTCACACAATTCATTCCACCATCAGTACAAACCCGGTTAAACACAAGCCATCTTCTCAAGCAGCAGCCAAAAGCCACAGTCAAGAGCTGAAAATTTTGGTGGCAGATTTTTGCTATGGTTATTATCTTAATCTTCTTGCTTTGGAACGAAGCAAACTTACCCAGCCAGCAGGGCAAACATTTACTCAAAAGAAGAGCCATTTGCCCAACAGATTTAAAGTCTATTTTCTCAGTAAAATAATATACTAATAAAATTCACAAGTACCCAGGTGTTTAAGGACAGGCTTTTTCATCTACTTCCCTTCCCAAACACAACAAGCAAGTGCATGTATCACCTCAAAAGATTTAAAAAAATAAAAACAAAAAACAAACCAACCCTAAAAACCCCAAAGAAACTGAAAAATACAGCCAGAGAAGCTGGAAAATGCAGACTATAGCTGATGACCTAAACTTTTATCCCAACAGCTTCCAGCTTATGCCATGCAGATACTATACCTTTAGTGCTAAGAACCATGCAAATATAACATAGCCATTACTAAATTCTTAGGGTTTGCTTTGTTGTTTTAAATAATCCTTATTACTTCCTGCGGCCACTGATGAGTTTGCTATTGCAGTGAAACCAGGCACTCCTCCAGCGGGTGCGTTTCTAAACAACTGACATTCAACAATAGATAATATTGAAGCATTGGTAGGGCAGCTCCGGGGAATTACAAATTATTTATGTAGAGCTTTGAATAAAGGCATTCACAGAGGCCTCAGGAAATTGATTTTCATATGACTAGCCACCACAGCATGTGTTACAATAAATGCTGCAGGCAGAGTTCTCCTTAGTTACTTTGGTTCCCTGCAGTAACTCTACTTCCTCACTCTATGCTAAAATACATTCTGAACTGTAAAAAGAAGGGGAAAAGTAAGTAATCTTTTCAGTTATTTTTACACATCTCTTATCTGCACACTGTAAGGTGACTGAAATGGAGCTTTCTAAGTGTATCATGTCAAAGCGACATGACTTCAAGTCTGGACATTTTTCATAAATGTGATATTTTTCCTTGAGTAATTCAGTATTTTGCACTCAAAAAGGACACCCAAGGAAACATTTTATGACTTCACTGAAATACTTCTTTGACCTACCAGTTGTGGTATTTTTCCCCTTGGCTAAATGCACATTCTTCATCTGTTTAACACTGCAGTGAGGCAGCTTTAAAAACCCCTAAAACTGGATGGAGGTTTAGTAGTCACTCACATTTGTAAAAGCATGGTGCTGTGGTTTTGTTTTTAAAAGCTGTTTCTAATCTTAAAAAACAGTTCCTTTTAGGCTAAGATAACATTCTGCTAGATGCTATTGACTGAAGCAACATTATGAAGTCCTCCCAAGAACAGTGGTAGAGTACTTTCACATTGCAAGGCCCCAGTGAGCTTAAGCTAGCTCATTAGCTCCAGACAACAGGACAGACAGGACAGCAAAGCCCTCAGCTCAGGCTGCAACGGATGGCAAGACCCAGTGTGAATACTGGGGCAATTTGTTCACGGGAGCTTAGTGCTCCTCTGTCAATATTCTAGCTGAGCTTGAATGAGCTACTTTAGCCAACTAAATTCAGACAAGTTGTCACCAAAGCAGTGCAAAAAAAATCTGTGTCAATTGAAAACTGCCACTGAAACATTCAGGAGGGAATTTTGAACTTTCAAAATTTCAGGTAAATGGTGTTGATCTTACTGACTTTAAAAAGGAAGGAAATTTAAACCAGGATTGTGGACAACACAATGCTGAATTAGTAATGAAAGGTCACTCTTCCTACAGAAGATGATTTGCGAAATTTATGAGGAAACAAAAACAACAAGGAGATTTTAAAGTGCATTTGTGGTAATCTCCTCAATTTGGGTTCTTTGTATGATTAACCTTTTCCAAATGTTAGATTGTTACGCTTAATTATCCAGGGATTTAAAATACTTCACTGAGCCATAATACAGAACTAAAAAACTCCGCTTTCTGGGAAATCCTAATCTGAACTCATTTAAAGAGTGACTTTCCTTCAGGATAGTTATTTCTCCAGTTTGCATACAAACTATCAACACACTGAGGAAAATTTGAATCCTATAAACTCTATGACAATTTGTTTCTCAAAATGTCTTAGATCACACCTTATATAACTGCAGTTCTCTACTGCAAGAGAAAGAACCAAACAAGTAGTTCTAATAACTTCATTAAAAAGTTCCCTTAATTTTACAAACAGTACCTTGGATGTAAGGTCTCGGTGGAAAATGCCTTTATAGTGAAGATAGCTGATTCCCATAGCAATGTCATATGCCAGTTTCACCCTCACTGTCCAGGGCAGATGCTGGTTACTGTCTAATAGTTGTTCCAGGTTACCACAGTTGATGTACTGAAAATACAAAGCAACATTAGTAATTATTTAACTCCATATATTGTCAGGAATGTAAAATTCATCATTATGTAAATGTCCTCAGATCAGCTACCACTGAAAGCTGGTTTTTTTTTCCTCAAGGGCTAGGCAGGCACAAAGTTTGCAGGTCAAGAGAGTCTAAAAATGTCTCCCTTCGCTGGCTGTACCAAAGCATTTATGTTAAAGATGCATGCACAGCCACCACTGCATTAACTCTGTAACATTTAAATACTGGTATTTATACGGACCCTTCAGAAATACCTACAATACAGTATCACCCTCTCAGTGTGAGTAAAATAAGGTCAAAAAAGATGAAGAGCTGACTCTCATACAGAAAGAGTCAACAAAGAGAGGTCTAAGTATCCAGGTGTAAGAGCATGATCAAGTTCCCAGATATCAATTCCCTAAACTGAAAAAGCAGCAGAGAAAAACATTGCAACACGTTGCAGTAAATTACAGTTTTGCACTGCTCTTATCTACAAGTCCTAATCAGCAACCTGATTCCCTGCGTTCAGCACTGCATCAACCCCATCAAATGGTAGTCCTCATGAAAAGGAACCTACATTAGGTGTAAGATAAATTTTACAAAAGACTGTGAAACAAAGCAGCACCCAGATAATACTAAGAAATATAACCCAGGTTTAAGACATAGCAGCTCCACTGCTCAAATAATCATTAAGCAACAGTGGGCTTATGCTTTATGTAGAGACCTTTCATACCAAAGGGCAGCTATGCTGTGCTTGAGTAGCTTCTTGTTTCACTCCCTGATACCCCACCCCACCAGCAACAAAGCAAAATGCTCACTCCAGAAACAAAACCTGGCATCAATGCAGTGACTTCTCTCAAGAAAAATCACAGCAAAGCAGACAGGATAATTTGGTCCCAAGCCTGGTCCAAGCATGAAACAGCGTGGCAGGCTGCACCAACTGTGTTCCTTTGTGCCAGCCAGCTCTCCAACTCTCTCTCTAGAGGCTTTGCACTTTCCTGTGTCATTCACCCAGAAAAAACACGTGCCACCATTATCACGTTAAAATAAAAATCATAATTACAGGCCTTGGTGTCTCAGAAACTTTGAACTTCGCTGTATTTTGTTGAGCTTCTCAACCACAAGCAAATATGAACCACACACAGTGTGGGTGCAGCTGATGCACTCAGACTATGCTATGATAAGGAAAGAGCACACATAGATAGTTAGGCCCTACCTTCTGAGCTCGCCTGTTAATTTTGAAAACCTTTTTCAGCAGATAAATAGTTCCTTGTGAAACTTGTGTAACGAGGCTAAGTTGTTTGGCCAAATGAGGCACAAACCAATGTTTAACTGCCACAAAGCGGTGTGGGGCTCCACTGCTCCCCTCAGCTACTTGGCATATCCCCTGGGAGCTGAGTTCTTCCGAGCCCCAGCACAGCAGTGCGTTTCACTGGCAATCCAGGACATGACCTCTCTCTCTCTCCTCAACAACCTGTCCCTTATGTTAGGAGCATGAGTCAGGAGAGCAGAGTAGCTCTGGAACAGGTCACTCTGAGTTTATGCAATCTCCATCCTTGGAGATTTTCAAGAACAACTGGACAGAGCTGCAGCCAACAAGACTCACGGCTGGAAACAACGCTGCTTTGAGCTTTCCCAACTTTGATCTTTCTCTCTCCTTGCTTTTATTTGAACCCCTACAAGAGCTAGATGACTTTATAGAGCACTTGACCTCAAACACACTGCTCAATATAATTCTTTAATTTTTTTTTAATCACAAGATACTAGCATGCTTAAGGAAAAAATGGCGAATAAGATTTCTACAATAACTTCTATATTCTCAGCTTCCTTGGAACACTGAGCAGCACTTTACACCTAGTTATGTTCAAATCAGAACAATATTGACCAACCTGGAACACAAGGCACTAAAGCTCAATAACCCCATTATAAAGTGACACATCAATTATCTCAAACCATTTCACCTTTCTGACTGGGCAATAACAGACCATTCATACAGTACTACCAAGCTTTAATTCATTGGCAAGAGAATGCAAGGGGGAAGGGAATTGCTGGCCTGGCTTTCCACTTCGGTTAGGGTCAAACTGTGCCATACCATGACAGTAATTGCTCCAGAAATGCTTATAAATAAAACAAGCAACCCGTAAGAGAGCATTGGCATACACACTGAACTGTGACAATAGCTAGCTACTATTTTAAGCTTGTGCTTTCCTTTTCAATAAAGCAGCCTACTGATTTGATCCACTGCTGCCATATTAGTTAAGTGTATTTAATATAGCTATTCCCTCAGCACTGGCTAGCAGGGTAGGGTCATACACCCATCTTGACTGCAAGAACTGGATTCTAACAAGAGCTGGGTGACAACTGACACACCCATAGGACACAGCATGCAGGAGCTGCAAGGGCAAGGCTCAAACCTGACTCTAGCACATAACACAAAACCCACTAGGCCTTCTATCCAAAACTGCCACCTAGCAGACTCATTCATTGGAGATGAGAGTTCTGGTTTTAGTTCTAATTTCTAGTGTATTTCTATGAAGCACAGCAGGATAATCACCAAGTGAAGAACTGAACTAAGAGTTTCCTACTGACATCTTTTCAGACTCCAGTTGATCTCAGACTTCAGCTGGCCAACAGGTAACATTTGCCTGCAGAGTACTGAATTGTCCCTAAGGCAAGAAGCACACAGAGTTCAGTGCTCCCTCGTATCACGTAAGTAATCCAGTTCTTCCAGTCATTCAGGCTGATAATGCAGACAGACAGCACGATGGCCTATTTTTTTTTCCAGAGTTCTTCAACAATGCCTTTTCGCAACAGACACAAAATCATGTACATTATTTCCTAATGGCCAGTGCGACTGAAAGAAAAATACTTGTTCTCAGTCTCTTACTAGCACAAACCAGCTCTGTGTGGTAAGAATATCCTCAAGGATAGTATGTGCACCTCTCCCAAAGAGAATACTGGATTTTGTTTTGTCCCTGAAGCATCTCAGTGATGGTACAGTAAGGCTACAGCACAAACATCTCAAAGCATTATTCAAGAGCTATTGCACAAGTGTACAAGCAGTTGGAGCAGAGATCTGATCGGGCTATGACAATGAAAGCAAAGGCCACTACGTTTCATAAAGAGACCTCACAGCTAAATGGAGCAGTGTTCAGACCTTTTCAAACCCAGTATCATCAGGTTGCAGTGAAACAGCTACCCATTATTCCTCCTGCTAGCTTTTTGTCATGTAACAGGACACCAACACACTCAGTTTATCTGGTTGCCAGAATCTGAAAGTAACCGCTTCAGGTTGTTGATTTTTGCATTTATTACAACTCACCACAGTAAATTTGACACTGGTTGAAAGGACTTGGCATTTTAGCCCACAAAAACAATCTCTCCTATAAAATTTATCTGTGTTAAGAGCTCAGGCTTTTGTTAGTACAAGCGAAGATCAGCAAAACTTATTTCTTACGCCTCTCCCAAACCTTCTAAGGCAAGAGGGCAGCAGCTTCTTTGAAGGACAAGCTACCCAGAAGCTCAGCCAAGCGTAGGTGCTTTCTGGATCAAAGAGCCTTGAAGAGGCTTCTGATGTAATAGCTTAATGCTACAAAACGCAAAAGCAGCAGTATATAACCCTTTCCCACACAAGAGTCAGGGCACAGGGGACAATGCAATTTTAACCTAAGAACAGCATGGTAGGACTGCTTCCTTGCAAGACATTATCAAACTCAAGCATATGAAATGAGGAATGGAATGAAATTCAGGGTATAATGGTACTCACATAAAGCATTATATGGTTAATTTCAACATATTAATACTAAACTTCAGCAGGCAGATTTTAGCCTTCCAAATTTAAAATAAAGGTTTGAGCACACTAATATGAGAACTAGAAGCTTTTAAAGAAAAAGCTCATCAGATTCATGTGATGTGATTCCAGTAGTTACTGCTCAACAACAAAGACTCCAAATATTGCCAACTCTGTGGGGAAAGACTGAGAGCAACTGCAAAGAGTTTTCAATACTATTTTGAAAACAAATACTCTTTCAATATGTAGGTCTAACATAAATAAACCACCACTGCACAAGAAAGCCAGAAAAAAGTTGGCCCACTATTTTCTCAGCTTTAAATGTCACAGCTTGCCATTTAAGAAGCAACGAATAACCACAAGACACCCCTATACAGTTGCCCAAATGCTGCCAAAGGCAATGCATTAAGTGGTTAAGAAAAGTAGGTGTGGAGAGACCAAATGAGGTGAGTAAAGAGCTCTGGGGACCCAGAACTACAAGACAAACACTGAGATAGCAATGAACTATACTGGAAAAGCCCAATGAAGAAAACAGGCAGAGAAGCAGGAGAAAAGAGAAACCAGAGTTGTGGCTGTAGTGCCTTCAATGGGGAGAAGTTAGAGAGACGTCAGAACAAAAGCCAGAATTCATAGTTGGACTCTACTTGGAAAGAATAATAGTAACATTGCAGACATTGGCAACATGCATTGAAGCAGTGTCAGAAGAGATAGAGCTTGCATATTTGTATCATTTCTAATGCTGGAAGTAAGAAGGTAACTTTCATGACTAATAAAGTTGAGATCTTTACACTCAGCTATCTGCAGAAGTTTTAAACCACCCATTCCAAGGAGGACACAACCCACCCTTCAGTTCTCATATGTTCAACAGTCATCTGTCACAGTCGGCACTAAGTAACTACTTTGAAGGCTTCTGGCTGCAAGACAACAAGGCGATGCACCCTTCTGCCACAAGTGACATAATTAGCTACAGTGGGAGGACTGGAAATTTCCTCATTTCCCTCACTTTTTTCATTAGCTTCAACTGTTCAGAACTGGAAAAGAAAGAGAACCTCAGTATGTTCAAATCTACAATATGAGATACTGTATATGTTCATACACCAAAATTGACTACCAGATTAAATTGACCTTAAGTTACTTCATAGACTTCCATTTGTTAAAAAAAATCCTCCCATGGTTTAAAAATACACAAACCTACCTCACCCAAGAACCCCTAAGCAGTAACCTTCCATTTCTAACTCAGTGAGTGCACTAAATAAATCAAAACATTAAAACCAGAACAAGTTGAATGTTTAATTTGGGCTGTATGAGTGTTCTTTTGAACAGCAGGTGAACTAATGTTGCCAAGGAAAAAAACACAAGTACCAAAAGAGTCAGAACATGCAGGTGAAGCAGACACGTTTTGGAACAAAGCTCAGAGTTTTCCATGAGGGACCAGAAGGGCTCAAGTGGCTGGGAAAAATAGTCTGATTGAAAGAGCAGAAGTAAAGCCAAAAGTCTTCCTCTAAAGGCCACTTTTCTTTCCTGCTCCTCAGCTGATAAAAACCAAAGGCAGGGGGGGGGATTCTTTAACCTAAAGTCAATTTCTCAACCAGTAGACACTATTCAGTTCTTTGCTAAAGAATTATGTATTTTATTTAAAGGTGTTAACCATTACAGGATTAAAATAATCTTTACAAAGTGTCAGCTATTCATAGAGAAGAACACAAGCTTCCTCATGCAATTGTTACAGCCTAGTTACTCATCAGAACTCAGAACCAAATGCCAAGAAACGCAACAGATCTACCTCTGTTCCTTCTTCCGTGTCAGTTGTGGCACTGATTGATTCACTGGCTCCTCCTTCTAAAAAGGCCTGCATAGGCATGGCTTATTTTATAAGGGCAAACAAGAATTGACATGCACTGAGGAAGGAGCTGTAATGAGAACCATTTGTTGCATTCCAAACATTTAAGTGTTGGCATGGAAAAGAATATGGAAAGATCTGTCTTCCTTTAGTTCTCTACATTCAACAGCTCTTATGGTCAGCATGATGAATTTATCCCTTTCCTGTCATTCCATTCAATCAAAAAAATCTCATGTTCGCTTGCTTGCCTGCTGCTAGAAACAGATTACTGGAAGGAAGGCTTCAACTGCAGGCACCTAGCAACAATCCACTGTTGCAACCCATATGTATGAAACAAGGTTTATGGATACTCATTCATATTCAGCTTTGAAATATTTCAGGAAATAAGCTTATTTTGTTGGAACCGGAAAACACTCCCAGTGTATCTATACAAACTGACCTTGATAACCATTTTTTCCTGTAATTATATTAGCAGAAAAAATCAGAAAGCAAAGAACGCCTAACAAAACCCCTGCATTTATAATCTGAAGTCATAACCATTTGGATTCTAAATAGAGCCCAGTTTCAGTGCAGATAAGAATCTGGGATATGGCAAGCTAGCAATGGCATAAATTAGTACACAGGCACAGAAGAGAAAGTACCTTGTTGCTGACACTGGCATGAGAAACAGCATCTCTACAATAACATTTCTGTTAAGAGCAGACGGCTCTACCCATAATGACAGCATTTCAAACATACTATACACTCAATTCTGCCTAGAAGCTAGCTCTAGCCCCCAACAGGAGCCTCTTATTTAAATAAGGTCTTTTCTCACCTTCCCCACAAAGATACCAGCAGTAGCAGCCCACAGATTATGTGCCTGCAAAATTCCAGACAAACAACCCGTTTGCTGCTTTGTTTGACATAAAAGAGCCACAAGGATCTCCCGAGCACAAAAGTTACAGCACACAAACACTTCTCCTAGTACAAATTTGGTTTAAATTCTGCACAAGGAATAGTGGGCTTGAGCTGTTTCAGAGTGCTTTTCCAAGCCTCAACACTCCAGCTGTGCCACAATGTCCATTTACATTTGTGGATGCTCAAACACTTTATTGGCCATTACAGAATGCACCAAGATCCCTATTTATAGTGGTGTAAAAAAGCAAACATAAAAGCAATCTTCTTGTACAACTCAGTTTCTGAATGGTTTGGAAGGCTGATAAGTGAAACTACAAACCACTTGTTAATTCAGAGCTATGTTTCCTGGGGTCCGGGGTGAAGTGGGAAGGGGAAGAGAGCATTACAAACTGAATTGACTGGAAAATATATAAGAAAAAAATCCCAGACAGAACGGGACTGCATTTCTTCATACACGCAACTAACAAGAAAATCTAATCCGAGGCAGTAGTCATCTCTCCTTCCACTCTCTCCCCCTCACACCATAAACAGTTGAGAAGCTTGCATCTTCTCACTCTTATTAACCTAGACATGTTGGCAGGATATCAGAAAGTGACCATACAAGAATTGCAGGGGTTGCAGTTCAAGAACGTTTTTTCTTTCTCCCTTGAGACAGTGGCAAATGGGCCAGTTGGCTTACAATGAGTGTCAAAACACTGACACTAGAAATCCCACCCCCCAAAAAAACCCCACGCAACACACAGAGGCACCATCTGCATGTGTGTGCCACACATGTGCCACACACATGCAGAGGAGAGAGAGAAGGGAAGAGACAATGGTGCTTGCTGTTCGCAGGTCAACATTTCTCTGCCACTTATCTTACTTTCTTCTATCCTTGAGATATTCTAAGGAGGAGGAAGAGGTTACCACCAGCAAGATTATTTAGCAAGCCTTCCTCAGAACACAACGTGTTTAGATGCATCTCAATTAAAATAATAAAAAAGTCCCCTGTGCACTATTACAGGCTCTGAAGTGATGAAACAAGTTACTCACCCTCCCACAAGAGGAGGAAAGCTTAAATACGACATACAGCCTGTACAGCTAAGAGAGGGGAGAGAGAGAGAGGGGAGGGAGAGAGAGGTTTAGCTATGACTTCTTCAGTTCATACACAGACGTTTAAGAGAAACTAGAAGTCAAAAGCTTGAACATTCAGAAGTTCTCACTGAAATAACTGGTTGCTCATCTCTTCTGATCTAGCACCTGCATGCACAAATATAGACTGTATGCCTGAAGTCAGACTCATCTTTTCAAAGCCTTGGTTTCTCTATTTGCATGTGTATTTCTTTAGTGTCTCGATTATAGTACTTTTTACATCTGAACTTCCTTTTCTGTGAGAACTCGCCCTTCTCTCTTCGCCTAACCACATACTGCAAATGCATCTTGCAGTTTCCCTGTGCCTTCAGCACAATGCACTGCTTGCACAACTTTCATTGCTTGCTTGCTTTTGGCATAAGGAGAGACTTCCTCTGTAGAGCTGTCCCTAGTGTGTTTAATTTACCAGGTCACCACCAACCTACAGTAGGTTTTTCCTTTAACTGATCTGCCAGTACTTCCCTCCTGAAAGAGAAACTGTAAGGCCAGCTTGCATTCTCCATAAGCCAAAGTTTTTGCCAGCTTTCTCTTTCCCACAACTGAACTTTTTACTGCAGCTTTCTGAGAAACACAGAATCGTTATGGTTGGAAAGGACCTTAAGATCATCCAGTTCCAACCCCCCTGCCATAGGCAGGGACATCTCACCCTAGACCATGTCACCAAGGCTCTGTCCAACCTGGTCTTGAACACTGCCAGGGATGGAGCATTTACCATTCCTCTGGGCAACCTGTTCCAGTGCCTCACCACCCTTACAGTAAAGAACTTCTTCCTTATATCTAACCTGAACGTCCCCTGGTTAAGTTTAAAATCCCATCAATTCAAGGACCCACTTGAACCTCTCATACTTAGTATTCCATCTCTGCACATATACACGACAGGAAGTTCACTCTCTTAAAAAAGAAGATGCATTTTGAGGGAATCAGGCACAGCCACAGGAAATCACACGAATTCTGTCATTAAAGCTTCCTCCTGTCCTCAGAACAAGTGTTGGGATGAAGTACAGCAGCGTTTAATTTCCTATCAAACTGAAGCTATGCCACAGGGGCCCCTGTATTTCATGGGGATAACTTGGTATTATTATATAATAATATATAATATATATATGTATAATTACATAATAACGCTCTATTGTTTAATGTTTTCCTGGAAACCCCAGGTCTTTGATGACTGTACTCAGACAAGAATGGTTCACTTTCATTCGTAAAAAAGTAAATAGCCATCAGATGTAGGGGAAAAAAATAATGGAAAGATCACCTAACTTAAATAAGGTCCTTTACAAGCTTTCCAAGAACCTGACTTTTGATATTTAAGCACTCAAAATTGCAAAGCTACAAATCAGACAGACTCCTGTGGAGGCCTGTATCATTTTTGCTGGAGAAAGAACTAAAGGGTCAAGCACACCACAAATGCCACAACATCAGCCTGCAAGAGTATGAACGGGAGATGGAATTTCAGCCAGGACACTAAATTTCCTGCCTCCTGACACTGAAAGCCAGGCCCCCTTGTGTGATTTTAAATGGACTTTTCTGGTATGTGCAGCACATCAAGCTGTGCTTGGGACTGAAGTCTTTTTTCCTTTTAACTAATTTACAAAAATATTTGGTTCCCAAGGAAAGTAGTATAAACAAAGTAAAGAATATGTACTTTGTCTTACCTTCTGTAAAATAACTTTACTAAGACACACTGCTTTCTTGTTACAAAATAATTAATGAAAGCTTAAAATGACAGCGTAAGGTTTAAACAGTGTAACAGTTTCCAAATCCTATCACTACCCTCCCTTTTCTATCAGCTTTTTAAACTCCACTTAATTTGAGCAATCTAATTCACATGTGCCATGTTTAGATTTAATGTTGCACCCACTGCTGCATACAGATGAAACAGGTTTACTTCTACCTTTTATCAGCCTAACTCATATCTGATACAGAAGGTATAGTGATGGGTACCAGAGCCTTCAAGTCTTCAGCTCTTGGGATAATGAACCATGTAGGCTCACTACAAGTGCCTACAGCGTTATTTCAACAAAAATGGGATGTCTTTGGCTTACAAAACAGCATGATGGTGCTCACATTCTTCTGACTCTCACTCAGTTTATAATCTAGACTGAATCACTACTGGAAATGGCTTGTTTGGTTTGGGGTTTTTCTCCCTTTTCCATTCACCCTTTAAAAAAAAAAAATACAGGTATGGCAGACACCCCTCATCTCAAACCAATACAGTTAGTTAGTCTGGCACTCTCCAGTTAATACTGCATCAGGACATGGTTGCTTCTAGAGCTACCCATGCTTCTTGACACAGATCAATAGCACAGGAATGGGTCTTTTCAATTCTGCAGGCTGGGTAATGACAGATATATTAAGCCTTTCATACATGGATCTCAAGTTGAAGAGAGACATGCTGTAATCCTCTAAAGAGACTGAATACATGGGGAAAAAAGGACACAAATCTGAAGGTGAAACATGATGCCTTGTATGGCACAGAGAAAGGATGCGATAAAGCTGATCATCAAGCATCAATCTGCATTTGCTGAGAGTGCATTCAGCCACTTTTTATAAATTAAATTGAGAACCTGACAAACTGTTACAGCAAAACTGAAACCGACACTCCATATGCTGTGAAGAGAGCAAAACTAAACCCAAATATGGCCCAAGTGTTGACAAGTATTTTTAAAATCCTATTATGAACAATGAAGAGATGAAGGGAAGTGTCTGCACAGAACCAAGCTTACAAAAACAATTATAACTGCATTTCAAAACCATCAGAGATGTACTAGGAATCACTTTGCAAGCTACACAGGAACAAGAAAAAGCACAGGCTCTACATGTGGTCCTGGACAAAACCACTGAAATAACTTATTTCAGATGGACACATACAAGTGTCTAATAGTAAAATTTATAGGTAGCTTCTTTTTTTAAATATGAAATAATTTAAGCAAAAGCTAAAACTGATACTTTGACACAAGAAAGCTGAAGCACATCCCGAGGCTTATCACTTCATAGATTCAGGATCTTTAAAATTTCAAAACGATATTGCTAGATACTTGGTTTGCCATCTCATAAACACATTCATCTCAAAATATAAACAGAAGTTTCATAACTTTACAGCTCTAAGAAAAGTCCTTATTACCTATCTCTATTTCCTTTCAGCAAAATAGCTGCTGTATGTGACAATGAAGGTGATACTTTCAGTTCTTCCCAACTTAGCCCGTGTTCACACGCAATGAAGTAGAAAGCCCAGACAACAGATTTGTCTTTCTGTACAAGTTTAGTTTGTTGGGCTTTTTAACCCCAAAAGATTGAGCTGATATTCACATGTGCCAAAGCAGGCACACAGTAACAGAGGCTTTGCATCTTGTAGGTTCATCTTAACACTATTCCCCAAAGTAAAAAGCTTCCACAGTCTTATGTATTTTTAAAAAGGATGACAGAATTAACTAGATATTTCAAAGCATTATTACCTCTCAGCATTTTTTCTCTGGTAAGTGGTTTTTTCAAGAACAGAAACATAAAGCACTATGTAAATAGTGAACAGTCCTAACAGACACCTCATGTGATGCATTTATTCTCTTTTAGTGCTGATAAACACTATTGCAATGAAATGGAACGATTCTCACCTTTTGTTTTACAGGCTAGCGTAGTCTTCCTAAAACCTGAGTTATCTCCCTTTGTTTTTGCCGTCCCTCCGGGAGCAGGGGGAGGGCAAGGAGAATCAAAAGAATGCAACTCCCACGGGTTGAGATAAGAACAGTTTAGTAACTAAGGTATAACACAAATCACTACTGCTACCACCAATGATAATAATGATAAAGGAAATAACAAGGGAACAGAATACAACACCTCACCACCCGCTGACCGATTACTTGCCCCCCAAGCCCAACCAAGCTCCGACCGATACCTCCTCCAACCCTGCAGTCTCCCAGCCCTTCCGGCTAACTCCCAGTTACATCCTGGGCATGACGTGCTGTGGTATGGAATACCTCTTTGGTCAGTTTGGGTCAGGTGTCCTGTCTCTGCTTCCTCCTGGCTTCCCCTCCTCCCTGGCAGAGCATGAGGCTCACAAAGTCCTTGGCCAAACCAAAACATCTCTATCAGCTCTGTTCCCGAGCCGAAAGTCAAAACACTGCACTGCACCAGCTACCAAGGAGGAGAAAAATGACTGCTACTGCTGAACCCAGGACAGTTTTAAACCCTCTTTCTGTTGCCATGACCCCTATTCTTCTGCTCAGGTCCTACAGCAAACTTCTCACACAGTCCTTGGTCATTAAGGGGGAGTACAACTACTGCTGCATCAGACAAGGTGACCATTAACTCCTCTCTAGAGGTCAAATCCCTGGGGTCCAGACAAATGGCTTTCTCTTGATATCAATGCAAGTATATGCAAGGCCTGACTCTTAATAACTCCTGTAAGGGAAAAGCTAATGAACCCAAACAACCAAATTAACAGAGGACATAACACAGATGTGTGCTGGCTGGACTTCTAGTCCTACAACAAAAGCAGAAAACTGGGCAAGCAAATAACAGGTCTAGCTTCATACCACATCACCATTCTTGTCATCAAAGCATACCTACCTGGAATGAAATATATTCAGTTCTAATACCCAAGTCCATTCCAGAAGGGGTATAAAGTAACCACAGTTTAGTAGAGGACCCAAGGCTCCTGACATACTTTTGATAAGGCTGAACTTACACTCCTGATACTTGGGGTTTATACCTGCAAAGGCCCAGACTGCCTCTACACATTACAGTTTCCAGCACTGGCATCAGTACAGCACCACTGAAAGAACTCTTCTTCCTATTCCCAGGGAGGTATATAAAAATGAAACTAGCTCTAATGAAAGCTACAAAAAAAGATCTGAACTAAAGACAAAAAGAATAAAGCATACAAGAAGAGATTTATTACAGTATTAATCCACAGGTCATGCTATTCATTGGCTGAGAAATCATAAGGATCAATTTAATCTGCAGAATTTTACACATACTTGGAGTTCTTACAAAGTTTAAGCAGCAGGCCTGTGCAGCATCCTACAGCCAGGAGGCATTTAAAAATGCCAGCTGGTGGCTGCTGAAAGTAATCTGAAAGATACCCTTTGTCATCATAGGGTGCCAAACTATTTTTAAAGTTACTTCAAAGTAAATTCCATCTTTTTACACTGCTCTGTATCAAGACTTATTCCTCTAAAACAAAGACATTGAGAACCAACAGGTATATTCTCAGAGCTGCAACAAAACCATCCAAGTTTGCACAGTCGCTCACTTCATTCCCCAGGAAAGTCACAGCAGTTGACAGTTCTACAAGTCTGTAAAGTAAATAACTTGACATACTGCCCAAGACCTCTGACACACACAGGTAAGATACTTTACGTATGCAAATGAGACCAAATTGGACCAGACCAAATCTGAGGAGAGACAAAAGACTGAAACATCCCTATGTATCTCTAAAACATTTCCCCATCCCTCCTATTTTTTGCTCCTCCTCTTGATTTTCTTTTCTCAATGCTGCAGTCAGAAACACTGTACAAAGAGCCTAAGGAAGAGTTCAGTAAGTGGGGGTAGCTACCAAACAGCACAAGATATGGAATACAAACTGATGCAGAAGCCTCTAATCAGTGCAGCTTGGCTTTACACATTAGGTAATACCTAAACCTTTAATATTACATGAAGTAAAGGGCTTCCCTAACAACTCCGTGTTTTTTTTTTCCACAGAAATTGGAAATCCAGCAGTATTCAGCAGATGAGTAACATTTTCTAACTGGATGAAGTTGAGAGTTCTTTCATTTCTTTTAATTTTTTACTTGGTGTTACCTTTAATACAACTTTCATCTTCTCTTCAGTTGTCTCCAAGCATAGCTTAATCAAGTGCAGCTATTCTTTTTGGGGGACAACCACCTACACCATCTTATCCAGGAGCTAAACCCAAGCTGGTAAACAGGTAACCATTGAGTGGCTTGGGTTGGAAGGGACCTTAAAGCTCATCTACTTCCACCCTCCCTGCATAGGCAGGGACACCTTCCACTAGACAAGTTTGCTCAGTACCTAACTGGGAACAACTCCTTTGTTGTATGGAATATTTGCAGAATGACTGATAATAGGAACCACAGCTCTAAAGACACAAAGTTCCCTAGGGTTGACAGGCTATTGTGATCACCAAAGCAGAGTTAAATATTTGCAGCGCTACATGAGTAAAACTGAAGTTATTCAAACAATATGAATCACACTGGTAGAATAACAGAAGGGATTAGCAAATGCTACAGGAGATGGGAGGAGGAGGGAGCAAGGAAGGAATGATGTTCCAAGGCTTTTTAAAACTTTCAGAAGTGTGCAACTGCTATCTAGAAGGCAATGTATGCCTACAGGTTTTGCTGTAGCATAAAGGTTTAGAAGAGGACATCTAAGCGACATCTGTCAGGTTTTCTCCATTCTAGGGTCAAAGGCTCTTCATAGAAAGGTGCCTAAGAACAGAGGGCAGGGAAAAGAGAAAGGAAAATCAAATAAAACTTAGGTATTTTAATTAAATTATGGGCTCTGCTTGTGCAAGCAGAAGAACTTACTCTCCCTTTAGCACAACTGTAACAATTCTGATAATTTTAAGGTTTTAAAATTTTTCCTTCCTAATCAGTGCTATATCCAAATTTAAAAGAAATAAATTGAATCCTACCTAAAAACGAAGGACTTTGAAGGCCTGAAACTCCACTAATTGCATTTATAGTTTCCTTAAATTGTTAGTCTTGGGAGGAACAGCAGAGAAAGTTTTCCATTACCACAGAGGAACTTATTGAAGAAACCTCTCTCCCCTCAAAAGCCACAGGCTTTACATTAAGATGAGCTTCATGAGTAGAAGGAAGAAGGGGAAAGCATAAGAAGGGGAAGGGTGGAGGGAAAAGTCTTTTCCAAACTGCTATGTAACAGCTTTTTTGTCTCAAAACAATGAACTGTGGTTACTGGTAGAAACAGCAGTGTCCAGTTCAGTAAACTACTATGGTGCAACATGTCCAAATTATCCAATAGCCATTATCTTGCTGGAGAGGGACTCTTCATTAGAGATTGTAGTGACAGGACAAGGGGTAACGGGTTAAAACTTAAACAGGGGAAGTTTAGGTTGGATATAAGAAGGAAATTCTTTCCTGTTAGGGTGGTGAGGCACTGGAATGGGTTGCCCAGGGAGGTTGTGAATGCTCCATCCCTGGCAGTGTTCAAGGCCAGGTTGGACGAGGCCTTGGGTGATATGATTGTGAGGTGTCCCTGCCCACGGCAGGGGGGTTGGAACTGGATGATCTTAAGGTCCTTTCCAACCCTAACGATTCTATGATTCTATGATCTTGCCCAAGATAAAAATTAACATGTCTGGAAGGATTTCCATAGTAAATTTTTTCCTGAGGTTTATGACACAGCTATAAAAAAAATATATATATATCTACAAATATGCAGGAATTAAAGGAATTCTGTGGATTCTTAAAAAAAAAAAAAAACAACTTAAAGCAGCAGTCAAGATTTTTCTTACAGCACTTTTTGCCTAATACCTTTGCATTAGGTTCTGCTGTCTACACTATACAGTGCCACCACACATTACTGCATACACCATCACACTATTTTAGACTGCAACGCACTTCCATTCACCCCTGCATGGATGCATGCACCTCCTCCTCCCCTGGTGGAGCAGAGAGCACAGAAAGGCTGGCTCACCCCTTAGAGTTCTCTCACCATTGCTCCAATGCCATGTATACAGCACCTTAAAACCAAGGCTGCTTAAATACGCTCTTAGACCCATGAAATATCTAATACTGCACCGTTGGGATGGAATCAGAATGACGGACTAGGTAGAACACACCAAGAAGAAAGACTGAAAGACTGCAGGAGAGACATGTCAAGCAGATCCAGCTGCTGGCTAAATCAATACTGTCCACCCCTCCATCACAGGCCGTGTGGTGCTATCACACTGCCACTACCCTACTCCCTGCCTGAGAACGCTTCAATGCATGTCAGATCCTGCTCTGAGCAAGTAAATCTTCAGCATCAGACTGTAACAGTGGAACATTTGTGCTCTTATTTTACTATCATCCACTATGAATTAATAGCCATAAAACTTGTTTTAATAATTAGCTATTGTCTGTGAAGCAACTGCAATTTCAAGATATCCCAGTCAACACCGAGTAGTTCTCCCATCTTCATCTCCTATACACATAGCTGTCAGGGGTTTCATTTCCTTCAAGAGGAATTATCCAACTGTACAACTTGTTCTGTGCATATATATACACATCTACTTGTAACAAGATTTTAGCCTGATCTCTCTGTTAGAAATTCAGATAAACCTGCTTAAGAGAGTTCAACAAATAATTTAAGATCTGCAAAAAGGCATTATATGCCTTTTATATGCCAGACTGTATGCTATGTTATCTGCTTCAGTGTAATAGTACAGGCCAGCAGAACCTGCAACAAAAATCAATTTGTTTGCCTCCCATCTAAAATGGGTATTTGCTCATGCAGCCATTCAGTGGTAAGTGTGCGTGGGGTAAGATTGTATGCTATTGCTATTAAGCCACAGCTCCTCCATGCTAACTGGCTCACAGCTTCATATCCCCTGGAGTGTATACTGTCTGCTAAGCTCCTGGCACTAACTTAGACGAGGTCTCTGAATGCTCAAAAGCATTTCATCCTGACACCGCAGCCTGTACTACCGTGCAAGTTTCTCCAAGTCTGAGGATGCTGCTATGTGCCAGGAAATTAAGAAATGAAAGTGAATAGAGAGTTGTCAGATTAGGAAGATGGCTGGAAAACAAAGAGAGGCTTGAAGGAGAGGCTGGAATTAGGTTAGAGAGGCATACAAGTACAGCAGGAAGCCCTACAGGTTCTTGTAGTTACAGAAACAAACCACCAGCTATAGATTACAGCTGAATACTGAGAAAGGAATACCCAGTTCCTGGTTTTACAGAAAATGATCACAGCAAATGTGTGCCCATCAGCACAGATTAGTGCTGCAGACTATTCACAGATTAGTGAAGCAGACTAATAACTGCCAAATCATCTGAGTGGTACCTATTAAGGCATCTACTTCACTTTCCTTAAGTGTTTCTGAACTACGTGCTTGCAAGGATAGAGGTCCCTGTCCCCCTAAACCATTCTGTGACTCTAAGGATAGACACTGACCAGCTTCAAGAAGAGGCAGATGCCATAGCTTCTGGCTTGAGCAGAACTTCAAAAACAATATTGGATTTTCAGAACTGGCAAGACTGTGGACTCGGAACAAGGCCAAAGTCCTGGTGCAGTCCATAATGAAACAATTCCATTCTTATTTTCAAAAAACACCAAACCAAAACAAACAGAAAGTGCTTATTGCCAAACAGCTTTAAAAACAAAAGCCTCTTGAGAGAGTACAATTAAACCCATGTAAAATGCTGCCAACAGGAAAAAACCCAAGGCCTACATATGATCAACACCTTCCTTAAGCAAAAAAAACTGTTCCGCGTGATCTGTGTTTAGCCTCCTGTGCATTTAAACATGCAAGAAAAGAAATCCCTAATATTTCAGAATCTGCCTTCCAATAACAAAGTGCTGTATACTACTAATGCAGCCCCCTTAACAGGCTTATAAAATCCTCAAGGCCCCTCTAACACCATTTGTGGTTGTTGCCCTGCCTGTTAATAGTACAAGCCATCTCATTCAATTGAGCAAACATTTGCCACAAGTTCTCAAATTCTTCTGTCACAGAAACATAGACATACAAGTAAGCATGATATGTCTGCACCCTCAGACATAAGCTCTAAGTGATGCTACATCCCTTTTACTTTGGCATATCATCAACTGTACTCTCAAAACACAAGAAGGGATAATTAAGCTCCTTACAGAACAGGTCCAGCACAAGCTAGTGCAAGAGAGGAATCTCCTGACAGTGACTCAGACATATATTGAGCAATGAGGCTTCTGAATCCAGTTTCATCTCCAAAGAAGTGAAATCCCAGCAGAAGTTCTCTGGTTGCTAATAGTATCAGTTATGTTGAGCACTTGAAGCTAGGAGACCAGCTTTTTGGATCACAAGCTGAAAAAAGCCACAAGACAGTGGCTGATTTGTTCATCCTCCTGGGCTATATTTGAACTGGTGAGTCACCATGTCTGTCTTACTAATAACTCCTTCAGCTAGCCATTTCAGCCCCCTTCTCCAACCTCCAGAAGTCTTCAGAACTCAACCACTACTCTACACACACTTCAAGATAAAAAAAATCCCACTACTGTTGCCAGAAAACACAACTAATTCCACCACTTGGAACATACACAGCTCTTAACTTTGAAAAGCTCTGTAAAATCAAAGAACAGCTACCGTATTGCACAAAGTGGTATATGGATTCCTTACAACAACTTATGATGGCCTGTGGTCGTGCTTTCTTCTATTGAAGGCATTAAATACCCACCTTGCTCCACTGATCACTGCATGCACTTTATTAATATGCCATTAAAGCTATTCTCTTTCTCAAAATTTTGCAACCACCTTCTTCATTCTAAAGCTTTTCCTCTTTGGTCTCAAGATACTTCAGGAATCTCTTCTGTTACTCTGAATTATATCTATAAAAAGTTATTCTTTGAAGTCTTTCTTATTTTCTTGCCAAGAATTCAAAAATAGCTGAACAAAGCAAGCAGCTACAAAATTAGCTCTCCGTAAGGAAGCATCTGTGCTGGTTTCGTTTTCTTGGCTTTCTGGGTGGGGAGGGACATAAAAAAAATGGCAAGAAACTGGGATGAAGGAGAAAAAAAAAAAAAAAACCACCAAAAAACCACACTGAGGAAGATCTGCCAAGACTGTGTACAGTGACATGTTATGAGGACGTCTCTTCCAGGACATGTTTAGTGAAAAGGCCTGAAACCTCCCTGCTTTAACTGATTAGAGGTCCAAAAGAAATAGGCAATAACATTATCAAAGCCTGCCTGAATGTCTTCATCAGCCATCAAATGCCAAATCTTAGAAACATTCCCTCTCCCGAGCACAGGGGCAGGGAGGGAGCCTGGAGGGGGATCAAATAAACTGTCCCTCTCATATCAAAGGATCCCTCATATGTGCTGTATCTTGAAATTTCTAAAGGGTCTTTACTTTTGCTCTTACACTAGATATATGGTCATTGTGAACTAGTGTGCATCACTCTAATAGTAGCTAGAACTAAAACTGCAGAACTGGCACCCCAGATGGTGAAGAATTTCACCACCCACATACGTGCATCTTTGCCTCAGAGTGGCATATGAGAGTTACAGAAAGTGATGGCCACACGTATCCAGATAACTGGCATATAACTACCCAGTCTTCTTATTTTATAGTAGTTTTTGGCAAGCATACTGGGAACATGTTTTAACTGCTAATTAATAATTATTTTGGGGGTGGGAAAGGGTTAATTTTTTAATTGATCAGTTCCTACAAAATAGAAGTAAAAATAAAACAGTACTTTACCAAACATGAGTTTCCCCACAACCTGTACCCAAACTAAAACAGCAGGAAAAACATTTTACTGATTTTTGACTCAAAACAGGCAATGCTATTCCTAACAAGAGCATACTCCTTTTTTTCTGAGCAGTTTACAGGGTGATTAAACATACAACTCAGTAAAACTTGGTGGGAAGATTCACATGAACAGAAACTTTAGTTTCACATTTGATGAGAAACTAAATCTCATTTGATCTTGGCCAGCATATATAGGCAATGAAATAATCCCTTTCTACGGGATGCAGATTAAGCTGTAATCTTGCTGTTACTCCAAATAAGAAAGTAGTATGGATTGAATACACCAATACCACCCAGCTGAAATGTCCCAGATTTACCTGTGAAACATGCACACAAATGGAGTATAAGATTTAAATACAATGCAATGTCACTGAAACAACCATGTTTAGGAGCAGCTCAACAGTAATCCAGATCTCTCATTTAGAATAGTATCAGTGAAATTTTATGTTATGTGATTTTTTTTTTCCCTAGTAAGTGCTTCTGAGGAGACAAGACATACAAGGGCTACGAGCAAACGTACAGTTCTGAGGCCTGATTCTGCAGTCTTCCCACTGCATAGCAAGTAGCATGTGTTTAACTCACGAGTCACCATAAAAGAAACTATCACTCAAGGTGAACAGCAGTTGCAAAATCTGTCCTGAGAACTGTTTCATATTCAAAGTATATCATGAAATAGTCTTACCTCAGTAAGTGCGTGCAGCTGTCCTTGATGCACACAGACACCCATAAACCTACAAGAAACAAGAAAAGAAAAGTGGTTTGGGCTTTTTTCCCCCCCTCTTTTTTTCTTTAAAGAAACTGAGCTAATAAGTAGTGCTGCATATGTCATGAAAGAAGGAAAAAGAAAAATCAGCCCCACAGATACTGCATACCTCAAGACTGATTATTTAAACATCCCAGCACAAAACCAAGTCACTTGTCTGTACTACAACATAATTTGAATTAGCAGTTCCAAGAGAGGACAGGAGACATTTCAAACTAAAGAAGGGAAGTTACCAATTTGATGATAAGCAAAAAACAATCTCAGAGTTCTGTTTTAAGGAAGTTTAAGCCAAGTTATCCACTGTTGGTCTGCATAAACAGAAAATTACTTCCCTTTGCATTTTGCTGCTTCAGCATAAAGATGTTTCTTCCTAACCCATTCCTAACCACTTAAGAATATGATGGCACATACATGCAGTATGCTTCCCCTCCCCAACCCCTTATTTCCAACATCGGAGTCAAAGCCAGTTTCAACAGTACCCAGTATACACACACTCCACTAAAGCTACCTACACAGCACAAGATTCAGACTCCTGCTGTTAATGGCAATGACTATCACCCTTGATTCTTCTGGAAAGTGACGGACAAAGCACCAGACATTTGATTTCATTTCAGGCACAACTGAAAGCTCATTTTTACCACCATACAAGCTGAACTTAACCGTGACAAAATGCAAATTAATATTAACAGTAAACATCTCCCATGCAAGAGTTCAGTAAAACTTAAATTCTGTGCACTTCAGAGCACAGTTAAAGCATTGAGTCTTTTCAGATTAACCAATTCTCAGTTTTATCATTTCGATTTTGGTCTCAAGCAAAACCACACTGTCATTTCCACAATGTTCACAAACTTCTATGTTGCAAGCAAGTGATAGAAATGAATGGTTTCATTAAGTGTGACAGGAGAATCTTGTGGAGAGGAGTTTGAAGGAAAAGAACCTTTTAAATCCTCAAATACTTCTGAGTTTAAACCCAAACTGATGCAAGACACATGTAGTACTAGTTTGGCTAAGCCGCTTTTGAAGAAATGAATGATCCTCACTGTTCTCTTGTCTAACAGCTGACTGGTAAATTACAAGCAGCCAGAGAAGGAAGAACATAGGTAAGGCCCTTTGCATAAGCCAAGCTGTGGAAATCTGTTTTTATAACCAAAGAAGCAGGACTTGTACTTGAGCGTCTTTTGCCTACTCTCACCTCCAGTAATACTCCCCGAATTAAATATATAAGTACTAATTGGAGAGACAGTGAAAACGCAATTCCTCTTGTTTAAGGAAGAGCAATAGGACATGACCAGGTATCCGGGGAAAAGGGAAGAATTTTTTTAGATATAACATCTATTCAAAACATTGCTGTTTGAGTTTCATTTCATAAAGCAATCACATAGGAACAATTCTGCAAAAAAGTTGACAAAGACTAAGAAATCCAGACTCCTCCAGAGCAGAAATCTGTTCCTTCCCTAATGAATTCTGAAAATCTGCAGAGCGATCACACATGGTCTTAATAGCTTCACAAGGAAGCTGGGGGGGGGGGGAAGTTTTTTTTTTCCTTTAGATACGAGTTCCACTTAGACAACTTTCAAAAGTATTATTTTCTCTTTTATGAGACATGCTAAAGCACAAGGTTAACCGAGTACTGCAGTATTTTCATGAAGCAAAAACTGAGGCTAAGTAATTAAAAGTAATGCTTTCATCTCTATATCAACTCTTCCTTTGTAAAGGTGTATCACATCCCTTTCAAATCAGGAACTCGCTGTATTTGACTTAATTCTAAAATATGAATCCAATTATGAATTTAAATTAAATTTTGCCATAATGCTGATGTCTCATTTTTACCAAGCCAGAAAACCATCACTGTCACTCAAAGACTGGTAGAACTTAACTTTTTCTGTCAACCTGTTTTGGTCAAGGGACGTCTCAATGGAAACATATTCATTACCTATGCTTCAGGCAGAAAAGACACACTGGCTCAGGTTACCAAGAGTAAGGGTTCAAAAATTCCTAATGGTTTAGAGTTTCTACAGGGAAGCAGACATACATTTCTAACTTTAAATCAGAAATGAAAAACAAAGCTCAATATCATGATCTCATGGAAAAAAGCTGGACATAAAGATATATTTAGAAACCCTATGTATTTAGAAGTTATTACCCAGGAAAAGAGAAACCAGATACACTGATAAAGGCAGAATTAATGAGTTTACAAGCAACATATTGAAACAATTTAAACTTTGTGTCAAGAATCTCAGTTTTCAGACTCTGGAAAATAGATTGCTAGAATAGACCTCTAGTGATCCAAATTCCTGGAAAACCTCACTGCTGTATCAAGCAATAATAAGCCACTGGTTAAGCCAAGGACTGCTACAAAACACTGTTGGAAAGCATTTCCACTAAATGATAACACACACAGCTGCTACCAGGAAATACACTTTAACATAAGATTTCGATTTCTGAGATTGCCCCAGATGAGATTCCAAGTTCTGCGGATAGGAAGCTGACCTGCTGGTCCAGTACAGCTGAGATGATTCCTGTTGGCTAGACACACTGACTCCAGAGCCAAAATGTGCTTGTAGGTGAACTTCAGCAGAATGCCTTGTCAGCCAAAGGTTACACTTCCTATAAGCATTTCTAGTTGGAAGAAGCTTCATTGAGCCAGTCATCAACAAAACAGGAGACCGTTTGCAGATTTAAGGAAGTTTATTTTCAAGACAGAGTATCTGGCCTTATCAGGAAAGCTGAAGCACTTTCAAAAATCGTAACTATTGGTTGGAAAAATTTCCCCAGAAGCTGCAAATACAAAGGATGCTATTTGAGTCCACCTTTGTAAATACAGTGCAGCACATTTCCACCACAAAATACTTTCTAAGTAATGTCAGCAATGTTCAGATGTTAGAAGTCTCTTTCCATAAACCAGGTTATTCTTCAGTCTGGAATACCTGCACTCTTAGTGCATTACAGTAGTTAGCCAAACTGTTTTCAGTTCCGTCAGACTGCTTTTCAGGCAGACTGCAAGGGAGAAAATTCTAGACAGGAAAGGGGAGACTAAGAACTGTTGCCTCAGTCTGCAATCTTTGCCTCCTTGATAAATCAAAGATAATATCCAGATTATACAGCCACTGTGGACACCTAGACATTGAACACATGCTTCCCATTAAAAGAACTTCACTGGGACATGTTCCTGTTGTGTGGCTAAACCTGAGGCAGCTACAGTCAAACAAAATAAATTGTGGTCCTCTGAAATCTATTGCTTGTATGAGAAAATTCAGCAATTTGATTATAAGATTAAACATAAGAAACAAACCAAACACACCAATGCAAAAGTCTCTCAAATGAGCTCAGTAACACAAAGAGAAGGTCAAAAGGCACTGCACTGACAGAGAAGGAAGAAGGTGAGTAAGCAGTCTGCACTAAGTAAGAAGCCTGAACAAAGACCCTCAATGTTTTAGGCACCATGCTAAATTAAAAATGGATTTCAAGTTTTCTACTATTTTGATGCTAGACATAGAGTCAAGCATTTAATCTGTCCTTTCTGTAACACATACACAACGCATACAGCCTCTCTTCTGCTGTCTCGTGCACAGCATTTCTAAAATACTCCTTTTTGATAAACTCCACTACACAGAGAATTAAAAGTAATTTTCTTTTTTGTTAAATCACTGTTTAATAGAGGATAAAAAATGTTAAAAAGACAAAAGCCATCCTTCCAGCTATTGTAACAAAGCCCATCACCAGTACTTTCACAAAAAAGAAAGGATTCAAAAGGAGAAAATCGCACCAAAAAACCCCACCAACCTAGTACTGTGTTCCTAGGGTGCCAAATTTGTCTGAAAGGAGATGAAATCCAATTCTCCTTGAAAGAAGTCCATGCAATACTGCTTATTTGTGTGAGCGCACACAAGAAGGTGGATGTAATCATGACTCAATCTGCCTGCACGCTCACTGCCAAACACACAGCGATACCCCCAAGTGCTCCCACGAGAGCACTTAAGACATGAGCTAAGGCTTTCTGTGTACAGAATGTTTTAAATGAAGTCCCCAAGGTACAGATCAAATGAAGAAATATTTTTTCATGCAAACAGTAGTGATATTAAAGACTGAAATTCTATCTCAAAATTGAAGATACACTAATTTAAGAGACAGCAGAAAAGATGAAGAATCTGTGAAAATGAGAAAAACACACCTCTAAGACATTACCCGAATGAAAAGGCATCAGGTCTCTCAGACTGCGGCCCTAAGGCTCCCAGCCTAGGACACAAGGACAGAGATTTATTGAGTCCTTTCCAGCCCCATTTTCTTACTTTGATTTGGGTAAAATCCAATGACTATAGCAGCACATCAATGTTCAGGGAAGCAGCAAAGCATACACTAGACCTTTCATAACCCTGGTACCAGATCTAACCCAAGCCTTGAACAGCACTGCACTTTAAATGGGACTTAACCTAATAAGGAAGTGAAGAAATGGTTCAAACTTGTTTTCCCTAACCCCAGCAATTAGTCTTGCCCTGTACCAACCAACCTGCACTAAAGCAGCTACAGCAAACATCTCATGGTACAAACCAGAACTCCACCTTGTTTTTCCATTCCTGCCCTCACCATCTTTTTTGAGGGTAGATGTGATAAAGCCAGCACTCCCACACTCGGGGCAAGGAGAAGTGTAGATCAGAGGCAGAAAAGCCTTTTAGTTCTCCATGTTTAGCTTGTATGCCAGAGTGACATGGAGATAGGAGATGAAGTTGATGGTAGAAATGGAGCATAACACTCCAGAACATCATTAGTCTGCTTTTAGAATCATAGAATAGTTAGGGTTGGAAAAAACCTGAAGAGCATTGGAAGCAGACCTGAAGATCTTGGAGCAGATTCTCCTGGAAGGCATGCTAAGGCACATGAAAATCAACAAGGTGCTTGGTGACAGCCAGCATGGCTTCACTAAGGGGAAATCCTGCCTGACCAATTTGGTGGCCTTCTATGATGGGGCTACAGAACTGATGGACAGGGGTAGAACAGTTCATGTCATCTACGTGGACTTGTGCAAAGAGTTCGACACTGTCCCACACGACATCCTTGTCTCTAAATTGGAGAGACATCAATTTGATGGATGGACCACTCGGTGGATAAAGAACTGGCTGGATGGCCACACACAAAGAGTTGTGGTCAATGGCTCAATGTCCGGCTGGAGACCAGTAACGAGTGGTGTCCCTCAGGGATCGGTGTTGGGATTGGTCTTGTTTAACATCTTTGTCGCCGACATGGACAGTGGGATTGAGTGCGCCCTCAGCAAGTTTGCCGATGACACCAAACTGTGTGGTTCAGTTGATACGCTGGAGGGATGGAATGCCATCCAGAGGGACCTTGACACGCTTGTGAGGTGGGCTGATGCCAACCTCATGAAGTTTAACCATGCCAAGTGCAAGGTCCTACACCTGGGTCGGAGCAATCCCAGGCACAGCTACAGGTTGGGCAGAGAAGAGATTCAGAGCAGTCCTGTGGAGAATGACTTGGGGGTGCTGGTTGATGAGAAAATGAACATGAGCAGGCAGTGTCTGCTCGCAGCCCAGAAAGCCAACCGTATCCTGGGCTGCATCAAACGGAGCGTGACCAGCAGGTCAAAGGAGGTGATCCTGCCCCTTTACTCTGCTCTCGTGAAACCTCACCTGGAGTATTGTGTGCAGTTCTGGTGTCCTTAACATAAAAAGGACATGGAACTGTTGCAACAAGTCCAGAGGAGGGCCACGAGGATGATCAGGGGACTGGAGCACCTCCAGTATGAAGATAGGCTGAAAGTTGGGGCTGTTCAGCCTGGAGAAGAGAAGGCTGCGTGGAGACCTCATAGCAGCCTTCCAGTATCTGAAGGGGGCCTATAGGGATGCTGGGGAGGGACTCTTCATTAGGGACTGTAGTGATAGGATAAGGGGTAACAGGTTAAAACTTAAACAGGGGAAGTTTAGATTGGATATGAGGAGGAAATTCTTTCCTGTTAGGGTGGCGAGGCACTGGAATGGGTTGACCAGGGAGGTTGTGAATGCTCCATCCCTGGCTTCCCTGGCGGTGTTTAAGACCAGGTTGGACAAGGCCTTGGGTGATATGGTTTAGTGTGAGGTGTCCCTGCCCATGGCAGGGGGGTTGAAACTTGATGATCTTAAGGTCCTTTTCAACCCTAACTATTCTATGATTCTATGATTATCTAGTCCCAACCCCCTTGCCATGTGCAGGGACACCTCACACTAAACCATGTCATCCAAGGCTCTGTCCAACCTGGCCTTGAACACCACCAGGGATGGGCCATTCACAACTTCGTTGGGCAACCCACTCCAGTGCCTCACCACTCTTACAGTAAAGGATTTCTTCCTTATATCCAAACTAATTATATCCAGTTTTGCCCTGTTCATTCCTGAACTGGCCCTAAGCTGGTCCCTGGGGAAAAAAGCAAAACAAAACAAAAAAAAAACCCAGCTCTTTCATAGTTTCTTACGATCACCAGACAGAGACTGAACAAAATGTTACTACATTACAGTTAACATCTACTCTGCCTCTGGAATCACACTTGCTAATTGAAATAGGAACCAGAGGAAGACAAGCAAAAAAATTCTAAACCCCCTCACTATTTACCATCATGCCATTGTAGCTGCAAGAGCTGGAATCTTCTATTCCAACATCTACTTAACAGACTGACAAAGAGGTTTCATTTTTGCTAAAATAATTCCTCTAATAAAGGGCAGTTTCTCATTTTCTTGATAGATATATGCATATATTTGACCACTAGAATCCTTATGATGTATGAGGATGGAATACTTACTGGGGACTTGGCAAATGAAAACTAAACTCTTCACTTACATCAGTCTTCTGATCAAGACAGATCTATGTAGCTGCCAAGAGTAAAACTTGAGCACAGAAACACTGAAATGAGTAGGGATATTTAAAGTCAGATTTTCACTCCATGCCCAGAAAAACACATCATTTTAAAGCCTAAATAACCAGATTGATACCTCAAGCATTAGAAGCCGAGAAACTGAAACACCTTGACGTAACTCCATCTCCTAAAGTAGTACAAAAGTATGATGAAAAACACAGACCTGCCTCTAGGTAATCTCTATTGAGCTAAAGAATGGAAGAAAGTCAGCAGCTACTGGCAAACTCACATTCCAGAAAGGTGACTGCAAGCTGGATAAAAACCTCAAATGACATCTGTATTTGAATGTGAAAATGAGTTGATATGGATGGCAGAGAAACAAAAGCAATTTCAAATAGTCAGCAACATTTATTTTTCAGTCAGCGCAATCAATGGCAAAAATGTGAGAATCTTTGCAATAGCATCCTGAAGTTAACTATGGGTACATTGGAATTGCAAAAACTTGATATGTATTTTGGAGCACTGGCAAAGTGATGGGGTTTTTAATCATCCAAAGGATAATGATGATCTTTGGCCACCAAATACACTATTAGGAAGAGGAATCTCTTTTCTCTTCCATATCACTTAGCTCATATAAACCAAGGCAGACTTCTAGGACAAAAACACTGATTCAATGCAAGTTTTAGGTACCAAAGTATCAGGATGTTCAAAAACACAAGTACACACCCAGATTAAGGAAGATTTTGTTATATTAAAAGAATTCAGCATCATTGCTGAATCTGACATCCACTTTCTAAAACATTAACTGACTGAGCTGCACATGTTGAAATGGGTTAAGAGCAGATTTTGGGTACCATAAAGCCAGTATCTATGAAGTTTCGTAATTATTACAAGCCATTTGGTATCAGAGCACCTGCTACATTTAACCATTATACAACATGATGTCAACATTTCAGCCTAAGAATCCAGTAGTATCCTATCTGGCAGACAACAAATCACCATGAAGGAAAGGAACTTGTTTACAGTGTAAGTTAACAGTAGCTAGTCCTAGAACTAGGGAAGATGAAGAAGCACAGATATATATTATATAAAATCAGAGTAGACCTTCAAGGCACATGGAGGAGATCCAGTGATCAATAAATAAACTTGATGCTAGTGACAAAACAGCTTGGCAATATAGAGGAAGAACTTCAAAGGACAGAAATAATGTGAAGAAAATAACTTTAACAGCCAATTGAGGTAGTTCATAGTCCCTGGAAATGAGAACTTACACACTAAAACTTCTTGGAAGAGGATCATTCCCTATAAATACTAAAAGAGGCTTAAAATCTCCAAAAATAATCCCAGAAAACGTTTCAGCAGAAACATGCTATGGTAGAACATTTTCCTCTAAGCAATACTACTGCAGCTGCTCTTACTTGACATCATGATTTTTTCACCTCTCACCACTATACTACAAAAGCTAATTATTACCAAATACTATTTTTAATGTCTTTCTCAAGTAGGAAATAAATCCTAAACTAACTCTTACAACAGTAATAGAAGCACCTATGATTTACTGGTTTTTGAAACAGAAATACATGTATGTATGCGGGTTTGTGTGCACATATATATATATACAAACACAGAGATACACATGTATACATACACACAGATACATATATACACACATACATAGATGTATACATATACATATATAAACAGGGTCGAATATATATACACACACATATGACATGTATATACCTGCATATACACCTGTATATTAAATGTTACCCGCCTGTGTGTAGCAGTTAAAAAGGGCACATCTTCTTCCAGATATAAAGGGACTGGAAACACTGCAGCCGTGTGATTTTAAACAAGAAATAAAATGACAACTAGCACACAAAACCACCAAGTTACCTGCTACAGAAGAAAAATAATAGTTTTTACTGTGTATTATCATTTAATAAAAGAATAAACTAAAACTAAACAGGGTTTTCTCATTTACATTTTCTGTAGGAATGTCCTTGCTCCCTGCAGCAAGGGTATAATACATAAGAAAAAGGCAGTAGTTTTTTACCAGAGAACCAACTCTCTTTGAAGAGGCCTCAAATCAAACAACTCATAAAGCAAGTTTATTCTTCAAAACAAATTATGCAAAGATAAACCAATCCTATTTAAGTAATTTATTTCTTATGTATTCACTGATAACTGCTTAGTTGAGCACATGGGGGAAAAGCAAAGATTTCTCTATCAATCCTGTGTAATAACTGTGAAACCAAATGGAATTCCTTTTCTGCTTCATGCATAAACCAACACACTATTCTTCTTTCTTCAGGACCATATGTGTGACACCACTGACTTCAAACAGACTTGAAGGCCAGAGAGGGCCGGTATATCATCCATATAATCTCTTAGACTTCATAAGACATTTAAATTTCAGCAATTACTCAGAACTAAGCACAACAACTTTTGTTCTCAGCAACACCTCTGTAACTCCATTCAAGGTAGGGCAGGGTTACATTAAGCTGCAACTGAATTCTTTTTGCCTGTCAAACAATCCCTTTCCTATATTCCCTCACCCCAGCCCAAAAGAAATACTTTACTTTGAACAGAGTTGTAAAGCTAGATGGTTTTTCTTTAAGTTAAGATTTACAAACCACATGAAGTTTGTAATGAAACTGATGTCATCTACTGACTTCATGATTCTGACAATGCCAATCCCAGGAAGTTATTCTCTCCACAGACCTTACTAAAAAAAGCAGTTGTATCAGTTCCCCATGATCATATGCTGCTTACCTAAGAATTCTGAGGGAAAGGAAGTGGTGGATAGCTATAGGAAACAATTGATAATCCTGAAACCTAAAATGCCAGATATGTGACATCATTAGAAAAAAAAACCAAAACCAACAAACCCAAAACAATCCGAAGAGCCAGAAGAGTTGCTGGGAATCTCACCTCACCTTGGAAAGGAGAAAAGAGACTAAGAATTTTGATTAGGGACAAACTACTACAACACTTGGATAAATTTACTGTTCTAAAACTAATACAGTTTACTATGAGTAAAATTATCCAAGTTCACAGGCTTTAAGGAAAAAAAAAATACAAAAATAGAAAATAGGCATGAGTTGATGGACTGTTCCCTACAGATAAGCACCCAAATGCTTCTGATAGGTCCCCTCATAAATACTATAGGAAACAAACAAGGTAATATTGTCACACATCAGCTAACAAAGACTGAGCCAGGATTTCAAGGATCAAAAAAGTTGTTTATAAAGGATTTCAGGAATCAGTACTATGTCTGTGCTATTTAACAGTCTGGTGAAGAAATTCAGGTCCTTAAAGTTCACCACATCCCCAGAACTTTTCAGAAAAAGCTGTACTGGCTGAGACTATCAATATGGAGCCGATTATTTGGTGCACTGTCATCACACCTTAACTTCTTAATGTTATGGCTTCAGCTAATGATGTTCATTGCTTGTCACATGATAACAAGAAAGCAACCAAGACTGAAAAGATTAAAGGAATAACAAAATACACATTGAAACATTCAGATTTGCATCTAGTAGTCTACTGATAAACAAAAACTACCTCTTTTCCTTTCAAGAGCAGATAAATCAAATTAGTTCACCTCTACCTTCTTGAGTCCCTCTTATCCCACCTTGAAATACTATAATAAAATACCGTAAACTAGAAAACAGAGATATAAGGAAGCTATGGCACTTTGCATTGTTAATCTGCAAGATCAGTAAACAGTTTATTTGTGTAGTGTTAAATTTGCAATAATTTAAATTCAAGAAGAGAAGCCAAGTTTTACTCTTTATATTTTAATGACTCATCAAAAATTCATAACATGAAAACTTGTTTTTCTCTGAAATAAGTTACTCATTACTGGTAAACTCCAGATACCAAAATCATGTGGATTTTCAATTTGCCTTTTTCTTCTTCCTCCCCTTCCTCCATTAAATTAGAAGCTGATCCTAACACATTCACAAAAAATACACCCATAATAAAAATAAGTAAGAATGCAAAATAGGACAGCTTTAAAGACAATCTATCTCTATAGGACTCAGAAAAAAAGCCAGTGTACCTTAAGATGTTCGGATGTGAGAGTCTATTCATAAGTTGAACCTCTTTCAGCATGTTTGCTCTGTTGCTGTTCAGTGTGTTCATCTTCAAAGCCATTACCTGGTCTGAAGTTCTGTGCCTTACCTATGGGATGCAAACAAACAATGGTAAGGATATGAAATATAGAATCATAAAATCATAGAATGGTTAGGCTTGGAAAGGACCTTTAGATCATCTAGTTCCAACCCCCCTGCCACGGGCAGGGACACCTCACACTAAACCATCTCACCCAAGGCTTCGGCCAACCTGATCTTGAACACTGCCAGGGACAGAGCATTCACAACCTCCCTGAAAAATGAAATATGAGACTGAAAAAACAGTAATGTTGTAGTACAATTTAAGAGATCCTTCATGACAAATGACTTGATTTATATTCTGATTTCTGTAGTCTTTATCACGCAGATGACTTTCTATAAGGATACTCTCCAAGTGGGAAAAGGTATTTTATTCTTCTCTTGCAACCAGTGAAGACAGAAAGCTTGAGAGGGAGGAAGGAAAGCTTGAGAGGGAGGAAGGAAAGCTTGAGAGGGAGGAAGGAAAGCTTGAGAGGGAGGAAGGAAAGCTTGAGAGGGAGGAAGGAAAGCTTGAGAGGGAGGAAGGAAAGCTTGAGAGGGAGGAAGGAAAGCTTGAGAGGGAGGAAGCAAAAAGACAAAACCTACACACAACAGAACAAACAGCTTTTAGTAGAAGTGAAAGAAGACACTCATCTGTCCAGAGAGAGAAAGTTTCCTACTCCAAGACCTATGAAACTCACCTTCATTCCACCTATACCCCTCTTCTTTCCCCCTGCAGTGTTCAGTGTCATTGTTTCACAGACCGTGTTATGAGAAGACCTGCTGGTTATAGCTAGAGGGCATATTTCAGAGACGTTCAGTGCTCATTTCTGAACCAAGACTATGGACCAGATGATACATTCAGTGGACAAAAAGCATTCATAGCAACCCCTGCTGCAAAGCAGGGAGGTTACTAAAACCAGTATCACCTAGTCTAAGATGTTAGTAGTGGTTGCAATGTCCGCACAAAAAAACAGGATTTCTTCTAGCAACTGCACAGAACCAGCATACCATGCAGTTAACTTCCCCAGTGAGAAATACATGATTGTGGCCACTTCTAACCTGATACGCGCAAACTAACCCATCTGTCATCAGCAAACAGACCAGTATCATGTAGATGTGTGCTACAATTAGGAAGGAGTTGTCACTGTAGTGTAAGGCTTGCCAGCCATTTGAACCTCCTTGCAGTTGGGCATTCCCACATGCGTACTGGTAGCATTCATGGAAATTGTGCTCCCATTATTTTCTTCCTACATCGGTAGCTGCAGGTCCTATCTGTGTACTTCTCAAAGCACTGAACTGCCACCATGGTGAATTCATTCATATTTATGGAAATTAGTTTAGAAAAGTCTGTGATGCAAGAATTTGAGACTCTCATTAGCTTTCTAATTTGAAACAGAAATCTACATTATGCTGTAGGTACATATAAACTACCTACACTTTGAGCAACGGAAGCCTGCC
The DNA here is from genome assembly GCF_028554395.1 of Pezoporus wallicus. Lineage (NCBI taxonomy): Eukaryota > Metazoa > Chordata > Aves > Psittaciformes > Psittacidae > Pezoporus > Pezoporus wallicus. The sequence continues at coordinate 26,863 of NW_026641917.1, read as the reverse complement.
TCCTTTTATTCCAGGAGACTGCTTTTCCAGTAAAAAGCTTCTTCAGCTGCGATATGTGTGCTACAGAAAGAACAGTTGAACTCATGATAAGCAGACACATGAAGAAAGCTGGGTATGTTTCTTGGAGGAGAGTCCTACTAACAACCTAGACTAGGGGATACTGTTCCTAGTAACCTCCCTGCTTTGCAGCAGCGGTTGCTATGAATGCACACCATATGTGTACAATAGGGGTATATTTTGGCTAAACATTCTCACCTAGAGACAAAGCACTGGGAATTCAGCACAGGGATGTACTGGGCGGAAAGTGTCATGTTTCAAATGTGTGCCTGGCTTAATGCCTCCGAGTTGCCTATTCCGTCCTAGTTTGAAGTATAGGGTAGCACTGGAAACGTTGCAGTTAAGTGTAGTAAACAACATCGAGGGACTGAGCAAGTAGGATAATAGCCCACAGATGGTTTTCCTTCTGCTTCTCCCCCTGCCTATGCACGAGTTCCTCACATGCGTCACCCAGAGTCACCCAGTAATCCCAGTACAAGAAAGATCAGAGAAAGGAGGTGGAGAAGGATATAGAGACCGGAACAGAAAGCAGAAACGAACAGCAAATTCATAAGCATGGGACAACTCCTTTCAGTGGCAATACTGGCTTTAAAATAAAACTGGTTGAACTACAGTTCACTGTAGTCCATTATAACAAGATAATCCAGAATCCTCCTGCACACAACCTGTCCAGCCTGCTTGGCATGCTTATTGGTTTTAAGCAGGATGTGCATGTTAAGTTGATGAGGTTTATTGTTACTTGTCAGGTCTCTTGTTTCTACTGTGCAATTCATTAATTTTTAATTTTATGCAGCTTTTGCATACCCAGCCAAATTGAATGAAGGAGCTGTTGGACAGGTCAATGTCTATTTACAGGCTTTTAAAACCTATTTTAGTTATACATTACTTTTATCAGAAGTAATGCTGTGGTGGAGGAAAAAAGAATAAAAATGCTTTCATAAACCTATGAAAGGGAGATTTTTTCCAACAATGCAAATTTAGATTAAAGAAAAATTTAAAAGCTTTAATCTATATACAGCAGCTAAATCAGCACACTGCCTCTGGGACAAGGCTTAGGAATCTCGTGTTTTGTGGTGAAGAAATCTGGGCTTTGCAGGGAATGGGAAAGAATTCGAAGGAACTTAACTCCTACAGGCAGAGAGATGCTGTCAACAGAACTTCCTCAGAAATCAGCCTTCCACTAACACAGAAGCTTCAAGGTCTGCCAACAGGGAATGAATAGTGGTAGGTGAGCAGGAACTCAGATGGAGTGTGGTCTTAAACAGTATTTGCCTTCTCATTAACTGCCAGCTACTTCTCAATTTCCTGCCCATTTCTGTAAGTCACTCAGTTCCATGCCAAAATATCAAGGCCTTTTGCCTCCACTCTGAGCTAACAGTAGAATCTGTATCATAAGTTCTTCCTGGCTCTTTGCCTTTTCCTTGTTCCAACTGCTCTTGTTCTGCTGTGGAAACCTCAGAAAAGAGGGCGGGTAGGTTTTGGGACACTGTGTCCTGCATGCTTCCTGGTTTTTCAGGTCTGATGTGTAAGAGGAAGAGGTTAGCAACTGCTTCTCAAAGGTCTGACTGTCCACTGTACTAACTCCATGTCCAGAGAAAACTGAGCCACTTCTGCAAAGACAAGAATTTTCACCCTCAATTTCAGAAGGATATCCTGCAGTCTTTTCAGTCTTGTCAGACTCAACAAGGTTCTGTGGTGAGATCTGGGGAGGCCGTTGTTAAGTTTTATAAAATCATTTTTCCCATGCTTAGAAATAGCTCAGATTTCTACCACATACAGCATATTCTGGCCATATAACTACTCTCTGAAAAACACCCAATACTTGCTATGCTTTGTTTCACTTAAAGTGGCACTGTAAGGTAATACCAGCAATTTTATCTGAACTTCCGTATACTGTTCTAATGTACTACAGGATGTTCCTGACAAGTCTGACAGAAAAGTTACCCAATCAAACCAAAGGAGAGGTGGGAAAACAGGGACTCTTCCTCTCTTGCTAGCTACCCTTTAAGCGAGGAAGAATAAGCAGAACTGGAGGTCAGACAACATAGTGGACAAAACCCAGTATTACAAATAAAAATCAAATACCAGTTTATATACTATGGAACATTGATAATCAGTTGCGGTATAAATAAAACCAATTGTGTTCTCTCCTCCGAAGCACTGCTGGCAAACTGTACTTGCGTGGTAAGAACAGGCTGCCAACAGGGAACAGACAGGTCCTATCTTCAAGGTCTGGGACAAGCTCCAAGACAGACAAGATAGAAGGAGCTATCAGTTACACCACCCTCTGTGCCCACTTACCTGTCAGTCATACCCTAGCAAATTTGGGTTTATTTTGGAATCCCTTGCCAAAACTCTGCCAAACTTTAGTTTTAATCCTTGCTCTCCTTTCAGGCCACCTCTGTGGGAGGAAAGCGGGAAGGTGATGTTTCAACAACCTGACCACTCCAAAAAGCAAGCTAGTAAATATTTTGGAAATATTGCTGATCCAGTTTAACATTTGTTTACAAGACAGTCTGCCTCACACCTATGCTTGTATAACCTAACATAAGCAGGGATTCACTCATGCAATTCAAACCTTTCAGTGATGCAACTTGCAGATTGCTGTAAAGCTTTTAAAGCTGTTGACATTATTATTAATTAGGGTTCTTTGCGTATCAGAGCAAGTAACCTCTCAGTGATAGCTGAGCGATCATGTCTCTGCAAAGAAATATTCTGACAATCTACAGCTGCTTTCCCCACACTTCTGACTTCTCAGTCTGCTTACCTATGTGTCTCCATCTCCAAGGTCACAGTAACCAGATATTGCCTCTCTCTTTTATTGCTGACAGGCAGTTAAACTGTCCCTTTTTATTCTGATTCTTCTAGGATCAAAGTCCTTTGTAAGTACTTTGGCCTGGCTGCGGCAAGCTGCATGGCCTGCCCGTGCACTGTCTCTCCAAATCATGTACTGATCCTAGACCTTACTCCTTCCTTTAGAAGGAAGTGAGAAGTAGAGGAAGACATGATCCAGGTACAGAAATAGGAATATATTTGAAGGAAATCTCATAATAGTGATTGAGCAGGGCTCACATTCAGAAGAACTAGTTGCTACAGTAATGCTGTACAAGTTCACATGAGGAATACCCTGCAAAAATTGGTGGATTTCATTTTTAACTTGCTACTTATCGACAGATTTATTTATTAGGTGGTGTTTTAATAATAAATAATTATCTAAATAATATTTAAGTCATAAAATTTGTCAGAGCTTTCTGAAAATCCAAACATTTGCATTATTTCTACTTTTTGCCTGGATTAACTGTACCTTTCCAGGTGGCCTTGAAATAAGCATCTGAAGAATAATATTGAAGTCATAAATCTACCAATATAGCTTTCAACTTTGCTCCTAATTTTTCAGTTCATTGGCATTATTTTCCAAGTCATCATTATATAGATGGAAGTATTTTGTCACTATTGCCTTCCAAAACTGCATTAATTGCTTTCCACTTTTTTTTTACCTTCCCCTCTTCTGGTATCCAGCCTCACTGCTTAATTACATTTACAGATCTTTACTTATACAGCCTACTCCATAAAATCATGCTGCCCCTCTACCTCTAGCACACACCAATTCTTTCTGCATCATTTTAAACACCTCAGTCTTCATCTGGCCATTTCACCTTTATCTTTCCTGCCGTGTGTCCAAAGAACCATTTTAAAAGCATCCCTTGCTAGTCCAAATATATTACCTTCCCTGACCATTTCTAAGCATGTTGTATTAGCCACAAAAATGCTGCACAGATTTTTACTTACACTGGCTTGGCAACCTTACCAATTCAACTATTTCCTCCACATTCAGCCTACAGCACTCATATTAGTGACATACACAGGAATCAAATGGGTGCTTACTTATGCCACCTTCTATCAACCTATTTTCTATAACAGTCTGTGTTTTCACCTGATTTGCAGGACAAAAGATGAAAACATTACCTTAGTTACTTTTCTAGGCCTTTTGCACTAATTATGCTATATAGTATAACTTTGATTGACCAAGTTGACCATAAAGCTAGCTAGACACATGAGATTATAAACCCAATTATTTATTACAGAGAAAAGACTGCATACAGGACCCCTACTAAATCATGGGGAAGAAGTCCTGAAGTGGACCAGCATTTGGCCCTCTCCCAAAACCAGCCTCCTTCCTTGCTGTGACAGCAGAAGGAATCTTACAAGAAAAGGTAGGGTCAGCTGTATTTTATTCAACTCTCACAGTGAAGCCATCAAGTCACCACATTCATATGGACATATATTGATGCCTCGAAGATGAATGTATTAGAAGAATGCCTAAACTGCATGTCTGATTGAAGAAAGTTCCCTTTAACTGAGAGGATAAACCCGTTCTTCAGCTCAGCTCGTACGGCCTGCAAAACTGGAATCTCAAATGTTTTTCTAAACATTAAAATGTACCCAGTCAGATACACAATCATAGTAGTGATATCTGTATCAAGTCAAAAATCTCACGTCACTAGGGAGATTTACAGTGACATATAGAAGCTTAAAGAAATACAACAGTCTAGATAATATTAAGCTGCTATGTTGATGCTAAGGAGTCAGACTGGGTTGTGGTTGTTTTCATAGTAGTACATACTGTCGCTATACTCTAACTTCTTGCCGCAAGAGAGAAGCCTGCCAAGTGTAACAAAACTTTGCCAAACAAAACTAGTCAGCGTGTGTTACAAGAGCTCTAGCACAGGTTCAGAACATGCACAGAAACTAGGCACAAAACAAAACCCAAAACCTTTTAAAAGCCTGACAGTGATTGTGACACCACTAATTTCTGTTACTAAAAGCAGCTGTGAGAAATGCACAGAAAAAGTTGGAGCCTTTGCTATTTTCCCTTTAGTACAAAGGCTTGGTATTGGTCCTCAAGCAAAGATGCTACTTCGATAACTGGTAACTTCCAGGATCATCAGCTCAGCAAAGCAACAAGTTCAATCACTACAGCATATTCTGTACCTACAGCCAAACAACTTCTCCAATTGTTTTGCCAAACTGAAGTGTATTTATGATTACTGAGACAGCAGCACCATTGATACTTTGTAAATCCATTTGTGTGTGCCAAAAAAACACTCAATTTTTCTTTTGTATTTTGTTTTTCTTCATTGGCCACTGTAATGTAGAACCAGGGCCCAAAATACAGCATTCATTTATTCTAAACAAACCATTTATTGATAGGAATCTGTGCATATCTCTCTGCTGTTAACTTGATCTCAATCAAATCATAAAGGCAAAAAGAGACTACAGTCTTATTTTGAGAGAAAGCACAAATTAATCAGAGAACTATTGTTCCACAGTTTGAGATGAGATATAAACAGGCAGAGCCCGGGTGGGGAAGTTGACTGATTTTGTAGCCAGTCCAGCAGATGTAACCATATAAATTTCCTTTTGCCATCCAGGACAAGGAACATGGACCCACCTCTTAAGTACTATGAAGAAAATGCAGAAGAGCATTTTTATACCACAACCTCAGTACATAATCAACTATGTACCTTACACCTGAGTCTATGTCATAGTCAGGAAAGAAAAAGAAATACTGAGTTTGAAGTACAGAACCGGGAGCTTACTCTTCCTTTTTCATGTTAGCTATCATCATGAGCTATCATCAGTTCACTTAACAGCCCTGGGCATGCTACTTCCCCTACTTTCGTTCCCTCTTTAACTCTATCTATAAAATGGAGGTGATATTGCTATCTACCTGCCAGGGAAACTGGAAGTTTGACATCTGCAAATGACTAGTGTAACATCCAAAGATAAGACATAATCAGATACTGTATCTGTGTCCTTATTTTCTTGTTTAATTTTTAATACTTATAGTTAAATATTTCCCATGTGACTGTGGGTTTATCTTGCATGACAGATGATGGTATTTACATAATCTGCAGATGCTTTTGAAGCAAAAAACCCTCCAGGCTGAGTTTTCCTGACATATAATTGCACCTTCAGTCTTTTACAGTTTATTAACAGTTTGGTACTGAGCATGCAGTCCCCCCAGTGAACCAATGGCGTCGTCATTGCTATTCACCAAACTTTTATTTTGGGCAGAAATAATTTCATTTCCTTTAAAAATCTTTCAAGTAAATGTTACCATACATGAGTAAGGAAGTCAGTCTATGCTTCAGAACAGAGCCTGATGGCATACAACTATTGCCAATATAATCACAGTTACAGCAAAACCACAAATAAGAGTGCAGGGAGTATGAAGGAGCTATATTTTGCTTACTTGAGGATACTTAAGTTTTTATATACTGCTACATTTAATAACTTTCAGGCTATAGCTCAGAACAAAAGTTCCAAGTAGTTTCTTGCTATTCAAGCCTTCACAGAACTGCTCTTCTTGGGAGTTAAGCTCTCCTAACAAAAAAGGTAACTAATTAAACACACCATGCAAATTCTCATGTACTTCATTGTCAGTAAAGGCCAGGAAGCACAAGAGCTGGCTTCGCAGATCTCAGTTGCAGGCAGCTGATTTGAAAGCTACACACTGTCATTAGTAAGTCAGTGACAGACATACAGTCAGCTACAGATTAGTTAAAAAAGCAATACTGTCTCGGTATTGACTACTCCAGCAGATGTGTCATAGCTCTGTCCCCTCCCCAGCTCCTAATTCAACACGGCCATCAAGCAGAAGGCCTCACCCATGCAGGGCAGTGCCCGCTGCTGCTGCTCAGCTCAAAGGGCCATGCTGCCGCCCAGAAGCATGCTCAGGTTCTGACATGCACAGCAAGATCATGGGTCAACAACTGTAGTGACTCCCAGCCACAGGAAGCTCACATAAACAGGAGAAGGGAGTCCCTACAACTTGGATATGACTGCAATAGCTACTGGGAGCAGGATGTTTGGGATGACTTGCATTACAGAATTCCCAACAGCTGGAGCAATAAAGACTAACAGAAGCCCTATCACAGAGGTGTTAGAGTTCCTTTCTCTAATCATGACCAATGGTTATTGAGGGGCTATGACGAGGCATTCCTTATAAATCTGAGACTGCAAACAACATCCCTTTCTTGTTACTGCCATCAATAACGATTTGCAATTTTCACTTTTAGATTTCGTATTGGTCAGCAATGCATACATGTGCATGCATTATGTATACATGTGTATTACCATCACACACACATTCTTCAAACACAGGCAATGAAATCAATCACTGAAACACATTTAACTTCCCCTCCCAATATCAGTAAATAAGTGTTCAGAGAGATCTGTCACAATGATGCTAAGTGATGCACTCTTATTCTCTAGGCACAGTCACGTTAATACTGGACATATGCCAGCACAGTTATTTGAAGAACAGTAAATCAGCACCTGTCTCTCAGTATCAGCTATGAATGAGCTTACACAAATGTGCATGTTTGCCAGCTGGCAAAACACAGAAAATCCCAGAGCTGCCAACCCAGCACATCTCCATCCAGAACAGAAAACTAAACAGATCATTTAACTGTGCTTGAGAAACTATTATGGAAAACAAGAGAAAAAGCACCCAAACATTCCTGTGCCAAGTGAATCTGGCCACTCGCTTTGCCCCTGGGAAACTGCCCCACAATGCTCAGATTGGCATTTTTCTTCCTGAAGAAAATGAAAGACCCAAAGGACTCCAAAACTACAGCAGTCATTGTTCTGATCTACTATTGCAAGGCCCCACTTGTTACAGTATCAGAGTGCCTTTCCTACTGCTGACAGAATTTGTGAGCATTCTCTCTAGTTGCGGGGACAACAAAGACTTGCCTCAGACACTCAATGTATCAGCTGTTCAACAAGAGTTAAAGAGGTCAAGCTCCCAAAGAGATAATAAATACATTTCAAAATGGACAACTTTACATTAATTTACAGTCATTTTTGAGTATTCTTTTAGCATCAAGTTTATTTCAGTGATTTTTGTTCTAGCTTTTTACTAAAGAAACAAATCCTTCACTTCCAGGGCATAATGACAGTTCTGCCATGTTTTCCAAAGACTTCCTTCTTCAACAGAGAAGCTGGATGACCAAAGCATAGTCAAGAAATGAAGTGTAAGCAAGACTGTCCTATATTTTAATATGCTTCACTCAGTACAGTTTTAAGCTTGTAGCTGTAGTGATGCCAAGTAGGACTGGAGGAAAAGGATTACAGAAATAGGATTTTGAAAATTTTCTTAGAATTTTTCAGCACCACTGCAAAGGGCTTTCACTAGATCTGCTACCTGGTGACAGCTTTTGAGTCCCTCCCAGTGTTTCCTCAGCTGATGTTATAAGGTGATTATAACATGCACATCTTAAAAATTCTAGCCAGAAAATAAATAAAACAAAAATCAGGACTGATTTTGGATAACCCCTGTGAGCTGCCTTGTATTTCAAAGCCTTCTCGATTCTGCTAAAGGTAAGACTAACAGTGCTCTGCAAGTCAGACAGGTAATTCTGAATTTTAATGATACTCACACAAGTGGGGATGAAGTATTTTGCCCTGGTTGTGCAATCCACAAAGAACAACAACGCAGATGAGGTTTTTAATTTCTGTCTTAATGATGTTGAAGTAAGGCTTATTTATTACTACTTCCCCCCACAGCCTATGTCCTAGAGAAGCATTCACTAATTAAGTAACAAGGAGTAGGATGACAGTGACTTGACACCTCAATAACCAAAAAGTCATTAGCAAGAGGAAGACAACTGTCTGGTTTAATGGTTACTATACAAATCATCTTAGCAAGCTGGTAGAAGGGTTCCAAAAGGCTGATACTTCACACATCAGTGTGAGACAAATCAAATTTACAAGACTTCTAACTTTGACCTGCACCAGCATCCTCAGGATTTATGCCTCATCTCAGTTCCAGAATGGTGCTTCTTTCTACCCCTGACAAGTATGAGAGTAGAGAGACTGATTAGAAGCATCAGGCTGATATAACTCAAGAGCTTGAAATGAAATTTCTAAGTTATTATAGCCTTCTTGGCCAGTTTATATAAAGCACAGGGTGACTGTTTTCCCAAACAAACAATTAGCAGCATGTTTCAAAACCAAAATTTCACATAAGAGACATTAAGCCTCAAATATCTTCCTTCTGTGAGGTGAAAGAATTTCCTTCACTAGTCAAAAGGGGAAGATTTTCAGCTTAAAATTGAACCCTACTGAAATAAGAAATGAGACCAAAAGGTACATGTGCACAAGATTTACTGTCTGCATATCTAACAGGCATCATTATTGCACAGGGAGGGCAGTAACAACTGCCATGTTCTATTCCACTGCAACAGAAAGAGGAACACACCACACATGGGTGAGGGAAGACATGCACTGCTCAAATGGGTGTCATTTCTCACTCACAAGGTGTATGCCCCACAACTACAGGACCAAATACTTGATATGCAGAACCAGTATGTAGAATAATCCACTTACTCATCCCCTGCTCATTTTCCAATCTATAAGGACTTCTGCCACTGTATGTCATAAGCAGAGCCTGAAATACTCATTTTGCCTGATGTAGTAACACCAATCTCAAAGAGAAAACTAAAGCACTTCAGTGTGGAAAAAAAAAAAAAAAAGAGAAAAGTTAAAAAATCCAATTGTCTAGACAACATTAGTTTCCAAAATTGGGGGCCTTAAACTATTGGTAGTTTCTCAATACCCTGCCAAGCTTAATCAAGAACATTCTAAAAAGCCAGGATGGCTACAAATGTCACTGATGAATCAACAGGAGAGACAGAAGATAAGTTCTGGTTGGTGTGGTGAGGCTGCTCCCACAGCCATTTCATTTTTAAAAGTAAGCACAATTCTTATTACAGCGTCTGCCATTGGGCTTTATTTTGCCTTTTTTCATTACACTGAAGGGTCCCTTCAAACAACTGTTTTCTCATTGTTAACCTGTTTCTGCACTGTAACGACATCTTTTTTTACACACAAACACATTAAGACTGAAGTCATTTGCTGAATCACTTTTCTAGTTATTAAATGAACTTCTACTGCTTATTTTTCCTCATGTTGACACCAAGTGTTACAGTTATCCAGCATTAGAAAAGTCAAATAGCTAATGTTGAAAGAATATTTAATACATACATCTAGATAGTTTCCTACAAATACTTCATAGGGTAACACCTTTTAAGCCTATCAAATAGTCCCACATGTATCAAGGATACTGTGTGATCTCACCTCTAATGTTTTACAAAGTGTTTGAGGAACACCAACTTCTGTTCAGGCCCCTGATCAGGCTGCCTGTTCCTGTGGCAATCAAGAAGGATCCTTTCCTAAAGCAAACCATACACTACACACATTAGAAAATGACAGAACTCTGAAACTGAAACAGTGAAGACAAAGCATGAGATAAGATTTGAGGTTTCCTGTGAATTTCCACATTATCAACTGACTTCTACTTGAGTGCTGCTTTCAGAATATTAACCTGAATCCCAGAAATACTTCCTTATGAGTTATGCAGAAGATATTTTTGTTGTACTTCAAATTTCTGAATCAATAGTGTTAATATTTCATTCCTCAGGACAAAGTGACAATCATTCCAAATAGAGAAGGTATGACTGAAGCATATATAGATGCTGAAAGGCAAATCTTCCAGATACTCTCTCACTTCCTTGGTAGATTTTTACCATCTCTCTGCCAAGAGCTCTGTGCTTCTGCCCTCCCAGCTCAACCAGATGGAGGGGCTGTTCATGCACGTCATCTTCACAGGAAATGAGAGCAGCCTAATCTACCGCTCGAGGTTTTTCAGTCCAGTGTGGCTTATGGTGCAACCATTCCCCTCTTGCTCAAGAAAACTCACTCTTCTGAGACACCTGGGGGTTAGTATCTTCCACTGCAGCAGCCTCTACTATCAGTTTTAAAGAGTAAGTTAAGGAGATGTCCATGAAGAACATCTCTGCGCTGGGACAAAAGAATGAAGAGCAAGATAACATGAAGTCTTTTCCAACCTTATGCTTTATAAATTTGTGGAGTCAAAAACAAAGAAAAAACACAAATATGTACAGTGTAGTGGGAAGGCCTAAACAGTAAGAAAAATGGCAAAGCTTAACACAGGCAAAGCTTGCAGAAAGCAATTATGCCTAATGGGCAAGTTTTGGTTTTGAGGAAATAAGCACAATTATCTCCAATACATTAATGACAACAGGAAAACTCTTGTTACTGCATTGTAAGTCTGCAGACATGATAAAAGTTCACACACACACTGGAACCAAGCTATGGTTCCAGCAACACTAAATCTCATATACAACAGCTATCAGAAAAAAACACCTAAACACAATTAGTCTTCCTATCTTCCTCTACTTAAACACACAAGCATTCTGCCCAATTAAGTGATTTTATGCAGATACTAATGTCACCTTGTAGAACGTAATGCTGGCCTAAAGTCTGGTGACAAAGTAATGAAGCTGTTCAAAAGCTAAAGCCAGAGTTGTACCGAGACAAATTCATCTCTTAGTTTCATATTAACAAAGAAACAAACACTGAAAACAGGAAAAAGTTCATGTTGAGAGTTTTGAAATAATAATCAAAAGGGTATATTAGGATTAAGAAAAGTTTATCTCTAGTTGGAATGCTCAGGATCTCCTTGATTTATGCTGACATTTAATCCATTCTTCCTTAAAAGAATTCAGGGAGGGAAAGTATTGGTTTGACAGTTCTGAAGACTGACATCCCATTTATGCAGAAAACAGGCAGACACTGAGGAAACAAGAACTTGCTTGCAGAGTCCTGGATGTGTGCTGGGGCCAGTTTTATTCTTGGCCATCCTGCAAAGACTAGTGATAATGCACAGATTCGTGTTTAGATTTAAAATACATTGACAGGTCAAACATTGCAGTGCCTGCTTATCTGTCAAAAGCCAAGTTAATAAAGATTCCAGTTCTGGCAAGTGCTGTCTGCAAACTCTGAGCCACTGTTTCCAACACCTTCTCCAGTGGGATTTTGCTGAGCAGGGGAAGCAGCTCCCTTGCCTTGAATTCAGATTCTCTTGCCCCTTTTTCTGCACCTTTTCCATGTCCTTTTTGCAGTCATCCTCTCCTTTTAATCTGAATTGGCATTCCTTTCTCTGCAAGCTCACTTATAAGACTACTCAAATATCTTCATCCCAGAGTAAACTATCTGTGAATGTGAGGAAGGAGGGAAGAAGGCCTCCATTGACATGATATATCACTAAATGCCACAGGAAAACTGAACCCACTGTCAGTAATGAGTTGCTACAGTAGAGTCAATAGCAAATAGATGGAACCAGCTGCAGAAACATCTCAAACTGGGAAGTTCTAGCTACAAAAGGATAATTTAAAAGATAATAAAATATGGTCTGAATACACCAAAGGAGGTTGCAGAATCTCCTATAACGGAAGTTTAAAAGACAGGCCTGACAATAGCCTCCAAGAAGAATCCACACATACTTGAGCCTGGCTCAGCTAAGGATACTGGAGCAGGTTTTATAACATCCCTTCCTAGCTTTACATTAATTTTAAATTACATATTTAATTGTGTAGATGGTTTATAATAGCTATATACATACATGAACACAGACATCTGTAAGACATCTGACTTCATGCCACAACCCACTATAAGCAGATTGAAGACTGGCTAATGATAGCTCAAGATACAGTTGTACCAGAGACACTGAGGGCCCCTGTTACTCAATATTCTGCATCCACTTCCAGCTCACTGATGGAAGCTGCCACTCAGAAAAATTTGAAACTTCTAAGTTTGTAGCATTGCCTCTTCATGTTATTTCACTAAGTAGTGAAGGCCACTTTATATCTTAGGTCCATCTGAGCAAAAATTACATAGCCAAATTAAAAACTTCTTTATAAATAAGGACTGAATGCTACAGGAGATCCACACCCATTAAACATAAGGTACTAATGTGCTATGATAACAAGTGGTATGGGTTAGAGGGTGACACAAAGCAAAAGGAGAGTTTTTACATGTGATTGTAAGAAGAAAACTAGGGCATTTGAAGTTAGGATGTCCACTTTCAAAAGAGAAAGATGTTGGAGACGATGTTGGGAAGACTTAAACATATATTGCAAGAACTAGGTCATTCTCAGAGTGGGGGTGGGACAGGAAAGAGACAGAAATTGGGACTATTTAACACACCAAAAGGGTGAAAACCTAACTTGATAATATACATCAAGTTTTATAAGGAGGAAAGAGTCATTAAAAAGATGCTGCCCCAGCCAAAACAATCCAGAGAACAACTGAGCAGACCAGCAGGTCCTTCAGGTTAAGTACAAATGTACAACACTGAGATCACACACCGAGCACTGGAATCCATGACACTATCTTTGAGGTCTTCAGAACTGAATTAAAAACTGTTGTTACAGGGTGGGTGAGAGGTATATTTGTGTTGTACATGGTGGCAGTGCATGCTGTAGACAAAATACTAGTTACCAGTAAAATATGACCTTTGAATATGTGCCAGTGTCTGCGCAGATGTCTCAACAACTCTTCCAAGTCTTAACTGTTCAAGAAGTCCATAATACCTTTATTTTTAAACATATAGTTTAGCCAGGAGACATAAGGGGCAAAGTATAACATGAAAACAGATATTCATGCCAACAAAGAGATACTTTTTTTTGGGGGGGGGGGCAAGTGACCTGTCTATTGTCATAATTTTTGTGTCTGAAATCCTGAGTTAGTCCCTCACTCTTGTACAGTTCTTACTCTACACTGTTTATTCTAGATAGCAACTTCTGGCAAACCTAGGTCAGAGGCCAAAAGAAAAAGGTGACATCAAACATCTCTGCACTGGACTCATCAAGGTCTGCAAAATTACCAACACAGAGCCAGCTGTTAATCAAGCAGAGTGGTAATAAAGTCAAAAAGTACAGGAAAAAAAAGCTCTCAATGAGTCACTTTGGGAAAGGCAGATCAGCACTATCTGTCAGATCTACAAGCTAGATGTTTCAGAGATCAAGCCCACCAGCATGACATGCCTGAGAGACACAGCGTCATACATGACACAAACCATAAATTACAGTAGATAGTGTATGCCAGAGGTACAGAACTACCAGTTTTATCCTAAGTACAAGTATTTAATAAGAAATAATTATATGTGTGCTCTTCACTCTGCCCCTAAGCACCACTCCACATCAGCCCTGTTTCTCATTCCACATTAGACAGCATGATGCTGCTTATCTTTAAGGCACCTTGAAGACGTGAAATAAATACGAGAAACAGGATCCTAGCCCCAGGCACAGGGTATGTATTTAGACAGGCCACATTCCCTGATCAGCCAGCACTTTTGAAATTCGGAGCACATGAATCTGACCACACAAAATAAAGACTAAAAACTAATTGACTGAGTACCATCATTCCAGGGTATTCAAATAGCAGGCCTGACCGCATAAGCATGTACAGAGTGAATAACCTGAGGATACTGGATCTTTGCAACCACCACTCCACTTTGTATTCAGACTTAGCCTTGCAGCTGGGTAGTGCTAGTTTTGTAGTTTGTGAAGTCCATACATCACAGAGTACACTGACATATTTCCAGCACTTGCTTCTCAAGGGTATCCATATGATATCAGCCCATTGTATCTTGTTTTTCAGATGGCTTTGATGTGTCTTACAAGACATCTTCGTAAATAAGCCTGACAAATGTAACCTAGAAGGAGCTACCATAGTGTAGTAGTTCCATAATCAAAAGAGTAACTAGTGGTTCACAGATAAACCGGTGAGATTATCAAAGCAGGACTCCAGAGGAATCCACCTGACATCAAACCAGGGAGTAAAGGAGGCACAAGAACTTCTGAGACAGGATTAGAATTCAAAGTGATTTTGAACTTCTTGAAGGGGGCAATACACACACACACACACACACGAGAAAAGCAGCATTATTCAACCTACTAGGGATTACTAGGCAAAATCTGCTGCAAAACCAGGAAAAGTGTGTAGCCAGAAATCTTGCAGAAAGGATCTCAAGTTACAAGGGATCATAAACTAAGTGCTTAGTGCTTGGGGCTGTCAGTAAACTGTAATGCTGGAATGAGACAGCTGACTTCCATCTCAATATTTTCTTTGGAGGCACCCATGCTCAAGTGCTTAGCACTTCAGCTCAAAAAGATAGTGTATTTTACATTATGCCTCATACATCTTATATTCATAGGCTCATCTTTGCCCATCCACCATAAAACGACTATTTCATTAACCCATTTTTTTAAGGCATTACACACCTTTCTCACTGCTCGCATGAATAACCTTCCCAGGTGTATGCTTGAGATACAAACCATACTGACATACTGCTTAGAGTATTTCAAAAAATGGAATTTTTTCCCCTGATGACTGATTCTGAATAATAGATCTTGACTCCTTCAAGGTTAAAAGCACAGTTAGAGGTGGTCAAGACTGTGGCCCTGTTGACTTGAATTCTGTCTTCAAATCTGTTCTCTGCCTGTCCCAGAGATAATCTCTATAAGGCTGCACTAGCTTTAGGTAGTTTAGTTTTCTCAGAGCATATTCCGTGATAAACAGAACTTATTCTTCTCTGATGCACATAATTCAACTCTCTAGCTACTGGGGATGGGGGAGCTTTCAACAGTTAATCTCCCACATCATTACAACAGCAGGGATGTATATATTAATGATCATACATGTTATGAGGGACACATCTAAGCTGTAATGTATCCCTATTCCCAAGTTAAGGGAACCAAATTCTGCCCACTGTACTAGACTGTATTTAAAAAGGAGTTTCCACAGAAAGGATGGAGGGGAAGAAATCACTGAAAACAATTGCCTGTTACATAGCAAAACAAAAATCCCAAACCCTCAAAACAGACCAAGCATTCTTGCTAAATCCCTTGAGTAAACCCAATGTTTGATACTCTGAAACAATAGACAAATACATGATTGAAAAAGCTCTGGTGACATGGGGATTTTTTTTAAGACACCTTTGTTAATTTAAAGGGAAGCCTTTATTGCTTTTGTAGAGTTACTTACGCAGCAAGTCTAAAACTATTCTGGATTTTTTTCCAAGTTCAATCATTTAGCTGGGAGCTTGCAGATCAAACTGAACTTTAACTGTGTCAGACCATGAGGCTCTCCTTCCTGGAAGCACATCAAGGTTCTTGCATGAAATCTGATCATCAGCACAGTAGGATTAATGGCAGAGGTGGTCAGACTGATAAACTAGCAGAACAGAAACCTGATTAAACAAGTATGGGACTGCACCTAAGATACGGTCATAATGCATTCTCAACCCTTTGCACCAAAGCTGAAGCCAGACCTTGTTTGAAACTGATGTGAAAGAAAAGGCTTTATCACTCATTGTCTCCCTGCAGGAGGTCTGTGGTTGTTGCTGGGAAAACAGACACTAGATACTCAGACTACCACCATCGCTTAAGAGTAATGCCACTGACTGAGACTGACACCACGTGATGTCTAGTTTAGCTGACTGAATGGGAGAATAGCAGGGGAAGGTTTTTAAAGAGTTGGAAGGCTTATGTATGCACAAGAAGATAAACTGGGCATCAGGGATCCCTCTCAATCAATATAAGTTCTCAAACAGCTGTTTACCACTGTATGCCACTACCTGACAAAACCAAGTCCTCTCTTAAAGTAAGATAATAGATCAATCACGATGAATGTGGGAAATTTACCTTTACTTTTAGCCACTTTTCCTCCATCTATTTTTGTTTCCTAGCAACCACTAATACCATACTTTTCTGCCAGATATGGAAGCACCTTGTCTCAGAGCACTTCTCCATGATGCTACTCACCAGTGCATGGTAGATTATTACAGTTAATTCACCTACTCTGTCTGTTCACAAAGTACATAGCTACTCACTACAAAACTTTTTGAAGTCCCAACATAAATATGACTGTCAATACCACTATATGATAAATTTATAACCTAAGCACTGCAAAATACAGGTATTAAAGAGGGTTAAATCCCAAATTTACAGAATAGGGAAAGACACAAAGTCTAATCTGCAACACTGATAGAAACCTGAGACAAAACTACTCCAAAATATGAATTATAAAATTCACACAAACAAACCAAAGTCTGATACTCCCCAGTTAAAGATTACCTAATTCTATTTGTACCTTTATACACTTCACAGCAGCTTTACCATAAAAGCTGTAAAGATGAGTTCCAGTCACACACAGAACTTAAAATATCGGCTCACTTCATATTAAGAAATGTCTAGATACAAAATCAGTTGCTAGAAAATGCATTACAGAAAGTTTTCCAAACAGGTAAATAAGAAAAAATGTTACATGGAGATATAAATTATTTTAATGATTATTAAAGCAACATAAAATTAACTTTCATTTTCTAATTCACGTGTCTATTCACAGCAATAAAGCTGAATAAGAGGTTTCTTTTGTTTAACTTCTTAAAGACCACATGAGGTGCATGGAATGGGCACAATATACTGTGAGATAAAGTCTTCTGGCATTTCACTAAAATGGAAACTATTTCGAAGGTGACTTTGTTTAAAGTCAGGAACTAGAACAAGAAAAAAAACTTCTGCAGTGCCTGAAAGCCTGGAAGTCAACTCAGTGTCCTATTCCTCTACAACAAAGCTTACAAGAACAGTCAAAACAACAGAAATATTAGGAACACTACAAAACTGGGGTTACCTGTATGGTTTCACAGAGATCTTACCCACTTCCCAGATTCGTAGCAGCAAGTCACTGACAACATCAGATTTTCTCATTCAGACCACTTACTTCAAACCAATCTCTGACTGAGTTAGAAGCATGGAATAACAAGGACCAAAGGAAACAGAAGAGCAGCTAACCTTATGGTAATTTCAGTGCAATCATTTTTTTGTTTGTTTCAATTTTGGTGTAGTGTTGGGAGGCAAAGACTATCAAAGGAATGAGTGCAATCCCACAAAACTAATAAACTAACTAAATTAAAGACATTCATACTTATGTATGAGAGAACCAATAGCCATTGGTGTTTAATACACTACATGATGGCAAAAATACATAGCAGAGTCCAAAAGATGAATCAATTTTTTCAGCTTTTACTGTTTCTCCCAAAGAGCCCCTACAACTCTGCAAATAAATTACAAGTGATAAAAAACAGCTGGAAGAGTGACAGAGAAAATATCTGAGGCCTGCAAGGTCTTCACCACTTATCCCAAGTAAAGCAAATACAGTTGTCTTCCATTAAAAGAAGTTTACTGATACTCTCAAACACTCTCAGCACCAAACACTGAGCAACATGAAGAGGAAAGAACTAAACACACACCTTGAACACCTCAGAGAAGAAACCAGAGCCAATTTTCTCACACGTGAAGTCATCAAGACGAGTAAGTCTGGAAAAGGCACTTATCAGGGCTCTGTACGAAGAGGTACAAACTCTTCCTATCTGGGATGCAGTCCCTTCTCCTCCAGTGCCACCATCCAAGTCTTCAGCCCGCTCCAGGCGTGGTGGAAATCCTGCTATTGAATTCCGCTTACTTCGGTCCATTTTGAAAACAAGGTTTTATTTTGCTAAGGGAGGACTTCTCACATCTTAGGTAATTTGCTGTCTCCTCTACTCTTGTTGGATCCTAAAATACAGGAAATTGAGATTACCATTATTGTAAACATATCTAATAAGTTTGATAGAAAACCACAACCAATCACAAAGCATCATCAGCAAAGACAGACAATTAAATTTTCATTTAGATCCACAGAAATAACCTATGCTCTGCCTATTACAAGATGAATAGGTCTGTAATTCATAATTTCACTGGTAATAAACAACTTTCATTCCCTCTCCCGGCCCATTTCTTTTTTAATCAAGTTCTGGTTGCTAAAGCAAGTAACTAAGCAGAAGGAAACCCACAAAACGTAATGTTCTATTTACTTCAGTAGCAGCTTGTGACCAATCAACCGCTATTCCAAGAAAGCATTTCACACTGGGTTCAAACTTAAACAGGGGAAGTTCAGGTTAGATCTAAGGAAGAAGTTCTTTACTGTGAGGGTGGTGAGGCACTGAAACGGGTTGCCCAAGGAAGCCCTGGCAGTGTTCAAGGCCAGGTTGGATGGAGCCTTCAGTGACATGGTTTAGTGCAAGGTGTCCCTGCCCATGGCAGGAGGGTTTGAAGTAGATGATCTTAAGGTCCTTTCCAACCCTAACTATTCTATGATGAGTAGGGACTGCGCAAGTGATCCCTAACTATACAAAAAAATAGATCAACTTTCAGTTAACATAAGGGAAATTATTAGCTATTAATAACAGTAGCTGGAGCACTAAAACCTTTGTTTTTAAAGCTTCCACCTATAAGTGTTCCAAGATTAATACCTTAACTGGTATGGACATAAGTTTATATCCACTAAAGATCTAGCCCTCATATTTATAAAAACGTCAACAATCCTGCTACAAACCCAAAGCTTGTCCCCACAAACACACATTTTAAAGCTATATTCATTTCAGTTCAACTCAATACACAGCAAACAAGCCACATTTGCCAAGCAGGAGAAAAGAGAAAAAAAAGGAAAGAAATGTAAAAAAAAATCCCAACCCAAGAAGTAAGGAAATATTTTGTTTTTCATTTTAAGAGGCTGATGAAGTACTCTGTACGACTCTGGAGCCCATCCGATTCAGCCTGGACTGTCAAACTTTACAGGTAGCCTACTTTCATTATTGTTATTACTATTATTATTATTTTTAACTTTATACTTAGGAGGTTATTCATCTTTTCCACACTTAGCTGTTCATTTACAGCAACCTGGTAAGCCCCTTATAAAACCTGAGCAAAGCAAGCAGTCACAAAGAAACCAGATTTCTCTATCCCCTCCCTACCTCTGAGGGTGAATGAAAAGCTGGAGGGAGGGGAAGGAAACCATAAAATCTAGAATAAAAATGGTGGACAAAATAATCACCAAGCAGGGAGCAGGGGATTCTACTTCTGTTTACACAGATGTACAGAACCAGAACAATACACTAAATTTGAAGAGCATTTCAAAACCAGAAGCACACCAGCTGTCCTCTGAATATACAACAGCGCTGCTATACCCACGTGTTGTATGCTGTGTATCTTTCAGAGGTGCTCTGTGCCAACACATCAGAACAACACATAGTCCTTCCCTGCCTTCAGAAGTAAGCTCTGGTGAGCTGCATGGAACTTGAGCTTGTACTCTCCAAGAAAAAAAAAAAACACCATCACCACTAAAAAACTCCATATTTTTCAAGGGCGTTTATTTCAAACATCTTAACACTTACCTCTAAAAAGAGGTCAGTGGGTATGAGAGATCCTTACCAGGACCTGATTAAGAAAATTTAATCTCTCTCAAACCCCACATCATGGTATTCCTACAAAGTTTTATGTGCAGCCTCCTACATGCGTGAGCTTACTGCACGTTTCAGATGATAGTACTACACAGCCTAATGTTATGGTGTGGCCGACTGCCACACAGATCATCAGGATCCAATTTCTGACCTCATATTCTTACCCCATGAGCCTTGAGGGTCTGGAAATGGTACAGAAGCACCATGGGAAGATAAAGGCTGTTATATATCCCCAGATGAGAAAAATAGCTCAGAGAACCTCCTCAGCTGCAGAGAAGATGCCCAGGAATTTCCAAGGCACACTTAAATAATTCCTTTTGATCTGAAAGGACCAAACTATAATTTGGTTACTTTGCAAGGAGATAAAGAAAGAACTGTCTATGGAAGGAGGACTGATGGGAAACCTTGGTGTTAATAATTCATTTTCTGGAACAGGAGATGGAAGGATCTTCAGCGACTGACCAGAAAAACTGCTGCAATTGAAGAAACAGTTTTTTAGAACTTATTTGCACCACAGTATCCCCATGTGCTAGACACTCTTCAAGGAAGGGAGCAAGCACTTGCCCCAGAAATCCACAGTCTGACATTCCAGTAGCACAGTAATGCCATATGACGTGGCCCCTGGAGCTTATAGACACCCCCGCTAAACCCAGTGAAACACATCCACACTGCAGCCCAGCAAACTAAACCAACCTGTAAATCAGGACTAAAATCAAGCAAGAGATATGCAAAAACAAAATAGGGAAGACTGCTGTTGCCTTAACCAGAGGAAGATATCAAGTTAGGTAAGCTATCTTAAATGGGAGGAAAAGCCTAGGTCTGTCTTAAGCATCCAGACACCATTAACAAAAGATCAGCTCTCAATGTAGTCTCTCAATCTATCTAACAAAAACAAAACAAAAAATCCCTCTCACACATACACATCCTTTTGATTGAAATCACATGGTGAACTTTGCAAAACTCTGCACAAATCCCACAATGAAAGAAGAGATTCAAAGTACTTCGCACAACATAAACCCCAAAAGGCTTTGCCATCTGGATTCCCAAGTAACCCATTCCTCCATTTTTGCCTGCTGGTTTGCCTTCTTTCCAGACAGCTACAAAAAATCCTTGGAAATTACTAGGATAGAGCGCCATTTGTCTAGTATTCTGCCCAGGACTGCATACACAGAATGAGAGGAAGAATTTAAGTGGGCACCATTCCAAGTGGGCTCCTGTCATTCTGGCCAATTAAACTAATGGTCACATTCTCCATGAAATCAAGCAAGGTTTAATCGACTTTCAAGTCAGTCTGAGGTACTTTAATTTACTACCTTGTATGATTAATTAAAGTGCCCTGAACAGAATCCAAGACTATCCTGCAAATCCTGTAACCAACTAAGAGGTTGTTGGATGGGTTTTCTTCAGCTTCAAAATTCTACAGCTGTGTTCAACAGCCAGGTAAAAAAAAGACGCTGAGCACTTTAAAAAAAAAAAAAAAACAAACACGTCCCAATAAATTCTCAGCTTTCAGAACAATTTTTCTGACATCTTTATACAAGAAAAATGCTCCCCACTCTGCCAAGACAGAAATAACTTAGAAATACACCTCTTAAAATGCATACTTGCCCTACTCATCCATTTATTACATTACTGAAAAGCACAACTGCAGCATATTTCATATCCTACCACATTTTCATTTATTGGTAAATGACACTGAAGAAAAAGAATCCATGTTAGCATTATATGAAGATCAGTTTCTCCACTAAAAGAAAGCCTTGACTTTTTAATCATAGAAAGTACTATAAATACAAATACTGTCAGCATTTCTTTGGCTATGTAGAGGTTTGGTTTTCAAAACCAATGCATAAGACTTCATTTGAAGATGGAAACCCCACAATAGCACATCAAGTTATACCCCACACTAACAATGTAAAACTAACAGGTGACATATATTAGCCAGTACTTAACATTTTCTATTTCATAGACATAAAAAGGGACAAGACTTCTCAACTTTAGCAGCATCCCTTTACACCTCAGGGCATAAAACAAGATCTTTCCAAAAAAAACACTTCAATTCATTACTAAGATGTTTTCTGTCCCCAGTATCTTTATAAATATGTGCATATTTGCACTCAAATGTCAAACTCACAATTTCCTAAAAGATGGCCTTAACAACAACCATTTTTAGACAGAAGACTGTCGCTAGGCATTCAGCCTGGAAAGCCATAAATCTGGTGGATGCATGGTATTAATTTGAAAAGGTTTTCTGAGGAACAAGATGCCAAAGCTTTGACATAAGTAATTTGCCAAGAGTTAACTATTTAAACTCACAGTCTGATGTAGCTTCAAAACCCAGCACTACAGAAACATAAAGGAATTCTGCTGGCAAGTGTCACTCAACAACTTGGGGGGGTGAGGGAGAAAATTCACTGTAGTAACGTGCAAATTTCAGAAAAGCTTCAAGGGAGCGTAAAGAACAAAATCTTCCAAAGACAAAATTGACTTTGAAGTCATTTGCCTGCAGGAAAAAGAAAAAATGGGAATGAAACATGAGAACTCAAACTAAACAGGTAACGAGGACCAGGCATTCCACAAGTTTATTCTCATCTGCTGTCATCCCCTTTCCTAACAGAGGGAAGTTCCTTGGTTTGTCTGCAACTTGACTTTGGGAGAAAGATAGTACCAAATATTTACAGACAAGGTAGCTATAAGTCCCAGAGCTTGCACTGTGTTTGGCCAAGCTCATCCTGAAGCTGAAGTTTTTTTGACTGCTTTTACAGGACAAGTCTCAAGTGCAGTTTATAGCCTCAGTTACCACACTGTGCTTGAATGTGAAAACCTCAACATTTTCTATTTTCATTTAGGTAACATTTTGCTTTAATTTCATCTCCCCTGTAGGAGATAATTCCTAGCTCTAGCCAGTACTGTCAGAGCACAAGCTTCCCACAACTAGGGCTGACATTCCCCAGAAAAGACCTGCATTAACCCTACTACACCACTCCAGAAACTAGAAGCCTGCTGAACTGCACTGTGGTTTTATAATGCAAACAAACCTCCAGGAGAGGCTAAGCTGAAACAAACAGTTCATTTATTTTGTGACTCTAGCCAAGTTCGAAACCAGTATGAGAGACTAGCTATTAACTTACTGTAGAGCTCAGGATTCAGGGCCAAGGTTGTAGGTTTAAAAACATTTGCATTAAGCATAGGCATAAATTCTGGCATGTATTTAGAAAGCAAATGTAACTGGGGGAGCTAAGAGGGGAGGAATATTAAAAACCCACAAACAGAAACCCACTTGACCCTTATGCCCACAGTATAACTGCCAACAGTTGCCAGGGTCCAATTATAACACAAAACTACACCTCCACAGAAGACCTTGCAAAAATCCATTCCTCTCCTGGCCTGGGTTTAGTCACTCCAAGCTACAATGCAGACAGACTCCAGCCTAGTTACAGAGCATCACTAGAGTTAAATAATCACTCAAGTAGATCATGTACAATACACAGCTGCTGCTTCAAATGGATAATTTAAATATATTATGTTTGCCTAACAAAACAGAGCTCAGTAAAGACACTGAGAAGCAGCTTATGCCTTCCAGGTGTCAGCAGGCTGACGTTTGCTTAGCTCTTCAGAAAAACAAGGGGAATGAAAGCCTTCCAGTACCACCAGGCATTGTGTCACATCTCAATAATCAAGGAATTTCCCCCTCAGCCTCTCTGCCAGGTTTATGACTGAGGGCTGACAGCTCTATTAGCAGGACAGGCTTCACAAGAGACAGGAAACAACTTTCAGTTGTTTTGATGCAGCCAGTGAGACAATCCAGCACAGCACAGGCAAGAAAAGAGAACCAGAACGCTTGGATGAAGCCAACAGGCTGCATTTCATACCTGACTGACCTCTCTTGGACACAATCTTATACACCATCACACGAGGCAGTCAGTATCAGTGTTTTCCAGCTAAAAGTATCATCTCCACAAATATTTAAAGCACATTCTGTAACCTACCCTTAAAATACAGCTGAAACACCACTCCATGCTACTGGCTTCGCATTACAGGAAAACACCAGGTTTAATTCAGGTACCAGCTGCACAAACCAAACAGTAACACAGTCTTGACTTGAGAATTTTTGAAGTGAGCACAGGGCTTCCCAAATCTGTTGTTGTTGTTAAGGTAGTGGGGACATTGAAGTCTGCTGGTATTTATGTATCAATCTGAAACACCCTGGGTAACAAGGGGAAACATAGAACTCACAGTTTGTGTACAGTCAGCCTTTAAAAGCACATCTCAACTACATGCCTGGTTGCAAGAGCTATTGCAGTTCCCAGTACAGGCAATGGGATGAATAATCATACCAAAAAAGTAGCTTAGCCACTACCAGAAATGTGCTCAACTTAAGAAAAAGTGACAGGACCATATGAAAAGCAGCTTACTATCTAAGTCAAAAAGAGGACTGGGCAACAGACAACAGATGGAGCCAGGGTGATGGAGTTGCCAATTATTAGATGTACTTATCGATAAATACACAACTTCAAGAGAAGATACGAGGGAATAAGCAGGAAAAGGGTTTTAAAAAAGAAAAACTATGAACATTTTCCCTTTTAGAGCTTGCCTAGAAGAGCACTTACTGTTGTGCCAGGCTGCAAGATACCATGCTGCAAGGATACAATAAAAAGCTTTGCCATTGTGCAAATGCATGATTCTCTGCTACAGGAAGAATACAGAAAGGGAACCTATGATGCAAGTGAACCACAGGCTTCATTCCTTTCTGCAGCAGACACCGAGCAAAAGTCCTCTCCTTTAACACTGCATTTCTTTCATGAATCTGTAAAATCATTTGCATAAAGAATTCTAATAGCAGAAGCAAGTGTATAGAGTTGGTGGGTACAATGGGAGGCCTATACCACCACCACAACACCGCATCTGGACCAACTTTCTGCTTCCACAGTCACAAAAATATCATAGAATCATAGAACAGTTAGGGTTGGAAAGGACCTTAAGGTCATCCAGTTCCAACCCCCCTGCCATGACGAGACCATGTCGCCCAAGGCTCTGTCTAGCCTGGCCTTGAACACTGCTAGGGATGGAGCATTTACCACTTCTCTGGACAGCCTATTCCAGTGCCTCACACCATCCTAAAATATTAAGCACTGAAGCGAGGATTGCTCCATCCCTATCTCCTGATCTGCTCCCGTTGCCGGCTGCTCACCCTAATGAAACAGCACAATTCCAAGAAAAAAAACACAGGAGAGAGCACACACACACCACCAGGTACAGTGAACACACCCCTCTGCCTTCAGTTCAAGTTATTTGTGTTCTACCTGCAAGTTTTACAGGAAAAGAAACCAAAATGGACAATGGAATCACACAGCTGTACAGTATACTTCTTGCAAGAGTCAGAAAATGACATTTTTATTGGCCTATCAGGATATGGTATGCAACAATAATTTCCAAAGATGATGACTAAATGGAAAGGTTTATAACTAGTCCACTGGGCATAGCGGAGGTTCTCATAAAAAAAAAAAAAAAAATCTTATCTTAGGTTGTAAATTCCACTGCCTAATTAAGCCCATGGAACTGTAAAAGCCTGTTGATTCTGCAGACAATAAAACAGGCTAGAACTCTGATCTCTGCTGAAAAATATATCATTTCAGTTGAAGCAGAAAGGCTTCTCATAAATTAGCCTAAATATTAGCTGCAAGACTTTTTTAGGGGAACAAAGAGAAACGTATAAACTTGCATAAAACTAGTACTCCTGAAATTTCAGCTTTAACTATCAAGGTACCACCTATCAGAATACCTAAGTGGAAAGTCCTCCATAAGTAAAGCAAATGTACTTCCCACCCTCAAAGGAATACAACATGAAAAGTGATCATCTGCATTTACACAGCACCTTTCATCTGAAGGCCATCAAGCAAACACATACACACATACACCTGAACAGTCGAGCCTGTCATTAAGTCATGATTCACGTACTCTTATGGGGCAGAGCCTGAAACAGCAAAACTCGAGCCAAGCTTTCACACCTCTTGGCAAAATGACCATCTCCTGCGGCTGGGCAAAGCTCCGGCCGTGCTCAGGCAGACCCTTGCTCCCGGATCAGGGCACGAGTTGCAGCCGCCGGCAGCTCAGGAGTCGCACTGAGCCTGACCCGCTCCCCGTCACCCCGCGGGGGAACGCGGCCGCCCCACCGCAACGCATCTCTCCCCTCACCACAGCCCCCGGGGCGAGGGGCGGCGGGACCCCGCCGGCTGTCCCGGACCCTCCGCTGGAAGCTGCCGTTCCCAGGAGCGGACCCTCACCTCCGACGCGGGTGTCCCCAACCCTCAGGTCCTTCCCCTCAGCGAAGACCCCGGCGGAACGCGGACACAGACAGACAGACGGACGGACGGACGGACACATACATACATATACATACATACATACATACTCGCCGCGCGCTACCACAGACCGCCGCGCGCCGGCCGTTACCTGAGCAGCGGCGCCAGCACGGCCTGCGGGCGACGCGGGCTCTCATGGCCCTAAGCCGCGGCCAACTCCCGGCCCTTCAACAAGCCGGCGAGGGTCTGCCGCGCCGCTGCGGCAAGCGCGGGGGCCCCATGTGAGGAGAGAGCC